>NC_090940.1:27963407-29226383 GCF_040938575.1 Ambystoma mexicanum | reverse complement strand
GTCGTTAAAAACAAAAGGGGAGTCATTTCTCTATGACTGAAGTTCAGGCTAGATCCAGAATTACATGATACCAAAGAGATTGAAGAAATGTCACAATTCCAAAACTGAAGAAAGTGTTTCCGATTCCCATGTAGGCAGACAATGTATTCTGAACAGGGAGTTCCTTACAGGAATGAGTCATTATCCCAAAGAGGAGAGTCACTCTATGAGGTCCCACTTTACCAAACCCCTATGGAGGTCTTGCTTAACAGAATCACCTCCCTAGCCTCAAAAGGGGGTGGCTTGCATCTGGTGAGAAGGGGCAAATAGTCCAGATTCATCACAGTTGGCATATAACGGGGAAGGAATAGGCAGTCTGCATTCTCCTGTCAATTACCATAAGCAACAGGTAAGGATTTTAGGGGGCAAGAAGCTTTGGCTCAGAAAAAGGGCCAGAGTCACCCATTTTGCCTTGCTTAACATGCTAGTTGGCACACAGATGCCTGAAGCTCATTCTACCATGCTTGGGTGTTGTGTTCAGTGGCCTGCTGGGAATTCTGGCCGTCAGGGCAAAGCCCATCTTGGCAAGGGCAGGACGAGGTTTGTCAGCCGATAGCCAGGCGCGAAGGGGGGTCCCATGAGTTTAGCGAGTACCACATGGAGGTCCCACCCTGGCGGCGGGTTAGAAATTGGAGGGTGGAGTCTTTTTACTCCTTCCATAAATGCTTTGATGGCCGGTACTTTCCGACCATGAGACCTTATTATAAGAGGTTGTGTAGGCTGACAAAGCCGCTAGGTGGACCTTTAGGGAGTTAAATACTAACCCTGCATCTAGTAAATGGAGCATATAAATTAGAATGTGGGATGGAGTACAGTCTATGGGGTTGATATGTTTAGTCTGGCACCAAATTACAAATAATCTCCATTTGTCAAAACAACAGTGCCTAGTGTTTGGTTTTCTTGATTCTTTCAAGATATCCATGCATCTCTGTGGCATATTGAGATGTCTGAACTCTATGACCTCAGGAGCCATGCTGCCAAGTTCATTGAGTGCAGCTGCAGGTGCACCGTTAATCCCTCGTGCTGGGTGAGTAGGTTGTACTGGCATAGGAGTTTGATGGGATCGCACATAGCCAGGTTGCGCAGATGTGGATCCCATAGTGGTCTTGCCCACATAGGAGCAACTAGGATAAGCGTCATCAGTTCCTTGTCTATCTTGTTCACCATTTTCCTCGAGAGGGGTTGGTGGAAAAGCGTAGACAAATATCCTTGACCAGTTCATACATAGGGCGTTCCCCTTGGAGCCTGGCTGGGGGAACCTGGACGCGAAGTCTGGACATTGACTGTTCGCTTGTGGTGAATAGGTCTATTGTGGAGAAACCCCACTGAGAAAAGATGTTCTACGACGTCTTCGTGTAGTCGCCATTCGTGTTCCTCTGAAAGGTGACCTCTGCTCAGAGAATCTGCTATCGATTTGAGTTCCCCCGGAACATGCTGGGATGACAGGTAAATCTTCTGTTTGAGTGCCCATTTCCAAATTTGTTGGGCAAGCCTGGACAGATTTTGAGAACGAGTGCCCCCCTGTTTATGTAAAACATCGCAGTTGTGCTGTCTGTAAGGGCCTGCACTGACTGGTTCGATAAGAGGGTTTGAATGCCCGAAGCGCTCTGAATACTGCAAGACGTTCCAACAGATTTATGTGGTTCTGAGCAACCCTGCGAGACCAGAGACCCTGAGCTGTGTGGTGAAGGCAGTGCACCCCCCACCCTGTTAAGGAGGCGTCCTTTGTGACAACGGCACGAACCTCTGGGTCGTAGAAGGGTTTCCATTTCATTAGATTCTCTCTCGTCCGCCAGCAAAGATTCTGTACTAGTGTTGGCGAAACAACCACTAGATCGTCCCACTGACCACTTGCCTGAGACCACTGTTTTGTCAACCACTCCTGCATGAGTCAAATGTGCAGGCGTGTGTAGGGAACTAGGTTTAGTCTGTGGGGAAAAGGGATGTCTTATACCTAGTGTGACGTCCACTGTACCCATGATCCCTCACATGTGTAGGTCCCTCAGATAGTTTTTTTCCGCCATATTAGTCGGACGCATGTATGCAGAGTTCCTTTCGGTGTAAAGCCTTTACTTTCAATTACGTTAGATTTCTTCTCATCCTTTGTCCACCGAACGCCGAAGAACGACACCGGTGAGGATCGAGGAGACTTCCGTCAGAGTCTGGCGCGATGGACCCTTGGCGTCCAACATGTACACTCGCCACCAAACACAAACCTGTTTGCGCACCCTTATTTGGCGACCGGATTGATAGAGGAATTAGCAACAGAGTCCAAATTCTTTCCTCTGATGGAAAGGCCAACCCCTCTTGGGTGTTTAGGACAGCTCCTAGTAACTGTTTTGAGGTGCTTGGCACCAGGCTTCATTTTTTCTCGTTGATTGAGAAGCCGAAGAGGAGGTGGATTGTTCTTTGAATGTTTAGTCTGCAAATTAAGGGGTTTCCCCTGTGATGAGCCAGTCGTCCAGGTAAGGGTACACTGGGATTGCCTCCCTGCGTAGGTGCGCCACCACCACAGCCAGTACCTTGTTGAACACCCTTGGAGCCAAGGCTATACCGAAGGGCAGCACCTGGAACTGGTAGTGCTGGTTGTTTACTTTGAAATGCAACAATCTTCTGTGCGCTGGGAACATTGAAATATGAAAATAGGCATCTTTCATATCCAATGTTGCCATGTAATCCCCCTTTTTTAGTAGGGGGATTACCTCCTGGAGTGTAGTCATGTGGAATTTTTGTGGATTCACATACTTGTTTGCAGGGCGCAAATCTAATACTGGGTGCATTGTTAGATTTTTTTTTTGGCACAAGGAAGTAGGTTGAATAAATGCCCCCGTTTACCTGGTTGCCCGGGACGCGTTCTATGGCGTCCTTTGCAAGTAGAGTGGCGATCTCCTCGAGAAGGATTTTCTGGTGCTCCAACAAGTGTACCTTCTGTCTTGGAGGAGGGTCGTGGGGGCGCGCTAATAGTTCTATACAGTATCCTGCGGACACTGTGGACAGCACCCATCTGTCCAAAGTGATTCCCTCCCATGCATGGGTGAAGGTGGAAATGCACCCCCCCACCTGGGGATGCATGGGAAGCGGAACGCTGCCTCAACCCCTAGTGCGGCCCCTGCGCTGGCCTCTGGTGAATCCCTGTGATGCCTGGAACTGATTGTTGCCCCATGAGGTTCCTTGATTTTGGTAGTAGTTGGAACCCCTCCTTGGCCGCGAATGCGACGAAAATTATTTCCCCTCTGACCCGAGGGTTTATTTGTGAGTTGGCCGAGACATTTTAGGGTCTCGTACTCATCTTTAGCTGTCTTTAGTGCCTCTTCCACTGCCTTGCCAAATAGAACGTTCGGCTCTACTGGCATGGCTAAGCGTGGCTTGGGTTTTGGGTTTGAACCCCGACTGCCTTAGCCAAGCGTGGCGTTTTATTACTGTGCCTTTGGCTTTCAATCTTCCAGCATTATCTGCTGCATGAAAATTTGTTTTAAGGATGCACCCAGATACGGACCATCTGTCTGCTGCAAGTTGGGCCAAAGGGCCTTTTAGTGGTTCAGGTGCAGAGGCTACTAGAGCAGCTACTTCTTCCTACTGATGGCAGTTATAGCTTGCCAAGAGTGGTACTGTTAGCAATATGTGCCCGATAGGCTGACGTGGAGGCAACTTTCCTACCCATGCATACATCTTTTTGCTCTCCTTATCAGGAGGTGCTTCAGAAGAAGCAAGTGGTGTACCTGTCCTCTTTCTGGTGGTTGTTACTACCAGGGAGTTGGGTTGTAATTGACCCCTAATGTACATGGGATCGGAGGGTGCGGCCCGGAATAATATTTTCCACTCGTGGATTCACTGCACGAGTAAGATTTGGGGTTACCAGCGAGGGATCAATTCTACACTGGATTGATTTTAATATCGGGATAGCCTGGGTAATGGCTCTCTTACCACCTAGGATTTCTTCTGCGAAATCCCCATCTTCTTGGAAACCCTGTGTGTCTATCTGAAAATGAGCTGCTGCTTTAGCCAGTACCTCATTGCGGAGTGGCTGATTATCAATCGAAGAGTCATGCACCAGGGGGTCCTTAAGAATTGGGGAGTCAAGATTGTTGGCTTCCACCTAATCTTCCTCTTCCTGGTCCTCGTCATCCCCATAAGAAGAAACCACTGCCTTGTCTTCCAGCATATGTGTTTCTGTCTCCTCTCCATATGATTCTGGATGATAAGGTTCAATTAGCAAAGGGTCTGAAACCAATCCCTGCACCGGAGCCTCAGAGCGAAGCCTTTTAGTAGGGGGTTGAGAGGCCTTGGACCCCGAAGGGGCAGAGGTAGCTGGCGTGTTGGCATAGCTATGGAAATAATTAGGGTCTTTTTCATAGAATAAATGACAATCTTCTCATTACCCTATCAATGTCCGCAGAATTCCATTCCTTTGAGCTAGGAATGAATACTTCCTCTTCTTCCTCCATGCCCATATCCTGAGCAGTGGGAGGGAGGAATAATTTTCTTCTTGGTGACAGGTTCAGGGACCTTGTATTCTACTACAGATTTAGGGGCCTTTTTTTCTTTTTGGACTGAGTTTTTTTTTTTTGTTGTTTATCCCCCTTCACATGACTAGAGGAATGTTTTTTCAAGGCTCTTAGGGTCCCCCCTGCCTACCCACTCCTCCTCTCCCCCCCCCCCCCCCCCCCAAGGGATTTTTCGCCTCGCGTCGAGATTCGTATTTGTGTCAAGTTTCAGAGGTGGTACGAGATTGAGGTTTTGGAAGAGGGACGCCAAATCTCGGGAGTAGACGTTACACATGCTACTTGGTGACAGAGGTCGGAATAGTCTTCTGACGACGGGCCCTCTAGGACTATTGAGAGTGTGGCACCTTTTTTTCAACCGCGGACGGTTCTACTTTGTCGTAAGGCGATAGTGACCGGGAACGCCAGAGGGGACATATTCGGTGGACCGCTCTCTCAGTGCCTTTTGTTGCCGATCGCTCGAGTCACGGCCGGGGCTAATGTGTTTGGTGGAAGTGGTGTGTGTTGTGCTTATGCGGCCCGGTGTTGACCTCATAACTGGACCGCCGGCCAGTCCTCTGAGGTCAGGAGCTTGCGCATGGGTGTCTGAAGTCAAAGCTCTGCCCTCGCCGTCCAATACGGTAGCGTTGCTGCAATCGCTGAACGATCCCTCAACATCCATGGCCTCTAGTTGCCTGGCGTAGTGGGCCCAGCGCTTCGTCGAGCGGTCCATGAGTGTTTTGGACTTGAAGAGCTTACAAGCTCGACAGGTAGCCTCGGGATGGTCTTGTGGGAGACACAGGTTACACGTATTGTGTTTGTCTACCCAGGGAATCTTCATGTTAATACTTCAGGCAGAATTTGAAAGGAGTACTCGCCATATGTTACTAATTGGCAGCGGGCAGGTATATGTAGGACATAAAGTGGGAAAAAGCTGTATGACCACCCACCACTCTCCCTACTTGCACAGGGCCGAGGCCAGAGACCTTCCAAGGACCGGCCCAAGGCCAGTGGCCTTTCGAGGCACAAAGTCCGTCGTGGAGTCTCGACGGCTGGTTTCCTCGATCTTCACCGACTTCGAACTTTGGCGTAGTGTGGAAAAGAAAAATACATTTTTGATAATGGCTATAACCAAGGGAACTCCGCAATATGCGTCCGACAGTATGGCGGAAAAAAAAAAATCTGAGTGTCCTACACGCGTGAGGGATCATGGGTACAGTGGACATCACACTAGGGATAGTATTACTGGAACGCCCTAGTTCAACGCCCCTTTTCAGAGTTCCGAAAAACAAACTAATAATTTGCAGCTTCCACTAGATGTCGGCCTATGCACAGCATATGATCTAAGCAGATTCCACAAGCCTCAGAAATCTAGACATATGGTTTGGGTGGGGGGTTTTGGATTGGGCAGGGGGGTTGGGAGGTTTCCCCCCGCATATATGTAACAATTGACGTTCAAAATTCAGTCACTTGTGCAAAGGTCAATTGTCATTCGAACAATTGTGACTCGAACAATTCGTATACAACCCTTTTTTTCCCCTTCTTTCGTCTCATTATATTACTGGTTTTGCAGATTAATTGTGGTTCCACAATGTTCTGTGTAGTCAATTCAGTTGGTTTAATGACATTTGTATTAAACTTTTGTCTAGCTCCTTGTTTGATATTGTGGCAATTTGAACTGTTGTAAAGTATAATTTATGCATAAAATAATATTAAGAGAAATTAGTCCAACTAGCTTGGAGAATCTTCACATATGTCTAACCTCTCCAGGATAGGAAGCAAGTCACAAGTAACAAATCTATAGCATGGCCAGGGTTTCCACAACTTAAAACACAGAGTGGCCCAGGATTAGCCCTGCCCACCAATCAACAGGCCGAGTAAGTAACGGGATCCCCAAAACTTAATGAGGTGCTTATATAAGAACGTCAGCGCGAATTTGTGCAGTATTAGAAAAGACGATTAAGGACTTTTCCTGAGACGTGTGTGCTCACTTATTCACATCCAAGATGAATTGCAAGCCCAATCCTTCCCAACATTGAACGCATCTAAATGTTTTCGTACATGAAAACAGAAGTAACCAGGAAAGACAATTAGCTAGTAGTCGCAAAACCAACAGGCTTTTTTAAATGTGGGAAATTGTCTTAGTGTCTAGAGCATGCTTGCACATGGAACAATCACTTTCAGAGACAACCATCACCACAAGATCCTTGATTTTATCAACTGTAAATCTAAATATCTGATCAATGTGTAATTGTCTGCACATGCAAGCTACTATACATTAGTAGCACCATCAGAGAGTTGCGAACCAGGATACACAAACATCTCGGATCGCTCAAATCAAAGGATGCCAAATTCCCACTCGCGCAACATTGGCAAGAGAAACATCAATGGGAACGAAAGGAGGACATCAGATTTGTAGGACTCGAAGTCATTGGAATAGAACCAAGAGGAGGAGACAGAGCTAAGACTGTGCCAGAGGGAGGCCAAGCTTATTTGTAAGAATACAGGAATGTACTGTGTGGCCTTAACTCCGACCATGAGCTCAGTGTATTTCTATAAATGTTTGTAACATTACAATGAGTGGCAAACCAGTCTCCTCTGTGTACCCATCGCTGACCAGACCCCAACATCAGACATCCATTGGCCCAGCTCTCCAAACACCACAACAGCACTGCACAAGTGTAACTTGGGGCCTGCGAGCTCCACGCCCCTACATGCCAGGGACACAGGCCAAGTATCACCAAACACAAACAGGACCTCACCCACAGAGAACTGGACCCGCAGACCTACTCAAGACAACTGGTCTCAACCACAAATGCTCCGTTACGGGGATCCTTCCCCTGCCCCCAACCAGAGGCTATATACCTAAACAGATAACCGACCAGCTGAATAACCGTCTAACAGGGTCACTTAACCCTAAACCCCAACAGGGCATAGCATTGGCGTCAAGTTTATCATTCCTACCATTTATCTCTACCAACCAATCCCAATGGGTTTCTCCCACTTGCAATGGACAATTAGCCCATCAGCCTCTTGGAAGACACCAACAGGATGGCCCTCTCCAGGCCAATTGCCTCCAAAGAGCAATACTGCAACGACTAACTGTTTCAGACAGGGTGAGCCTACCTATAGACTCCACTGGTCTCAACTGGTAAAAACCCCACAGGGTTTCCATCCCCTGTCCCCAAGGGCAGACCATACACCCAAAAGAGGTCATTGATTAGCTGAACAACCCCAACATGGGGCAACTAACCCCAAACCCATTCAGGGCATAACACTGGCCTCATGTCCACCAACCCTGCCAATTATCCATATAAACCAACCTTAACAGGTTGGCGTTCCCTCCCACTTGCAATGGACATTGGCCCTTCAGCCTCCAGACAGACACCGCAATGTAGGTTCTTTTCAGGTTTATTTCCAGGCTCATCACCTCCAAACAGCGATGCTGCGACGAACAACTCATTCTGACAGGCTTGGCCTCCCTGCTGCATCCCGTGCAACAACATATTGCCATCTGTTTGCACACACGTCATCCGGCCACCCTGCTTGCAACCAATAGGCTGCCCTCACCCTTTAGCCAATCACTAGCGTTGTGTCGTAATTAATACGGAAAGCAACACTCGCACATTATCGCTGAAACTAGCAGATCACCACGAGACCCTCCAAGCTCCTAGAACTCCACCGGGTACAGGTAAGTCGACTTAAATGAGCATGCTCCCCACTCTCACCCCCTCAAAAACACCCCCTATCTCACTGCTAACCGCCTACATGATCCTGCGACAGTACATGCTTTAGCAAGCAGTGTACTTCATTTTTAATTGAAACACTGCAGGCGCTACCCAACTCGCCTCCACCATGCAGGGACTTCTTCATCCGCACGGGACCACCCGCCCCCCACCCACGTCCTGACCAACGGACCAACAGGACAACCCCACACCTTTTAACACGGACCAGACAGCGGACCTTACTGCTTATTTCGCCCCAGAGGTACAGAAAGTGAACCTTCCACACCATCTGCTAGCCACAACGGCATAATCATTAACACCAGGACCAAAGTATCTTCGCAGAAATCCTGCTCCTACCGGACCAGAAATCTCACCTCTGACACACACGACTAACAGTACAAATGGGAGCTCTCACCGGGTTGTCACACCAGCCCATTGGTGAGGCACTTAACTCACATGCCATCACGTCCTGACCCAGCCACTTCATGTGGCAACACAAGCACTAATAACAGCGCATTCAATCCCCTCCAACCTTGATTCTCATCCCCAGATGCTAACCAGCCTACCATCTCTAAACACTCCAACAGAGACCTGCACAAGATACCCCAATACAATCAACTGGTAAGCCTTTCCCATACCCAACACCGGCTCTAACAGCTCCAATATCTAACTCACAAGATACTCATGGTAATTCTCTACCCTTCCTTCCCCTTTTTCTAACATGAACTCAGGCTTGCCTTTTGTTTGCAACGTATTGAACTCACTTTGATTGATGTAATTATCCAAATGACTCTAAACCACCGGGACATGATACATGAAAATGAATAACCATATAAACAACCTTGTCTATGCAAACTATGTCACTCATATGCAACAGACATGAAATTTGGCCAACAATGAATCATACCTTACCAAAATGTGAACTCTTCACATACTGTGCAATGGTCACGTACCCATTTTAAACTATGTACTCGTTTCTGGTCTCACCACTTGTATTATAAAATGAACACTAATGTCACTACATGTCACTATTACTCTGCACCATAACACCCACCTCACGTAAATGGACAGCCTTGAGAAAAACCACTGGTTGAAACACGTGTCGGCACTTAAAAATCCTAAGCATGTAGCTTCATGACTTGCATTGTGCACAAGGTACACATTAGGATGCATGTCACACAAGTGACAACCAATGCTAACCAAGGAACTGACAAAAAACAATATCTTCTCAACCATAAAAGATGTGCAATATTCATTGAAGAAGAAACAAACGTACTGTCATTTGACAACGGGTTATCACCCTATCCCGCACCAACGTTCAAAAGGTTTTCAATCCCAGCAAAAAACGCATCTAAATATAGCCTTGAAAACGACCCATGGTCGAAACACAGGTTGGCTGCGAGCAGTCAACTACTACGTCTTCTTTCTTGCTGATTAAATGATGCAATAGAGACAACTAGCATATTATTGGCTGTGTTTATTTACTTAACATTGGCTAGTATAATTGTCCATGGGTTAGTAACTAATTGGTCTGTCCTACGCGACTCTTCTAGCCTAGGAGAGTCTGGTTAGTTTGATACCAACAGCTACCAGGTGCTACATTTGGTTCCCAGGCCAACTAGTGCCTAATTAAAAGATGCATATGTGACATTAACTTTGAGTGTGTACCATGAGGCGAGGGTTTTACAAGACTACACACACACACACACACACACACTCCACACCCCCTTGGCTATAACCCATATGCATTCTCTTGCACTGGAATAAATATACTATGCACTTTCCGTAACTAGCGCCTAGATGCCTTAGAGTTGTGTGCGCGGAAATAAATGCTAAATAAATAAAAAAATAATGCTTAGAAGAAGTTGAAAAGTCTAGTACAGTGTACAAAATGGATCATACATAGTTTGTAAAATGTGCTGTGTGCGGTGTACTCGCTCCTTGTTACCCAGAGATAGTTTCTGCCTATGGGGTGATGAGTTGGATTTTTCTCCTGCTCATGGAATCTTAATTTTGAACCCCCAAATTAAGCATCCTTCAACCTTTCTTTGGCCCCCATCCAATCAAAGCAATCAAAGGAGAACAGTCTACATCAAAGTACAAAATATACTAATGTAACACACCATTAACACACCAAGCAAGTCAAAATTCAAAATAAGCACAATACGCCAACCATACATATGTACACAGTAGGTAATCTCAAAGTGAGACTAAACGATTTACACTCACAAACAGCAAAGTAGCGCAAATCAATGAAACAAGAGAAACAGTACAATAGTATAAAGTGAAAGTTTATACATTTAATACCATATCAGGCTGCACAAAAAGGCATTAATACACAGCATGCAACAAATCCAATTCAGAATTAGAAGCACCTAAATGTGCCCAGTACATATGACCATTCATTCAGTGAATGTCAGATAGGTATGTTTGTATGGCACCATTTGGCTGGTTAGGGCAGCCAGAAGTAGCTGTTTATGTCAAACTTACCAGACTCTTCTAGGCCCTATCCAGGAGCTAAATAGTTCGCAGAAATTTTGAACCCTGTACTCTGCCTTAAAATTATAAAGCCCCTAAAGCAGTCCTTCCCCTACCAAATAAAAAGGGATAGTACCTCAGAGTAGCAGTTAAGTTTCAGAGAAGGGAGATGGAAGTCCCCTTAGGACAAGATTTGGAAGTAGTATGGTAGCTGTTCTAATTAAAAGCACCTTTGCAAGAAACAGGTAAGCAAAGGTTTAGTGGTATACTGTCAATCCCACCACACTAGTGGTGACCCTGGGGCAGGGGTGGATTCTTGGCTGGAAATTCATTGATCACAGCTAGGCGGAAGAGCTCAGAAGTGGGGTCCTAGGCTTTCCAGCCTCTCCAACCTCTGTGCCCGGAGGAGAGGAGAAGCCACTCGGGCATCCAAACGCTCCGATGACCCTTGGCTCTTGCAGTTCTCCTAGTGGGCATAACCCAACCTGGACCAGTCTCTGCTTCCCATTCTCTGGGGTCTGGTTGCTATACTAGTAGCTCCGTTGTTGAATATTCGCTTCTGGCCTTGTGCAAGCCTATTTTCACTGGCTGCTCTTCAGTGGCCCTGTATTGATTATCTGTTGTGTGAAGCCTTCAGATAGGCCCCATGTCTTAATTCCCTGGAGCGCCAGCCGCTGTGGGCCCCTGGCTCAACTTGCCTTATAAACCTGGTCAGCAGTCTTTGCTCCAAGTTAAAGTCACACCTTCCTTGCTTTGGCACCTCATAACTGAGATGGCCTTGATGGCTGGCTGCCCTTGCACCCTTTTTCTGCTGCTCTTCAGGGTAGATTGGTTAAGTGCACATGGGGTATCCCTGCCGACATGCAAGTTCCAGCAGAGCTACCAAGCATGTAGTGCTCCAGTGTGCTCTCCTCTCTTCACGTCCTTGCCCCCTCTACTCATTCCCCTTTTCCTCTGATGGTCTCCCTAACCCCTGAACTACACTCACCATCCTTTCACTTCCCTACACTACCTCTTAGTCTCCCTCCCCTTACTTACCAAACATGCCCTCACACAAAAGCACCACTTCTCTCAACAACCAATCCCGCAAACTCACACGCATGCCAACTAAATCTTCTCCATGCTCTACTGCCATCACAAAAGTCGGAAATATCCTCTTCTTCACTGGACAATTCAGGTCCTCCCTCGACTACTCACCTTCCACCTTCTTCTTGGATTTCCCTTTCTTGTAGTTTGAAGGTCTCCTTTTTTTTTATGAAGAAATGGACGCCCCCGGAAGGATGCCACCGTGCCACCACAAAGGGGTGCGACAGGGGTAACCCTTCCAGAGACACCAACAGCGGGGAAAAAGCCGGAGGCACAAAAAACCCTGATGAGGCTCAATCCAAGGAAATGAGGATTTGGCTCGAGTGGCTGGCACTTGTAGTGGATGGAGGTTCAATGCTAAAGGAGAAGCCGCATGGAAGGTTTATCCGCTTCAAAGGATGGCTGAAGAAAATACGAATGGGTGGCACTCAAGTAATTCCACAGGCTGAGGTCAGGTACCCAGCGGACAGATAGGCACCAAGGGCAAGGCAGAGGCAGTCCGTCTAACAGGCAGAGTTCAGGTACACAGCAGATGCGTAGCTACAAGGGGCTAGACCAAGACAATCCGTTTAAGAGACAGGGTCCCGGTTCACGGTGGACTGGAGGGCAGCAAAGGCAGGGCTGAGCCAATCCGAAGACAGACAGGGTAGTATACACAGTGGACGGTAAGCAGCGAAGAAAGGGAAAAAGGACGAGAAAAGAAAAAATGCCGAAACTCAGCAATAGAAAAGAGCAGAAATAAAGAAACGAGTAGAAAGGCGAGCAAGGGGAACACAGAGGAAAGAGCGAGGAAAGCAAGGAATAAGAACTTGAGGAAACAGAAGGAAGGAAAGATAGAACGAAAAACTACAACAGGGGAAAGCAAGCAGACAAGGACCGAGGGAAGCAGAGACAAGCGAGAGCGACGGCAACACAGCAGGGAAAACCAGAAACGTTGCAACGCGCTCGCAACCAGGAAGTGGTGAAATAAATACTTCCGGTTACGTGCGCGTGCAACAACTAGAGCGGTGCAGACAAAGTGAAGTACGTGATGGGAAACGCTATGGCAAACAAACGCCAGCGGTTCCAAACCCGCCATCCCTGCCTAGATGTGACAACCGCACAGTCATCCCTCCACTTGGTCTCCTCACAATCTGCCTTCTCCTCCCTTGCCCCCCAAACAACCAACACACTGCAAGTCTCCCTTGCACCCCTCCCCCTTTTACCATTGGTCCTGGCTCCCATCTGGTTTCCTAGGAACATCGCTCCCATGTTATTTCCTCATAGTCCTCGCATACAGGTACGAGACTTTAAAATGCCTCTCAAATCCAGCCCCCCACCTCAAACCTGGGTCCACAGGAGTTCTGCAATGGCTGCTTATGAAAAGTACAATCAATCTTAAAGTTCTTAAAACACATGGTTTCCATGATAAACAGTCCTTCTCCAAGTTCTTAGTTGTGTGGTTTAGAGTTCCCCAATTGCCGGTCTGCAGTGCGGTACGCACTGCTGCACTGCAGTTCTCTGCCGACTCTTACTGGTGGGTTGCACGGTCTTTCCTTCACAAGGACTTCTGGATGTTGCGGTCCTAGAAGAGAAGCTACACACTGGCAAGCATTTTAGTAGTGCTGGCATGGGGCAATTAAAAGTGGTACTACACACTGGTAGTCAGACATATGGAGAGGAGAGACTGGGGCCCTTCCAACTCCCTCACCCACCTCTGGGTCAGGTATGGTTCTGGCAAACACACTGGCAAGCCTCCTGCCCAGGTTCAGAAGGGTTCCCCATCACCAACTGGGAGTGTTCGATCTCAGACCACATCAAACCGGATGTATAAATGTGAGCTCTGGGATGCAATCCGTAAGCATCCTCAGTGCTTCCCTGGGTTGGTTTGAATGTAGCAACAATACCCAACTGAACAGAGGCAAAATGCTTGAAATGTGCAGTGGAGGACTGAAGAATGGGGCATATGCAACACAGTGAATTGCTGAAGTAAAACCATACCCAAGGAAGACCAAGGCTTGGCACCTGCTATGAATCTATTGACTGCAAAGTACTACTGGGCTCTGCATACTAGCGTTCCACATTCCCACACCCCCCCACCCCAACTCTCAACCCAGAGAGCGTCATATTCAGAGAAGCTCTGCAATAGAGATGTGGCTTTATCCTCCTGAACACCAAGCAAAGGGTCTGCGTACGCGATCCTAAATAGCATGATCAAGCGTGGCACCATTCAAGTTGGCCTGCTACAAAGCACTCCATGCTAAAACTAAGAATGGCCGCACAATGAAGGTGCAGGAGAAGGCTTCAGTAATATGCTGAGCGGCACAGCCTCTGCACAGTGCTAATGCAGACCTGCTTTAGCAGAGGTGAAACATTCGGCATCAATGATGCGCATGGCTTTCACTTACCTTCGGCTTCTGCTCCCCATTGTGCAACTCGCAGTGTAACTTCAGAAACAGTTTAAGTCGCTCTCGGGAAAACAAGGCTGGCTTCCGGCTATTGCAAAAACAGAAAGATTAGCAAATTAAAAACTCTCCAGACTTTTAATCTTAGCATGTATTCATGCGATTTAGATTCAACCTTCTGGGTACCCTTGAGGGGTAAGGAAATTTGAAGGAAAAATAAAGGGATACCAGATTCTGAAATGTCATGTAGATTGTGTAAAGACGACGTTTTGGAGACCTTAAAAGACTAGGTGTCCCATTGTACAGCGGTTAAACCCTTGAGGGTACAGTATCTAGGCAGATTTGTTGAAAATTAGGAAAGCCTGGGGGCAGAATAGTTTTTGGAATTAATTAATGAGGGGAGAAAGTTGTCAATTGTACTTGCCCTTGTAAGATTTTTAAGCAGTATTCACTCCAGATTGGGGGAACATGCATATATAAATATAAGAGTAGATTTTAAGGTAAAAAATGATTAAATGGATGTGTGATTTTGTGTTCCATAAAATTATACAATTCTTACATGTTAATGTAAACTGAATGACAAAAAACGAAACAAATTACAAACAGAGCAGAGTTAACAGATGCTCAACGCCCCCCATACATCCCAATGTTTTCAAATCAAAGTTTCCATATCTTATCTCAGCCCCCACCTAAATCACCACCCTGTCAGACATTGCACCTCACCTGATCTGGCAACACTTCACCGTCACAGACTCGTAAGGTTCCTGTTTAATTGGCCTGACCCTGTACTTGAACAAAGAGGGGTCGACAGTAGATGGTCTCTTCCTGGAAAAAAAACAGCCGCCTATTACAAACACTAACTTAGTTTTACAGGAAAATGGGCAGCTTAAAAAAAATATATAATAATAATGCAGATTGCCTGTTGACTCTGGTTCTGCCTGGGAACCCGATCACACTTTTCACCCACCTTTCACTCCATGGTCTAGGGGATACTCCACTCGATAATACCATCTATTCTGTGCTCTCCCAGGGTGGCAGAAAATTGCACTAATAACCACTCCACTTTTCTCAACATCATCCACCCAAACCTCCTGCTGTCCCTGGCAGAGGCATCTGCAAATTAACAGGCAGCACAGGTCAACCCTCACTTACCAACTCTCCTTAGCGCCCCCCCCCCACCCACCTCCCCAAACCCTCATGCTCCAATAGCATCCTTTCCTGCAAACGGTTGACAGCAACAGGGCAATTAACACTTCAGAAGGCTGTGACAGGCTTAATAAATCCCTCTGGGCAGCTGCAATAGATTAATTTCCTCCTGCTCAGTACCCTGTGTTCAACTGTTTTGTTCCTTGCGGAGGCAAATGCATTCAGCAGTTGTGTGCCTAATGCTGGATCAGCGGCACACAAGACTCCGGACACACTGCAAGTCCACTCACCCGTTCTGTGCAGAGGCTTTGGAGGGCTCTGGCTCCTCATCACTGTCACTGATAACAATGGTCTCCATATTTGCAACAGGTTTGTTCTCAGCATGGCCATTTACCATCCCATTCTCCTTTGGCGGTGGCTTAACCTCCAGGATTGTACATTGTAACCTGCAAAGATTCCATTGTTAAGTAAAAGCCAGACTGCACCTGCTACCATAAGAATAAACATAACTGTGCTTTTATGCCATTTCAAGCTGCGAAATTGCCCCTCCACAGAGGACATAATTACTGCCATGCCCCCTCCCCCACATATCTTGCATCACAAAGGCAGACTGAGGGGAGGAGAGCGAGCTTGCAAAATGAAGGTTATTCACAAATCAGGACCTCAAAGCAATACTCCAAAATCCCTTTCTCAACAAGCAGCAAACCAAAAGGCAGATCCCCCCCCCCACTAATCCAACAAACAGCACATATTACCAAGACTCTAAAGAGTGTCTGGGAGCAGAATCATCAAAAAGGTAGAGGGCTATAACAGAGAAGCAAGTCCTTGGATTCTACTGATCAAGGCCTACATTTCACCATCAGGAATGTCCCATTAACTAATGCCTTCAAACATGCAAAGCTGCAAACAATAGCAAACAAGGAAAGCCTCAACAGGACAGGATGTCTTTTCCCCACATCACACTGCGGCTAAGACCATTTCAATGCACTGACAAAACTTGCACAAAATGCAAGCTTATCCTCCGATGCAATATCAGTTACACTGTTCTAGATATGTGCTCCAGGTTTAGACTTGCACATCTGCACCCATAACGCCAGATCTAGTTGAACAGTGGGCGCCACTATGGATAATTGGCAGAGTAGCGGAGGAGGCTGCAATACCTCCTCGTTACTCGCCAAGAAATAAAAAGTATAAAATACTAGTATGAAGCACAAAGCTGCATGCTTTACTGAAACCCTTAACCAAAGCCCCAACCGGTCCAGATTTCAATACACCCTAATCTCACTGTGTATAGTAGTTAACAGACCTTGCCATTCAGTTTTACTTTGGTGACCTGTGGCAGGAATTCCTTACCTTGCACCGCTGTTCCGCAAAACATCCACCATCTCACCCACAAAGAATCGGTTGTGCATGTAAGCAAGGAGGTCATCGCACACCTCTTGGAGACGTGCTCGGTGTGTGCAGGAAGCCAGGTACAGCACAGGACCTATAAGGGGCAATGGGAAATTCTGAATACTGCGGCGGGCTCTCTTCTCCGACTCCACAGCCTCCTGGTAGGTGAGGCCAGGCTTGTTGGTGATGGAACAGCTCCATACAAGGCTGTTACAGAGGATGGTACGCTCAAAGAACTCGCTGCAAAGAAAGCAAGACAGGACATAAGATTCTACGTCCCACGGCCACAATACCCATCAATAGAGCCCCTTGCATAAGAGCAGGTAACCAAGTACAGCAAGACATGGGCAACACGCCAGTGCACATATCAAATGCCTTTTTACACTTTCCACCTTCCTAGGCTAAGAAATAGCCCCCACCAGCTTCCAAATCAAAGAGCATATATGGTTAACTGGACTATTGTAGCACCCTACTACACCAGGTTCCAAAGCACTGGTCACATGGATTTTTTGGGGTTTTCACCATGTTAGTCAAAACTCTCAGGGGTAAGCCGAGCAGATTAGTCTGGCTTCACTCTTCAGAAGTGAAAGATTGCCCACACAGTACAATTACTGAAAAAAATTGACAATTTGCATTAATGAATTGTCTACAGAAAGGTAAGAACAAACCCTTAACAATGAAAATCAGTCACAGTGTCCCCTAAGAGACACACAATATGCTTCAGACAGTGAACAGGTGCAACTGATTTACTGTTCGCTACAAGTGTGACTATGCTTTTTGTGATTTGAATCTTATTACTAACGGATAAATGAACACAGAATATGATAATGCAAATTGGGAACAACAATAACTAGACCAGTAGGTTTACATAGTGTGCAGAAATAAGCACATGTAGATGATATGTGGCTCAGATCATATTCACACACACGGTCACCAGGGGACAGGGGGAGGCGGGGTGGGGTCAAACCATAAGAAACAGCCCTGCATGAATGAGAGGCAACAATAATCACCATGACAATAAACCGACTAGAGACAGATTAGCACTCTACTCTCCCCGCCACCCAAAGTATGGCACAGTATAGCAACCACATCAGACAGGTCCCATAGCTGACATGCTCCCTTCATACCACATCCATTCGTATATGGCCTGCTTCTCATGCGTATACAATCTTGACACCAGCCCTTCCCACATAATCATGGTCGTGCCCATCTGGGATTTCCATTTAACAAGAAATTACTTTCTGGCTGCAAATAATCACATCACGCCAATCCTCCACCCCATCTTGTAGAACATAGCCCTAGGATCCATCAGCACTGTCACTCCTGGGATGCGACCCACACCTACCTGTACTGAGCCCACAAATCTCTGGATTGCAGGGCAGGAACACAGCAAATGCACCAGCGTCCTTTAAGGAAGGCATAGATTCAACAGTAACAAACAAGTGACCACAGTTCAAGGGTGTTTATTGAACGCCAAAAATAGGTTTGAAAAAGGTCTACCTAATCCTAAATCTACAGATCCGAGCAAAGTAAGACCATCAAATAGTGTGTCCTAGTGGTGTCTTGTCAAAATAAAAAGGGCCTATACTAATAAACCTATTGACAATTCATACCTATAAATGCAAATCGTGTGGGAAACAGTTTTACGAAAAAGAAAGAAGTGTTCACAAAATTATATGTCAGGATGTTCAGGCCGTTAGCCTCCCTTCTCCACGTTTTCAGCACGGGACAAGGCGGTACATTCTAGCTCAGCAGTCTCTGGATTCTCTAGCACGAGGATACAGTTCAATCGTTAGCATCAGGACCTTCCATGTCCAAGTCTCTTTGCCTCTGAAAGCCTCTTCTTTCAGAGGGCTTGATGTGACAAATCAATGAGTTCTTTTCCTCTTAGGATTTCACAAGTATTCAATTTCTCAGGCGATTCACTACTCACCTCGGATCCCCCTCAGTCGGGCTCAGATCCTCTTTAACACAATGTTTAATTAGTCTCCCTACGCCAGGCTCAAATCAACTTCCATCTACTTTTGTCAACTTTCTTTACGCTATCAACACCGAAGACTTCCGATTGTGCACAGGATTTTGCAGGACCACTTCTGAACAAAGATTTGTGCATCGAATTCTTGGTCACCCTTTCCGTTGGATACGTTAGAGACTTTCAAATGAGCACCTCACATGGTGCCCAACCACTCCGGCTAAGTTATCGTATCTTGGCTTCAAAGTTCAATCACTCATCTGTTCAATTTTAGTTGAGTTGATCACCACATACGCTTAACACAATGTTAGCTTCAGCATTCACTATACAACGCTGCCCCTTGCATCCATGGCTTCAACATAGACAGGTCTGGGATTAGTCTCCCCAACTCGCCAGCTGTGCTGACTTCACTGGTGCTGTTTTGTTGTAGGAGCCAAAAACAGTACCACGACGGCAAGCGATTCTACCCGCCTTGACTATCGATGCAGGAGAGTCCTGGGTACCTCCAAAACACAATGCAGGATTCTTCAGCCTTGTCTCCTGGTCTTATGTTTTTTATTCTCGAAGGTTCGTGAAAGTAACGGTTCCTCGTCGCAAAGGTCAAGGGGACTTCCCTCCTTGCGATCCCCTTCGGTGTGTAGTCTTTCGTGTTTTATGAAAAAGCCATCTTGGAACTGCTGCTTCCTCGCATGCTTTACTCAGTGTGCTCTCGTGCTCCACCTTTTATCCGTGTGGTAAAGTGTAATGCAAGTCAGGTGTGTGTGTGTGTAATGGTCAGTAATTGCCTGGCCCTGCCTGACCATTGTATTGGGACATGTCGGGTATACAGCTCGGGTGTTAGTCCGTTTTCACTCATAGCAAGCTGTCCGTGAGAAAGTGTTCGTGTTGGGAGGGGATGGATGGGGATTGAGTTTGTAACTATGGGGTAAAGGTGTTACAGGGAAGGGGATACCGTGTCTAGTCATCCGGTGTCCCACTCCCACTCCACAAAGACCCTCACCCAGTTGATGCTCCCACACTGGTCCACCCCCAGGAACTGGATCCACAAGCGATGGCTGTGTCCTGGCCAGAAGATGACAGATCCCTGGGGAATAGTCCCCAGTCTTCTACACCCCTCCAGAAGTCTCTAGAAGTCAGCAGCTTCATCACCGCCATCTTAGTCGGTGAATAGTCATATCTTTGAATAATCTTATATTGAATTTCCCTATTACCTGCACTGTAAAACACCACATTCATAAGGTAGAAGGTGGTGTATAGATCACCACAGTCAGTTGAACCTCCCAGTCCACTGCCCATTGTTCCGTCAATATCGCATTCCTCCCCACATTCGCGATACTAGGTATATAAAAAGTACTTCAGCTTAGGAAATGCAGCCTTATCGGCATCTAATTCACAGTGAAGGGGTACATGTGAATGTAGTAGCCTCGGATGTCTGCGAATTAATCACAGAAAGGTCTGCCCTGTGCCCTAACCATTCTGATTGGTCCGATCCTAGCACTCCCTTGCCCTCAGAACGGTAGTGGGGCAGCATCTTCAATTGATAATGATATTTTATTTCTATCGCGCTCGTACACAAGTGTTTCAGACCGCGGCAAGGCAAGGCAGAACAAAACAGCGATCTTACTAGGCCAGTGACATTGAGAACGCGCAAGT
Organism: Ambystoma mexicanum; assembly: GCF_040938575.1. Taxonomy (NCBI): domain Eukaryota; kingdom Metazoa; phylum Chordata; class Amphibia; order Caudata; family Ambystomatidae; genus Ambystoma; species Ambystoma mexicanum. Next base: position 29,206,027 of record NC_090940.1, on the reverse strand, counting down.
GCATGGAAGGGGGAGAAGTGGAAAGTGCGAAGAAAAGGAGAAACAGATAAAAAAATATTAAGTCAGATCTGCCTACCTGCCGCCAGGAGACCTGCTGGGTCACTCTCTCTCTGTCCCCTGGATTCATCAAGAGCAAGGCTCCGAGGCCAAGCCAGGGTGGATTTGTTGTCAGCTCCAGTATTTCCAAGCAACTGTGAACAATACCACAATGAGGGGCCCACAATGGGATGCCATGCAATGTGATGTGAAGACGGCTCCACAGGAAAACCACAGCTTCCAGAAGGGTAAGGGGCTGCCAGTTTGGTTCGATGCCAGCTTGCTGTCTCATTCGAGTTCAACCAAATCTTCATCCAGCATGCCTGGGCCGCCAAGAATATTGCCACGAAGGGAGAGCTAGACCCCCATCCTGTTTGGGGGCATACAATCATTCAGTTTTTAATCTGGCCCTCTTGTGTGGCCAAATGAATTTCCCTACGAGCCTGTGAAGACCATGTTGCATCTTAGAGGGCATAGCACAAGAGATAATTTGTGTCAAATAGACCAATTTGGGAAGGGTGTTCCTTTTATCACATTGAGCCTACCCTACATTTGAGCAAATCATCTTGGCCTTAAGCAATCAGAGCTGGATAATCATCATGGACTAGAGTATCCACGGAAGGACTTGCATGCATCTCAGGATACTAGATGGCAGTAGCTTGCAACATAAAAAGGGCCAGCCATCCGGGTTCCCATGGAATATCAGCCTGCAGCAGCAGCATCTTCAATTTGTCATAGTTTACTTTATATCATGAGATCGGACCGAAACAACTCGGGAGGGATTGGATCAGAGGGAGGTTGACTTGCCAGTTTGCCACATAAAGGAGGACATCATCCGCATAAAGAAATGCAGTGTTCAATCCCAGCCCTAGTGATGCCCACCAGGTCTCGGTCCTGTCAAATTCTGGCAGCCAGGGGTTCGATGGCTAAAGCGTAGAGAAGCGGCGACAGGGGACAGCCCGGTCACGTACTCGATTAAAGCCAGAAGGGAGCCGAGATTAACTCATTAGCGATTAACGACCCATGTGGTGTTCAGCAATACAAAAGCCCCACCAGGTCCAAGAAGTATCCCTTGATGGCGAAGGTTTGTAAGACGGTAAACATAATCCCATTTGACCTTGTCCAACGCCTTCTCGGCATCGAGGGATAGAATAATATTGTCCTACCCATTTCAGCTGCAACTAGATTTAAAGAGGCATCTCACAATGTCGCAAGAGTGCCGACCGTGAATAAACCCAGTCTGGTCCTGGTGGACCAGCTTTGGGAGGATATGATCCAGCTGATGTGCAAGCATTTGGCCAGGATTTTTGCATTGGTATTGATGAGGCATATGGGTCGACATGAGCTGCAATCGGTAAGGTCTTTAATAAAGTTAGGGAAGTTGAGATTAGCCCCCAAGAGCAAGTTAGGGAGGGACCGCGCAGCACTAGCTTCATTAAGGACAGTTGCCAGCCAGGGTGCTATTTTATCCACCAGCACCTTATAAAGATCAATCGGAAGGCCATTGGGGCCGGTGGCCTTCTTGCGAGTCAAACCCACTACAGCCGCCGCCACCTTCCCAGTCTTGGATAGGGGCATTCAGTAGACTTAAATACGCCTCAGACACGCTTCAGAAGTAACAGTCTCTGCATAGAGCTCCTGAAAGTACTCCGTGAAGCGATCATTAATCGCCCTAGTGTCTGTAAGAAGCGTTTCCAACCTGGACTTAATGCCATCGATGAGCTGTGCCCGCTGGTGTCCCTTTAGGACAGGGTTGTCCAACTCTGGCCTTCGAGAGCTAGAATCCTGACAGGTTTTCAGGATCTCATTAATATTCATGAGGAAAAATTGTATGCACATTTTTTTCTCATGAATATTAATGAGGGGTATCCTGAAATCCGACATGGATCTGGGCTCTGTGTGGTGCAATCCTTAAGATCCTTCCTACATAATTCTACCAAGCAGAGCACAATCTAGTGTGGCCTTCTGCTCTCACTCCATGCGCTGGAGGTCCATCTGGAGGTTCTTTTCGCGCTGCCGCCAACCCTTCAACTTAAAGGCCCATTGTGCGATACATTACCCCCTCAAGGAGGCTTTAAAAGAATCCCAGCATCTCAATACTGAGAAACCCTCTATCATATTATCCTCCCAGAACCGATCTATGTGCTGCCCCAAGCTCTACACAAAGTCAGGGTATTGCAGGGTGGCATGATTTAGTCCCCAGTGCGGGACTTGGGGTTGTGCCGTCAGAAATGATATTTGGAGCACAACAGGGCAATGGTCTGAGATAGTGATAGGTCGGATCTCACACCGCTCCACCATGGATAGCATTGGCGAAACGAGCAGCCGGTAATCAAGGCGGGCATAACACCGATGATGGTTCGAGTAAAAAGAGAATTCTCGCTGTTGCAGATGCTGCTCCCTCCACACATCGCGCAAACTAAGTTCATCCATCAAACTCAAAAGAGCATTAATTTTTCTAGGAAGCGTCCACTGGGCAGAGGGGGAAAGCATCCTGTCCACAGCCAGTGCAACATTAACATCCCCACCCACAAAGGTCAATGGGTCCATAAAGGAACCACTCTGTAAGGACATGGGGAAAGAAGCCAGCATGGTCATTGGTCGGTCCATAGATATTTAGGAGGATGACATTGCTGGAAGAGCAGCCCGTTCACCATCACATAGCACCCATCCGGGTCGGAGAGAGCATTCAACAGGGTGAAGGGCAGTCTCTTGTGAAGAAGGATAGACACCCCGCTCTTGCATGTAAATAGTGCATGTAAGGCCTGCCCCACCCATCCCCGGACAAGCTTCCCTGACTCAGTTGCATCCAGATGAGTTTCCTAAAGGAATAGAATATACCCCCCCGGTCATCCCGTAACAGGGTCAGCATCAAATGGTGCTTAAATCATATCACCCGGGCCCTGGATGTTCAAGGTAATAGAGCGTGATCGCAGTCATGTAAGTGCACTAGTCTATCGTACAGGCACACCTTACGCTGACTGCCCCAACACCCACTGAGAATGCCAACCCCAGTGCCACCCACAATACCATGCAGGCAACTCTCCCAATCTATGTCCCCAAACACCCCTGTGACACAACCAAAACATCAGCATGAAACCCCCCCTTCCGTCCACAACATAGAAACAAACACCAAACTAAGCAGGCAAACATTGAGCTCCTAGCGGAGAACCCAATAACAAGAAACTGCCAATCCAGAACAAATAGGCAAGAATCCACAGATCCCACTTACATTTTACATACAAGGCATACATAATACATCAAAACAGTCTAAACAAAAGATTAATAAAAATAACTGCTTTGTATAAATACAAACAGAACAAAACGGTAGAGCAAATTCAGCCCTGGCTCATATCAGCACAGACAAACATTTAAGAGTCCTAAGGCCTTACAGCCACATCAGCAGGTGCTCAATGACCTGTCCGACATACCATGGGGGACCAGTGACGCAGCACATTTCCGTCGCTGTCCAGTCAAGTAGCTGAGTTTTCCTGTGCTCTCCCGCCAGCCGATCGCTTTGGGCCCCCTAGGTCATCTGCCCTTCTTTTGCCACTTTGATCTTAAGTCCAGGTGTATGCAGTCACAGTCATCTTCCTTAGATGTAGTGGCCTGAGGGTCCAAGGCGGGGATGGCGTCAGGCCCCAGGATGTCATGCTGGCCCATAAACCGCCAGGCCTCAGCAGGGGAGTGAAAGGTGTGCGCTTCACGTCCAGTTGGAAGCACCACACCGCCGGTAACTTTAGATGGTATCAATGCGAGGAACCCTTTAGAGATTTGAAGATTGGGTTATACTCCCGGCGCGGCTTGGATGCCTCCAGCTAGAAGTCATTGAATAATTGGCATATCGGAGGTTCTTCCTCAGTTTATTTTTCACGGCTTGGAACTTCCTCCTTTGCTCCTGGACTGGTTGGTTGAAGTCAGGGAAGAGTCTAATGATGGAGGAGCCATATAGGAGTTCGCTGTTGTCCCTAGCAGTTCTGAGGAGAACATCTGTCTCTAATTTAGGAGACTAGTAATAATTGGTCTGGCTGGAGCACCAGGAGGTGGTTTAGCCACTAATGAGCAGTGTGCCCTCTTGACCAAAAACCGAGGACAGCAGGGGGTGGTCAAGAATTTCCACCAGGGGTTTCATATTGTCGATGTGTGGGGACCTCCGCAACACAGATGTTATTTCTCTGTGATCTTCCCTCCAAGGTCATTGTTCTTAGCTTCCACCCATCTCACCGATTGTTGTAAGGACACCACCTCCCTTTTAAGGCTGCAACCCTGTCCTCCGTATCCCGTATCCGCTGTTCCGCCTCTGTCATGCGGACACACAATTTGTCCGTTTAGCTCAGGTCTCAACCCTGAAGTTCAGTGCATCTATTTTTGATCCAAGGGAATCCGTGCTATTCTTCAAGCACAGTAGAGTCCGTTTCAATGTGGCCATATCGACAGCAGCAGGGGCTGAGGTTGAATGCAAGGTTATTATCTATTTCTCACTGCTACCAACTGGAAACAAATTAACTTCAATAATGTTATGCTGTATGCCCTGGGAAACGTTATAAGGTGCGGTTACAGCTTCTATGCAGAACAGCACCGACCTTAGTGCTGCTGTCTGAGCATCGGGAGGCCTGACATTTTGTGTTAAACAATGTCAGGGTGAGAAGGATCGGTGTCCGGCAAGCGGGAGAGCCGGCTCTGTCCCTCTGTTTGCGGCGCGAAAAGGAAAGCAGGAGGAGCAGGGAACAGCGTCTGAGTTTTGACAAAATTGAAGGTGCTGGGAAGTGGTGGTGGGCCGCCTGGTTCCTGCGCCCCCTCCGGTCACATAGGGGAGGTGGTTTGCATTCTGCTGCCCACCCCTCACAATCTCCTGCTCCCGTTACATGGCAGTTGGCAGGACTTTGCCCCACCCCCACCCGAACTGAACGAGGGCCTGGACCAGAGGCCTGGAAGATAACGGCGGGGGCTCCCTAGAGTACTCGATAGATAGTGACACTAACGGAAACCCGGCCCCACAAGCTGTGAATGAAAGAAGGGCCCCCTGTGGCCTGTTATGCGATACAACCTAGAAGAGACACTGTATAAAAAAGGAACAGAGGACCAAGTAAGGTTGAGAAGGAAAGTGCCTAGGTCAGGTGCAGTGTGGCAGCTTGGTATATCTGGGCCGGGGTGCTGCGGAGGCCATTGTACTTCTAGCTCCTATCCACCTTCAGCAGGAGACAGACCACTGACCAGGCATGCTCACCTGCTGAGGGGTGGCAGAGTCCGGATGACAGCGCAGGCCTGAGAGGATGAGAATGGTGCCGTTATCCAGAACAAACGCTCGAAGGTGTGGGGCCCCAAATCAAGGGGTGTGTGCCCGCCTTCAGGGTGCATAATCAAGGGGTGGTGAACATACCGGAGGGGCCAGGACGGCCTCGGAACAACAGTGGTGGCTTGCAGGGGGAAATCAGCTGGTGGTGAACAGTCAGCCTGAACCAACAGCTGAAGACCAAACAAGATTTTGGAAGACAGGAGGGTGGCGCTGACCCACAGGGCTGCGCAGGTGACCCCAAATTGGATAAAAAGAGAAGGTGCATCACAGGAGGTGTGGGCCCCCGGTTCTGGGGCGTGTGCCTGCCTCCCGGACTCATTGGGGGACGGAATTGGATCCAGTGATATTCTGGTAGCTAGAGGTCGGTGGAGGGGGTGTGTGCCCAAACACCCTGTGCCCGCCTCACCCCTGGAGTGTGGGTCTCAATCCCCTCTGGCCAGGGGGCAGAGTGGAACATTCCCCTTGGGTGACCTACAATCTAGTGGTTTGATAGTGAAGGGAATCCTGTGGAAAGGGAAGGACCGGACAGACTGTACCCCCAGAAGGAGTGAGACCTCATTGGAGCATCCCAACCGGGCCTAAGATTACATGGAGGCCAGAACAAAGCGGGTTGTATTTGCTTCCACAGGCAGACCGGACCCCACGGCCTCCCCAGAAGGGCGGAAGATGACAGGGCAGGGGGAGGGGGGTAGTGATGGCGACTAAAAGACGTTGCGTCCCTTCGATGGAATTAGGAGTAGGACGGCTGATATTGGTGGCAAGGTGGATAAGATAAACGTGCGAATGGACAACATTGAGGAGCAAACCACCTTAGACACCCTGGAGGCACAGATGGACACAAGGATAGGCGAGATTGAGCGACGAGAAGCTGAAATGATTCTGAAGATGGATTTGAGAATCGCAAACCCAGAAATAACCGGTTTCTCATTAGGATACCAGAAGCCGAGGGTGAATCAGAGAGCCGAGGAGGGCGATACATGACATATCTAGACTCCTATTTGAAGAGTACTCAATCGATGAGACAAAATAGAAAGGGTCCACAGAGCCGGTTGATCGGGGACGGGCCCCGAGGTCGGTCCTGGCCAGTCACAATTTTTCAGGACCTGTCGTCGCTGGCTCTCGCAAAGAGAAGAATGTGTCTGCCCTTGACGAAATGGCTAAACGAGAAAGGAGTTCGGGACAGATTGGGATTTCCGTTCGATTACCTTTGAACTGGAGGGCCTGAAATACCGTCTTGCTTCTGAGGACGAGATAAACAAGACAATTGGTGAGACCGCATGGGGGTGCAGGGGGGGGGGGGAGCTTCGGGCTCACAAGGTGAAAGATGAGCGGACAAACAAAGGTGCATTAAGGGGCCTCAAAGGGAGCGGGTTGCACAATCAAAGAAGTTTCAGGAGCTGAATACCCCCCCCCCCCCCCACCGACTGGTACACCCTGAACCCTAAGCGGGCTGGGGTTGAATTCCAGCCGCAGTTGATTGAGGGGATTATCGGGCTAGTCATCCTGTTTGGGGGGGGGGGGGAGGGGTCCGGGGGAACTGGCGACCTTGGGGGACCAGATTTCAGGGTCCCATTGTTGCAGCTGGGTCATCAGGGATCAATGGATCTGGATTCAGATGTACGTTTGGAACGCAAGTTGAAGTTGGGGGAAGGGGGACACTGGGGTTTGAGGTGACACGAGTTGGGGCCTGGGTTTCGGGCCTGCTTGGTGGTTCAGCACTCTAGTGAAAACAACTGGAGGTGGGGGGCGGGCGCCTAAGGGGGGGTGGGTCTTTGAGGGTAACTGGGGTTTTGGAATGTCTTGATCCGACACTTATGTACACACAGTTCTGTTCCCAGGAGGCCCAAAAGGGGGGACAAGATTGAGGTATGGCTGATTCAAAGGGCTAAACTCACCAGCCACGCAGTGTTTGGTTGCGAGGGAATTTGGAAGATATGGGATAGATGTCCTATTCCTCCAAGAGACTAAATATTTGAGGGGTGAAGAGCGGAGGATTCCATGTGGGGGGGGGGGGGGGGGAGAATATTGGGGCTCAGGGGTAACAAGGAAGGCTGGGGTTGGGATTCTGGTCCGCAAGGGGCTCCAACTAGAAGTTACCAAAGTGTGGTCTGATATGGAGGGAAGGGCGGTTATGCTCTCAGGTCTCATGTGGGGACTCCGGTTCAGATTTGCTACGATGTATACCCCCAATCAAGGTCAAGGGAGGTTCTAACAGAGAACTCCGTAAAAGAAAGATTGAGGGGCACTTCATATTGGGAGGAGACTTCAAGGTTTGGAGGGATAGCAGCTTAGACCAGCAGTCTGGACACCCTAGGGAGCAGGCACCCCAACATCAGGCGGTCAGGGAAGTGGGAATCTTGATGGCTCTACAGGATGCAGGATGTATGGCGCCACTTCCACCCACGAGTCAGGGGTTGACCTACTCCGCAGCACATGGAACTGTGAAGAGAATAGACTACCTTTATATATCCTGAGACCTATGGGAATACAAACGGGGTCAGTCATCCATCCCATCAGTTAGTCTGATCACAAGTCGGTTTATACTGGTTGGGCAGGACTCTGTCCCAGCGGCTCGAAGTTGAGGTGCAAGGACTCTGGAATGATCCTTGTTTCAGGGTAAGGTATTTTGAATTGAACAATGGGGAGGTATGCAAGGACATTGTGTGAGATGCAGCAAAGGCAACAAGGAGAGTGATGCGGATTAGAGAAGGGGCTCGCAGAAAGAGGCAATGCACTCGCATAGAAAGAGGATGGAGTACCAAAAGAAGGGCCTTGGAGGAGCGGGTGCAGTTGGCAACAGAAGGAAGGGGGGACCTTACAAGAGGTGAGGGGAATGAGGGAGGAACTGAGAATCCTTGAGGAAGGAAAGATAGTTTGCAACCTACAATTTCTGTAACAGAAGTTTTACGAGATAAGGTGGACGCTCTCTTGGCAGCTAGGCTGAAAGGTCAGCGGGCAGAGAGGTGGGTTGCAGAGGTGGAGGATCCCTGAGAGCTTGGAGGAAGGGATCCAGGAAGCATTCGCATTTTTTTTTTAATGAGGACCTGTACAGGAGTGAAGGGACAGAGGTCCGGGGGGAATTTGAGAGCTACCTGGCAGACTCCAACCTCTCTCGACTCACGAAACCCGAGTCAGATTGCCTTGAGGCTCCATTACTGGGGATGAAATTAGGACAGCTATTTGAGGGTTGAAATTGGGTAAGGCTCTGGAGAGGACGCTTCATCCCAGGATTTTATAAGTGCTTTCTTCCGGCTCTGCTCTCCTTCCCAACGATATTGTTCAATGACATTCTGACTACAGGGAAAGCACCAGACTCTTAGCGGTCTCCAATCACAGTAATACCGAAAGAGGCAAGGGAGCCTGGGGCGTGTTCTTAACATCAGATTTCTTAATTAAATATAGACTCACAAATGCATGCCAGAGTACTAGACGCAAGGCTGAAGGGACACCTGCCAAGACTGATCCATTCGGACCAGGTAGGGTTTGTGAAAGGGATGCAAGGGGTCAACACCTACACTTGATTAACAAAGCGCAGGGGTGGGAGGTCGATCCCACACTTCTCTCCAAAGATGCTCAGAAGGCCTTCGACAGGGTGGAGAAGGGCTTCATGGAGGCGGTACTAATCAGGTTTGGGGCAAGTACGGGTCTCATAAGGGGTATTATGGCGCTCTACTCCTCCGCTAGGGCCTGTGTCGCTGTGAACAGGGGATACTCAAGATGGTTCACCTTGTAAAGGAGGACCGAAGCAGGGATGCCCGCTCTCCCAGACTTTATTTGTGCTATCATTGAAACCACTGGCCAGTAGATTGAGGGAGTAGGATAGAATTGAGTGAATTAGGGTGGGCAAGACGCTGTATAAGGTAGGGCTATATGCGGATGACCTGCTCCTCCACCTGGTAAACCCACCGACATCGGTCCCGGCAGCGATGGAACTGATGGAGGAATACAGGCACCTGGCTGGCTTTAAAATTAATAAGGGCAAGTCTGTACTGTTCCCCCTGGATAAAGGAAAGGACAATGATTTGGGATGCTTTGACCCATTTGGTATGGAAGTTAGCGTGAGGTCTCCGAGATATCTCGGTATCAATGTCACGAGGAAGCCGGAGGGTTTGTATGTAGCCAACTCCCCCCCAACCCCTTTAATGACAGCCCTGGAGAAAGACGGGGGGGGTGGGAGGGATGGAAGGGACTGACCATTCCTGGAAGGATGGCTGAACCCACTCAACATGGTAGTCCTTCCAAAGATTCTGTATTTGTTACAGATGCTCCCTATTCAGATTACTGTTACGCTCGCCTGGTAACCACAGGGACGCCACCCAGCCGGGTTACTCGCTGGTATGCTCCTCAGCTTTGCCCTGATGGTCTGCGGGGAAGGTTCTGCCTGAAAATACAGGAAGACTGTGTTCAAGACTGACCGACTGCGGTAAGTATCCTCCCTCCACCCCCGTATGATTTCAGTCCCTCTGGCGCCCTCTCCTCACCTTGTGGTAGAATTAGGCGTGCTCTCCGTCCTGCCTTCTTTGCAGGGGCATGTTGTCTTTCATGGGCGAGTGCGGTCCAGTTACTTCACTGACGCCGGCCTGTTTTATATTGTCCAGGTAGGTCTTATTGCTGTTCTTTAGTTTTGTTGCTATCCTGCATGCCTTTCTTTGTTTAAAATGTATTTTTTCTCCCTTAGGTATGCAGAGCTTCAGCGTGGCGAACTGGCTTGGTTGAGCCCCGCTGGTAAATGATGGCGCATTAAGAGCGCTAGGATGCGGTAAGTAAGCGCTATGCGCAGCGCTGCGAAGTCTTGCCTTTGCTAACCTGTGTTTTCCTTCCTTGTAGGTCGTAGTGTTCTTCAGCGCGGGTGGAATGTCCGGAGTGGTGCCAGCCGAGAGGCGACCAGCCAGGTAAGCCTTTTGAGCACTTCGTAATTTGTAAATGTCTCTGCTTTCTTTAATGTTGCCTCTATCTTCCGCTTTCAGGTCGTTCTGTCCGGGAGGCGTGCAGATTCGAGGAAGCTGTTCTCAGTAGATGCGAGTGTTTAAAGATAAAGACTGCAGGTAAGATGCTGCTTCTAATGATGTTCCTTTTGTCTCCTTGCAGGTTCGGCTTCTCCGAGGTTCGAGGGAATAGCTGGACACGGTGAGCGTCACGTTGCAAGCTGCAAAGTAACGTGAAGCGTGTGGTTTAAATAGCCCCAACAAAATAGTCCAGGTAAAGTAGTCCCTAGGCTACCACACCCAAAACACTAGACCGCATAGCTTGGTTCTTAGGAACCAATCTATGTGGATGCCTCCATGTTGGCTGACAATACAATAAAGTAGTTCCCAAGCACATTGTTTTCCATGGTGTATGAGCCTGGCGCCATAGGCACCAGGACTGGCCCCATGAGGGCTTTTGAAGAGGATGCCAGGCTCTAGAGGCCCGAGTCCTGACTCCACCTGGCCAATGGGTTTGCCAGAGGGGGTTTTGGGCAAGGGTTGTGACAATTACCAACAACTATTTCCAAGTGACGAAGGTGACCCCTTCACAGTTCTTGTGGCAGGGAAAGAAACCCAGAGTACTACAAAGCCACCCAGTTGAGAGTGCTGGTTCCACACCTCAGCGGACAGAGAGACCTACAATGAGTGGGACTTGACAACCATTACTGAAGGCCAGCTACGGTGGGAGAGTGGCTATAGGTGCCCAGATCAAAGTTACAACGAAGGATACATGAGCACCCCTATCCTGGGCACTATCTGGAATATCTGGCGAGCAGGTAAAGGGATGTCTGGATAACATGGCCCGCACCCTTTGCCCATCTCTGGGTGCCGAGAGTTCAGGACGAATTCCCAGATCCCTCCAAATTCAAGGCATGGTATGAGGCGGTTCTGGTAAGAATTGTGCAAATGTGGAAAAGGAGGCCTGCGGGGGGGAGGGGGTGGAGATTTGTTACGTTGTGGAACTGGAGACCATGGTGATAGGTACACTACCCCCTTTTCATATTTGCCTCTTAAAGGGGTATTGACTAAGGAGGCATGGAAAAGTAAGATACAGAGGGAGCCTACTCCCTTTGAAAAACTACCAGATACACTTATGGAGTCGAAAGGAGTGATTGGGATGATGTATAGGGCCCTGGTGGGGAGGGGGAGATGGTGCATTGGTTAAGGATGAAATGGGAAGGGGACATGGGGATGGAACTGAACCCAGAACTATGGCTAAGAATGTGCAGGGGGCCTTCAAGACCTCAATTTCCTGCCAATATAAACTGCATGCTGTAAAGCGGTTACACAGATGGCACTATGACCCGGTTAGGCTGTCAAAAATGTACCAAGTTGTGAGTCCGCCGTGTTGGCATGACTGTGGAGTGAGCGCCGATTAATGGCACATGTGGTGGGGATGCCGGGAGGTCCAGTCCTATTGGGATGAAGTTCTGAGCTGGATCAGGGATCTAGATGGGGTTAATAGGGTGAAGGCTCCCATGTTGGTCCTTTTCGGGGTGGAAGAAAGGGAGGGAGAATACGTCCGAGTGCCATGTATGGTACACAGCCTTCTCTTGGCGGGAAGGGCGTGCTTGGCAACACGTTGGAACGGAGTTCAGCTGCCGGGGAAGAGTGAAGGAGTTAACGTAGCCCGAAATATATACGTTATGGAGCGGATAACAGCAGCCCTCCATGGAAATAATGGATCGATTGAGGCTGAATGGTCTGACTTCTGTTCGACATATATACAAGAAGGCACTGGAACGGAAGATGAAGGACTGGAGGGAAGGTGGACCCCCGTGGGATGGAAATTGAAAAATTGATGTAATCATCTATTCGTACTCTGAAACAGTGATGACGGTGAGGCTAAACAACAAAGGGCTACTGTCAAATGTAATCAACTTCTAATGGTTTGAAGCAAGGGTGCAGGCTAGCGGCCACCCCATTTAATCTATATTTATTTGGATTTGTATAGCGCACATCTGCCCAGGGGCATCATGGCGCTGAAAGTAGGCTTACTTGGTACATAGTATACATGCTACAGCAGGTAGATAGTAAAGGGTTTTACTGCTATATGTATCACAAGCAGGAAAGATATTAGATACAAGTGGTCTCAGTGGACCCAAGATAGGAGAGATTACCATCAGATGGGTCGCCTATGCAGAGGACTTTCTTCGGTTTGATTGCACCAAAATAGGCCTACAAAGAAGGATTACGGCTGTTGGCAATTGATGAACGGAAAATCAATCCCAGCAAAACCACCATCTTCCAAATAGATGGCAAAAGTAGAACCTCATCTTTCTCCTTCTGGGGTTGCAGTGGGGTAAAAATAAAGAGTCAAACGGTGCTAAGGTTCCTAGGATATGTATTCTACAGTTAATTCTTGTGTACTGGTAAAAAATAACCTTCTGTTGATAGCCAAAGAATCTCTGAATCAAATTAGGGCAATTGAAAAAAATGTGGGAAATTCACATTGGCCCCATGCATCCAATTCTATCGGTTAAAAGTTATTCCTAGAACATATGGCAGAGGTCTCTTCAAACTGCGGGGCGTGCCCGCATCCCCGGGGGGGGGGCGCCAGAGCCCAGCATGAAATGTAAAAAAAAAAAAAAAAAAAAACTTTTTTTTCTTTTAGATTGGAGGAAATGGAAAGGGGCAGCTCACATGGTCAGACTGGGCCATAAAACGGTCTTAGGCACCAATGAAAAAATGGCCAGCAGTTGCAAATAGATATTCAGTGTTTAGTCACAGACTGTTTGAATAGTACCCAAGGGGTTGTTTTTGTTCAAATGTAAACAAATGGTGATATTTAAAGAATATTTGAGCAACATTGGTAAAAACTACTAGCTGCACAGTGAAGTAACTCCTCAAACTGGCCCACATTTGCCAAAAAAGTGGTCAATTATTACTGGCCTACACTAGCATTTTTGGTACGGTCATCACCCTATTGCCCTATAGGCCAGTCCAAGCCTGCCAGCTCATCCATAATGGGTGAGGGGCGTCAACCCACTGGCCAGCTCACCCATTATGGAGGTGCCGAGGAGCCAGCCCAGTGAAACACTGAGCACTCCCTCAGCTGATTTTTTCCAGCTGAGGGAGTGCTCCGGGGCTGGCTGAACTGTCAAAGGAAAACTCTGTTTGCCTTTGACAGTTCATTTCCCCTGCCGCACATGATCACTGAGCCATGCAACGCTGGGGGTCTTTTGCTTCGCCAGCTTTACATAGTTCATTGGAAATGCTGGCTGGGGCACTGCATGTTTGCATGTGCGAGGTGGTGCTCTTGCGCCTCCTAGCACATACGGGCAGAGCAACCTGGAGCGGGGCATTTTAGCATCCACGCGAGGTACGTTTAATGGTGATTTATTTTTCAATTAAATGTGTATGGATGTGTGTATGCTTACATCATGGGACTGTGGTGGGAGCAGGATGGGCGGCAGCACTGGGATAGTGGTGCGAGTAGGGTGGGGAGAGCCCAGGGTCTGTACTTGGAGTAGGGTGCGGTGACGACACGCAAAAGGTCATAGCGATTTCTACATACTGTCCATCTGGCACTTTTGGGGGGGGGCCTGGCAGCCCAAACTTTGCTCAGGGGGGGCCCAGGCCAAAAAAGTGAAGACCACTGACGTATGGTATGGAATTTTTACCGGAATCACTAGTCCCTTATTTGAGGCAAATGAAAGCCATGATTTGGCGGAAAATCTTTTTTTTATTCCAATAGAAGTGATTCGCTACGAACTTTGTCTTCAATCCATAACCTGTATTATGCATACCAAAACACTCTCTCTGTTAAGGAAATGTATGGTGGCTGAGAGGGATTCATTGTACTATTATCTAAAAGAATTTCAATTTGAGGTGCTTTTTGGCAATACCCTTGATTTGTACTCTCGCGACCGATACTTCTGCTCCAAATCTATTTGGAAATTGGAATTTTTGAATTGGAAATTGGTTAACCTTCAGTTTTTCGCACAGGTGTATGCAAACACGGAGACCATGAGCTCCTCAACTCCGTTAGTAAAAATAGAAACCTTTTTTGGTTTTGGATCCAAAAGGGACTAGAATGGTCACAAAAATAAAAAAATCTACACGCAGACAAACTTGAATGCTTCATTTATTTGTTGGGAATAGCACAAGTCATATGTGAAGACAGGAAATACTGGCGCAAAGAAAGGTGCAAGCAAAACCAAAAAAGTTTTCCATTATCTAAAAGAAGACCTGAAGGGAAACTTTATGCAAGTTCTGATAACGACCTGTGGAAATAAAAATGGCAAACTTGGGTCTGTCTCTGGCGACTTTGGTAAACAATCCAGGGAAGGTCAAGGATATTATAGAAAGCATTTGATTGCCTAGAAAACAACGCAATTGTGTTACACACCAAGCTCTAGAGTCAAGTAATTTCGTTTTGGAAATGGTTTCCAAAACCATGAGTGCTTAGTCAAATAACCCTCTCGGTCATTTCAGAATCTGACCATGCGCTTTAGATTTAATGTACTGAACACAAAAAACATCCTGGCAATTCGTGGCATGAATCTTTTGGGGAATAACCATGTAGGTTTTGCAAGCAAACTGGCGTGACAGAATCTCTGATGCACTTGGTCTATCCTAATCTATTGCAATACAGAATAGAGCAGTTTTTGGAATTTGTAAGTGACCTCTCAAATGTTAACAGTGTTAAACTTTGGGATGAAATGATGCATGGAAATTCTGTAACCCTGAAATTAAGGGTGAATACATTTTTGCAAATCATCTGTCTACTAGATTGAACAAAGCAGATTGTGATGTATCAAATAGAATAATAACACTGCTTATCATACAAAGAGGAGTTTGTCAAGTGTGCTAAAAGTTCATTTGAAGGTTATACTTAAATCTGGTACCATATGTTAAAAGTAGAATTAACACATGTCCTGATGTATTGTTGCCCAAAAGTTCAGGAGTAGAGGAATTGACAAATGTTAATTTGAAAATGTAAAGTAATTGGAATTGAGTTTGGAAATTTTAAAAACCATTTTATCGTTATGCATTTATTGTAATAATTTTGTAGTTGTGTAAAGGTTTGTATAAACCAAAAAAAAAAAAAAGACCATACAGGTATTAGAACTGATATAGGACTATTTGCTAAAGAAATCTGAGAGCGGCATTCTGTGGGCCAGGCAGTGGAGGATTGGTAAAATATATAAAGTAAGGAGGGATAGGGAGTGGGTTTTGATTGGAGGTAGTTAATGGGATTGGTACAGTGCTGATGTTGGTATTGATGATATGCAATGTCTGTGTAGCCTGGTTACTGTTATGTTTATGAAAATGTTAATAAAGCATTTTTTTTTTAAACTATGTCAGGGTGCAGCATTTCATAATTGAGGCCTTGCAGGGTTTGGTCCAAGTAATGCCATTTCTTCTGCTCTTTCTCCGCCAGGTCAGTGTTATGAAATGATTTGGCATTTATAACATGCCTGTACACAACTGTTTCTAGGCGCCACAAGACAAGGAAGTGGGAAGACCGTGCAAACTATCCCACTAGGCCTTGAGTCACACAGATTGTGCAAGTGCCATGCCGCCCTGCAATATGGGGTAGGCACCATGTATCTGCTATTGGACCTTGGCATCTGTGTGCTGTTGCCTCCCTGCAACATAGGGTAGGCCTAATGGATGTGATCACCATGTATTTCTTATTTGCACTTCGCATACAATAGATTACCTTTTGCACGTTCTACAATGTAATTCACCTCTTACGCTTCCCTTTCTGTAACCTGAACCACTTACTGTAACCGTATTTTCAAGTTAAAAGCGCCTAGATACCTCTGGGTTGTGTGCACTATATAAGTGTTAAATCAAATAAATAAAATCAGTGCGACAACTAAGTGCAAAGGGAAAAGGGAGAGATAACCTGTGAAACTGAGGGTACCCGGCAACCAGTCAGGGCAGGCAGACAGGAAGGTTAGCGAGGGAGAGAAAGAAGGAAGAGGACAACAGGATGGTCTTCAGCAGCTTCCGGAACTTCAGATGGTCCAGCTCAAGTTTGAAAGAGGGAGGGAGGCACCTGCAGAGGAAAGAGCTACGCTCCACTCTGCTAGGAGAAAGTCTGAGGTAGCTGAGCGAAGGGCCCAGGAAAGAAGTTTTTCAGCCGAGCGAGTTGAATATAGTGCAGACCCAAGCCCCAGAAAGCCTTGTGGCCAATGCAAAGGATGTTCTTCTCGTCTTGCATGCCGTTATTTAATTATTCCGTGCCCGTGCATGCTGCTACCTCTCCCTGCCTGCTCATCTCTATACTACTTGTGTAAACCTGTCTGGGTATTCTGGAACCCTCCTACTTATGTGAAGGCAAACTACTTTGCGCCCTACTTGTATCGCACAACCTATTCTACTCTTAATAGCGGCTGCGTGGCCACTAGTATTTTACTGAACCTTTATCAGCACCGCCACTTGTGCCCAGACTTGACACAATTGGACAGAAAACTCATTGGTAAGCACAGTTACTCATGCATATACAAGTTTTTTTGTAGTCACCAAAACATACTGTATTGATCTTTTACTCAAAGAAATCTCACCAAGAATCTCTGCGCCATTAGGGCAAGCAAAGTGTTCAAGATTTGCCAGTAGAATCTTTCCCATGTTCAGCGAGACAATTCTTAGTTTACTCCCCAACCCCCTCCCGATTATTCAAACATGCCGTGCATGGTCTACACCTAGCACAGTCGATGATTCTCCATCACAGCCCAGCCACAACTCGAGTGCACCACAAAGGTATCCAACAGCAATCATTTAGAGATGGACAACTATGGCACTAGAACAAGTGTACAATGTACACAGACAGGCCTACCAGAGCCGCCCCTATGCTAAACTCCTCGTCGTGCCCAAGGTCTCCAGAGCTCGTGCCGGAGGATCAAGCTTCCCATTCATTGCAGCAACTAGATGGCACGCCCTTCCCCCAAGCCTGAGACACCGTCTCACTTAGCATTCCGCAAGGAAATCAAAACAAGTTTAAAACACCAGTACCACGCCTGTAATTTCTTTTTTTGGCAACTCAATGTCATGCAACTACATTGCTACACCTAATGTAACCAGTAAGCAAAGCTGTATTCCACCGGGCTTCAAGTGCGCTATACAAGTTCAAATAAATACAAAAACTAATATTAAGATCTAAAACAAAAATGCCAAAATCATCAGCATTTAAACCTGCAATTAAAGAAACGCTTGCAAATTGCTGAAAAAGATCACTAAAAGAAGCAGAAATTATGTGCATCCAGGAAACGCACGTTTTCTCTTTGATACTTTGAAAATAATCGTGCAAGCTGTAACTTGCGTGTATTCCTATTACCACGTCATTTAGGAAGCTTTTGTTGACCAACTATTTCATGCACCATAGGCATTTATATTTTAGAAAAGTCTATTTTTAGAAGTGATCGTAAAGCTTTGAAAACGCCCTTCCGAGCGAAATACATGCCAGCTTTCCAGTCTCGACTGTGTATGTGGTTTTCAAAGTGAAGTAGACCAGGTGATTGATTAGTGTAATGTTGCATTACAAATTTGTGTTTTTCAATACATTCACTGCCATGCGGTATCACTCGATATAGAAGTTGAATGAAACAAAGCCGCCCCCAAAGCATGATCTACAAAGTCTGAGAACGAAAACAAAGTGACTCAAGTGACGTCACTGTCACCGTCATACCCTGTGCCTGGTCTTCCTGAAAGTAGGACCAACAGGTTCAGCCCTGAACTTTTCCCAAGCTTTCTGAGAATGCAACTAGTTAGAAACTACCAGGTCCCAAAGAAACAGGATATTAGGAACTTAATTTCCCAAAATGTATTAGGTTTAGAGATCAAGGAGCAGATTTAGGGGTGTCTTTCCGGCAAACAGCACATTCAGAAATATCCCTTAGTCAACAAGTGCACATCCTCATAGGGTACTACCTAGCTTATAACCCCTATGCCCCCCGCGGCAGCATGTGTGAAAGAAATCGGTTTCTCCCTCCTCCACTGCAGCATTCAAAGAGAAATACTTCCTTCCCCCTCCACAAAGGACAAATTATTTTTTACATGTGAGAAAGGTAGATGTTTGCCGGTCCATAGTGATGGCTTTTTTAACATCAGAACCCCACAAAACAAAAGTCTGCAGGGCAAAAGCCACGAGGCAATTCAGGAGCAAAGCAGCAGACAAACGCCAGCTCCTGCTCTTGTAAACCAACTAAATGAAATCTAAGATGGGTCCACGCCTTTTAAAAACACCCTTCCCTTACACACACACAAAAAAAAAAACAATAAAAAAAAAAGGAAGCCTGATCAATTCGAGGATAGTGAGGGCTTTATAACCAAGGTGAAGAAACAGTCTTTTTGGGCTGGGACTTGAGAAGAGGAGTTTGCTGAAGAAGTGGGAGAGAACTGGGGCACGGGAGCCACTTGATCCCAGAGGAATCGGGCTCCAGTGAGGGGAGAGAGGAGTCTCCAGATACCCAACTGACGGGTAGAGAAGACCCTCTTGAACCCCAAAGGAGGGATCTGCTTCTTTAAAGAAGTGGTAAGCCCCTGGGAACCACAAAAGAAGAGTGTGCTGCAGTGTGGCGGGATGAGAGGTAGAAGATCAAAAGAAGACCCCTTACCCAAGTTAAGAGATGGCGACAAGCAGAAACTTTAAATTTGGCCCCAGAAGAAGGATGTGTAGCAGAAGAGGAGAGGCCCCATGAGCCCAGAAGAGGGGTGTAATACAGTGAATGGGGAATGAGTAGGAAAGGATATCCCGAAGTACGGATTAGTGAGCAGAGCACTACATGCCTGGGTGTGGAATGGGGAACATACTCCAGGGTAAAAGAGCAGAGTAAGAGCCCTATGGCCCAAAAGAGGGAAAGAAGTAAGAGAAGGAGAGGCCCAGTGAAGAGCGGCCAGACACATACTTTCAAAGCGCAGCACAACATAACGCTGCAAAAGACTGCTCCAGTTGACATGTAAGAGACACTTACTTGTACAATTCTTTAAAGTAATGGCTTAAGATACTTATCAAATTAAAGTGGCAATAGATTGCATGAAGGTGTCCAGAAATCTAGCTTAACACTGTTCTTAGCTGTCACTTAATATTGGATTTTGGTGAACACCTTGTCAAGTGATTCCTTAGTGAACATCAAGGTGCATCATACAAAGATTCTAGCTAACGTAGCCTCTGGAATCTAAGGTTACAACCTCTCCCAAGGTTCTTTCCATCCTTATTATCAATGAACTCGAACTATACATCCAAGACCACGACGTTCTTTGCCGCTTTCAGGTTGGATTTTGGAAATACTTGGGCACTGCCTTAAATGCTACCATTCTCACGCACATTCCACAACCAAGCTCTCAAACTGTGGGCCCGTCTATATGGCTGCCTGGGATATGACTGCAGCCTTTGACCGAGTCATCCGCAATCATCTGTTGCACAAAATGACTTCATTGGGCATTCCTTTACATTTAATCTTATAATTGCCATAGTTCATTTCAACATTAACGGGTACACTTACTGATCCCATCCCCACTTTCACAGATGTGAAGCATGGATGCAATTTGGCATCTGTTCTATTTAATCTTTATTTGTGTGACCTCAATGAGATATGGAAACAAGATATCTTCTCAGTCAGACTCGGTAAACTGGACCTACACTGGACGGCGTTTGCTGCTGATCTGAATAAAAACACCAATTGAGCTACAAAACAAACAAACAATCTCGATGCAAAAAAAAAAAAAAAGGAATCTTCAGGCAAACCCCACCAAATCCAGCATTGTGGTCTTTACCAACAGAAAGCAGATACACTCTTAAATGGCCTATTGAAGGCACCACAATAAAATGTACCCTACGGCACAATTTATGTGACACTGCCTCCATAATTATGTTGAAGACCGTGTTAAATCAAAAAGTAAGATCACTCTTGTCCCAGATGAAAATAATATAAAGTATTGCAAATTTTCAGTTATGCCCGTTATTGATTTGTATATATTAAAGGTCGAATTAATATTACTATATGGTTTAGACATGTGCTTGTTGGATATAGATAATCTCTTGGATAAAGTTCAGGGCAGGATTTGGAAACAAACCTTGGGCTTAGACAACTCTTTGCCAAACTATCTTGCGACACAAGCTTAGGCTTATTTAGTTCTCTATCCTCCTAACATCAATGGAGAATGATGACCAATTACTCAAAATTGATACAATAGGTTATTTATAACTCACTTAATACCCAGAGGTTTCATAGCGTGGTCCCCGGGGATCGAACCAGCATTGCTCCATGCGGTCTTGCTTCCAAGGCGAGCACGTTGTCCCCGAGCTATCTCCCGAGACAAATGCTTAACCCTCCACGTAATTCTATGTATGAAGATTTTTCCGAGATGCTCATTTGACATCCAAAATCTCTTGCTCAATTTGATGCAAAAATAAATAAATGTTTAATTAGAAGTAATGTAAATTCGCAAGAGCTTTGCTCAGGTTTGCCTCATGTCAAGAAAAAACATGAATATAATTGGCTACTTAGGATTGAGGCCATCAGATATAATGCATACAAGGAATATGCTCGCTTTGCGAAAAAGAGAAAACCTTGATCCTTGCATTTATTTAGCTTCCCCTGTGAGAAAGCATGAGCTCTGTTCGATTAAAACTTAACCAACTTCCAACTAATGTCCGAATTCACCATTGGCATCACAAAAATGCTAACAGGAATGTGGGTATGGGCCGCTTCTGCTCGTGCTGCAAAGAACCCAAAACTTTAAAACACCGTTATTCCTTGTTCGCATTTTGAAACTCATCGAATGGTGGCATTTGGCAAATTCAACACTGGGGAAACTAGGTTCTCGAGGGACTTGCAATGGATCCGATGCATGTGGCGTGAAAACACCTCATTAGTTTTAGCACTCACTCGACTTCGGACCACAATTACTGATCAATTGTTTCAGTTAGGTAGTGCGTAGTATCTTAAACACCGCTTGCTGTAACCTTACGTTCTGCATATTAGTACGGACTGTAGCTTCTTACTATGAACTAACCTCATTAACAGGTTTTAAGTGTTTTTATAACCGAGTTTTAATGTTAGATCTTCATAAGATTAGTATTTAGTAAATCTGTTTCAACATTTTTTTTCCTTTTTATTAAGCCTTACTCGTTTGGGTTTTACATCGAAATGTTTACTGCTAGTCATGCATACTCGTAATTTTGCACAAACAAATTGGAGGAATCATTATCAATATGTGCGTTTGTTCCTTACAGGGAATTCCAAGTGTATTGTTTGAACATAAAGTCAACAGATATGCTAATAAAAAATGTATAAGATGTTTGTAGAGGTTTTTGTTTATACAAATAAAAAGGTTACAACCTCTGCCTTCCAACAGCTTTGTAGGGCGGCCCATGCAGCTTTAAAAAAGGTATTGTGGCATGCTAGTGCTACTCTGCAAACACCTCCACCCTCCATCTACACCAGGGCTACTGATGTTCTGCTCTGGGTCCCTGCAGGTGTCATTTTGCTGCTTATTTTATAATGTTCTTTTTTAAAATGGTATGTTTGGTATCCAAACTATTCATTATTTTCTCACTTCGCTGTTGCCTTTATTTCAGAATGTTTTTTTCTCTCATTATTTCTATCCAGAATTTGAGGATTGTAAAAATTAGAGGTTTGTCCGTGCCCCTCAAAATTTGTGAGCATCTCTCGTGTGTCTAGTTGCTTCCGTGAGATGCCAAAAATGTCTCTGAACAGGTTTCGTTTCTCTGTTAATGCGGGACAAATCATATGAAAAAGCGATTTGGTGTTTTCTTGGTTACAGAATCTACAGTGCACATTCTTTGGGTCCATTTGTTTTGTTTGGAATAGGTAATCTCGCGCTGGGAGGATGGTCAGGCAGAGAAGCATATAGAGATCACAAATCTTCTAGTCAGAAAATTGTATTAGATAATCAGGAAGTTCGTTTAGTGCTCTAGATTCTGATTCACATCTTCGAAATCTTTTGTAGCGCAGTTTTGTGCTTGTGTTTTGATCCAGTCATTGAGTTGCAATTTACGTTTAGCGTATTGTGGGGTATGGATCAGCATATCGTTGGAGATCTCTTCATGCTGCATCAGTTTCTCAATCTGTGTTGACCATTGAAATAATGCAGTGACGTGTAAAGCGTCTTTTTTCGTACGATCTCTATTGCAGGAATGTTTTCATTTGTTCTAATTTTTCTGTATAGGTCGATTTGTTTCCACACGATTATTGAATCTAGTGATTGCAATGAAAGTTTGTGGTGAATTCTCGGCATCGGGAAGCTGGGTGGTAATGCTAGTGTTTTTCTCCAGAATATTGCTTCGTATTTCTGCCACTCAATATGTTGTTGATTAATTAGAGATTCACTGGCGTAGGTTAGGATTGGAACTACCTTTTGTTTGATTAGAGTTATTGCCGAATTTGCAGTGGAAGAAACGACCTTGGAGCGCTGATTGAGATGGTTTCTAGATGGTCTTTCCATTCCTGCTCGTTGTGAGATGGGTTGATCATAGCGCCTAGATATTTGATATGGTTCACTATTTTGATGGGCTCGCCTCTAGGTGTGACTAATGGTGTTATTTGACTCTTCCCTTTTATTTTTGATAGCGTCATCAGTTTTGTTTTTGCCGTGTTCATTTGTAGTTCATTGTTGATCATGTGATAGTTTTGCAAGACTGATTTGAAGTCCAGACAGCATTTTGTCTAATCTAATGTCATCTGCATAGATCAGTGTTTGAACAGCTTCGTCATTTATCTTCGGCGGGTTTGTTGCTATGTCTTGAATTTCCTTGACAAAATCTGAAGTATACAGGTTGTATAATGTTGCTGCCAATGGGCATCCTTGTTTTAGACCGTTCCAGATCTGCATTGCGTTCGTCACCATTCCTTCTTTTGTTAAACTAACTCGTATCGTGGTATTAGAGCATAGCTGATTGGGTTGAGAATTGCATCAGGACGTTTCCATGCTGTCAATTTTGTCGACAGTTTTTGTCGGTTGACTGTGTCAAATGCTAATTTTAGGTCTATAAAGCCCATGTATACCCGTTTTGTTCTGGCTTCTTGTTTGATCATGTTTAGGATTAGAAGGTTGATGTTGGTTGCAACCTTGCGGATGAATCCGGTTTGGCGTTTGAGCATTCTTTCGTTAGCAGTTGCCCATTGGTCCAACTGTTTGAGAAGGAAGGATGCAAAGTTTTCCCAGCGGGTCCAAGAGAGCCATCAGCCTCTCATTTTTTGTTTTTTTCTTCAAATCACCTTGTTTGTAGATTGGGATAAGAGTTGCTGTTTTCCAGCTTGTTGGTATTTGATGTGTATGTCCGATTAATGTGAGCAGCTGTGCAAATATTGCCCATTCCTCCGAGGCAGCTTTTAGGTCTGCGTTTGACAGGCCATCTGGCCCCGGTGCTCGTGATGTTTTTTTAGGGTTTTAATAGCTCTTTCAAATGTCTTCGATCTCCCAATTTAAGGTTCCATGCATTACCTGATGGTGCTTTGTCAGTTTGTTTTGTGCTAATTCTCTTCTTGTACATGTTTGTGAAGTAATGGGTCCAATCTTGTTCTTCGACTTCTTGGGTCATCCGGTCTGATGTTTTCTTGTTCTGCTTTAGGAGAGCCCAAAGTTGTCTCGCGTTTTCGATGCAAGGCTACCAGGATTGCTTTGGCATCATTTTAGTGTAGTAGGGCTTTTACCTCTTATTCTGGTTTGAGTGTGTTTGTTTTTTTTTTCCAATTTCTTGTCTGGCGGTTGATGTGTTGAGTTTTTTTTAGAGTGCGTATATTTGTGTAATTTTCATCTCGTTGATCTCGGAATAATATTGATGTTTGTGTGATTTCTCTGTTTTTGCATGGTTTGTCCTTCGATCTTGGTATTTTTGGATTATCAATGGATAGTTTAATTTGTCGTTATCTGCTGTCTCCGAGTGATCAAATAAATTTCTTTAGCAAGCCTGCCATGTGGTGGTGTTTTATATGAAGTTTGGTCATACCGTTGTCTAGTTCTAATTCCGATCGAGCTTGGTGGGCATGTGAGTTCTTCCAGGTAATCGCTATTAGGTGGTGATCGCTGTTCTCTTGGGGGGGTAATTGGTCGTGGATGAGTGTTCATGAAATTCCTACAGAAATAAATATGTAGTCAATGATGGCTCTTGAGTTGGCGCACGACTATGTTGGTTGAAAATGACCTTGTTCGTTTAACGGTTTCCCTGTGAGAGTTAGTTGACGGATGGCTGTTTCTTTCACCCATTTTCTTGTGTTTGGGGTTTGGTCAGTCGATTCCTTTGGTGTCCCGTTTGCGTTGAATAAATGGATGTTAAGGTCTCCAGCAATTATGAATTTGATGTTAGTGTATTTGGTTGGTAGGGTGTCTAATTATTCGCATATTGAGTCGATTAACTGATTGTCGTTCATGGCAGTTGGGTTCCAGTAGATATTAAGGATGCCCAAATGTTTGTGTGCAGTGTGATTGATTTGTCGCCGCTGTTTGATCATTAGGATCATATATTAGGCCCATGGATAAAAGTTCTTATTTGCCAGTATTGACCAATTGACATCTATTTTGGTTAGTGTCAGCATTCCCGAGGAGGGTCTGCCGTGTTGTGGATGGATTGCCTGGTTCATATGTGTGACATAACCCTCACATGTTACTTCGTCCGTCAGCCATGTCTCTTGTAGGCATATTATGTCAATTTATTTGCGTTCTTTAGCACCTTCTGCCAACAGGTGGCTGTGACCTCTGGTATTCCACAATGCTAATGAGTATTCCTCTTGTTTTGGGTCGCTGGAGGTTAATGGTTATAGGTATGTTGTCCATGAGCTTCTGTAGGATTGGAGTGTGGTTTGCGTGTCGATTAGTGTAGGCCATGTCTCTCCATATCTCATGTTCTTTTTCGGGGGTCTTTGTGTTGTAGGCTGGTTGTGCATGGTTTCCCGCATGTGCATTTGGGCCATCATTGGGGGTCTTTGCTTGCCGATTTCGGCCATGGTTCTGTTTTGCCATGTTTTTTTTTTATTGTAGCTTCCGGGTATTTCGTCGCAGGTGAAGCCCAGTTTAGGTAATAGTGTTTTTTGACCAAGTATGGCCTTCATTATGGATTCTGCTTGAAGGTCGATATATACCAGATGGAGTTGGTCATCCTTTGGGAAGATTATGACGTCAATGTCTTTGGATTGAATTTTGGCCAGGTTTGGGATTACGTGGAACAGCCATAGTATGTTGACTATTTAATATTGTGGGATTTTTTTTAATTTTCTTGGTGCAGACAAATTCTGGACACCTTTGAGAGTTTTCTTGGGTCGACAAATTCCGGAGGTACTATTGAGAGGTCATGTTCTTCATCTTCCGTCCATGTCTGTGAGATGGTGGAGTACGAGCGAGGCATTTGTCGATTCGTGCCGAGATATTGAGTTGGTTGATGGTTCTTCGTGGTATTCGTCCAGCATTATTAAGTCTTGGTCTTGTGGATGTTTTGTTAGGTCTTGTTAGGTCAATTGTTGACACTTGGGTTTCTGTTTCATCTTGAGGTCTTAGAGGGCAGTTAGCTTCTGACTGTTATCTGATGCGAGTTTATTATTGCTATTAACGCGTCAATTGGTTCTTCGCTTTGACATTGGGGGGTTTCTGCGGTTGGAGAAGGTTTTGCTTCGTTTTGATGTCTTGTCGTTGCAAGGTTTGTTGCTCTTTTTGCAGGTTCTTTTCGTCGTTCTCTATCGCGCTGGGTAATTTGAGTTTTCTTAGGAAGGCTCTTGATCCCGTTTGTTGCTTTTTTATTTTTCTTTTTCTTCTTGTTTGCTTGAGGTATGGGTTCTCGTTTGGTTAGGTTGAAGATGTCAAATGGTGTACACTGGGGGCGGCGGGGGCAGAGCGTTCATTGTATGGGGACTTGTGAAGGCCTGTAGGGAGACTGGCACTGTTTGCAAGGGCGGGAGATGGGGTATAGTTAGGTTTGTTCCATCTTCCTGGTTAGTTTGCTGCGGTCGAGGGTTTGATGTGGGGGTGGGGAGCGCAGCTTTTTTGCCTTTATCTTCCATCATTTTTGTTGTTATTGTTGCCAAAGTTTCAGTCAGGTATTGTTTGTCTTCTCTTGCGATGTAGTCGAGGTGGAGTTGCCATGTTCTGGTAGCCTCCTCTTTGTGGTTTAACCGGTCTTGGAGGTTTGTTATAAAGGAGTCTGTGATTATCTGTTTTGAGTGGATCGAAGCCAGTAGTGTTACTGGTCTTTTGTAGCGTCCACCATAGCTTCTTGAATTTTTAGAAATGAACATGGCTACTGAGAGAACTGCTATAATGTGTTCTGCAAGTCCACCATGGTGGTTGGAATTCTCTCGGTCGGCATCATGTCTTTGCCTCTTCGTTGATGTTCTTTCTGCGTCTGGTAAGAATTTTCCATGTTAGGTTCTGTTTGTGGTTCCGCTGTCGTATACTCGAACAGGTTATGTTGACTGTTTTGGCTGAAGTTGCTTTATTCTTTCTTGTGTGTAGCATCGTTGATGTTATGAGTGTTGCTGACTTTGGATTTGTACAGTTCGGCAAAGATTTTTTTTTCTCTTTCGTGCGAGTTCATGATTGATTCTATTTCGGTTATATCTAAGGATAGCCGTGCTGCGCTTCCTGCAAGCGGGAGGTGAGTTTTTTTCCCCATGCCAAATCCGTTGTTGCTAGTTGCTGGAACGTTGTTTGCCATTCTTGCTTTTTCTTTCAATGTGGTTGCTTTTGGTGCTTCTTCATGGATGTTCCGTGAGGTAAGTTGGTCTAATCCTGTATTCAGCTTTGGTGTTTGCCGGTTTTGCTGCCCGTCGCTGGCCCACACTGCGCGTTCTGGCTTGGGGTGGTGGGGCTCACGGTTTGTATCTGGTTGCTTGCTTTGTCTGCGTTTAATGATTCTGTCTTTGTTGGACAGGCCGGGTTTTCGTGGGGGGGGGGGGCGGGTTGTCGAATGGGGAGAGGGTGTGGTGATCGTTGTGGGTGTCCCCACAGGTGTTGGTGGTTGTGGTAGTGCCATCGTGTTAGGGCCTTGTGTTGGAATTTGGTTTGATGCGATTTGTTCAACTGTGGTATCATGTTAATTTGGCAGACTGGTCGTGGTAGATCCTCTGATGTTGCTCTGGTGGGCAGTGTCTGCTGTCCTAGGGTTTATGAGGTCGGTTTAGCGGGGTTCATCGTTTCTTGTGGCTGGGGCGGGTCTTTGTCTACCTTGTCGTGTGAGGCCTTGGACTGGTTTGAAAGTTGTTCGTCCTGTTTCTCTCGCCGTCTGGTGCGCGGTCTTGTGTTACTGGACATGGTTTTAAAAAAATGTTTTCTTCCCTCTCCTTCCCTTCTCCTTCCTTTTTCCTGTGAAGTCATGGGCAGTCTTCACCAACAATTGTTTCCTGTTGAACTAGTAGATCGGTCGTTGTCTTTGGCTCCATTTGGATTTCGCCTTCCCCAGCCACAAACAGCGGAAAACAGCAGCTTTCAGATGGGCTCGTCTCCTCAGCGGGCTTAGGTTTTCCTTACATGGGTGCTTTTCGCTCCTCATGTTTAGTCCCTGGTAAGAGGCCTTCCAGCTTAACAGTTACTTAAGGAAAGTTTCATTTTATTGTAGTCGTGCCCTTGAAAGAAACAGAGGTTCATAAAGCCACACAACACTAGCACAGATATCTTGACCCCCCCCCGTCCGTCCTTCCTACAAGTTTCACAAAGCAAGAGCCCATGTTGTGGTGCTTGGTGTTGGCTTGTCATGTTTCGAGGTGCTCTGCAAGGTAACCTCGTCACCAGGTCTTGTCTGCTGGGAAGTGTCGACGAGGCTCCTATATTCACAAGGATAGTGTTTACGCTTGCGAGGGCAACATGCTTCATGCCTGGAATCCATACAATATAAAGTGTGAACAATAGCCATCGTGCAGCTTCATTTACATTGAAATCTAGGGTTGCAAATGAAGCAACCACCTTGCAAGCAGGATTGGAGAATGGAAGAGTCGTGACTCTGGGAAAGACTGCCTCCAATCGCCAAGGCAGCCCGAATGGCCAAAGGGGCAGTGCCTTGCCATGAGCATCCCTACACATCAGTCTCACCCATCTTGCAGAGGATTTTTAGTGCAATTACAGAATATACATAGTGGTGAATGAACGCCCCAGCTCGGTATTGAAAGAGGGGAGGTGGTGGGGTAGGGGCCACTAGGGATTGGATTGGTCCGGCTGCTACGAAATGAAATTCCTATAGTGTGGAAGGAGTGGCCTCCCCCACGTTCCCTGTAAAGCAACAGTGAATTCATATAAAGTCCCAGCATGCCTCGAAAATAGACCTGTGCCAGAGAGAAACATTTAGCTATCAGGCTAAGAAGGTTAGCTATGCAGGATTTAGAGAATCCCAACTATTATATGGAATGCAGGCATGAAGCAGGTTACCCTCTGTGACGAATCACAGGAATCCGTCTGTTCTCCCCAAGGGGGAGCGCCCTCCCCACCCCCACATGAGGTGAGACTCCTTTGCAACACCTTTCCTAGGGGTAAATGTAAGCGGTACCTCACTGGGAGAGACTCCCCTTGTGGGGACAAAGATTACCATTCAAGTGATTAACTCCAATTGTCAAGCTACGAGACAGAGCCCGACCCCACAGAAAGAGATGCAGTCTTGACATCAGCCCTCATTACCAATGGTGAAAAATGGAGGAAAGACGAGTTGAAAGGTAACTCGCTGACGCTGGTTAATGATATTTTACCAGGCTTCAAGAAGCTTCCAGTTATTAAGGGCTGCCCACTTTAGCACCAAGCCTTTGTGCTGGCAAAGGACTCTTTCTGCTATGTGGGAATGTTTGAGGGGACAGGGAATTGTTAAATAAACCCAGTAGAGCTATACAAAGATTGAAGTATTGTCCACTAGGCAGTACCTGGAGATGCAGACAAACCAGGAATTAGAGCAAAGTCATACTTTATCCTCGGCCCAGTCCTTATACGTGGTGTTTCCAGAAACATATGCCAACTTCTACAAACACTCGCTTGGGAGCTCACTGAAAAGTAATACTCCATGGGATTCTGTATTCCAAGTGATGCCCAAACCTCTCCAACATATGATGGTGCTCCAGCCTGGGTTCATGGAATGCCAACAAAATGCCAGTGACCCCAGTCCAAACCCTCAGATGTGCGGTTCTTGAAGGTCTGAGAACACTGCAGTAGGAGAAATATGGCAAAGCTACAGAGATCAACATTCCAGGACGCTAGATAAAATTCAAGGTCAGTGCCACTGGAAGTAGAAGAAGTGGGTGGCCGGGCGGGCAAACTAAGAATAGAATACGGTGTGCCAGCATGGACGGGAGGCTTTGGGAAAGACCTTTATTTCATTCATGTAAAGAACAGATCACCTCATAGGTCAAGTTTCGGTCACATTCGTTTTATTTATGAATGTGTCACATTCAGGCACCGCACATACACGCATGGCATATACCCAGGAGCAAGGCAGTGCATTTTCGAGGGGCACAATCACACATGGCATATGTTGGCAGAGGGGAAGAACAACAACAATACAGTTGTCAAAGTAACAGTCAAGAAAAACAGAAAATCTAGCAATTAAAGTCAGGCTGCTGGTGTCCAGGGCACCAGTAAAGTAACAGGATCAAACGAGGCATTTCATGGCATGGGTATTAGTGAACGTGTGAAGCTGTGGCAGCCAAACACGTGTGGCACGCCAAGAGGGCAACAAGCCCCTACAGTCCTTGCACCAAAGTCAGCCAGAAAACCCTGAGAAAGTATCAAAATGTGTCCATCTCTGGACACCTCCTGTATCGCCCCAAGCCGACATCCCCGGCAAAGCAGCTACCACAGAATACACTTTCCTGGAACTCTGCCACTGCCATACAACGCCTGGGAAGACGTGGGTATAAGACTGCACCATCTTGTGCACTTGTATCATTAGTTAGGTATACTCTCTCAAGCTTGGCAGTAGTGGGAGAACACCAGGACGCAAAATATGCACCCAACGCTAGGTATTGGCAAGTGATAATGGACTCTTGGGTGTATAGACGTGGTGGCAAGGGACTTTATAGCTCGCGAAAACTTTACCCCTGGGGTACACTCTTTCCAGGATCTCGATCTGTAATCACGATTATTATGAATTCAAGGGAGTATTTCCATTGCTCAGAGAGTCCATGTCTCTCCCAGGAACCCGTTACCTGGTGCCTCAAAGCTTCTAGCCAGCCGCGGTGCCCCATTAGAAAGTGGCTACGGGAAGAGGAGTGGACGGAACACCATGGCGAGCGCACAATAAATTGGACACACGGAAACTACACAATATCTAACATTCCACAAAGACACACGGAGAGCACAAAGGAGAGACATCGTATGGAAACAAAGGTGACTCCGTCCAAGAGGGAGCCGAAAGACACACCTGCATCCAAACCATGGAAGTGGATTGCTGCTACTTTTTCACGCACCCATAAGAAATAGCAGCGAGCTCCGTGTTCCATTTTTTTTGTTTTTGTTCATGGTTTATCATAACCCTTTACAAAACAGTCACAAAGAATAGAATGATATCAAACCATTAACATTTTCGCAATCACAATATACGCATTACTTTAAAAATACTTTAGACAAAAACAAAGCAGAGTTCCGTAATCAGATATCCAACTTAAATCACATACTGTTTTTAAGAAAGAAATTACACGAATAAACAAATCGATGAGTATCCATTTCTCATTCTATACCATTTATAATCAGAATCATTGCTGAGACCATTATTGAATAACTCTGCAAAATATTCAGTTCTTTATTTTAACAGGTCTGGGCAGCTCAACATAATATGTTCTAGAGTCTCTTCTGTTTCAAACTCCTTGCAAAATCTACACCATTTCTTTTCCTCCGAAGGATTTCTTATATTTAATATACAATTAGTATGCATGACATTGAATCTAAATCTCATAAGAATTTCTGAAACTCCTTGACGGATAGTCAAGTAAGTCTCTATAACCGGAAGAAATTTCCAAAAAGAATGGACCCGATTATACAATTTGGAGTCAAACACCTTACTCTTAAGTGAGCGACCAATCCATATCCCTTATGATCTCTTTGCATTTTTTGGGTTTGTTCATAACTGTACATTTCACAATCCCAGTTTCTTCTATAATCATCTCAATTTCATTATTTAAAACACACAAACGGGCAAGAGAAATCTGCACCTGCTTCAGTATAGAAGTTGGTAGCCCCAGATAATTTGCATTTTCTCCATAACATAAGCTTTTTAGTTGCAACCAATGAGTGGTGAGATTGCAAACCCGATTCGTACCTCAGTACTTCAATGGGCATACAATTGGGCAAAAAGAACAGGAGCCCCTTCCAAATAATTCCTTCCACAATTTTCAGAAATTTTGCAATATCTGTTGGGAAGGTTTCTAGGCCATAGTTGATCCTTGGGACCACTTTTCTTAAGTAAAATTCCCTCATTGGTTATCATCGTAAAGCCTCGAAATCTTCTTTCCAGCATCCTCATCGGTCTTAAAGCAACTTCTGCTTTAGCTTTAAGTTGGTTTTTGAGCAAAGTGAGCGATTCAGTGCCGGTAAAGCAGTAACCAAAATATTTTAACGCTTTTTGAGACTTAATCAGTTTCCCTCACAAAACCAAGAAAGCAAATCCTGCTTCTTATTAACACTTCCCATTGGTATTATGATCGTTTTGGCAGGATTTATTTTTAAGTGTAGGTTACATATAAACTGTTCAAAGGTCTTGATTAAGCGCTGCAAACCCACTTTAGTGTTGTCCATGAGGAGAAAATCATCGGAATATGCCAACTACAAAGTTCCCCTTCCATTCAATTTGGGAGACACCAGACCCCCATTCACAAATGCTACATTTGCTCCACTAACGTAAAGGTTAAAAATCGTTGGGGCCAGCATACATCCTTGTCGTAAACCATTGGTTGTTATAATCTGAGAAGAGAGGTCCCCGGCCATATTCATTCGTACAACTAGCCTTGTGTCAGTATAGAGCTCAATAATAATAATATTCAGCAAATGATTTGGCATTTTTAAAGATTTTAATTTATGCCATAGCATAGGCCTATCGACCAAGTCCAAGCCTTGCTAAGGTCCATAGAAGCAACAAAGGTTTGACTCTTCCCCTTAACCCAAGTTTTGCTTTGCAAACATCGCAGGTCTAGACCACAATCCGTACCAGAGTTTTTCCTAAAACCTAGTTGGTTCATACTAAGTATATAATTGTCATCCATCAAACTCTGAACATCTATTAATACCAAGGATGCAAATATTTTAGAGTCTGAATCCGCGATGTCAATAGGTCTATAGTTGCTAGGCAGCAATCTGGAGCCACTTTTAAACACGGGAATGACAACCGAAACCCTACAGGATTGCGGAATAATTTTGGTTATACAAACATCTTTGAAAAGGATACACAAAATGTTTGCCCATAAAGAAGGTTCAGATTTTAATACCTTATTACTTAGATTGTTTAGCCTGGGGGCACCTGTGTTTTTAGATTTTATTATAAGACTCATTATTACATCTACCTCACATCTCAGAGTCCAACTAGAAGAACTAACTTCATAAGGCGAGTGACATTGTTCATTTGTCTTGTATAACTTAGCAAAATGACCTGCCTAGATAACTTCAGGTATTGGATTTGGTTTATAGTGAAAATCTCGAATACAAAATTGAGAAAAAAAAGCACGAATTCAAAAATCTCAAAAAAAAAATATCGAATTTTTTTTTCAATGCGTTTTTTCTCATTTTTTTTTATTTTACCCCTTTTTTTTACTTACCTGACCCCAAAAACATATATAAATAAATAAAAAATTCGATATTTTTTTTTTAGATTTTTGTTTCGTGCTTTTTGTCATTCGAGATTTTGTTTGAGATTTTGACTGACCACCATTGGATTTATTATTATCGGAGCTTGGGTACAATGCACATTGTTCATCAGTTTCCAGAAATTGGAAGATGTCCTCCCTCTCATTGTACCCAACATTCGTTCACCATCACGTTGAGCAATGATACTTCTATGACTCCTCAGCCAGTTTTTGTAAGCTTGCTTTAGTCGTTTAATATGGACCCAGTAGGCCGGAACGGCAATGCTCAATTTCCGTAGTCTACGAAGCTCCCTGTTAAGTTCTCTTTTTCTTTCGTAAACCTCTATGTCCATTGCTTGTTTATGATGGATTGTCGGAGCTAATCTACAGGGCCTGTGTTCAAAGAATCCCTTATTTTGTATTTGATGGTACTATCGAATTCTTTTACTGACAACATCTGCAAACGATGCTCCAAATTAGTATTTTCATATTCAGCAATCAGCTTAGTGCTAAATTTGTTGGTCGAATTAAAGGACCATTTGATCCTATTATTAGCGGTGTTAAGCAAAAGATCGTTTTTATAACACTGTTTAGCCCTTTCCCATATTACAAGCTCAAACTCCATCATCAACATACAATGGTCGCTTTTGGGGGCAATCTTCACTTCAAAATTTGACACTGAGAAGTTTAATTTGGCGGTTAGAAAATTGTAATCAATGGTCGACACACAACCCCTCGCATTCCATGTGTGATGATCATTAGAAATTTGCTTTAGTCCCCACAATTCGGTTTATTTTAGCCAGAGAAATCCTCCAAGTTTCAGGCTGCCAAATCCGCTAGTCACTATCTTGAGATGCAAAGTTTCACCCCTTAATTTGTCCACATTACAATCTACGTTTAGATTGCCCGCTATTATTACTTGCCCACATATGTTATCTATGTACCACAGGTCAATTTGCTTACCTAGGTCAATTAGGGCGCTTTCCAGCTGTTGATCTGATAATTCATTGGGGTTACAGTAGACATTGATAACCAGTAAAGGGAAGAGAGTCAAACCATCTCCCACCAAATAATCGGTCAAGCGAAACAATTGACCTTGTTTACAAGTATTTTTGTTTAGCAAACCAACAGACTCCTTAGAGGCCGTAAGCATGCCACCCTTAGGTCTACCCCTTAAACCTTTTATAGCACATATATCTTCCACTACGAAATCTTCCCAACCCACATGAGATGTCACCCACGTTTCCTGCAGCAAAATTAAATCAAAACCATACAAGTCTATAATACATGACTCGTTAAAAAGATTGAAATTGCCTCGGGAATTCCAGCAAAGCAATTTCAATTTATGGTTTCTAACTATGCAGGTTTACCTAATTCGTTTAGATTAGAGATTGCATCACGCAAGGATAGAGCCAACCATCTCCAATCCTGTTTTTCTAACACTTCATCAGATCTTTGATTGGTAAGGTAATTCTTCCGATCATAACTTTCCTGCTCTGTTGAGCCACCTCTATCCGTGGCTTGCGCTGGAATAGATTGGTCTTTAAATGGGAACAGGTCAAAACCCATACATTGTAAGGCTTCTGCCTCCTTCAAGATCATTGACCTGACCAAGGGAGATGGAATAACCAATCTTACATCAAATCTTTCGTTATCTATGAAATCAACCAAATGAATATCAGCAGAGGTGATAAGTTTAAGTTCCGATATTTCCGCTAATAGTGAGAGAATAAATGATCTGCTGGTTCTACGTTATTTCGCCGCGGTATTTTTCATTGCGGGTTTTTTCCATCACCTTTTGACAAAATCTTTTTTTTTGGGGGGGGGGGCCTCCAAAGCCCCCTGTTTTTTATTTTTTTTTTATTCCCTTACACCCACAACCATTTAATTGTTTAACCCCCGCAAAAAAAAACATGAGTTTTTTTCGAAATAAAAACGGCGATGAAAAAACAAGCGATGAAAAATACTGCAGTGAAACGCATGTATACCGATCTGTTTAGCGGTTGATTATTTTCATCTTTGAATAAGCAGCATAGTATCAGACCCGGCATATTTGGAAGAGCCAAAGGTCTAGACTAGACTCCTGCACATATTTGCCATCCTGAGGCGTTTTATTGTTGTGCCACCTATCATGCCCCCCTTACATAGGAGCGATATTCCTGTTCATTTCTCTCTTCATTCGATAGGCCCTCATCTTTTTTCAAGCAATTTGATTAAGTGTCTATTTCTTAGCCTCTTATTTTCTTCTACAATATCATGCACATTTCTTAAGAGTTCCCCAATTTGGTCCTGTTCTTTGACTTTCAAATTTGTGGTCATATCGGTGGAATCATTCTGTCTAGCAGCATTATTTGATCTCAACATATTTGTTATCTCAGTATGTAAAATGGTTTCCTTCCCATTCGTACCCATACTATTTCCTGCACTATTTCCCCACTTTTTCCTTCCCATTTGTATCCACCCTCTTGTTCATATCATCCATGTCTCTTTCTTTTTCTTTCAATATTTTGTTTTCTTTCATCAAATCCTGCACATTTCTGAGCATGTCCTCCACATTACTCTGGATATCAATT
Organism: Ambystoma mexicanum; assembly: GCF_040938575.1. Lineage (NCBI taxonomy): Eukaryota > Metazoa > Chordata > Amphibia > Caudata > Ambystomatidae > Ambystoma > Ambystoma mexicanum. The sequence goes on along the minus strand of NC_090940.1, from coordinate 29,170,449 downwards.
GGCACTGGGTGAGAGACCTGAAGTCCATCCTTAACACCCTGAGACAATGATAACTCATCAGGTTTTCTGCAAGAGTCTACCATTGTTTTATTTATGAAAGGCAATGTATTAACCTTTGTTATATCTTTGCGATTATAAGCCTGTATTTACTGATTGTACAATCGGTCTTATTCGAGAGCTAGGTATATGCCCACAGTCAATTGGTGTCTTGTTCAGAGTGGTCTGTTCTATCCCCATATTATTTCTAATAGGTATCAAAAGCTCTTTTATACCTATGAAATTAGCATCTTTGACTAAGTTACTATTTGAGCTCTTAAAGATATTAAAAATATCATTCAAACCATTTTCCAATCTGTTTGTATTATCCACAAACGTAACTCCTTTTTTCTTTTTTTTTTTTCAATCGCCTCATACATTCCATCCACTCCATCTTCATATTCACCAAGTTGCCTGATCAGGGGAAGTTTTCTCCATTTCGGCTGCCTTCGTCTGTCTGTCACCAACATGAGGCGCCACACAGACAACTGCGTTCCGAAGCATCCTCATCAATCAAATGTTTCATATCCAAGTCTCTCAAATTTTCTAGAGGATTTGTTTTTTAAGTCTGCTTTTTTTCGCTTGTTTTTTTAGATGCTCTTGACTGAACAAAATCCGTCCCAGGATCTTCAATTATGTCATTATCCTTTGGAGTAATTTTGGGAATAACATCTTTTTTCGCTGAATTTGCTACAATTTCAGCGAATTTTGGTGGCATCTTGTTATTTTTAGGTATTACATCATTAGACAGAACAGGTCAATCGAGCTGACCACTCCCTGTTACAGCCTCTTTTGAATTGCGTACAGATTTCAATTCAGCGCTCCATATTCCCATTGTCACCTTCACTATGGGCTCTAACACATCTAATAGACCCATAGGCAATACCTCCATGCATTTGACAATGGGTATGAGTGAAACCGATAGAGCTTTGGGAATATTATCAATGGTTGTTGCCATAGTCATCAGCAGCTCATTCTGTTTTCTGAGTTCAACCAGAATAGCTTGGTTGAAAATACCCAACAGTCATCATAGCATCAGTGGGTGGAAATTCATTTATGCCTCCAGTAAGTATATCATATATAGGATCCGACAGGGTGTCACCGGGAATGAAGATAGCTGGAGTGTCTAGATCAAGAACCTCAGTTTCGGCCGTCTTATCTCCTTGGAATAAGTCATGTTGTTCCCCTTCCTCATAATCCCCAAACATGGGTTGGGAAGGATCCATATTTCCCTCTAAATTCCTGATTTCTACTGAACAATCCTGTGCACATTGTAGCAATTCCTCTTCGTCTCCACAAGGTGCTGGCAACGGGAGCGCCGCCGCTCGTGCCAGGCTAGCCCTGCGGGTACTGACTGCAGTGAAAAATTCAGCCCTGTGGTCTATGCAGATACCGACTGTTTTTACTTTGCCCATACTAGCCGTAAATTAAGTCACACTACACCACAGGGTATATGTCCGAAATACAAGAAAACTAATGCAAACAACGTCAATGTTATAAAGTATCTTTTAACGTGCACCCAAATTTTAAATGCCTATTAAGAAAATATACTACTTTTGATCATATATGTTGTATGTTGCACTTGTACCTGAGCGCATGAACATCGTAGTCGGGGCCCCCAGCACCGCAGGACTCTCCGTTCAAATGTAACGTCCCCCGAATACCTGCACCCCAAAGCACGAACCGCAAACAGCTTGCTTTCGTGTGCTTCCGAGTGCGCTGCACACACTACTTTTGAATTTGAGGTGGGCGGGGCTCCCAGGAGGGCTTTCTAGAGCAGGCCCAATGGAATAGCAGGCTAGAGGCAAATGAGAAAGGGAGTATTAGGTCGTAGTAGATAGAGAATTAGCAATAAAGGTTATGGACACCGTCAATGACAATTTCAAATTGGATATTTACTTTCCGCCCAGTTAAGTCAGGCAGCTTCCTGTGTACCGGCAAAAGACGTCCGCTCCACTGCGGATTGCCAAGCGGCAAGAAACGTCAGTCCGGGCTGAAAGAAGGAAAATGGTCCGTGTCTGTCTCAACGCACAATTCCAACAGGTCTTCCCCAGCAAACAGCGTGCTTTTGTGTGCGCTCCATGTTCCACTGACATCAAGAGACAAACTGAGAAACCATCGATTCAGCTCAAAGAAAGTGCCCTGTAAATGGCATCATGGAACACTAGAGGCTACCGCCAACTAACCAGACCAAGTGAGGTGTAAATGCGCTCATTTGACCTGATTTGTTTACAGGGAACTTGGCTCATGGACAAACCGTCTTTGGACGGCTTTATAATCGAAGTTTCGCTGGCAACAAGGTCTATTTTGGGCCGACCTTCAGCGGGTCTATTGACCCGCCATTCGCCTGGGCTCAGGGCTCACCACAAAGGGGGAAAAATAAATAAATAAATAAAAAAAATAAAAAAATAGAAATCGCAGAGGGTTACGGCATGCTTACCACACTAACCACATGGTTCCATCACGATCAAGGCCGAGACTCTTGGGCAAACACAGAGCTGGCTATAATCAAGTTGTACTGGAACCCAGAAAGAACAAAGACTTCAACTACATAGCCAACACCATCGACGAAATTACAGTCGACCGGAATGTGCCAAACATCATAATATGCAGAGACTTGAACGCAAAATGTGGGGACGAAACAACAAATGACCAAGACCTTACGACTCGACCACTGGTCGATAAAAGAGGCCGAGCATGGTCTAACTTAATGAAGGCAAGAAAGTTCCATATCGTGGCATCACTCCAAGATCGAGGAAGCCAAATCCCAACTTGGGAAAGGTCAGGATAGTTTGCCACCTTGGATTACATCTTCATTACGGAAGGTTTGATCCCGCATTTCATTGACTTCACGGTCCAAAAACCACCGAAAGTGACCATAACCTCCTCCAGATGTCGTGGGGTGGAGTGTCGCAGGAAAGACTTTACCACTTACCTGACATTGAGTCTAACGAGCAACAAAACCGACTCCAGCTATCATCTGAAAATGTAAGATCTTTCCAGGCCAACTTAAGTAAGAAACATGGTCTAATAAGTAGAGGCTCGGTTGAAGACAGACCAGAGTATACGTCCCTACTAGCCGCCCACAAAGTGAGTTTTACCAGCAAGACACAAAATCAGCTAAACCACACTCACACGGTGGTCGGGAAGCGACAAGAGGTGAAAAAGCTAAAAAAATTGGCAGTGAAAACGGGAACTATAGAATCTTGGACTGCCCATCACACAACTGTAAGGCTTTACAAAGCATGGCTAAAGCAACAGCGGCAGACTATGTACCAGAACGATGCAGAAGCCATGCTAAACACCTGGGCATCAAGGAACACTAGAGACTTCTGGACGCTTCTCAAGAGCATAAATGGCCAAAATGCCCCTTCGCTTTCAAATTCAGTGTCAGAACAAAACTGGATCTCACATTTGACGGAACTTTATCGTCTACCTCCAACCTCAGCCCCACAGATGTTACATTCGACCGCTGATCCGTGGATCCAACTGGCAAGCGTGAAAGTCATCTCCAACTTAAAATCTTCAAGGGCCCCGGGTCCCGACGGGCTGACTAATTTGGAACTCAAAAAGTACCCAAATGAATGGGCACAGGCAATTGGCGATTCAAATATTGCCAAAAGCAGAAACAAATTCCAAAAACTTGACAGAAGCAGTCCTGGTCCTGATTTTCAAAAAAAGGGGACAGAGGCTGCCCGGCGAACTATAGACTAATCGTGCTACTTGACATTAATCGGCAAGACCTTCACATCCCTTCTACTGATCCACTTTAAAGAATGGGCCATAAATTCCCCGGCAGCGGACATCTTTCAAACTGGCTTCCAAAAGGGCGCCGGTACAAAGGGCAAACCTCTTAATCCTCAACATCATCAAAGCGAAAGTGAAGAGGCGCGCCCAAGGTCTACATGGCGATGGTGGACCTTTCACAAGCCTTCGATACGGTGGATCGAAACAAACTATGGTCAAAGTTAACATCTTGGAACTGCCCAGGCACAGTGCTTGATCCAATAAGGGCCCTTCATACATCAACATCTTTGCGGGTGCGCCTAAGACGGCAAGGGATCCTTTCAGACCAGATCCACACAGAGCGAGGAGTTAAACAGGGCTGTCCTTTGGCCCCTGCCCTGTTCATAGCCTTCATCTGGGACTTTCAGGAATCTGAAAAAACAGTGCGATCCTTCCCGCCCACAGTTGGAGCCAGCAAAGTGTCAAGACACTGGTACGCTGATCTGATTCTTATGGATCAGACTGTACTAGGTCTACAAAGACAATTAACTAACCTATCCACATACATGGAAAGCAACAATTACTAATCAACAGAACAAAAACCAAAATTCTTGTATTTTCCAAAACATTGAAGAAACATCAGTCCAATACAGCTTGGTTCCTCGAAAAGACTAAAATCGAAGTGGTCAACAAATACAAATACCTGGGAGTCTTGATTGACAACACACTGAAAGAAAATTCTCTTCAAAACTCTCTCTGGGAAAAAATGAGAAATCTAACTGTGCAAACACATGCAGTGGATAAAAGATTCGGGAAGTTCTCATGGATCCCAGCCCTCCAGTTTTATAAATCAAAAGTAGTCCCAGCAATAACTTATGGAATGGCGGCCAACTTAAATCTGCCGGAGGAGTTTTGGACCCAGGTGGAGGGATTCCTATGGAAATCGGTGTTGGGCTTGCCCAAATCAGCCCCAATGCCAGCGATACGGTGTGACCTTGGCCTACCATCTTTAGCCTCTGTGGTGACCCAAAGTGCTACACAGCTATACAGAAAAATCCTGTCGCCAAACTCACTTCCAATCTTCCAGGTTGTAGCCTCTGAAATCAACAAAGGATCCTGCAAACCTTTAATTGATTGGGTCAAAAAAATCCAAGCCAAACTAGAAGTAGCTTGCAATGAAGAAACCCTTATCACAAACCCAGGGCGAGTAAAGACCAAACTCGACCAACAAGACTGGATCAACACAAACGAAAAAATCCAGCTCTACAAATCCTTAAAGCATCTTCCACCATCTCATAATCAGCTAAAGGTTCCCTTAAAGTATTGCGAGAAATTCCCAGAGAAAGAACTAAGAAAAACCTACATGCGTGCTCGTCTAAACTCGCTCCACACTAGGGAAATTCTGGCCATCAGAGCGCTTTCCCCTGTTCAAAACTGCCGTTTGTGTGGAGTTCTGGACCAAGTAGAAACACTACGCCATCTTCTCATGGCCTGCCCAGTCTTAGCACACGAAAGACAAGCTTACATGACACCACTTACTTCACAGCCGTCGATACTGGATGAAGAAACATGTTGGTTTCGGTTGATAGCAGGTGACTCCGCCAGATGGTCCAGGACGGCAGCTAAATTTCTGACAGTGGCCCTTAAAAAAGCCAACGTGATAGACGCCAGTTCGCCCCCTGCCATCTTCCTGCCCCTGCCGTCTTCCTGCCTGGGCCCCCAAAAATTGGGGAATCTTCTGCACCCGACGAATCGACTTGACCCAAAGTGGTGTCTTAATATAGCTTACAAACGGCAGAAAAACCTCACCAACAAAGACATTTTCTTTTTGTAAAAACCACAAAGGTTTGGGGGCGTGGCCTGGAGCGCAGACGATGCAGTTGCTCCCTTGATGGCCTCCGTGGGGTGCCAGTTGCCGTGACATTTTGGGGCCACGAATAGGCTAAGACTATGGACCCCACTCTAACCAGGGCTCGATGAAAGCCTGCGGCAGGGGTGGCCGCGCTCCGGGAGCTTTCCAGGGCTTTGCCGCGAAGTTACGAGTCTTTGAGTTCCCCGCCCGCTCCTCCCTCCAAGATGGCGGACAAGGGCCTAGGAAACAGCAGAAGCCGCGGCCTGGCGTAGAGGAATGGGGGTGGGGGGAGGAGCTCCTACCCTTGGGAGCCCACCGAGAGTCTTCTCTCCAGCGCACGTGCAGCTCCCTCCTCCCGATCCCTACGGCCAGCGTTGAAGCCGCGACATAACGGCCCCTCCGATCCCAGCCGCGAGGGACCGGTGGAGGAGCATTGGGAGCAGGCGAGGGGGAGCTCCTACGGACATCCCAGCGACCTTATCTGCAGCCTCGCACGCGCCGCGGACGGCCGGGAGGTAGTGGTGGGGACTTTGTGCAGTACTGTCGACGAGTGAAGAGGCCCCGGCCCGGGGTGGAGGTGAGCCGGGGGAGGAGGTGGAGGAGGTGGAGCTTTGGCGGCACTGACCGGGTTCCTCCGCTTGCGGGATCATCGAGGCCTCCCTCCCCCCTCAACAACTTGGAGGTCTCAGCTGGGCCCATTTGCCCCTTCCCTGTTCACCAGACACACGAGAAGCTAACTTCGCAATTAGCCGATCCCGTGATCTAATAACTTTCCAAGGCACCCCAATCCAAATTTATCAAGACTTGTCCCTTCTCACGCTCCAGAGGCGACGAGCTCTCCGACATTTAGCAGCCTTCCTACAAGATCAACAAATTCGCTACCGGTGGCTCTTCCTCACGGCTCTCCACTTTGCCTACAAAGGTACCCAGAGAAGAATCAGCCACTTGGAGGATGCTGAGCAGATCATGAACCCGACCCCTGCTGAAGCGCGATCACCTGTGAACGTAGAGGGCCTCCGACCCAGACCTCCCGAAAATCACCCACCACCAAAGTAAACTCATGGTCCAGAGTCCCGAGATTCAGAAAGAAGAAATAGCTACACAAAAAATCCTACCATCTTTAAGGAACAGAATGACCCCGCTGATCGTGGCAACGGGACCCACCCCACGGCCCATGCCTGCTTCTGAGGACTAATCCATCTGCGTCCTTGGAAGATGATACCCACAAGTTTAGCCATGTTGGCTACGGACAGTTACATGGCCACTTTGGCCAAGAGGGGGTGCTGGACACACAAACCTGCCCCCCCTCCAGTTAATTTGCCACCTCCCCGTTGGAGGTTGGAGCAAAAAACTCAATGGCATGGAAACACGCAGATGCAAGATATGTTGGCTGATACAACCCCTTTCCCCCACAAGTAGTGCCAATCCCCGCGCCCAGCGGCCCAGACCACTCCATTTTGAATTTCACCTCACTGAATGTCAGAGGCCTAAATTCCCCAGCTAAATGCAAATCTATATTACAGAAACTTCACAATGAAGGGGCCACTGTGGCCATGCTGCAGGAAACACACCTATTGCCAGCCGACTTCAGACGTCTACGCTCCAGTCTCTTCCCGAAACAATTTGGCGCATCTGGAAATGCCAAAAAAGGTGGTACAGCTATTCTTTTCAGGGAAGGGGTGGATCCTCAGATTCTCGACACAAAGCTTTGTCCCGAGGGCCGGTTTGTTGCTGTCAAGTGCCTGCTGCTTGGGGAACTATACTCCTTTGTGTCGATATATGCCCCCAACTCAGCTCAAGCCGCCTTCTACGAGGCCCTATGCACCACTCTCCCCGCCTTCCTGGAAGGCCAAGTCATTTTCGGCAGCGACTTCAATGGCGTGCCGGATCCTACAGTTGACAAGTCCCATCCCTCATCATCCGGGGACCTCACCTTGGCCCTGGCGCTGCTACGCTTATTCAGAACCCTGGAAGTGGTGGATGCATGGAGGGTCTTCCACCCCTCTGAAAGAGACTACTCATTCTATTCCCACGTCTACAGAACATTTTCGAGGATCGACCTTCTAGTTTCTCCCCAACTGCTTTCGTTCACCAACGAGGTCTCCATAGGCCCACAGATTCTGTCGGACCATGGGCCAGTCTCCTTGGAAATCCGAGCTCAGGTCCCTCCTCACCCAGCCAGACGCAGATGGACGCTCTATGATCCTATTCTCAACGATATGCTGCTTAGGGACTCAATTACCACCACAATCAAGAACTTTTTTCGGGAGAACCCCATAACAGACATCGCCCGCCAACACATGGGACACGAAGGCGGTTGTGAGGGGGGGGGGGGGGGGGCTGATAGCACGAGGGGTTGCCTTCCATAAAGCTAGACGTCAGACCCGCTTGACCCTCGAGGATGACCTCTGGAAAGCAGAGCGGACCCACAAACAAAAAGGGTAGTCCCCGAAGACCCAACGAGCCCTCCGCACGGCAGAAGATCGAGGCCCACTACGCCGAACATCCAGCACATCAAATGGCCAAAGCGAAGCAATTTAATTACACCAAAAACAATAAAGCTAACAGGCTACTGGTGGCCGAACTAGCCAAAGCAAAACGAAATACAATACAATTGTTGGGCTTTGGGACACAAGGCTGAATCCACTATGCAGAGCGGGACAAACGACGCCTGGCAGCTGAACACCTGACACAGATAATGACCGCTCCACCACGGGATCTGACAGAACAAAGGGAATACCTTCATGGAGCAGCACTCCACCGTATCCCGGACGCTACGCGGGACCTCCTAGAGGCACCGATCTCCTCGGAGGAGGTGGATGAAGCTATAAAATCACTGAAATCCCGTGCGCCAGGCCCGGATGGCTACACAACCAGGTTCTACAGTCTTCAAGCTCCAGCTACTAGCCCCACTGGTACAGCTATTCAATTCCTTTAGAGAGACCGGTGCGATAACCCCATCTATACAAGAGTCCATCACCATTCTGCTTCCCAAACCCTGAGGCGACCCGAGATGCCCAGCCTCGTATAGGCCCATCGCTCTCCTCAACATTGATGCCAATATTTACTCCAAGATCCTGGCGACTCGCCTAGCCCGCATCATTCCAGACATAATTCAGCCCGACCAATGCGGCTTTCTGAAGAACCAATCTACATTAGACAAAATCCGCAGAGCTCTGAATTTGCTGGAACTAGCCACACATGGAGACAAAAAGATGGCGCTTATAGCGCTAGACGCAACCAAGGCATTCAACAAAGTGGACTGGACATTTATGAGGCTCACCCTGGAGTCGTTTGGATTTGGCCCGGAATTCCGCATGATGATTCTAGCCAATTCTGAACCCCCCCAGAACCCTACTCCGAATCAATGCAATCTCTCGACCCCCATCTCGCTGACCTGCGGAACGAGACAGGGATGCCCGCTGTCCCCACTCCTATTTGCCCTGATCATGGAACCCTTCACTCAACAAATTAGGTTGAACCACGCAATCAAGTGTCTCCAGGTGGGGACTTTGCACCATAAACTGGCCCTCTACGCGGACGATGTCTTGCTAACGATCACCGACCCCTGCAGATCGTTAACCTACGCCCTGGCCGAACTGAACGACTATGGAAGGGTCACAGGCTTTTCTATCAACTTAAATAAATCAACGGCGCTGGAGTCGGACTCTCACCGAGAGAGCGAGAAGAGTTGATACCAATATGCCCAATCCAATGGAAGACGAAGGCTATCAACTACCTGGGGGTCCAGTCTACCGTGTGAATTTTCCCCGGCTCTTTCAAGAACTGGAGACAGATTTGAAGCGCTGGGCTTCCCAGGAGATCTCCCTAATGGGAAGGATCACTGCATGTAAAATGAACCTGCTTCCAAGATTTTTGTATGCATGCTCAGCCCTCCCGGTGTTGATCCCGACCTCAGCACTCCAGAACCTACAGAGGAAGATGCTGCACTTTATCTGGAGGGGGAAAAATGCCAGAATACCAAAGGACTCAATGATGGGGAACGCGAAACTTGGTGGCCTGGGAGTCCCAGACCTTCAGAAATACCAGGTGGCGGCCCAATTAGCATGCACCCAGGCATGGCAAACAATTACAAATCGTCCTAGGTGGGTGTGGGTGAACAGTCACATCTAGCTCTACCCCTACGCTTTCTTCCCCACATCTCACCGGCGACCAGACGGCCATGGCAGGAGCTATTTCTGTCCACCAGACATACTGTGGCCATTTGGGATAGGACGCTGAAGCAGATGAAAGTCCCCAGGGGACTCAGCCCCTCATCCCCGGTCTTTATGAATCCTGCCTTTTCCCCGGGCTTGGCCCCCAGGAACTTCAAAAACTGGATTACGGGTGGCCTGGAGACCATAGGACAACTTTTCGAGGGAGGACAACTGCGCTCTTACGAACAATGTAAGGATAACTTCCACCTTCAAGAAACGGACAGGTTCACTTACCTCCAACTGCGTCATTGGTGCTCCCACCCACAGATTCGTCAAGCGGCAACACGCCCACCCACACCCATCGAACTCACTCTCACGACCTTCCACTCCGAGGTAAGATCTCAACACTATAACAAGCTCCTCCGAAAGGACTTTCTCACCTTCAAGTCCAGGGCCATGGCGCAATGGGAGGCAGACTTGGGACACCCCATAGAGGACCAGTCCTGGGTGGACATTTGGACCCGTACCCAATCAGCCTTCTCCTGTGTTACAAATAGGGAATGCGCCCACAAAATCCTACTGAGATGGTACTATCCCCCCTTGAGGCTGCAACACATGAATCAAGCGTTGGACCCGGCCTGCTGGAGACGATGCGGCCAGGTAGGATCCTTCTTCCACATGTGGTGGACCTGCCCCAAGGCCCAAACTTTCTGGAAAGAATGCCTGGCGGCCATTGCAGCAATGCCACACATCACACTCCCACTAGAACCTGAACCCCATCCTCTTCGGCGTCCCGATTCCGGGGAATTACCCGCGCAAGGGCCCCAAAGCTAGACTCTTATCGCACTGCTTGCTGGCGGGCAGAATAGTGGTGGCCCGTACATGGAAGTCGGTGGAGGGCCGCTCCTGCCCTTGTGGTGGATGAAACTGTGGGATGTAGTCATTGCGGAGAAGGTCTTGGAGAGCTGGCCCACCCCGCAGGGGCGAGAACAAGAGGAGGGAGACTGATCTACTAAATCACTCTGAGAGGGGAAGGGGAAGCAATACTCTTGTGTGTTAATGCATTCTAAATGTCGATTACAAATGTATGTAATGTTTCCTGCCTTGTTCAAAAATAAACATTTAAAAAAAAAAAAAAAGAAAGTGGCTACAGTGGGTCCATCCTGGTCTCCAGAAGTAAGGGTCTCACGAGAGACTGATCAGTTCACCCTCTTACCCATTAAGGAGGCTACCTCCGTATTTCATGGGGTGAGCATTGGCAAAGTCAACAGCTCACTTTACTTAATGACACTGGCAGTCACAGGCACGAGTGCTGCCAAATACACCCACCTGCCGAGGAGCAACCTTGTGTGCCAGGTATTGCAGTCATGTGGTGCAGTCCATATGCCTAATAAAGCCTTGTAGGCCAAGTACAGCCTCACATTTTACCTGCATGTGCCGAGGTAGTTCAAACATGCCAGAATGCTTGCTCCTTCATGAAGTCTACAAGCAAAGGTCTACATTTCAATAATGCACTCGTCTATTCAATGCAAATGTTCAAAAAATGCTGCATGCTAGATCTCCAAAATAAACGAGAGCCATTCTTCCGCGAGCACCCCCCGCTCCCGGCCCTCACCCCTATTGCCTGGGCTCTAACCACTGACGAGGGTCTGCCGTCAGGTTTCAGCTGGGATAATCGCCAAAATGCCAGGCAATTCTTTACTGAGCAAACGTACCAAATGCAACCCCACACGCGCAAGTTCATTTCACAGATCCTAAAAAGCACTGGCTGTTTCCCCATAGAAATTCACAACAGGAATACATGTCAAGTACGCTAAATACGGTGTCACGAACTACAGGCCGCATAATCCATTCTGTCCCTCGCAACATAGCGGCTGAATATGCCAGAACGCATGGTCGCAGTTCTTACATCCACACAGAAACACGTGTCCCAGAATGCACCCTGCCTTAAGGCATGTAACCAAAGACTATTTATGCCCAAAAGTACTGAGCCCCACTTAAAAGTAAGCCCCCACAAGATTAACATAAATCCTCACCGATACAGAGGTCTCAACAGGACTACGTGCCACGAAAGCAACGTTTCACCCACATTTAGTTTAGAGAGTAGCAAATGCATAATCCCATTCCTATGGACACACTATGCCTCGTGCGGTCGGCCACCCGCCCAGCAAGTTGCCAAGTGCCGATGCCCTTGTAGCGCACCAGACCAGAACAGAGGTGCACACCCGCCAAAAGGGCATTAACCCGACATCAGCATCATTCTAGCAGTGGTATTCCTCCACACCTGCCTGCAAGGTGACTGCATTCCCAACTCCGCTGCCTCCAAGGCGCAGGCATGGACCACGCAAAGATGCAGGAGGAAATCCAAACCACCACAAGACAAAGCGACATACTGGTCCCACAGAATGAAACCCAAAAGGTCGGATTAGTTGAACAGAATCTGAAGCCACAATCAGAACTCAAGGACTAACTGAAATCATGCGATTCTCAATGCAATACATGCCCCATTACAGAGGATAGACAACCTTGCTACCTTCTTATAAAACAATAGCTCAACCATCAAGAAAAAAATACAAGTACCAACAGTGACTGAATGGCATCCGGAGAGGGCAAAAATATCAAATATATGCAGGTAATTCGTTTTCTGGACTGATGTCTGCTAACCAGGCCCCCCTTTCATTCATAAAGCTCCATGCCAAAAGCAGAGCATGCATGCGCCTTTGCTCTGCCAGTCTCTTGACAACTACAGCAACACAGCAGGTTGAAAGGTCAAATAGCATCCCCAACAGCTGCTGCAAACAAACGTTCCAACGGGTACAGCTGGCTTTTTAGTCATCTGCACCTGGGATTCAAAATATAATAATGGTGTCTCTTAACCAGCTTGGTGGCACGTTGCACTGTAAATATAAGCCATTCTGGTTACGACATGGCGGCTATTAGGATCACACAAATAAACAGGCAGATCAATTTACGATTAGCTGTACAGCCTAGATTGCTCCACAATAACAGCCAATTGGGAAAATGGCCAGGATCCACCTTTTTGTACTGCTGGCGGGAGGGGCATCATCATCATCTGCCAAAGGGACAGGAACCCTCCAACAGGTGATCTCCTGGGAATCACTGCTTCCAAGGCATCACTGACAACTACACTCTCATACTGCCATGCATCACCCGCACCGGCGCCGCTTACCCTTATGTGCATCAGGCTGGCGCCTGTATCCACGATGGTGTGGGTTCCTGCGAGGGCAGCACAGAACCCCTCTTCCTGCAGCAGCAGACCGAAGCAGCAGAATTTACCCACTCACGTACAGCACAACCCTTAGGATCACCGACATGACGCCCATGAACCACACGCAGAACGTGTACAGCGCAAAGCTGTTGTGGGCCGATGCCATGTCACTGTGCCACAGCTCAATGGTTCCTTTGTAGCTGCAGCATCCCATAAAAGGGAGAGGCCGCTTAGGCATGGTGCATCATATCGCTCCCTTAGCCAGTCACATCCCGGCCAGCTTTGTAGTGCCTCGTTTTCCCCTCTTGACCTGTCCTGCCTTCTTCCTCGTTTCTACCTTGGACCCACCCCTCACCCCCAGCCCCCTCTTGTTGCTCTTTCCCTAGCCTTTTTCCTTCCTGGCTCAATGCTTGTTGGCCTTAGTTCACCATCCTGCTGAGCCTTCTTCCTTACACCATTTACCTGGTTCCTTGGGGTTATACTTGCTCTCTGCCATCCGTACACCTCCCAGGGAAGTGCCTGCACTGTCTCAACACCACTCTAATTCTGGAAGGCGAGCCTGTGTTGTGGGGAACCGGTCCCCGACCATGCCAGAGGTTCAACCCTTCAGGGTGAGAAGGGGTTGGTTGCTCCCGCCTTGTCTTCGGGCAAACTCGGAAACCACGTTAAATTAACGCTATGAACAAGACCCCAGGTACCCCGCGCCTGCGAGAGGAGGTGCTTGAGAGAGAGGAAAAAATAAATAAAACACACCACACACACACGTGCTAAAGAGTCCCCTTGAAATCAGCAAACATATGAAAGGAGTGGAATTAAAGTAGCCAGAGAAGAGAGGCAGGCAAAGATTGTCACACAAAACTTCGCCAGTTCCACCAACTCTGTGGATCAACCAATCCGTAGACTGCCCAGCTTTCTTCCGCTGCCCCCCCCCTCATTATGCAGTTGAACCCCCTAACCACCAAGTAGAGGTTCCTCCTTTCACTCTTTCCCAGTATAAATCTTCAAACAGCTGTGACTTGCAATCTCACCTAAGAACTTGGTGAAGCACTCCCTCACCCCCAGTTGATTCCCACCAACTAGAAGGAAGCAGATAGTAATCTCTGGCTGAATAAAAACAACTTGGGTCTGTAGTTGGCAAGGTCAGAGAGTCGATTTCTAACCTCACATTTCTTGCCATGCTGCTATAACTCTAGTGCCACATTGAGAAGAATCCCCTCCTTCAGTCACACAAAACAGCTTTATGTCCTAAAAGAGGCAGTGGATCTGTTATGTTCTCTTTGTTTAAGTACACCCACTCACCACCTGCCTTCTATTTTCTAGCACAGACACTTAAATGTCAAACTGATTGAAGCCGAATTCCTCAAAACACAATACCCTGCTCCTAGTCTACAACCCCACCTTTGGAAAGAGTCTCTGGCCTGCTACCCTCGAAAATTGCTTCTCTAGCAAATTCTGTGCAAGGCCTAGTCATTGACCAAACCTCTACCTCTCCGTTGTCATATTTTGCCCCTTCCAAACCGAACATCTTTGTCGCACATTACCCTTTCCATCCTTATCCAAAAATCAGTAAACATCTTAAAAGCTACCAATCTGGACTCCAGGGACAGCCTCTACCTGGGCCACTAAAAATGCATCAGGTAAACTCTGGCTTTGGTTGGAGACAACCCGTCTCAAGGGAACATCGACCCTCCAATGGTCTTTATTAGTCATTTGTAAGGCGCATATACACAAGTGTTTCCAGGCGCCACAAGACAAAGGGGCTCGAGGGGGACAGAAGAGAAACAATAAATGGTCCTACTAGGCCTTGTGACATTGAGCATGCAAGTGCAGTGAGAATAAGTGCAGTGGGAAGGGGGGGGAAGGTCAGGGTGGAAAGGGAGGGGGAGAAGGGCACGAAGGCTGGGGCCCCCGGACTGGGCAAGTGCCGAGGGGAGCGCAGGAGGGCAAGTGCTAGGGGAACTAGGGGTAAAGGTCAGCTGGTGCGAGGACGGGGTGGACTAGATTCAGGCTAGTCAGGGGGAGGTGCCAGACGGTAGTGCTGGTTAAGGGGTTCTGTGGAGACTCGGTGAGGAGGGCCTGGAGGGGGAGCAGAAAAGGAAAGGTCTGGATAAGTTTCCAAAACTTAAGGAGATCCGGATGAAGTCAGAGGGGCAGGAAAGCCGTTGAGGAGGTAGGCTCCTTCCGAAGAAAGATCTGCCACCCCACACTCTAACAAAAATAATTCAGTTGAAGACCACGTGCATAATTCATTAATGCACTCTCACAACTCCCGCACAACAAAATGTAAAATCCACAAACCCCACCCTACCCCCAGACTCCCTGGAAGTATATTTAACGCAGAAACCGCCAGGTTTTTCATGTTCAATAAATCAAGGCGACGACCAAGTACAAAACTCTGCAGACCTTTGCATCGTACACTTCACCTGGAACCCAAGCCTACACTCAAGGGCCTTCATTCATGCTCGGATCATCATTCCTTACTTGGCGTCTGCTTCATACAAGCAGGCCATTAGGAGCATACAGCAGGTACCAAGAGTAAGATGCCCCAGGGTGCACCACGAACAGTGGACCCCACACAGCCCTAGCACGCCCAATAAAACTCTGCTTCCGGATGAAAAGACCACAATAGATACAATCCAAAACTAATCCACCATAAAAACAATCTTACAAATAAAATTCGTTTAGCAGGAGGACTATAAAACGTCACTGACATGAAGCAATATGCAGTACAATCCAAATAATCTAAGATGGCGGCAGCAGTGGCCCCCATGATAGTTCTTCTTGTAGGTTTGCTACCCTCAAAGCGCCAGATTTTGTGCACAACATCTGGTAGATCTTTATTAGAAAGTGTGTTAGTGCTATAATTGATCCACATTGATTCAAAGTCAAAGCTAGTCCCGAAAGTCGTATAGGCTTTGAGAATTCATTATCACAGTTTAACAAGTGAAAAGCATTAATACACAAGGATTGTTAACACTATGAATAAACATGGACTAATAATTTAGCAATTCCCAAAAAGCCAAGCTGCGCTGAGCATATTATAAACTCTTCTAGTGAAGTGCGCCAACGCTATTATTGTCCAGACTGATTACCCACTAAAAGCTAGCAGAGTATTCAAGGAACCTCACGTATACCCCATGTTATGCTTGATTTATGCTTGATCTAAAATGGCACGGGTGCGCAATCCATTCTGGGAGCGCTCAGAGCCATGTTGGATATTTACTTCATACCGCAGTGAAACGCTGCACACATTTTGCTGAGTTAGATTCATAGTGCTGAGACAAACATGCTTTTCCAAACCTGGTATGCGGTCAAGGCCATTTCTGCTGGGAAAGCTAACGTTGTTATGGCTTGCTACTGTTCTCTGTGGAGCGTGTTTTTAGAGAAGGGAGGCACTGCGTTTGTTTGTGGGAGCTCTCGATTGACCCAGCTGGCAACCGACGGCTGTTCCTCCACTGCACAAGTGCAATTTCCAGAATGTTCGAGAATCAACTCCCCTTTGTGGAGTGTGTATATATGCGGAAGCCCGGAGGTGGTCAGGCGCGACTTCAGCCGGAGAAGGACGCTTACGTCCGGCCTTCCTGTGAGCTGTGGTGCTCTCGGCCTGGCTGTTCCCGGGGTCTTCCAGCCACTTCTGGACGAGATGAGGATTTCTGTTACGCTCACGGTGATGCATTTCTTTTTGACTTCTTTACTTCTTCTGTGATCTATGTCCATATTATTTTCTGAGTTATTTCTATGTACTTGTAAGCTTTGAATAAACAGCCGTAAAGAGCCGATTATCTTCTAAGAGTGTGTGGCTTTGAGTTATTGTGTCTGTCTATGGTTCAAAGTATTTGGTCTACAATTGCATTGATGATTTATGGTTGTTTCACGCACTTTTCGGGGGAGAGCAATACACCCCATCACGAGTTTTAGTGCAATTTGAAATTAAATGTTTCCAAGTTCTCTATTCCCCTGGCCTTTTGTAAAGGCAACAACCCCTTCTGTTTAGACAGAAAAGGCAGATTGCCTTTAGGTGACCCCCATCCCCACCCGCCAGCTATTCACCATCTACTAACCCAGGGAGGAGGGGTGCCTGGGTAAGGATGGGGACGCCTTCTATGAACCAAAGTGTGAAGGACAGCCCTAGTGCTCTGCAGAGAATAGCAATACAAACCTTTGAACCTGCTGGAGTATGCCTGGAGTCATTTGAGACACGGACTAAAAGAAGTCCAGAATCTCCATGATCTCTCGCCCGCCTGCGGTAAAGTGGACCACAAGGTCAATCCCAAAAGACTGCACCCTTTGGGATACAGAATATAGAACCCAACATTGAAGTGGACAGAAGCATTTCTAACAGAACACAAAGTGCAGGTAGAACCAGGCAAATACCCATCCTCCATTGCTCCAATCATCTGCCGACTACGACATGGGGCCCTCACTCACCACGGCTTTGCAACACATGCATGCAAAGGCATTGCCATTATGCTGCGCACACATTTAGAATGATTGTAACTCTATGCAGAGGACACGTAGGACGCGCAGTAACAGGTCTCACATCCACTGTTCTTTTCATGGCGGGACGGTACAGAACTCTTGCTCCAACCCCGTAAAAACAAACAATATTGGACAGACGGCAGCACATGCCTCACAACCTGGGCCCAACTCCCACACCAACCAGCAATGCACAGGAAACGTGGAATCATTTAAACCCAAACTGACCACTTATTGAAGAAATCCCGCCGACATGGAAATTAAAACACAAGGTGAAACTCAACTAAGCTCTTGCCCTAAGCTTATTGTTGCTTTTATTTATTTTATTGTGTCATAGTGTACAATTTGTACTTTTAACACAGACAAACACCAACAATAAAATGTAACATTTCATAAACCAAGGTAAAAATCACACCCTACAAAATGATCCTCGGCATTCTAAAACCAATCCATTAAGAAACCACTGCACAGGCCTTTAAAAATTCCAGTAAACGTATAAACGGACAGTTCATTACAGTTTATAATTCTCCACCACAGCTTGCTCTATGGGCTGAAGTTCAGCAAGAGAACAGGAGTCTGCAACGTCTACAGGCTAGGTCACTGTACACACAAGTGCTTTAAAGTCTCCATTTGTCTGCGACAGTGGCGAGAGAGTCTGTTCCCGAGGCACATTATTTTGGCGACCCAATATTTGTGTTGGCACCAGATTTAGTCTACATTTTAGGATTTGCAGCCTAAAACGTCTTGATGGGTATTTTAATAAATAGGCTGAGACAGCATTAAAGCTTTTGACTGTATACACAAAATTATCACCAAAACATTGATACTGCAACAGAACCATCCTGGAAATTAGCCCATACATGTCTGAAAGGTTTTAGCTTTGAGGTTTTCGGTGTAATACCCAGTTCTTCCTTAGATGCGCCAATTAGTTGTAGTGTATTTAAACACTCCACAGACCATTCAACTAATACCTGGCATGACCCCTTGGTCCACAGCGTTTACGCCTTCATAAATTGAGGCTGGTGGCAGCGTCAGAATACCAGCAAACATTTGCAATTGTCCCCAGTCAATCATTGTTTCAATGGGCAACTGGCTTAATTCAAACAATATCCCCACTAGTGGGACTGACTGGGGTAAAAGCAACAGCCCTCTCCACAATAAGCCTTCCAATTTAGACCATTCAACTCGCGAGTTCCGTGATTGAGCCCCATATATTAGCTTCGGGACCATTTTGCTGTCTATACAATTTTAGGGCTGGCATAAATCGAAAACCTTGAAAATTTTGCGTCAAAAAAGGTGCAATTTAAAAAGTGCTCCCAAAAAAAATAGTAAAAAACAGCTTTCAAGTCTACCATGAGGTCAGAACCACATAAGCCGTCATAGTCAGGCGTCCCTAGGTATGTAAATTTATTAACCACCTCAAGCCTATCGGTTTTTAATTTCCATGGTAACATTTTACTTTTTTTTAACCATCTATTAGGACCAAAATCTTTGATTTCCCTGTGTTTAAGGACAGATCTAAAGTATCCAGAAACCCTTCAACTGCAGTCAGAGCTATTTGAAGCCCTATGGCAGTTAAGTCACAAATTACAATATCATCTGCATAATAGGTGTTGAATGACCAGCTCTCCCAGCCTCCGAGGATTTGTTCTTACCTTCAAGTGGTTCAATATGTCCCATATATAAAAGCAAAATAGGAATGGGGCCAACACGCATCCTTGACGTAAAACCCTATTGGTCTCAATCCACTGTGTCCGTACGCATCAAGCCTCATCCTAATTCTAGTGCCAGTGTGCATTGCCTCCAGTATGCCCAACAATGGCAGGGGGGCAACCCTGGTCATGCATCTTTCTCCAAAGCAAGGCCCTATTTACATGATCAAAGGCCTTGCTAATGTCCAAGAAAGCCAAAAACACTGGTCTGGCTTGTGCTTGATGTCCAAGCAACTATCCGAAACTATTTACCGCTGTCCCCATACCCTGACGGAAACCTGCCTGGTAAATGTCCAAAGAATTTGATTCATATGCCCATTTTTGGCACTCCTTCAGCAACATTTTAGCAAAGATTTTATTCACGCTTATTGTTGCTTTAACAAATTGTACCTCAGCCATACCAAACATCAGAAAAATGTGCTTCAACTGTTCATGAACAAAAAAAGCAAACACCTTTAGGTTTAAAACCCAACGACGAGGCTCATTACGAGTTTGGCGGAGTGGGGAAAAAAGTGGGTGGTAATACCAGTTACCGCAATTTTTCCCACACCGCGAAACTACAAGTTTGGCGGTATTGCATCCGCAGATTTTACAGGATGGTAATAACTGCAATTTTTGGAGGTAAAGTGGTGGAGATATCTACTCGACTTCACCTCCAAAAATGGCAGTTATTACCAGGTTATATGTCGTAACGGCGTGTGTTGGGTTCTGCGCATTGTGTTGTAATGGCTTGTGTTGTGTTCTACACATCTGTTGTGTTAGTGTGCATAAGGGGCGAGGATGGGTCGTAATGGCGTGTTAGGCGCGTGTGTGCCTGTCGCATGTTTGGCAGTGAGATCATGGTGCTTGGAGCGGAATGTCAGGAGAGCGGTTGGCAGTTAAGAGTGAGGGGAGGTGGCTTCAGGGGTGTGGGGAGCCCGGCGTCAGTCGTCCCATTGTATCTTGTTTTATGAACTCTGAGTGTCGACTGAGCCAAGGACAATAAAACCTTATCTGTAATATACTGGACGTCCCTGCTTCAATTATATCACTGGCGATGAGGATTTTCAAAGAGGCCACGAGTGTGATCGCTGCTGTGGTGGGTGGGGGGCAGGGGTGGTTGTCCCCACACCCCGGACGTGTTGGGGAAACCTAACAGTGAGAGGTTGCCGCTGTGCGGTGCCGACAGGCCAGGAGAGTTGTTCGGCGGTTGGCAACCAGGAATAGGCAGTTAACGTTCTATGTTTATATGGTAGCCGCGCATGTTAGGTCCAGGCTTTATGACGATGATATTGTATATATTGTTTTGGTTTTTCTTTTCCGGTTCGGTGGGTTGGTTAACCTGAACTTGGCTGGGGTCCGACTTTTTCCCGTCCTGGGAGTTTGGAAGAAATGTTTTATTGTGGGGTTTCATCAGGGAGCTTAAACCGCATTGGGTATTTCCAGAGGGGAGATGGATGGTCTTGGGAGGTGTAACTGGGTTCTCTAGGGCTTGAGGAACATCAAGTACTGGATTGGAGGTTGGGGAGGGGGATTTGGGGGGAGTTCGTGACCATATGTATTGATATTGCAGAATATGTAATGCTATTGTGTTTTGAATAGATAATTCATCTTTCATGCCAATGTGTGGTATGTTTGGGTGACGGATGGAGTGCATGTGTCATGTCGGGTGTGTTTGCATTCTGTTTGGGTGTGCTTGTATTTGGTTTCAGGGGGGGGGGGGGGTGTTCTCTCTGGGTGGCACACTAAATGGTGGGTGTCTACTAAAAAGGTGCTACTCGAGATGTTTACTGGCTGACTAGTGCGTCAATGATGTTTTGTTTGGCAATTGTGCTGGTTGGGTTGCTACTAAGGTTTGTGTGTTTTAATACGTCTGGTCAGGTTGTCATTTGGAGGTGGTTGGGGAGACGGTGATTGAAGTTGCCATTTTGGTTTACTTATTAGTGTTTGGGTCTACTGATGGTGGCTGGGGTTGCCACGTGGTGGTATTTTTGTTTCATTCAATGGTGTTGGAATTCATTAGTCATGGGTTGGCTGTGGCTTAGGTTGCCATTCGGGGGGTGTTTGTTTGTGTTGCGGTTTGGTTTGACTGTTTACAGTGTTTTACGGACAGTGGCTGGGGTAGCCGCTTAGTGCGTTTTTTTGTTTTTGGTTCACTGATCTGGTGTTTGGGTTTACTGAGTTTTTTCAGAGTTTTCCCATTTTCTGACTTTTCTGGATAGTGGAAGTGTGTTCACTGTGCGGGGTGTGTTCGCTGTTGGGACGGTATCGTTTTGTGGTATCATGTGGTGAACGTGCTGGCACTAGTGTGGTCTGGTTTAGTTCAGCAGTGAGGGCTGTTTTGGTTTGTGTTTTCATTTATGCTTCAATGCTCATTGTCAGGTTGGCCACTTAGTGATGGGATTGGAGTGTACAGTGTTGTCATGGTGTGTGTGGTGCTTACTGGTCAGTGTTCCACGCATTTGTGGTGTTGGTTTGTAGTAGGGAGGAGGATGTGTCGCAATGGCGTGTGTTGTATTTGGCGCGCGTTTGCCGGTGAGGTCATGGCGATTGGAGCAGAATGTCAGGAGAGTGACGGTTGGCAGCTACAGTGATCGGAGGTGGCTTCAGGGGTGTCGTCCCATTGTATCTTGTTTTATGAACTCGGAGATACTGAGCCAAGGACAATAAAACCTTAT
Source organism: Ambystoma mexicanum (assembly GCF_040938575.1). Taxonomy (NCBI): domain Eukaryota; kingdom Metazoa; phylum Chordata; class Amphibia; order Caudata; family Ambystomatidae; genus Ambystoma; species Ambystoma mexicanum. The sequence continues at coordinate 29,148,604 of NC_090940.1, read as the reverse complement.
CTGTAATCTACTGGACGTCCCTGCTTCAATTATAACAGAATACCAGCAGAAATCCCCAATGGAGTCCCGTGGACGCCATTAAATGGGCATTAACTCCCGTAAAACGCCACATGTAATCAGGTGGTATTACCGCTAGAGGCAATACCGCCCAATGCAGTGGCAGCATCAGTAATTCCGTTTCCCAGTATTTGGGCGGAATAACCATCAGAATACCGGCAAACTTGTATGTCTTAACATCTCTAAAAAGCCCATGTCTCGCTCACAAGATCTCCTGCAAGAAAGGACCAACATACTTGACAAATCGAAACCAACACTATCAACTAGTCTTGCCATCACGCAGGCAAAGCATACCAAAACAAAGCCACAAACCTTCGCAGTTTAGGCAGAATGCACTGGAAAGATGGAGGTGGGGCACATCTTCTAGCCAAGCTAGTCAGTGCCCCACATACCACAGCTCACCATGTATTACTTGCCGATGAGCAGTGCACATAGAAGACCAAAATCCTCAGAAATTCCGGGACCTACCACAGATAAATGTACAACATCACGGTCAATACATCACATGACCATTGTCAGGGCATTTAACAGAGCATACACAAGAAAAGCATAGTACACTAATGTTTTTATGCCCCTACTTAACCGGAAATCTTTTTTACTTTTCCTTGCGACGGCAACTTTTTTGGGTTCCCATTTTGATCCTTCTTTACTGCTCGATCCTCCACTGGGACAAGAGCAAACGCTTATCAGCATATGGTGCTTGTCCATCTTGTGGATGACTTATGGCATTCCAATTTAACTGGTATCAAATGTTCTCCTAGCCCATACAGCTACAAGAATGTATATGTTAAACCGGTTATTTGGCATCAAGGGAGAGCACAACAGTTTCAGGGCTCTCTTCACATATTAACCATTTGCATCCCCCTGCCCAACTCCCATGTATTGTTTTCCCTGACGAGTGAAAACTGCATTTAAATAGACATTAAAAAGATAACTCCCAAACTCCTGGAGAAAAACCAACAGCAGGAAGAGCAGGTGCATGGGGGGTGGGTGGGGGGGTTGCGGGTCAGCAGAACAGCGCGTGCCACCGAGGATGCAGGGTGTAAGCAATAAGGGTAATTTGTGTCAGACTAAAGTGTACCGCCATTACCTGTGAAACCACAATGGCCAGAGACCAGCACACCCATGAAAACCGCTACTTGGGCAAGACCACTGGGATCTCCCCTAATCGATGACAAGAGCAGTCCCAGACAGGTAAACTGAGGGAGTGTCACCCGACTGGCAGAGCAAGCCTTCCTAATTGCCCTTTGTAGGGGGCGCTCTTCTTAGGTCTGAAGAGACAAGAGCCGATTTCCACAAAGTGCACTAAAGTAACAGAATTCAGCAAACTACAACTGGCCTGGGAACACAACGTTAGTCTGGTGGCCTCCCTAATCTCCTGCTCAGCACAACACTTGGTGGAGAAGACTTCTGCATCACGTTCTCAACTCCATTTATAAGAGTAGGACGGGGGCTTTTGTATATGTACTGCACTCGAGTCCGACGCGGATATAGTCCAGGTTAAGGAACATGGTTTAGCAATCGTGGAAAGCGCTTTCTCCAACTTCATATGCAAAATCTTTGGCAATTTAGATGGGGGCGTTAGTTGTGGCTTGCAAACTCACAAGACTCCATTACTGTATACAAGTCTTGGATGGAAAAACACACCACTTCCGTAGGGGCCGAAGTCGTGCAGTCACAATAATCTCCTTTAATGTATGCTTTATAGTGAGCTGGGGTGGTTCTCAAGGCAGGTCTTGAGCATCTATCTGCTTAAGCATTGCAGATGTTTCCAGTTTCGGCACCCAAAAGCATATTCAAACATTACATCAAGAAGGCCATGGAGAAGACAACGTGCCTGTAGCCCGTTTTCAAGGATGCGTTTCTCCAACAAGACTCTTCCTAGCCCAGGCTATGCGTATAGGCCAAAGCAGCATAGAGGAGATGGCTCATCTTTGTAAATGGATCTGGTGAGTCAACGAGTTGCCTACTTGTTCTACTTTGCCACTGCATGTCGAGTGCAGCTGTGATGGGTTTATCTCCACCTGGCTCCTGTGCATTTCAGCAGCAGTGCTGCTCCCTTACACTGAGGAAGCTGAAGAAAGGCATCCACAATAGGTGCTGAACACAAATAAAGTAGCATTTGCTTTGAGGAAGTCGCCAATTTATGCAGCGGGCTTGGAACGCCTTCAGCCCATCTTGAGGGCGAAAATGGCCATTATGCAAGATCTGGTGGATTCCTTGTGTTGAGGCAGAACTCAAAGTTACACCGGGTGTCTGCAATCTGTAGCTCTCCAGAGGTTTTGGACTACAACTCACAGGACTCCTCACCTTTTAAGTTGCTTGCCAGGGCTGATGGGATCTGTAGTCTATCTGGTGAGCAGGAAATTGTGTGATAAATGAATGTGGAGGCCTCAGAGTTGAAGGTACAGTATGGGGGCCTTCGGTCTCCTGGCACAACTCAATATAGTTATGGAATGATTTCCCCAAACTTGATCCTTTTCAAGCCCCGTGTTGCTAAGATTTTTCTCCTTCAGGTATTTCCATTCCTCAAACACTTCATGGAGTTGAAACGTTTCCTGCATTCGGTTTTGGCGAGTGACTCCAATCTGTGCTGGCTACCCTTATTTCCCCCACTGGACTTCCTTTCCAGGGTTCGGTGCATCCTTTTTGATCCTTCTCAGATTGTTGTATAGGACTATGCAGTATTTTGACATTTGCTTTGAAAGTTTGTTGCAGTTTGCCAGGCAGGCTGGTCACACCTTACATTGTCAAGCCTCTAATTCGGGTTTAGGAAGACGGAAATAAAAGACTCGATATAAGCAATCTGCGGCTTTAAGCTGCCACTAAAACCATGATGCACGATTTAACAACCCAAAATTGCCCCCCCCCCCATCTGAATTACCCGTATATACAGAAAATTGGGTAACAAGTCAATCTTTAAGACTCCAGCACTCAAACCTACCCGCTTCCACGCTACAAAGTCACAAATTGTCCAGCATGAGCAGAATCCAGCTCTCAGCCTTGAGTCCCTGTGTCCTTCACAGTGTGAAATGCAGTTTGTATTCACGCATGCTTTCCGGTATCAGGTTCATGAAAGAAAGGAAGCTTTGCTACACTGGCAAAGGGGTGTTAAACATCTCCTGGCAGGACATGGCTGACGGCCCAAACAAACTGCCTGGTTTATTTATTTTGGAATTGTAGAGCACACTACAGCCCACAGGCATCGAGGCGCTTTAAGGAAACTTAATTTTTATTTATTTACATTTATAAAGCGCTCACACAGCCCGCAGGCATCGAGGCGCTGTTACAGGAATTGTTTTTTGTTTTTCTTAGTTGCGTAATTGTGTTTTTTTGTCTTAGTTACGTATTTATAACGCGCTTAAACACCCGGAGGTTTCTAAGCGCGGACCCGGGGATCGAACCTGTTGCTGCTTCGTGTCGTCTTGCTTCCAAGACGCGCACGCTGCCGCTGAGCTATCCTCCCAGGAGGCTTGCTTGAGGGTTACAATAAGCGGCACAAGAATAATGGTTAGATACAGTTTGTTAGGTTATAGTTGTTCACAGGATTGTTATACATAGTAACATGTGCAGTGCAGAGCTCATGGGTATAAGTCCTTTAGACAAAGCCTGGTTTTTAAGGCCTTGCGGAAGACTGCGTGAGAGTCGATGAATCTGATCTGTGCTGGGAGGTTGTTGCACAGGGTTGCTGCCATTGTTGGGAAGCTAGCGCCTCCTGTGCGCACTCTGCGTGTGTGAGGAACCGTGATATGGTTGGCATGGGCCGACCTCGAAGGTCTGGACGCGGTTCATTTGGTGATGCTTTGTGCTAGGTACATAGGTGCCTGATCATGTTAGGGCCAAGGTTTTGAAGACAACCCTTTCCTTAATGGGAAGCCAGTGTACATGCCTCCTGACCCCAGAGATGTGCTTCCACAGTGCCCATACCTGGAACAGCCTCAGATTGTGACTCTACAAAACAAGATAGCAACCAAACGCACTATTAATTTAAATGTATTTAGATTGTTAATAGATTATATTCATTATCTTTTATCGCTTTGCACAATGGCCGTTTTTTCCTCCTTTAATGATGATGTAAGAATTGTCTACGTAGAATCTTTGATTACTGGTTGGATCAACTTCCCAGGCAGGCATGCATGCATGCATGCAGGAAGAAAGCTGATTTTTCAGCCCCCGATCTCTAACGTGGCCAGGGACTGGATTGCCAGACACTCGAACTTCGACTGGGCAGGTGTCCTGCAAACAGCTCAAAAGATGCCAGGCAGAGAGCTGGCAAAACTTCACAGCCTGCAGAGATGCCCAAAGCTTCATCTCGCTTATGGCACAGGGGAAGCATTCAGGGAACTTGGGCCAGACTATTGGAAGGTCACCAGCTAGCAAGTAGACTCTTGGATAGCTTTCTGGTTGTAATTCCCACCCTCCCCCAAGTGGGATATCCCAAACATTCTCAATGTATTTGTTTGTATAGCGCTTTACACCAAAGCGCTGCACAATTGAACAACTTAGTACATAAAACATAAAAACAATATAACGGTAGAAGCAAACAGTTATGAACCAATCAACAAACCAGTAAGAAGAGCAATTAAACTGAAGGGAATAGGGAGAGTAGTGCAGTGGGACTGAGGGAAAAAGTGAGGAGGAGAAGGAGGAGAGAATGGGAAGAGCGAGAGTGGGGTGGGTCAGGGATTGGAGGGAGGTAATCAAGGGAAGCAGAAAGAAAGGAGGGGGAGCAAGAAGGGGAAGGAGTTTCAAAGCGGGGAGTGGAGAAGGAGAGATTTAAGGGATGTGTGAAATGAGGAGAAAGTAGGAATAGAACGGATTGAGAGAGGTAGGGAGTTCCAGTGCAGGGGAGCTAGGAGCTGGAAGGAGCAGAAACGGGAGGGGGCACAAGGGGATGGAGGTACAGTGAGAAGGAAGTGGTCAGCTGAACGAAGGGAGTGTAGAAAGAGAGGATGGAGGAGAGGTAAGGGGGAGCAAGTTCATGGAGAGATTTGAAGACAATGTACTACAATCACCTACATTTGAGTCGCTGAAGATGGATTGCTAAACTCTGACCTGGTGGGCCAGGCTAGTTTCTTGGAACAGGGTAACCTTTTGGACAAGCGAGACCAATCAAGGTAGCATGGCTACGGTCATGACTAGGTCTCAGGAGGGGTGAGGGTGACTGAAAAACCTCGATGAGCACACAGTGTAAAGGACAAATCACTCCCAGTCAGGTGTAGATATATTTAAAAAATATATATTTATTTCAAGGCCTTTGTGTTTCAACCACACACACACACACACACACACACACATCAAATCACAGCAATACTTATGAAGCCAACACAACACTAGCTAAATACATATATACAAGACCAATGGGGTCTAAAGGGTTAATGCATGAAATGGGTCCACAACCTAAAAGGGGAAGGAAACAGGCAGTGCAAATAGTATTTAGCCCCTTCTACATCCAACACAGTCCTAACTAAGAGGCAGTCCGATCCCCAAAAAGAGGGGAGCCTAATGCTCAAAAGTACAGGCAAGGCAAGCGCACGCAGTAGTTCCATGGGAAAAACGGGGTCTCTTCAGGGGTCTATAGCAGCTCAGGAAGGTGGGTGAGGCGATGAATAGGTTCCCACTATTCGAGGAGGGTCTCCACTTGAGGGCAGAGTCGATTCCAAGAGTTGTGAATAGTTTGCACTAGCAGTGGAAAGGAGAGTGGGCCCCCAGGGGCCACTTGTGCGTTAAAATGGATGGAGGCGCTAAGGGCCACCGGCTAGGGTTGCGATTACTCTCAGACCCCCGGCGCAGTCAGGACCAAACTTCGGCAGTCGAGTCCACTTCGGTTGCAGGTTCAAGTGCGGCAATTTGGCGGCTCTGCGGCTTTCAGCGACGAAGATACAGCGATGAGTCCCAAACGAGACAGTGGCGATTTCTCCGTTCCTGGTGAATGGATCAGGCCAGTTTCACGGCAGCAGGCTTCAGGGTCAAGAGGGGCACAAATGCAGCGCACCTGCAAAAGTCACCACGGCTGGGCGACACAGTAACCGCGTATGCTCCGGTTCTGGCGCAGTGGTCTCACTTCAGACCTGGGAACGCCAAGTGTACGCAATTCGGTGTGAGGGTGCCCTGAACACAAAGCTAGCAATAGACCAAGTTTTGAGGGCCTCCTCGAAACGGCAGCAGAGACAGAGCAAAGGTCCTGCATAAGCTGGTCAGCCCACTGGTTGGCCCAGGGACAATGCCGAGAAGGCTTACTTGCAGGGTTTGATGAAGGTGCCGAGAATAGTTGGTCCGACTATTCCAATGGGTCGAAGCATCTTCGCAGACCTTCTAGGACGACCAGATGCAGAGGGGTCCCACGGGACGACGGCGGGCTCAGGGTGCCAAACCTTCCAGCGGGTCACCAGCAGTTCCTCGACTCAGCTTCTTAGCTTCAGGATACTTGGATCCTATCCTTCATTCAGTGAGAACTCCAGAGATCGACATGGTATGGGTTTGGGGGCTTCTCTTAAAAAGAATCTTCTTCGCACCAAAATGAAGAGGACCCAATGGGAGATCTGCTCACATACAGGCATACCATACATGTACCAATCACGGACCATGGTGGTCCCAGGCATTCACAGCACTCCAGCCTCTCGGGCACCCAGGATGTGTATTGAGGACAGACACCCCAGCCCACATGCTGAAGGTACACACACACACACAATGCAGAAGCTCGCAAAAGCTTGGCCTTTCGCAGGAAAATGCATGCCCAAATAAGGACTGACCCGGGTCTGCTCGACATGGGGAAGGCAAAGGGGCAAGATGGCCAAAGAACCTTGTGGCATGGCCATTTTGGAGCCAGGCCACCTATTTGTGTCAAACGCAGTAAGGAAAGGGTTACAATTACATGAAAAGATAAGCTGCCAACAGCCCTGTCCGTGACACATCTGCACATCTAAAAAATAAAAAATCCTTCAAGACCTTTGGAAATGACTAAGAGCCCCAAGTGTACTGTACGATACATTGTACACATGTTGCAGAAAAGTTGCAACATTGGAAAAGACCAAGACAAACAAAGTCTCCCAGTACTGACTGTAAGGGCATGTCAGTTTTCCCATAAAAAGTGAGCGAAAGCCCAGAGGAGTGCAGCTGAAGGCTAGGCTCCTCTGGCAAAGTCAGACAATGATGTTAAACACCAGCAAAAAGTTGGGGGAAACACAACTGGAGTGAAAATTACGCATAAAGTAGTTTTACAAAAGAATAACGGTGGTGCCCACCTCTTCGGGTTAGTTAAGAGTAGGTCAGTAGACCAGCACCAATAAAAAAAAAATGTGAATCAGTTTGGGAATGATGGGATGTGCCGCTCAAAAGAGCTTCAATAATGACTATTTGTCATACAATTCCCTAGTGAAGGTCAATTTCGTCATCTGACATTTGTACACGTTTGGTGTACACTTTTATTCCAAACTCATTCCCAACTTAGTGCGTGACAAGAAGAATTCCTGATTAATTCGTTTCAAAGTGAAGGGCAGTAAGGCGAACCATGGAAAACTCACTAATGACAAACTTAAAATCGGCTCGGTTAGTAATGAGAGGCAGAGGGAGGTTTGTTTTGGTAAAGAGAAGGTAGTGGGGCTTCGCTTTTAAACACATTATCCACTTCTATCAAAACCGACCTGGGTTTTAGAATAAATGAAAGCAAACTCTTGAGTTAGAATTCAAGAGACATAATAGCTTTCTGAACACCAACATGTGGGGCTTTGTAGGACATGACTAAATTCTAATACAAGAAGCATGGCTGAATGAGGATCCCGTATTTGGTGGGTATATTACATATTTAAAAGGCTATGAAAAGAACCAAGGGGAGATCATTTGGCAGAATTGTCACCAAGATTGAAAATGTACAGGGACAAACCATTTGTAAAAAGAAACAGGTCTCCGAAGCAAAAGCCGCACAGAGAAGGCCCGGAGGCAAGGCCAATGTCCCTCTCAGCAGCTCTGCGCTGCTCGACGGCGCTCAGAACCTTTCTTATCCAAGGTAAGGCTGGAAGCCAATCCACGCGTGTCCCAGCACATGCACCGCTGCCCCAACTGAGAAAGAAAGCCTGCACACCTCACTCCTACCCCTGCCGTTACAGAAATGCACGGCTCCAGTCGCACACGAATCCCACTGTGCCCCTCACCTACTCTCCAAGTAAGACTGTCCGTAACTCCAATGTCGGCCTTAGATCCAAACCCAGCCCACGCCGCCCCCACATTGTCTACCATTCCTTGCTGGCCATGGCTCTGAAACCTTGTGGTCTTGCAGCTGAGTTGCCGCTGCAGCGCATATTTGAGACCTTCACTGACATTCGCACTGTCGGCACTAACAGTGCAGGATCGCTTGCAGGGGACGTCCAAAGCTCTGCCTCACTAAAGTATGCTGCCCCAACAGCCTGCACGCCTGCTCAGGCTAGCGAAGGAGGGTCTCTGACCTTAGGTGCAACTCCTTATGGCCCACAGAACCCCTACCTGACTTATTACTCCCCCCATTGCACATGTATTACCCACTCTGCCTGAGACGCATGTGGCACCAATGCCTGACATTGCCGCTGCTATTCACCATGTGCCTGTGCCTGTTGTATCCTTGCCCAATGTTGTTTCTGCACTATGCACGGTGTATGTGCCTTCTGAGGCGTACACTACCCCACTATCTGCGTGTTCCAATAACTCCATGTCAGTGACAACCCCCCCGACCCAGGTGCAGACCTCCGCTCAACCCATGACCCACACTCTGCTGTGCCATGGTCAACACACGTTCGGTACCTGCCCATGCCCTTGAGATAAATGACCTCATCATTAGAGACGACCTTGACCTTCTAGTAATCACAGAAACCTGGCTTAACGAAGGCTCAGGCCAAGCTCTATCACTCGCCATCCCCCCAGGGTACACCATTTTCAGAAAAGACCGTACCCCCCCCAGAGAGGCTGCGGAGTAGCCCTTGTCTCCAGGGAAACACTAGCTATCAGAGAGGCCGAAAGGCAACCTGCACAGCACTGTGACTACCTCATACTTAAAATCAATGTCTCCCACAACTGCACCATCACCATGCATTTTGTCTACAGACCTCCAGGGCCGATCTCAGACTTTCAGGACACCCTCGTCCTCTCACTCTCTGACAACATTAAAAAGACATCCAAAGACCTACTCCTAGGCAACCTTAACTTAGGCTTCAATGATCCAAAGGACTCCCACGCCAAAAACCCTCAAGAAAGCACTATCCACATTGGGCGTCTCACAATTAATCTCTGAACTCACCCACGTCAAAGGGCGTACTCTTGATTGGATTAGCCATCACAACTGCTCAATCCAAATCACGGCCAACTCCCCCATCCCTTTGTCCGACCACTAATATCTCCAATTCAATCTCGACACCAAAAAAGGGCCTCTTAGGCCCAACACCCCATGCCCAGCTGCTCTCGCAAGAAGCTCACGCCAATTGACAGCTGAAAATTTAGCACCCTTCCTTTGCGTGCCCGCCTTGCAGGCCTCCCTCTTCAAAAACCCAGAAACCCTAGCCAACACCTTTAAACAGATCGCTGCCCAAGTTATCGACGCCATTGCTCCCCGAGCCCTAAAAAAAAAAGCTATAAAAAAAAAAAAAACTCGAGCGCCAGGTTAACGAAAGAACTTCTTGACCAACGCTCTCAGAAGAGGCTCGCCCTCTCTGCATGGAAAGCCAACCCCTCTGAAGCCACCAGAAGCTCCTTCAAAGCCACTTTATAGCTTACAAAGCAAACATCACGAGAGCAAAAGCAGCGTCCTTCAACCTAAGAATTAATGACACCAAATCACGGTCCAAAGAAATCTTCATATTCAGAGAGCTAAAAGAACCCTCCACCCCCACCCTCTCCCCTTAAGGAGAAAAGCTGGTGCAACAGTATTCAGTCACCATGTTAGACAAGCTCAATTTTTTACAAACCAAAATCCTGAGACATCAAAAATCACTGAACCTTCTGATAGAGAACTTTAACAAGAAAAAGCCTACGCCCACTAAAGCAAAGGCCGCCCCATCCTTTCACTTCAAAGATATGACAGTCCAGAAGTAATTGCCCTGGTCAAATCCATCAAACCCTCCAATTGCAAGGGGGATGCCTGCCCAGCCCAACTCAGACTCGCACACATCCTAGCACCCTTCATAACCACCTTCATCAACTCATCATTCCAGGCTGCCCATGTCCCTACCGGCTTCAAGGAAGCATGGGTACACCCACTCCTAAAAAACATCCCTTGAACCAACGTTCCCAGGGAACTATAGGCCCATCACTACCGTCCCTTTTTTACTCAAGATTTTAGACAAAGCAGCTTACCTGCAAGTCCAAAAATACCTTGAAGAGAACCGTCTCCTCGGCCTGCGGCAATCTGGTTTCCGCCCACGGCACTGAAACTAACGCTTACCTGAACTCTGCGGGGGCGCTCTGAAGCTCCTAGCATCATCCATTTTCCCTTTCGGTAGTGGCACATAAATTCTGTAAAGATAATATTTCCCCTTTTTTAGTAAGGCGTTCCTAGTTTAATCTGATAACTCTGGGAAAACTCTCGCAATTATAGACTCACCTTAGATCTTAATTTTGAGAGCTATCCATCCTGTTCTTACAGGGGCGCTAGTCCTGAAGAATGCTGAAACAGAGGGTGGAAGGTATTGGCTAAGGAGAGAAAATGGGAACCTAATAAAGAAGGAAATGAAAGGGGAACTAAATGGTCTGAAGGAAGGTGGCAATGTGTCAATCTGATTAAAGAGTTGGATGGGCAACCCTAAGTAATTAACTAACCACGGAGTAGCTCTCTGTAAAATACGGTAGGCTAGATTAGGAGGAAACCAACCCTATTCACAACACAGGTAAGGAAGAAATTCCAAATAAAACTAACAATGACCGCGATGTTCTGTGCAACGTTAATGAGGCGCAAAGTGCCGATAGAGCATCCGACCTGACTACCTAAGAATTCCCCTCAGAAGCAGTTTACAATCGACGGCAGTGAACATACAATGATATGGGGAACTAAGCACCGGGTGCGCGCCACTCACTCCCTCCCTCATGTGAAACACTTCAGCAAGGCGAGCAGCTAATTACCAAGGAAAATACTGCGGGCAAAGTTAACGAGGCACGTAACACCCGTGATGCACGGGACCTCGCTCCATAATGAAAATCACTTCAGCAAGTTAAGCGGCTAATTCAAAAGGAAGAACACTGCGGGCAAATATACATCAAAAAAGAAAAATGCGAATAGCCAAAAGCGGTAATTGCGTGTCACGGGGTTATTTCCCACAATCTGAGGAGGCACCGACTGACGTGAAATAAGTAGTTTATAATACTAGGGAACAGAAGACAGGAAAACAACTAAGGACTGGGGCTGTGAAAAGGAAGTAAATGAACAGTAGAAATAACGGGAACTATGGAATTTAACTTTGACAGATGACAGCTGTTTTCTGTGGAGTCGCGGTAAGCGTCATCTCCAAGGCAGTTTTCTGACGCAAAGCGCGAGCCTCCAGAAAGGCGGGGCTAATATAGCCTAGTGTCATGATCCCTGCTTCCAAGGGGTCAGGACTTGCCTCACATCCTTGGAAGCAGGCCCATAACCTTGATCCTGGGTACCAGCCAGTCCCTATCGGGACCTTTTGGACCTTGTCCTGGCGCCAGTGGCACCAGGCTCATAAAGATGACCGGTCCCGGCGCTGGAAGCGCCGGGCTCATAATGCTTAAGAGTGCTTGGGTGGACCTACCTGCAGCAGACCATGCTGCTTACTTACCAGCTCGATGGTCTTCTGATCCTTCTCTGCCTGGAACTACTTTTCCTTTCTGGGTGTGGCAGGAGCCACTCCCTGGAATCAGAACACAGGAACTCTTTTCTTACCTGGGCGAGGCTGTGGAAGAAGACGCCTAAGCACTACAGAAGGCTATTTAAACCACACCCGATTGATGAAACGTGCTTCGCGTTATTCTGCATCTGCAGCAGGACGCTCACCGTGTCAGCTCCAGTCTTCCTGAGATTCTTCAGCTCCAGTTCCAGTTCCTGTGAAAACGAATTCCTTACCTGCTAGAGATCCGATCCTCAGCTGCACCTGCCAAGACAAAACAACAGGTTAGCAGAATTCAATTCGAGAGCAGCGCTCTTACTTACCAAATACGGCGGCATCTTCCAAAGCCTTCCGCCGCTTTCTTCGGCTCACCATCGACATCTGCAAAGAAAAGGACTTGATTAAGCATTGCATTCTTGAATTGCTTACCTGCGCTCCGCACGTTCTGAACTTCAAGAAGCGCTGCATGCCGGCATCTGTAAAACAAAGGGAGACATTTTAAGGCGCATTCTAAACCAACCATAAACTTTCTATTTACGCGCTCGCACGTTCGCCGGCATCCATCTAGCAACGCTCTCTGCATCCACAGCAGTCATTTTACTTACGTGCACCGCGCTTCATCTTCTTCGTACATACGCGCTTGCACGATCCTGGGCACTTATTCCTCAGCGTCCATTGCACCTAAACCTGCAGGACAAAGAGACATTAGAAAGGGTGACAGCAACCGGTCATCTTTCCTACTCACCTGCTCGCCGCATCATTCCTCTACAATTTCAATCTTGACACCCTGAGACTGAGCAAGGGACTAAATTAAGGGTGCTCCAATAACTATCAAGAAACCGCTGCAATCAAGAGGATTGTCAGTGAACCAGTGAAGTAACTGGTACTTGCGCCCCTGCAAAGACGCAGGATGGAGAGCCCGACCTTAATATATCTAAGGTGAGCAAGCCACGCCCTTGGTTCGAATAAGAGGACTGAGGAAGGAGAAGTTCAGTCAATCCAGTTCCTAAATCCTTGTTCTTCCGTCTGCAGACACCTCACTCTACACGTCCGGTACATCGTGAGAAGGGGACCAGCCCTAGGAGAAGGCCGAGATCTACGAGTCACACTAGAAGACACGGCGACAGGTCAGTCCAGCCCAGCGCCTCCGTGGAAATCAGGTGAGCGTTACACCTAGCAAGGACAACAACAAATAGACCTGCAGGGAAGTTCATGAAAGGCACAAACAGACGGCCATTAAGGAAATCCGAAAGTCTCTGAAATCAATGGGAAATTACTGTATTAATTTAACTAGGGCAATAACCAATTTCCATTAAGAAAATGACCCCCAACTCCCTCCAAGAGGTCTTTTACCTGGACCAAAAATAGAACCCTAACATGTGGTCATTAGAGAAACAGTGCTCCTAGACTTAAAAAACCGAAAGGAACATCTTAGAGGCTCAGGCAAACCTGCGCTCCTACTGCTTCTGGACCTTTCTGCCGCCTTTGACCTGGTGGATCAGAACACCCTCTGCCGCCACCCAGCATCCGAGGCCAATTTCTCCCTCAAAGCATGCAAGTGGATTACCTCCTTCCTCCAAGAGAGGGTCATTAAAGTCTTCTCTGACTCAGCCTGTCATATCAAATGCAGGGTCCCACAAGGATCCTGCATTGCACCCACGCTGTACAACCTCTTCACAAAATCTCTGTTCAGCATCCTTGACTCCATGGGCATCTCGTATACCAATTACGCAGATGACACAGGTGCTTATCCCTCTGACGGGTGACTATGTAGTAGATATGAACACGCTCACCACCATTTACCCCACGTCCAATCCTGGATGGCAGACAATTAGCTCTGCCTCAACAGCGAAAAAACTGAACTCCTGCTCATTGGGTCACCCACCACCCCGGGCAACCTCGATCAACAGTACTCTTCATTTACTATCGTCAACATCCCCATCAAGGTCTCAAACCACGTTAAGACACTTGGTGTCTACCTTGATTCTGACCTAACGCTGGATAGACAAGTGAATGCCATTGCCTCATCGTCAGTGTACTACTCTAAGATTCTTATTGCTGCCAGACCCTTCCTATCGCACCAAAATTGCCTCACCATTGCTAGGGCAATAATTGGTTCAAGGTTGGACTATTGTAATGCCCTTCTCGCCGGAACCTCCTGCAAAAATCTTGCAAAACTCCAACTGGTTCAAAACAACTCCCTCCGGGCAGCCACAGGAACCTCCAGAAAAGATCACATTTCCGAAATCAGAAGGCAGGCCCACTGGCTCCCGGTCAAAGAGAGAATTGTGTTCAAAACCCTTGCACTCACCCACAAATGCCTCCATGACATTGCACCCCCTTACCTGGCCCAAAGGATCACCATGCCACAAGACCTCTGAGGAAGGGTTACTGCAACATGATTCTCACCCCCAGAACTCGTAAAGTCCGAACGGGGGGATCCAGCTTTCCAACACTGGCTGCTACCCATTGGAATGCGTTACCGAGTCACCCAAGAATGATTGCTTTGCGGAATACTTGGTGGGACTCAATCAAAACCAAGCTTTTTGTCTGAAAGTAAAATGTACATGACCTCCTTACTAGTATGTAACTGTATTAACTCTATGTATGTAATCCTTAACTTTCCTGTACTGCATACAGGGTTGACTTGTAACCATGAGACCTCTGGTCGCTGTCTTTCAAATTAATCACAATTGCGTAAAATCTCTTGTAACAGCGCCTCGATGCCTCCGGGCTGCAAGTGCGAATAAATAAATAATTACGGTGGTAATAGTGCTTATTTTTAACATATATTTCAACCCAGTGGACCTGAATGCGGATGAAGTGGTTGATGAAATTGAAAACATCTTGAGTGATGGTAGCAACTGGACCATCATATTAGGTGGAGATTTGTTGCGATGGAAATGAGTATATCCCCACCCCCCTAAGCACTTTCAGGTAAGGCAAACCCCCTACGAGATAGTGTAGTGTATAAGGGGGGAGAAAACGGCACTACGAAACTCAGTGAGAGCAATATTGCACGAATAGCAGATGCATGGCACTAGGAAACACAAAGAAACACTATTTTGTAGTTATGGCAAAAACACAGGCTTGTGTGACTGCGCTGCCCCAGCCGAGCTCCAGGGAAAGGTTTCTCTAGGTCCAACATCCTCACGGCAGAGCGAATGCACACCACCAGTTCCCATGGAAATCCACTTTCCCTATGTCCCTTTACTGTTGGAATCATTTAGTATCGTTCAGTGGAATGCGCCCTGTAAAAGTGCGACAGCAGGCTCTGCGC
This sequence comes from Ambystoma mexicanum, assembly GCF_040938575.1. NCBI lineage: Eukaryota > Metazoa > Chordata > Amphibia > Caudata > Ambystomatidae > Ambystoma > Ambystoma mexicanum. The sequence continues at coordinate 29,133,463 of NC_090940.1, read as the reverse complement.
AGCATCCATTCATCAACAATAAGCTGCCAGCAGGCCGTTAACTCCTACCCAGCCAGTCCAGTGTCAGCCCCACACCACTGACCCGCCCCCATATCTCTGCATTCCATGATAAGCAAGTGACCCTCCTGTCCCAACACAATCAAGTGTCCACAAAAGATCTTAGCATGGTATTTCTTCCAGCCTAACCCACATCCCTTGTAACACGAGGTACAGGGAGGGATAACTTAAAGATCAAACCCAGGGTGGAGACCTTGAGCGCGGGAGGTGCGGTATCAAGGAAGCCCTGAATGTGTGGGTCAGCATGACTGTATTTAATCCTCCCTCCCCCCTGGAACCAACTCCCCAAGCTGCCCAGGTGCTTGCCACAGTAATATAGTAACTAGGATTAGCACGTTTAGGTTAGAAAAAACATTGTATTATAGGAGTGCCTCGACCTTTGTCGCAAAGATGAGCCCAGCTGACCCATGTGGATCCTGATCGACGAAGAAGGGCTAACTAATTGAAGCCTGGCATTCCCTATCGAGTAGGCCCATATGTAGGGTCCCACCAATCAGTGGCACCAGTTTGTACTGCATGTGATGTGACGATTTTTGGCTTCTTAAGCTCTTGTTTGTATCAGGACTAATCAGAGCGCTCTTGTGCAGCAGAATCTTTTGCTGATATTTTGTACTCTGTACAATTAAAGCCTTGCTATCCTTGCAAGCCATCTCCTGGCCTACTGCCCTACAGGGTTGCATTTACTCTGCAGTGTGAGTTTAAGAGGGACTTGCCTTCAGATTTCAACTCCTTGTGTACGACTACGGTTGCTGCATTCCAGGCGTTGAACACAGAAACAGTCCACATAGGAAAATAAGGAAGAACATGGTGCGCAAAGGAGAGGGATCGTAAGGTATCAGTGGATTCCTGACCAGGTGGGGGTTTTGTCAGACAAGCACAGTTTTGAAGCCTGGTGAACCCCCAAAGCCTACCTGGTCCGGATTCTCGTCTTCCCCTGTGATAATATCTATATGGCAAATGTGAAACTCTGAGATATAATATGAGACAGTTACCACCAGAAACATCAATCACGTAACGTTAGTGGTTTCTTTGCTCATGCACGTTAGCACTAACTAAAGGTTCCAGTCTGGATGCAAAAACATAGTTCTAAATGCTTCCAAGAACAAAGTAACTCCATTAAGCAAAAACTCAAGCAAGTAAATGGGCATTTATCAACGTGGTGGGATTCATTGAGTGAAGAGGAAAAAAAAGAATCTCACATTGTTCTCCTTTGAATTCTCCAACATTTAATTAATGTTGAAAAATTTCAATGAGTCGCTTGTAAAATGGGAAAATAAGATTTTTGCGGAAGATCAAGGGCAAACAGTTCAATTAAGTGAGATCAATCGCTCAATTAGAGCGATAATGAAATCCAAACAATTAGACTGGATTGAAAAGCTGCAAAACTTGTTATTTTGCAGAAATGTTAGAACTTGGTAAAACATCATAAGATTCCGAAATATATAGGTGAGAATCAGGAACTACTAGAGCAGATCAATAAGGATGCTCAAGCAATATGGTGGAGGCCGAATCAAGAATACTACACCAGTCCTCGTGTGTTGCAGAAGGCGTATAGGTGGTCTATTTTACCCAAGGATGACGCAGGTCATTTAACAGAAGCTTCTTTCGTAAATACTACAACACCAACCAAATAGTCCTTTTTGGTTTGACAGACTGGATATTATGAACATCATACGGAATATGAAAAGTCTCAGAAAACCCAGCTAGTTATAGGCCCCATAGCACTGATACTTCAAAAGATTAGCAACTTTGGTTTTAAAAGATCCAACGCAGTGGGGAGAGAATTTGTGGCTTTTTAGTACCTTGCAGAATGGATACAGAAAGGGCACTGGTATGATTTTGAGTGGTTTAGCGGTGTCTGCGTGTAGGTCACTGCCTGGGGGAAAGTCAGGGTGCACATTACATATGGTGGCCCTAGATCTTTCCTCAGCATTTGAGAAAGTAGACACGTTTAAGTTATGGAAAAAACTAACTGGATGGGATATTGACAGCGGCCTGTTAAGTATGTTACAACTTCTATATACGGACAACACAGCTAAATACAGAAGGAGACCTGTCAAGAAGCACTGTGATTGAGAAGGGAGTCAGACAAGGCTGTGTACTCACCCCAACCCTTTTTTAATATATAAGGCAGATCTTTGGGATGTGGTTAACAGCTGGGGCGGGTACCCACCAAGAAGCGGTAATTATGACTAATGCTTTGTTTGTTTATTTATTTATTTATAGCACGCGCCAGACCGGGGGGTATCCGGGCGCGTGTTCAAGAATACTTTAAGCTTGCATGTTACAGTTACACATTTCAGGAAGGCATGCATTGCCAAGGCCAACAGCATCTTCCTTCTGGATTTCACTGGAGCAGGTGCACAGAGAACTCTGAAAGGGATAGTGGCCTACTTAAGTGCGAACAGATTGGGTCTTCTTGTAGGGGCTTGTAGCAAGTCAGAAGGGGCTTGAGGCAATGAAGAATTGGTTCCCACTATTTGAGTAGGCCCTGTCCGTGAAAGCAAAGCAATCTTCAAAAGGGGAGAATAGCTAGAGAGTGCAAGCTAACCCAGCCAGGTCCGAATACCTTTAAGGGATACTTGTATGTAAAAACAATTTGCTGTGCCAGGGGGCCACCGGTAAGTTATGCAAGTACTCATCGACCCCCAGCACAGTGCGGACCAAACTACGCCAGTTTAGTCGAGGTCGCTGGTAGGTTTTAGTCCTGCAGTTCTCGCAGCACTCCGGCTCTCAGCGGCTGCAGTGGAGAACAATCGTCCCTGACAGGACTGAAGGAGTTAGGGAGAAAATTCAGATGCAGCTGGATTCAGTGCACAAGAGAGCAGAACAGTAGGGTAACTATAGCAACCGTACCCACCAAGTAGTGCCTCTGGAATCGTGGATGCGGGCAGCATTACGGACTCTACTAATATGGGAGCCAGAAGAGCTATGCCTGCGAAATATGGCAGGAGAATGCATGGGACCACAAGCAAGTGATGTCCCAAGTCTGTCTGCACTCGAGACGGCTTTGGTGCTGCGGGTTACCGGAAGGTAGAGCTGGACAGTTTGCAGATTGCCCAGGAAGGAGCTTTTTCAGTGGGTAAGCAGGAGGGCGCCGGGAAAAGTTGTTCTCACTACTCAAAAGCGCCTTGGCAGGCCTTCTTGATTGAAGAAAAAAGCAGGGGTCCGACGGGACAGCAGACGGCGAAGGGTGTCAAAACCTTCCAAAGCGTCTTTGGCGGTTTCATAAGTGTTTATTCATGTAGGAGACATGGCTCCTTCTGTAGTTCGGTGAGAACACAGGTGATCGACCTGGAACAGCTACATAGCTCCTTCTCTTATCCAAGATTAACTTCATGCCAAAAGCAAGGACTTCCAATAGAAGATCTGCTCTCTTGCAGGCATACTAGACAGACCAATCACGGCCACAGTGGTCTCAGTCACTCCAAACATCCTGGCACCAGTAGTGTGGATTGGAACTAGACAGTCCTAGCCCTCTTCCTCGGCACACGCACGTGACAGGCAGAAGCCTGTGAAAGATCCGTTTTCGCAGGAGGCTGCATGTTTAAATAAGGAAACCCCGGGTTACTCGACCTGGGTGAAGGCAAGGGACAAAATGGCCATGGACAGAACAAAAATACTTTGTGGCTCTGCCATTTTCAGACCTGGCCACAGTATTGTGGTAAACGTGGTATGATTCGGTAAAAAGAAGTAAACCATTATGAAAAGTAACTGCTGCCACCAGTTTGTCCCAGGCACATTCGTAAAATCACCAAAAAATCCTTTAAGGGTGTCTAGGGCCAGAACACAAAAAAGGACCCCAGCGAACACTACCGGAAGGTACATTGTGCACTGTTAAAAGTTACCAAGAAATGTCAACATTTTCAAAGACTAAGGGAAACAGTTACCCAGTACGAAAGACGTGTCAATTCCCCCATAACAAGTGAGCAAAAGCCCAGGGGAGTTCAGGTGAAGGCTCAGCTCCACTGGAAAAAGTCAGGTTGGGATAACCACACAAAAGCAAAAGGTTTTGTGGAGGTCCATAAATGGAGGGAAATTTGCGCATAAATGAAATCTTTCCCCAACAACAATGACCCAAAAGATATAGAAATGTCGGTCTAGTTTGGCTTAGGGTGGAGTCTCAAGCCTGTCAGGGGTTACTCGTCTCTCAAAAGTATGCAAAATTTACCATTCTCTCAGTCTTACAATTCTATAAGGCAAAAGTTGTGCCAGTAAATACTTACGGTGCAGAAGCCTACATGAGCGGATATGAATTGGAACCTCTTGGAAGAACTTCATTGGATAAGTGGTAGGCCTCCCCAAGAGTAACCAGATTCAATTGAGGATACTTTCTTTGAAAGCCATGGTTCAATGGAAAAAAACGATCCTTCCTGAGAAAAAGCCCAATTGTTGAGGACTCCTCCCTTTTAGCCATTTTGGTTCAGGCTCTGTCCAGAGATGTAAACCAGTTTATATTACCATGGAAAAAATGAGTTTACAGGATCATCAAAGATCTGGATTCTCAGGTAAATACCCAGAAGCGATGAAAAAAAAAAGCTCTGGAGAAGTGATTGGATAGTCACACTAGAAGAATTTAAGTTACATAAAGCTTTTCTGAATTTTAGCAGAGAATCCAAAGCCTTAAATCAATTAGCCCCTTATCTATTAAAGTTCCCAGAATCCTCTTTGATGAGAACCAAGATGTGATTAAACTTATCACCTACACAAGAGGTTCTATGGCCATAGCTTAATGAGACGAACAGGATGTTGACCTTGTAAGCACGCTGAGCTAGAAACACTTGTGCATTTCTAGCCGAGAGAAGAGCCCTGGTATGTGGTAGTTGAAATCATTACACCACACTCACAGGAAGCATGGTGGGCGGTGGTTATTTAGTTGCCAATAGCACTCCCTTTAAATAGCTTCAGGGAAATTTACAGAATCTTTGTACTCAAGATTAAAAAAAAAGTGATAGTCATAGGTTAAGATATGGACACGTTTGACATAAATTGAAGCTTTTTAAAGTAATAATTGTATTTTGACGTGATTTTAAATGATTTCGTAACAATCGATTGTTGTACAATTGCGATGTATAGATAACTGTTTGCTTTGCAAGATAAACAGCTAAATACATTTATTTTTTTAAAGTACTTCGGACTACAGACCATCAACATCTGTTGTTCCCACTTGAAACCTGAAGCATGGATGAATCTACCCACATGAGGTTACTCCAGGAAAAAAAAACAATTCTTCCATTGAAGACTGGCATTGAGCCAAAATCATATAAGTCCGCCATATATTAAATCGCTCTTAACCCCTTAACTGCTGCAGGTTTTCGCTCCCAGTGGTGAACCTTTTTTTTTTTCTTTATTTTTTTTTATAGAGATTTTGGTATGTTGCAGCCAATCCTTTACTTTTTTGTTACAAGCGATATCCCAGCCACATTTGCACCCTTTTCTTCCCACATGTAGGCAGTCATAACACCACCAATGATTAGTCGTTTGCTGTAGGGTAGGGGGAGGGGGTGGGAGAAAGTAATACAAAAGTCACCAAATTTGCTGTACACTGAAGCCTGTGTTTTTTTTTTCTTTTAAGAGCTAGGAACAAATTGTTTACAGTTCTGAATTGGCCATTTTCCGAGCTTTCAAGGTTGAGTGGAAAGAAATGTTTCATAAGGTTACTATCCGTTTTGAGAGAGGTAGGCGATTTTTCCCTTTTCTTTTTCAATAGGACATGAAAGGACGGAATGGAAGAGGAGGGTAGGAAAGCTCAATGGTAACACAGAAAGGCATAATTCTGAAAAGTAGATAACATTTTAAGTTCAGGAAGGGGTCCTTTGCGCATGTCAGCAACAACTATGTACCTAAAATTCCCATAGTTGAAAAGTGACAAAAAAAGTATGCGCTGTACATGTTTGCACTTGTAAGGTAATGGCTTCTGTGAACACTGGGAAAAGCAAATCACTTCTACAACCCCCCCCTCCCGCGCCAAAGGCACCGACTCTTCTAGTTACAACATTTTTTGTAATGTTTCACAAAACAAGCAATACCACGAGCCAAAAACAGACATGGTACACAGGATTTTTATGCTGACTGCCTAAACAGACATACTGATCATTTGAAAATAAGGAAAACGAATATGGTGAATAAATAGCAAGCATACATTCTTTGAAAGAACACAAGCAGACCTTTTGAAGGTAGGCGACTTGAGCAAGCTACAAAAGCGTACAGTCGCTAAAGCTGCAACTAAATGGAGGTCACATTTGGGAAACAACAGGGTTGTGCAACAAAGCAGTAGGAAATGGATGCAAATGTTATCAAAACCGAGAGAAAACAACAAATGTCCTAGCTTCCCACGTTCTGTCAGGTAACCCGACGAAAACAGTGGCACCTAACAAGGCGCAAACGGAAAAGGCTAAACCACTGGTACATCAAATGCCCTGGGGAAGACTGGATTTGGATTTGTGGACAACCCACAGATTTGGGACTAGGGTGTCACAGCCACCAAGGAAAACACAGAACCCCAGGCATTCCTGAATAGAAGACACCTGTGGGATTGCGCAAATCGCCCTAGAATGTATTACCCACAAGGCCAGCAAGTCCAAAATGCAGAGGAAAAACCCCACAATTTGCAGACATTTGCCACCAGGAAACCACTGAAACACACAGACAACACCACATGTCCTAACTTCCCACCAGTGTCCCGATGAAAATGGTAAGGCACATGCATGGGTGGGTTTACCTGTGCAAAAAAGAAAAAAAAAAAAAAGGGTTGATGGTCCCCAAGTTCAGCGGCAGTCCCAGGGTCTCCCGGCAAGTTCCCCATCACTCCCCAGAGGGAAAAGCTGTAATGCAGCTCAGTGAGAGTGCCCGTCTCCCATGTGAGTCGATGGCCCCCCAAGCCTAGCAGCAGTCCCTGGGAGCACCGCCAAGGTCCCCATCCCTCATTGGAAGGAAAGGCTGTAATGCAGCCCAGCCAGAGTTCCAGGACAGCCGGGGGTGATGTCCCCATACTTGGGTGCCTGTCTCCCATGTGGGTCGACCGCCCCCAAGCCCAGCGGCAGTCCCAGGGAGCCCTTGCACAGTCAACCACTTCTGAGGGAAAAGCTGTAACACGGCACAGTTACAGGCTCCACGTCAGCCGGGGATGCTGCACCCGACCTTGGGCGCCTTGTGGGCTGACAGTCCTCAAGCCCAGCCGCGGTCCCAAGGAGCCCCGGCAAGGTCCACATGCCTCCCTGGAGGGAAAAGCAGTAGTGCAGCCCAGCCAGAACTCTAGGACGGCTAGCGGTGATGTCCCCAGCCACTGGTCTCCAATGCGAGTCACCGGTCCCCAGGCCCAGCGGCAGTCCCAGGTGGCACCAGCAGGGTCACAGTCCCTCCCCCGAGGGAAAAGCTGTAATGCAGCATGGCTAGAGCTCCAGGAAAGAGGAGGGCAGTGCCCCCAGCTTTGGTCGCCCGTCTCCCATGTGTGGGTCAACCGTGACAAGCCGAGCAGTGGTCCCAGGGAGCCCTGGCAGTCCCCCATCTCTCCCTGGAGGGTAAAGCTCAAACGTGGCCCGGCCAGAAATCCAGGACAGGCCGGGGTACTCCGGCGGGCAAAGGGCAAAACAGCCCCCAACCCCAAAATATTTTCTCTGGTGCCTTGGTGCTCTTCACTGCTTCCAGGTTTGGCAAAACAGGACCAGACCCTCAATTTAGCCCCTGCACGGAAGCAGAAAGGATCTGCCCCTTCCAAATTGAGTCCCGATTACCAAAGATTTAACATTAAAAACTGCATCATACCAGTGGAAGGCAAGGCAAAAACCCTGGGCATTCTGTTGGAATCATCCACGAGTGCTGAAGCGCAAATCAATAAAATCAGCAAAAGTTGTCAGTACTACCTCCGCCTCCTTCACAATATACGACCATTCGTGAACGAAAAGAATTGCACTGCCATAGCCCGAGCAACCAAGCTTTTGAGAGGAGACTAGAGTAATGCCCTACTAGTTGGGGCCAATGTCAGATCATAAAGAATACTGAGGTACGCATTAAGAAAATCCCAAGAAAAACAAAGTCGATCCATAGAAGACATCTCCATTGGTTACTGGTGCGTGCATTACCTTTAAAACAGGCCCCTTGTAAATGTTTTGGGTCAGCACTGCTTTAACTAAAAAAAAAAAAAATTGCTAATCCGCCAACACGTACCTAACAGACAGTTGCGCTCTTCCAATCTTGGTTTGATAGCGGTCACGGCTTTAGACGATCAATCGTTCTCAGCCAAGCAGTGGAATGCACTCCCATTGCTATCAGGCTGTAAGAAAAAAAAAAAACACTGGCCTTTCGCAGAGCACTAAAATCCTTTCTGTTCATGTAACCTGCCAGCTCTCCACACTGGATCTCTAGGAGCCCGATTGTCCCGTTCCTGTTTGTACATCTGATTTTGGTTTTGCTGCGCGAGTTGCCTGGGGGCTTTCACAGCTCTATAAATGAATAAAATAAATGGGAGAGATTCCTGAGGGGGCAGGGCCTACAGGTATAGGGCCAGACCACCTATGCCCCCAAATGTGCCTCTGGCATAATTGACCTAGTGTTTTGCCTAGGTCAACAGCACTAATTTGCCCCCAAAGAAGGCAAAACGACATTATGCCATCTTGTTGGCATTTTGTAGGGAGGAGGGCCTGGGAGGGGCCCACGACCAAGATGATATCTCTGGTGGCCTAGTGGTCCTTGCTGCTACCCAGGGGTGGCAAAATGGGCACAGAACCCCAGTTTGCTCCCCCAGGGTAGCAGCAAGGTCCTGCCCATCCTGGGGGGGGTGGGGGGGGCAAGAATCCCAAGGGAGCTGGCCCACAACCACAGGGCCACCACCGATACCCCAACTTCCCCAAGCGCTCCACTATATTTTAAGTGTAATGTTTTGCACCAATTTGCATTTTTTGGGGCTGGGGCCGAATGGCCTGACCCCCCACCCACAGATCATATCCGTGGTGGACTAGTGGTCCTTGCTGCTTCCCTGGGGTGGCAAATTGGGGCTAGACCCTCAATTGTGCCCCCCCCCCAGGGCAGCAGGAAACTGCCCCCCCCTCGGGGGGATTTCTGGGGGCAGCTGGACCACAGAGAGCTCCCTGATGCCTGTGAGAAACCTGAAGGTGTCTCAACAGCTAGTCCCCCCGGGATCCGTCATCCAGGTGGCCATGACAGCCAGCGCTTTTGTATCCAGTTCCTGAGGGTGGACCAATGCAGGAGTCACCTTTGTGAGCGGTATTCGGGGAGTGTGACACTGGATGGAGAGAAGTGGTTTCCCCTTCCCTCTAACACCTTTACCCCCATCCGAACAGATAGGATACTTAGGAACTCGCCCCCCTACCACCTTTTCCCAACACAAACTCTTCCTCGCTGACAGCTCGCTATAAGAGAAAACGGACTACTGACATTTCCCAATACAATGGTCATGCAGTTACTGACCATTACAAATCCAACTTCCATTATACTTCCCCACAGAGATAAAAGGCGGAGCACAAAAGCACGCTCTGAGCAAGGCAAAGCACACGAGGAAACAGCAGTTCCAAGATGGCAGTTTAATATGAGGCGAAAGACAGCAAAACAGAAGGGGATCGCAAGGAGAGAAGTGCCTTTGACCTTTTCAACAAGGAACCGTTACCTTCATGAACCTTCGAGAATAGAAAGCGCAAGACCAGGAAACAAGGCTGAAGAAACCTGCATTGTGTGTCGGAGGTACGCAGGGCTCTACCGCGTAGATAAGGCGGAAAAAAAATAAAAAAATAAAGATTAAAAAATATAAAAATTGCTTGCCTCTGTGGTGCTCTCCTTGGCTCCTACAACAAAGCAGCGCCACTGAAGTCAGCACAGCCGGTGAGTTGGGGAGACGGATACCAGACCAGTCTGTGTTGAAGCCAAGGTTGCAAGGAGAAACATTGTATAGTGAACGCTGAAGCTAACAGTGTATGAGACGTATGTGATAACCAACGCGAGTAAAATTGAACAGATGAGTGATTGAACTTTGAAGCCAAGATACGATACCTTCGGCTTAGACAGAGTGGTCCGGCACTGCACGCATGCTCATTCGAAAGTCTCTAATGTATCCAACTGAAAGGTGGCAAAAGCCAAAAGTGTGACAAAGAATTGTAAATTGAAGTGGTCCTGCAACGGGTCAAGCAAAATCCCACGCACGATCGAAAGTCTTTGATTGTAATAACATACAGAAAGTTGATGACAAAATAGAAAACAATTGGTCCAAGCCCGGGGGAGGGAAGACAGCTAAGAGCTTTTGGTTAAAGCAAGCTATGTTAAAATTAAAATTGGTCTAAAATTAAAATTGGTCCAAGCAAAGTAGAGGGAAACCTAATTGAACATTGTGTTAAAAAGGATCTGAGCCCAGCTGAGGGGGATCCGAGGTGAATAGTGAAACACATGAGACATTGAGTACTTGTGAAATCCTAAGAGGAAAATAACGTATTGTTCATTTGTCACATCAGGCCCTCTGAAAGAAAAGACTTTGAAAGGCAAAGAGACTTGGGCAAGGAAGGCCCTGATGCGAATGATTGAACTGTATCCTTGTGCCAAAGAAGCCAGAGACTATGCTAAGCTTGAGTGTACCACCTTGTCCCGTGCTGAAAACGTGGCAAAGGGAGGCCAACAGCCTCAACATCCTGACATATCATTTGTGAACGCTTTCGCGTAAACACTGTTTCCCACAGTATTTGTATTTAGAGGCAAGGATTTGGTAATTAGTTTAGGCCCTTTTATTTTTGACAAGACACCACTACGACATCATTTGATGGTTGTAGCTTGCTTCCATCTGTAGATTTAGGATTAGATAGGCGTTTTTCAAACCCTTTTTAAAAGTTCAATAAAAACCTTTGAACAGTGGTCACTTGTGTCTGTCTTACTGTTGATACCATGCCTCCCTTATATGCCCCCTCCTCCCCAGTGTGCCTTTTTGTAAGACATTTTTGTTGCCTTCCATGGGGACAAATGGGTGCAAAACAGCATCCATCTGCCCCCAAAGAAGGCAAAACATTGTGCTCAATTGATTTTTTTGGTGGGGGTGAGGGGCTGTTTGGCTTGGATTCCCCCCTGGCCCCCCCAGACCACCCCCCACCCCCAAAATCAATTCCCTGGTGGTTCATTGGCGATTGCTGTTTGAGGATCGAATGATCCCCACAAGCAATTTTCTTGATTGAAGGTTCGTTGGAAAGGGGAGACTCTCCCCCTTTACAATGAGCTCTCAAGGAAATCTGTCTTGAAATGCTCAAAAAGTGCGCAAAGGCGTGGCTGCAATATTTACATGCTGAAGCCTTTTGGTTTCAGCATGTAAATATCACTTCCTGATGACGTTGGTGCACGAAGCGTGCACCGTCATCAGGGCTGACTAACAACCCCCAGGCACAGAAGGGGAAGTCTTCTTTTTCACACCTGGGGGATCCACCCCCCCAGATAAGTATTGCGGAGGACAAGATGACAAGATAGCTTGTCCTCTGGACTTAAGGGTTTAAAAAAAACTAGGCAGGAAAAAGACGACCCCACTAACTACAGACAGTTATCAAACCTACCATACCCTGCAAGAATCCCGGAGAACCACACGTACAAAGAATTGCTCAAGCGTGTGGAATCCAAAGGACTGCTAGAGCTAGCAAAGGTTGGCTTCAGACTGTACAGAAGGAACGTATCCTCTGCACAACAAGGAACTGGGGATAGAATACATACACACAAAATGCGCTCCCGTCGGGATCGCTCATTTACACCAATAACTACTATTTGTCAACCACTACATGACCATTTCTTGGAATCTTAAATCTCGTTCAGTAAATGAGGGATATAACATTCAATGTACTCAACAAGCATTAGTCACTGAATATGGATTCTTTCATCACTTGAATTCAGTTACTCATTTCACTCAAATTTTATTACCGATAAATAGTGTTATGGGAACAGAATATTTAGAACATGTAATTATATCTCACAACTCATTAACAATCACAGTGTACAACAAGGCAAATATGATTCAGACATGCAAGTATCAAAGAAATGGAAAGTCGCAAAACATACAAAAAATAAATATCTAAAAATGCTTCAAAAATACTCCAAGACTCCAACCCCAAGGTCAGGTTGGCTTTATACCCATGAGAGGAACAGCCAATGCTCCTCTCCATATGGAATGACCCTTTCAATTCATTGACACTAGGGGCAAAAGCTAAGTAGAAACACACAAAGAGGGTGTCACACAAGATAGAATTTGTCACATTAGTCACTTTATTGATTATTCATATTTGGATAAAGTCTACTTGTCCCAGATAAGTCATGATCACATGAGTGTCAAAAATATGTAATGTGCATAGAGGGCGCTAGAGGGCCACCCAAAATGGCCGCCAAGGCTTGAGCTCCCGGATTAATCCGAACGAATCATGCTGTTCCAGGGTTGGTTATACCCAACCAAGTATTGTCCCCGGCTCCCAAACTCCTTGTCTCCCCTCCCTCCAAATCCAGAGGAAAATTGGCTCTGCTGCATGCCAATACGACCCATCAGGCGCTGGGGCCCGGCGAGCCACGTGGGCCTGGCGGGCTGCCCCGGTGTGAGAGCGGCTCCTGCGGTGCGGGCGTTCCTGGTGCCCCAGACCCCGGGGCGGCTGCACTGCCTGAAGCGCGGACGGAGGTGAACCATCAGTGCAAGCTGCTAACGAAATCCCGGCGGCCCCGGCTCCCCGTCGCCCGCTTCGGCCGGCATCAGCCGGAGGATCGTCGCTGGGAGTGACACGGGCTGGTAGCGGCAGGCCCTGGAGCAGCGCCGGGCCTCCTACCGAGGCGCGGTAGGCAGAGGCGGTGAGCCGCACACGCTTCGGTGCTCCGACGCGACGAGAGGCAGAGGTGGCTTATAACGTGGGAACCTGACGAGAGAAGCGACGGTGGAGCGAAGCCCTGACCGGAGCCAAGACTAAGGTACGGGCGGCTGGAGACGGGGGCGGGGAGGGGTGGTTATTCGCTCTTAACATCAAGCTTCATTAGGCCCTCTCCGTCCCGGAGACTAACTTCGGCGGCCCCCGCCTGCTTCCGGCGGCCCTGCTCTCCGGCGCCACAACGGAGGAGGCCCCACGTCCCTAGGGACCCAAGACTAACACAACCCGACCACTGCCCCCTGTGAGATCACTCTGCCTGGGCGGAGCGCCCATACGGATGGAAGTGCGGCGGGGGAGATAACACTGTCGGGGAGACTCCGCCAGCCGAAGCTCCCGCAGCCTCGGCGAACCCTCAGTACCATCAACGGCCTGCTCGCTCTGGTTGCGGATGTTCCACGGCGAACAGCTTTTAGACTCAAAGAGAGCTGCACTCCTGTTCCTCCTTACCAACAGAGCGGGCTTGGCACAACTGCATACTCGCTGCAGAACCCTCTCAACTGCACCAGACAGCGCCATATCAGAGGGCATCCACATCTGCCACCGCCCGTGGCTTCAATACCTTCTATTGTAGCCCTTGCCCCTCCTAAGGCTCCACCAGGAACCCACTTTACAGCAGACCTCCAGTCAAGGCCTAGGAACTACATCCATCTAGCAAATTACGATGGGGAAAACGGATAAAATGCAAAGGAAACTGACCTTTGAAAATGGCACAGCTTCAAAAACACCCCACCTACAGGACGAAGGTGAATCCACACCGAGAGGCTCGCAGCAAACGGAACCGGGGAGCAATTCGTTGGAAATAAAAGAACTCCTTGAGCTGAAGGTGGGCATCGGCAGCCTGAACAGTAAAATAGACGGCCTATCCTCTAAAGTGGACCAATTACAACACTGCATTGACACCCACAAAGAGCGCCTAAATGAAGTCGAACAACGGGTCTCATCCCTGTTGAGCAAAGTATCCAGGCTTGAGAGCCAAAAGACCACTACTCTGGCCAGGTGTGAAGACTTGGAGGGCCCATCTAGACGGAATAATATCCGCATCACCGGAGTAAGGGAACAAGAACCACAGACGAGGATGGAAGAATGGGTAGAGTCACTCTGTATCTCTCTTTGGTCGAGAAGCCCTTTCCCATCTGTTCATAGTGGAGAGCCCGCACAGAATCCCATCCGCTACACTAGCCCCTGGTGCTCCTCCCAGACAGATTATTGCAAAACTACTTAATTACAGAGACCGGGACACCATCCTCCGGCTGGCTAGAGAAAAGGGAGAGCTGCTACATGACCGTGACAAAATCCACCTCTACCCTGACTTCTCTCCGGCGGTCCAAACACAGAAGAGCATTCACCAACGTCAGACAAAGGCTCAGGGATAATCAGATGGCCTATTCAATGCTGTTCCCAGCACGGCTCAGAGTGCAGCACATCAGAAGAGTCCACTTCTTCCAATCTCCTGAAGAGGCCCACACATTCCTCGACCAGAATGGATGCCCTGACCAACGCCCTCGTCAACCCAATCCCCAAAGAGAAAGGAATCCTAGGAACCCCCCTTAAAGAACCGGAGACCAATACACCCTAATGAACCACAACAAACCCAACGAAACAAGATCAAGATGGAAAGAAAGCGAGGCAGGGACAATTGGGAGGCTCCAAGCGCCCTTTGCACACTATTGTTTACCTAATTCAAGTGGGGGGGAGGGGTCCCGGACAAGTTGGGGGTTGTCCGCATAATGGAAAAAGTTCTAAGGTTATACGGGGGAAGATCGCTACGGATAGCCTGGAGACCCCAGGGAAAGTCTCCGGCGACAGTTCGTTTACGGGCCAGTTGGGGGTTGCTCGTGGAGCAAGTTCACCAAAGGCAGAGGGGGGGAAGCTGCACCGCCCACCCGCTGCCTCTCGCCACCCCACCAGCTCTCATCTCATCGCTGGTAATACTGCACCATCCAACAAGAACTTCACAAACAGCAATCATGGCGATGAATCAAGGTTAGCTTCGACGATCCTGATAGACATAGGCCAATCAAAAGCCAAGATATACCTTAACTCGCTCCGTTCAAAGTTGCAACTTGGAACATAAGGGTGGGTAACATCCCGTCCAAAACACGGAAAATCCTACAGTACCTGAGAAGACACGAGGTTGACGTGGCTATGGTCCAAGAAAAACAACTAATCCCTGGGAAAGACCACACATGGGCCAAATCCTGGGGTTGCCACAGGTACTTCGCTGGAGTAGGACGAGTATGATGAGGAGTCGCTATCTTAATCCACAAGAGCACTAACTTTCGCCTAATCAACACAACAAAAGACTCCGAAGGTAGAGCCATCTTGGTGAGTGGCATTATAGCAGGCAAGAGGATAACCTTTGTTAACTTCTACACACCTAATGTGGACGGGCCGAATAATTTTGGCAGGGTACTATCACACCTCTCCTCACAAGAACCGACTACAATAGTCTGGGGAGGAGACATAAAAACGGTTCTCGATCGAATTAAGACAGATCAAGAACCGTAGCTCAACCTAAATCTAAAGTCAGCCTGAAAATAGCTGAGATCTGCAGAGCATTCGATTTAAAAGACGCACGGAGAGCAGCCAATGGAGAAATGCGAGACTACACATTCCACTCGGCGGTACACAACTCGACCTCGAGAATCGATTATCTGTTCGTCTCAGCAAATGGTCCTCTAAAGAATGGCCCTTGCCACATACTTCCAAGAACCCTCTCCCACCACTCCCCGATAATCCTAAACCTTAACTCCTACCATCCTAAATCCACACTGCAACGCTGGCGCTTCAAAACCGGCTCCATGCAAGATGAGGTGTTTGCTACCGAATTGAGAGAAGAGATTGACACATTCCTAGAAGCCAACACTGGCTCAGTCCCCTCTGCCAGCACGATCTGGGAATCTCTAAAGTTGGTTTGTTTGTTTATTTTATTTCTATAGCGCTCTGGACCCGGGAGTAAAAGGGCGCTTAGTACAAGTTACAAGGCACAATACATGGTAATAAGCAGTAATAGTTGAATAACAGTTATATATAGAATATACAGACAGTGGAGGTAATAGCAACCAATAAAGACAAACATGAGACATGTGCAATATGTACAATTTATAGCTAAATCTAACTTAAAGGTTGACTTTTGTCAAAAGCCACCCAATGGCAAGTTTCCTGAATGACTGGAAGGATTTGGATGACTTAATATTCAGTGGCAGGGTGTTCCAGAGTTGGGAGGCGAGGACAGTGAAGTTCGAGCCTCCGGCTCTTTTAGAGGTAAATCTGGGTACTGTGAGGCATAAGCCATTGGAAGATCTCATGGTGAATTTGTTAGTCAGGTAGGGGGGGGCTAGATGATTGAGAGCTTTGTAAGTGAGGCAGAGGGTTTTTAGATCGATGTTGTGTTGGATAGTGAGCCATTTGCATGAAGTTCTGGTGGCAGAGATGTGCTCACGCCTGGGAATGTTTAGCGCTGCCCGTAGCGCATTATTTTGAAGGACTTGGAGTTCACTAATTATCGCTTTGTTAGCCCCTAAGTAGAGGCTATTACAGTAATCTAGTTTAGATTGTATAAGAGCTCTAGCTAGTGTGAGGCAGCTGTTAAAGGAAAGAAATGGTCTAGAAGCTCTAATTAGTTTTCCTGTATAGGCTGTGGCTGAGGCTGTTGAGTTGACTTGCTTAGTGAGGTTAATATTGGCATCGAAGTAGAAGCCAAGTGTTTTCACGTTTTTGGCGACCGGGATGGTATTGCCATCAATTGTGATGTTGGAATAGTTGGGACTAAGTTTTTGTAGGTTGTACGGAGAACCAACAATGAGCAGTTCAGTCTTCTCGTCGTTCAGACAGAGGCCATGTGTGGCCATCCATACCTGAATAACAGAGAAGATTTAATTGATCCTGGCTACATCGGTATTGTAGTTGCCCGAGGTGGTGAGGAGTATCTGGGTGTCATCCGCGTAATTAGTGTAGGTGACACCCAGACGATCCAGTTTATCAAAGAGGGGCTTTGTAAAGATATTGTATAGGGTGGGTGAAACAAGAGCCTTGTGTGACACCACAGGTGATAGGGATGGGGATTTAACAAGGGGGGTCCTGGGAGTCCCTCTGCCAGACATTAGTCCTGGTTACGAGAGACTTACCCAGAGTCTTTAGCTCACTATCTTTCACAGAGAAGAAATATCCCAAACATATCAGTCTTTGTCCTGCCCTGGGGCAGTCCAGCACCGAAATGCGAGGCAATTCTCCTCTGAACAAGAGTACCAACAGAAACCCCAGACACGTGTTTCGGTCTGGTTGGATGGGGTCTGCTGCTGCCACCGGAGAGAAGACTCTCATAGTTCTATTGGCCAGGAAGGACTGTATCCACATGACAGCAGAGGGGGGAAAAGTGGGAGGCCGACGAGAGGTTGTTGCAGAGTATTTTATGGTCGACCAAGTCGAAGGCTGCTGAGAGATTTAAAAAGGAGTAGGATGGCAGCCTTCCCCTTATCTTTGATTTCGTCAATCTGACTTTTAAATTCAACAAGGGCCGTTTCTGTTCCATGTTGAGGCCGGAAGCCAGACTGACACAATCCAAGTAATTGGTTGGACTCTAGGCAATGCTGAATTTGCAAGTAAGCAACTCTGTCAAGGATTTCTAACAGGAAGGGAACGGTTGTGATAGGCCTGTAATTTGTGGGGATGGCTGGGTCCAAAGTCTGTTTTGTAGAGGGAGGACCCAAGACTGTTTCAAATTGTTGGGTACCGAATTGGTGAAGAATGACACGTTTATGAGATTAGAAAGGGGCGAGGTCTCTTGCTGCATCTTTTATAATCTGTGCGGGACAGCTGTCCCCTTTGCAATTTGACGGTTTGAGGGAGGTTATGATTTTTTGCACTTCTAGTACGGTTACTTTTTTGAAGGTGAAGCCATCGTTAGTGTTAGGGGTGGTAGGTGGGCTAGGGATAGGGGGGCTAGGGGTGGGGCTACTATTAGAGAGTTGTAGTCTTTTATTTCCAATTTTAGTTTGTAGGCCAGTGATTTTGTTTGCAAGGGCATCTTGGATGCTAGTGCACCAGGGTTGGTCCTTCATGGACATGTCCGTAGGTGGATTCGGATTTTCTAACTCCTTCAGGATGGTGAATAATTCTTTGGTATTGGAACTTGCATTACTTATTCTTGTATTGTAGGCTTCCTTTTTAGTGCAAATCATTTCTTTTTTTATAAAGGGAGGATGCATTTGTGAGATTGATTTTGTGTTCCTCTGATGGGTTCATTTTCCAAAGGGTTTCCATTTTGGACTTTTTATTTCTTAGTATTTTAAGTTCTGGCGTGTACCAGGAGTTAAGGTGTGCTTTAGGTTTACCTTTACGTAGTTTTAGAGGGGCAACAAGGTCGATAGCTTTGGTCATGGCGTTATTGTAGGTCTCTACTAGTAAGTTTAGGTCCGATGTGTTGGGGATCATGTTTAGAGTGGGTAGAACCAATGGGATGATGGCTTCAGCGGTGATGTTCCGCTTATTTCTCATCAGACATGCTGGTGCAGGTGGGCACTGTATGTGGTGTGGGTTGTTAGTGCTAATGTCAAATGAAAGTAGGAGGTGGTCGGTCCATATAAGTGGTTGGGGGTCTTTGCAGGTAATGTTACAGTTGTGGGCAGCGAGCGAGTCTAAGGTTCTGCCTTTCTGATGTGTAGGTAAGGTGTTAAGTTGAGTGTAGTTGTGTTCGCAAAGTGCATTAGCAAGGGATGATGCTGGAGTGTCGTGGGGATCATTGTAACCCAGGTTAAGGTCACCTAGAATAATATTCTGTGATAAAGGTTTAGATTTTTCAGCTATGAGGGAGGTTATATCTTCCTCGAAGGAGCCTATGGGACCAGGGGGTCTGTATAGAACTTCCAGGGTGATAGTATTCTTAGGAGTGGTTTGAATTTTAATGGATAAGTGTTCACAGGAATTTAGAGGGAGGGAGGTCACAGATCTAATGTCAAGCGAGGATTTGAATACAAGTGCTACACCTCCTCCACAGGCATTAGGTCTGTCAGCCCTGAGGATGTAGTAGTTGTCTGGAACCGCAAGGGTTAGAGAGGGACCTGCTGCTGCATGGAGCCACGTTTCTGTGCTGGCGAAGAAGTCCAGGTCTGCTGAATGGACGATGTCGGCAATTTCCGTAGGGTGGGCCACAAGGGATCTAACATTAAGTAGGGCTCCTTTGAGAGGTACAGAGTTAGCAATATTGTTTTTATTAGTGACTTTAGTTGTAGAATTGTTGGTCATTTTGCTGAATAGAGTGGGTTGTCTACAGCCTAGTCTGTCGTTACGGGTCATGAGGTTAGGGTAGGCAGTAGGGCGGTGTTCTAGCATATCGTGTGATTTCTGGATATTGTCAGAATAGTCATCTGTGGCAAGGTTCGGTGGAGGGTTACCTAAGATAAAGCTGATTTTAGTACTGTGGTCTATAGGTGCACTGTGGGGGAAAGGAGGTAGGGATGGCAGGAAGGGTGTGGGGCAAGGAACGGGGTGGTGTCTAGGACAGCCAAGCTTGGCGAGTCCCTTACTGAATAGGATAACTGTTTCTGATGCATGGCGTGCAATCATGCATAATGCAGAAAGGGAACATGATGAATACTAGCCAGGCTGGCATAGTTTAGATATAGATTCGGGCGGGATGATGAAGGCACTAGGGGGATGGTGGATGTTAGCTGTGCTGGTGCTTGCATGCCCTGAGACAGACAGGCTATTTAGGTAGCGCTGGATTTGAAATTGAGGCACACTTGCAAAAAAGGCTTGTAAATGGCGCGACTAACAGGCAAATTTAAGATAGCAACTAGCTAGCGACCATGAGGCATGACAATCAAATGTGGACTGTAAGCGACCATAAGGCACAACACAAATCAAGTGTGGTCTGTTAGCGACCATAAGGCAACAACACAAATCAAGTGTGGTCTGTTAGCGACCATAAGGCAACAACACAAATCAAGTGTGGTCCGTTAGCGACCAAAGGCACGACACAGATCGAATGTGGTCTGTAAGCGACCCTAGGGCCCAATGCAATCAAGTGTGATTTGATGAGCAAATGCAATGTTGTAGAATTGTACGGTTTTAGGGTGACTATTGTCATATGGAGATTAAGAGACCTTCAAGTGCTGCGTTACTGAATCAAGCACTAGCTATAGGTTACAGCATGGGCAATGGTTAGATTACACCAGGCACAGTGGGCATAGAATAGCAAGCATAGGCAATGAATACATTACAGGCGCAGTGGGTATTGTTCAGCGTAAGCTTGCAGGCTGCCCTAAACATTTGCTAGGTAAGGGGATAGCACGGCATGGCTCCCACATGAAGGTAGAGGTAGTCTTGCGCAACTATGCGGGGGCTAGCTTAGTGCAGGTGGGGGGA
This sequence comes from Ambystoma mexicanum, assembly GCF_040938575.1. Lineage (NCBI taxonomy): Eukaryota > Metazoa > Chordata > Amphibia > Caudata > Ambystomatidae > Ambystoma > Ambystoma mexicanum. The sequence goes on along the minus strand of NC_090940.1, from coordinate 29,113,166 downwards.
AACTTATGGGGGAGGGGGAACTTAGAAGCGCCACGTAATGGACACAGCCTAGTTGTAGACTGGTTCTAAGGTGACCAGTTAGCGCAAGCATTACAGGTGCAGGCCGTATGAGAATCCGTATAGGCAAGCAGCAGAGAGGGCCAATGGACTGACTTACAGGGTCCCCGGCTGAGTAAAGCGCGGTCAAAGCGGGACAAGCTACCGTCGACCCAATTAGTGTCGATGACTATGAAACATTGTGTTATTGAGCGTGAGACAGGCGCTGAGAGGCAAGCTTACATATTGATAGTGTTACGAAAGTTCATCCGCTGCGTCCGTTAGTTAAGTAGAAATGTTGGAGCAGTTCTGGTGTCGGGAGTCCGAATGGTGAGAGCGACTGCTACACAGGGACTTGGGCACTCGAGCACGGCCAAGCTCGGTCAGGCTCAGTCAGGGGGGTAGCCTTTGTCTATTGCCTTCGTCGGGGGCCAGCTTTCGCCTGCCAGTGCATCATTGTCAAATGGGAACAGGCGACCAATCACAAGGCAACAGGCTTCTAGGGCTTGGGCACAAAGCAGGGTGAGTGAGAAAAAGCGGCGGCGTCGGCCATCTTTAAATAGCAAAAACCTTGTGTTTTTGCAATTCGATTTCCAGCTGTGCTGGACTTCGTTTTGGGGTTCCAGTAAGCACAGAGGGCTAAAATGATCAGTAAGGCTGCAGGGGCAGGCTGCCTTAAATTAGGAACTGAAATTGTGCGATTTTCGAGTGAAGAGATCGGGGTGCCTAAATACAGATGGTGTAGCCTCCAGGCGTACCTAGGACAGCCAGAGCTTGTGGCTGCGTGGAGCTGCTCCTGCAGCTGGTGAAGAGGGAGCTCCTGCTCGCACCTCATGTAGACCAGAAGACTTCTAAAGTGCTTCTTAAGGGGAGTTTGTCAAGCCAAAGAAAACGGCATTCTCAAACTCGTAGACGAGAGCTGGCAACCAGCGAAGACCTACTTAAAAACCTTGAACGCCAGAATACGAGCTCAGATGACCCGAGAGTAAAAGCTGCTCTGAGAGAGGAACTACAGAAATTCAATGCCACGGCAGAGCGAGAAATAAGATTCCTAAACCGTGGCGGCCAAATCAGACAGTACGGCGAGGGTCAAAAACATGGTGCCCTTCTAGCAAAATTAATAAAAGCCGACCGCAAGCGGACTCCAATCGAAGGCATCCGCAACATGCAGGGAGTGCTATTACACACAGACGAGGAAATGGCAGAAGAATTTAGACTCTACTACCAAGACCTCTATAAGACCAAGCATAATAGAAACTTAAATCTACCACTCGAGTATTTGGAAGGCACGGAGTTGTTTTGGGTCGAAAGTCAGCTACGAGAGCCTCTCAACGAACTGGTCACGCAAGAAGAGATCATTGAAGCTATCAAGTCTCTTCCAAACTCCAAAGCCCCTGGCCCGGATGGCCTCAGCGGGGAATTATATAAAGCCTTTGCGAATACTCTGGCCCCTCTCCTAGCACCTGTGTAAGAGGAAGCCCTAGAAAAAGGCACTCTCCCCCAGTCTACCTGCGAAGCCAACGTCGTCCTCTTGCATAAACAAGACAAGCCTCCAGAGCAATGCTCATCCTACCGTCCCATTTCCTTACTAAACCTCGACAATAAAATACTAGCGAAAGTACTCACGAGCAGGTTAATGCCACTGATGCCCGCCCTGGTACTTGCAGACCAGGCAGGGTTCATACCAGGCCGCAACAAGACCTTTGGAATCAGGAGGCTATTCGGCGTCATAGAGGCATTAGATCCATCCCAGCAAGCAATTGCAGTCCTACTCAATGCCGAGAAAGCATTTGATTCGGTAGAGTGGCCATTCCTGTTCGCAGTGCTCACCAGGATGGGACTTGGTGCACGCTTCATTAAACTGTTATCCCTCTCATATACCAATCCACAAGCCATCATCATAGTGGGGTCAGCAAAGTCAGCTACCATCAATCTGCAGCGCGGTACCAGGCAGGGCTGTCGGTTATCAGCTCTTTTATTTGCCTTGGTAATGGAACCACTTGCCTCTAACCTTAGGGAACTGCGACAACATAGGGGACTCCTCATCAGTCCACATAAACTCATCATTTCCCTGTACGCGGAAGATGTCTTGCTATTCGTACGAGACCCCATGGATAATCTGAACCTGGTCATGAGAGAGGTGATCAAATTTGGTGCAGCCTCCGGGCTGAAAATCAATCAGTCAAAATCCATAGTGTTCCCACTGACCTCCGCGACCAAACCATTTGCAGACAACTTCCAGCTTACGTGGAAAACATCCAAAGTCCGGTACCTAGGAATACAACTGTCACGAAATCACCAAGAGGTGTTCCATGACAACTACGAAGAAGTCGCCAAATCACTGCAGGAGAAGGTGGCTCGTTGGAAAACCTTACCGCTAACCCTCTGGGGAAGAGCTTCCCTAGTTAAGATGGTGATCTTACCTAAGCGGTTATACTTATTCACCAACATTCCCTTAAGCATGGTCCTCGATTTATTATGGGCAGGCAAACCGGCCAGAGTGGCGCACTCAATATTGACTCTTCCAATGACGGAGGCCTGGCCCTTCCGGACCTGGAGAAATACTTCTGGGCGACGCAGGCGCAATTTCTCGGCCACTGGTACTCGACACAGACAGTCAGACCCCACGTGCAGGTGGAGCGAGCCCTAGTGACGCCCAACTTACTGAGGGCAGTCCTCTTCAGCCAGATCCCTGTCTCCAACAATACCATGAATGTAGTACTGTCGATGTATAAAATCTGGAAGAAACTCGCTCAAAAATGTGAGGTACGAACGAGATACTCGCCCCTCCTCCCCGTCAAATTCATACCGGAGATCCCACTAACGTCTGAAAGGGTTTTCCATCAATGGTTGGAAAAGCTTCATATAAATACCCTAGGAGACCTGTTCACCGAAGATAACTTCCTGACTCCAGAGCAGGTGAAAATGAGAGGCGGGACCACAGCACTCGACACCTTTATCTATTTCAGAACTCGCTACACATTTGAAGCACTCCTACCCGACTTCCCACGCCAAACTCCAACCTGGCAACTTCTACACAACGTAATACAATCACAAGGAGAAGGAAGGCTGGTCTCACAATTATACAGGGCCATCACCGCCAACACATCCTCCGACAACTCCCGTGCAAAAACCAGATGGGATAAGTCCCTCAGTGCAACAATCTCAGAAGAGGACTGGTCGTTCATCCTGAAGCAAACAAAAAATTGCACTCAACACACGCCTCAAATTAATCCACTTCAACTTCCTTCATCAAACCTATCACACACAAGACCAATAAACACCACCCTGAATCTCCCTCAAGATGCGAGGGATGCGGGACATCACCAGCCGACTTTGTCCATCTCGCTTGGGACTGCCCCAAACTGACCACGTTCTGGAACCAGGTTCTAGAAACTACTGGAGCAATCATCGGAGAAGCTATTCAACCTGCCCACACGGCAGCCCTACTAGGAATGACAAAAATGCTACCAGCACCAATAAGAAAACTGGCAGGTCTACTGTTAACACTCGCCCGCAGGAGGGTCGCCAAGCCCCCCCCCCCCCACAATCTCCTCCTGGTGTAAAGACATCCTTTATTGCCAAGATGTTGAAACTGACTTTGTCAAACTGCTGCCTCTCCACACCCGTCCTCCAGACATGGGGCCCACTGACACTGTTCCTGATGAGAGGCTGAGGATGCCCCAGCCTCTCCTACCAGACCTCAATTAGACATTGACCGTGATGTTGTTAACACTTGAGCCCAGCACTCCACATCACCCTATAACGAGGAACTGGCTTGGTGCAGAATGTGCCGACATCGATACCGAACACCATGATGGGGGTGCGGGGAACGGGAATGGCGCCACCCTAATGTGGGTGAGAAGTTGTATTGTGTTACAGAAAAAAACAAAAATAAAAAAGGTTTTAAAAAAAATATGTAATGTGCTTATTAAAGAAATATATACAAGTCAAGTACAATCGGAAAAAAAAAATAAAAAAAAAAAAAGGTCTCTCTTTAATAAAACAAAAAGTAAAACCATAAAAAGCGTAATTTTACACAATAAGAAAAAGGCAAAACCACTTTAATACAACTTTCCACAGCTGAGGCTTAACCGTTCAGGGCAAAGGATGGTCTGAGATTACATAAAACTCAGAGTGAATAGCAGTGAATTAGTAAATCATACCTCAAGAATCAACTATGCAAACAGCCTCCATCTCAGGAGAACAGATCCAAAATACAGCAGCTAGACTGCTCCTTATCTAGCCAGAAGAGACCACATCACTCCAGGCCTAAAAACACTGCATTGGCTCTCAGTCAAACATCACATCAACTTCAAAACAATGTGCATAACACACAGGGCAATCGGCAGACAAGGAGCTGAATTTCTACAAAAGAAAATAACGACTGTTCAGATCAAGCAACGAAATCCGCCTGGAACAAAAATCATACCTTAAGAAAAAGTATGGGGGCTCCTGCTTCTCCCACTTAGCCGCAAAAACCTGTAACAACATCCCGAAAGAAATAGGAAACACCAAAGACCACCTACAATTCAGAAAATTACTAAAAACCTGGCTCTTCAACATCACGGATTAAAATTGAAAAAGCTAACCAACCGAACGGGAAACACAAAGAAAAGGATGACAAAGTGTAGGATGACACTGACAACATCCAGAACAGACTAAAGAAACTCTTACAACAAGAGAGCCAATGCCAAGTCGAATAAGACACAGGCGACACCCATGAGGACAGAAATCAGCTTCACTAGTCAACAACCTCACCTGCTCCATAATTGCTACCAGGTATCATACTCGTATAGAGTTGTGTGAATGTTAGCACTTGCCACGCATGAACTAAGTTATGGACATTGGCATCTACCGGATGAAGTTGTGAAGGAAGACAGGCATCTACCGGATGAAGTTGTGAAGGAAGACAGGTGCCGCCCCTGGACAGAATTGCAAGCGTTGGCATGTGCCACGTTTCAAAGGGGCTGGGAGCAGTAGCATGCATCAGCAACTGAATAAGATGATGAATGCCGGCCAGCTGCCACATACGGAGGGAGTAGCCTTGGCTGACCGATGCCTCGCACCGACTGAATTGGGAATGCTCTCGGGCCAGATTTGAAGGGACACACAAACGCCTGCCTGCCCCGCATAGACAGGTGTCACGTAGGTGGCCGGTGCCAAACTTGGGCAAGGTTATGAATGTGAGTGGATGCCATGTGAGAAAGGAACCGAGCGTCGGACGGCCCCAGATTTGGACAGGGACGCAGAGCTGCTTGCACACCCCACCTGGAGAGAACACAGAAGTTTAACACCTCACTTCCAGACAGCAATGCCAATTAACCCATCCACTAACAATTTTACCTCTATAACTCTAACCAAACAACCACACGCCTACAACACAACAATCCGCACAGATTTCACTACACTGCAACAACAAAACAAACCACACACACACAACAAACCACACAGACTCGCACAGCAACTACCGACCGTAAAACCCCCGCCAAGCCCAGCCAACGGAGTTACCGGGCTAAGGCCGCCAACAGCACATTACTCCTCTCTTGCGCTTTTCCAGCTTACTCCCACTAACTCACCCCCACCCCCAACTCCAGTGGTTATAGTGTGCAGTACAAATATCCTTTAACATTAACCGACCTATAAGCCAATTTCAAAAAATGAATATGTTCAAGAACTAGATGGGTTACAAAACCATCAATGAGTGAAGTACTTTTGGTTAAAGATTGAACCTTCCTAAAAGCTAGTTTTGACGAGGGGTAAATTCAATCATCCATCTTCCTCAGGACCTTCAACATCAGACATTTAGTGCAATATTCGCAGAGAACATCCTCAGACCGCTAATAAAGAACTTCTTGTGTCAAAGCATCACTAGTCAATGGTGGGCCCGTAAGCATGAATTCTCCTTCGAATCTTAAAGCAGTCAACTCATATGGAAGGTATATTTCCTTTCAGCATTTATCGAAAACCACATGTAAATGTGCCTTAAATAACCCAATCGATAAATCAAATCGAAGGTGCTGTCAGCAATGTTAGAACATCCACCAGATGAATATCAGTTATGTACACATCGCTATTGGTTCCCGTGCTACTCCCTTTTGTTCTGAGACACATGGAGTGCATTAAAGGGACATTTTCCTGAGCTCTTCGATACCTGCTGAAATGAATTATACCTTACAGATGTGTTGACTGAGAATTCATGTTTACGGGCCCACCATTGAGTAACGATGCTTTGACACAAGAAGTAAACCAAATCCTGTTCCCCATCTGATGCAGGTGAACGTTGACCCACATTCATCATTCCTACACTTGTAAACAAACAAAATGGGATTGATTGGGTGCCTTGAACTTGGCATATGAAAAGCTGTTCCACTGCCCTGGCTCTTAATACAGACAAACTTGAAGGGCAACAAATGTGGAAAGTAAAAGACCAGGGAAGTCTTTAACTGGGACCTGGGCAAATTGCCTGCCCCTGGCAAGGTCCACACAGCACTGGGCATGCGAGCAGAGGTGGGTGCGGGTAAGCCCAGCCAGCACACTACACACGTCCTACCCTCCCTACAGGAGAAAAGAGGGGGAGGGGCTGCCCTTTCAAGTTTCCACCAAGAAAGACAAAGGAGGCCACAGCAGAGAGAACAGACACGAGACAGGGGGGGGTGAAGGGGCCAGCAGGTGGAGAGCATTCCACTGCAGGAGATGCCAGTGTTCCATAGTAGGGTGGCAAACACAGTGCAGGAAGCAAGGCAGGGAAGTTGCCCCTGCAGAGGCAGTGTAGAGGGAAGGGAAAGAGCAGGCACTGAACTTGAGGGGGCAAGGGAAACAATGGCACCAGAACTAGAGGAAACAGTGCGAAAGGGTGGCATAAAGAGGAAGCAAGAACACAAGTGGTGGTGAGGTGGGGGGGCAAGAACCAGCGTGCAGGTGGAGGTGGGCAACAAGGTAAAAAGGGGGCGGGGCAAGAAGTTCAGTCCTGCCCTCGTCCCCACCCACAACAAATGCCCCCCCACTCGGCAACCCCCGGCCTCGCTCACTCGTAATCCCGAAAGATCTCGTTGGTGACCCTGCAGTAGAAGAAGCGCTCATCCGGCCGCAAATCCGCGGGCGGCCGCTTCCGCTCAAAGGGTTTGCGGTGCAGGAGCGGCATGGCTGTAGCTAGGGGTCGGCGGCCCTGCTCTCTCCGCGCGCCGCCGAGACAGTGCGCATGCGCCCGCCTACAAGCCGCGCGCACCCCGAACGCGCGTGCGCTCCCAAGCCAAATCAACGCCCGCGCCGCTTTTGCCCCACTACGCGTGCGCCACGCTCCGCAAGCCATGCTGCGCATGCGCGGGGGACAGGAACGCATACACGAGCCGTCTTCTGTGTTAATGCGCGTGCGGAGACGCAGCGCCGTGAAGCCACAGTTCAGCTTGGTACTTACAGGGGCGGGGCTAAGCAGGATCTTCTTTGAAGGCACAGACACTGGCGGGAAAGTGGTGGTGACAGACGGTAGCCGTAGACAGAGAGAAAGGACGCTGGCGTTTATAAGTACACGAGGGGGCTTTCGAGCCACCGTACTCTACTCGGACTGCCATCTTTCAATAGCTGTTATGGATTTTAGTGCAGGAGGCGTTTTTGCAGTTCAAAGAGTTTGAGTTTTTTAAAAAAAGTTAATTGATTTGTATTGAAAGTTAAGAATAATTAAATCGACATTACAGCAAGTTGCATGGAAAGTGAGGTACATCATAGTTATTATAATTGTTGATGCTGTAGTTAAATACATACAATATTAAATATAATAAACATCATACAAATATTAAAGGAATAGTGCGCTCAGAAATATTATTGTCCCGAGTGTTCGGGCATGTGTTTTTAAGCATACGTTGATCGATCGTGCAAACATTTCCTATGCACCTTACCGTAGTTTTTCCTCTTTTGTACACAAGCGAAATCAGGCAGCAGGGCGTGGCCATCTTGTGATAATCTTATCCGTTGGCCCATCACCCAAGCTGGACTGCCCTGGCGGCACTAAATCATATCCCCCTCCCCTGAGGCTGACATCACTAGACGCATACCACCCATTTCACAACGCAAATGCACATCTCGTGTCACCATTCTCTGCGCATCAGCTAATGAGGTGTCTCCATAGAAATGGCAGGACGCCTCTTTCCTCAATAAGCATAAACAGTCTTTTTTTGAGTATTCTGTGCCTCGTTTCTGTGTTCTGGTCGGCTACCTTTGTTGCATGTAGCCCGTGCGAACAGATACCAGTACCATTACTATAATTATTGTTTTTCGCCCCATAATGTCAACAATACAGCCCTACCAGTACAAGCCAGAGTATTCTGAGACGGAATTTCTCGAAAGAGAAAGATGCGCAAACGATGGGGCTTCGGACAACAGTTGGGAGGATGATTCAACAGATCTAGAGCCTGAGCCTAGTCGCATGGACAGCGTTTCCACCTGGTGTACCTGAAATTGGTGCACGCTAATGCCAACCGAGGAGGAGAACTGCTGCTGCCAAGAAAACTCTGGGTGATTGTCCTACATATCGGAAGGCGAGACACGGCTGCAATGCGTTACCGAGCTGCCAGACTTCAGGGCAACCTGCCTCACACGGACCGTGTTGAGGATTATGATGGTGCTTATGCAGGGACTTCGAGCAACAGTTCGCCCTCGCAATCTGAGTAAGTGTACTCTAGTTGTGATGTCACTTAGGCCACTACCATTTCATGGTTGTCTCCGATATTTTCGTAACTTTGATCTATCAATGCCAAACAAATGTAGTCTTGCAATTCTATACATCACTCGCAATTTGGGGAAATCATAGTGGTCTCCTTATGTTTATTTCATGTACATCCATGAAGCAATATTTCTTGGTGTCTAAAATGTAATGGAATGCATAGTCGTTCAATATTGTACAGTGTCTAGGTAACATTTGTACTGGCAACATTGCCATTGGATACAAGAATTGTCATTGGCAACTAAGTTTTAATACACTTATCTTGTTAATTTAAAAAAAAATCTCTTTCTCTTTCACAGGTGGTACAGGCTGGTGGCTTATTGTTTGTTTACATGGATGATTCATGGGAGGATTGGACACCGCGTACAACGAGTAATACCCGCCTGTGTCGTTGGTGCCATTAGAGAAACTTTCCCCAGTGACGGCAGTCAGTACAGGGGTTTTTCCCACACTGTGCTGCAACCAGAAGTTTTTAATGAGTAGTACATTTGTGCCTTCACAATCAGTAACAAAATAAAACACAACAGAACTTTTATCAATGGTTGTTTCAGTTTTTCAGTGAATCAAGTGTGTCTCCATTCAGCAGTGTTCCAGCGTTTTTCCCCATTCAGCAGCGGTCAATGTTCACATGCCCTCCTCAGACCCCGTGTCTCCAGACAGGCTCCCCTGAAAGCAGGCCGCGCCGCTGCAATCCAGATAAGTGTATCTCCATTCAGCAGTGTTCCAGCCCGTTCCTGGACGCCTCAGACCCATCCACCCCCCCCTCCATTATCAAAGGCAGTTCGCACCAGTGGATGTGCGCTGCCAAAGGGGGCTGGAAGGGGTGTGAACGGCCAAGGTGCCAAACACCATGTACACTTCAAAGGTATTTTATGCGCAGGGGCCAATGTTCACATGCCCTCCTCAGACCCCGTGTCTCCAGGCAGGCTCCCCTAAAAGCAGGCCGCGCCCCTGCTATCCACATTAGACCATGCCATGTACACGTCATTCATTCACACACACACCCTCCTTTCTAATTCTTTATAAACCACTTGATATTTATCATGAGAAAATCTTTGAGCACTGCAAGTCAACTCGTGAACGTGCTACCTGAGAACTTCTGTGACCACTGTGAGTCAGCTCGTCATCGTGCTACCTGTGAACATCTCCCTGTTCTCCGGCCACTAACTACCCTGCTTGCTGAATCTAACTGTTGGTACAAGGAAGGGCAGGTGACCTAATCATATCTCCTTGATCTCTAAATTTCTATCTATTTCAAACGAACATACCCAGTAGTGTTATGTTCATTCATCTCATTGCCATTGACTTGATTTTAATTTGTCATGTTATCAATATATAGCAATTGTCATCAGTGTCAATTGAGATCAAATTGCATCCTTCGCGGACCGTGTCTATAAGCATGGTTCTTTTTTATGCACGGTAGTACATTCAAGGGACGAGTAACATGTTACGATTTTCGTCACATCAGTGAATTGTTTATGAAAGTTATCCTATAATACAGCTGGCTACGCTACACTAGTTTTACTTCGGTGACCAAAACATAGCTTGCATAGAAGAAATGTATGGAATAATTCCATCCTTTTCACGCTTTTATGCAAGTAATAATGTACGGTTTTCAGTTGCCGTTCTAAAACCCATAACATCTAAAGGCACTACAATGCATGTATTCCCGAGGAATATAGGTCTAATAAGAGAATGGGTCAGATATTGCGGAGTTGCGCCAGAAGAGCTTGAAAGTAGAGCCTGTGAAGTCTTGGTGGACTCGAGGGGTGATCGATTCCGCATCTGCAGCCTGCACGTTGCCACTAATTTGTACAACCAATCGAAGTACACAAAGAAGAATCGACTCAGAACGTCTCGTAAATTGCTTCCAAATGCAATTCCGACTCTATTCATGCACAGGCTGCCTCAGGTGAGTCACAGTTCCTGATTTAGCTGTAGGCCTTGGGGTAGTGAACAGGTAACTACATGGACAGATTGGTGTTTTAGGTGTAAATGTCCCTTATAATACTTTTCATATTTACAAAATTGTATTGCTTTATAACTAAACCCCATTTTGTTAAACATCTGTCCTTGGTTTTAGGAGCATCATAGAAAAAGATATATGGGCACAGATAATTATGATATATGCCCTTTGAAATAAGATAATCTTTTCGTAATCTGTCTCTTTACATGCCAATTTTTAAGATTAGCATTTCTAAATCAAATCAAATTTTCACTTTACAACTCCATGACTATGCACTGAATATGAAGGAACAAGATTCTGCATCCATGTCTTGCCTGGAGTCAACAACAACTTTGAGCGCGTATCAGGTAGTCTTGTTTAGCTATTCAGTTCCGGAAATGTTTCATGCATGGAATTTGAGATAATATGATCATATTTATGTATCGTGTCGTTCGTTTACACAATGTTTCATTCATGGTTTTTTTATTGATATGTACCATTGTCTGCGACACATTGTGTGTGTTCAATTAAAATTTTTTAATCCATACTAAAACAAGTACTGTGTTACAGGGAGATGCTGAAGCTTCGACTACAATTACATCATCCCTCGTAGTTGTTCCAGAGCCATAGGTATGCGTACTGACAGTTCCCTCGAATGAAAGAAAGTAGGTCCTAGATCTGATACTATTAGACAGTGACATTATTATAAACAAGCTATTTTTGAAAATTGCTTGAGTGCAACATTTAAATAATTGTGTTTCGCACAGTCATCTTTGATCGAGTAAACTAGCCATCAGTCAGGTGAAATTCGAAATGTATATTTTGACTAAATGTTAAATGACGTACTCGGTGTACGAGTGTAATCTGTTTAGGCCATCAGTGCGATGGAATAATTTGATTTCAAATACAACTTATTTTTAATGGATACTCTTTTCTAGGGATGTATACAAGATCGGGATATAGAAGAGGCGGCACATGGATCCGAGGCGGTGGACCAGCTTGCTGGTGTTGTCGTTACAGTAAAGAAGAAGGTTTCACAGAAAAGCAAGAAAAATATGGTAATTTACAAACAATTTTATTTTTAAACAGTGTTTTTTGCTGGTGCCTTCATGACATGCTTTTTTTTAATGTAAATTGTCCAATACTGTATGTTGGATTTACATTGAACATCTTTTTCCAACCTGTTTTCTAGTTGCCCGATGGTGTACGAACTATGCAGACACAGACAGCTACAGAAATCAGAGATGCTGCTTGCCAAACTGATTTCACCATGGAGCAACTATTATTTTAGGCGCAGCATGTTCAAATCAATAAGCAGACTCGAGATGCTTTTGCCCAATGGCCAGAAAATGAATTTAATGTGACCAGCGAAGCCGGCAAAGTGTTGTTGGACCATTGGTACAATGCGACTGCTCCACCAGATGAAGATGAAACTGAATGTAATGAAGATGCTTTTGAATTAGACGCAGACCACTTGACACAATCGACACCCGCCAAAAAAGGGCCACCCAAAAACCAATCGACATTGATGTTTTCTCTGATTCATGTTCAAGTAACAGACGCTGAAATGACAGAGATTGAAGGTTCAACACAATTGACCGAGGAACTAGACAAAGATCTCGACTACAGTATGTCCAGTTTGGCTGATATGTCAACCACAGTTCAGTCAGAAACAACATTAATGCAGGATGATAGTCTAATAAAGGAGCCCAAATACGTAGTATTGGGCAGCAGTTTGATGGAGATTATAATGATGCTGAAATGTGTGCATTCAGTGAGAGGGGAAGTATGTGGGAAGCCATTGGTGAATGTGACTTGTGTATCACAAGGCAGTAACCTCAAAATACATGACACCTGTGAAATGCTCCATGAAAAATGTTCATGGGATTCCAAGATGGCGGCGGGTAAGGAGTAGCTGTGCCGGCCGTGCTCTCCTGGGCAACGAGTGAAAGTACAGCGGTCCACCACCCTGTGGTACTCCAGTGGCCCGTGTGGAGTCGGGGCTGAACTCCAGGCACCCTTCGGGAGAGCGGAGGAGCGCAGAGAAGAAGAAAAGCGTTGCCCTGTGAGTGTATTTGTGGCGGCGGGTCTCGAGTGGAAGAAGAGCGGAGAGGCTGTCCCTTGCGGCGCGTGCACCGGACACAGGAGAAGGAGCCGGGCTGCCCCTTGGAAGCGGGCCCCGTTGGCTGGGGGAACAGAGTCCCGGTGTAGGAGCAGCACCGCGGACACGGAGTGAACAGTGCCTCCAGGCGAAGTGGACCACCGCGTGGGAGCAGACCCAGTGGGAGGCGCCGAGGAGGAGCACCACAGCGAGGTTCCCAGCCAGGGAAGGAGGAGCCCCCCGGAGGGTGGCCGCTTAGATGTGAGCCACGCCCGGCTGTGGGGGCCGGGTCCGGGTGTCCGCTTGGTGGAGGAGCTCAGCGCGGGAGGAGGTGAGGCCCTGTGGCGTTGGGCAGCCCTCGGCCCGCACGGGCATAGGAGTGGAGGGCCGGCTCGGGCGTCTTGCAGGCAGTCTCCTGGAGAAACGGCGCTGCGGAGCACAACACCGCAGTGGGTGTGGATGGTGAGAAGTGTAGGGGTGGCGGGGCCTTTATTGTCATTCCAGTAACTGTGCAGCCCCGAGGGGGCAAGACTGGTGAGGGCCCGGAATAAGCAGGGCCCTAAAAGGAGGATCACGAGTTATTGGTATTTGCTGGCCTTCCTCCCTCCTTCGTCTTCGTCAGGTTTGACTGCAGGCCTAGGACAATGTCTGGCAAACTGTTTTTGTAGGCGTACCAGCTGCGATCAGCAGGCCAGGGTCTTGCTGGAGTTATAGGAGGGTTTGCCGGTCCAGAGTTATTAACCGGACACTCCATCAATTGGCAACACCCCTCCCCCTGGTGGGGGCCTTTCTGAGGACATAGCACTGTAATCTCAATTGAAGCGCCGTTGGGCGGTAGAGGGGGCAGAAAGGGGAGGATAGCCCAAGACCTGATATTGGACCGCAGCTGGCATCACGGCAGCATATTGGCCCTTCTGGAAGAGATTGGGTGGAGGCGGACTCCCAGCTGGGCCCCACGCAGCTGAACCAGGTCTATGTTGATGGCCTCTCGCACTAAAGGGAAGAATAAAAGGGCGCAGCAACTTCCCCGGGACTCTCAGAGCACCCTCCACTCACTGTGGCCACTGCAGGACATGGGTGAAAGCTCGATGAGAGGCAATGAGGGTATGGAAGGGAGTATCTCGGCAGAGGGAACGCGGGAGCAGCCCCAGATGAATGGCCAAGACTTCATGGGGGAAATTCAGGCGCTTCACGCCAACCTAGCTAAGACCTTTCAAGACCAGTTCCAGCTAATGCGAGCTGATCTAAATGAAGCCCTTGGGGAGATCAAGCGGGAAATGAAGCAATTGGGAGAAAGGACAGACCTCCTGGAGAGGGGTCTGCAAGAAGTTGAAAAAGAGACTACAGCTAATAGTGAGGCGTTGGAGCACCTGGATGTAGCGACCCAGAACCTGGAGATACAGATGGAAGACATTGAAAACAGGTCTCAGAGGATTAATATAAGAGTGAGGCAGCTGCCGGAATCCGTCTTGGACAAAGACCTGAAACAGGAATTGCAGGGTGTGTTTGTGGATATCCTGGGAGAGGTCGCCCCGGACAGCATTGAATTAGACCGGGTTCATAGAGTTGGTCGGCTCTCTAAAGGACCTGCCCCAAGGCCGCGGGACGTGCTCGCCGCCTTTTCCAGGTACGCTTAGAGAGAGGCAGTGCGCCTAGCTGCAAGGAAAAAGGAACCGATCATGTTTAAAGGCCAGAAGATAGCTCTGTATCAAGACGTGGCTAATATCACCCTGATAAAAAGAAGGAAGATGGTGCCAGTGTTGAAGGCTTTAATTGAACGTGGTATATGCTACAGGTGGACATTTCCATTTGGTTTGGTTTTCGATTGGGAAGGCTCTCCGAAACGAACAACGTCAGTCCAAGAGGGTGCTGACTTGTTGCGGCTTGATCTTGAGAAGGGCTCTTCGAGCAGGGAGGGGGGGGGGCCTTGGGGAACAGGCCACGGGAAAGGCCCTGGGAATGGTCCACAGTGACGGACCGAGGACGGAGGGGTCGGAGGGGGAATGGCGGTTCGCCGGGGGAGGGAGGAGGGGCCTGTATAGAGGGTGGTGCTGGCAGAAGGGGCAATCTCTAATCTGTATTTAGGTTGGATAAGGGGTGGTGGATCTTTAAGGGTGACAGAGGAGCTCCGAGTCAAGGAAGGCAACTTATTGGGATCAGTAAGGGCTAGGGGGGCCCGGTGGGAAGACAAGGGGTAGAGGAGGGCGTAATGGTTTGGGGGGGTCTGACAAGTTGGGTGGGCAGGGGAAGGGGGGGGTCGGTCCCACCCTAAGTTGGGGTTGCAGGGTGGGAGATGGGGTGAGGGGGGAAGGGTTCGGGAGGGGGTTGTAGCACCAAATGGGCGAGTTCCAGTCTCAAGGTCTGCGAGAAAGGAGAAAGGCAATAAAGGAAAGGTAGGGACCCTTCACACGTCTCGCTGAAAAAGAGGGGCAGTCAAGGGGACAGACCCGGTGAGGCGAGGGAGGGGCCGTCCCTGAGGAGCAAACTGCATACCAGGTTGGGGTTCAAATGGATGACACATAATGTTAAGGGGCTGAACTCCCCGCTTAAGCGGTCTAAATTGGAGCAGTTCGTCGGTTCCCACAAGCCAGATGTTTTGGCTCTACAGGAAACCCACTTACTGCGGAAGGATCAACGGTGGTTGCGGCTAAAGGGGTTCCTGCAAATACTTTTCGCATTGGGTCTTGCCAAGAAAGGAGGGGTGGCTTTGGCATTTGGAAGGGGAATAGATTTTCTCGCGTCTGACACACTTCGGGACAAGAACGGAAGATATATCATCGTTCGGGGAGAGTGCATGGGTTTGCACTACACAATAGCTTCGGTGTATGGCCCAAACATGGGACAAGACCAGTTTCTGCGTGAGGTTGTGGGAACTCTACAAGATTTCGCAAGAGGACCGGTAATAGTGATGGGGGACTTGAATCTGGCATGGGACAGACGGTGTGATCGCTCGCAGCTGGGGACCGACGGGGGGCGCGGTAACCTCGCCACAATTGAAGGAACGTGGGAGGAAGCGGGTTTGCGAGACGTGTGGAGAGCGCTAAGGGGAGAAGAGGAGGGGTTTACATTTCTCTCGGATGTTCACAGATCGCAGTCTAGAATTCATTATATCTGGGTGTCTGTGAGCATGGTTGGGGGTGGACTTAATAGAGGTAGGCCCTATGGGGATAGCGGACCATAAGGTAGTTCAAATGCGGCTTCGGTTGGGGGGTCGGAGGTCTGGGTTGTGGAGCTGGAAGTTCCCTGAGGCACTCCTGAGGGATCAGGTGACGCGGGAGGAGACAGAGGGGAAAATCCGAGAGTACTTCGAACAGAACAATGATCTCGACAAGAGCCTGGAGGCTAGATGGGACACTTTTAAGGCTACGTTGAGGGGAGATCTAATCGCCCTGCAGGCTGAGAGATGTAGGCAGATACAGAGGCTAGAGGAACAGTTGGAAAGTGAAGTGGAGGCCGCCAGGGTGCGGGTAGGGGGAAAACCCTTCTAGGAAATTGTACAAGGAATATAGGGCGGTCAAAGGTCAGTTGAGGATCCTAAGGACTAAAAAGGCGGAGGCGGCTATGCTCAGGGTCAGGCAGAAAAACTATGCAAAAGCTAATAAGGCTGACTCGCTCCTGGCGCGCTTATTGAGAGGTGAGAGGGAACGCAATGTAATCATGGCTATGAGGTACAAAGAGGGAGCGAGACTTACCAAGACAGAGGAGATAAAAGGGAGGCTAGCAGAGTTTTACGAAGAACTATACTCTTCACAGTGTCCATTGAGTGGAGGATCTTGTGCTTCCACGGCTCTCCAAAGATGAGGAGATAGAATTAGGCCGAGCTATATCAGAGGATGAGGTGCGGGCAACCATAGCAGCCCTCCCCCTTGGTAAAGCCCTGGGCCCGGATGGCTACCCAGCGTCATTCTATAAAAGTTTGTCCCACCTCTTGGTTCCGCATTTGACGCAAATATTTAACTCGTTTAGGGCTAGAGTGTCATGCATGCCGGACGTGGTCCTACCTCCTACGCTCGTAGAACAGCTAGACAGTTCTATTCCAAATGGTGGTTGTTCGATACGTTGCCGGGAAAACGACGTTTGCACTTTTCACGTCGCTAACTTCACGTGTATTCTGTTCGTCACGTGAACTACGGCATTACGTATAAAAGCAGCGTGGAAACTTCACTCGCTGCTTCTGATCGAATCATTTGGCGTTGTGTAGCTTTAACCTCCATCCTGCATCCTTGCAGGTTACTTCAGCTACTTTTTGGGCCTTCTATAGCGTGTTTTCCGCCACACGCTGATTCCTGGAGCTGTTTGTTCGCGTGTCCTTCCACACGCGCACGTTGTCTTCAAACGCGGCTGTCCTGGGCTGCGTGAATCCTGCTCACGTGTAAATACACACGCGCACGTTGTCTTCAAACGCGGCTGTCCTGGGCTGCGTGAATCCTGTTCGCGTGCAAACCCACAAGCGCACGCTATCTTCAAGCGCGGCTGGCCTGGACTGCATGAATCCTGTTCGCGTGTAAAATCCACACGCGCACGTTGTCTTCAAACGCGGCTGTCCTGGGCTGCGTGAATCCTGTTTGCGTGCAAACCCACAAGCGCACGCTATCTTCAAGCGCGGCTGGCCTGGACTGCATGAATCCTGTTCGCGTGTAAAATCCACACGCGCACGTTGTCTTCAAACGCGGCTGTCCTGGGCTGCATGAATCCTGTTCGCGTGCAAACCCACAAGCGCACGCTATCTTCAAGCGCAGCTGGCCTGGACTGCATGAATCCTGGTCGCGTGTAAAATCCACACGCACCCGTTGTCTTCAAGCGCTGCTGGCCTGGACTGCGTGAATCCTGCTCGCGTGTAAATCCACACGCACACGTTGTCTTCAAGCGCGGCTGGCCTGGACTGCGTGAATCCTAAATCGCGTGTATTTCCGCACGCGCACGCTATTTTCTTCGGGGCTGTGCAGAACCGCGTGTACTTTGTTTATACCATAAAAAGGGCGATATTTCCAATTCCTGCACCTGTGACATTAACAGGGGGATTGATTCATTTCTATACTTTTCTCTACGTGGGAAGGAAGCTTTTCAAGGATAATTGGAAGGTGACAGTGAACAGTACTTTGGACGCTATCCTGTGGTGCATCAACCCGTATCTAGCGTGAGCCTCGTTCCGTTCGGGATAAGTCTCCCTTACTAATCTTCCCTTCCTTGTCGTTTGTTCTACCTTTGGATTTCCTCAAGAGACTTCTGCTGGATTCTTCTGCCCTAGACTTAAGGTCAGTGTGTGCATTCATGTCATTTTCTGTTCTATCATACTCAGTTTGGGGCAGTTGCTTATGATACTTTATTTTGTTCTAGGCTGACTTCCTATACCTCACCCACGCCCTTTCCAGTGATCCATCTCTCTGCCTGTTTTATCAGTCAGAGAGTTGTATCATTTGGAAGGTCTAAACTTGACTTCACAACTATCAAATCGTGTGAACAGGGATCCGGAAGACCCTACCACCTGTATCCTTTTGAGTACCGTATCCTTTTCAGTCAATACTTTGGTGCTTTCTGACAGAATCAGAAGACATGGAGGGTACGGATCCTTTAGCTGTTTTGACTCAGTTGATCAGCGATTTGAGAAATGAGATGGTTACGGCACAGGACATGTTACGGCACCGTATGGACGTAATGCAAGACGCCATGCACGGTAGTCCTCAGGGAGCACAGGTTCCAATGGCCACTGCATCTGGATCTGGGACTATGACACCCCCACAGGAAACTATTAATGTGGTTATGCCCACTCAGTTTCCCTTGGCACCTCCGGAACCGTTCACTGGTGATCCCAAAACCTATAGAACCTTCGTTAATCAGTGCCGACTCCATTTTCTTTGTCGTCCTACATCTTTTCCTGACCTAACCACAAAAGCAGCATTCGTGCTTTCCCATTTAGGGGGCACAGCTGCTGCTTGGGCTAACCCTTTGTTGGAAACAAATAGCCCTTTGTTGTACGACTGTGACGATCTCTTGGCTGCAATGAGTAAAGTCTTTGACATGCGTTATTCTACTCAAGCCATGGATCTGGAGTTACTTAATCTACAACAAGGCAATCAACCTCTTTTGCCTTACATTGCTCGATTCAATCAACTAACAGCCGAAACACAATGGCCTGACAGTAAGAAAACGGCTGTTTTCTACAAGGGTCTTTCAGAAGAACTGAAAGATGCCTTATCTACAGTTCCGGTGGTTCCTACGGGATTCACAGAGTTGCTTGATTTGGTTCTACAAATCGATGCCCGAAGGAATGCTCGGAAAGGAGAGAAAAAGCCCTTCATACAAGCCTCGGTTCGTTCAGAGACACCGGCAGTCCTCTCGAACGACCCCGAACCAATGCAGATTGGCGCCGTGAGAGGCCGGTTGTCCAATGCAGAACGAGAGAACCGAAGAAAGAACCATTTATGTATGTATTGCGGTTCATCCGAGCATTTATTAGCGACATGTCCTAAAAAACCTGTCAAGCGTTCGGGAAATGCCAAAACTCGACAATAGCAGGAGTCCCTGTGTCGAGTGTTTCATCGGACTCTAGTACTATTCCTAATCACGCACCCGTAATTGTTGAGGTGACGTTACATTGTGATGACCGAGAATTGGTTTCCAAGGCCATGGTTGATTCCGGAGCCACCAACAATTACATAGACATCACATATGCCAAGAACTGTTCCATACCCCTTGTAAACAAGAACAAACCTGAAACGGTTAATACCGTGGACGGATCTGTTTTGACTTCTGGTATGGTAACCCAGGAGACGGTATCTGTTCAGATGACGTTATCGAATAATCATTCGGAAGAAATCGTCTTCGATGTCATAGCTGCTCCGCAGTACAAAATCATACTTGGTCTTGCATGGTTAACCCTTCATAATCCCGCCGTTGACTGGGTTTCGGGATTGCTCCAGTATCCTTCAATTCATTGCAATGAACATTGCTTTACCAGTCAGGAGGCGTCAAACAAGCGACACATATTGGCCTCTATGGGGGGAGTTTCAACTATCAGCGTGGTACATCAAAGCGACACTACCATACCATGCGAATACGCTGAGTACGCTGATGTCTTTGATAAAGGCCAGGCAGAACAATTGCCTCCTCATCGACAGTATGACTGTCCAATTGAATTGATTCCTGGTGCCAAAATCCCTACAGGTCGTTTATATTCGCTGACTCCAAAAGAAGACGTTGTGTTGAAAGAATACATCGACAAAGCTTTAGCGATGGGTTTCATACGGCCATCACAATCACCTGCTGCGTCTCCTCTATTCTTTGTTCCGAAGAAAGAGGGTGATATAAGGCCTTGCATTGATTACGGGGCACTTAACGACATCACCATAAAAAATCAATATCCTTTACCACTGATAAACGTTCTATTGGATCAATTAGGTACTTCCAGGTACTTCACCAAATTGGACTTGCGAGGAGCATACAATTTAGTTCGCATTCGTGAAGGCGACGAATGGAAGACCGCTTTCAAGACACGGTATGGTCTTTACGAGTATTTGGTGATGCCTTTTGGTCTGTGCAACGCTCCCGCCACTTTTCAATTCTTCATGAATGATATATTCAGGGATATAATGGACCAGTTCGTGGTGATTTATATGGATGATATTCTGATCTATTCATCATCTTTTTCGGAACACGTCAAACACGTTTCTACAGTCCTACAAAGACTCAGGGAGAACCTTCTTTTTGTGAAAGCCGAGAAATGCGTCTTTCATTCACAGGAAGTGGAATTCCTGGGTTATGACATTACCAATCTAGGTGCTCGAATGAGCCGTTCCAAAGTGAAGGCCATATTGAATTGGCCTATTCCGCACAATGTCAAGTCATTACAGTCTTTCCTAGGCTTTGCGAATTTTTATCGCAGATTTATTCATTCCTTCTCCAAAACAGTAGCTCCTTTGACGGCTTTAACTAGTTCCAAAGTTACTTTCTGTTGGAACCAGAATGCCCAAGCATCATTCGAAAAGTTAAAGGAAGCATTTACCACTGCACCCGTGCTTCAACATCCAGATCCAGATCGCCAGTTTATCGTTGAAGCGGATGCATCCAGTGTCGCTACTGGAGCGGTACTCTCACAAGTTTGCACAGAAACCAAGGAGGAGCACCCAGTGGCTTTCTTCTCTCGCAAACTTACCCCATATGAACGAAATTACACAGTCACTGAGCGGGAATTGCTGGCTATCAAGGATGCCTTCCGAGAATAGCGTCATCATCTTCTTGGGGCCAAACATCAGGTGTTGGTATACTCAGACCATAGAAATCTTCAAGCATTCAAATCTATGAAATGCCTTACGGCCCGACAGGCCAGATGGCATGTCTTTTTTGCCCAATACGATTTCCAGGTCACATATCG
This sequence comes from Ambystoma mexicanum, assembly GCF_040938575.1. Classification (NCBI taxonomy): domain Eukaryota; kingdom Metazoa; phylum Chordata; class Amphibia; order Caudata; family Ambystomatidae; genus Ambystoma; species Ambystoma mexicanum. Next base: position 29,091,994 of record NC_090940.1, on the reverse strand, counting down.
TCCTGCCCGAGAACACGTTAAGTCGGACGCGTTGTCTCGTATGGGTGAAGAGGCGAAGGACGAAGCACAAGTACAAAATCAGTTGTTGGCAGATCATGTAATATGTAGTTGTTCTGTTCAACCATCCTTAAAAACCGAAGTACAAGAGTGGGTGAAAAAACATCCACAAGTTATCCAGGATATGAATCTGGACGTACATAACGGTTTACCTTTCACACAAGGAGTGCTCTACCTACCCACGTCTTCAACGCGGAATAAAGCACTCAAGTGGAATCATGATTCCTTGATCGCAGCCCATCCTGGACGGAAGAAAACACTAGAGCTGCTCAAAAGATGGTGCTGGTGGCCATCCATGTCAAAAGATGTCATAGATCATGTATCGACTTGTTCTGTATGCATCCAATGTAAAAACACTCCTGGTAAACCAGTGGGCTTACTCCAGTCCCTACCTGTCCCTAACAAACCATGGGACATGATATCTATGGACTTTGTGGTAGAACTCCCACCAAACCAGGAGTACGATACCATATGGGTTGTAGTGGATTATTTCACTAAATTGGCTCTTTATATTCCCTGTATTGGTTTACCAACCGCTGCTGTTCTGGCTGACCTATTCATTCAACATATATTTCGTTTCTTTGGTCTACCGTCAGTAATCATTACGGACAGGGGCTCACAGTTTGCGTCACGCTTTTGGAGAGCACTAACATCAGCATTACTGATTGATGATAGAATGTCCAGTGCTTATCACCCTCAAACTGATGGACAGACCGAAAGAGTCAATAGCACTATGGAACAATATCTGCGGTGTTTGTGTCTACAGTACCAATTGGATTGGCTCAAGGTCCTGCCGGCAGCAGAATTCGCCTATAACAACTCCTATCATAGTGCCATAGGCACTTCACCATTCTATGCGCTTTATGGACAACACCCCCGATCAATACCTTTGGATTTCAGCTTGTCTTTGGATACTCCTGCCGCAGGCCGTACTTTTCGTGATCTGAAGAAACTACAGAGGAAAGTGAAGCAGCAACTGGAGCAGGCTAAAAGACGCGACAAGTTCTATGCCGATGCTCACAGAGTACCCGCACCTGTCTACAAGGCTGGTATGAAAGTATGGCTGTCCACTAAGAACTTGAGAATTCCAGGCAAAAAGAAATTATTGCCTAAATACATTGGTCCGTATGCAGTGCTCCAAGTAATCAATCCGGCTGCTGTCCGTCTAGCTTTGCCACAACGATGGCGAGTGCATCCCGTATTCCACGTGTTACTCATTAAGCCATGTTCTGAAGCTACTAAATTGCCTGTACGGCCTGTTGCTATTTCTGTGCGGGGTTCAGATGAATACGAGGTACAGGACATACTGGATATGAGGCTACATTCTGGTAGGCCGTTTTATCTGGTGGATTGGAAGGGCTATGGTCCCGAAGATAGGTCCTGGGAACCTCTTTCTAATATTCATGCTCCTGCTTTATTGAAGCGTTTTCACACGAGAAGGGGAGAGGTTGCCCCTTTGGGGGATGGCACTGTCATGCATGCCGGACATGGTCCTACCTCCTACGCTCGTAGAACAGCTAGACCGTTCTATTCCAAATGGCGGTTGTTCGATACGTTGCCGGGAAAACGACGTTTGCACTTTTCACGTCGCTAACTTCACGTGTATTCTGTTCGTCACGTGAACTACGGCATTACGTATAAAAGCAGCGTGGAAACTTCACTCGCTGCTTCTGATCGAATCATTTGGCGTTGTGTAGCTTTAACCTCCGTCCTGCATCCTTGCAGGTTACTTCAGCTACTTTTTGGGCCTTCTATAGCGTGTTTTCTGCCACACGCTGATTCCTGGAGCTGTTTGTTCGCGTGTCCTTCCACACGCGCACGTTGTCTTCAAACACGGCTGTCCTGGGCTGCGTGAATCCTGTTCGCGTGCAAACCCACAAGCGCACGCTATCTTCAAGCGCGGCTGGCCTGGACTGCATGAATCCTGTTCGCGTGTAAAATCCACACGCGCACGTTGTCTTCAAATGCGGCTGTCCTGGGCTGCGTGAATCCTGCTCACGTGTAAATCCACACGCGCACGTTGTCTTCAAACGCGGCTGTCCTGGGCTGCGTGAATCCTGTTCGCGTGCAAACCCACAAGCGCACGCTATCTTCAAGCGCGGCTGGCCTGGACTGCATGAATCCTGTTCGCGTGTAAAATCCACACGCGCACGTTGTCTTCAAACGCGGCTGTCCTGGGCTGCGTGAATCCTGTTCGCGTGCAAACCCACAAGCGCACGCTATCTTCAAGCGCGGCTGGCCTGGACTGCATGAATCCTGTTCGCGTGTAAAATCCACACGCACCCGTTGTCTTCAAGCGCTGCTGGCCTGGACTGCGTGAATCCTGCTCGCGTGTAAATCCACACGCACACGTTGTCTTCAAGCGCGGCTGGCCTGGACTGCGTGAATCCTAAATCGCGTGTATTTCCGCACGCGCACACTATTTTCTTCGCGGCTGTGCAGAACCGCGTGTACTTTGTTTATACCATAAAAAGGGCGATATTTCCAATTCCTGCACCTGTGACATTAACAGGGGGATTGATTCATTTCTATACTTTTCTCTACGTGGGAAGGAAGCTTTTCAATGATAATTGGAAGGTGACAGTGAACAGTACTTTGGACGCTATCCTGTGGTGCATCAACCCGTATCTAGCGTGAGCCTCGTTCCGTTCGGGATAAGTCTCCCTTACTAATCTTCCCTTCCTTGTCGTTTGTTCTACCTTTGGATTTCCTCAAGAGACTTCTGCTGGATTCTTCTGCCCTAGACTTAAGGTCAGTGTGTGCATTCATGTCATTTTCTGTTCTATCATACTCAGTTTGGGGCAGTTTCTTATGATACTTTATTTTGTTCTAGGCTGACTTCCTATACCTCACCCACGCCCTTTCCAGTGATCCATCTCTCTGCCTGTTTTATCAGTCAGAGAGTTGTATCATTTGGAAGGTCTAAACTTGACTTCACAACTATCAAATCGTGTGAACAGGGATCCGGAAGACCCTACCACCTGTATCCTTTTGAGTACCGTATCCTTTTCAGTCAATACTTTGGTGCTTTCTGACATAGAGGCAGCATTACTCCCTCGATGGAGGAGGCAAAAATAATACACAAGGCAGGTAAGGACCCAGAGGAATGAACATCATACCGTCCCATTGCACTCATAAACACTGAGGCAAAAATGTATATTAAAATACTGGCAAAGAGGCTAGAGAGGTACCTTACCTCGCTGATCCACCAGGACCAGTCGGGCTTTGTGGCAGGGAGGCAGACGGCTGATAATATTCGGAGGGTGGCCCACAATGTTGAGAAGGCAAGGAAGACGACCACTTTGGCGATTCTCTTAGCGCTTGACGCTGAAAAAGCGTTTGATCGGATGGAGTGGTCGTTCCTATTCCAGGTTATGGAGCGTATGGGGTTGGGGCCGGGTTTTATTAGCATGGTCGAGGCAAATTATAAGAACCCCAGGTCACGGATACTTGTTACTGGTGAAACTTCAAACCCAATTGGGCTCAGGCGAGGTACGAAACAGGGATGTCCCCTATCCCCCTTGCTCTATGCAATATACTTGGAACCCCTATTACTGGCCATAAGGGAGTCTGATAGAATCCGGGGCGTACCGTTTGGGGGAGGTCAGCACAAAGTGGCAGCATTTGCAGACGATACGCTGCTAATGCTGACACAGCCGACGGAGTCTATCAGGGCGTGCATTGAAGTGCTGACCAAATTCGGGGAAGCATCGGGATTGCAAATTAATTGTTGATGAACCTTTCTTTAGAGGAGAGGGAGGCACGGGAATTTAGGGCATACTCCCCGTTCAAGTGGAGCCCGGGTGGGATTAGGTATTTGGGGATCCGGATTACCCCCTCCCTGGGCGGGTGGTATAGCGTGAACTATCTCCCTCTGCTTAAGGAGATCAAGAGAGACTTACGGCGTTGGAGTGCCCTTAGGATCTCTTGGCTAGGGAAGAGAGAAGCGGTCAAAATGGTGATTTTGCCTCGCATATTGTATCTTTTCCAGGCGATCCCTTTGGCGATCCCGGCAGGCTTTTTTAGGGAACTCGACCGGGTGGTCAGGGAGTTCATATGGGAGGGTAAGAAACCGCGCTTGTCTTGGCGCCTTCTTACAGCGTCCAGGGGACGTGGGGGCTTGGGGCTGCCGGATTTCCGGCGGTTTCATGAAGCTTCACTCCTTTGTGTAATTAGGGAGTGGTTCGCAGACAAACACGAGAAGCATTGGGTACAAATGGATAGGGCAGTCGCAGGGCATAATCTTGGAGAAGTATTATGGCTTCCGCAGAGACTGCGACCGTCGCACATTTATTTGAGCGACATCACAAAGGGAGTGGTGGCCACTTGGGACAGGGTTGTGGAAAGACGAGGGGTTTCATCTTTCCCATCTCCTTTCACACCTATCTTTAACAATGGAGATTTTACTCCGGGGCTAGAGAGAGGGGCGTTTCGAGCATGGGACGATGGGGGATGTAAGACACTGAGGGACATGTTTCGCAATAGCACGGAATTCGGAGTCGGTGAGAGAGAGAGACACAGATATTTTCAACTAAGACATTGGATAATGTCAACGGAGGTGAGGAGGGCGGCCACGCGGGATCTAACACAGTTTGAACGATTCCTCCTGACCCACGATGGCACTAGGGGCTTGATCTCGGATCTAAATAAACTTTTAGAAAGCACGGGTCCGCCGGTCAAGTGGCCGTACATGAGAGCTTGGGAGCAGCAGAGGGGGGTGGGAATGGAAAGAGGGGACTGGGAGAGGCTATGGAAGATGATTCCTAAAATAATCAAAGCGCCCCAGTTACAGGAAGCTTGGTATAAATATACCTTTGACTGGCACTACACTCCAGCCAAGTTGCATGCGATATACCCAGCAAACTCAGGTGATTGTTGGAGGAGCTGCGGGGAGGTGGGTACGGTGACACATATTTGGTGGGATTGCCCACACATCAGACCCTTTTGGTGTGCAATTGCTGGTGCTAAAACTCAGACCCCAGGGCTGGGGGAGCCCCGAGACCGTAGAGAGATCTTGTTATCTAGGAGGGGGGCTTAGGGGGAAGGGGGTAAAAAGGGAAGCCCCAAGGCGCACATAGTCTATGGGCCTCATTACACGGTAGGCGGTAAACCATGGTGCTATTAGCACCATGGTTGCCGCCGGTACCATACCGGTACCACCATGGAGGAAAGGGGAATTACCACCCCATTCCAAGGTTGGCGGGGCGGTAATTCCCCCTTTCTCCATGGCCCTTCCCCATTCCCATTTTTGCCCCATAGGGCATAATGGGAATGGGGAAGGAGCTAATTACGGTACCGCAAATTGCGGTACCGTAATTAGCACCAAGGTCCCTTTGCGGGTCCCAACTTTAACGGCTGGTCTATACCAGCCGTTAAGGTCGGGTCCCGCAAAGGGACCTCGTAGTAAGGCGGTAAGGGTTAACGGTCACCGGTACCCTTACCGGTGACCGTTAACCCTTACCGCCTTCCGTGTAATGAGGCCCTATGTGTTGGCAGCAATGGGGCTAATTGCACAAAACTGGAAGGGTCCGACGATCCCCACGGAACGTGACTGGCTAAGGAAAATGTGGGATATTGCTTCCTTGGAGTGGGCCACTTATGCAGTTGAGGGGAGGTTGGAGAGTTTTGCGGCGGATTGGGGTGAGACCTTGGACTACCTGAAAGGTGAATTTAGTGAGCAATGGTGCCCGCAAAGATTAAAACTGCTGGACATTTATAGCTGCAAGGTGGAATGGCTGGACTGAGACTGATGGATTTATTGGGTGCTGCAACCGGGAATAGGGCGTGAGAGGGGGGACGGGATTAGAGGGGTGTAAATGTTGTTCTTACTCTTTTGTTTCATTGATCTGCTGTATATGCAAAAATCAATAAAAAGAAGATAAAAACAAAAAAAAATTTAAAAAAATGTTCATGGTCCGCTCAACCGATGCTTGGGAAACTGCCAGCTGGGAATCTACTGTGTGCAGCTGCTTTACTTTTCAGTGGCTCTAGTTTCATGAAGTTGTCCAGTTTCTGTCAATTTGTGGGACTCCATTTCATTTCTAAAACGCAGTACTACTAATATCAACGACAATATCTTTTCCCTGCCATTAGTGAAACTTGGAAAATTGAACAAATGTCTATTCAAAGTACATTCTCCGAAAAACGGTTCAGGCTAGCTTGCGATGGACAGTGTGACAGCCCCGGATTTTCAGCAATGTACTGCACGTTCCACTTTCAGGACATGGAAACTAAAGAAATTGTGAGTTCCGTGGTCGTGCAGGTGTCCGAATGTAAATCCTCAGTGGCCATGGGGAAACCTGGTTTTATAAAATCACTGGAAGATCTCCAATCGAGGGGAATGCAAATCGACCTCATAGGCACGGACAGACACGTTTCAATAGCCAAGACAATGGGAGAGCAATTTCCAAATATTCACCATCAATTTGATGTATGGCACGTTGCCAAATCCATCAATGAAAAAATCTCAGCTGCAGGGAAAAAAAAGGTTTGGAAAATATTTTACGGTGGTCCCAGTCTTTCAGCAACCATCTTTGGTGGAGCTCCAAAACTTGTGATGGGTCTGTGGAAATTCTACTAGAAAAATGGCGGTCACTAATGCACCACTGTTCCAACGCTCACTCTTGGACAGAAAACCAACATTTCCACCAATGTGCACATGGCCCTTTGTCGCCACAGCAGGAACGGAAGAAGAAGTGGTTGATTCCATCTTCACCTCCACACAAAGCCCTTGAGAAAATTGTGTTTGATAAAACTCTATCAAGAGATCTGAAGGGACTCACAGAATTCGGTCACACGGGAGATTTGGAGGTGTTCCACAATGTAACAGTCATGAAGGACATTTATACCACGGAGGGGCCCGAGACCCAGAGACCCACATGGTTGGGGAATGGTGGGGTCAGGAGATAGCTAATCCTGGAGAAAAATGAACAGGAAAATATAATGTGGAGCTCCAAGACGGGGACACGAGAGTAGGAACATCGCGTTTATGCGAGATGGCAGAGATGCCGAAGTTCGACTCTGGCGGTCATCAGGAAGACATGGAACCTCTGGGTGGACACACTCGAGACGTAATGCTGTGCTCATGCAAAGTAGCAGAGCAGCTGTCGTTCGACTCCGGCAGCAATCAAAGGACCGCGAGCCATGAGAGATGGGGCTGCCGCAGCATGGCGGAGCCGCGGGTACTCAACAGTTGTAGCCCACATAAGTGCAGCGGAGCCACGGAATATGGAAAACATCTTCGTGACATATAACAATACAGCCCAAAAGCACGGTTCTCACAGATACACACACAGTCCCTTCCAGGGAGAAATTAAACACTTACCTGGGCAGAGAGACTGGGACGGGGAGCGGATGGAGGTCGAGGACGAAGACAAGTTGCAATGCATCAAGGGGAAAAAGGGGCAGGGCTTGGGGAAGTTTATATAGACTAGAGGAGGAAGTGAACACTGATTGGCCTGTTAAGTTCTGGATATATAAAGACAACACTGGAAGGCAAGAGTGTGTTCATTCTTGGTTTTGTTGCAGATCGAACCAGACAGGACATCAGGAGCTACGGAAGGCTGGTGGGCGTATGAGGACTAGGAGGAGAAGTCTGACCAGAAGTCCTTACCCCATTCCCTGCAAGGAACAGAGAAGAAACCCAGCATAAGCACAAAGAAGGACATTTCAGAAAATAATTCTGATTGAAGTTTATTTTATTTTCACAATTTTTTTTGTTGTAAGTCTGAATAAAGACCCATTTTTATTTTCTCAACACCGCCTGACTGTCTCATTGTCACACACAATATGTGCCTAAAGTACAGGCCAAAGAGATTGCATTTCAGCATAGACGGGATACAATATAGGACATTACTAGCGGTATTAGCGCATAACGAGAATGTAAGGCGGGAACAATCGAGGACTGCAGGAACCTTTGGGATGCTTCGCTACACAATGGCCTTTACGAAGAGAAGCAAAACATGGGTGGTCAAGCCAATATATGAGGAAATGGAATTCGATTTTGTGAAAGATCTTATTATGACTGTCTTGGAGCTACATACTCACGGAATCGCGCCCAATTTTGTTCCGAGGACACATACATTGCCACACAACATTGCCAACGTGCCCTGTCCACCTAAAGCAGAGCTCGTGGAACAGTTCACTTCCAAGTAGAAATTATTACCATCTGTTTTTTTGATCAACAATTTTTTAAGAAGTGTCCAAATAAAGCATCTAATTTGTCTTTTGAAATCTATCCTCTTTGTCAATTTTCTTTTCAACAATTACCATTTTTACGAATGCCATACAATGTAACACTGTGCTTTCACACTTCCCAGTTTCGTCGAGCTACTGTTGGACCTTCACTGATGGTGGGAGGGCCAGATGGATTACAGTATGAATGCAACTTTGGGGTTCTGCAGTTGCCTTACCAAACAGTTGCCCAAATAGCTGAATAACTACTCATCCCACAAAAGGGATGAGACCTAGGCTACATAAGATACTCAACACGAAAGAACTACTGACTGTGAGCAAAACAGCGCATCAAAGTGGGTTGTTAGTGAGAAATAGCTGCACTCTGACCAATATATTCATGGGGGCATGTGTTGGGGGTCGTTGCTAATGTAAGGAAGGAGTGGGTCGGTTGAGCCCCCGGCCCCCATACATCATATGCAAAAGTGACATCCTGCTCTTGCACTCGTGGGGGCGCCTCCTTTGCCCTTCTGCTGCCATGGGGAAGAAGGCCATGAAATAAGCAGAGGTGGGGCTATTGCTAGACACACTTGGACTCCATTTTGTGTACCCTCGACTCCAACTTTGGACTAGGCCGCATTCTGTCATTGCAAAGTTTCCCCTTCCCTCAGCAGCGCCGCGAACAGCGAGCACTGACAGACCCCACATTTTTCCTCCTGTGCCTGTACCTGTCACGCTGCGGGGAAACTGGCGGCTTTGGAAGAAGTGGAAGCTGCGACCGCCATAGCGGATTCCATTACGTTTTTTGTTTTGAGCTTGCGGTGCAGGTCTAGTCGTCGTTGCGACGTACCTGAACCGGTATTTAATCCTTTCCACTTCCGGGTTCAGGTGCGTTGCAACGTACAGTGTTTCGTCCTGTTCCTGCGCCGCTGCTACTTTTCGAAATTAATACCTTTCCCTTCCGCTTCATTAGTTTCTTTCCCTCTTCCAGTCCTTTCGCTCCTTACCTGCTCTGGTTATTCTTCTCGCCTTCTTTCTCTCTCTCCCTTGTTCTATTCCGTTCCAATCTATTTCCTTCCCCCCTTCCGCCTTGATCTCTTCCGTCTATTCTTTCCCGTCTTTTCTAGTTTTCCTCCTGTGTTCTTTCTCCTCGCTGTTCCTCCAGTTACCCCCCTCTGGCCTCTCTGTGAATTCCCGGATTCCGACCTCTGTCTGTTTTCAAGGATTGCCTCGTCCAGCCCTTTTCTGCTAAGTCTGCTGATGATTACTGTGTACCGACCCCTGTCTGTTTTCAAGGATTGCCTCGTCCAGCCCTTTTCTGCTAAGTCTGCTGATGATTACTGTGTACCGACCTCTGTCTGCAAATTGGATTGCCTCGCCTCATCCTCTACAGTCTACTATTTAAGAACTTTCATCGTGCTGGTTCGTTCCCTGTTCCTCCTTCTACTGCTTCCTCAGGAGAGTCCATTACATCACTACGCTTGAAGATCTTTATCCTCCGGGGGTTTTTTGTGCCTTTGGCTTTTTCCCCTTTGTACAGCGACTGAGGAGGGCTGCCACAGATCACCCAAAGGGTGTCACTGTGGCGTCCTACCTTGGTCGTCCCTCTCTTCAAAAAAAACAAGGAGGGAAGGCTCGAACTAAGGTCAATCCAACGCTAACTCAACGTCGGAGAATTCAAGGTGAGGAGGAAGGGGAGGAAGGGGAGTCTCAGGAGGAAGAGGAGATTACCGACCTTCCTGACAGTTTGCAACGCCCAAATCTAGACATGGCCACTCCACAGCAAGTACAGGAACTGGTAGCAGCCGTCCAAAACTTGAGCCTAGAAGTCCAGAATTTAAAGGGCACTAATGCAGTTCTACAACAGAGGATGTCTGAGCGAGAACTACCGACAACCGATTTGCCTCCATTACCGTTAGTCTCTGGGAAGTTTGATGGGACGCCCAAAAGGCTTAAAGAGTTCTTAGATGCTTGTCACCTACATTTTTCATTTCGTCCACATGCCTTTGCTTCTGGCCATACCAAGGTTGGGTTTATGATAACCCATATGTCTGGCAATGCCTTGGCTTGGGCCACCCCTCTGGTCAATAGAACAGATCCAGTGCTTCTGGATTATGAGGCTTTCAAGACCATGATGAAACAAACTTTCCTTCGAACAGAGAGCACTTTTTTAGCCTCCGAGGATCTATTGGACATCCGACAAGGGAATGCAGACTTAATGTCGTATATCACCTCCTTTAAACAGATCGCTGCGGAGGCTGGATGGCAAGAACAAGCTCAGTACGCCATCTTTCGGAGGGGTCTGCGAGAAGAGCTAAAAGATGAACTAGCACGTATCGAACGCCCCTTAAATTTTGCCGATCTTATCACTGCAACACTTCGGATCGATTTCAGGCTGTCTGAACGGCGAGCTGAACGACGTAAGATTAAGAGTGGTCTTCCGATGCCCCCAGCTACTTCTTCTTCAGCACCCCTTCCTCCTACTCGTCTCTCGCGTGAAGAGCCTATGCAGATCGGCACTACCCGTTCTCCTCTCTCTGCAGAAGAACGAAAGAGGAGGCGTGAAGGAAACCTATGCATGTACTGCGGATCTTCTAATCACCTGCTTCGAGAATGTCCTGATGTGCCTCCTAGACGCTCGGGAAACGAGTACCCTCGGTAAATTTGGGGACATATTACCGAGGGAAGGAGTCCAGTCCCTTTGTTACCCTCTCAGTCACCTCTTTGGAATGCTCTGACGATGATCGTCTTATGGTAATGACAGTCACTCTTCTGTATGGCCAGACCTCCATCCAGACTCAGGCTCTTCTGGATTGTGGAGCCGCAGGAAATTTCATCGATACCCACTGGGCAGAGAGTCAAGGACTGACTCGAATAGCTAAGACCGAGGATCAAACGGTGGAGGGTGTTGATGGCGAACCTTTGAGCTCAGGCCTTATTACCCATTCTACGGAAGTCCTCACCATGCGTATCATGCAACATACTGAACGCCTTTCTTTTGATATCATCAGAGCTGCTCATTTCCCCTTGATTCTAGGCATTGGATGGTTGCGTCGTCATAACCCTACCATTGATTGGTCTAGGAACCTGTTGAGTTTTCATTCAACCTTCTGTAAAGCAAGCTGTTTGCCGAAACCAAACTTTTCTACGATACAGACTTCCTGTGGGATGGAATCGAAGTCCATACATTGCTTACCATCCTATTTGAGCAGTTACGCTGAAGTGGTGGCAGAGAAGATTCCATTAGAGCTTCCTCCTCACAGACCTGAGGATTGTTGCATTGATTTGCACCCCGAGGCTTTAGTCCCTTTTGGTCGCATGTATCCCTTGACTTTGCAAGAAAGACATTATTTGAGAGATTACCTAGACAAGAACTTAGCCAATGAGTTAATCAGACCTTCTAAATCTCCTGCTGGTGCCTCCCTATTCTTCATTCCCAAGAAAGACACGCAAGAACTACGACCCTGTATCGATTACAGAGGATTAAACAAGGTAACCATCAAGGACAGATATCCTATGCCTCTCATCTCTGAAATTGTTCATGCCGTCCAGTCGGCCACAGTGTTTACTAAACTAGACTTACGCAATGCATACCATTTACTTAGGATCCAAACCGGAGACGAGTGGAAGACTGCCTTTAGGACACCTTTTGGCTTATATGAGTATCAAGTGATGCCCTTTGGCCTGGTAAATGCTCCATCTATCTTCCAACGTTTCATGGACAGACTTTTTTCAGATATTCTGGGACACTCTGTCATCATTTATCTTGATGATATATTGGTCTTTTCCCACTCTCAAGTAGAGCATAATACTCATGTCAGGGAGGTATTTCACAGACTCAAAGAAAATCATCTCTCTGTCAAACTAGAAAAGTGTGTGTTTTCGGCCACGTCCATATCGTATTTGGGATACATACTCTCCTCTGAGGGTATTGCCATGGACCCTCAGAAGGTCAATGCCATCCTAGATTGGCCGTCTCCTAAGTCCGTGAAAGATATCCAAAGATTCCTGGGGTTATCGAATTTTTACCGGAAGTTTATACCCAACTTCTCTCAACAAGTACTCCCGATGACCTCACTCCTTAAAAAGTCTTCCTCTCCCTTCAGGTGGTCTTCGCATGCCGAAGAGAATTTTCAACAACTCAAGCAAGCCTTCTGTTCAGCTCCCATATTAAGACAACCTGACCAGCTCCATCCTTTTATCGTGGAAACCGATGCATCCTCTGCTGCAATCGGAGCAGTGTTACTACAAGAGCATGAAGGGAAGGAACATCCAGTGTCCTATTATTCCAAGACACTTAACCCCAGCCAACGTAACTACTCTGTGATAGAGAGAGAATTGCTGGCTATGAAATTAGCTTGCACAGAGTGGCGACACCTCCTCCAAGGTGGAGAACACCCTTTTACACTTCGAACGGATCACAAGAATTTGCAGGTATTGCGTCAAATCGAATGTTACAACACACGACAGGCAAGGTGGGCACATTTTTTTGCCCAATTTGATTTCAACATTACTTATATTCCGGGTGAGCAAAACTTAGTGGCAGATGCCCTGTCTCGACGAGGTGATTACCTGTCAGAACAAGAAACTACTACTGAATTGATGTTTGCAAGATCTCGGATAATCGGAGCGGTGTCCACATTCCTGCAACAAGTTAAGGACGATTCTGGAGGGAGGTTTGAAGCAGAAAAGGATAACGTCAAAACCGATTATGTAATCAAGGAAGGTCTATATATGGTTAAGGACAAGTTGTATCTGCCAACTACGTCTTTAAGGAAGACAGCATTATCCTGGTGCCATGATACCAAGATTGCGGGCCACCGTGGAATTCGGAATACTCAAGAACTTTTATCGAGATATTTTTTCTGGCCTCGGATGAAAGAAGAGACTAGACACTACGTTCAGTCTTGTGTTACCTGTCTTCGTAACAAATATTCCACACAAAAGCCTTTGGGCTTGTTACAATCCGACGCCATACCCACAGGTCCGTGGACCACAATCTCGACCGACTTCATTGTAGAGTTGCCAGTGTCTCAGGGTTGTACCTGTATAATGGTAGTAATCGATTCTTTCACCAAAATGGCACATTTTTCGCCTCTACCGGGTGTACCATCAGCATCTCGCATGGCAGAAGTCTTCTTGAGCGACATATTTAAGCTACATGGAATGCCTACTAAGATCATCTCAGACCGTGGCAGCCAGTACACTTCTCATTTCTGGTCTGCTTTATGCAAGCGTTTAGGCATTGAAAGGGCCTTGACCTCGGGATTTCATCCACAATCAAATGGACAAACTGAACGTCTTAATGGTACATTAGAGCAGTATCTCCGGTGTTTTGTCAACCAACAGCAGGATGATTGGGTCCAATTGCTCCCTACGGCCGAATTTTCATATAACAACACCTGCCACTCTGCCTTGGGTTCTAGCCCTTTTTTCTGTATGTACGGGTATAATCCCCGTACCTTTCTTCCCTTGGTCAACATTGAGTCCTCGGTGCCCTCTGTGGAAGCTTCCCTATCTGATATTCGAGAAGCCCAAACCAAAGCTCGACAAGGACTCTTAGAGGCAAATGAAAGGAACCGATCCCAAGCAAATAGACACAGGAGACCAGTACCGTATTGGGAAGTTGGATCTAAGGTACTTCTGTCCACTAAATTTCTACCACGTTGGGTACACCCATCTAAACTGTCCCCTAGATTTATTGGACCTTACAAGATAACACAAATGATCAACCCTGTAGCATTTCGCTTACAGCTACCTGCACAACTAGGTCGAGTACATCCGGTGTTTCATGCCTCTCAATTGAAGACCTTCATAGAAGATAAGTGGTTCCGAAGAAGGAAGAACACTCAGATCCCCTCAGACCCCACTGGAGACGTTTATGAGGTATCCCAAATTTGCGACTCTAGATTTCATAAGGGTCGTCTAGAATACCTAGTACACTGGAAAGGTTACCCTAAGTCTGAAGATACCTGGGAACCCAAAGCCCATTTAAATACACCTCTCCTGTTGCGCAAGTTCCATTCCAGACATCCCAATAAACCCGGTGGGGAGACCCTTAGGAGGGGGCATACTGTCACGCCGCGGGGAAACTGGCGGCTTTGGAAGAAGTGGAAGCTGCGACCGCCATAGCGGATTCCATTACGTTTTTTGTTTTGAGCTTGCGGTGCAGGTCTAGTCGTCGTTGCGACGTACCTGAACCGGTATTTAATCCTTTCCACTTCCGGGTTCAGGTGCGTTGCAACGTACAGTGTTTCGTCCTGTTCCTGCGCCGCTGCTACTTTTCGAAATTAATACCTTTCCCTTCCGCTTCATTAGTTTCTTTCCCTCTTCCAGTCCTTTCGCTCCTTACCTGCTCCGGTTATTCTTCTCGCCTTCTTTCTCTCTCTCCCTTGTTCTATTCCGTTCCAATCTATTTCCTTCCCCCCTTCCGCCTTGATCTCTTCCGTCTATTCTTTCCCGTCTTTTCTAGTTTTCCTCCTGTGTTCTTTCTCCTCGCTGTTCCTCCAGTTACCCCCCTCTGGCCTCTCTGTGAATTCCCGGATTCCGACCTCTGTCTGTTTTCAAGGATTGCCTCGTCCAGCCCTTTTCTGCTAAGTCTGCTGATGATTACTGTGTACCGACCCCTGTCTGTTTTCAAGGATTGCCTCGTCCAGCCCTTTTCTGCTAAGTCTGCTGATGATTACTGTGTACCGACCTCTGTCTGCAAATTGGATTGCCTCGCCTCATCCTCTACAGTCTACTATTTAAGAACTTTCATCGTGCTGGTTCGTTCCCTGTTCCTCCTTCTACTGCTTCCTCAGGAGAGTCCATTACATCACTACGCTTGAAGATCTTTATCCTCCGGGGGTTTTTTGTGCCTTTGGCTTTTTCCCCTTTGTACAGCGACTGAGGAGGGCTGCCACAGATCACCCAAAGGGTGTCACTGTGGCGTCCTACCTTGGTCGTCCCTCTCTTCAAAAAAAACAAGGAGGGAAGGCTCGAACTAAGGTCAATCCAACGCTAACTCAACGTCGGAGAATTCAAGGTGAGGAGGAAGGGGAGGAAGGGGAGTCTCAGGAGGAAGAGGAGATTACCGACCTTCCTGACAGTACCTCACAAGTCCCTTTCTCATGGATGCGCCGAGACAAGATGTTGCAAACTAAGAATGTATCTTAATTCTGAGTGAAGGTCACCAGCTTTGAATTTTTGCCTGCGAGCTGAAGAAGCCCACGCATCGCACACAGTATAAGGTTCAATTGCTTTTCGACCTTGAGAGAAAGGGACCATTCCGAAAGGAATTGAATTAAGGGATGGGTGTAATAAAGTCAGATATGATAAGGTTCACCATTCCAAAACTGGACTAAGGAACATGTAATTTCAGTTTATGAAAAATCGTTGATCTGAACGGAGTCTGCGTTACGGTCTGCGTTACGCCAAGAGAATGGAAATGCCGAATATTATGTAAGTTTAACTTTCGACGATTTTATAGACCAACGAGCCAACATATCATTAGCCGACCGTTATTGCTGGGTTACATTGTACTCGTTTGTGTGTACTGGTCTTTCTGCCGGGCACATGGGCAGTCCAGCATCGAGATGCATGTAGACCACCACTCGGTTCCCCCAGGTTTAACGCTAATATTTAATTAAAATGCCGTCTATGTTTTCCTTGAATTGTACCGTCAGCTTCTGCATCCCATTTTGAGCTGAACATGCTCCATAGCACTAACCTCCGAAGCAAATTGTAGACTACTTTCCACGTTGTTTTCTCTGTGTTCCCATTGTTTCACGTCTGTGTTCATCGTTAGTTTTAACACAGGGCCTAATTAATGGGTAAAATGATAAATTGTAATAAAGATCGGCTACCGAGACACATTTCTGTTATGTTTTCAAAACAGCTACATCCTGCCTTTCTTCGATTGTCATCGATTCCAGATACCAACTGACGGATTTTCCAACTGGCAGCTGCAGATACACGTCAATAGCTGGATATCAATGTCTCTTTTTTGGGACGATCGCCACGGCCGAAATGCCCTTACGCGGTTCCAGCGATTAGGAGCAACCTAACATCGTTTATGGTGGCCTAGCGCCAAGCTGATGCACAAGCCTTACGATTCACGGTGCGTCCAAAGCACTTCTTTAACCCAAAAGGAACACTGCGTGACTCACGATAAACATTTGCGGATCGAGACCGAAGAAAAAATTACCCATTTGATTGAATATGGCAATCGCCGGATATTCTCAGAGCGTTTATTGTGAAATAAAAGTACTTTACAAATTGTACAGTCTTGCTATTTCCTTTTAAAGAATAGTTTTATATTCCGAATTGTGATGCGCTATGTTGTGAGATGATGTGTGTTGATTTTCGGGTTCTGCGTCACGTCACGTAGGTGATGACTGGGCGCGTTTGGCTATGCTGCCCAGTAACATCATGGAGATAGGCGGAGAATATCACTAGGTTTGGTGATGTCAGACTCAGGGGCGGGGGATATGATTTAGTGCCGCCAGGGCAGTCCAGCTTGGGCAACGCGGCAACGGATAAGATTATCGAAAGATGGCCGCGCCCTGCTGCCTAATTTCGCTTGTGTACAAAAGAGGAAAACTACAGTAAGGTTCATAGGAAATGTTTGCACGATCGATCAACGTATGCTTAAAACACATGCCCGAACCCTCGGGATAATATTTCTGAACGCACTATTCCTTTAATTAAACCCGTAGCATGGTTCAGGGCAAACAGGGGAGGACAGACATGACATGTTAAGGGAAGAGTAGGGAGAGCGAAGAGCAATAAAGTCAATAAAAGGAGCATTTTATGTTAAGTAATCATTAAAGGCAATCCATTTGTTATGAAACTCAGGTAAAGTTTTTGTTGATAAGGCATACATTTTTTCAATTCTGTGAAAAAAGCAAACAGAGTTCCACCATAAATTATAAGATAATTTTCAAGCATTTTTTCAATTAGACACAATGAGACTCATTACAAGATTTGCGGTAAGCCACAAATGGAGGTGGAATGGTAATACCGACATCGACTACCGGTCCACGCCATTACAAGTCGACAACCCGGCATTACCGCCACCACCTGATCTGTGCCCCTCCGTACCTTCGTGGCAGCAATACCGGGACGCTGCTAACAGGAGGACATAACAAGTCACGCCGGCATGCACCTACCAGCATCCCGAAGGCGGTAAATAGGACCACGATGCCGGTATTACAGGCATTGCGGATCACCCGCAAATAGTAATCTGCTGTGTTCCCAACTGCCACAGGTGCACACAATCACTACAGGTGGAGGCAATGGAGTCTGTCCCATTACAAAAGGAGCACACCCACACCCCTTCCCACACCAAAATGATCCCACTTGCTGTTGCAATCTTGGGGCTGGAGGACATGCCTGCATTGCGACACCAGCAACAACAACAGGCACCACAGAGGAGACGCAGGAGGAGAAGGAGGGTGAGACAGGCCCAGCAAGTTCCACCAGTGCAGCCAGTGGTACCACGTAGGCAGCCACCAAACCCTTGCATCAGAGCCAGTCCATACAACCTAACCCCTATGCAGATCCACACCCTGTACCGCCTGGACCGGGACACCATCACCACCATTGTGGACATTATACACAATGACATTGTCAGTCTGATTGAAATCCGCACTGCCATCCCCCCTCTACTGAAGGTAGTGCCTGTGCTCCACTTCATGGCCACAGGCACCTACCAGCACCCAGTGGGGCAGCTGCATGGCATATCACAACCTTTCTTTTCACGCATGCTGAACCAAGTGCTGGATGCCCTCCTGAAGCATGCAAGCAACTACATATCCCTCCCACAGACAGCCCAGGGGCTCTTTGACACTAAAGTTGGCTTCCATGCACTGGCAGGCATGCCTAATTGCATCGGTGCCCTCGACTGCACCCATGTTGAATTGGTGGTCCCTCATTCCATGGAGGTGGTCTACCGCAATCGTAAGCTATACCACTCCATCAATGTGAAGATGGTATGTGACTCCAGCAAGATGATCACACATTGTTGTGCCCGATTTCCCGGATCTACTAATGATGCAATGGTGCTGCAGAACTCCTCGCTACCCCGCTACATGAAGCAACATGCTGGATGACGTGCCTGGCTGCTCGGTAAGTCGCCTGACAGGCCCATGGCAGTGTAATGGGGGGATGCATACTTCACCTAGGTGAGACTGGGGGGGGGATGCATACTCCACCTGGGTGAGATTGGGGGGATGCATACTCCACCTGGGTGAGAGATAGGGGGGTGCATACTCCACCTGGCTGAGATTGGTGGGGGGATGCATACTCCACCTGGGTGAGATTGGGGAGTGCATACTTCACCTGGGTGAGATAGGTGCAGGTGCATACTCTACCTGGGCAACCTAGGGTGGTGACTGGACAATGCCCATACAGCAAAACACTGTGGCCCAAAACATCCCAACCTGAACATGACACATCAATGTCATACAAAAGATCAATTCTGCACACCAATGCCAATATGCCAGACTTCCAAGCAGGCCACATCCCTTAACGCGACGAGTGCACATCATCTGAGCGTACCCTCTGCAACACAATCCAGCAGCATGCAGTGAGTCTGCGTAACGGACATGACTGCAGCAAAGCACAGCACAGAACATGCACCCATGAGTGCCCACAAATAAATTCCACCAAGGGAATACACTGATTGTCACTGGCCTTCGACCACAGTAGTGCTGAATGCCACCATGGAAAAACCAACCGATGAATGACAAATCATGATGTAACTTGTGCCAATGCTGCTAGTAGGAATACATACAGAGCACTATACATCACCTATATGAGTGCAAATACAGTTGTAGGCATCCACAGTACATCTGCAACAGCATGCAAGTGAAAACCCTGCAACATCTGGATTACGCAATCCACACCTGCAGACCATAGTTCAGTACACATTGTGACAAATTAACATGTGTGCAGACATCCAGGGACATGTGCATGTCAACACCAAATAGCTGCAGGCATGAGAGTGATAAGTACAGGTGTCATGTCAGAAATTGACTCACACATACCTCATTGTGCTCCGATGCAGGTGATGCTGGCTATCCCTTGAAGCCGTGGCTCCTTACCCCTGTTAGGAAACCCGCAGAACAGGCACGAAGAGGACTACAATCGGGCTCATACCCGTGTTGTGATCGAGCAGACCTTTGGCCTGTTGAAGGCACGGTTCCGCTGCCTCAGCAGGTCTGGTGGAGCACCCCTTTACGGGCCTGAGAAGGTGGGAAAGATCACCATGGTCTGTGCCATGCTGCACAACATGTGCATCCAGAGGAACGTACCAGTGGCACCTGACATTGACCTGCATGCACCGGGTGAGGATGAAGATGATGATGGAGGAGAAGCAGCACCCCTGCCAGGTCGTGATGCACAAGATGGCCGTGCTGTGCGCCAATCAGTGATTGACGATTTCTTCTGAAACACTGGGATGCTGATGGTTCTGTGTTAGTACTACACTGGGCACTGAGATCGTGTGCATATGGACACAGGGTGTGTGGGGAGTTGGGCACTGTGCACTGTCATGAATTGAATAAACACACACAAAATGAACAATGTCCAATCATGATATGAATTTGCACACAACGGGTGTATTGAAAATTAAACATCGTTGTGGTTGAACCCTCCACCTCACACACACCCTCCCCCTTACCCCAAACACACCCAACACCCCATACCACCTCCCCCATTAACATCCCACACATGATGTGCTATAAATGTTTTTCGTCAAAATGGAGTCAGCACATGTAGTGTGGCCCTGCTAGTGGCGGCCTCTCTTTTGTTCTGTTGGATGCATGTCTGTGTGGCGTGCACTGCGCCTGGTCAACTACACAGGGCTGGTTTGAGCCGAGCTGGCAGGTGTGCTGGATGAAGTGGATGTGCCTGCTTGTGCATCTGTCGGTGCAGGACGCTGCTGCTGCAAGTGCTCGGCAATCCAGCCCAGGACCTGGGTCACTGCTGCCAGACTCTCCTGTATCACCATCGTGTTTTTGTTCATGGCCACAATGTGCGCAGCATTTATCTAACGGATTTCGCGGCGGGTCAATTCTCCCTCTGCGACGTACTGCCTGACCAGCTCAATCATCTGATCCTGGCGGGCCTCTATCCTTGTCATGTGGGACTCCATGTCACAGATGGCTGTGGAGGTGGCCGGGGCACTTGCAGGGCGGCCCAATGCAGGGCTGTCCTCTGATGGGGACCAACGATGTGGACTCCCCAGTACTCCGGACTGGTGTTGATGGGTGCTGACTGGGGTGCCCTGTGTGGTGTGCTGGGGGGTGTGCTGGGGGCTCGGCTTATGTGCGCCATCCCCATGGAGGTTGCCATCCATGTCTGATTGGTCTTCAACGTGGCCCTCTAACTCTGCATCACTATGGGGGGCTGAGGCAGCTACCTCCCCGATTGAGCTGGTGACAGCAGACTGTGGGGGTCATTCCGAGTTTGGAGGTAGCCATGGTGCTAATAGCACCATGGCTGCCTCCAAACCCGGGTCCGGGGTCTCTGAATGGGGACTTACCGGGTCATTCCAACCTTGGAGGAACCGGTAAGTCCCCATTCAGAAAACCATTCCCCATTCCCATTTGAGCCCATATAGGGCTCAATGGGAATGGGGAAGGAGCTAATAACAGGTCCCACTAAGGACGGCTGGTCAGTACTCCGGACTGGTGTTGATGGGTGCTGACTGGGGTACCCTGTGTGGTGTGCTGGGGGCTGGGCTTATGTGCGCCATCCCCATGGAGGTTGCCATCCATGTCTGATTGGCCTTCAACGTGGCCCTCTAACTCTGCATCGCTATGTGGGGCTGATGCAGCTACCTCCCCGATTGAGCTTGTGGCAGCAGACTGTGGGGGTCATTCCGAGTTTGGAGGTAGCCATGGTGCTAATAGCACCATGGCTGCCTCCAAACCCAGGTCCGGGTCCGGTGTCTCTGAATGGGGACTTACTGGGTCATTCCAACCTTGGAGGAACCGGTAAGTCCCCATTCTGAAAACCATTCCCCATTACCATTTCAGCCCCCATAGGGCTCAATGGGAATGGGGAAGGAGCTAATAACGGGTCCCACTAAGGACGGCTGGTCAGACCAGCCGTTCCTGGTGGGACCCGCTAAGGGACCTCGGAATGTGGCAGTAGGGGGTTTACAGCACCGGCATCCTTACCGGTGCCGTTAACCCCTTACCGCCAGGGTCGGAATGACCCCCTGTGTCCAATCCGCCTCTGCTTCCACCACAGTGGACAAGTCCAGTGTAGCTGTGTCATCAGGTGGTGTCACATATGGTGGTTGCCTCTTCAGTGGCCTGCCCTGTATTGGTATTGCTCTGTGTGGCAGTCTGGGCATTGATATTGACCTAGAGGTTGATGGTCTGGTGCCTTCTTGGCTGGGCCTGGATCCCTTGGCGGGTGTCGTGGCTTGTGCGGGAGCCTCCTGGCCGTCACTGCCAGCATCCGTGCCTGTGGGGGACCAAGAGAGGCAGGGCATCAGTGATGGTGGTACGTGCATGATGCATTTATTGGTGTTGTTCAGTTGTTGTCATAAAGCAGGGGGGCACTGAAAAAACAGTATACAGGGTGATGTCCTAACAGGCAGGTGTATTATCACAAAAAGGAGGGCAACACACAACTGTGTGTGAACGTTCCCTATACCAAAAGGTCTCGGAAACACAGTGGCCTAGGAGTTACAGGGTCAGTGTCGAAGACAGGAGGATAGATCGAATAGCTCAATGTCCCTGCCTAGTCCCAAAGGGGGAGGATTCCCTAGAAAAGGGACAGGAACAGAAGATAAAGAGAAATTATTTTTGAAGAAAAATAACAATCCGAAAACTGTTATACGCCTGACTGTCCCAGGTCACTGGTATTCTAATGGGTGGATATGGGCGGAAGAGTGTTAAAAGGGTTAACACCTAAGGCAAAAATGTCAGCAAAAATGTCAGCCTTCTACTTTGAGTACATAATAATTCAATATCCCATAGTACGGCTGAATGGTCCTAGGGTAACTCGGTTAAGAACTCATGGCTCAAACCACAGAAAGGAATGCCAGGGAGGAAATGTAACTGGCACTACCTATCTGGGTGAGCTTTTTGAGCGAAGACAAATAACAACCCACAACATCCATCTAAAAAATACTTGGTACTAGACAGAGCGTGGGAAAGTTAAAAAAACAAGGGTTGTTCAGGGTGCAGGTAGGTTTGTTTTTAGCCTCCACCGTGTCACAACCACTGTCTACCGGTTTCAGTGGTTTAAACGTCAGTATGACCACTTGCTTTGGTTATCTGTGGTTTGTGGGGACACTCGCCTCCATCTGCCGATGACGGCACTCCCAACTCCACATCTCCAAATCCCTCGATTAACTCCATGCTAAAGGTGCTGCTGCAAGTCTCCTCCCACCTTGTCAGTTTTGTGGGAGAGTGGTGGTCCCCACCGCCTGTTGCCAGGCCCGCCCTGCGGTTGGCCGACATGATCTTTCGGACACAGAGACGTAGGTCGTCCACCTATTCTTCACATCCTTCACAGTGCGGGTGGTGGTGCCAACCGCAGTGGCCTTCCTCGCCACCTTCTCCCAGATTTCTTTTTGGCGCAGTTGGGCTGGCGCCTTAGGTCTGTTGCAAACACTTCATCAGCGTGGCCAACCAACGTGTTGGCCAACATGTTTAGCTCACCATCAGAAAACCTCTTCTTGCGCAGGCGGGGGGTAGATTTCTTGGTAGCTTTCGACATTCTCAGGTGATTCGGGCTGCTCTCGACTCGGTACCAGTACTGTGGTTGGAGGATTGCGATGGATTGTGTTTTTTAAGATGGCCGCTGCCCATTTCCCGTTCCGGCGCGATGACGTTTACTTCCAGGTCCCATTTTACGAACCCAGTATTAACATGATGGTATTGCTGGGTCTGTTATTTAGGGGTTGCTCCTGGGGAGAGGTGGTATCAGGGGGTTTCATGATACCGTTATTGGAGGTTTGGGGGGTCTTTAACGGCATGGCGGTGCAGCCATTACCGGCATGGAGGTACGCGTGTGCACGCGCTCTCGTAATTAGCCGCTATTTGTAGCGTCGAGGGAACACAGATGCGCTAGTACCACCATGCCGGTAATGATTGTGTTTTTACCGCGAATCTCCTAATGAGGCCCAATGATATGGAAGCCAATACATACCAGAACATTAAATAAATCAGACGAAGTAATATGTGCCATATTTATTTTTATTTTTATTTGGTTTGTTACAAACCTTTAAAAAATGTAAATTCAGATTCAATTACAATTATTATGAAATATAACATTTAAAACCTTTTGAACGATCAGACTATGGGGGTCATTACGACCTTGGCGGTAAGGGGTCAACGGCGCTGGTAATGGTGCCGGAGCCGTCAACCCCTTATCGCCCCATTACGAGTCTGCTCGCGGGACCCGCAAAGGGCGCCTGGTAAAACCAGGTGCCCTTAGCGGGTCCCGCTAGCAGACCAGGGAGCTAACAACGGGCCTGTTATTAACGGGCCTGTTGTTAGCTCCCTCCCCATTCCCATTGAGCCCTATGGGGGCTCGAATGGGAATGGGGATGTACCGGGTCCGGGTTCCTTGAATGAGGAATTACTGGGCCCTCCAAGGTTGGAATGGCCCGGTAATTCCTCATTCATGGAACCCGGATCACCCGGTACCAGGTAAGGGGGTAACCATGCCGCAAATTGCAGCATGGTTACCTCCAAGGTCGTAATGGCCCCCCATGTCTTATACCAACGAGACTCCTCAGAGCAAGCAACGGAATCCGCATGGAACAAAAACCATACTTTAAGAAAAAACTTGGGGGCTCCTCCTTCTCCCACTTAGCTGCAAAAACCTGGGACATCATCCTGAAACAAATAAACACCAAAGACCACCTACAATTAAGAAAATTACTAAAAACCTGGCTCTTCAACACCGCAGATTCAAACTGAAAAACCACAACCGAACGAGAAACACAAAGAAAAGGATGACAACATTTAGGATGACATTGACAACACCCAGAACCGACCAGAGAGACTCTTACTACATACAACAAGAGAGACAATGCTAAGTCGAATAGGACACAAGCGACACCCATGAAGACAGAAATCAGCATCCCTACCCAACTCCAGCCAACAGCCTCACCCGCTCCATAATTGTTATCAGGTATCATACTTGTATAGAGTTGTTTGAGTTCTAGCACTTGCCACACTTGAAATAAGTTGTGGACATTGGCATGGGCATTGACCGTATGGAGTTGTGAATGAAGGCAGGTGCCGCCCCTGGACGTAAGTGCAAGCGTTGGCATGTGCCACATTTTGAAGGGACTGGGAGCGATAGCCTGCATAAACAACTAAATAAGATGATGAATGCCAACCACCAGCCACATATGGATGGAGTAGCCTTGGCTAGCCGATGCCGCACACCGACTAGATTGGGAATGCTCTCTGGGCCAGGTTTGAAGGGATGCATAAACTCCTGCTTGCCCCGCATACAGACAGGTATCAGGTAGGTGGCCGAGGCCGAACTTGGGTAAGGTCATAAATATGAGTAGATGCCATGTGTGAAAGGGACTGTGAGTATCGGATGGCCCCAGATCAGGATAGAGATGCAGAGATGCTCCCGCACCCCACCTGGAGAGAACACGGATTTTGCGCCTCACGTCCGGACAGCAATGCTAATAAATCAATCCACTAACAATTTCACTCCTCTGCATATACCTCTCAAACTCTAACCAAACACAACCACAAGCCTACACCACAGCAATCCGCACAAACTTCACTACACTGCAACAACAAAACAAACCACACATAGGGCCTCATTACACGGATGGCGGTAAGGATTTACCGGTACCGGTAAAATACTGGTACCGGTAAATCCTTACCGCCTTACTACGAGGTCCCTTTGCGGGTTGGGGGATTTAACGTCTGCTTTGTGCAGGCTTGAAAAACCAACCCGCAAAGGGACCCAGGGAGCTAATTACGGTTCCACAATTTGCGGTACCGTAATTAGAGCCTTCCCCATACCCATTATGCCCTATGGGGCAAAAATGGGAATGGGGAAGGGCAATGGTGGAAGGGGGAATTACCGCCCCGCCAACCTTGGAATGGGGCGGTAATTCCCCTTTCCGCCAAGGCGGTGCCGGTATTTTACCGCCATGAACCATGGCGCTAATAGCGCCATGGTTCTCCGCCATCCGTGTAATGAGGCCCACAGACTTGCACAACAGCACACAACGACTATCGTCCGTAAAACACCCCAAACCCAGCCAATGCACCCACCAGGCTGAGGCCGCCAACAGCACATCACAGATCTCTTGCACTTTTCCAGCTTATTCCCACTAACCCCCCCTTCCCCTTTTTCAGAGCCGCCAGAGCGCCAGGGGACCATTCCGCTGGTGATAGTGTGCGGTACACATATCCTTTAACATTAACCAATGCATTACACTCAAGACCTCTAAATACAAATCAATTTTTCATGAAATCTTCTTATCATATCCTCCAAGAAGAAAGTCAGAGCAATTATCAGTCTTCTGTTTGAGTCTTTAAAGCACAAACCCCACCAATCTTCAGCACTCAACATTTGCAATCCAGATATGATATTCCCAAGCTGTTTCGTTCTTTCATCAGTTAGGGTGGTGCAAAATAGCATCAAATGTTTTAAAGTCTCCTCCTCCAAATTGCATAAATGACACTTTTTATCTTGATTCGCATTCTTGTCCCAATAGGCTAGTATTTGTTTGGTCTTAAAAGCGTTTAAGCGGAATTTCATGAATACCCTGCAATGTTTGCAGGGAAATCTTTCCAGGTATCTCTAAGTCACATTTAGTTTCTTAGCTTCTGGTGGTACGATCTGCATCCGTTTTTGTGTGCATCTCAGATCATCAGTTACAGACCAATCCTGCAACCATATTTTTTCTTTTGCTTGGTTCGGATTTGTTTGAAGCATTTCCATCGTTATGTCATAATTTTCCATTACTTTCTCGCATCGCTCTAACCACCGTGACAGTATGTTACATTTAGCCCCTCCGCCTGAGTGGTGAAATATCCTAAAGTGAGGCAGGCCAAGATACATGGTCCTATTCCGATAGAGGGACAACATATTCCAGCAAACTCTGGCGTTGATAGAAAGCAAGTTTAGTTTGTATCTTATGCATACGGTTAGAATGCCCTTGGGGAACCACAGCACCTTGGTCAAGAAGATGTTTTCCAGTGTGTTCCAAAATGTATCAGGCCATCCCAAGGCACAACCTGCACCATGGCTTAGGGACGGCACTGCCTTTTGCTTGTAAAACCTTATAGCTGGTAGCAACAAGAATTTTCCAAATTTCTTCTGTAGGACCGCTGCCTGTATTGCTAATTGATGGCATTTAGCTTTAATATTTGCAACCCATGGTGTGTCGTTGTTAGGCCACCTACCTGGGGGGGGAGACGCTCCCGGTCCTGGAGGATCTATCCGAGGTTTCGGTTAGCAGGGAGAGGAGTCTCCCGGCACCCGATTCCTCGGATAGTATCCGTTGTACGCATGCGCCACGGCCCGCGGAGTCCAACGGCTTGCGCTTCAAGCCTCGTTGTCACTCCGGGGTTTACGGGCTGCGCATGCGCAAGGCGGCCTGCGTTCCACGCCTCGGCTTCATGCCGAGGGATGTAAATAGCGGCTGTGTCAGGTAACGAATCGCGTCTTAACGCGGTTTGTTCCTGACCAGCCGTAGCAGCGCCTACCTTCTGTTTTGCCTCCAGCCTGAGTTCCTGTTCTTGGTCCTTTTGCCTGCTCTCCTTCCTGGGTCCGGTCCACGTTGGCTCTCCCGAACCCTGCCCTCCTGGGGTTATCTGGGAGCCTTTTCTTGCTGCCTACCAGGAATCAGTCTCTCTTGCCTTTTGGACTCACCCTGCATTCTCACCCTGCATTCATTCTCTCCTTGGTTACTAAGACTTTCCTGTTACCATTGGCAAGCCAATCCCTATACCCTGGTCTCCTGCCTACTGGGATTCCGCTGGCTCTCTGTGGTACCTTGCCCCTTGAAGTTATCCCACCTATTGGTGGTCACCGCTCCAGAAGAATCGGTGCACTTACCTGGTACCTTAGCCAGTGATTAGTCCCTCAGCCTGGCCTCTCCAGTACAGACGTCATCCAAGAGTCCCGCCTCGACAGGTGCTGTCCGCCCTAGGGACACACACCTTAACAGATTAAGACGCCTACCAATCTGTACTGTTCCAGGGATGGATGACATTGAGGAATTAAGAACTGAGATCCGAGCCTTACGAGCCGAGATGACGGTACTCCACCAAGAGAACGTGGCCTTACGGCAGATGGTTGCTCAAGGATCCGGAGCAAATATAACGCCAGAGTCTGTGATGGCACAGACCAGCCCGGTGAAATTTGATGGAGATCCCAGACGAGTAGCAGAGTTCTGCAACCATTGCCGGATTCATTTCTTGTGTCGCCCAACCCATTTCAGTCTGGACAAAGCCAAGATTGGATATATATTGGGTAACCTGGTTGGGAATGCGTTGGCTTGGGCTACGCCCCTGGTTGTAGCCAAGAGCCCGATTCTGGAGGATTTTTTAGCCTTCGAGAAGGCCTTTTTGGACGTCTTCCAGTCGCCAAACCTAGCAGCAACAGCACAGAACCAGTTAATTGACTTAAAACAAGGCACCAGTGATATCATTGCCTACATCAGTCGTTTCCGTCAGTTAGCCACAGATTCCCAGTGGCCAGAAGTCACCCAGAAAACCCTCTTTCGTAGAGGATTAAGGGAAGAGTTCAAAGACGAATTATTACATATCCCAGAACCTGAGACCTTACAGGCACTACAAGAACAAGTCCTGCGTATTGATCATAGATTGACGGAGAGGCGAAATGAGCGACGCAGATCTGACAAACCACTTCCTAGAATCCTGCCAGACATTCCCAAAGTCCAAGGCTCACAAGAACCAGCATCCGAACCCATGCAATTGGGAGCTCTGAGAGGACCCCTGTCAGAAGCTGAAAAGAAAAGAAGAAGAGATCTCCGGTTGTGCCTGTACTGTGGGGCCTCAGGGCATTACCTTTCCACGTGCCCACAACGTCCTCTCCGTAGGTCGGAAAACTAAACGGCCTGTCGTATGTAAGGAAGGCGACGACAGGCCCCTCTTCTTTGCTATCAGTCCTTCCAGAGAACGACCGGGAGAAACAACCCATGCAGCCAGTAGTCCTCATGGCCTTGAGGATCAATGTTACCTGGGCGAGAAATGACCCTGTAGAAGTCCTCGGGCTGCTGGATTGTGGGGCTTCCGGGAATTATATTGATGCTGACTTCGCTGCCAAGACCGGGATTGCCTTGTTACAGAAACGTTGCGCCTCCATGGTGGAGGTCATTGATGGCACTCCTCTGTCTTCTGGACCGGTCCATCAGCATACTGGGACACTACAACTTCAAATCGAGGAGCACCGGGAAACGATTTCTCTTGACGTCATCAAAACTCCTTTGTATCCAATCATCCTGGGTTTGCCTTGGTTGTTACATCACAACCCCAGTATTAACTGGGAGACCAGGACACTGGAATTCTGTTCAGTCCGTTGCAAGCAGGAATGCTTTGACCACTATCATCCGGCTCTGAAGGCCTCGTCTTCTACTCAGACCGAAGTAGGTAACAGGACTGGTCTCTACTCGGTCACTACGATACCAACTGAATACAGGGAATTCCACAAGGTATTCTCTGAACCCAAAGAGATTCCATTGCCTCCGCATGGGAGCTTCGATTGTTCGATAGAGCTCCTTCCTAACACCACGATACCACATGGCAAGGTCTACTCCTTAACTGTGCAAGAAAAGGAAGCTCTCCAGGAATATCTACAAGAATGCCTTCAAAAGGGATACATTATACCCTCCACATCTCCTGCGGGATTTCCTTTGTTCTTTGTTAAGAAGAAGGAGGGCACTCTTCGGCCATGCATTGACTATCGTCAATTAAACGACATCACTAAGAAAGACCGGTACCCGCTCCCCTTGAATCGTACCATGATGGAGTCGTTACATGAAGCCCGGGTGTTCACGAAGCTGGACCTCAGAGGGGCCTATCATCTTGTGCGGATTCGAACCGGTGATGAGTGGAAAACCGCATTTAAGACCCCGATGGGTCATTACGAGTATCGCGTGATGCCATTTGGGTTGTGCAATGCCCCCTCCATATTTCAACGCTTCATGGATAACGTCTTTGCTGATTTGATCGGAGTATCAGTCTGGGTATATCTGGATGATATCCTTGTGTATTCCAAAGACCGCAAGGAACACTTAGTCCAAGTCCAAGAGGTTCTCAAGAGGCTACAGCTGAACCATCTGTACGTCAAGCCTGAAAAGTGTCTTTTTCATCAAGCTCAAGTGGAGTTCCTGGGCTATGTTATCAGTGCTACGGGAATACATATGGACCCTGCAAAAGTCCGTGCCATCCTAGAATGGAAACCTCCCAGAGACCGACGATCCTTGCAACGCTTCCTTGGGTTTATAAACTTTTATCGGAGATTCATCCCTTCATTTTCCAAATGGGCAGCCCCGCTCTCTAACTTGACCAGCAGTAAGAGATCCTTTTTGTGGGAACCGGAGGCCGCTGCTTCCTTTCTGCGGTTAAAAGAAGCCTTTAGCACCTCCCCCATTCTTCAACATCCACGGGAGGATAGACCCTACATTGTTGAAGCAGATGCATCGGATTATGCTGTGGGAGCAGTTTTATTGCAATTGGATCCAGACGAAGAGATGGAGCTTCCCTTAGCTTA
Source organism: Ambystoma mexicanum (assembly GCF_040938575.1). Taxonomy (NCBI): domain Eukaryota; kingdom Metazoa; phylum Chordata; class Amphibia; order Caudata; family Ambystomatidae; genus Ambystoma; species Ambystoma mexicanum. Next base: position 29,062,033 of record NC_090940.1, on the reverse strand, counting down.
CTATTCCAGAAAACTCACCGCCAGTGAGCGTAATTATCCCATCATCGAGAAGGAGCTCCTTGCCATCAAGACTGCTTTCGAAGAGTGGCGCCACCATCTATTGGGAGGACGTTTCCCTGTAGAAGTGCGTACCGACCACCGCAACCTACAGTTCCTACGTTCATTACAATGTAGAACATCACGTCAGGCTCGATGGGCCTTCTTCTTTTCGCAATTTGATTTCCACATCACATACATACCCCACAACAAGAACGTCAGGGCTGACGCATTATCCCGCTCACTGGAGGATGACGTAGCACAAGAAAACAAGGGAGAGCTTGTGCTAGCCCCGAAACACTTTCTTCTGGCTCTTACACCCTATCTACAGAAAGTCGCTCAGGAGACTGCTGCGGACCCAAGACGTACATCTTTATTGATGAACCCGGAAGTGTGCGAAAAGGACGGCTTCCTGCTCTTCCGAAATAGATTGTACGTACCCTCTGAAGAACTCCGTAGGGCCATATTACAAGGACTACATGATTCAAAAGTTGCAGGACATCGTGGGGTACGCGCTACACAGGAGAAGATAGCTCGTCAATTCTGGTGGCCTGGCTGGGCTAAACAAATCAAGCAATATGTGGAGACCTGTCCAGTGTGTGCCCAGGTCAAGACACCTAGACAGAAACCTGTAGGCCTATTGCAACCCACTGAAATTCCTCCTCACCCCTGGCACACACTTGCCACAGACTTCATCGTGGACCTGCCAAGCTCCGAGGGTCAGACTTGCATCATGGTAGTGGTGGATTGCTTCACCAAGATGGCACATTTCGTTCCCTTTCCGAAAATACCCACAGCTACTCAGATGGCCCAGTCTTTCTTACAGAACATCTATCGTCTACATGGCTTGCCAGAGAAGATTATATCTGACCGGGGCTCTCAATTTGTTTCCGCCTTCTGGGGTCAACTCTGTCGCCATTTGAGTATACACAGGGCTCTCAGCTCTGGCCACCACCCACAGACCAACGGGCAGACGGAAAGAACCAATCAGACTCTGGAACAATACCTACGTTGTTTCACCAATGCTTCCCAATCCAATTGGGTGTCTAATCTAGCTTTGGCAGAGGTCGCTTATAACAACTCCATGCACTCAGCTACTGGGTTTAGCCCTTTCTATTGTTCTTCCGGCCTACACCCCAAACTCCTACCACTCTCACCCGTACAACCCAGTTCAGTTCCCTCAGCTGATCAGCTGATAGCCAATATACAAGGTTGTCATAGCCAGGTTTTGAGTGCCTTGCATGTGGCTAAGGCGAGTATGAAAAAGGCCGCTGACAAGCATCGCAAACTTGGTCCGGTTTTTCATGTAGGAGACCTAGTATGGCTATCATCCAGAAATCTCCCGGCCCGAAACCTTCCGTTGAAATTGGCCCCTAGGTTCCATGGTCCTTTTCGTATCACTAAGCAAGTGTCACCGGTAGCTTTTAGACTGGCTTTACCAGCTTCATGGCGTGTTCACCCGGTCTTTCATGTGTCCCTGTTAAAACCCTATCGTCCCGATTCCTTTGGTCGTTCCCACTCTCGGCCAGCAGCCGTCAATGTTCAGGGTACGCCAGAGTTTGAGGTCCAGGAGATATGTGACTCCCGTTTCTATAGGGGTAAATTGCAATTTCTGGTGGACTGGAAGGGCTATCCCCCCTGTGACCGCACCTGGGAACCGGTCATCAATGTTCATGCCCCTCGTCTTGTTCGGGAATTCTATCTCTCTCATCCTTGGAAACCCGGTTCTCCTGCCCTTTCTGTGGGGGGTTATGGTGTTAGGCCACCTACCTGGGGGGGGAGACGCTCCCGGTCCTGGAGGATCTATCCGAGGTTTCGGTTAGCAGGGAGAGGAGTCTCCCGGCACCCGATTCCTCGGATAGTATCCGTTGTGCGCATGCGCCACGGCCCGCGGAGTCCAACGGCTTGCGCTTCAAGCCTCGTTGTCACTCCGGGGTTTACGGGCTGCGCATGCGCAAGGCGGCCTGCGTTCCACGCCTCGGCTTCATGCCGAGGGATGTAAATAGCGGCTGTGTCAGGTAACGAATCGCGTCTTAACGCGGTTTGTTCCTGACCAGCCGTAGCAGCGCCTACCTTCTGTTTTGCCTCCAGCCTGAGTTCCTGTTCTTGGTCCTTTTGCCTGCTCTCCTTCCTGGGTCCGGTCCACGTTGGCTCTCCCGAACCCTGCCCTCCTGGGGTTATCTGGGAGCCTTTTCTTGCTGCCTACCAGGAATCAGTCTCTCTTGCCTTTTGGACTCACCCTGCATTCTCACCCTGCATTCATTCTCTCCTTGGTTACTAAGACTTTCCTGTTACCATTGGCAAGCCAATCCCTATACCCTGGTCTCCTGCCTACTGGGATTCCGCTGGCTCTCTGTGGTACCTTGCCCCTTGAAGTTATCCCACCTATTGGTGGTCACCGCTCCAGAAGAATCGGTGCACTTACCTGGTACCTTAGCCAGTGATTAGTCCCTCAGCCTGGCCTCTCCAGTACAGACGTCATCCAAGAGTCCCGCCTCGACAGGTGCTGTCCGCCCTAGGGACACACACCTTAACAGTCGTTTATACTGGAATTAATTGTATACCCATGTATCTGGTACTTTGGACGCTCTTCACCAACTCGTTACCTAGATACCATTTGAATTTTTTAGCCCTAGATTTATTTTTGCTTTGATCTTGAAGGATCATGATTTCCGACTTGCTAGGATTAATGCATAGCCCATAGTCAGTTACATACTACTCAATTGCATGTATCTTACGTTGAAGCCCTATTGGAGTAGAGTCCAACAGGACTAAATTGTTGGCATATACAATCCAGCTGATTTCTTTGTCTTCTATTTTTGGATGGAATCCAGGGATGTTCTCAATGGCATCTCCTACGTCAGATATAAATAGGTTAAATACAATGGCTGCCAACGGACAGCCTTGTTTTACCCCACAAAACGTTTTGATTGAATTTGACAATGTACCACGGCGATCTAACCAAATTTTTATGTTGGTATTCGTATGCAGTTCTTTAATTGCCAACAGAAGACTAGTTGGACAATTCAATTTTTCATCTTCTCCCATAAGATCTTGCGATTAATGCTATCAAAAGCATGCGAGAGGTCAATGAATGCAAGGTAAACACGCTTTCCAGCTCTTATCGCTTCCATCTTCATGATGCTTAATATTAAGAGGTTTAACCCGCAACCCTCACCTTTCACAAACCTAGTTTGTCTTGGGTCAAATCGCTGCATAGACTTAATCCAGAGAGTACGTTTCTGTTGGAGTAGCGTAGCATACACCTTCCCCAGGACATCCAAAAGTGCAATAGGCCTATAATCTTTAGGATTCACACGACTTCCTTTTTTATAAATCGGGATAACAATTGTACTTTTCCATGATTTTAGTGTTGCACGTTGCTTAATAATTCTGGCGAACATCAGCATACATATTTCGGCCCATTTTTCAGGATGTTTCTTAAGGGTGAAATTCGTCAGGCCATCGGGTCCCTGGGCTCTGGAAGAGCTAGAACTTTTGATGATATCTACAATGTCTCTTTCATCAAAGACAAGGTCCCATTCCTCCACAGATGGGAGTGTGCTTTCTTTGTTTGTGCCCTTCTTTGTGTACAGATCCGAGTAGTACCGTGCCCATTCTGTTTCATCAACCATGTTGACTTGTACTGCAGAGTCGGGACTGGCTTCCTCGTTTATAATCCTCCAGAATTCATGTGCGTCTTTATCTTCCAATCGTCTCAGCATACTCTCTGCATCTAGTTGTTCAAGTGATGCCCTATGCGCGAATATGTGACATATAGGGATTTGCTACAGCTCCAATCATGACATTACATAATGTGAGAGGTTCCTGAAACAAAAACATTTTTTGTAAGCATTTCCATATATGAGTCCAAAATGTAAAAACAAAATTACAGGTAAAGAATGAATGAATGAAATCTGCAGGAGAAGATTGGCAGGACCAGCATACACTTTGACTGGAGTTAGACATTTTGGCAACCCTTTGTGGCATACAATAGGCTCTATGTAATATTAAGTAGTGCGATTGAGTGAGATTTGCTTCAACAGAGGTAATAAAGCATTGTAGCCATATCTTAGTCCACATTTCTTGAGTGATTTGTAAGTTCCAATCAGATTCCCACATGTTACAGAGTTTAATTCAATTTTTCAACACATTAGTTACAGAAAGTCATAATTTTTTTATTTTTTTTATTTTTATGTTTTAGTTTGGTTTCAAACTTTTCCATCAAACTTTTCCATCATTTTGATTCGTGCAAAGAGAAAGAAAGAATAAATGGCCAATGAGCTGCAGATATAGACATCAGTGTCGAGAGGCAGCGGAGCTGCGGAGTTCCGCTGAGTTTTGAGATTTCTTTTTCATGAGATCAAGGATATTTTGAAGGTAGAGCGATACTGTATATATATATTTATTATTCTTTCCGCTAAGAATTGCCGCCCATCTTTTATCTGTAGTCATTTGTTGGGATCCCATGTCAAAATATCCCCGAAATTGATTTCGTTGGATGGCCAGAGAGGGGCATTCCATCACAAGATGAAATATGGTTTCTGGTATCGTCTTGCATTTACAGAAACGGCAGTGATTTTGGTCTTTTGGAATTCGTTTTGTTGCAGCTAAATAATCATTCGTTGGTAGGATATTTAGCCGAAGTCGTAGAAAGGTTGCTCTGACATTTGGGTCAGGAAATTTCGACAAATATTGCTGCGGTTCATGAAGTTTTCTATTGTCTACGTTGCAGTGCAGCGTCCGTTTGTAGTTGTTTTTCTGATCAATGGTTTGAATCCAATCATTCTGGCGAAGTTTGAATTTGGCATATTGCGGCCGTTTGATTAAAAGTTCTTCGGAGATCTCTTCTTTCTCCATTTCTTTGTTGATTGATTTTTTCCAGGTTTCTAAGATTGTGTTATTTAAAGCCTTAGGATCGGTTTTCAGGATTTGAATTGCAGGAGTAATATCATCCGCTATTATTTTCCGATAGATGTCCATTCTTTTCCATCGTACCATGGAAAGTCATAATTATATTAAAGACACAGAGCCGAAGGATTATGCTTCTCTTTCCATTTTACTACATCAGGAGCAAATATACAACCAATAAATCATGAATGACAAACTCATAAAAACAACAATAACCATTGTTTTTGAGTCTTTGGTAGTTCTGTTCTTATTGGTCCTCAAACTGACCACATGATAACTTTAACCAATCAGCATAGTCCTTGTTCTTAAAACACACTGTCCCTCTACTTCAGTTCCTCTTTCTTTGCTGCTCGGCAGCGACTTAATTGCCCTTTTCATTATTCTTATTATGAAAGTGTGTTGAGACTGTGGATAGAAAGGCAAACTTGCACGCATACGCGCGCACAATTTAGGAACCTTGGCGGAGCATATCCGCAGCTGATTGTGAGTGTGTGAAGTTGCGGTCACAACGGGGCTGGTGCTACGATGACCGCAACCTCAGAAGGGAACCACAGAGATCAAGGAGGATGAGGACAGTAGGAGAGTTGGAATCAAGGGATGCAAGCAGTTCTTCACGGGTGTTCAGAAGAGCAGTTTCCGGGGGGCGTGGCTTGGAGCCATGGCATTCAGAGCGGCTCTGTCAGAGCTTCATGCTGGCGCCACGCTGCCATCCATGATACCCGGTGAATATTGAGTTTAGATAATCATAAAAGGCATGAAATGAAGCGCAATGGAAGCGGCACGTTTTAAGATGCCCCCGGTCCGTCTGAGGTACCGAGAACAATATTTTCCTCCGATTTGAAACTGAAGGGCGCTCAACGCAGGAACAGACAAAATGGCGGACTTCGTCCTGGCCTAAAAACACCTCCCGGGAGATCAGTCCGAGCGGACCCACAGATGGGCACAACTCAGCAGTGCAGACCTGCAAGCTCCGACTCCCTCTGTAAGGGGACCATCATCCCGGCTGATCTGCGCGAGGGGGATTCAGTGGACAGTGCTTTCCGTCCTCCCGCGTATTGCCACCTCTTCCCGCCTTGACACCCTGACGGCGGCAGCTTCAGAAGCGCACCATACTACAGCTATCCTACAAGCAGCAGAGCTGGCCATCCTGCGGGCTTACCCAGAGCGCTAACTTCCCGCAACAGTGAAGCAAAGCCTCCTTGGCCGCATTCTTCCCTCCCCAGACGGGGACTCTGCCCCACAACAGACATTGCCTCCACAGGACCCTGTTCTGCCTCCCATCATGGGCATACGGGGGCCTCCCTCCGACCCGCCCCGGCGACCAGACTGCAGTGGCCAGACTGACGAGGGTTACTTGTGTGCGTCGGCTTGGTGGGGTGGTGCCCTGTAGCCCACGTGAACCTCGTAACCACCACTAATCAGCAGTCTAGGGTGCTGATCCACGGCAGGTGGTGACCTCAACAGCCGCTGAAAATCACCTGACCCCTCTGCCGCATCTACCACAGCGCCCGGGCGGTGGCTCTGCGGGGCTGCGGAGCGCCGGGCTCCCCACCGTTCTGGTGCTACCCTGGCCCAGAGACTGAGGGCCAGTGCATGAACCATATCTAAGCACGGGACTCCAACAATCGAGATCCCCCCAGCTAGTGTCACGAACCTCCTGCACCTGCCTACCCGACAACGGAGGAACGGAGGAACCAACGGAGGAATCCACCCCCAGAGTCTGAACAGACAAATGCACCAGTTGTGGCTGGGGGAATGTGACGGGCACCCAGCACCCAGTGACACATCAGGAGAGGGTCCCGAATGGGCTTCTGTTTTGCCGGACGACCGAGCCGAGGAGCTGCTCCCCATCTCCCTCAGACATCCGAAGGTGCTCTAGACCCCCCACAGCTACGTTCATCTCTCGGTGCGGGCTGGGCCCTCAGGAAGGTAAGGCAGCACCTGCCGCAACACCCGACTGCCCTACAATATACTGGCCTCCGCACCTTCGGCTTCCTGGGATCCCGAGACTGTCCTGAGTTTAAAATGACTATATGCAATAAGCAAGTGCCCAGGGCCTGGAATCCCACTCCAAACCTCCTCATGTGAGTCCTCGCGACGAACTCAAAGCTAGGGGCTCAGTAAAGCCAAGCTGAGCTGCGGCACACCATGGCTCCACCAGGCACTGCTAAAGCCCGCAGAGCTTGGAGGGACCTGCACAGACTCTAAGGCCCATGTCTCCGGTCCCTACCACCACACGAACCACTGGGCAACCCTAGACGCTTTCACCACGAGCTCCGGGAGGGGACCCAGCCGGAGCGTTCCACACTGCTAGGGCTGCACCCACCAACCACGCAAACTCAGGATCAACAACAAGAACCTGGGAAGGACACCGAGGGAGACAGAGCGGCTTCACCACAAAGGGCATCCCCGCCTCATCACCCTGCCTCTGACAAGCACTGATCCGCAATGGCCAACGGCTCCAGGATCCCACTAATCAGTGGTTAACCAGCATCCTGTGGAGTCCACCTGGCCCCTATCCTATTTCAACGAGCAGCTCTGCACTACACGGGCAGCAGTGAGAGGACCACTAGCACGATCCCTCTCCCACCTGGGTTCTGAACAGGCTCGACCTCGACAATATGGCCAAGGCCCTAAAAGCAACTAACCCAACTGATATAACAACATTATTAGCAACTCCAATGGGAGAAAAAGCCAAGAGAAGTGAGCGCAACGAGCCCGGGTCAGCAAGTAACCAGCCGGAGAATCCCTCAGTCATGGCGTTGTAATCTGTCACAAAATCAGACTTATAAGACCTATCAGCCCTTAGTAAGGAAATTCAGAAAGGAACCGAAGAGGTGAAGAGCAAGATCGCTACGCTTGACAAGCGCGTGGGACAAGTCGAAGCGCGAACGGAAGAAATCGAGACCACACTGTACAAACAAAACTTTAAGATCGGAGAGGGGGCAGATAGAATCAACGCCCTTGAAGCTAGGTGTATAGTGCTAGAAGCCAAGCAAGAGGACGCAGAAAATCGATCCAGGCACAACAACATTCGTCTGCGGGGAATCCCAATGTCGGTCTCAGATAAAGACCTCAGAGCCTATGTAACCGACATATTGCGATTTATTATAACTCTCCCAGACAACTCTCCATTAGAACTTGATCGAGTGCACAGGGCAAGATCCAGGCTATGTTCCGCCGCCATTGCAGACGTGCTTGCGAGAGTCCATTTCTACAAGCTTGAAGAGATAATGCGTGAAGCTAGAATCACTGAGCGGTTACACTTCCGAGATGCAACAATCTCCCTCTTCCAGGATCTAGCCGTATCCACACTTGCTAAAAGAAAGGCCCTCAGGCCCATGACTGACTGGCTCAGAGAACGCAAAGTCATCTATCGATGGAATTTCCCTACAGTCCTCGCCTTCACATGGGATGAGAAACCTCGGCAGATCCTCACTCCAAAAGAAGCCGAAACCTTTATGAATCCTGAGTCTGAAGACAACAACACTGACAAGCCAACCCTTAACTCAGTGGGGACGGAGAGGGAGCCCCTAGCCGCCTGGTCCAGGTTGGAGGGTTGCCGCAGAGTCCGTGGACCACGGCCTAAAGGGAAAAAGCAGAACAATTGCTGATGCCTACCTCAGAGTAAGCCGGCCCCGTACCGAGTGCCACAATGACAGAACCTGGCAACCTAGGGCCTCTTACCCGGGAGCTTTCAGTATCCTAGGTGATCCTACAATCGACCTCACGACAATGCCAAGTGGCCCATAAATAATGAGCTCTCCGGGAAACCCCAGGGGTTCAGCCACATACACCAAATTCGGCCATCAATGGAACCAGCGAAACACAAGCCTTAATCTCAACAAACTCACTGTTCCAGCAAGAGTTCCCATGACCTCTTATCGAACTGGCAGCATTGGCCCAGACGGTTGCCCCGTTGGTACAAGGCTGGTCCGAAATACCTGTTTTAGTTCTTGTCCTTTTTCTTTTCTAGTTGTTGTGGGGGGGTTGGGAGAGTGGGGCATTTCGCAGTAAAGGGCAACCCTCGAGGTAAGATAATCTCTAGCACAGAAACTCCTCCATTGGAGAAGGGGGAGTCCAAGGACCTGCAATCCTACAGGGGAGTGGCTAACTCAAGATTCAATCTAGACAAAAACGGCCCCGCCGAATAACGAACTTTCTGTGACCACCTGGAATGTGCAGGGCCTCAACGCCCCACGTAAGAGGAGATCTGTGCAGCATAGTGTAATAAATATGTTTTCCGAACAGTGACATAAATAACTGAATGGTTACCCTAAAGGACTCTCCGATAGTTTACTTCCTTTCCTTTCTTCCTCTTTGCCCAGGGAATGTGTCCAACAGGGGGCGAATGCAAAGGCCTCCCTAAGTCCCTTCCTCTGCCTCTTGGTCAAGATTAGAGGAGGGGAAAGGCTTCAGGGAAACCCTCTAGGGGAGAAAACCCTGTGTCGGCGGCTGCTGGAGTGATGTTGTCTAGACGGCAAGGATTCAGGAACCCGCAGTTTGAGAACCGTCTAATGGAAAAGGCAGAAGAGGATGGTGAGTAAAGGGTAGATAAGTATGGGATAGGGAATTCACGGTAGAGAGTAAGGAATTACCTGTAAAAGGGAGTGGTGAACCTATCAGGCAGGACGGAAAGACATCCAGTAAGAATCTAATGTGTAAAGTAAATGGTTAGCTCAGAACAGAATCTTGCATTCTTCTTAAGAAGTACCGTCATCGGAAGGATTTCCTCAGAATAATGGTGGATGAAGCGCCTATAAAAATGTGCGAATCCCAAGAACCTCTGCAGATCCTTTACGCACAATGGAACCGGCCATTCCATGATAGCCGAGACCTTCCTGGGATCCATGGCAATTCCCTCGGCTGATAGAATGTACCCAAATAAGCCACTCTATCTTTATGGAATTCACATTTGCTCAACTTGCAAAAAAGATGATTTTCCGACAGTCTCTGCAGGACTTCCTTTACGTGCTGAATGTGATCAGTCGCTGATGCTGAAAAGACCAATATGTCGTCCAAATAGACGATGACTGTGTGCAGAAGAATATCAGAAAATATATTGTCCCTAAAACGCTGGAAAACACCCCGGGCATTGGAAAGACCGAATGGCATCACTCTATATTCGTAATGGCCCAAGGGAGTACGAAAGGCTGTTTTCCACTCGTCACCTGTGTGGATACGGATAAGATGGTATGCTCCACAGAGGTCTAGTTTAGTAAAGATCTTAGCTCCCTTAACAGCCTCAAGAATATCAGGTATTAAGGGCATCGGGTATCGATCAGGGGTTGTGATCTTGTTCAACCCCCGATAATCGATACACGGTCGAAGTTCCTTCGAATCCTTCTTGGGGATGAGGAACAAAGAAGCTCCGGCTGGCGATGTGGATTCCTGAATAAGGCCATTGCGTAAGTTCTTTTGGAGGTAGTCTTTTAGGACTTCTCGTTCATGTGTAGACAGTATATACATGCGACCAAAGGGAATTGGAGCATCAGGAACGAGTTCCAAGGCGCAATCATCTCTACGATGTGGAGGTAACTCTGCGTATTCGGAGTCGGAAAACACTGTCTGGAATTCTCGGTAATCTGAGGGGATTTCTTGGATGTTATTTAACACTGATGAAGTATACTTGTTTTCTTGCACGGAGATTGTAGAACGGAAACCAAGAGCTCCATTCGAAAGGCAATGGGTCAGACAATGTTCTGACCCTAGAAATATTGTGCCGGTTTTCCAATTGATATATGGATTATGGGCTCGAAGCCAAGGTAACCCTAATATCAAGGGGTAATGTGCCGTGCGGATTACATCGAATACGATGGTCTCTTGATGGGAAGCGATCTTCATCTGGATAGGTCTTGTCTGTTCTTTGATGGGTCCAGATACCAGTGGACTCCCGTCTACTGATTCCATTGGGATTGCTATAGATTTGGTGGAGCATGGTAGTCTATGTTTATCCTTCCAGTGGGTATCAACAAAGTTTCCGGCTGCTCCACAATCAATCAAGGCGGGAACTAAAATGGAGTCCGAGGCATCCCATTCTAGCATGACCTGTAGGACAATCCTAGAGAGATCGGGTATATCAGTGACTTGAGATGATAGCGATGCCATTGAGGAACCTGTTACTGACTCCCTAGCCGCGGTTCCCCGTGCGGTTGGGAAGAAGCGTTTCCCTGTCTCTTGGTAGGGGTGATAGGGCAGTCTTGGACTGCATGGTCCTTGGATCCGCAATACATACAAAACCCTTTAACTTTACGCCAGATTCCTATCTGCATAGGTTAGTCAGTCTGAGCCTTCATTGAACTGGGAGTATGCGTAGTCAAGGGCCTCATGGGACGATTCTGACGCCGTTCTCTGAGTCTTTCCTGTAGACGATAATCCATCTGCATCACTATCGTAATCATTTCCGCTAGATTTGGAGGTCGAGAGACTCTGGACACCTCGTCCTTCAGCTCCTCATTCAATCCTCTACACAATAGCGTTATCAGCACATCATCAGCCCAAGAGGTCCCAGCTGCTAGCTGTTTAAAGGTGGTGATGTAGGACAGATCTTGTGATCCTTGTTTGAAGTCCAGCAATTGTTCCTGGGCTGAGACTGTGATCTCCTGTCTACTAAACATAGATCTAAGGCTGTTCAAGAAGGCGGGATAAGAATCTAGCAGAGCGTTGTTTGTGATAACTAATGGCGTCGCCCAGGCTAACGCTGGCCCAGTTAAGTGTGCTATCATGTGTCCTACCTTGTCTCGGTCATTGTGAAAAAATGCCGTCTTAAATGAAAATTGGACTGTGCAGGCCTCGATAAAGGCCTTAGGTTTGTGGGGATTCCCATCATATAAACCCCCCGGAATCAGGCCTGGAGGCAATTCGGAACAGCTAGGAACTCTTCCTACCTGTTGACTCAAGAAAGCATTTTCCTGTCTTAATGCCTACACTTCCGCAGACAAAGATTGTACTGCCGTAACTAACTGTTGTTGTTGGGCTGGGTCCATAGTTCCCTAGAAGATAGCTACCGTAACCTTGAGATGACCGTTCAGTATCTGGGTTATCCCAGTTTATCAAATTGGCTTTGCTAACTGAAATAAATATGTTTTCCGAACAGTGATATAAATAACTGAATGGTTACCTCAAGGACTCTCCGATAGTTTACTTCCTTTCCTTTCTTCCTCTTTGCCCAGGGAATGTGTCCAACAGGGGGGCGAATGCAAAGGCCTCCCTAAATCCCTTCCTCCGCCTCTTGGTCAAGATTAGAGGAGGGGAAAGGCTTCAGGGAAACCCTCTGGGGGAGAAAACCCTGTGTCGGTGGCTGCTGGAGTGATGTCGTCTATACGGCGAAGATTCAGGAACCCGCAGTTTGAGAGCCGTCTAATGGAAAAGGCAGAAGAGGATGGTGAGTAAAGGGTAGGTAAGTATGAGACAGGGAATTTACGGTAGAGAGAAAGGAATTACCCGTAAAAGGGAGTGGTAAACCTATCAGGCAGGAAGGGAAGTCATCCAGTAAGAATCTAATGTGTAAAGTAAATGGTTAGCTCAGAACTGAGTTCAGAATAAACAGAAGGAGAATAGTTTGGGAATATTACCTGATGGGATCAAAAACGGGGACGTATAATGAAGTACGGCAAGAACAAGCACCAAGAGGGTGGGTTGGCCCACCGGACTCAAGGCTCCTAAATATTGTTAACGGATAGAAAGAGTCAATTTGAATTCCCTATCGGAACCTAAGAATCTCTGATTAATCTATCCTACGTACCAAACACTAGGGGGTTAAACTCCCTGGCGGATTGATCTGCGGTTTCTGGATCGTAGCTGGTGAGTGTAAAAGCGAGGGCTCGAGTCCCCTGCTTCGGGAAGGAGCCGGGAGAGAGGGTCGAGTCTGAATGAAGGAAGGACAGGATTAGCAAGGAAAGAATATAGAACACAGAATGGTTTGGTAACAAACTTCCTAGAAACAAACTCACGTAGCGTTGTCAATGAAGAGTAGCAACGCGTCCGCGCGTTGTTGACAGGAACAGATGAACTGAATCTCGAGCAGGGGGGCGGTCCTTCCTCGGCGCTGGATCGTTCAACGTCTAGACCCACACCTTCTGTAGCGGCGGCCATCTTGGTAGTAAAAATGGCCAAAATCCGCCTATGGGACCAACGATGCCACAGTGACCACGGTCTCTGAAGAGGCGTGACACATAGGCTCTCCCAGCTTGCAGCAGACGTGGTCTTCCTGCAGGAGACTCACCTCCTGGCGTCAGTTGAAAAGCACATCTCCTTTCAACGCTATCCAAGACGCTACTTCGCCTCTGCAGGACAAAAGAAAAGAGGCGTGGCCATACTACTAAACCGAGATCTACCATTAACACAAATCACAATCAAAAGAGATGATGCCTACCCCCCGACATCAGGACCAAGGCCCTCAGCTCCGGGAGCAGGCATCCAGACATTTATTTAAACCTCAGCAGCCCCGGCTAGGGGCTGTCTAGGTTCAGTCCTGGCGCCTTAGGCGCCAGGCTCATCATAGAAATCAGTCCTGGTGCCATAGGCGCCAGGCTCATAGACTTTACTTACCTGATGCAGACCATGCTGCAAAAGAGTCCAAGCCTACATGAGGCCTGGATGGGACTATTTTGTTACAGGGACTATTTTTTACTCGGGCGTGGCTCTAGGGAACTTCTTACCTGGAACTACTTTGGAGGCTATTTAAACCACACCCAAACAGCAGCACATGCTTCGCGTTATTCTGCATCCAGCAGCGTGACGCTCACCGTGCCTGCAGCCAGCATACAGTCTTCTGCCACGCCTGCCTCGAATCCAGAGCTCCTAGAATAAAGAAGAATAAAAGGACAAGGTTAGAAAACAAACTTATTTCAAATTCCTCACCTAATTCCGGAAGCATTTCATCTCCGGACCTGGAAAGTACATCAGTTCTGCACGCGTCGCTTCGCCAGCTCCAGCACGGCGCCATACTCACCAGTTCTCACAGCATCTTTCGATCCGGCACTGTCTCCATCATTTCTTCGCCGTAATCCCGCACCTAGGGGACACAAGAAAAAAACAAGGTGAGCCAAGGGAATCAACAAATACAACCTCTTACCACCATAGACTTACCACCGGCGGTATTATTCCATAACTCTCCACATTTTCATATGCCACATCTGTAAAGAGGGAGAAAAACAACACGTTAACGCATGCAATAGTTACCGGACGGCGTTGGGTAACAGAGACTCTTACCTGAACGCCAGCAGCAGCTACGAGACCTTCTTCTCACGAACTCAGTTGCAACTTAAGGAAGGAAGGGAACAAGAGTGAACATCGGGCACATTGAACTGTTTGAACTTGATACTTACCAATCCCGCCAGGGACCTCAGAGTCAATACTTACTGGAACTCTCCCAACGCCTTCAAACCAGTGAAGTAACTGGTATCTACGCGCCCCTGCAAGACACGCAGGATGGAGAGCTCATCTTTTACGAACATAAGGTGAGGTTACTAAGGGGATATAGGTGGTGATTAGTGGGGGAGAGCGAGAACAGTTGGGAGGCCATCACTAAAACCCACAGGTGGGTAATCCCCGTCTCCACTTGCAGGAAAATACTTCTTCGGGTCCAGCAGACAAGACTAGGCGGGCCAGTCCAGACAGTCATCTCTGCACTACGCATCACGTTGAAGGAGACCGCAGCTGTCCGGGTCCGATCGACACCCCTGCTATATACTCCGGTCGAGATGCCCATCACTTTGGCAGCAATTTATTGCCTGAACACCACACAAGCCCTCTTCCTCCGCAACCTTCTCCCGATAATCACCACCTTCACTGAGGGCCATCTCATTACGGGAGGGGACTTCAATCTAACCCCAGATCCGAACCTAGACAAAACTCTCCCTCCAACAAAAGAGGACTTCGGCAAAGCGCTCGCTATGGCTGAATTCCTGAGGGAGACTGAAACCACAGATGTATGGAGACTATCGAACATAGGGGTGAAGGACTTTACACACTTCTCACATGCCCACCTCGGTCACTCAAGGACTGATCTACTGCTCCTCTCCAGTGTCCTCTTTCCCTGTGTCGAAAGCATCCAAATGGGTCATAGAGCCCTGTCAGACCATACTCCAGTCACAATGAATCTGAGCGTGCACGGCCTTCAGGAACCAGCTCAACGCTTTTGGAGGCTACAAGACCAAATCCTGGCTGACCTGGCCATCAGAACCGAAATGGCAGAAGTCCCCAAGAATTACTTCAGGGAGAACACCACCTGGGACACTCCGATAGTGACTACCTGGGACGCAATGAAACCAGTCATCAGAGGAGTAGCATTTGACTGCACAGCACGGCTCAGATGGCTCAACAAACTTCAACAGCTGGAACTGGAGGCGAGGGTTGCCGAGGCAGAGAGTAACCTCAAAAGAGGCCAAACGAAGAATGCGAGCCGGGAACTCAAGAAAGCAAAAAGAACTCTGGAAATGCACCTGGCGGACAGAGCAGCCAGAGCATTCACCTACACTAAACAATTTTACTACGTAAACAGTAACAAAGCAAACCGACTACTGGTTCACAAACTTAAGAAGCTGCAGTCGAGAAATTACATCCAATGTCTAACTGACAACCAGGGTACCTCGCGCTACACAAACGCAGAGAAATTGGAAATCATGACAGAGCACCACAGGAGCATCATGTCAGGGCCTCCAACCGCGAAAGCTGCACAGCTCCGATATCTAGCAGGTGTCCAACGGGGCCCTCTGAACCCTCAATTTACAGCCCTAGAAGATCCAATTTCCACTGAAGAGGTGAATGACATCATCCTAACTCTGAAAAACACAACCCCAGGCCCAGATGGACTGTCGGCCCAATTCTACCAGAAATGTTCCTACATCCTCGCGCCTTAGCTGGCATCCCTGTTCAACTCGTTCCTCTCCTCCGGAACCACCACTCCTTCCATGGAGGAATCGCTAACAGTCCTCATTCTAAAGCCCGGGAGGGACCGCAACCAATGCGCCTCGTACAGACCTGATAGTTGGCTGGGCAGGAAGGGTCTGCTGATTTTTTTTTTTTTAGGAGGGGGCGCACAGAGGATTGCTTGAGGATGGATGGAAAAGAACCAGTAGCAAATGAATGGTTAGAAAGATCAGCAAGAGCAGGGGCAAGAGAAGAAATGTTGTCCTTTATGGTTCTGGTTGAGCAAGGGACAACCTGTTTGGAAGAGACCTTCATGGAGTTGACAGCTCTGGTGACTTCTTCCGGAGAGACAGAGGTGAAGGAGGAAAAGGAGGAAAGAGGAGAGTGAGTGGTCAGAGGAGGCAAGGGGGGACGGATGGATTGGAAGAGTGCGTGACAAGGTTGTTCAGTATGTCCTGGGTTTTGGATGTGAAGTGAGTGGCGAGTGCGTTGCAAAGGGCATGGGAAGGAGTTAGGGCAGATGATACTCGTGCCTGAATGTGGGCCCTTTTTTGGCACACATAGAGAGTCTGTAATGCCTTTGGAGCAGGCGGCAGGCCAGTTTGTCAGAGGGTAGTCCAGTTTGCAGCTATGAGTCTTAGGGTTGTGAGGGTTGGAATTGGCTAGTCTTTCACATTTCCTTATGGTCAAACTGAGGCCGGGGAGGATGGCCTAAGTCTATAAGAGCCCTGGTGGCCAATTTGGAACTCTGCGCATGGAGAGGCTGGACAAGCTGTTTGAGTTTTTTTTTAAAACCTTTATTTATTACTAACAGGTGCAACACATATCCATGACAATACAACAACATAATATATACGTTTAGGAACCCTCTGTAGGAGGTCAGGTATACATGATCGGTATAACATAGCATTGATGTCAGGTTCTTATGGCGATTCCGTAGTGTCCGATTTCTGGGTATCTCTAAGATAGGCACGTAATGGAGCCCAGATATCTTTAGGTCTACATACAGCTGTAACACTATTGACATAGCTTTCCTCGCTTTCTTGTACGTATACAAGTCCCGTAGCCAGAGCTGTAGGATGGGAGCCGCTTTGGACTTCCAGGCCTTAAGTATGTTTCTTTTGGCTACTGCTCCGGCAATGGCAAAGAATCAGCGGGTTTTGAAAGAATCGGCGGGTCTTGATGGAGGCCTTACCTATGTCCCCCAGCAGATACTTCTGCGGAGTGGCTGAAATGTTCACCCCAAGCATGTCGCTAGTCAATCTGGCCACTTCTTCCCAATAGTTCCTAACGGGGGGACAGTCCCAGGACATGTGTATGGAATTTGCTAAGTGCGTGTGACATTTGGGGCATGGTGTTAGTTTGGTGGGGTCAAATTTGGAAATTTTATTTGGGGTAATATGTAGGTGGTTCAGCATTTTAAATTGAATCAATCTGAAGTTGGAGTTGATCGAAACGGATTTAGTGTATTGGCAGTACTTGGCCCATTGGAGGTCTGTTATAGAAATACCAAGATCGCGTTCCCACTTCTGTCTCATAGTGTTCTTGGGCTGAGTGTGTGACTGAACAGCTCTGTACAAACTGGAGATGTTACCTGTAAAGTCTTCCTGGGACATGACCTCTGACAAGAACTGGTGTGTGGGGGGGCCTCTGGGAATGTGGGCCATTTGCGTTTGCAAGCCGCTTTTAGTCGATGATATTGCAGTACCGTTGTGAGACCAGCTCCCACTTTATTCTGCACGTCTGTCAAGGACGCAAATTTGCCCTCTGGGTACAGATCGCCCAGTAGTATTTCTCTATTAGGGTCCCATCTGCATTGTAATGTCGTGTCAAAAGTAGGCTCTAGATCGGGGTAATGCCACAGGGAGTTAAATGGCCCATAGGGGTTGTCACATCCCACCCTGTTAAATAACCTAGTCCAGGCACGCACCGTTGAGTTAACGGGTCAATCTCTCCCTGATCACTTTTAGCTTTAGCATAAGGCATCGCTTGTATTTTCATGGGAGCGGCAGCAAATTTCTCTGCACGTACATGTGCGTGTTTCTCTGCCGTATCTGACCAGTACTTCGCGAAGTGTGCCTGTGCAGTGTCAAAACATAGTACAAAGTCTGGGGCCGCTATCCCCCCCCATATCGTACCTCTCAAACATCTTGGGCCACTGGCATCTCACTGTCTTTCCACCCCAGACAAAATTGGGGGCCATTTTCTGCAGCTTCTGGAAAAAATCTCTGCCAGACCACATGGTATTGCCACAGAACAGGTACAGTAGTTTTGGTACCACAACCATTTTGAGCAGCGCCACCCGTCCATACAGGGATATCGGGAGCATGTCCCAGACTTTAAATTTATGCTCTAGGAGCATAAATTTAGGTCATAGTTGTTATTATATATTGTGGTTTTGTCGATGGCCATTTTAATACCCAGGTATCGAGCCGAGGTGGGTGACCACTTAAAACCAGAAATATCTTGTGTCTGTATAGCGGCTGGTGTTAGTGGGATGAATTCCGACTTGGTCTGGTTAATTTTATATCCGGAGTACCTTGAGACGTTATTTATTTCCTGCATTATCAGAGGTAAGTGGGTTCCTGGATCTCTAACATATATCATCGTGTCATCGGCATACAATGATAGGAGTTGGGGAGGCCCCCTGATACGAATACCCCTGCATTTGTGTTCGTGTCTTATTTTGCCCGCCATTCCCTCAATTGTAAGTGCAAATATAAGAGGGGACAAGGGGCATCCTTGGCGGGTGCCCCTGCCTAGTTTGAAGGAGGGTGACAATGTTTTGTTCGTTCTGATTGCTGCCGTCGGGTTCTTATATAATAAACGGATATAACATATGAACACTGGACCAAACCCCATTTTTCCCAGAATGGAAAACTTATAGTTCCAAGACACAGAGTTAAATGCTTTTTCAGCGTTTAAAGTGATTGCAGCCGCTTTAGCATTTGGGACCAGCTACAAGGAGATGGCGAAAAATCGACAAAGATTCAATGCCGTGGAACGGTTGGGAATAAAGCCTGATTGATCTGTGTGGACTAATTTGGTCGTGTGTGGGAGTAGACGGTTGGCAATGACCTTAGCATATATTTTAGCGTCTGTGTTGATTAGTGATAGTGGGCGGTATGAGGTGGGATACTGGGGGGGTTTATGAGGCTTAAGTAGGACAGTTATTATCGCCTCCTTCATAGTGTCTGGTAATTCTCCTCTCTCGAGTGCCTCCTCCCACACCTCCAGTAACTCAGGAGCCATCTCTGTCTTGAAGACTTTGTAGAATTCAGATGGGATGCCATCCGATCCTGGAGTCTTGCCTGTTCGTAGGTCCGATATGGCCTGTTCTATTTCGTCCAATGTTAAGAGACACTCTAATAGTGTCTTGTCTGTTTCGTTTAGCTTGGGCAATGGGAATGAGTCCATGTATTCCTGAAGCTCCTCCGTAGTCACAGTGTCTGCATTGGCGTATAGACTGGCATAGAATTGTTGGAACACTTTGTTAATTGGAGCTGGTTCAGTCTGTACCACATCGGATGGGTCCACAATGCTTGATATCTGTCTCATCCCCAACTCTGATCTAACTAGATTCGCCATTGTCCTGCTCGCCTTATTTCCTTCCCCATATTTCCTAGCTTTAGTCAGTTGCATTATATAATACAGTTCTCGTACGCCAGATTCTTAAATTTTTCCAGCCGCTCCTGTATCTCTTGCAGCCCATCCTCCCCATCTGACATGGAGTATTGATTCTCTAGGTTTCGTAGGTCTTGTTCCACCTGATCCATCTCCCTTCTAATTTCTCTTAGCGCCCCGAATTACCTTGCCATCAGTAGGCCCCTCAACCACACCTTAAAAGTTTCCCATACCAATCGGCTAGTGGGTACAGAGTTTGTGTTCCGTTGGAAAAAGTCTTCTATCTCGATCCGGAGAGGTTCTATGTTGGATTCGTCCTTCAACAAGTCCGGGGGCATCCGCCAGTTCCGAGTTGTATGTTCCGTGTCTCTCGGTACCAGCTCCAGGAGGACCGGAGAATGGTCCGACATTGTGCGCGGAAAAATTATACATTGCCTCGCTGTTGTGACTATCTCTGGGGAGCAAAGCCAGTAGTCGATACGGGAACTGGATCCATGGACCCCAGAGTAGAATGTGTATTCTCTTTCCTGAGGATGTAGCTCTCTCCATGTGTCTACAAGTGGCAGCATTGCCATAGTCTGAAGCACCGTCATCGCTGCTCTGGACTGTTGTCTACGACCTGTCGTCGACCGGTCTACATTTAGGTTCAGTATCAGGCTGAAATCGCCTCCCCAGATCACTTCCGCCGAGCCCATTGGTGTGAGCAATTCCATTATCTGCAAGTAAAACACGGATGAGTCCATGTTTGGGCCATAAGTGTTAACAATAATTACCTTGTTGTGTAGTTGCCCCCAAACTATTACATATCGCCCTTTGCCGTCGATCGCATATTTCGACATCTGGAGGTTTATCCGTTTGTGCACCACCGTGAGGACTCCCCTTGCATGTGTAGAGTAATTTGTGGCGATTTTCACGGGGCCCCAGTTGCGTGCAATTGTATCTGTTATTTTCTTATTAGCATGTGTCTCCTGTAAAAGGAGAACGTCGACTTTGTGCCGGTTCGCATATGCAATTAGTTTCTTCGCCTTCAATGGCTGTGCCAGGCCTCTAACTTTCCATGTGAGGAGTTTAACCCCCTGCTTCCTCTGACTCGGTGATGCTGTCATCAGGAATCTGCTTTGATTCTCATGTCAATTCGTATGTTTCTGCGGACTGTGCGTAGCTCCGGTTAGTTTTTCCAATATTCCTCTCCAGCCCCCATTCCAGCGTAGTAGCCATGTCAGTGGGCCTCATTACGACTGCAGCGGTAGCCATGCCGCTATTGGCGGCATGGCTGCCGCCGAAATCGGGTCCGGGTTTCCAGAATGGGGAATTACCGGGCCATTCTGAGTTCGGAGGGCCCGGTAATTCCTCCCTCCAGGAACCCGGGCCAGGACCGTCCCCATTCCCATCTGAGCCCCCATAGGGCTCAATGGGAATGGGAGAGGGTGCAAACAACAGGCCGATTACTTTCCACCACTGCCAAAGTTATATTTGGTCTAAGCATTTGACATTTCATATTTAAGACTGTAGAAATTTGTGCATGATCACGCATCTCTTCTATCTGGCCAATTTCTAATGGGGCCACATGCATGAGAAGATTATGGGAAACATAAATAAAATCTATTGTTGAATTCTTCGTACCTTGTTCCCACGTTACATTAGATTTGATGTCATTTGTAACTATCAAATCTAAATCCCAATCAGTTAGAAGTTATCTAAACTTAACTCCTTTACTGCGTGATAAAGCTGAGGACTTATGTATGTGACTCTCAGCCATGTTTCTACAGTCGCAGTTAAAGTCCCCACCTACAATAATTTCACACGCCTGATAATTACAAGATATGTATACTAAACACATATCCAGTTCATCCAGCATTTCATCGATTGTTGTGTAAGCAGGATTCCAATATAAGGAGATTGTCATTAGTGAGGAGTATATAATTGATGGTATAGAGAGATGAATCCCCAATAGGCTTGCAGATTCCCAAATCAACTTCGATTGAGCCTTCAAAGATATGTTGACTGCAACCGCCAAGCCCCCAGATGGACGCCCTTGAGAGGATTTCTTTGCAGGCAGGTAAGGAGAAGGTTGAGTAGCTAGGGATCAGAAGTGGTTCAGTTTTCATGGATTCTTGTACTATTATTATCGTAGGTCGATCATTAAAAGTTAATGCTGAATACCATTTCATTAAATTCACATATCCACAAGAATTCCATGAAACGATTTTTATACCTATCTTATTAGATGGCTATGAGACAGGGAAAGATGTTTTAGGGCACAGAATAGCCAAGAGCATTGGTTCCAACCAAGGCAAGCCCTTTGTACTGGCTACTGATTTCAATAACTCCAACATTTCACCTTCCAGACCTAATTCAGATCGCATATGAACTTCTTCAAGAGGCTTTTCAGCACCCTTGCTTAGGGGTTCTAAAAATTCTCTAGCATCCACCACCGAATTAAAAGTAAACAGCGCCAATCCTTCACTTTTTATTTCCTCACGGCTAAACCAAATGATTTCATAATGGCCTCAGAGCTGAGATAACAGACAGCCCTAAAATGATTTACTCTTGCCAAGGAGACCCTTATGATATCATCAGGTTTTACCATTCTCAATTGAGGTATTCTTGAGAACAAGGAAAATATAAATGATCGATTGATGCGATTAACCGCCAAATCATTTGCATCACCCTCAAATCCAATAATGTACTGTCTTTCATGTTCAACTTGTGAGGACTTAGTTCAATTTATATTTGTTAATGTATTTTTAAGAGAAACTGCTTTCGAAGGAGCACTAACAACAGTATGAGGGGATTGTGTTGGCGGGATTCTGCTAAATCTGCTTACCTTTTGATTACCCTCAAATGAGAATTTACTCATAATATCAGATAATTCATCATTCATGTGCATATGACCGCTGTTAATCTTAATTTCGGGTAATGACCTGCTTAATGAAGGGCCATGAATTGATATACGATTAGGGATATACGGAATATCCATAAAGTCAGCATTATTGATTTTATTAATTGTGGGTTCCCAATTGTAACCTTAATAGGTACCCCAGCCACTTCTGTTTGTTTACCCCTACCATTTACCACAACAAGAGACTTGCCTTTATTCAGTACACTTACACCGGTCACCAATATTTCTGACCGTGTGATCTTCATTTTGTTACCCGTACTGTTTCCCACATTGTCAGGAATAAGGGCAAGCATGTGTACACTGGGCTCAGAGGGCTAAAACACTGAAAAGTCCAACAAAACTACAATTCCCAGCAGTACTTGGGAGGCTGGGTAGTTTACTGCCGTGCGTGCGTGGGGCCAGCTGATCATGATTGCTAACGGTTTATGAGCGGCCCACGCCGCGCGGCAGGTGTGGCTTATTTTGTTTGGAGGTCGAAGCTGCGTCGGTCGGAGCAGCATTCGGAGAAGTCAGGAGCCGCCCGCTATGAAATTGGTAGGAACACGGAGACGGCGGGCGTGAGCACTTTGCAGCGGGGAGAGGAGTGATCTTCACGGCTGCTACGGGCGACAGCATTCAACGTCCGGGAAGGCTCAGGAGCTTCCCGGACACAAGATAAGTGCGGAAAGGGTTTATTGGTCATTAATGAAATGCACATGTGATTACGAGCATGCTCATAGAAGTACTCGGCGTTGAGAGACTGTGCACATTTTTCTGTTCTGCTGCAAGGAAGCATTCGACAAATCTTTATGTTCTACACGTTTAATTATTGTCGTGCTTGTTGTACTTGTTAGTTGCTATAAGTGCTGCATATACCAGCCCAAGGGGCCATGTGTCATGTCTTCATCTTGGGAGTATTCCCATCGTATGTTTCATCTGCTAATCATGCTTTGTTGTTTCATGTCAATGACATGCAGTGAGTGAGATACATGTATTAAGATGTTCTCAAGGTATGAGTTATCAGGTAACAGGCAGTAATACCACATATGAAATCAAGTAATCAGAGTATTGCAGAGTATGATGTTATAAGTATTACTAAGTGTAGGCTTTTGCCCTGTACTTCCCTCAGTCCTATCCAAACTAGGTTTTCCGGTGTTCCTAAAACCCCTCACCCTGTCCACAACCTCTCCCTAACCCTCTTCCCCCCACTGGCTGCCACGTGGTGTCCTGTCTATATATAAATATCAGGTACCTGTGCCAACCACGGTGGGAGGGTCGACTTCATTCAGCTTCTGTGGTTCGGGGGAGAGTGTCGACCTCTCCTCCTATTGTGTATTGTGACACACATCCAAAGACTTGTCTTTGCTCAGGATGCCTTCATTGATTACAGATGTTCCTAAATCCACATCGTTCATGCATACCTCACTATAAGACTTCCTTGAGGGTATGTTAAAAGGGGGACTGCCACAAGAATCAAAATTTGTCTTGTCCCTTTTTGTCGTACAACATCTCCCTACAGTCGGGAAGTAACTGCTTAAAGTAGATTTTGCAATAGCTTTAGTTGTCGATTCGGTCACAATCATATCACTTTCTTTTTCATGCATTACATGGACCTGTGGGGTCGGCATAACTATGTTCTTCACTAATTTCATATTACTAGGTTTTAGTGCATCTTGACTTTCTTTAGTTCTAAGTCAATATGCTCCTCATCTGTTATTTCTATGATTGAGGTTGATTTAGAATCATTTACCTTCTTATGTAGTAAGGCTTCTTTCCTTTGCTTAGCATATCTCTTAACAGCACGCAAATGCATCCTTTTAGCCCGACGGGACATAAAGGTGGGTATTTCCTCAATAATCGAATTGTCATTCTCCACCTTTTTTTGATGTTCAATTTCTTCCACCAAAACGGATGGACTATCAGGCATAACTAATGAAGGAACCATTGTCATTAAGTGCGAAGCAATTGTGATATTCAGTGCCTCAATTGAGGTTTTGATCTCTTTCAAATCATTATCACAATTGCACTTCACAGACTCCAATGGTGCTCTGGTTGACTGTATAATCAAGTCCTCCTCATGGCAACCAGGTTGCACATATTGTGTGCTTTTATTCGTGTTCACAGCTCGAGCCTCTTTTGTTCCTTGCCCACTTATTTCATGATGCATGGACCTCAAGGTATCAACAGCCGTTATAAATCCCTCAATTCTGTCCATTTTAGAGCATAAGTAATGCAAGATCACCTTTATTTCCTTTGATTCCAAGTGAGTTCATTCATGGCCCTTATCAAGAAGATCCAATATTTTGGTAATAACCGGAAGAGGACTAGGGGATTGATGTTCAATTTCGCATGCATCAAGCGTACCCCCCATGAGATCATCATGCAACAGCCTACTTTGATCTTCAGTTTGATCAGGAGAGTACGATAGAGCATGCAAAAGTACTTCAGAAATTCCATTACCTGTTACCTCATTATGAGCCTTAGTAGTGCAGTCCCTACTACTTATTTTCAAGTTGGTCATCTTAGATGGTCTATATACAAGTTGGGTCATCATACAAATAGACTGATTGACCTGCTCATCTAATGCAGCCATCTTCCTCATAGTAATTTTAAACTGATCTTCATTGGGAATACATAGCGCTGATGGAATCATACATTCACTCAAATTCTCCTTTATACACTCTCTTTCCTCTTCTGTTGGAAGAGCATTCAAACCAGCAGGAGAGACAGCTGAAACCTGAGCTAAATGGGTAGCATATGTGGCAATATTTATACAACTCGAAGGTTCAGTTTTAGTTACAACTTCTGGAGTATCCGAAGTTGATAATTCATTGTATGAGGTACACCCTTTACACATAAGAGAATCAATGTTAGATGCTGTAATGGGTTTCATTATTGCCTCAGTGCAACGCCCACTCCGTAGGCCACTGGCCATGGTGATATAGCTACAGTGAAGCTAATAAGATGGTTACAAAATATTCAATATTCCGAGTCTAGCAATCAACTTCTGAATGCAATAACTGCCCGATTCGAAAACCAACTTGTTACACACTACCGGCGTAATGAAGACTTATCAGACAGCACTGTTAGGTTAAGCAACCAAAGGGGATCAAAGAGGGAATCTTCCGCAGTCTCCCATCCAGTCATCGCAACACCAGCGCCTAACAGCCACACAACAGCCAGTGGGCTTGACTCCAAAAGGCTTAACGCTGCAAGGGTGGCACGGGCCTCAATAAGTGCATGAAGAAATAACACGTGATCAGTCACGTGATGCACCAGAGTCCCGCCTCCTCCAGGAAGCAGGAAACGACCCAGCAAGAGCACACAGCTTGCAGTGCTGGGAGCAGGCACGTTAGTTCAGGTAAACAGTTTGCAGAAATTTCAAGTCCTTCACTTGGCAACAACAAACGCCTCTCGGGCGGCACGGGCCTCAATAAGTGCACGAAGAAATATCACGTGATCAGTCACGTGATGCACCAGAGTCCCGCCTCCTCCAGGAAGCAGTAAACGACCCAGCAAGAGCACACAGCTCGCAGTACTGGGAGCAGGCACGTTAGTTCAGGTAAACAGTTTGCAGCAATTTCGAGTCCTTCACTTGGCAACAATGATGGTTCTTCAAAGAACCTTCATGCCTTCTTTGATTCATGTTTGGTGCATTTCACCTTCAAGCCCTACTACTTTTACACCCCAAGAGCAAAGGTGGGGTTTATGATCTCACACCTCACTGGCAACGCCTTGACCTTGGCAAGGTCCCTAGTCAATTCGGGCGACGAGCTCCTGGATGATTATGATGGGTTCGTGGAAGCCCTTAAAACCATGTTTGATCGTCCAGAGCAGGTTTACAGTGCTCAAGAACGGCTACTTGAATTTCAACAAGGATCCCAGGATATGCTTACCTATGTGACCCGCTTTAAACAACTTGTGAAGGAGGCTGATTGGTCCCAAGAAGCCAGCCTCACCCTCTTTCGAAGAGGCCTGAATGAAGAAATAAAGGACGAGTTAGCCAGGGTAGCTCGCCCAAGCTTCTTCCAGGCCCTCATGGACCTTTCTCTACAAATCGACTTTCGAATCCAGGAAAGAAAGGCGGAGAAAAAGAAGTCTAAGTCAACATTCCAAAAGGCTGCTACAGACCATCCATACAGACCAGAGCCCGCAGCCTCTACAACCTCGGATCCAGAACCCATGCAACTGGGGGCCTTCCGTGGACCCATTACCCCACAAGAAAGGATGCACCAGATTCACACTGGTCTGTGCATGTACTGCGCATCCGATAAACACCTCGTGAGAGAGTGCCCTATCGCTCCTCCACGGCATTCGGGAAACGCCAGCTCCTGATCCTAGATGGGGCACAGTTTCGGGAGAAAGGTGTCTGCTCCACTTCAATTCCTTCCTTGAACTCTCCTGGACAACATAATCTTGTGATTCGACAGGCATTCCTATTGCCTTCCAAGAAAGAAACTTACCCCATCCTGGCATTAGTGGATTGCGGAGCCATGGGCATATTCATAGATCATGATTGGGTTACTACTCACAACATTCCACACGAAACACGAGAGACTATGCAACCTGTAGAAGCTATTGATGGGACACCCCTGTCTTCAGGACCCATAACCATTCAAACCAAAGAGATTCTTCTTTCTATAAATCACCACCAAGAGAGGATTAAATTTGATATCATAAGATCTGCCCACTATCCAATGGTTCTAGGCATGTCCTGGTTACAGAAGCATAACCCCTACATCAACTGGGCAGCAGGCTCTTTGTTTCTTGGTTCAGAACATTGTATGTCCCTAGACACCTTACCAAGTTCCTCTGAAGACTCTCAAAAAAATCAGCAAATTCCAGTCACCGTCTCTAACATCATCCGGATTCCCAGGCCCTACCAGGCTTACACAGATGTATTCTCAACAGCCATTGTTCAAGCTCTACTACCCCACAGACCTGCGGACTGTGCCATCGACACTGAACCTTCAGCCGTAATTCCTTTCGGAAGAATGTTTATTTTGTCAGAACCTGAAAATAGGCCCTCCGGGAATACCTGGATACCAACTTGGAAAATTGAACTATTTGACCATCCAAGTTCCCGGCGGGCGCTTCCCTTTTCTTCGTTCCCAAGAAGGATTCCAAGGAGCTCAGGCCATGTCTGGATTACCGTGGCCTTAACCAATGGACTCTCAAGGACTATTACCCATTGCCTCTCATCTCGGACATTCTGGAAGCAGTCAGAGGTGAGGTCATCTTCACAAAACTAGATCTCAGGGGTGCCTACCATCTTATTCGTATAAAAGAAGGTGACGAATGGAAAACAGCCATTAGAACACCCATCGGCCATTTTGAATACTTGGTCATGCCCTTTGGACTTGCTAATGCCCCAGCAATCTTCCAACGTTTTATGGATCGAGTGTTTTCTGATATGCTGTTCCTCTTCGTCATTGCATATCTAGACGACATACTGATCTACTCCAAGGACCATTTGAAACACGAAGAGCATGTAAGGGCAGTCTTACAACGTCTACGTGAACATAAGCTCCTGGCCAAACCCGAGAAGTGTCTTTTCCATGTATCTACTGTTCACTATCTTGGATTCGTTCTTAGCCCAAAGGGGATTGGAATGGACTCTTCCAAGGTTGACTCCATTCTGTCTTGGCCTGTTCCAACCAATGTAAAGCAAATTGAATCCTTCCTGGGGCTTGCTAATTTCTATAGGAAATTTATACCAGCATTTTCTGAGATTGTGCACCCTATTGTCACATTATTGACGAAAGACACCCCCTTTCAGTGGACCTCAGCCCAAGATTCGGCGTTTCAACGGTTGAAGTCGGAGTTCACACA
Source organism: Ambystoma mexicanum (assembly GCF_040938575.1). Taxonomy (NCBI): domain Eukaryota; kingdom Metazoa; phylum Chordata; class Amphibia; order Caudata; family Ambystomatidae; genus Ambystoma; species Ambystoma mexicanum. The sequence goes on along the minus strand of NC_090940.1, from coordinate 29,033,877 downwards.
AGCTCCCATCCTAGCTCAACCCGACATTGATCGACCTTTCCTTGTTGAAACTGATGCCTCCAACTACGCCATTGGGGCAGTCCTGAAACAGGAACTGGGTGACAAGTTAGAACACCCCATCGCCTATCTCTCCCGTACCTTGACTCCCAGTGAAACTCATTATTCCGTCCTTGAGAAGGAATTGGTAGCCATTCGTCAAGCCTTCACTGATTGGTGTCATCTCCTTCTGGGAGCCAAACACCCGGTGCAAGTCCGCACGGACCATCGGAATCTTCAAGTCCTACAATCCCTAGGATGTAGAAACAGTCACCAAGCCCGTTGGGCCTTCTTTTTTGCCCAATACCAATTTCAAATCCATCATTTCCCTGGAACACATAACATTATAGCCGATGCCTTATCCAGACGTCCTGATTATGAACCCCTTGAGGATCGGACCTTTCCTAAGATGTTTCCCAGCACAATATTTGTTGCTCAAGCAATTACTCTCCTGGAGGATATTCAAATCCAAACTCAGTCCTCCGACCCTTGGAAGGAGTTTAAGAGAAACAATCAATGGAATCTCAAAACAAAAGACGGATATCTATTCAAGGAGAATCGGTTGGTCATCCCTACTCCTGGACTGAGACAAAAGATCACAAGCTTATGTCACGATACTTTCCATTCAGGACACCATGGCATCACCAACACCCTCCATCTAATACAAAGACAGTTTTGGTGGCCAAGGATGAAGGATGATATCAAGATCCATGTCCAGACTTGTGCAGTCTGCAATCAGAACAAACATGACAATAAAAGACCAGCAGGTCTCCTGCTTCAACCAGCACTACCAACAAGACCCTGGGAAATCATTGCCACGGATTTTATCGTGTAACTACCTTCTTCCAGGGGCTACACAACTATAATGGTTGCCAGTGATTTGTTCACACATATGGCTCATTTTACGCCTCTACACAAACTACCATCCTCATCTGAACTTGCTGGTATTTTCCTAGAACACATATTCCGGCTTCATGGGCTACGATCCAAAATAATTTCTGACCGAGGACCCCAGTATATATCCCAGTTCTGGAAACAGCTATGTCGTATACTGGGAATCCAACGTGCATTATCTTCGGGTTATCATCCACAGACCAATGGAGCTACCGAACGAGTAAACCAAACCCTGGAACAATATCTTCGTTGCTAAGCCACCAAAGTCCAGAATGATTGGTCACTCTTAATACCTGTGGCCGAATTTGCATACAACAATTCGGATCATTCTGCTATCAAGACCAGTCCCTTCTTCTGTAGTCAAGCAGTCCTACCGTCCATTCTTCCACATCCTACCCCAGTTCCTGCGGTTGATTCCTGGATTGAAACACTAATCAATGTGCACAAAGAAGCAAAGGAACACCTAGAAAAGGCCCGAAGAGATGTTAAACATTATGCTGACTCCAAAAGAAGGCCTGGGCCTTCCTATTCAATAGGCGATAAGGTCTGGTTATCCTCGAAACTCCTTCCTCGTCACCTACGACCAAACAAATTGGCTCCCAGGTATTACGGGCCCTTTTCTATAAAAGAAATCGTCAATCCAGTGGCCTTTCGACTCCGACTACCAGAGTCATGGAAAAGGATTCATCCAGTCTTCCACACTTCTTTGTTAAAACCATATGTTCAGCCCTCTTGAACTGCTCCAAGATCTACCCCAGTGATTGTCCATGACCAACTCGAATACGAGGTCTCGAGAATTTGTGGCTCTAGGTACCGACGTGGTCAACTACAGTATTTGGTCGAGTGGAAAGGGTATCCTCCCAGTGAGCGCACCTGGGAACCCGTGTCAAACATGAATGCCCCCAGGCTGATTCGAAGATACCATCTCATCCATCCAGGCAAACCCGGAGGAGCTGGGCTTCAGAGGAGGCATACTGTCATGAACCGTCACCTGCGTCCATTCTGGACTTCATAGTCCCTGACCCATAGAGGACTGAATGCCGTGATCCTCCCAACATGGCCGCTTGATACGGAACGCAGCTCGCAAGCCTTTGCGCGCCACGCTCAACTTTCTACTAAACAGACACGCCCCCGTGGCTCTGCGCGTCTCAACGCTACCGCTCGCTGTAGTTGGATGTGTGTTGCCAGAGTTCCCTCGGGGCTTTCTTCCGAATCCTAATTCCCGGTTCCTTGAATCCTCCCTTCCCTTCCTTTCCTCGAACTTACCTTCGAGCTTCTTCCTGGATTTTCACCTGCACTCGGCTCATGGCGTTCCGTGCCTCCGAGCTTGGACATTGTTCTTTCCTGGTTCCCGTCCTGGACATCTGAACGTCCCCTTGAGTTGGATTGCTATCCTCACGCTGGAACCCGAAGACCAACACACGTGTTTATATAAATTCCGGACCGTGCGAAAGAAATCATCAAAGAAGGTCGCAAGCAAACAGGAAAAACAGGTGAGAATGGGAGAGACTTGTGACACCGCCTCCTTTAGCGGAGCCTGTAAACCCATTCCGCATCACTCGTAATGAGGCCCAGTGTCTTTGGAATTGGTCCTTATCTCGTTACCTGGTGTTTACCCAATAAAAGGTAGGCAACTGGCCTGTACTCTTCCCTACCCCCCCACCCTCACAATCCCCCCAACTCGACAGTGTAGATCCCCTCCAATTGTTCAACTTTTGAAAACGTGGGCGGCACTGTGTGATCGATCTCATGTTTTCTACCGATCAGACCGCACTGATAGCCGCCGCGCCCTTGTAACACGGATCTAGATATACTTATGTGACCCCATGTCATCTGTCTACAGTCATCCTCACGTGGTCGGCTTGGATATTGAGCTTTGGTCTCTCGGGGACTGCGGGATGTTGCGTTCGATGTAGCCCATGGCTTCCTCAGGTGACTCAAAGAAATACGCCTTCACAGCATGCTGTAATCGGAGTTTGGCAGGGAATAGCATTGCATAAGGAATCGATCTAGCTCTAAGGACTTTCTTGACCTGATCGAAGGTACGGCGAACTGATTGTACTGCATTTGAGACGTCGTGGTATATATGGATTCTGGCTGAGTCGTATGTCAAAGATCCTTTCTCCCTGGACAACTTAAGGATCAAATTCCTACCGCGATAATTTAGGAGGCAGGTAATAACCGTGCGCGGCGGCGCCCCCGGTTTTGGAGCCAGCATTAAGGCCCGGTGGGCCCTCTCAATCAGGAATTGTTGTGAGAATTGTGCCTCCGGAAGGGTGGTGCGAACCACTTCCTCCAGGTAGACGTCCATTGGTACATTGTGATTTCTCCGCCAGTCCGACCACTCTTACGTTGTTTCGACACGATCTCGACTCTAGATCACCGCACTTCATCTGCACCAATTTTAGTTTTTTTAAAATATCTTGTATGTCTTTGCCTTGAGTGTTTGCTACGTCCTCCACAGTACTGATCCTATTTTCTGCCTCCGCTACCCGTACATTGACCTGTTGGAGGTAAGTTTTGTTGGACGATATGGTGCTTCCAATGTCATCAAGTCTGGAATTCACAGCGGCAAAGCCAGTTTGCAGTGCTACCATATAGGGGTCCGGCATCATATTGGGTGAGTGTTGAGCTGCGACAGGGGGCGGGGAGGTGTCACCCCTGTCTTCCATATGAGCGTTCGTAAAGGCATCCATCGGTCCTTTTTTGTTTCCTTTATTACCTCTGGGCATATCCGAGTGTGGGCAGTAGTGTGACGAGAGCACAGAGGTGGAGTGCTAAGTTAGCAAAATGCTTGATCTATTGTTTCAAGGGGATAAGGGCCACAGTCTTCACAGGTGTTGTATTTGGGTTATAGTTAGTAGTATGCTCTGGCTGGTGCAGCTCCTGCCTCACTCTCCCTGCTTCCGCACATGTGTTTTGTCTTGCCCCACAGGATGTGTCTTTGATGTGGGGGGGTTTCCTCCTCCCCACTGTATGTGCACCCATCTCCGTGGATAGGGCAGTCACTGAGTATTAGGCCCTGGTTGGGGGAACCAGCTGCTCCGGGCAAGTGGGGCCGTTTCTATCAGGCAGCCCCTCGTGCCGTCGCCGCCTATTGCGTAGTCACTCTCGGGCTGCAGGGAGCTCTTCACCACAGGGCGCTGCACTTGCAGGCGTTCACCCGCGACGGCAGTAGTGTTCCCCACAGGGGGGCCGAAATCGGAGTGTGCAGGTAGCGGTATGTTGTCCCGCCCCCTCTACTGCCCAATCTACTTACAAGTGTCCAATGGAAAGCGTGGGGGGCAAGCTGTTTGAGTTGAGGGTATTCTGCTACACAAATGTGCTAGGGAAGCTGTAGGGGTGTTTAGGTTTCCCTTATGGTCTTCCTGTCCGAATGTCATTTTTCTGATCCCTTCTGGGTTTTCCAGTTGCAAAAGAAAGGCATTTTGGGGGATGTAGTCCATCTGAGGTTTGTTTTCCTGTGTCATGTTGGTGGCTGGGCTCTGAGACAAGTTTCCCCTTGCTCAAGTGACTTGAATGTTTTTTTTGCAAGGGTTACTTCCTTCCCGGTCCCTAACTCCGCTTCCTGGATCCAATCCGAGTTTTGTTTCTGTTCATGAGCGGCATTATGCAAAATGTATTTTCTGCTAACTAGCCTGGCTAGGTAACTGGCATGTCCAGTTGCCCGGCTGACGGTCACAGTATATGGCTGCTGCATCCTTTAGAGCTATATATAACATTGTTAAATTTTTAAAAACAACTTTTATTAGTTTGAGTCAAGATTTCTTTTTCAATTCTTTGTTTTTTAAATTAAGGTCTCAAGGACTGTGTTCAATTTCATATGTGTGCCCGTCTGTGTTGACACATGTATCGGCCATCAAGGCTCTTCTCAAAGCTGAGCTTAATTTTTACAGAACAATACGTCTCCTTCCCAATACATCACATTCTGTAACAATTAGATTCATTTTGCATATGTAACACTGTTGTGTAACCAGACAGAAAGTTAGGGTTGGTATTGGGTCCGTTTGGTAGGGAGTGAGAAAACACTGCTGTAGAACATTACACATTTCATTGCAAAGTCTCTTGTGCATTTTAGTCATTTATTTAGTTGGCAATTAACAAATGTGCCTCCCTCAGTGGTTATTTGTGGCTATGAACTTAGCTTAGCCTTGCATTCCTTAAAGAGCTAGTGATTTCTTTTCCTCATTTAGTGACTTGCATGCATTTATATGGTGAGCTACGTTAGTGGGTATCAATGTCTTGCTACTCACCCACAGAGTATACTCTAAGCCTAGTATTCTTCCTTTCTGAGGATTCCTCCAAGTTGTATATAAGGGTTACATCCCTAGGTCCTGCAAGAAAAATCCATACAGATCTACCCATTACTGGGTGGGACGTTTCCATTTGTCCTTGCTTCAAATATACGTCAGTTCAATATATTCAAAATGTAATCACTTTGTAGGTTTATATTTACACAACCTGTTTCCTTCCAATAGCAACAAAGTTTCATATAGACCTACCCATTGCTGGCTCAAGCGTTTCCATTTGCCTTTGCTTCATATGTAGGTTAGTTGGCTATATTCAGACTACAATAACTTTGAAAGTTTGTATTAAAGAAACCTAGTCCCTTCCAATAGCAGGTCAGATAGCACAGCGAGTAGAGCGCTCGCTTTGACATCTGTGCAGAGCCTGCCGATGCAGGTTCGAACACCAGCAGGGCCAAACTCAGCCTTTTATCCTTCCGAGGTCGATAAATGTGAACCCACTACACACTGTGGGTAATAAAAGCAGCGCTCAGATGCCTGAGGGTTTGTAGCATTATATAAATGCTAAATTATTATTATTATTATTAGTAACTCAATAGTAAGAGACCCCCTTGAAAATACAGTTACTTACTACTAGGCCCCTGCCCTCATCGTCGCTTACCTTCTTAAGTGTCCAGAAGGATTCCTACAGCGTACCGCGTGCTGATTATTCTCGCTGCAGATGCCATTTGAGATTTCTTTTATCCTAGAAAACATTGGATGATGCTGCATGTTAAACGTGTGCTCTCATCGCGTTGCAGCGGCCATATTTTGGGATCTCAGAGCACATTCGCATATTGGGCACCAATTTATAATGGTGGCAAACCAATTTACCCAATTCTATCAATTTAAATTGTAGTTCAACCTATGATTGTTATAACTGCTACATCAGCAACTTTGAAAAACTATATACGCATTTTAATGTTCCATAATTATATAATTGTACAAAAAGAACGTGCTCATCAGGTCACATGCTGTATGGATGTGTACAATGCGTGATATTTTTAACTATTGACTACAAACCATTTTGTCCCACTATGTCAAATTGAGCTTTAATTCAACCTTTGATTTTTGTTAACTGCTCCTTTGAAAAACTATGCAGCCATGTTGATGTTCCATGATTTACACTATATAATTGTACATAAAGGCGTGTTAATCAGGTCATGTACTGTATAGTTGTGTAACATGCGTGATATTTTTACCTACACATATTGCAATCCTAACTCAGTCGATGTTGTGTTCATCTTTAGTCTGTTGCACCCAAAACGGAAAAGCAAAATGTTAAGCTTGTCATCTACAAGTTCAAGAAATACAAGTGGTAATCTATTATATTTCACTTATGCATTTACAATTGTCTCATTTTAAGAGCTGTAAATCAAACACCTTTCACCAGAAGCACTGGATTCACTGACATGCCCAGATAGTGCATTGTCACACCCTGGGAGTATCTCACAACTCCTTCCTGACCACGGAAGCCAAATGGTAGTTGACCCTCTCACCTTGGTTGGCACAAGTTCGTCCCACCCCCCTAAACGCTTTAGAGTAAGGTGTGCGAATTTGAATGATGGACCAGGGGGTATGGGCGACAGTGGTATGATCCCACCCCAATATAATCGACCCACATAGCATAGCTCAAGGCGAGAGCAAGACTGCCATTTTGTGTAGTTTATAGTAACCATAGTTTGTAGACCAAGGCCTGCACTGCAAATGCAGCATTTCATGCACTACGCCCTAATTGTGAGACAAGGGAAATCTCCAGTCATGGCCGAGTTCCCGTGAGGACAACCCACACCCCCAACCGCCATAAAGTTCACAAATTGTTCCAACAATGTTGCAAAGATGTTTTTTTAATCCGCAAGGAACGTGCCCTACAAGGCCACAATCATAGACTGGCGCCTGGTGTGCATGTTATCTCACACTGGCCAACGTATGCCCCAGCCCATCCCCAGGCAACCACGAGTAATAACCCATATAACTGACTAAACCTCAAGATCCTTGAATTCCATGGCACAAGGTGCCCTCTGACCACCAACCCTAAACTAACAAGTCCTGAAATGTTCAAAAAGGATGGACAGCGCACATCTTTGAGCGACAATTGTGTGATTTGTATTGCGAGGTGCTGGGAGGGGTAAATTATAGTTCAAAATGATGGTGGAGACCTTGGAGCCGGATGGCGCAGAAGGGAGTGAGTGAAATGTGTGTGATGGTTAGAGTACCCCAGAACCTCCTTTGGGCCAGTCTTAAGGCCTGCCAGGTGCACAGTATAGTGATAAAGTAGCATTGTGTTAGGAGTGTAGTTAATTTGTTCTTTGACCTTCGTCAGTGAGATGAAAAACATCTTTGGGGCACCCACGTGATGGAAGATGGACGGACTGGGCTGGAACCAATGACCTGGCATCTCTTATGGAGCAGGCGGATCATTTATAGGCGCAAAACAACCAGCCGCGCAGGTTTCTACTGTATATGTTACGTCATCAATGATGATGTTTTTCTTTATACGATTCTGCCTGTACTACTTTTTGGCAGAACGTTCTTAGCAACAGAGTTCTTCGCTGTTGCTCGCATCTGCGTGTGACATTAAAACGTGTTATCCTTATAAGATCGACTTGGGCCTTTCTTCCCTAGCGAGTTGTATTCTCTCTGGTGTGAGCGTTCAGGGGCACGCCTTCACTGGTTCCCAAAAACAGGTAAACACGAAGCAGCCAATGGGGTGAAGAGTTGTGGATAGGGAAGTGGTGAGAAGGAAAACCAGGTAGAGGGTTAGGGTAACTTGTGTTGGATAGGTATTGGGTTTTTTAGCAAACAAACATACACAAACACCTTGTGGACCCAAGCTAAAACAACCACTCCCTTTTCCTTTACTTAACTGGGCCCTTCATAATTAAGGACATCACACACCTGTAATCATTCTCCTACCCCCTAGTTCACACTCCTTCTCATTTAAGAGTCGATTAAGCAACTACAGGAACCTTGGTATGACATGGAACAACTGGACGTGTGTGCCTTTTAAGGTGGTCTGAGGTCCTTGTACTCTCCCCTCCAAATAAGGCAACGTAATGTAGTTTGTGCATCAAGTAAGTTCAGTTGGCAAATAGCGTTGTGCAACAATTAAGTTCAACGGACAATATCGACTGACAAGCGTAAGCGTAGCAACCAACACGTGCTTCCATTCAGCGTTTTCCGTTAGCCTTTCGTCGACCCATGCTACACTCACACTCTCTTGTTCAAGCAGTATAAATCACTTAACTGAGGCCTGGGGGGTCCGGATGGCACCTTCCCAGGCAGAATAAGGCAGGCATTGCAAGTGTGCGCAACCGTAATCTCGCGACTACCTGCCTGCCTGCGGAACGCTGCAGCAGGCCGCCAGAAAGGAATTATGTGGTTGTGCCGCTTGCCCCTTTCCGCCACGCTCCGTTAGGGCCCCATCACAAGCAACTGCACCAATCTCCTGTGGTCCGTGCCTGCATCAATCAAAATCACCGGCAAGCCGCACGGGCTGGGAAGGAGCTTATAAGGGCTCAGTCTAGGGTACATGCACACATTCCCCACACACTGCTCCAGACACCACGCGGCTCCAGGCCCAAAGCAGCATGGGAAATATAGTTCAATGCAGTCCCGGGTACCAACACACCACACCACCAGGGTTTGCCTGTATGTGTGGCTAGGTCCGCAAAACTCCCCATGCCTCACACCAGCTCCCCATTTCCTCACATGTATACATATATAAAATAGTTTTGCATAACAATACAATGAAACGACTCTGACATGAGCAAAAACACAAGCATTTCTTTTAAAGCTGCTACCCATAGTGCTTTGCTCTGCAGCTTCCAGGGATGGCTCCAGGACGGTGCTGTAACATGTGCAGCTGGTTAAATGAAATTGCCTATTTAACACTATTTTTATCATTATCATTGCCTCGCCTTCTCCACCAGAAGACAGAGCTGCCACTGACACAATGCAGCGCCCCCTGCTGACACTCTACAGATGGATCAATGATTTTGAAAACATGTCATCTATACTCCTCGCTCACCTACTTGGGCACATCTGATGCACATTGGTGACCAATGCGAAAAGCTTACACTTCCAGGAAGGAGTTGCTTTCATCGCATCGAATCAATCTCAGTGCACCGTTGTTGAATTCATATGATGATCTCACCAAAGTGCCTAGAAAAAAGGTTAACTTTGCAGTGTGGCATTTCCAGGAGACATCTCGTTTATTTTGTTTTCATAAGGCGTCAACTGCAAACAGTTGTTTCGTAGCAACCTCCAAAGCAAAGGGAAGGGATACAGACATATGTTCTTTTACAGGCTTTGGGAACATTTAGATCTGTTGAATGCCAAGGCGAAGGGGCACATGGTGAAGTTCATTGAATTGAGGAGGCAAAGGGTTAATCAGAAAGAGGGATGGAAACAAGAGGTAAGTGCAATTGATAAGGTTACAGGGCTGACAAAGGTCCAGAGGCAGGAATTGCAAAGGGAGTCTGTAACAGAACCACACAGGTTAAGTGCAAGGACAAAAAAGTCTAATCAGGCAGAGGGAAGGGGTAAACGGAGAGAAAACAAGATAAGTGCCAGTAAGGCTAATCGATGGCCTATTGAAGGCCATGACTTCAGCTAACAAGGATGTCCAGGGAAGTCCATGTTGATTGGTGGACTCTAGGGACCAAGCTTCCTGCGCAGTCTAGATGCCAGACAGGACAGTCCATGATGGCAGCAAGTGTTACGTCAAAACCAAAGGACCTCCTGAGGTTTTTAGGGAATCGGAGATGGTACTTGACTGACTTCATGGCAGCTGGAAGCTCGTTCCAGCGGATGGGACCAGCCACATCAAGAGTTCTTCAACCTAGCTGTTTTATGTTGCATTGAGTCCACACCAAAGACCTGGGTCCAGCAGGCGACAAGGGCCTGGATGGGATGTATTGCTTCACCTTTTGCATGAGATAGACTGGGTCAGTACTCGAGAAGACTCTTGCATGCAGGCGCCGCCAGGAAGACATTGTAAGGAGAGCAACCCTGGCATTATGTGCTTAATCTAGGAAGGGAGGGTCTGCTGCTCCTCCTGTGCAAGGCTGTATAGCAATTAATCAATCTGATTTCTGCTCACATTTTGTAGTCTAGCAATTTGAAACACCTGAACTGTTGAAAGTGCTCTCTGATGTGTTGCTTACTGTCAATTCTCTGTAGATCGCCAGCGCAGCCGAGAGTAGAAGTCACCTGGACGCCCCATACAGAGCCGGCAGACATATTTAAACAAAACACCAAAGCATGCTGTGAATCCAAATTTAAAGTCCATGCTCTGTCCGATCGTTGGTTCTTTATAGCAGCCAGGGAGGCCACCCGCAGAGGACACCAGCCAGGAATGCCCTACTTCAGACCTGCCAAGGCCCATTGCTGTCCGACAGTTCATGCATGGGGCAATATTTTCTTAGCATGGATGTCAGTGTGTCCCGAAGTCCAGCAGCTCCAGCTGCAGCGGCAATCCATTCTCAGTTCCGGCAGTCCTTCAGCAGTATTGAGTTTCTTTTACTGACGGAGCGGCTACCGCACCCGATATAGATGAATGTTCTGAAGGGCTTCGCTATCGGTGTCGGCTCCAAGGTACACGTTGTAGTCCAGCTGAACCTCTTCCACCCAATGGTTGAGATCAATGCCGGTCTGAAACATAAATAAAACAGCATCTTTAGACATGAAGTAAGAAACCAAAACAGCGGCTTTCTGTAGCAAGTAAACAATAAAGGCAGATCCACTGAAGGATGGCAAGGGTCCCACGCAGCTTCAATGGAACCAAAGATCCTTTTTCTGCTCTCTTGGAAATGGTGGGGCTGAAACGGGTGCTTTGACGAATCTCGCTGAGGACGGCACACTCGGCACACCAGTGCAGCGGGGTCATAGATGTCGGCTGGCACGAATTAAGGCCCAGGAGGCATCAATACGACATCACAGCAGGCGTATAACCTGGTGGATCCCTAGCATATCGCAATGCCCCAGCTCTTGGTACGATAAAGCTGAAGACACTAGCAGAAAGGTGACACCTAATGCTATGAGCTAATGCAGCCACCTTGGACCGTTGCTCCGGGAACCTCTTAAACACACATCTGAATGAGGCAGTCACATGGCCAAGATCTGTCTCAAGCACAACTTTTAAAATCAACTCTGTGAGTACTTGCATTATACTGGGTTTAGCTGTACCACCTGGGCAGACCAAAGCATCCTCACCTGGAGCTTGCCAAGGGACTCTTCCAAGGCCGGCACTGTCACCAAGAGGGCACCCATCTTGCATACACAGCTGTTGATGAACGTCCAGGCACTAAAACCCAAATTAAACACATGAGTTTTATCATCTGACAATTCTTGCAAAAAGAGTGAGAGTGGAGAATATTGTGTGTCACTGCTTACACCTGTAAAGACCTGCATCATCACATGCTGAGGCAGTTCTCCAGAGGCAACTGTTCTGATCGATCAACTGGCAGGGGCAGCCCTCATCAATAAATACACTGATAAGACAGTTGGGTTGAGGGCTCCTCAGCAAACTAGTGGAGGTAGTCAAGACTCACCAATACACCAGCAAAGACACTTATGTGATATCCACACGTCATTATTGAGTCAAGTCTAATTAATACGGCAACAGAGATAGATAGGCTGATCTTGTTAAAACAGGGGCCTAGCCAGTCCAGAATTGCCAATAAACGGGAGGCGACAACCAAGCCACACCAATGGATAAGCTGAGACACCCATACCCTATGAATGATCTACAATGCTTTCATATACACAATATTTATGCTATACAGTTGAGTTGGGTTAAATTGATAGCCCTAGGATATTCAATATGTAGATAGATAATGTGCAGGGAAAGGGGTAATGATGGGCAACCACCCCCATTAACAAAAGGGCAGAACAATTAGAAAGCCACACAGAATGTGCCACAACCAAATTGTAGAGTTATGAATACAATAAACGAGACAGTTCTCATTAGTCGCAGCGGGGTGGACGTTTCTGCCATAACCTCAGATCAAGGCTGAGTCCACGTACTTGAGCTGAGCGTGGAACGAGATGCAAATACCAGCACTGTTCCCCACCTCCCTATAATTCAGACTCAGCTGCACTCTAGAGCCGCAGATCTCTTCTGTCACTGTTAGAGCAGGAAACATCTTGCAGAAAGCCATGTTCTCCCATAGGCTACTGCTGTAGAGAGTGCTGCGCCAGTATGGTTGTAACGTACTTTCCTGATTATCGCTACTTAGGAATCTTTTATAAATTTTGAGCTGTGTGTCCAAAGCCTCTGACCTCAGAGGGGGGGGGGAGCTGAAAAACGTAAGGTGATAAGGGACTGAACAAAAAAGTCCAACAACCAGTAGCTCGCCTCCCATCAATGGGAGCGCCACAGACTTGAAAGGAACAAGGCTGAGCCACCAGGGGGCGCTGAGAAGTGCTGAAGTGTCTCAGCCGGTCTCCTCCCCGGCGTGCCTTATATGTGGAATTGAGCCCCCCCAGCCCTGTGGGAGGTGAATCCTGACCCCCCCTGAGGTAGGCTGAACCATTGAAGAGGCGGCAGAGCGCGATCCCGGAGTCCGTGGGTGCCGGGAGATCGGTGATCGATCGCACCCCAGCTGGAGACGTGAGCTGAGAGACGGCCTTCCCCGCCGAGGAACTGCGCTGTGGCTGGCGGTGGGGGAGGGGCAGTGGCTTGCTCTGCGGGCTTGCTGCCCCTAGAGTTCTGGTAGTGGGGCGCCCGTGGTCCGGACTGTGGGACTCGGGCGGGGGCATTTGGTGACAGACTCTGCCTCTTAGGAGAACCAGCACGGCGAGCCCCAGTGTCGGGTGGCTGGCCGGCGGGAGAGCCCCGGCGCGGTCGGCGACCTCCCACAGGCTGATTGAAGGTGGGTCGACTCCGTAGAGAGGTCCACGCCGCCCTGCGGTCCCTGAGGGGGGCCGGTTGAAAGGGGCGTGGGTGTGCAGCCTGGGAGGCACCCCTTGCCCCTGTTCTGGACTGTGGCGTTCCTGCAGTGAGGAGGAGGGGAGAAGCGAAGGAGACTGTACCCTGGCCTTTTTTTGATGGTAGATGTGTCGCAGGGGGGCGGCCTGCCCCCCTCACCCTCGTTGGAAAAGAGAGCAGAGAGGAGTCCCCTGCAGGAGAGGTCTCTGTTGGCTGGGGAAGGTCATTCATTGATTTCTTGTTTGGCCCCATTATTAGCCTGAAATGCGGTTGCCCAGCGCCTGCTCAGTGGGTCAGTTGGCCGCCGCTCACTGAAGGTCTGGGAGTGGGTGAGTGGTGGAGGTGGACTGAGGTCGGGTTCCCAGCCCCAGGGTGCCCATCGGACTTGGCTAGCAGGGTGGCCGACCCCCCGAGCCCTACTTGCCCCTCAGACAGCGCTCCAACCTGAGATCTCGCAGGACGGGTAGTCTATCGGTGGGGCGCCACCCACTCTAGAAAGTGCTCATCAGTGGGCTTTAAGTTTTGGAGTTGCCTGGCCACTTGCTACTGTACACCTGGTGGGGGCAGTCAGCGTTCCACAATCCCCCGTTCCAGGGACAGAGGGAGGGGGCAAAGTGACGTTGAGTGGCCGGCCTGGGGTGTGGGTCCCAGTCTTGGAGCTTCAAGGGAGTGTTGGGAGGCGTGAGCGACGTGGAGTGGTCCGCCCGGCTGGCCTGAGGGTCCGAGTCCAGCTGGCCCCCCGGGTCTCCTGTTCCTCTGTTGCGAGGGTCCAACTAATCCTCCTTTGATGGACTGGGTGTAGGCCCTACAAAAGTTCCGGCGTATCCCAGAAAAGTCAGGGGAAAGGGGCATCATGGAGATCACTGGCCAACCGGAGACGATGGAGGACCAATAGATGATATGGCAGCCCTGTCAGAGGAGATCCGAGGCTTCAGGGCGGATATCAGTAGAAGGCTTGACTCCCTTGACAAGAAGGTGGACGCAGTCGAGGACCGAGTCCAGGTCCTAGAGGCCAATCGAACCTCAGCTGACCTCTTCAAAACGCAGTTTGACATTAGGCTGGCTGAGCTGGAGAGGCGGGAGAAGAAGGTCACCCTTAAACTGGATGACCTAGAAAACAGGGAGCGGCGCTCCAACATGAGATTTCTCGGCATCCCGGAACAGGAAGGGGAGACAGAGACAGACATTGCGAGAGGGGTCAAGGCAATTCTAAGTAAACTGTTTGATGGCAAAAACACCAGCGAACCTACAATTGATAGAGCCCATAGAGCAGGGGAGCGCAACAGTGGGCCTGGATCCGTTCTTGTGAAATTCCACTATTATGCTGAGAAAACCAAGATTCTGGAGTTGGTGCGTAAGAAAGGCCCCATTGACTGGAAGGGCGCTAAAATAATGATTTACCAAGACCTCTCAGCACTCACCCTTTCACACCGGAGAATCTGCGGGCCCTTGACGAGGTGGCTACAGTCCAAGGGAGTGCGATATAGGTGGGGTCATCCATTTTCATTCTCCTTTGAGGTGGACGGTTATAAGTATTCCCTTGTCTCGGAGTCCGATATTCAGCGAGTGACTAGTGAACTATTGGGGGACGACTCCTCGAAGCATGTGAAAGATGGTGGGAATGGGGAAGACGGAGGCCACCGTGAATCCTCAGAATTTTTAGGAAGGCATCGCATCCGAGGGCATAGGAAGTTCAGAAAGGTGGAACCGCCATCCCTAAGGCAGCCGACGCCTTAACTCGGATGAAGGTGGCTTTTGCGCTAATTGTTTGCATTGGAATGGAGGGGCTAAATGTCTGGTCTTGTAATGTTTGTGTCTGTCTCCTATGTCTAAACTTTCAGGGTTGCCTTTTGAGTAGAAGGGGGGGTGAAACAGTTTGATGTGATTGGGCATGTTTCCAAAGTGGGGGGCTCAGAATGCTGTGATCTTTTTTGGTGGAAGGCGACCAGGTGGAGGCGATCCTTGGTGGCCTGGTTGTGCGGCAGTTGGATGTCGCAGTCTTTCCATGTGCTCTGGGGCAGGGAGGGTGGGGGGAGAGGGTGTTTGTATTGTTGGGGATGAAATGGGTGGCGAGGTGGACGAAGAGGTTGCTCCTCACAGGTGTTGGGGTCGGTTGTTTATGGCTGCTGGGGCTTCCGGGGAATAGGGGTTTCACAGGGCTTTGCCTGGTTTACTCATGTGCACAGAGGCCGGGGGTTGGGACAGCCACATAAGGCTCCCTAGAGGAGCCGGAGTTTCTTTTTGGCTCTCCCGATGGGTGACTCCCCCTAGATGTTGTCGGTGGGGTCCCTGAATGTGCGGGGATTAAATTCTCCTACTAAGAGATCGTTGGTGACGAGGGAATTTTCTAAGCTTAAACTGCACTTCCTTTTTGTACAGGAATCCCACGGGGCAAGGGGAAGGAACCGTCTCTCAGATCCAGAGCTATCCAGCACGTGTTTCAGTCCCCCTATTCTGCGAAAAAGCGAGGGGTGGCCATTTTGATTTCCCCTAATGCTCACTTCGCCCCCAAGGCTCATAGATCTGACCCGGAAGGGCGTTATATCATGGTTAAGGGATCAGTGAGAGGCAGGTTGTTTACTTTGGTGGGGGTTTATGCCCCGAACGAAGCGCAAGATTTGTTTGGGAAGGGATGGGGGAGAAAATCAGAGGATTCGTGAAGGGCGCACTATTAGTAGGTGGTGACTTTAATATGGTTCTCTGTTTGGTTAAGTTTAGGAAATCCCTTACCCCCTGCCCTGACCTACGGGCCCAAATGAAGTTGGCAGACTCGTTCCGTCGGATTAATGGGGAATTGGACTTGGTGGATGCGGACCCCGTTGAGCACGATCATGAATCACTCTTCACTTTTTTCTCTAAGGTACATCGTGCGTTCTCAAGAATAGATTATGTTTTGGTAGACTCTTCGATCTGGGACTGCATTTTGGATTTTGGGGTAGAAACTATTCCGTGGTATGATCGGTATGATCACGATTTGGTCAGAGTCAATTTGGGGGTCCCCCCCCGTGCCCCGCCCAGGGCTCGGTGGATCTGCAACGACTCCTTACTACTAGATAGGGAGTTGAGAAAGTCCCTTCTAGGTTAAATCAAGGAATACGTCCTTCTTAACGACACCGGGGATGTGGAGGTTATGGGAGTTTGGGACGCATTCAAGGCCATGATCAGAGGCTTCCTGATGGAAATGGGTGCAAGGAAGAAGAGGGAGAGAGATCGTGAGGAGTTAAAGCTGAGAAAGCAAATAGCCGCCATTCAACCGAGAGGGAAGCTGAAATTGCAGATGCGCCCGGACAAGTGGGAGGAGCTTCAGAATCTCAAGGCTAAACTGTCCGCCCTCCTTGTGGGACAGACGGAGAGAAAGCTAGCCTTTTTGAAACAGCAGTACATGGAGAAGGGGGAAAAGGCAGACAGAATCCTAGCTTGGCGGTTGAGGGAGCTTCGTAATAGTAGAAGGCTGAACTCCATCTCAGGTCGGGTGGGGGAAAGAATTCTACAGGATGGCCAGATAGCTGCAGAGTTTAGGCAATATTACGAAGGTCTTTACACATCATAGTATTCAGGAGATGGGGCCGATGTGGACCGGTTCTTAGAATCCCTCCCCATCCCTCGTCTCGCTTCGGAGAACTCAGACTCTTTAGAGCTCCCAATTTCACCCCAGGAAATAATCAACACCATCTCTTCTTTGAGGAGAGGCACAGCGCCAGGGGACGATGGATTCTCTGTCCACTTCTATAAGACTTACCGCTCCACGCTAGCCCTTTTCTTAGCTAAGGTGTTCAACTCTGCCCTAGACACAGGCTCCCTTCCTCGTACCATGATGTTGGCACTTATCGTGCTACTTAAGAAAGAAGGGAAAGATCCCTCGCATTGTCAGTCCTATAGGTCCATCTCCCTTCTTAATATAGATGTTAAAATTCTAGCCAAACTCTTGGCAAATAGATTGTCGAAATGCCTTCCCTCCTTGGTTCACAGAGACCAAGTCGGTTTTATTCCTGGTCGCCAAGGGTCTGACAATGTGAGGAAAACTCTGGGTCTTATGCATGAGGTGTCGAGGCGGAAGGTGGAGGCCTACCTCCTCTCCTTGGACTCAGAAAAGGCCTTTGACAATGTCGAATGACCTTACATGGGAAGGGTGCTCCGAAAGATGGGCTTTGGGGACAAATTCTGTGGGTAGGTCTCGGCCCTGTATAATGATCCCTCAGCTAAGGTACTGGTTAACAGTTGTACTTTGGCGGGTTTTACACTTTCTCGAGGTACCAGTCAGGGGTGGCCCCTTTTTCCCCTTTTGTATGCGCTGGCGATGGAGCCCTTTGCCATTGCGGTCAGGGCTGATAAGGGAATTTCTGGGGTGCATTGTGGGGACTGCAAATTCAAACTATCTTTGTTTGCGGACGATATTTTGGCGTTCCTGACCAACCTTCATGAATCCCTCCTGCACTTGCTGGGCTTAATTCGTCGCTTTGGGTCTTTTTCTGGGCTAAAGGTCAATGTATCCAAATCGTGCATAATGCCGAAAGGGGGGGTTGGATCACGAAATCAGAGGCAGAGCAGAAGTGCTGGGTATGCAAGTGGAGCGGGAATTTTCCAGGTATTTAGGCACCAATATTCCCAGAGACTTAGGTAAAGTGTTTGAGTTAAACTTCCTCCCTCTTCAGTTAAAGATCCAAGGTGATTTGCTAAGATGGGCTCCCCTTACTCTCTCATGGTTTGGGCGAATGGTTACGGTTAAAATGAACATACTTCCGCAGATTCTCTACTCTTTTCGTCCCTTTCCTGTATAGTTCCGGACTCCTTTTTCGAAGTATTGCTATCTCGTCTCCTTCACTTCATTTGGAATGGCAAGAGGGCTAGAGTGAAATATTCCACCCTGACCCTTCCAAAGTCTTGTGGGGGTTTTGGCCTCCCTGATTTTAGACTGTATTATAAAGCAGCCCAGTTACGAGTGATGTTAGAACATCTGAGAGACGATCTAAGGACATATTGGACTTTTGTGGAAGAAGTTCAGGTCCACCCGAGAAAAGTCAGGGACCTCCTATGGGCTCCCCCAAGATCCCTCCCAGGGTAAATTAGATTGCATCCAATCCTGGCTGTCTTGTGGGCGTCCTGGAAGCCTGATAACGATAATAAGCTCCTCTCTTCCTGGCCACCCCCCCCTTTATTCTCTATGGGGACCCCCGATTAATCTCAGAGCTAGAGAGTTCCGATAGATGCAGTCATGGTCCGATCAGGGGTTGGAAAGGGCTGCCCAACTCTTTCACCAGGGTGTCTTTGTTGAATATGGCCAGTTGTCAGAGATGCTGAGGGATAGGCCGCTCTCTGTCTTTGAGTACCTGCGGCTTAAGGGAATCCTCACTCAGGCCGGTTGGCTGGCTGACCTGTCGCGTCCCCTGACTCCCTTTGAAAGGATTTTTGTGGAAGCCAAGACCAGAAAGGGGTCCTTTTCCAAGATTTATAACGTGCTGGTCACAGCTAATCTAGCACGCAGACAGTCGTTCAAGCGTACCTGGGAGGAACGGCTAAGCCTCACCCTTGATGATCAGGCATGGAAGTTAGTCTTCCAAGTCAATTTTTTCGGGGAGGTTGTATACAGCAGCCATGGAACATAACTAAGATTCTTCATTCCTAGCATCTTCCCCCTGTCACTCTATCCAAAATGTTTGCTAAGGTGTCTCCAATGTGTCCTAGGTTGTGTTCGAGCCGTGGTACCTGATTTCATATGTGGTGGGAGTGTCCGGTCATCCAGGTATGCTGGTCGGAACTGCTCACCTGGATCAAGGACATACTCGGAATGAGCCCCTCCCTTCACCCCTTTGAGGTCCTCTTGGGCACGCCCTTGACTGATAATGAGTCGTCTTCTTTTTCAGGGGTGACAGGGGCTATGTTGAGAGTGGGGAGATTAGCTCTGACCCAAAAATGGAAGGGTTCCTCAGCCCCCACCAAAGCAGAGTGGCTTAATAAGTTAATAGCCATTTTCCCGTATGAGAAATTGCCAGCCATCCCCAATGATACTATGTCATCTTTTCTGCAGGATTGGACTGTGGTTCTCTTAAGTGTGGACTTTAAAGCCTTGAAGCTGTGAACTGCCTGGGGGTCTAACGATCTTTGAAGTCTGGGGAGGGCTGCTGGTAGCCTGCCCTGTTGCCACGTCTTGAAATGCCATCTGGGACCTCACTACCAGTGAAGCCCAACTGTAAAGATGTAATGCGTGTCTAGTTCTTACTCTTTGTCTCTTCCACCTTTTCTTCTTGGAACCCTGGTATGCCTGTGGTTGGGGTAGGGGGTGGTGGGGGGAAAATGGGTGTGTTCTGCCTTCTGATGTGTTTAATTGCTGGTTATCGCCAGATGTTGGCTGGCGGAATTGGTATTTGTTGAAAAGCTTAATAAAAACAAAGTGGAAAGAAAGGAACAAGGCGCATTAGACATGCCTACTTTCAGCGGCTTTTACATCTACGTAACACCTGCAATGGATAAAACTGAATCCCCACCAACTCATGCATGACATGCTGAGGAAACAGAGTAGAAAGCTGGCCAAGACAACAAACCCATGCTTTGTAATCAACAGGCCATGTGTCCGTAAAGAGGGCAAGGTGTGACCGGTCCCTCCCTCCAATGGCCATTTAAAAAACAGTGGATCCCAAGTGGCTATTTACACTGAAAAATACAGAAATAACACCTTTGGAGAACAAAAAAAGATGTTCTCCCCAGGTGGAATTAAGAGGAAATGTTTAGGAAACACCCCTCCTAGTTTTCCCCACCACAGTTGACAAGAAAAGAACGTTTCAGTCTCTGTTCATGTGGAGAGTATTGCCTGACATTAGGGGCAAATGAAATCAGATTATCTGATTCCAGCAACCATATGGACGGGAGATTAGTCGTTCTTTAAGGATCTTTCAGGTTTGAACTGCAGGTGACAAAAAAGGGCATTGGGCTCATGCCTCTGCTAATTCTGCATCTGACACGAAAGATGCAACATTTTACCATCTTAATGTACTGCACTCACAATCCTACAGCCTGTGTTTTCATGAATAGTTTTCTGTGTGCAATTTGGTGTGGAATAGCCAGTGGATTTACTGTTGCAGAGGTTCTTTTCCATTTTTTTTTTGGAAACTTCTTTTTATTAATTTTTGAACAAGAAAGTCACAGAAACCATTTCCCCAAACTCCCCCCCCGCCTCCCCAAGGCAGCTTCAGTTTATCATTGTCAAAGAAAGATCCAGTTCAAATAGTCCACGACGCCTCGCATAGGCAGCCCCCCCATTCCACACACCCCTCCTATCCCGTCCTCTCCTTCCACCCCTCCCCTCCACTTTGCGCCACGTCCATGACCCTCTACAACCGCCTTCCCACCAACAGAGCTCACCCCAGGTCCAGTAATCGCAGACGCTGAGGCCGCCAGCCAATTCGAAAGTCATCTTGTAAAAAGCACAGGGTGTCCTCCCACTCTCCTGCGAAGGATTGCAGCTTATTATCTTTTGCGTACGTGGCCCATTCAAGAGACACTATGTCCCAGATTTTACGTAGCCAATCCTGGAGAAGAGGGACCTCTCCACTCCTCCATCTTTGAGCTATCACTGTCATAGCGGCCAGGACAAAGATCACTCTCGCTTTCTCCCGAGATTTGGGCTCCCCCCCATTACTCCTCCCCACTCTCAGTATAATCTCCTCAGGGGACCTACTACTTCCCGGCCCCCATACCTGCTCCTGGGCCCTCTGCACCTCTACCCAGAAGGGTGTAATACGTGGGCACTTCCACCAGATATGCTGTGCCGTACCCTCCAATCCACACCCTCTCCAACACTTCCCCAAAGCCGCAGGAAACATCTCTTTAAGCCTGGCCGGGGTGTAGTGCCAGCCAAGTAAGATTTTGTACCACATTTCCTGGAGTTGCGAGGCTCTCGCTAGATAGGGGATAACCCGCCACAGACGTTCCCATTCCTCCCGCTCAACTGTTCTGCCTATTATCTGGTCCCATCTCCGCATATACTGCCATGGGGCTCCATCTGGAGTTTCGTCTAATACCTTGTAGAGATTGGATATAAGGCCCCTAGACCCATCATTCGAGTGCAGAAACTTCTCAAACCTCGTCCTCCCCCTGGTGGCCGCCAGCTTATTTAGGGGGTGCATTACCCAGATGCGCAATTGCGCATACCGGAGCCTCTCCCCCTCCCCCACCCCGTATTCCTTTTTACAATCCTCAAACAAGAGTATCTTCCCCCCTCGGAATATGTCCCCCAGCCATCTACAGCCTCCTTCCTCCCATTGTCGGAAAGCCCTTCTTCCATTCCCGGGGTAAACTCTCTATTACGAAACAGGGGCATGTAGGGAGTGGGAAACGTCGTAATCCCATTGCATTTGACTAAATGGTCCCAATTCCGAACCATCAAACTAGTAATGGTACTCTCGTATATGTGACCCAGGCGGAGCCCCTTCGGCAGCCATAGAACCTCCGCAAGACTGCGATGCGCAACAGCCCTATCCATCGCCACCCACTGCTTATTTAGTGAGGGCTCCCCCTCACGTAGCCATTCCCTAACCACCCTTAGTTGGGTCGCCTCATAGTACCGTTGGAAATTCGGAAGCGCTAGGCCTCTCTCCCGCCTAGGAGCCTGCAATATGTGCTTGCTAATCCGCAGCTTCTTCCCCGCCCACAGGAAATTCCTGGTGAGCAGGTTCAACTTCTTAAAGAATCCCCGGGGGACCCCCTGAGGAATTGCCTGGAACAGATACAGAAGGCGGGGGAGCGTTACCATTTTAACCTTTGCCAGCCTATCCAGCCACATTATCGGTAGAGTCCTCCAACTGCGAAAGTCCCCTTCAATGCTTTTAAGAAGTGGGGGATAGTTTGCCCCATACCAGCCCTCCAACCTCAACGTGATTTTCACCCCAAGATACCTAGTGCCGTGTGGACTCCCTCAGGGCAATCTGCTCGTCGCCCTTTAGCGTCAGGTTCAATAATTCGGATTTGGCATAATTGATCTTAAGACCCGAAGTTGCACCGAATGATTCGAACAAGCTTCTACTTAGTTGTATAGATTTGTGTGGGGCCGTGAGAGCTAGCAGAAGGTCATCCGCGAATGCCGCCACCTTCTGTTCAGTCCCCCAAAAGGAATAGCCCTTATCCCCTCCACAGCTCTAATCGCCTGCAAAAGGGGCTCAGGATAAATCGCGTAAAGCATGGTGGTCAAAGGGCAGCCTTGCTTGGTCCCCCTGGTCAACCCAAAAAGCCTAGACATCGCTCCATTCACCGCTATTCTCAGCTTGGGTGTCTGATAATTGGCCTGCACCATGCGCAAGAGCATCCAGCGAAAGGAGGACCGCGGGAGTGTCCGTTCTATGAGATTTTTCCACCAGATGCGCAATCCTTCGTATATTGTCTGCAGTCTGCCGACCCATTACAAACCCCGCTTGGTCCGGGTGAACCATGCCAGGAAGGGAACCCTCCAGCCTCCTCGCGAAGACCTTCGTGAAGATGTTAGCGTCAATATTGATCAGCGCTATAGGCCTATAAGATGTCCGTTCCTCCGGGTTCTTAGGCGCCTTCAGATTCTTTTCCATTTTAAGAGGAGGTGGTTGTTTTATCTCTGCTGTGCTTGTGACGAGGTAGATCAATCCCAAGCATGCTTGACTCTTGGTTCCTTGGGTATCACTATTGCAACGAGGGATATCACTCCTGAGGAATGCCTGACTCTTGGTTCTTTGGGTCTGTGAGAAACCGGAAGGGGATCTGTCCTCCAGGTGGCGAGGACATGCCCATCGCTATTGGATCCAGTTCTTGGGGGTGGACCAGTGAGGGAGGATTACCTGGATGGGGTGTCCTTGGGGAGTGGGACACTGATGGTTGAGACGTGGTATCTCCCTTCTTTCAACTCCTTTTCCCCATCCTACCACGTAGAATCCAAAACACGCCCCCCCTCTTTTTCAGACATTAACACCTTTGCACAACACGAATGACAACGGGCTAGCGCCAGAGCCGTTTACCTGACATGTGCGAGTACAAGGGTGAGGCAAAGGCAGGCAATTGACCAGAATCACACACAGCTGACGGCCCTTTCACTTCCCCACAGGGATAAAAGATGGAGCACGAGAGCACAGGACGAGCCAGGCAGACTAAACGATGTAAAAGCCAACTCAGCACAGCAGTTCAAAAGGAGGCAAAAGATGATGCTTACAGAGGGGGTGACAAGGAGACAAGCAGCCTTGCCCTTTCCAACCAAGGCCTGTGAAACCTCTTCAGATGGAAACCTAAGGCTGAGAACAATAGCCAGCGTGTATTGCAACAGATGTCTACGGTACACAATACCCTCCTCTGCTGATAACCAAGCCGGGGAAAGACGTTGGTCTCCCTGGTACCAACCCTGACTCAAAGGAGAAGTAAGCCAAGCAGTTCATCACATCCGGTGAGTCGAGGAGAGAGTCGATAAGAAACTGAACTGTGATGAACAAAAATTAGAAAGCAGCTAAATTTGAACTTTGAAAGGTTAAAAGGAACCTTTGAGAAAGAGAGGGAAAACCCACAAACAGAGGTGTCCGACACCACGTGGGTACTCACGCAGGAAACTCCGGGCGATTACCAGATAAGAGATTACCGTAACCAGAAGGCTTTGGGAAGAGGCGAAGAGAGGTGACAGTGGGTATACAGGCATCTTATAAAATCCTCTGTACCATCGAAAGTCTTTGACCGACAGATGATTGGGAAAGAAAGGGAAATGAATACCGCTTGGTGAATTGAGCGCTTGAACAGAGTGTTGCAAAAGTTGTTGGGAGAGAACCCGGCAGAGGGAAGCCGACAATCGGGGGCAAAGCCTGAAGGACTGACATTAAGACTTGTGAAAGGAAGAAGCATTGGAAGACCAGGGGAATTGAATGGTCCCCCTTGTCAAGTGGTTCTGAGCACGGTCGCGGGAGATCAGGGGTGAAAAGTTCTCACCCAAAGTCCATCGAGAAAGGAACTTTTTGTCTGTTTGTTTGTAGTTGAATACATCAGGCCCTCGAAGGCAAGAGAAAGTTTTGGAAAAGAGACTTAACCATCGAAGAACCTGATAGCTGGGACGGAACTGTGGGCTCGAGCTTAGAAAGCCTGAGTGTGTGCTGTGCCCCAAGGTCCCACTGTGTCCCGTGCTGAAAACGTGGGGAAGGGAGACCCCTGGCAATCACAGCCTGGCTTATTATTTGTGAACACTTCTTGCTTTATTGAACCCTTATCCTACACTTTTTTTGTAATTAGTTGTAAGGAATTGGCAATAGGTTTTTCTTAGTATAGGCCCTTTGGCCCTTTTATTTTGACACAACGCCACTAGGACGATCTTATTTTTTTTGTTTGATGGTCAAAACTTGCTCCCATCTTAGTTTTACGTTAGACGTTTTTCTACCCTGCATTTACAATAAACACCCTTGAACTGTGATCACTTGTGTTTGTCTTTACTGTTGCCACCATGAGTTCCTTATAGTACTCTCACATCTACTCCCCAGGGATCTTCTGTTCAGGGGGCCAGGGAAGCGAGGGAGGATTACCTGAATAGTGGAGAGAGGGTGCCTGGGGCCGAGACATGGTATTCCCCCTTTGCTGATATTGACCTTCCCTCACCTCCCTTAGCCTTTATGGGCTATTGTCAATCTCATCCCATCCTCCCCTGTAGTTCTCCTTTAAGTACTGAAAAGAAGAAGCAACAACTGGGAGTAGTACAGAGTTCCTATTATAAACACCACTCTGCTATTGGACGAAGAAGAGTGGTTTCGAAGCATGTAGTAATAAAGATCAGGCATGTCACACTAATAGGCTTAAACAGTGTCAGGCAATTGAGTATACCTCGTTTCACCTGCACCCTGTAAGTAGTAGAGAACAGTATAAAAGGTGGAAATCAGAAGCACAAGAGTCATAGTCGTAGAAGGAACAGAGCACTGAGGAGTTGCTGTGCTAAACCACCGAAATGCAGACACACCGATGGAGATCCCGAGAGTCTTGCCGAGGTGACTGTGCAGGACTGGGAGCCCTAGTGAGGGAAGGCCTACAACAATCGCAGCCAGGGAGCAGAGGCAGAGCCAAGCACGAAGGCCAGCATATGCGTAATGAGGCACCTGGGAAACAGGCAAGTTAGTTTTTCAGCTTGGGGAGAAGCCACCGAACGCAGCTGCAGAGACCCTGTAAGTGTCGGGAGGCACTAGGAACACCGGAGCGGTCCATGGGACCATGGAAATGGTAACGGTCCACGGAAGAAATGCAGATTAACACTTGTTGAATACCAAACTAAATTAAAGGTGTTATTTGCAACACGCACAACTTAAAACTGCATTTACTGTGCCGAACTGTATAAAAGGTGCTAATCAAGCCTGCACAACTTAAAACTACATTTACTGACTATCAAACTGAAAACTGAATTGAATGAAAGGTGTTATCCTGACAAATACAACACACCATTACATTTACTGAATATTGGGCAACAGGAAAGTCGTAGTTGAAGTGAAACCAAGTGAATGCTGCAATTTTTAAGAATTGAATGAAAAGAAAGTTGTAGTGGATCAGACTATGAAATACTAAAGACTGCATAAATATTCTGGGACAATCAAGTGTATCAAGTAAGCCACTGCCAGAAGAAAACCTTAAGAATAAAGAGCCAGACATATAAGGACATTGAAGAGTTGTCTTCAATATTACTGAACAATGGCCTTTGGGGAAACTTATGGTTGCGTGACCTGCGATAGCTGGACCATGTGGTCTGACAACTGCGCCTAGAACAGGTAGTTTCCAAAACACTGGCATTGCCATTATCAAGAGTCAAATTACAAACAAGGCATGTGGTTGCTGTTTGAGTGACTTGTAGCGGGTGGACAGTGTGGTCTGACAACTGCGCCTAGACCAGAAGCCACAAAATATTTGAAAAGCGCTGTTAAGGTGTACGTCCCTAGGATGTTGCGTACTTAAGCTTCCAGGAGATGCACGTTGAGGTGATGCCAGTCTGTCGGTCGATTGGTAGTACGAAGAAAGATGACGCCAAAAGTCAGCCCCACTCCCACCCTAATGGCACAGGGCTGAAGGGGAGCCAACTTCTGACGCCACAATTTATGCGCTTCCCTGGATCTTAATGTGGCGCCAGAACAGTGCAAGCACTGACAGGGAAGGCCGTTCCAGCGTAGTACTGGGCTAGTTGATGTCAGGTCCGGATGAAGTAACAAGGTGTTGAAGATGCTGGTATCACACTTGAACAATAGCCCCAGCCGGGGGCGAACGGTAGACAGGATCAGGCAGTGGAAGGACAATTGAGTGGGAAACCACCAAGGCAAGGGGAAGGCCAGGCACCAAGGGCTAACTGGGAACAGGGAATCAAGACAGGGAGGAAGGGACAAGGACCTGGACAGAAGGGTAAGGGGGGAAAGGACCAGAGAGAGGCTGAACCCCAGGGCAAGAGCAGACAGGACAGGGATCCAACCCCCAAACCAGGCAGGGAGAGGGCGAGGAACAGAGACCCTACCTAACAGGGCAGGAGAGCAAAACAGGAACAACAGAGCAGGGCAGGAATTTACAGGAGCGATGCGGAGGGTCAGGAACCAAGCCGCGTTGAGACGCGACTAGTTCCTGACCCGACCGCACTATAAGGAAGTTCCCGTGAGAACGCGGCCAGGAATGCAATGCCTCCTCCTCGCGCGAGCCCCTGGCGCAAAAGCAAGGCTTGCAACGCAACCTTTGTACTGCCGCCCAACTGCGCATGCACGAGGCGGCGGTGTTCCAGGCAACCGTGGACCCCACCAACGATAACGGGGTAGAGCCTCCAGGGTCGGGCATGACCAGGGGAACCCCTCAGGAGCTGCTTACAGGTAGGTGGTGTCCTAACAAGCGCAATTAAGTGTATGCCCCTGGTGAAGCTAACCAAAGGACGAATTAAGCAGACTCTGTATTCTCTTGTAAACTTGTAAACAGAGGGAGCAAGTCAACTGTTCACTATAAATCTTGGAAAAGGGAACCCTGAGAACCAAAGAGCGGGAGAGTGGTTATCTTGGGGAAGGGAGTCCCAAGATCACAGTGTTGTATGAACTTAGTTACATTTGAACTTGGGGGAAGGGAAACCCAAGACCCTGTTTTTGATGCGAACTGTGATACCTGTGAATCTATGGAAGGTAACTTCAGGACGTGATCAAACCTCCTTGAAAAGAAGTTACATTGTAACTGTATTGAGCTTGAACACTTATATTTGGTTGAGAACATGTACACATTATATTTTGTTGTAGTTGTGAGGACAAGCATAGGTTTTGGCGCAGACAGACTTTTGATTTGGACTGTGGACACATACTTTCCTTAAATTTCTTTAGGCAGGGAAAATCCCACCATCGTATAGGGTTAGTTAGGCGTTACACCATCCTGATCATTAATACAGTTTTGTTTAGAAATATATATCTGTTGTCTGTGTCATCTCTCTTGATGCCATGCCTGTCTCACAGGGTACCACTAATGTGACAAGGAAGATCACTCTTGAAGAATACTTGACTCTTTGGTCTCCCTGGCCCACACCCAGCTTTCCCGCTATTCCCGTTACTTGTATCTTCACTGGGGAGCGCTACTGGTTCTTCCTGGGGTCTTAGTTCACTGTTGGTTCCGCACGCATTCAGCTGGTATTCATGCTTTCCTTCTCCTTGGTCGGTGCGGCTCCACAAAGCCGTTAAAGCAGCGGTCTTGACGTAGGTAGTGGGCCAGATGATCCACCTCAGAGAGGCCACGCCACCACGGAATTCTTCCTGCTTCTGTAGCGAGTCAGGGTTACTCCGATTTGCATGATTTTCCCCAATTTCTTCAGAGAACGAGGGCCTAATTACGTGTCCGGCGGAAGCTGTGCCAGTAAAAACGGCAGGCTGCCGCCAGACTGGTACTTTTTTCCGGCACCTGGCTCCACGGAAACACAAGGTATTACGACCCTGGTGTTCCTGGAAGTCAGGCGCTGAAAACATTTTAATCCCCATTCCCATGTGAGTCCCATAGGACTCAATGGGAATGGGGATGACTGAAGCACTGGCACCGTTGATAACGGTGCTGGTGCTTCCCGGAAATTCTGCTGGCGGGTGCCGTCCTGCCCACCAGGTCAGGCCTGGCGGGCGGGATGGCAGCCACCCGCAGACCAGGAGTGTGCCGGTCCGGTAACAAGGATGCCGGCAGGCTTACTGGCACCATTGTTACCAGACCGGCACACTCGTAATGAGGCCACGATTGTCTCTCGACTTTTCGGGCAGCGCAGGTTTGAATTTCCCTGGCCCTACAGGACGCTCGTCAGCTTCCCTGGCTGCTCTCTCTGCTCCTGAACACCTCGAGTCCTTCTTTGGTCTTTATATTGATGGGACCACCCCCACGTAGCGTCAATCTTTGTTGTCAATGCCTTTGAAGTTATCTTCATGCCTCCTGGTAGTCACCTCATCACAGTAATTTGGTAATCTTTTCTACTGTTGTTCTGTATGTTTATTTGGTTCTTCTTCGTATCAGTCCTATCTGGTTTTACAGATGAGACAGTAAAGACTTCACAATAACACACAGTAGTAGTTTCAGATTTGGAGGGGGAATGAGTCAATGGAAGAAACATGTTACTTACCTGTAACAGTTGTTCTCCAGCATGGGTCTGGCATGGATTCACATGCTCATGAATATTCCCCGTCGTCAGGCTGGGAATCCTCGGTAAAGAAAAAAATCAGTATCAGTTTTGTTTCTGATCTGTCTTTCTTAGTAGTACCCAATCACTGTGCTCTGGGTCATACTGTCCCCAGCCAATGACTGCCCTCTCGGTAAACCCCACCCTGGCAGCCATCCTCAGATTTGGTAGTACGTAAAGTGGCAGTATGACCAAGTGAAGAGCCGCAGAGGGGAAGGAGGGAGGGTTCGCATGTGAATCCATGCGAGACCCATGCTGGAGAACAACAGTTACAGGTAAGTAACTTGTTCCTTCTCCAGCATGGGGTCTGGCATGTATTCACATGCTCATGAATATAAGAATACATAGCAGTACACACATGCACAACCACAGGAGGTGGCAAGGCTCAATATTAAGCATTACATAAAACTCAACATTAAGCATCTCTTACCTCCTCACCAGGCTCACCTTAAGCGAACAGGTTGCGCAGCACTTCCTGCCCGACTCTGGACTTCTCCCTGGAATCCCGGTCGACGCGGTAGAATCTCGTGAAGGTGTGCGTCAACCTCCACGTAGCAGCCCTGCAGATGTCCAGCAGGGGCACACCAGACAAGAACGCCGTGGTAGCAGCGATCGCTCTGGTTGAATGGGCTCTCGGACGGCCGAGCAATGGTCGGTTTGCCAACCGATGACAGTGCATGATGCAGCCGGAGAGCCATCTGGAAATGGAAGCCTTCGAGAGAGCCTTCCCTTGGTTCACAGGTCCAAAGTTCACAAACAGCTGTGATGTCTTCCGAAAACTCTTCGTTCGGTCCCCGTAGAACTTCAGCGCTCTAGCTACATCCAGCAAGTGCAAGGTCCTCTCGGCCGGCGACAAAGGCGACGGGAAAAGACTGGTAATACCAAGGGCTCGTTGAGATGGAAGTCCGACGGCACCTTGGGCATGAAGGAGGGGTGCGTCCTCAGCACTACCCTCGTCTCGTGGAAAGTCAAGTATGGAGGCTTGCAGGATAGGGCCTGAATCTCTCCCACGCATCGTGCAGAGGTGATGGCCACAAGGAACGCTGTCTTCCACGACAGGAACTTCAACGGAGCCGAATGCAAGGGCTCGAATGGCGGGCCCATGAGCCTGGTCAGCACCACTTTCAGCTCCCACGCCGGGGCTGGAGCCTTCACCGGCGGGAACGATCGAAACAGTCCTTTCATAAATTCCTTCACCGGGCGATGAAACCACAGGGACGACCGTCCTGCAGTTCTGGTGTATCGGGAAATCGCTGCCAGATGTATCTTGATGGAAGCATGAGCTAGTCCAGCTTTGGCCAGGGACAGTAAGTATGGTAGCACCTGAGGGGCTGTAATCCGTAGAGGGTTAATCTTCTGTGCACGGCACCAGACAGAGAACCTCTTCCACTTGTGTCCGTAGCACTTGAGAGTTGAGGACGCCCTGGTCTTTGCAAGAACCTCTCTGCAGTCAGCCGGGATATCGTACCCTCCAAACTCTATTGATGCAGGAGCCAGGCCTGCAAGTGCAGCGACTCTGGGTCGTGATGAAGAATGCACCTCCTTCTCTGGAGAGAAGATCTGCGTCCGTCAGCAGTTTGACTGGTGGGGACGCTGACAAGTCTAGAAGGTCCGGGAACCATATTTGTCTCGGCCACCTCGATGCGACGAGGATAATCCTGCACCAGGACCTCTTGAGTTGGTTGATGAGCCTGAGCAGCAACAGTGTTGAGACTTGAATGTCGTGTAGGCAGAAGAGTCCTCTGTCCCCAAATGCCACACAGAGAGAACTCAAAGTCACTCCCTGTGCGACCGTTGAGGCCACAGGTGGAGATAGAACTCCGGAACCGCGAACCTCAGGGACCCCAATCCGCTGCAAGAAAATACTGATTAAGTACCAATAAAATGACAGTAAATGACAGTGCCAAAGTAACGTGAAAAAGGTCTTACCAGACAGGTCAGGAGAAAGGCAACGAACCTATGAGGTAAGGGTCCGGGACTCACGTGGGCAGGTAGACTGTAGTCCCAATAATGGTGTGAGAAACACCTGATGACAAGAACATGGTTTGGTAGCAGTGGAGCTTGAAAGCAAGAAGTTCCAATGACAACCAGATGCAAAAGGGAAATCCGTGTTGCAGTCCAAAGAGCAGTCCGAGTTCAAAGCACAAGCAAATCCAATGTAACAAAGCCAGTAAGGTTATCCAAGCGAAGTCCAAGTAAGCAAACCGAGGTCAAAAATCCAAAAAGAGTCAAGAAATCCAAAGGAACACGTAGCGCCAAACAGGTTGCAAAGAACAGCCGTGAAGCAGCGAGTACAGGAAGAGCCGTGTTTAAATACTTGCGCTACTGGCATTACTTCCCGTCACATGACGTACTGCCGCATCACGTGAGTGGATCCTCGGGTCACGTGAGCACACAGCGCTGGTCACGCGACGCGGAAGCATAGTAGCGTTCCGCCGATAACCTAGACGCCAAGGAAGCTGCCAATGCAAAAAAGGACGCAACCTGGAGAGTGTTCTGTTGCGGGTGAAGCGTGCATGTGCACGCGAGTCATCAGGAGGCCCACGTGAGTGCCGGAGTGTGAAAGGGGAATAAGATGAGACAGAGGGAGTGGGGCGAGCTATAGTACTTCCAGAGTTCTGGGCAATGACAGGAGTGGCAGTATTAACAGGTGTGTGTACAAGGGAGGGTGTGACAAACGGCAACGGAGGGAACGCATACAGGAACAGGCCTTCCCAGGGGAACGAGAAAGCATCGGCCATGCTCCTCGGCTGGGGAAACCTGCTGGCGAACCTATGGCACTTGGAGTTTGCCGCCGTCGCGAACAGGTCGATTTGGGGTTTGCCCCATCGCCGGATGAGTTGATCCACTTGATCCTGGCGTAGTTCCCACTCGTGGCACGAGCGCAGCTCCCTGCTGAGTGAGTTGGCGATGGTGCATCTTATCCCTGCTAGATGAAAAGGTATCAGAAACATCCCCTGGGCAACGGCCCAGTGCCACAGATCCTGGGCTTCCTTGGACAGGGCTGGGGATCTGGTTCCTTCCTGTTTCCGGATGTAGAACATTGTGGTGGTGTTGTCGGTGAAGATCCTCACCACCTTGCCCTTGAGGGACGGGAGGAATGACTTGAGGGCCCAGAACACTGCTCGGAGCTCAAGTATGTTGATGTGGAGCGGCCTCTCCTACGGGAGCCACAGGCCTCTCACGTGAAGATCTCCGGTGTGCGCTCCCCACCCCTCCAGGGAGGCATCCGTCATCACCGTCACCTGGTATGCTGGGGTCTGAAAGTCTGTGCCCACCACAAGATGCGCGCAGGTGCCCCACCATCGAATTGCTGGCGGAATACTTCGTTGAGCGAGATCCTGTCCTCGAAGCTGCCCGTCGCTTGAATCCAACGGCGTCGAGGAACTCCTGCAGAGGGCGCATCCGAAGCCTGCACAGGCGCACCAGATAGATGCAAGAGGACATCATCCCGAGAAGGGACTTGATGGACCTCATTCTGGCCACGTCTGTGGCCAGCAGACGCTGTACCTTGCCCAGGATGGCCTGCGTTCTTTTCCTCCGACGGCGAGGCCAGTCGCGCCACTGTATCGAGCTTGGCTCCCAGAAACAGCGCGACCTGCGACGGAACCAGGTGGGATTTGGAGAAGTTGATGGCGAATCTCAGGTCCGTGAGCAGCCGGACGGTCTTTGCTGTGTGTTCGACGGCGAGTTCCCTTGTCCCTGCTCGGAAGAGTCAGTCGTCCAGGTAGGGGTAGACGTGGATCCCCTGCAGGTGCAGCCGCGCCACCACTGGTGCCAGGCACTTGGTGAACACCCTGGGTGCCGAATGGGAGGGTCTTGAACTGGTAGTGCCGCCCTTGGACTACGAACCTATGAAACTTTCGGTGTCCTTTTAGGATGGGGATGTGAAAGTATGCATCTTCCAAATCCAACAACGATAGGAAGTCGCCTTCCTCCAGCTGGCCCAGCACGTGCTGGAGGGTGACCATCCAGAACTTCTGTGCCTTGATGTATTTGTTTAGCCGACGCAAGTCCAGGAAGGGACGCCAACCTCCTGTCTTCTTCCTGACGAGGAAGTATCTTGAGTATACTCCGGAGCCCCGGAGCCTCTTTGGGACGAGCTCGATGGCCCCTTTCTTAAGCATCGCCCTTAGCTCTAACAGCAGTTGAGGAACGTGGTTTTCCTTCCTGGCCACTGGAGGAATTCGGGGGCACTTCTTTAGAAATTCCAGAGTGTGCCCGTGGGCCAGGGCATCCAGCACCCAACGGTCAGTGGAGATGGACTACCACACGCTGTTGAGCTTCGCCAGCCGGCCTCCCACCGGGGTGCTTCGGTGGGGGCCCGACGCAACGGCCGGTTCAGTCTTGCTTGGAAGCAGCCTTGCCTCCCTGGCGACGACGGCGAGATCCACCTGACTTGCCTCGTCCCCTGTAGGCTTCTTGCGACGAGGAGCAGGATGCCGAACGCTTTGGAGGCACCTTGCTTGCCTCCGGAGTTCCGAAAGGGTGGCCGCCGTTGCTGCAGAACTCCCAAGGCCCGAGCAGTCTCCGTGTTGGTCTTGATGGCCTGCAGCGACTCATCCACTGTCTTTCCAAATAGATTGTTCCCGTCGAAGGGCATGTCCAAAACCTTGGCTTGCATGTCCTGGCGGAAATCCGACGCCTTGAGCCACCCCTGCCGTCGAAGGCAAACGCTGTTGCTCAACTGGCGGAAACCGGTGTCGGCAATGTCCGTTGCCACAGTTATGGCGTGGTCCGACGCCACCTCACCCTCCTGTAGTATCGCCAGGGCCTCTGCCCTCTTGTCGTCCAGGAGGAAGTCCAACATAAGTGCGATCTTGTACCACAATTCCCTGTCGTAGCGGGCCACAATCGCTAGTGCGTTGGCCGCCTTAATCGTTGTCGCCGCCGACGAGATGACTCGTCGTCCCACGGCATCCAGCTTCTTTTCCTCGCCGTCCGGTGGGGAAGTTGAAGATGAAGCCGATGCCCCTCCGCTTTCTTCTTGGCCGCTGCTGAGACGACCGAATCTGGTGTTGGCTGTGCCCTAAGGCACAACGGGGCGGCGTCGGGGACCCGGTACTTCTTCTCGTACCGGTCCCTCTTGGCAGGTGTCGTGGACGGGTTCTTGAGGAGTGCAAGTTCCTCGTCCCAGATGTCATCCAGCAATGGCACCGCGAGGACCGTCTTCCTCTTGGCCTTGCGCCGTTGGTAGAGGAAGCCTTCCTCTTCTTCTCTTCGGGGCAGAGCTGAAAAAGCTCGGATGCCCTGGCAATCATGGCGTGGAAGGAGCCAATCTCGTCAGGCGGGGACGCCCGAGGAATCTGAGAGGCCTGTCCCGTCATCACCGCCGCCGTCGTCATCCGTCCCGTCGTGGCCGTGTCTGTTCCCGTGTCGTCCCTCGGGACCGGGGAAGGTGACAAAGGCTGAGAAGGCCGTGAGGGCTGAAGGGGCACTGGATGAATTCTCCTCCTCTTGTTTCGAGGGCTTCCCGACGGACCCGGTTCAGCTGGGTCATCCGTCGGGGGTAGGGGCAGTTTCGTCCTTATCTCCGTGCATAAGGCTTGGATTGCCGTCAAAATGGCCGCCGAGTTGTCCTGCGGCTCGGATTGCAATGGGCGTGCTGAGAGCGATTGCTGTTCTTCCACGGGAACCTCGTCGTCGTTGCCACCCTTTCTCTCGTCATCCCCCTCGGGATTCCTCCCGTGGGACCGGGCCTTTGCCAAATTCTCGGTCAGTTCCTCCTCGGAGGTTGTGTCCGTGTCCGTAACGGCCACTGCCCCCCCTCTTTTTCCACCGGGGTCTTCACGGGGGTCTTCTCAATGGGCTTAAAAGAGGATTCCCTCCATGGAGGCAGGGAAACTCTGGGCCCTGAGGTCACCGCCACTGGGATAGCCTCCACAGGCTTCGCCAGGGCCGCAGCGACTCACTCGATAGAGGCCTTAGCCGGGTGAATCAAGGCCTTCACCACCTTGGGCGCACTTGAGGCCTTCACCTTAGGGGGAGGGTCAAGGCCTCGCTCCCCCTCGGCCTGTTCCTTCGAGATCAACCGGGGCTTCTCCAGAAGCTTAGCCGGGTTCTCAGATTTTCTCTTCCCTGAGCCAGAGCGTTGGCTCGTGGTTGATGGCGTCGGTGAAGGTGCGCCCTGCCTGGCAGCCGAGGAGCCCGACCATTCGGCGCTCCCAGTGCCCACGGACTTGCAGTGCTTTGCCTTCTGTTGGGCCCCCGTCGCCGGGGCGCCCTCCCAGGACTTAGAAGACCGCTCGGACGACTTCTTCTCACCTGCTGGGCTCTTGCCTTCCAGCCAGTTGGAGAGACGGGTCTGACGATCCCTCATAGTCCGACCCGACATGTTCATGCAAAACGTACAGTCCTTCTCCACGTGCGTTTTGTCCTCGTGGAGGCAGTAAAGGCATTTCGAATGCTCGTCATCCTTGAACACATTTTGTAGGTTGCATCCAGGGCAGATCCTGAACAGTTTGCCGGGAGTCGAGCTTCCATTCTCCTGGGCCATGTTCTTCTCGTCCACGAGGTAGGCCTCAGAAACTTCTGGAATCCTCCTTGAAGCGTAACTCGATGAAAACTTCACCCTTGAGGGGCGTGGATAAATCTGAAATGGGTCCCGTTCATCGGAAGTAGAAAAGGTGGAGTTGAGGCTCGATTAAACAGAAAAATTAGATAAATCTCTTTGAAAAAGCGCAAAACGCAGTAAAAGCTCGAGAGCTATAGCACGAGGACTCCCAACACTTGAACGTGCGGTAAAAATCTGAGGATGGCTGCCAGGGGCGGGACTTAGGGAGAGGGCAGTCATTGGCTGGGGACAGTATGACCCAGAGCACAGCGATTGGTTACTAAGAAAGACAGATCAGAAACGAAACAGATACTGATTTTCTTCTTTACCGAGGATTCCCAGCCTGACGACGGGGAATATTCATGAGCATGTGAATCCATGCCAGACCCCATGCTGGAGAACCATGGCTTCTGGGCACAAGGGGTTAGAGTGGTCTTTCACGCGACAGGAGTCCTTATCCTCATGAGGGGAGTCTCTCCCTATAAGGTCCTCCCGGTTTCTACCACCCCTAAGGGGGACTATTAGGTAGCACCCTCACCTCCCTAGCCTCATTAGGAAGGGCTTCCCTCTGGGGAGAAGTGACGAGAACCTGTGAATCATCACAGTAGAAACCGCCAAAAGTATCAAGGGTGAGATACATTCTTTTGAGATGCCAGAGAAGGGCTCAGGGTTGAGAACAAGACCGTTGATAGGCAAGCTGCCAAAGATAGAAAGGCAGAGATGTGGCAATGCTCCTGATCACCTTGAGTCCTTCTTCTGTCTTTATATTGCTGGGACCACCCCCACATAGCGTCAATCTTCGTTGTCAATGCCTTTGAAGTTATCTTCATGCCTCCTGGTAGTCACCTTGTCACAGTAATTTGGTAATCTTTTCTGAGATACATTCTTTTGAGATGCCAGAGAAGGGCTCAGGGTTGAGAACAAGACCGTTGACAGGCAAGCTGCCAAAGGGAGAAAGGCAGAGATGTGGCAATGCACTCGGGTGACAAGGATCTCTGATCTTGAAGTGTTCCAACTGAGCGGCGTATGACCTGACAAGGTCGCCAAGGAGTTAAAAACTAGGAACCTGCAGAGGCTAAAGGAGAGGCAAGACATGATTTGGCAGAGACCTTGGATAACTGAAGCCGTGACATGGCAGGGTGCCTGAAAAGGAGACCCTTGATCTTGGGGGTTTCTGCCATGTTTATGTGTGGCTATGAGCTGTCAGGAACTCCTCTCCATCTGCTTTAGGCAGCCTATCAGGACAATTCCAGAGCCATACCTATCTCAGAGGTGCTGAGAGGGAGTTAAGGGGGACCCCCATGCCTGGGTCCCAGGTATGTGTGGAGTCATGTCTGTGCATTGAGTACAAAAAAGAAGGTGGGTGAGGCGCGCACTCTCGGTCCTGGTCAATTGAACCTGTTGTAAAAAATATAAGTAGCTGGGTCAAATCCCAAAATGGACAAAAATTCACAGGGTTAGATCCATTCTGCTGCAAATCATGTACTTAGTAATAACAGGGTTAGATCCCTTGCTGCAAATCAGGTACTCAGTAATAACAGGGTTAGATCCCTCGGCTGCATTTCTGTGGTCTGTGGTCTGTAGTTGTTCTCCTCCTAGCGCTTTCCTATCTCTTTACCTGTCCTAGCCCCTATCAGCCTCTACCCTCATCAGGCTTCGTTCTATAATATTTCAGATAGTGCCCCAGAGGCAGTGGAAGCCGCGCTGCCTGCTATACAAACGCAAGACAGGGACTATTGTTACCAGAATTCATCCCACGCCTCATATCACTGGAATAGCTAGTGGACCCCAATGAGCAGTACCAGAATCCAACAACACGGACTACAAGCATCACAATGCACAGGGGTCCAACTGCCAAAAAATCTGGCAGGGACCAGAAATAGAGACAGGGTTGCCCTAATGAGAACATACTTTCCATACCCATGCAAGAGCTGAATGGGAGACCTAACACATGAAACAGGGACCTGAGACTTGCTACAAGGGAACAGTGGAGAAGCAGAGCTCTAGCCAGCTGGGAGCAGCACAGCAGTAGGGGTGACCTATGGACAGTGATGTACTTGATACAGGAGTGGAGCAGAGAACACACTTTCCCAGAGACCTCATTGCTGGCTGGAAGCAAATAGAGGCTTGTGTGACGAATCCCACAATGTTGTTACGGCTTCAGAACGAAGAGCCCCTTCCCATGAGGCCAGGAAGGTGAGGCCGCTACCCGATAGTCCGCGCCTGGGGGTGGGTCTCAGCGAGTGGCTCTCATGGGAGGGGAAACCCCCTTTGGGACCAGTGACAACCACATCGGGAGAATGTGATATTTCCACCAATCACATGACCCTGGACCCTCTTCCCACAGCTACCCCACTTTTCCTATACCTCATTCCTCTTCGCTCCCATCCTCATAACCTATGTACTTTTCTAAAGCAGTCCATGTGGAGAGTACTGAGACAAGGACGAAGCGTGAAGCAATACCGAATAACTATTGGAACCCGTTTTACCGGTCTAGTGGTTCGCAAACATTGATTGGAAGAAACATGATAAAAACCAAAGAAGGACTTGACAGATCATCAAGCCCTCCCCGGAGGAACCGTGAGAGCCAGGAGGATCTCGAGGTGGATGCAGGTACTGACCGGGATGCCAAGAAGAGGGGGAGAGAGTCCAAAGCAGGTCCAGGATGCTAGGACGGCACAGCCTGTAGGCAGACTAAGATTCTGGGCGCCCCAGAGACCCAGGAAGCGTGAGAGTCTGAGACCACGCTGTCCCAGAAGGAGGGAAGACTGCAGAGCCACCGCAGAACAATGGAATCTCCAGGAAGGTACCATAGCCCACGCAAACTAGCCCAGCTACCTCAAGGGAGCCAACAACCATGCAGACCACACCACAAGATATGCAGGTAGTCGAGAAGGTGTTGAACGCTCAAGGAGGTTGTGGCAAGAGTCGGAAGGCTGGGAAAGGAGGGTCTGGAAGCATAATGCAGTCGGAGAAAAGCAAATAAGTACACAGAGTTGAATTAAGGCTTGGCAGGAGAGTGAACCAAGCTGTCATGCAGCGCCCCTGGAAGCAGTGGCAAAGGTGGAGATTCCACCCGTGTGTGCGTAGTGCCTTCGGTTAGAGGACTCGGTCTAGTCCTCACCTAACATGGCCGCCTTCTGTATATCTACACACCGTTCCCTAGGAACTGCGCGTTGAATCCGTCACTTCCTCCTGGACTTCGCTCTCGTGTGATTTTGCAGTTTACTTCTTTCTTTCTATCCGGTCCGGTCATCTCTTGCTACTTCTTCTGCGCTCTCGACTGTCCGCTCCGCCTGTTCCTACACTCTCTCCATTGTGCTTTCTTTTTTCTGAGCCTTTCGGTTCTATCCCTTTTTCCGCTCCACCGCGGATACTCTACTGTTTTCTGCCTCTTCTGCTTGCACCTTTCTATTCCTCTCGTATTCACTTTCACCCAGACATTTTACTGTGGGGTTCGTACTTTCCTTATCTGATCTGTCTTCCTCTATCCCCTATTCCACGAACCTCTCTCTCCCTCTTACCTGGCTGTAAACTATCCCTTAGCTCCGACTGTTCTGTACTCTGTGTTCCGGCCTCTCCTTTCCGTCTGAACAGCTTTCTCTTTCTGTCCTGTTCCTTTGTATTTGTATTTTATTTATTTGTATAGCGTGCCGAGCCCGGGGGCATCTGGGTGCATTTCTTACGAAAGTTTACAGTTACATATATTTACACAATGTTGAAGGGCATAGTATTTGCATATATTACACAATATTGCAAAGTTATTTACATATTGCAAGAGCATTACAAATTACAAAGTCAGTTAAATACAGATAATATTTACAGTAGCATTACCCTAGTGCACCGCACAGGTTAGTTACGCATGTGTGTGGTGGTCCTGGCCTACCAGCCAGGTTTTGGCTTTCCTTCTGAAGGAATGGAAGGAGGGTTCAGTTCTGAGTGGGCTAGGCAGAGAATTCCAGAGCCTTGCAGCAAGCACCAGGAAACTTAAGTCTCCGCCTTCCAGAAGCTTGAATCTCGGTAACAAAAGGCAGTGTGCTTGGGCCACTCTATGGGGTCGATCAGAAGTGTTACGTGTGAATAGGTAAAACAGATATTTTGGTGCCTGCTTGGTGAGGCATTTGTCCATGAATGACAATGATATAAATGCTATTCTTTGGGACACAGAAAGCCAGTGTAGGTTGCGTCTGGTATCTGAGATGTGGTGGTTTCTGGGGGTGTTCAGAGCTGCACTAATGGTGTTATTTTGTGTTACTTGTATAAATTCCATTGGCTGGTCCCTAGATAAAGCGCATTGCAGTAGTCAGGTTTCAACAATACAAGGGTTCTAGCTAAGGTAGTGAAATTGGCGGTGGATAGGAATGGTCGACAGGCGGTTATGAGTTTGCAGGTGTAGGCACTGGAGGAGATAATGGCGTTAGTTTGTCTAGTTAGAGACAGCGTAGAATCTAGGTATATACCAAGAGTTATGGTGTCGCTGGATACCTTAATGGTGTTGCCATCGATGATGAATGAGTCAAAAACAGAGTCTAACTTATTGAGTCTGGGTTGAGACTCAAGGAGTAGTAGCTCTGTTTTATTGTCGTTCAGACAGAGCCATGTTGGGCCATCCAGGCCTGGATGACCAGATAGATATCATTCAAGGCTTTGGAGTCTGCTTTGTAGTCTCCAGTGATGTGGATAAGTATTTGGGTGTCATCTGCATATTTTATGTAGGTGACACCTAAATAGTCAGGAATATCGAAGAGGGGCTTTGTAAACACATTGTAAAGTGTAGGTGATACACAAGATCCTTGGGGGACTCCGCACAGAACTAGTGACGGTGCAGCTGAAGCCGACGGGGAAAAGACCCTCATTGATCTATTCTCCAGGAAGGAGCTAATCCAGGAGGTGGCTTTGTCCGAGAAGTGAGCTGCGGATTAAAAATGGTTGCAGAGTATTTGGTGGTTGACCAAATCAAATGCTGCCGATAAGTTGACTAGTTAGAGGAGGGCCAATTTGCCTTTATCTTTTAGAAATTCAATTTGCGTTTTCAGATCTATCAGGGCTGCTTCAGTTCCATACCTCGGTCTGAAGCCCGATTGTCTCAGGCCGAGGAGGTTATTCGATTCTAAGTAATCCTGGATCTGCAGGTAAGATGCTGTGTCCAGGATTTTGAGCAGGAATGGGACGGTAGTAATAGTCCTGTAGTTAGAAGGTGTACTCGGGTCTAATGATGGTTTTGGGCAAGTGTCTCCCTGACAGTTGGATGGTTTGAGTTTGATGACAATACTTTCCACCTCTTTGATGGAGAGTGGTGAGAAATTAAAAGGCTTGTGAGCGTACTGAACGGGGTCTGAGATGCTGACTGGTATGCTATGCTGCGAGTCCAGTGACAGATTACTTTTTTTGGTTTTGATTTTGTTTTGGAGCATAGTAATTTTATCTAGTAGAGCTTTTTGGATGTTAGCGCACCAGGTACTATCTTTAAGATAAGTATCGGTGGGCGCTGCTGGCGACTTCTTTCGTACTCTATTTCACTTGAGAGATCCTATTGTTGTAAGTATCTTTTTTGGCTTGGAAGATTGCCTCTTTATAGGTGAGGGATACTAATATAAGGCTGTTCTTGATAGCTGCCGTCGGACGACTTTTCCAATGGGTCTCTGCATATCTTTTTTCCTTACGTA
Organism: Ambystoma mexicanum; assembly: GCF_040938575.1. NCBI lineage: Eukaryota > Metazoa > Chordata > Amphibia > Caudata > Ambystomatidae > Ambystoma > Ambystoma mexicanum. Next base: position 28,992,890 of record NC_090940.1, on the reverse strand, counting down.
ACGTTCTGAGATGTGGAGTAAACCAAGAATTAAGATGAGACCGTGGTTTGGATTTCCATAGTTTGAGAGGGGCAATGGAATTAATGGCCTTAAGAATAGTTTGATTGTATATATCGACTAACACCGTAGGGTCTTGGTGGCATTGTTTAGGATAGGTAATATCAGAGGAAGCAACTTCTCACTGCTTATGTCCTTTTTATTTCTGGTGCGGGTAGGTGGGGCGATATCCTGTTTGGAGCAGTGCTTGTCAGATTTAATAGTGAAAGTGATCAGATGGTGATCTGACCAGGCACACAGATTATTGGACGTGATGTTGATGCTGCAATTGAGATCTGTGAGCCAATCAAGGGTCCTCCCTTTGATGTGGGTGGGTTCCTTGATGCGGTGGGTAAAATCAAGTTCTGTGATGGTGTTAGAGATGTCAAGGGCTTTATGATCTTTGGCATCTTGGAAACCTAGATCAAGGTCACCCAGTAGGATGATTTGTGAGTTTGGCTTGGTGTTGGCGGATAGCAGGGTGGTAATGTCTTCTGCAAATGTGGAGACTGGACCAGATGGTTTGTAGATGAGGTGCATGGTAGTAGTTTGGGTAGTTGAGATAGGGATTTTAACAGACAAAAGCTCATCTGAAGGTAAATACTGACTAGGTATTGGTCTGAGGCCTAATGAGCTTTTAGAAATGAATGCGACACCTCCGCCTTTAGATTGGTTAGAGTTTCTGTCACATCTGGTAATGGTATAGTCATTAGGGATGGCGAGTGAAAGGGTTGGTCCTGCTGCAGCATGTAGCCAGGTCTCAGTAATAGCTAAGAAGCCGAGGTCTTGAGTTGTGATAAGGTCTGCAATATCCATTGCATGTGCTGGGAGTGACCTTGCATTAATTAAGGCACCCTTAATGTTGGAAGCTTTGTTGGTGGTGGTTTTAGGAACGTTGGCTGATTTGACAGCCATGTTGAGTTTGTGGCGGAGGTGGTGGAATTGGGTACTGGCAGGGCTGCAGGTAGGAATCTAGAACCTAGTCTGTAGTTCCTAAGATTCAAAGTGCAGGGTAGATTAGGTGTGGGTTTAGTAGCAAAATGTTCTAGCCATAGAGCTGGTGAGTTCAAGTAGGGGTTGTGCAGGCGCATTGCGGATACGGGTGTGGTATTAGTGATGGGTTGTAGGCATGATGGCAAGAAGGTCGTGGGTGGAATGCTGCTTGCTGGGGGGAGCCAATTGCTTGTGGTAAGCGTAGTGTATGTCGTTTTGGACACGTTATTCGCTAGTAGGATGGGCGGGTGGGATGGTGTGACGCTGGTGTTGGGAGAGGTCATGATTGATGTTAGTATAAAGCTTATTATGGAAAACATGTGCATAATGAGGTAAAGTCTGAGTGATCTGACAATCAGGAGTCGAGCTTAGACTGATGGATGCGCAGGGAGTGGATGGGCAGTAGGCGTGTAAGGCAATGGGGCGCAGTTCAAATCCGGCTGGCACGCGTGAAGCGCAGTGGGGCGCAATTCAAATCAATAAGGCAAGCATAAAATACATCGGGCACTATTTAGATCAATGGGGCACAATAGAATGCATTGAGGCGCAGTTCAAATCAGTAAGGCACACATAGAATACAACGGGGCGCTATTCAGATCAGTGGGGCATGCCTAGAATGCATTGCAGCACAATTCAAATCAGTCATCAATCAAATCAGAAAGGCACATGTAGAATACAGTGGGGTGCTATTCAGATCAGTAGGGCACACCAGAATGCATTAGGGCACAATTCCGATCAGTAGGGTGCACATAGGGTGCATTGGGGCGAAGTTCAAATACGCCGATTAGAGAAGGTTGAGGTATGGCATCTTGGTGGTTAAGGAAGCAATTGCATAAACAAGGTGACGCTGCAGACGAGTATTGAGCAGTAACAGTGCAAGTGCACATGCAAGCAGCAGCAGGTCAAGTAGTTTAATGGAAAGGAGCATACGCAGTACAAGTAAATAGAGCACCAACGAGAGAAAAAAGAACGTAGGGGCTTGTTAGCACTGCAATAAAGTGTAATGAGGCAAGCAGGTTGGTATTGACATAGGGCACCATATGAGTGTATAAAGCGATGAAATAGGGATTACATTACCCAATGCTGCCTTTGGATAAGACAACGGTTGAGCTTAAAAGCAGATATAGGCAGATGAAGCAATATGCTACTCATGTATGGCACGTTTATGCTAAATATGCACTGAATATGCATAACTTTATCTAGTTACTCCTTTCTGATGAACTATACTTTTCCTGTGGCCTAATTTGTTAGGGGACCTACTACGTATACCTTTTGCTCAGATTGTTTGGAACTCCTCCAAGTACCTACCCTTTGGAACTTTGCAACCTGCATATATACCCGATACGTTGTGGGTGATTCTATCCAGTGGCAGACCTGAACAGCTTCCTTCTGCCAGCGAACCTGTGTGTGCCTTCTGTGTTCCGGACTTTAGTCAGAGACACTCTTGTGACTTTACCACAAACTATAGTTTGGAAAGTCAATTTCCAGACCTTAGGAGCGTATTCCGAGAGTTCATATGAGTTCCACAAGACTAGACTGCTTCATCTTCTGGAGGAACCTTGGAGCAAGTACAGTAACATCTGCCAGGGTTTTCTGGTGCCCACTGGCTTTTTCCCTGGATTAAGGGCTGGTTCCTTGGGGTTCCCCTTGACTTGGAGTTTACACCAGTCATGGTGGCCTCCGAGAGAGCTCGACCCTACTTGCACGATAAGAAGGAGAAAAAACCCAAGGAGAAGACGACCAAGGAATCCAGGCGGACAAGAAAGAAGAAACAGTCTAGAGGTCCAAAAACAGCTCATCTGACGCCCAAGGTGAGGAGGAAGCTCGGGAGGGTTCACCGGTGTATGACACAAGCCCACAGAAAGGAAAATTGAGGTTGGAATTGCGAGTCTGGGACTCGCACCCAAATAAAGAGAACCGGAACTTGATGAACAGTCCATACAGTGCTTGGCAGGTTAGTGAACCAAAACCTGCATCAACTACTGCAGCCTGGGGAGTGCATCCAAGCTATTCCACTTCGTCACAGTACTTGGTGAGTCAGGGACCCACTACAGCTTGGGAAGCATCCAGGTTATTATTCTTCGTCGCAGTACCCGGTGAGGGGGATTCAGGTCTGGCCACCAGGGTCAGGGACCCACTAAAGCTTGGGGAGTGCATCTATGCTGTTCTTCTTCAGTACAGTAAAAGGCAAGAGGAAGCCAGAGCTGCCAACCAGGGTCTGGGACCCCAAGGAGCTACTTTGTAAGCATGAGAAAGGATAGGGGAAGGGAGACATTCCCCCCAACAGCCAAGGAGTGGCTGAAACCACACTGGAAAATCCTACTAAGACAAGAACTGCCTTTTGGGCATGGGAAGGGGGTCACTCCTCTGGACCAAGAAGACTTCATTTCAATCTGGTTAGCTTAGTCTGTAGAGGATTGTTAGAACAGTTGTTCTGAAGTCCAACTAAGGGCTTAGTAAAACCATTCAACTGAGGCAATACAAGACTCCACTCTTAGTATAAGGCTGTACCACCTGAGTACATGGTAGCGCAGACAGAGCAGCCAGGCTTATTTTAGGCTGTAGACTCAGTACACATGAAATTGTAATACAAATGGTCCAAAACAAACACTGACACATTGTGTATGTAAAAATAAATGATTTATTTAAATACAAGTAGGCCCAGATAAATCTAGGGGTATAAGTAAGCACTAACACATTATATGAAATCACAATTATAAAAACACCACACTATACTTGAAGGTACACAGACCAAAGTATAAACCTTTATTTGGAACCCCTGACAGTAGTTATAGGGAAGTCAAAACCTTTTCATACACATTCAGTATAGGTCACACCTATTCTTGCGGAGTCAAAACCAATGGTTACTTTTCATAATTATATTCAGTAATGTAAGGGCAGTAGACCCTTCAAGTTGTACAGTGACTCTCAGTTCAAATCACATAATCAGTCAACTGGACAATATACTTCTGGTGAATAGTAGAACACTTATTCTAGGTACAGTAAAAACCTATAACTACTTTTGTGATAACACACAGTTATACTAGGCGATTAATCTGAGGATGTACTATTCAATTATAGGTGCTTTGGAGATCAGTGAAACACAGATAGAGATAAACAGTAACTCTTGTAACTTATTTTTGGGAAGGCACACAGCTAACTCAAGGTTAATAAAACCCATATACTTTTATATCTCACAAGCAGTCCAGGTTAGATCTTTCCGAGCTAGAAGGATAACAAGTATGACTTATCAGGGACAGTTTGAACCACATACTCTAGGTTTGATAGCACAAGTAAAGTAAAACCCAATGTTACACTTTACTGAATAACTCTAGGTAAGCAACAACCTAATACAGACCTATTCTGGACAGGCGAACAGCAAGTCAGGGGAAGCAAGACCCAGTTGGGGGAACTCATACAATTATCCCCAAAGGACTAATCTGGTGATACAAACAGTTGGAGGACACTCATACAATTACCCTGCAGGAATAATCTGGTGAAACCAACACTTTACTTTTGGGAAGAGGCACCACCTAATCACAGGTGAGAAAAATACCTTCACATCTACTTTCTATTAGACTGGCAAAACAGTTGCTAAGGAGGAAAAGATGTTAACCATACTTTTAAGAATAGTGCATCACACATCCAAGGTAAGAACTTTTATAACTGTTCACTCTTAGCGTTACAGTTACCAACCAACTCTTTACAAGTAAGTTATTTTTAAACACTTATTTTCTTTTCTAGGTAAATGTCCCAATCCCTTAAAAGTCTTTCTTTTATTCTTGGAGCGTGAGTGTTCTCAGTGGCAGAAGGTGGGTCACTAGGACTAGTGACCAACAGGCAGTGTCAGGGTAGGTTCTTTAGTAGCAAAAGTCAGAGTTCTTTAGGAAAACTGGGCAAACAGGTGAGTACTTTACTTCTAAATTAGAAGAGGGTCCAGGGACTTCACAGAAGACATGCTAGCAGGATTCTAGCAGTGGGACTGTGTCCACTGGATGAGAGGCCTCCCCATCACAGAAAACAAACCACATCTACACAGAAATCCTAACAGGCTTAAGGTAAGTACATAACCAAGCCAACACAGTACCTCAGCATTGAAGAAGATTTTGCAGCAGGAGGACTTCAGGGTCTGCAACCAAATACCCAGTCAGTGGATTCTTTGTCGTGGTGACTGAAAACTTGGAAGAAACTTTGCAGCACGGATCGATGAAGAAGGCTCTAGGCAAGGTTTCCCTCATGGCTAAATACGGTTCTGCGGATTTGGCACCTTTTCAAGGAGCACAGAAGAAGACAGAAAATCGCGATTGAATTCTCATTGTTACAAAGGTCCAGCACTCTGTTGAGGGGACTTTTCAGACTCCATTCGTGTCTCAGAATATCCACCAGGATGCCCAACAAGGTTCAGCAAGATTCTGAATTCGGAAGACTGTGCACCGCGCAGTGGGCCTCATCACGACTTTGGCGGTAATGCGGCGGATTATCCGCCGAATGTAAATAGCGCTTACGCCAAGGACCCCAGCGGATAATCCGCCAGATCACGAGTTATCGTGCACGCGCCCCGGTCCATGGCGGTATCGCGAATAGCGCGAACCTTTAAATCCGGCGCACCGTGCACTACCGCCATATCGCGCTCATAGCGCACGGGAAACGCGTCACCGCCGGAACGGGAAATAAAGCGGCGGCCATCTTGGAAATCACAATCTGTCAGCTATCACAGCCCCTGGAAGCCATCCACGCCATCCAACCCCAAAACATGTCTCAGGAGCGCACTAGGGGCAAGCCCGCCCTGGACAGGGTGCGAAAGCCCAAATTCAGTGACCAGGAGCTAACTGTACTGGTCGAGGAGGCCAAGATACACCACGAGGAGCTGCAGCAGCGCAAAACAAGTGGCCAGCGCAGAGCACAAATTTGGCGATCAATCAGCCAAAGGGTCAGTGCTGTGGGGCGCGTGCCCCGGGATGGGGAGGATTGCCGCAAGCGCCTGAACAACCTGCGCGTGCGAGTCCGTGGCATCCTGTCACAGCACCGGAGTGCAAGTAGGGCCACTGGAGGAGGCCCACCCCCACCCGAACTCACACCTTGGGAGGAGAAAATGACAGCCCTGATAGATGTTGTCACCATCGAGGGCATTGGTGGAGCGGAGGCAGGCACTGGCATCGACCCAACTGCAGGTGAGTCCCACCCCCGAATGCATGCAGCTGAAAGAACCACACATGCAGACCCTGAGTGAATGAATGCGAAGAAATGTGTGTGAGGTACTGCATACACCCATAAGTGAGGCCTACATCCATTGAACCGTAGTGCTGCCTAGATGACCCTGCACGTGCAGTGCATGAATGACAGGGGCAGGGGATAGACATCCGTCGCCATAGGACAGCTACGTAGAGTTTGAGTGTGCATGAATACACCCCCAAAACCCAGAGCGCAGTTCACCCCAACCACGCATGCAATCTTGTCACTCCAACATTCCCATGCAGTATACCTCTATACACACTCAAAAAAAGCACAACATGGCGACTGAACAGAATGCAAGTTGAATGCGTGATTGATACTGTCCTCAATCACACTTGTTGGCATGAACTGCATCACACAAATATATGTAGCATTGAACTCAAACCACACCCTTTGTACCCCACAGGCACACGTCGATCCCAACGGGACGAAGATGATGGGGAGGAGGCCACACCAACACTGCGCCCACTGCAGTGCGCCTCCACCAGCACCACCACCCCACAAAGAGGCCGTACGGAAGGGAGACGACCCGGGCCAACACCCACTTCACCCCAACGCAGCCCCACCAGACAGCAGCAGCAGCCACATGGCCGCAGGGAGGCCACCGCCAGCTCGCCCCAAGCCACCAGTCACAGCCCCGATACTGAGGGACAGAGGTCTGGATCTGAGCCCGACGTGGGAGCAACACCTCCACGTGGCCATCATGCCGGAGGACAGCACTCTCCCGGAAGCAGTGAGGCCGAAGGGATGGTCACACCCCAGGAAGCCCAAGCCCAGGCACACACCATGCACTAAGTCGACATGTGCCTGTGCGTCGTGTCTGCACACCACAGCCGGTCGTGGTCACGCCATCATATGGCAGCCCAGAAGACCGGCACTCTGAGCCAGGCAGCCCAGTCCAAGCTGGCGCCATGTCGCCATGCAGCCCCCCCCCCCGCGACAGCACACAAGTCGCAGGCCAACACAAGACACACCAGGGGAGCCCTTCGTCACTGGGGCAGCAGTGATGGGCCGACTCAACATTATTGAGGCAAAACAGGCCAGGGTGGAATCAATGGCCAAGGTGCAGAGCAGGCACATCAAGGCTGTCAGTGCATCTATACGACATGGGTGCAAATACATAGCGCGGGACAATGCGCGCACACGCAGAGTCGTTGAACAATGTACCGCTGCCCTGACAGGCTTCGGGCAACGAGTGAGGGAGTTGACGGAGGCAGTCTCAGCACTTGCTGAGCAAACAAGGGAGGGAAACAACCTCATGCGACAGCACATGATGGCCGCCCCTTCAGTCCCTTCGACATCAACCACACCCACGGAGGGATCCCTCGAGCCATCTCCTAGGCGCCGGTCCATGCGCCACCTAAGAGCACGCACACAAGAGGGGCCCGGAAAAGGAAAGCGCCCACGACCATCCTAGTGGTGCATGGCATCGTTGTTGGTGCCCTGAAAAGACACATGTGCCTATCTGCACAGTTGGGGGTAGTTCACTAGGAGGAGGGGGGATTGTGTGCTGGGTGTTTACTGGGAGGAGGGGGGATTGTGTGGTGGGTTTTCACTGGGGGAGGGAGGATTGTGTGCTGGGTGTTCACGGGGGGGTGGGGGATTGTGTGCTGGGTGTTTAGTGGGGTGAGGGGGGTTTGTTGGACGGAAAATAATCACGTTAGAAAAATCACAATGCATGGACAGTAGTGATTGTTACTAATGCAATTTAATGTTGAAGTGACATATTTCCAATTTACCCATTACCCATTTCTAAAAGAATCCATCTATCAATCCCTGTCTTGCCAACCTCCCCTCCCACAGCCCAATCCTTTGTGCATGTTCAACACCTTCTGGCACTTCATCGCCCTCACTACCATCCTCAGGTGGCTGCACATGAGCATCAGGGGGCAGTGGCACATTTCTGCGACAGGAGATGTTGCGCAGCATGGCACATGTCAGTATAATTTTGCCAACTTTTTCTGGTGCATACATCATTGCCCCTCCCGTACGGTCGAGGCACCGGAAGCGTGCCTTTAGCAGTCCAAATGCTCTCTCCACGCAGATCCATGTACAGGCATGGCCAAGGTTGTATGCCCGCTCCGCCGCCGTGTGTGGGTGACGCACAGGGGTCATGAGCCACATGTACTGGGGATATCCAGAATCACCTGCAGGGGAGAGAAAGCCGGTATGGGGACAAGGTAAGTCCAGTGGGTGTACAGTGCTCTGTCATCAGTGTTATTTTGCCATATTTGTCATTTGGCCTATGACATTGTGGAGTGTGCTGTCCTACGGGCACGATTGAATCAATGGGGTACTCTCCACTTGGGACGCCTATGTTTCTGTATGTAACAGTACTCATTCACTTGTTGTAGGATAAGGGGGCCCTTCCATCGACTTCTGCATGACAGAAGTGGCTGCCTCATGTGTCATTGCAAATCCATTTGGCTACAGTTGCATTTGCTGGTCGTCACTATTCTGTACTGTTCTCCATGCATTTCCATGGCCATTTTGGGGACAGTGTTTGTGGGATGTGCATTGTCATTACTCGGCCTACTTATGTGTGGAGCATTCGTGGATGTGCCAGGTGATGGTTTGGAATTTCATTACTGTCGGATGGCCAGGGTGGGATTTCTGTACTGTCTCAGTGTTGGGAGCCATGGTACTACTCACACAGGAGGCTTTATTGTGGTGGGGCTTCCATATGTCACTGTGCCGCAACATGTCTTACATCCTGCATGGGTGTGTTCTGCTGTGTTGGACATGTCCAAGGTTTATCGTGCAAGGTGCTTGAATGTGAATGCTGCAGTAATGCTACTGCCTAGTGGGAATAATGGATTCTGTGACAGGCACCATCAGTTGTGGATTGACATGCTTTATGGTATACATTTGTACTCACCCAGTAGCCATGTGTTTTGGCCACGGTGCCTTTCCATGTATGCCGGCAGAGTACTGTTGCGCAGGACCACAGAGTCGTGGGTGGATCCTGGGTAGCGGGCACAGCAGTGGCTGAAGGTGAGGTCAGGACCACATGTCATCTGCACGTTGAGGGAATGGTACTGTTTACGGTTTCTGTAGGCAACCTCATGTGCCTGGGGTGGTACGAGTGCCACATGTGTGCAGTCCAGGGCTGCTATTACATTCGGGACTTAGGCAATGGCATAGAATTGACCCTTCAGCTGGTGCACCTGTGCCTGTGTGGCTGGCAATGCAATGTGTTCGTTCACATGATTCAACAGTGCATCGAGCACCTGTCCCAGCATGGCACTGAATGTGGACTGGGCCATTCCATGCATCATGGCAAGGGTATGTTGGTAGCTGCCAGTCCCAAGAAATTGAAGCACATACACACGCTTCACTAGGGGAGGTACTGCCGTGCTGGTGGCTATGCGGCTGCCAATGTCACCCTGGATTGTGTCCAGCAAATGGGTGATGGTTGCCCTGTCCAGCCGATATTCTGTCACCAACTGACCATCAGTCAGGGCCAGGGTGTTGGCCTGACCCTGGGGATGCCTGGCCGCCTTGCTGGTGCTGCTCACCTCCTCCTTCTCCTCATCCCCACTGCCCCCTGCACTCCCAGGGCCCTGGCCTGGTTTGCTGGCCTCTGTAGCTCCAGGCGCAGCAGGTAGAAGTCGACATCAAGGCTCCCGGCTCCAAATGGCAGCATGGTGTTGGGGAGGGTGTGTTGTGCATGGGTGGCTCCTTTGTAGGCCTCTGATTTGCATTGGTTCCACCTGGGCCCTGATTGCTGTCTCCTCCCTGCTCCTGCTGGTGTAAAGGTGTTGGGGAGGGTGTGTTGTGCATGGGTGGCTCCTTTGTAGGCCTCTGATTTGCATTGGTTCCACCTGGGCCCTGATTGCTGTCTCCTCCCTGCTCCTGCTGGTGTAATGGTGTTGGGGAGGGTGTGTTGTGCATCGGTGGCTCCTTTGTAGGCCTCTGATTTGCATTGGTTTCACTTGGGCCTTTATTGCTGTGGCCTGTGTTCTGTTACCTTCAGCTTTTTGCTGAAGGTATTTTTGGCGGATTATCCGCTGCTTTTCTGGCACTAATAGCGCCTACGCCGGACTCGTGATTGCTGATGCTTTAGCGCAAATGGTTCCTGGCGCTGTTATGGCCGGCGCTTGTACAGCCGGCTGTACTTGCGCCGGCTGTACTTGCGCCGGCGGTATTTTGACTGGTGATCCGACGGACCCTTAAAATCGGCGCTAATAGCGTTACCGCCGATTTTAAGGGTTACCGCCAAAGTCGTGATGAGGCCCAGTGGCTCGAGTTCCCATGGTATTGGGGTATTGCAACAACACATGGTCGCAGCAACGCATGGATTGGCTCAAAATGCAGATCTGAGTCTAGTGGGCCTCACCAGGCTCTGGGTCGGGGTCGTCGTTTTCGGAGTCCCCAGGTCGATTGGAAGGAAGGGCTACAGCAGGCTCCGGTTACAAAGCTGGCTCTCTGGTCGCTGGAAATCGTTTCAGCTGCTTTTTCTACACATCCTATTCCGTTTCGGTTCCAGTGGTCAACTTCTCTTAAGCTTCCAGGTTCGCAGTATTTATCAGGTACTACAGCACAACCTCTGCATTCTCTCCCTGCATTTTACAAGAAGGGGCGGTCTGGTTGTCCAATCAGGGCAGCCAACCCTCCACTGGGATTTGTCCCCATTCAGGCAAGGCGTAAGACAAAGGGCTGTGGAGGTTTGGACTCCCCCTCGCTTCCTGCCCTCACAGACAGACTGGAGCCTCGGCAGGGATTCCAGGGAACTCCCGCCAAAGATAAAAATCACACAAAGGAATTTCCCGCCCTGGATGTCAGGGGAAGGAACAAGAAACGACAAGAAACACTAAAATGGGCCATTTTGGTAAAATGAGCACCCTTAGGTGCCTCTACTGCAGTTGTGAACACAGCCCGCGGTAAAGGTGCACTAAATGAATACAAGGTATCACTGCCACCAGCCATTAAAGGTAAGCTTGTCCCTGTAACAGAATTGTTACAGTTTAAATGTGAAAGGGGATACATTGTATCTCCCCAGCACTCCACATAAGGTGGGGTGTGCTGGCTTCACAGAATAAAATGTAAAAGGGATCCAAAGATCCTTTTTACCCTTGGGAACTGTAGTTCACTCAAGGTTAGCAAAATAAAGTTAAAAGGGGAGCCCCTAGGGCAACCCAGCAACAACAGGCACTTATTGCCAATAAGTTGTTAAAGAGGATAACTTTAAAAAGACACTATGGAGAGTCAATAAAATTACACCCATAAAAAGAGTAAAAGATTCTGTGAGTGTGGTAAAAGGTTCCCACTCACTGAGGTGTTAATGAAAAATATCCCACTAGTAAAGCAAAATGTTCTGGGGTTGACCCGGGTCAGGAAGATTTACCAGCTATGTGGAAATCTTACCTAACAGGGATAGAGGTAGGATTTTGACATTGGGGCTTTGGACATTCTGACACTAGTTATTTCAGTTGAGGCAGGGAAACCCCTCTTAGAGTTAGGGCGAGATAGGGTTTTCTTTTCCTTTTCATCTTTGAATAAATGTTTATAGCAAACACTATGACCCCTCAGTGATAAGGGTCTTATTTCTGCACCCTTACACTTGTTAGGAAATATTTATCTTTTAGGAAACTTTCCCTCATTCTGTGGAGCCCCGAACGTTTTGCTTTTGTTTTTGTATTTTGAATTTTCACAGGGAAGCGGAGCCTTCAGCTTCATTCCCCTGGCCTTGTGCTCATTTGTCATGGGGAAAATGATCAGTCCTTCAGTACGGTAAACAATGTCCTTTTAACTGTTTGGGTAACTTTTTAACAGTGGAATGTGAAAAACCAGAGGGCATCTTCACACCTACTCCCCTTGGATCCTCTTCTCAGGTGGAAAGGGAAAGGCCATCGCTTTTGGATCCTGATCCTGGAGTTGGAGATGCGAGGGAGGATCACCTGGGTGGAGGGTCCTTGAGGAGTGGGGAGAGGATGTCTTTGGGTGAGACATGGTATCCCCCTTTCCCTTGTAAGAATAAATCCTCCCCTTCCCCTACCGTCATAGGTTGTTGCCAGTCATTTCCTCTTCTTTCCCCTCAGTCACACCACTCTAGTACTGGGACGAGGAAGAGGCAACTAGGAGTTGTACACACTAACATTCAGTTACACCACTCTGGTACTGAGATGGAGAAGAGGCCTGGAAACTATTGTGAGGGTCAGGCATGTCCAAAGAACATAAGTGATTGTGGTCAGGCAATTGGACTCAAGGGCCTGCACCTGTAATTGCTAACAGGTCACAGGTGCATAAAAGGTGGATCTACCAGCAAGGAAGGGGGAAAGCAGCAGGAGGGAAGCTGGGCTGGGAGAGAGAGGCCTGAGAGGGGAGAATTCCTGCCCAGAAAGGGACTGCTGAGGAGGGTCCTGCCTGGAGGCCAGGACACGGTTACTGCTAAGGAGAGACTGTGATGCTGGTGCCCAAGCGGGCCGTTAAGAGGGTCAAAGCTGCTCTGCCTGGTGCCCACAGCTGGAGCTGTTGGGCACGGAAGATTCCCCAGTGCTGCAGGCCACCTGTAGCGTCCGCGAGTAAAGAGCAGAGCTACCGGCAACCCACAGCGAGATTAGCAGAAGGCGAGCGCAGCTCACAGAACTGCAGATAAGTGTGCATGGAGCCGAGAACGAAGAGAAAGGACGCCCGGAGAAGCCGCCACCGACCAGTGAGTGAATCAGAGGGAACACTTGCACCGAAGCACTCCTGGGGCTACCACTGGGCATATTGTGATGCCGGATTAACTGAAATATGTGTGCAATTGGTGATGAACCCAAAGTGAGGAGATTTTGAACATTACAAGCAAACACTAAACTAGAAGTAAAGGAATCTGAATATGCAGCAAGCAAGCATTATTGAATACCGAACTAAAGGAAAGCTTTGATAAGCCTTAGCTTGATAAGCTAAGGTGCGATTTCTTTACCTAAAGAAACTAAGGATAGTGTGAGTCAGAGAGTTCAACTTAAAAGTCTGTCAAAGCCAAGAGGCTGGCAAGGAGAACCCAAAGTGAATGCAAACCAGAGCACAGGTGCAGTGAGGAAGAAACCTGTGTGGGCAAGAAAACCTAGGCTTATGGGTTGCATGACCTGTGATGGGTGCACCTAGACCGAGGATACCCTCTCTGGAAAAGCCAAGGAAAGTAAAGATAAAGAATCTTCACTTGTGAATTAGATTGCTGAAGTGAATGCGAAAGAGAGCAATCTGTATAAACCTTTTGAAGAGCCTGAAGGGTTATAAAGTTGACCTGAAACTGGCTTTGAGAATTGAGGTAATGCTCGCTCGCTTGTCACCTCCCCCCCAGGTTCAGGATCCAAAAGCAATGACCTTTCCCTGGCCACCTGAGTATGGGATCCCCGAGGCTAGGTTGTGAAACACCCTCTGGTTTTTCACAGGGTGCAGAAGTAAGACTCTGACTCGGAAGGGTCATGGTGGTTACTAGAAACTTTTATTCCAAGGTAAAAAGGAAAAGAAAACCCTATCTCGCTCTAACTCTATGAGGGTTGACCTGCCTCAACTGAAATAACTGGTGTCAGAATGTCCAAAGCAAACGTCGCAATGTCCAATGTCAGAATCCTAACTCTGTCCTTCACATCTAAGTTTAAAGAAAAGTAAAAGTTCGGTCTTTCCAGCTCAAAGGGAGTGGGTACCCTTCCCCTTGACAAAAGACCATTCTGGAATCTTCAGACCTTGAAGAATTGGGGAGTATCTTTTAAAAAAAAAATGTTAATGTGGTACGTTACAAACCTTTAAAAAAAAGAGATATATATACAACAATTATTTCACACTTATTTCAGCTAAAACAACAACCACAAGTGATCTAAAAAAAAAAACAATCTGAGGCTCTACTTTTACATAGCATTGAGATTTCTTAGATGACAATTGATTTTTCATTAAATCTCTTAACAATAAATGCTAAGAAAGATGTTAATGCGCTCGTTAATTTTCTTTTTGAGTCTTCAAAACATAGAGCCCAAAAGTCGTCGGCACTCAATGTGGGGAATATCTCCATTCCTTGTTCCGGCTCCACGTAAAGTTCAACAACTGTTGGGGGAAATCGCGTCCCCTGGTTGGCCCTTCTCAGGCTTCTTTGCTGTCCCTGGGTCCCTGACCCTGATTGGTAGACCTAGTCCCTTTTCACCAGGCACAATTGCATACAGAAAAAATAGCTTGGATGCTTTTCCAAACTAGAGTAGGTCCTTGAGCCTGGTTGGCAGACCTAGTTTCCTCCCACCAGGTACTGCGAACAAGGAAAACAACCTGGATGCAATCCCCAAGCTGTGGTGGATCCCTGACCCTGGGTGGCAGACCTAGTTTCCTCCCACCAGATATTTCGACGAAGAAAAACAACCTGGATGCACTCCCCAAGCTGTGGTGGGTCTCTGGCCCTGGGTTAGCAGATCTGGTTTCGTCAAACCATGCACTGCGACGAAGAAGAGGAGTTTGGATGCTTCTCCAAACTCTGGTGAATCCTTGACCATCGTTGGCAGAGGGGCGGGAGGAGGTGAAGGGGAGGTGGGCTATGGTAGGGAAGGGGTCTAGGGTCAGGTGATTGGCAGGGATACCGTGTTCTCCCGATATGGTCGGCACTGGTCCCAAAGGGGGTCTCCCCTCCCAAGAGATCCACCCACTAAGTACCAACCCCGGGGAACTATTGCGTAGCGGCCTCACCACCCTGGCCTCATGGGAAGGGGCTCTGCCTTCAGAAGCAGTGATGACATACTGGGATTCGTCATACTACCTACGGATTCTATATTGAACTGAACTTGGGGGGGGGGGCGGAAACCCACCTTACAGGAGAAGGGAGTCCGTCTCCTGTGCTTTAGTTCTAATAGTGGCAGTATCAGGATAGGTTAGTTTTGCACAACGGACTGAATCAAATCCCATTGACGACTGACGAGCACCTTAGTTCGTTTGTTAGTTAGGTAGGAAACACCTCTAGTTTAGGAAAAGTTAGGAGTTTTCACCTTTCATTTAATAAACCACTATAGCAATATGGACAATCAGTGTCCATGTTGTTCTTCTGACCCGTAATGCACCCTAGTGTTTTACATTGGGAGTTTTTGGTTACTTTTATATGTGCCTAAAGACATGGTGGTGGCCGCAATAACATTTTTACCAATTTTGCAGTATTTTTAGTGTGCACATTTGCGTTTAGCGTATCCACAAGCTATACTGCTTGTTCTTTTGCCATATTGTTTCTTGTCCTTTCTCCTGCCTTGTCAGGTCAGGAAATCCCTTATATGGTCATGCATTTGTCCAGGAAAGCTGCTGCTAGTTTTGTGTGGACCCCGGAAGATGATGGGACTGTTTGGTCCCATTCCAGTTCCATGGTACCAGAAAGTCTAGGGTGCGTGCATGAGTGAACCCCACAGAAGCCTCTGATTGGACCAATGCTGTTTATTTAAAAACTTCTCATTATTGATTTTACAACATATGTGACATTCCCCCCCCCTCTACATTCCCTCCATCCCTCCTCGGCAGCATGGAGGTCACTTTTACTCGTTACCTTAGTTTCTCTTTTCCAATTAGTTCAAGTCCAGCAGTTTTAGTCTTTGGGGGCACCATTGTTCTCTAAAGTCTCCCCTCAGAAAAGTAAATGTGTCCCCCCAGATAGATGTAAATTTCTGAAGGTCGCCATTCATAGCGTATGAATGAGGCCCATTCCAGGGAGATCAGCTCCCATATTTTCCGGAGCCATTCTTGTTCGGTAGGGACCACCAGGCTTTTCCACTTCTGGGCTATGAGGGTCATTGCCGCCAGGGTTAGGAAGGTTCTTGTCTTTCCTTCCCCCATGCTTCCGTCTCGGTCTCTGTTGCCTTCCGCCCTAATAAGGCATGTTTGGGGTCTCCCCCCTGAAGGCTTGTGTCGGTGCCTGGAGGAGCTCCTCCCAGAAGGGCTTAATCTTTGGGCAGTCCCACTGAATGTGCGCCGCTGTGCCCTCTTCCCTGCATCCCCTCCAGCAGTCCTTCGGAACCTCAGGGCATATGCCATGTAGATGTACCGGAGTATAATGCAAACCATAGAGGTATTTATACCACGCCTCCTGAAGTTGTGCTGCCTTAGCCTTTTTTGGTATTTTCCTCCAGAGCCTTTCCCAAACCTCATTTGTAATCTCTGTCCCCATCATCTTCTCCCAGCGCCCCATGTAAGGCCATTTCTGTTGGGCGGTTGACTCCCCCAGTTGTCTATAAAGCCCCGAAATAAGACCTTTAGAGCCGTTGTTTGTTATTAAGTACTTCTCAAAGGCCGTTAGTTGACGGGTAGCTGCCTGCCTGACTATCCCGTTCATAACCCAGTGCCTAATCTGAAAGTACCTGTGCCTCGCCCGCTCGCCCACCCCGAAGTCCTGTTTACATTCTTGGAAATATGGCACTATCTCCTACAAACATGTCCCTAATTTTACAGCAGCCACCCCTCGAAAGCACCCTTTTCTAGTGCCAGTGAAAAATCACTATTGTTGAGAATCAGTGTGAATGGGGACGGGAAGATTGTGATCCCCCTCTTCTTCACTAGTTCATCCCACGTAGCCACTAGTGTCCTGGTGATAGCACTTTTATATATGTGTTTTGGCCTACTCTGTTTTGGGAGCCATAGGACCTCCACCAGGTCAGGTTGCGCCACTGCCCCATCCATTTGCCTCCACTGCTTCGCTTCCCTGTGGGAGAACCATTCCTGTATGACACGCAATTGCACCGCCTCATAGTATAGCTGAAAGTCAGGGAACCCCAGCACCCCCTTCCCTTCGATGACATCAGGAGAAGACAGCTTATCCTTGCTCTCTTCCCCTCCCAAATGAAGTCCTTAGTTGCCTTCCCTAGCTCCCTAAAAGATTCCTGGGGCATCTGCAGGGGAAATCGCTTGAAAGAGATAAAGTAGCTTTGTCAAAGTGACCATTTTCACTGTCGCCATCCTGCCTAGCCAGGAATCCCTGCGGCCCTTCCAGTGCGTATAGTCTTACTTAATTGCTTTGAGCGTGGGATGATAGTTGGCTGCATACCACTCTGATAGGTTGGGGGTGATTCTGACCCCCAGGTATTTGATCCCTGCCGGACTCCACAGATATGGGGTTGTCGATTTCAATTCCCCGGCCTCTTTCTTCCCTACCGTTAGGTTCATCAGTTCTGACTTACTTTGGTTGATTTTCAGTCCTGAGACTTCCCCGAACCTTGTCAGTAGCCTCTTACATGCTTCCAGCAAGACCTTGGGATTTGTGAGTGCTAGCAGACTGTCGTCCGCAAAAGCTGTGGCTTTATGCTGCCTCCCCCCGAATGGGAATCCCTGAATTTCCCTCTCCTCCCTTATTGCCTGTAGTAACGGCTCGAGATAGATCGCATATAGGAGAGGGGAGAATGGGCATCCCTGTTTGCTGCCCCTGCCTAGGTCAACAAGCCGTGACATAGTTCCATTTACCATCAATCGCACCTTTGGATGTCTATAGTTTGCTTGTACCATCTTGAGGAAGTCACCCCCTAGGCCCATCCTCTCCATTACTTTAAACAGAAATGTCCACTCCATCCGGTCGAACGCCTTCTCGGCATCTAAGGCTATTATTGCCGCTGGTGTGGACGTTTTCTGTGCCTTCTCTACCAAGTGCGCCACTCGCCTAAAGTTGTCTGCTGTTTGCCTGCCTAGAACAGATCCCGCCTGGTCTGGGTGAATCAAGGAGGGCAGTAATGTTTCTAATCTCTCCACTAGGACCTTTGTGTACATTTTGGCATCGATGTTAATGAGCCGAATAGGCCTGTATGAGGAGCATTCTAGGGGATCTTTTTGGGGCTTCGGAATAAGAGCAATTTTGGGCTCCTCCTTTGTGGCACTAATGGTTCCTGATGTTTTGAATGAGTTATATAAGTGTTCTAGATGACGGCTTAATATGTGGCCGTACGTTTTGTAGAAAGAGGCTGTGTAGCCATCGGGCCCTGGGGCCTTGTTCCGCAGGCGGTCCAGGATCGTCACCCTCACTTCTTCTATCATGATGTCCTGCCCTAGTCACTCCTGTTCTGCCCGTGGGGCGACCGGAAGTTGTACCCTCTCTAGGAATTCCATTTGCTTCCGGGGCTGAGGGTTCTGCGAAGTATACAGCGGAGCGTAGTATCTAGCCAGGCACTCCTTTATTTCCCCTGTGTTGGTATGTGACTGCCCCCCTCCGTTTCTCACCGCCACTATGGTGTGATGCCCTTGTGTTTCCCAAAGTAATCTGGGCAAGACGGTGTCCGCCTTATTTGCCTTTGCATAGTATTTCTATCTCAATAATAGCATGGCCACCTCTGCCTTTTTGGATCTCAAGAGCTCCAGTTGCCCTATTGACCCTCTATATTCCTTTAGTGTACTCCTATTTGGGGTGTCCACTACTTTCTTGCGTGCCTCCTCCACCTCCTCTATGAGTTGTAATTCCAGGGTTCTTCTCTGCTATCCCTTCGGGCTTTATGTGCAATGAATTCCCCTCTTATGGTGGCCCTGAATGCGTCCCATTTTATATTGGCGCTCGTGTCTGCGCTATCATTGACCTCAAAATATTCCCTCATCTTGTCCCCTATTTCCTCCCTGCCCACTGTGTCCCTAAGAATTTCCCCCCGGGAACTTCCATTTCCAGATGCATGATTCATATTTCGGGGCATTGAGGTTCATAGATAGCACCTTGTGGTCTGCAATACCCGGCGGTCCCAATTCTACTCCCCCTTTACTCCCTATTAGGCGTGCCGAAGCTCGGATGTAATCTATTTGGGATTGTGTCCCATGTACCCTTGATAGAAAGTTGTCTCCCTCTATCTCGGAGGCCCAGATTCTCAGATATGGTTCTCAGCTGTGGTGACACCACTGCCCCCCCCACCCTTCCCTTGCCATTCGGTCTGCTCTCCTATCTCAGGCCATGTTCAGATCCCCCATCAGGATAATATCCCCTTTGGCCGAGTCCTCCACCTTTCGGAGGAGGTCTACCAAGAATTGTTCCTGTCCTGTATTTGGGGCATAAGCTGATACAAATGTTTAGTCCTTTCCTCTGATGTCCCCTTTGATGATTATATATCTCCCTCCAACCTCCCTTATGATCTCTCACACCCTGAAGTCGAAATCATTCCGAAAGGCTAATGCGACCCCTCGTGTTTTAGTCGGGCCTGAAGCTAGGTACACTTGTGTGTAGCCTCTCAGCTTGAGTCGCCCCTGGTCGTGTTTTAGTAGATGTGTTTTCTGTAGGGCTAGAACCCCTGGGCTCCATTCCTTCGTGAATCGCCATAGTTGTTGTCTGAGAGGGGAATTAAGCCTGCTCACATTATGGGTCATGCATCTAAAACCGTTAGGTCACTCCCGGTGCCCACCTGCCTCCCTTTGGTGCTTCCCTTATCACACATGTAGTCTCTCTCCCCCATCAACCCTAGTTGCCCGGGCTTCCTCCCCTATTTTGTCATCTTAGACGTGAGCTTTCTCTCCACCTCTCCCGATCCCTGCTGCCGACTCCCCCCATCCCCTCCTCCAACTACGGTATGAACCCATCTTTCTCATTCCCCCCCTCCCCTTACCCTTAGGTGCTCTCAACGTAACTGGTTCCAACTTGGTTTACACTCCCTGCTCCCAGCTTAGTGCCTACCCAACTGCCCACCACCCCCTTCTTATTTTGTCCTACCGGTTCTCCGGGTGCCCCCTCTATCCCTCGTTGATCCTCGGCGTTCCCGCTTCTCCTCTTGGACCTGGGCCCCTAAGAATTCCCGCTGTCTGCGGCACTCCACCCCCCCTCCCCCCGCTAGGGACCATTCCCAGGGCCGGATTTATTTTTATTCTCCTTCTGTGGGGGTTCTTCTCTTGGGGGATCATCCCCCAATTCCACTTGAAGTATGTCTGCTGCTTCCTGGGGAGAGGTTACCCATTTCTGCAATCCCTCCAGTTCAAATATGAATCCAAATGGGAAAGTCCACCTGTATTTAATGTTCCTTTTAGTTAGAACCCTCAGGATGGGGCCCATAAGTCTCCACTTTGTCAGGGTACTATTCTCCAGGTCTTAGAACTGCACAATCTCTTGGCCTTTATAGAGTACTGGTTCTTGTTGCCTTGTCGTCCTAAGTACCGCTTCTTTTTGCCCGTATCTGGCAAAAGCCGCTAAGACGTCTCTCGCTCTGGCGTTGGGGCCCCTGTTAGGACACCCTATTCTGTGCACTCGGTCTAGCTTCCCCAGAAGGTCTCCGAATATTTTTTGTGTCTCTCCTTTTAAATCTTTGTCCAGGACTGTTTCTGGCAATCGTTCTATCCTTATGTTGATTCTTCTCAACCTGTTTTCGACGTCCTTCAGTTGCAGATCCATATTTAGCGTTGTTGTGTTTTTGCGCTCTATCACCTCACTATTATATCCTTGTGGTACTCCACTGGTCGAATCTCTCGGGCTAGATTTGAATTGGTTTCATCCATACGGATTCCGTTCTGTTTGTTAGGAAAGATTTGATCCATAGTAAGGCGGTGTCTGTTATTCCTAGTCCTTCTAATCTCGTTATGAGGGTGTTGTGGTTAACTGTGTCGAATGCTGCTGATAGGTCTAGGAGTATCACAGCAGTGCTGTTGTCTGAGTCGGCGTTTATTTTTAGGTCGTCTCATATTGAGAGTAGAGCTGATTCCGTTCCTCTCATTGGTCTGAAGCCAACTTGTGCTTGGTCTAGTAGGCAGTGCTCTTCTATGAAGTCTTGGGTCATTTTTCATATATATGTTTCGAGCTGTTTGGCTGTGTATGGGATTTTGGAGATCGGTCTGTAGTTGGAGAGGTCCTCTATGCTTCTGGCTGTATCTTTGAGTAGTTGCCTGATGTATGCAGTTTTGAAGGCTTGTGACACTTTCCCAGTTGCGATGGAAAGGTTGAGGACATTCCTGGGATATTCCAGGGGCGTTCCTTGTTTAAGAAACGATTTGTATATATCTGGTGGGCAGGGGTCTTCGGGAGACCCCGAGTTATTGCTTTCATTCACCAGTTTGACGAATGTCTCCACTGATATTTCTGGAAAGCCTCATAGTTTGTTTGGGTGCTCCTCCTGCGTGTAGGTGGGGATTGTGGTCAGATCAGGCAGTCTGTTTTGTATGGTTTGTTGGATGCTGGTGATTTAGTTTTTGAAGTGGTCAGCAGGGTCATTGCATAGTTTCGTGGACGTAGTTGGTGTGTTGTTACACCCCAGAGGGTTTTTGATTTAGTTTATGATTTAAAGAGTTCTTTTTTGGTGTTTGGTGCTTTGAAGATTCGGTTGTCGTAGTGTTTCCTCTTTGCTTTTTGTATTTCCTTTTTGTATGTGTAGTTGTGTTGTAGGAATTTCAGTTTTTTTCGCACCGTCACTTTGTTTTCTCCAATCAAGTTCTAGTCTTCGGTTTTTCCTTTTCGTGGTGCTAATTAGTGGGATGAACCATTTCACCATTGCACGTTTATGAGAAGGGTTGAAGGGTTTTTCTTTGGCGATGTTGTCTATAGTAGTTATAATCCAGGAATGCAGCAGGGCTACTTTTTTGTCCAGGTCATCTTCCATGAATGTTTGGTGTGGTTTGCTAAGCTCGAGGAGCTCAATTCATCAACATCACAAAACATAAACCACATGTACCACAATGCACCACTCTGTATTGACAATCCATGAAATGAACCCAGCAAAGCAATTCACAAGTCATGATGCTCAGAGAAAAGCATCTGCTGCACTCCAAAAAATACTCACTGCACTCAGTCTACGGGTCACCTCAAGGGACATCTTCAAATTGAATGGGTCAAGGATGAAAATGAAGCAAACCACAATTATTGACTACCACCAGTATTTGATTGAGAGGTGCAGGACTCATCCAATGTAGCTTCATTCCATCATGCTAACACCCACAGAGCCGTATTCTTGTAACATAGCCCCGCACCCGTGACACATACTACCAATGGATATCTGACCTAGTCATATGGGAGAAGGTGTCAATGTATATGCACATATAGACCTGTATGTGTTGAATGCATGCCGGGGATACCACTGTATTACAAAAAGCTAATTAGGAAAATGTGTGAGTTGCCACTGTACATGCACAGTCCATTTCCATTGCTAACACAATAATGCCAATTGAGTGCATTGTGGTCTGTTGTGGTTGAATTGTGAGAGTGCAGGTTCACATTGATTGTGCCATGTGACAGCAACTGCACCCATTCCCCCCTCCCCACCCATGGATCAGCCCTAAATTCACTTACCGGGTTCATAGACAACGACACATGCCATGTACAGTTATGATTTCCTGTGCCTAGTTGTATTTTCCAATGTACACTGTGCAGCCAGTGTTAACATGGAATTACCAAATTAATCACAGGTACCCTTTCTCTGAGTCCCATGCAGGTGATGCTGGGTATCCTGATGGGCTGGCTCATGACCCCCATCAGGCCACCACACAAGAGACATAAAGAGGCCTACAACCGTGCACATGTACACACACGCGTCACCATTGAGCAGGCATTTGGCCTGTTGATGTCATGGCCACAGGCCCCAGAATACAAAAACCACACCATCTAGTGATGGGGGCAATGGGTTAGTTGACTCACTTATGTCCCTTTGGGACCTATAAACACAAGGGCCCTGGCTGGACTCAGTCCTGGCGCCTTTGGCACCAGGCTCATATAGAGATGTGAGCAGGAACACTTTATTTCAGTGCAGGAGTGCTTTTATTTTACAAGAACTTTCCAGGTGCTGAAAGCCTTTATTCCAGAGAACATCCTCATGTGCTGACTCTTCGGGTGTGGCTCCCTAGGCCTGGTCTTCATGTGCTGACTCATCAGGTGTGGCAGGCAGGCTGAACCTGGTGGGCGTCGCTTCAGAATCTCAGCTATATAAGCTGCTCCATCCTTAAGGCCGGTGCTTCGCGTTACTGTGCACTTGCGTGCAACGTGACACTCACCACCGCTTGGGCCAGTTTACTTACCTTTGGAAACCAGGCATTCTCCTGCATACTCACCTCCATGAAACTGGTGCTTCATTTCCCGACATAAAGTGATCTTGATCCCACAGCACCGCACTCCGCATCCACAAACTCAGACCCTGTGAAAAAGAAGAAAGACAAGGTTAGAACATCCGTCCTACGGCCGCGCCGCATTTGAACCCTGCCCACCCCCTAGTTAACAACTTACCAGCTATTGTACTGCTGCAGCTTCGTTCCTCATTCCCTCCGGCTGTCACCTCTAGCTCTGCAGCTTCTGCCGGGCCGGCAACATCACCTGCAAGGAAACAAAGCAAAAGAGCAAACATCAAAAGTGGAACAGACAGCAATACAAGACAACAAACTTTACAATACAACAAAAACAGACGAGGAAAGGCAAACAGGAACACTTACCTGAAGTATAGTGGCTTAGTCGCAGCAGGACTGGACTACCACTTGCAAGGGACCAGTGAAGGAACTCGGTCCAGATCATACAAGCGCCCCTGCCAGAAGCAGCAGGACGGAGTGCTCGCCAAAACTAATCAACAGGTGAGCTTTCCAGGGACAGCGCAACCCACGGGTACCACGGTTTGGGAGAAGGGGTCTGGAAGGGGGATCAGGCGCACAAGCTGACATACTCACGCCCCCTATTCTCCATGCAGGAGCAGTCCCGAACAGCATCACCTATTACCACCAGTCACCACATAAGCGCAGAGGGCGAAGTCGGACCCGAGCAACCTCACCCCCGGGAGGGCTGCAACCCAATGCCTCTACAGAGACCAGGTGAGCGTAACAGTTGAAGGACTGGTTCCTCTGCCTGAGCAGGTCGGGAGGAGCCCTCATTTATGGCCCAGAGAAGGTTGGCAAAATCGTGCTGGTATGTCCCATGCTACACAAACATGTGCATCCAGCGCAACGTCCCCCTCTGCCCTGACATGGACATGATGCCACCAAAGGATGAGGATGACGATGAAGAAGATGGGGGAAATCCTCCGCGCCACAATGGCAATGATGGACGTGCAACACGACAAGAATTAATTGACCACTACTTTAGATGGACTGCTAAAGACACGGGACTGGGCATGGGTCGCACCGGCAATGGACACAGTACATGATTAAATAGACTCACACTGACTAAGCAATGTCCAGTCATGTTTGTTTGGAACACCAGGTGTATTGCAAAAAGATTAACTATGTACAGATGTGCTTTATATTGCCTAAGACTACCATCCTGTTTTATTTACCACACACATCCTCCCCCA
This sequence comes from Ambystoma mexicanum, assembly GCF_040938575.1. Classification (NCBI taxonomy): domain Eukaryota; kingdom Metazoa; phylum Chordata; class Amphibia; order Caudata; family Ambystomatidae; genus Ambystoma; species Ambystoma mexicanum. Next base: position 28,968,489 of record NC_090940.1, on the reverse strand, counting down.
CTACCCCCTACACCTCTACTCCCTCTCCCACCCCCCAGACCCAACAATCCCACACCCATACCCACTACCCCCTCCCCAACCGCCCCCACACCCAACAACCCCACACCCACACTCACTAGCCCTCCCCATTATCCCCACAACCCCTTCCCAACTACTCCCTCCCCACATGCACTAGTAACATGCCCTATTTATGCCCCCCTTTTTGGAGTATGGGGGTGAGCCTCTGGCGGGCGATTGAGTCGCTGTGACCGACTGTGAGGATGTGCCTCGGCCGGAGCCGTGGCATACATCCAACATGCCTCGGCTGGAGCCGCGGCGTGCATTCAACACGCCTCGGATGGAGCCGTGGCGTGCATCAGACGCGCCTCAGCTGGAGCCGCGGCGAGGACTGTGCGCACCCGCGCCTCGGCTGGAGTCGCGGCGAGGACTGTGCGCACCCGATCCCGGGTACACCGGGATCCCTAGTGACGGGTCCAGCCCGTTAACGTGGTTGCGGTAGCGGAAGGGGGAGCCGCGAACAACAGTTGCGGCGACACCGCAACTGATTTACCTGCTGCACGAGCCGGCCCGGAAGGGGGTGTGCGGTGCCCTCCAGAGCCCGTAGAGATAGGAGAGGGGGAACCAACCCGTCGTCACCATGCTCCTCATGGCATGCCCGGAGCCACCCATAGCGGGAGGAAGGCTCCCAGGCCCTGCCCATACTATGCACGGCCATGGACACGTGACCGGTGCGGATGCCGTGTATTCCAGCAAGAACGGGAATGGCAGCACGCAGGGACAGCGCCCTTTCAAGGAGGCGGGCTAATATCTCAAGAGCCAATGGGAAGGGGGCTGGGTTGGACGCTCAATGATTGGTGGGGATCTGAACCCAGCTGTGCTGATAAAAGCGCGCCAAGCCATTCTAAGAGGTTGTTCTCTTTCCACAGGATACGGAGAAGAGAGAGGAGGGAGAATCGGAGTGGTGGCCTATCCGGATACCAAGAGATAGAACCAAGTTACACTCTGGGAAGCCAAGACTCCGGGGAAGTGAACCGGAAGGACTTTTTCATTTTATTTGCCATTAAGAAGTTACCTTACCTAAGAAAATAAATATTCTTTCAGCATTTACCTGACTCCCGAGCGTAATTCCTCACACCGACGCACAGGGCTACTCGGAATGGAACTGGTCAGTGTTGTGCTGGAGGATGGGCCAAGTGGGGTGTTGATGTGCCGTTGTTCGGCTATAGCCTTCACCAACATGTTAATTGACTCAGCCATAGCAGACATCACTCCATTTCCCTCCCGCACACGCCTCATCAGATGGTAGACACTCTCCGTGGCTCTGCCGAGCATCCGTGCCATGTTACGTGAGGTGTCCTGCATAGTCTGCCCTGTCAATTGTGCCTCAGTGAGGTACTGGGTGACCAAGCCGTGCATTGCCTGCTGCCGCTCTTCCATTCTAGTGAGGTGCCCCTCAATGTCTTGTATGTGCCGCAGTCCAGGTAGTGGCAAGGGAGGTGGGCTCTGAGGGCCTGGGGGAGTAAACACAGCTTCATCCTCATGGCCACCGTCACTCTGTGTGTCAAGCCCACTGGCCTCAACAGTGCTGTGTGCTCCAGGGCCTACTGTTTGTGTTGCAGGTTTGGGTGCCTGGCTGGGTGGCAGGGATTCAGGCTCTTCCTGCAGCGTGTGGTCTGGGGATTCTGCCTCTTCCTGCAACGTGTGGTCTGGGGATTCAGGCTCTTCCTGCAGAATCTGATCTGTGGATTCAGGCTCTTCCTGCAGAATCTGATCTGGGGATTCAAGCTCTTCCTGCTGACGGGCCTGCTTGGCCGCAGATGTTGTTGCCTGCCGGGGCTGCTTGGCCACAGGTGTTGGTGGCTGCTGGGGCTGATTGCCAGCAGGTGTTGGTGGCTGCTGGGGCTGATGGGCAGCAGATGTTTCCTGGTGGCAGGGGGCTGGGCGGAAGATGTTGCAGCACGCTCAGATCTTGCTGTGGAGGTGCTTTGCTCCTGGCTAGGGGCGGTGGATTTGCTGCGTCGGCAACGTGCTGCAGTGGATCTGGGTGTGGTGGCATGTTCACCTACTCTGTCAGATGATGTGCCTGTGGAGGACAGTGAGGCAGGGCATCAGTAATGGCTGTGAATCTGACACACATCAATGCTAGTACATTCAGTCATGTGCATTGTCATGGACATGGTGGAGGGCATGGCATGGTGCACACATGAATGTGTGGGGGATGCAGTGTAGGAGCATCTTAGTGGTGCGGCCATGGAGTGCACAGTGTCTGCTGGCTGGGGTACTGGTCTCTAGTGGGTTGGGTGTTGTGGCCATGCCACAGGGGCTGTGTGACATGCAGAGTTTGATTGTGAAACGGATGTGTTACACTTGTGGACGTTGCTGCGTTGATGTTGACTGTGCGGGAAGGGGCATGTGAGGTGTATCAGTGGGGTTTGTTTCTTGTCCTCCTGCCAGGTACACTGTACTGTGTGGAAAGAGGTTGTCAGTGAGTGGAGTGGCAGCAGGGTTCTTGTGCCACTTACTTGACATTTGGACTTGACCATTGGCATTGGGGATACAAGGTGTGTGATGCGACTTTGGGATGACTGTTACGGTCACTCACCGGCATCATCAGAAGTCCCTGCTCCCGTCTCTGCATCTCTAACTCCCTCTATGCTCTCCAAATGGAGGACAGTGTAGGTCTCCTCCCATGCCTGCAGTTTGATGGGGGATGGCGCACCACCTCCTGTGGCCAGCCCCTGGCTGCGCTCTGTGACGAGGAGGATGCGGACACGGAGGTCGTCCCACCTCTTCCTACAATCTCGGACCGTCCGGGGTGTTGTCCCCACCGCTAAGACTTTGCGGGCCACATCCTCCCAAATGGCCTTTTTTGTTAGTTATGCTGGGCACCACTGATCAGCACAGAATACCACATCAGCATGCTCCACAAGTTTGTCTGCCAGCATGTTAAGTTCCTGTTTGCTGAAGTGTGGTTTGCGGCGACAGTCGGCTGCTTGCTTAGCTGACATGTGCCTCAGTGTCGGTATGTATTTGGTTTTCGAGTGAAACTCCTGTACAATGAGAATTGCAATGGATTGTGTTTTAATGCTGGCCGCCAGAGCATTTCCCGTTCCGGCGCGATGACGTTGCTTCCGGTGCCGGTAATACCTGTACCAGTAATTACGACGTCATCTGTGCCGGAGACAGTGTCTGCGGCATCGAGGATGCAGGTATTGGTGGTTTAGGGGCCGCTACAGGCATGCCAGTGCTACTGTTTCCGGCATGCGCGTGCACACTGACTCAGAATCTACCGTAGATTCCGGCAGCAGTGCTACACGGAAATGGTAGTACCGGCATACCGGTAATTTTATTTTTTTACAGGCAAACTCGTAATGAGGCCCAGAGCCTTTTTCCACCAGACGACTCCCTTAGAGAGATTCAGTCCACTGCCAAGTGCTTCACAGGTTAGTGTTGTTTCCAGTTTCTGTGTATGTGCACTACTATTGGAACGTTACCAATAAAACGACTTTCTTTGAATTTACAGCCTGGCGTTTGTACTCATGTGAATAATGAACACCCCTGTATTGGTCAACGAGGGGCTTGTGCTTCATAGGAAAGGACATCCCTCATAGAGGAGACCCCTTCTTGGGGTTGTTCCAGAACGGAAGCAGACAGACAGCTGGGACTATCCATAAGAAGCACAAAGTGAGGTGTAGCCTGCCGAATCAATGGCGGCTTTGGTGCAGCTGGTTACGGATTTGCGTGCCGACATGTCTGCTGCCCAGGCCTCCATCCATCACCGGATAGATGCTTTACGAAGCATGGCCCACCCGCTACCTCAAGATGAGGAGTTCAGAGGAGGCGTGGCAGCAGCCCCAGCCCCTTCCGCTCCTATACAAAACCCAGTACCAGTGCTGATGTCAACCCAATTTCCGTTAGCTCCACTAGAGAGGTTCCATGGTGATCCAAAAACCTACCAAACCATTATCAACCAGTGCAAGTTGCATTTTCTTTGTCGCCCTGCGTCCTTCCCGGATACCACTACAAAAGCGGCATTTGTACTCTCATACTTAGGGGGGACTGCAGCAGCTTGGGCAAATCCATTATTGAAGGCGAACAGTCATTTTGTATATGACTTTGATGCCCTTATCACAGCAATGAATGGTGTTGTTGGCACTCGATATAAAACACAGGCCACTGATCTGGAATTTCTTGACTTAAAACAAGGTAGCACTCCTTTGCTTACTTATCTGGCTAAGTTCAATCAAGATAAAAAAGCAGCTGTTTTCAACAAGGGTTTGTCCGAGGAATTGAAAGACACCCTTGCCACGGTTCCCGTTGTCCCAGTAACATTCCCTGAATTATTAGATCTTGCCCTACAGATCGATGCCCGTAGGGCCGAAAGAAAAGGCGAAAAAAGGTATCCCCAACCTATTCATACTCTGTGTCATAGGCTGAACCAATGCAGATTGGGGCCGTTTGTGTTCCACTGTCCAGCTCAGAAAGAGAACACAGATGCAAAGCAAACTTGTGTATGTATTGTGGTTCTGCAAAGCATTTTGTGTGTAATTGCCTGAAAAGACTGATAACGAAACAGGGAAACTCCCAAACCTGACCGTAGATGGGAGTTCCTCTGTGGTGTGGTTGTCCTCTGGACTCCCAGTCTCAGTCATTGTTGCGTCCCATGTATTTGCCTTTTTCCCTTCTTTTTCACAGCGACATTCTGTTGCAGGCTCGAGCCGTGATTGACTCAGGGACTACCGGGAACTATCTGGATATTCAATATGCTAGACAAGTAGGGATTCCTATAATCCCAAAAGATCAACCCAAAGTTGTCAACGCAGATGGTACTGCCCTCATATCCGGATTAGTGACAGAACAAACTCAACCACTAAGGAGGTCCACGGACACCGGACGTCAGAAGTAAGTTTGCTTTGATTTATTCGCTGCTCTCCAATACTAAGTGATTTTAGGTTTACCCTGGTTGCAGACGCACAACCGACAGATTGATTGGGAAAGGCATATTGTCTCAGTCTCCTTTCCATCAGATTACTGTGGCACTCCAAGGCATAAATTAGTTTTCAGGAATTGATTAGCAGAGTTTGCTAATCAAGAACATTTTAAGTACCAAACAACCCTATTTGATTAGCAATGTCGTACTCCTATTTTTGTCACCAAAATGTATTTGTACCTAAGTCATAAAATGAGCAATAATATAGCAGTTGTGTACTAAACCTTGACAATGACCAACACAATGTTCTCACCTTGCCCTATCTCCGCAAGAAAAAATACTCTGTGCCAGACTACCCTGCCTTTAGGAGCCACGTATTAGTAATTCTATGAATCTCTGCCCTCAGTCCAATAAAAATACCCTCAAGATCAAATAGCTCCAAAGACTAAACAATGAGGCTACGTCCAACACCCAGAATCTTACAACAAAAAATCACTTAAAGACTAAAACAAGTCCACCTAAACCTACAAACTCCCAGGATCCTAAAAACTTCACTCATATTACTGGCGCACTAATTAATGCCAGATCTCTAGTGGCCCATGCCATGAAAATAGCAGACTTGATTTCTTTGGGCGACCTTGGCATTTTAGCCATCACAGAGTCATGGCTACATGCCGCAGCTGGTCCAGCACTCGCCATAGCAGTCCCTGAAAATTACCAAATTCTTAGAGCAGACAGAACTGACGCCAGCGGAGGCGGTTTAGCTCTCATCGCTAAATCAAACCTTGCAATGAAACTAGTCCCTTCACCCTCAATTAAATCATGTGAAATTCTTACTGCTAAAGTACCCATCTCCAACTCTCGCACCTTAACTATCTACCTAGTATATAGACCTCTGGGACCTATCGGCATCTTTGAGGAGGATATCTCTAGCACTCTTGTAAACAATACTAAAGACTCATCACAAATACTACTATTGGGAGACTTTCATCTTGGATTCAATGATCCTGCTGACAAACATGCTCAGGCATCAGCTAACATTCACTCAGAACAGGGACTCCCCCAAAGAGTCACTCAGCCGACCCACGTCAAAGGGGGACGTTAGACTGGCTAGCTAACATGAATTGCAAAACATCTATCACTTCTTGGACAGAACACCTCCTCGTTGCCTTCACCCTAGCAATAAATAGACAAATGTCCAAAGACAAAGTTATAGCACCACCTCTCCCTACCAGGGAGAAAAGAAATATTACGGCGGATAGCATACTACCTTATATCCTCCCCTCCTTAAACTCAATCCCGAGTGCCTCTGACCCCAACCTTCTAGTCGAGGCTTACAATAGTACTATGTATAAAGCTCTAGACATCCTCGCTCCTATCAAAATGCGTAAAAGTAAACAGAGAGCACATTTGAATGCCTGGATTACACCACAACTAAAAGCCCTTGGATTAGAACAAAGAAAACTGGAAACCACATGGCGACGCACCCCATCTGAAGAAAACAAGACTAACCTGACTAACTTCGCTGACAAGTATAAAAAAGAAATAATCCATACTAAAAAAAGATTTATACAGAATTACTAAAGCAAGTTCCAATACTAAGGAATTAATTGTGATTCTTCGAGAAATGGAAGCTCCCATTCCTCCCGTAGACAATGTTGCTAAGGACACATTCTGGTGCACAAACATACAGAATGCCCTAGGAAACAAAATAGTATCACTTCCAAATAAGATTGCTGATAAGAGAGCCACCTTGCCTAGCCATGATACGCAATCTACAAGTCCCAATGAATCGTCCAACACACCAGAACAATTCAGATTTTCTAAAGTCCCCATTCTTGAAGTTGAAAAAATTATCTCTACCTTGAAACTGTCAAGATGGAAGGGCGACAACTGCCCTGCCCAGATAATTAAAGATGGAGCCAGAGACCTAGCGCCATTTATATCTAAACTAATTAGCGCCTCCTTCTCGACAAATATTGTCCCAAGCAACCTAAAAGAGTCATGGGTCTTATCGTTGCTAAAAAAGCAAACTTTGGACCCTATCATTCCAACTAATTATAGGCCAAATAAAACAGTGCCTTTCCTGCTTAAAATACTTGACAAAGTAGCTTATCTTCAAATACAGAAGTACATCGAAACGAACCATGTTTTAGGTGTCCGCCAATCAGGCTTCAGGTCACAACATGGCACTGAACTGGCACAAATCGATTTAAAAACTCAAATTGATGAGTTTAATGTTTGTAAGTTTATACCGTGGACTTGGATTTTGTATTACTATGCAGTTCTATTTTGTGTATGGTTTATGGATAATTTGCTTCTGAATAAACTTAATATGAATGATGAGCTTAAGGACAAAGGAAAAACAGCCTTGCTACTCCTCCTTGACCTGTCAGCCGCCTTTGACTTGGTGGACCACAAAGTTATGTGCAAACGTCTTGCCTCGGCGGCTCACTTCTCTAATATATAGCATGGTTCCAATCCTTTTAAAATAACAGGACTATGAGAGTCTTCTCGCCGTCAGTGTCAGCTGACCCTATCCAGACAACTTGCGGCGTACCACAAGGCTCCTGTGTCTCGCCAACTATTTACAATATATTTACAAAGCCTTTGTTCGACTAATTGGACAGTCTGGGTGTCACCTACACTAATTATGCAGATGATACCCAGATCTTCATACCCCTTTCGGGCGATTACCTTAAGGACATAGCTCTTGTGATCAAAATGTACCTCCTCATTCAGGCATGGATGGCAGCCCATGGCCTTTGCCGACGACAAAACTGAGCTTCTGATTCTTGGAACTGCTAGTAACTCGAAAAAACTGAACACTAACTATTCCGCCTTCAACATTGACGGAAATACAATCAAGGTTGTAAAGGAAGTAAAAACCTTAGGTTTCTATCTTGACTCTACACTAACCTTGAGTCAACAAGTAAACACTATGGCATCGTCTCCAGCCTATATGTGTAAGTTAATTAGGGCCTGCATGCCATTCCTATCCAAATCAAGTTGCATCATCCTAGCTAACGCCCTTATACTCTCGAAATTGGATTACTGCAATGCCCTCTACCTGGGTGCAAGTAAGTACATTCTAGATAAAATTCAATCTTACAGAATAATGCTCTCAGAACTGCTCTAAATATTCCAAATAGAGAGCATATATCCGAACTAAGGAGAGAAAATCATTAGTTGAAGATCAATGACAGAATTTTGCTTAAAACAGCCTCCCTTACTTTTAAGTGTCTCAACAAAGCTGCACCTCTTTATCTAACAGACAGAATAGTCAGAATAGAAATCCTCCACCTGCCCTTCCAGAACTGCCAACTCCTTCTGCCTTAACATACTTAGATTTAAGCTAAAAAAAAATCTGGATGTAGTAGCTTTCCTGTCAAAGCTGCACACACGTGGAACGTAGGCCCACTCTCTCTTAGAGTGGATAAACCCTGCCTCAGCTTTAGATGCAATACCTTGAATTGGTTGAGAACTAATGACATCTGACATTGCTGTATTCCACTGTTGTATATAGTATTATGCTACAGAACTAATATCTGCCGATAACCACTTCTGATTACATACCTGTATTCACCACTCTTGTATGTATCTTTCCCCTTGCCACTTGTATGTATCATTCTCTATGCTACGTTATATTCTTGCTTGTATAATACTATGCACTCTGTAACTTAAGCCTAAAGTAAACTAGTACTCATTTGAGCCAGTTACCTTTGGGTTTGGTGCGCTTTACAAATAAAACAAACAAACAAACAAACAATATGTAACTGAAGTTACATATTAGGGAGGAGCCAGGCCTGGCACATTCTTTACTCCACTAGACCTGCAAGTCAAGTAATTTAGTTTACCAACTCGATCTCAGAGAAATGCACTTGAACCATGGCAACATGTAACAACAAATGTAAACTTGTTTTCTGTAAAATGCTGCAAGTCAATACAAGCCCACTTTGTTTGGTCCACTGCTGCTAACGAGAGGCCAGCCATGCACAGTTAAACTTTTATTTGAGATTTACTGTAAACCAAGTAAATGTTAAAAGTTTCAAACAGCCCCTACAAATGGTACTCCCTACACAAAATCTACTCGACTCTGCAAGTGGGCGAAAAGACTGAGCCCTGGTTCAGTGTCTATAAAATGTAAAAGGCTAGCTGCATGAATTGACACAAATAGATATGATATAAAGACTCTGAAAACAGTTTGGCTACCTCTAATATGTTATGTAATCATGATCATATAGCAAAACAAGCTCTAAAGGCTAACTACTGTGTATGATAGTGCATTAGGCATGTAGACGTACAAACTGGATGGAAATATTGATCACTTCTTTGCATAAACATCCAGTTAGCTTTCTGTATTCAATATTTAAGAGGAAAGAGTATATGACTAAGCAGAGTGGATGGCATAGCAGGCAGAGAACAGGGAAAATTAGGGGGGGAGGCTTGTAGTTTGCTCCCATCTCACTTTCAGAGTAGCTGGTATGAAGCAAAAGGATGATAAAATAGATTGTCAAGGATTATAGGGCGAGCTCATGGGTTGAGCACCAGTTGCTGTAACCAACAAATTACATAACTAGGTTTGCCATCAAAAGCTTTTGGTTGTATGATCATGTACATTTTCAAAAGCCTTCACCTGTCAATATGATGCACCTTAGTTGGAAAACACACAACGCCAATCAAAGAAATTCGCAGATGCTCATCATACTCCCATGCGGTGTACCAACCGATACAAGGGTTTGGCTTTACACGAAAAACCTAAGGATGCCAGGCAAGCTCAAGCTTTCGCCACGTTATGTGGTCACTGCAATATCATCTGTGTATTGAACCATGCTGTGGTTCGCTTGGATCTTTCCTCACATTGCCGTATACATCCGGTGTTCCATGTGTCCTTGTTGAAGCCATGTGTCCCTACTACCAGATTGCCGACATGCCGGGTTCCGATCTCAGTGGAGGCTGTTGAGGAGTATGAGGTTGAGGCGATACTGGATGTTAAAGAACGCAATGGCAAAAGGTTCTACTATATTGAATTATGGCCCTGAGGATAGGACCTGGGAACCTGCAGAAAACATGCATGCTCCAATACTCCTGGCCCGCTTTCAAACTTCAAGGAAGGTGTCTAGGTCTATTGGGGGGAGGATACTGCCATGCTTCACAGGGGCAGCAGCCTGCCGCTATGTAAACTCTGTGCACCTCCCAGTTCCATTCTTGCCATTGATGGTGATTGCCATTGCGCTTACTCCAACGCGAGGAGCATTTGCAACATACTCCTCCGGTGGTGCTCTCACGTCAGGCAGTGTCTCACAATTCCATGGAGACCCGACATACGGTGGTACACCGGCGTGTCACTGCTCGGCTCTGCAGTGTTTAAATCTCTACAGTACCACGGAGCTGGTGATTCTGAATAAAGTGAGTCCTTAGCGTTTTGGTCTGCATGCCTTCTCTTGTGCTCTCACTGACCCGGTGGTTTGGGTTTTTTTACTTCCCGATTGGATTACGGTTTTGTGCTTTTGCTATGTAACTACTGGCTCCTGAACCCTCTGCATGTCCTTCAGACTGCCTCTTGGATTCCTCTTTGCTTTGTTGACCAGATTTCTTCCTTGACTTCCTGTTTGCCTGACCCTCCTTTGTGGACCTGTGGTGAAATTGACCCTGCCTTTGGGAATTAGCAGTGCACTGGACTTTGGACGCTATGCGATTTATGGTGCATTTTTGCCATTGTTAGAGGGTCCTTGATTCACCCAAGGGTAGGTCCCCCGGGTGAAACCTTACTAACATCCCTTACTTACCTTACTAACATCCCTTCCCTTTCATGCCTAGGGTATCCCATTCTTCTTCACCACTCTTCTCCACACTATCCTTCAATTCGGATTCGTACATCTAAAATACCAGCTAGGCTCTTTACCACAGAGTAGATAGTGTATCCTTGTCCCTTCAATTTCTACAATTCTCCTTTATTCTGCACTTCACATAACAAGACAGAGGGCCACATTACAAGTCTGGCGGTAACCCTGTCAGTGCTACCGGCGGGTTGCCGCCGGACTTGCAATATTTACCGGCGCCTGGCTTGCCAATAACACCGGGGGATTACAACCCCGGCATTCCGGGAAGTCAGGCGCCGGTAAATTGTAAATCCCCATTCCCCTTTGGGTCTCAACGGACTCAATGGGAATGGGGACCACGGAATCACTGACACTGTTAATAACCGCGCTGGTGCTTCCGTGAACCTTTGCGGCGGGTGCAGTTCTGCCCGCCAGGTCTGACCCTGGCGGGTAGGACGGCACCCGCCCACAGTCTCGTACTGTTCCGGTCCAGACCGGCACAGTTGTAATGAGGCCCAGAACCTTTTTCCACCAGACGACTCGCTTAGAAAGTTTCAGTCCACTGCCAAGTGCTTCACAGGTTAGTGTCGTTTTCAGTTTCTGTGCATATACACCGTTATTGGGACCTTACCAGTAAAGCGACTTTCTTTGCATTTACAGCCTGGAGTTTTTACCTGGTGGAATGTTTGATCTTTCATGTGAATACCGAACCCTCCTGTATTGGTCAAGGGAAGGGCAATTGTGCTTCATAGGAAAGGTCGCCCTCAAGGAGGAGACCCATTCTTGGGATTGTTCCAGAATGGAAGCAGACAGGCTGCTGGGACTATCCGTAAGGTACTGACAGGTGACAAAAGCGCCAACGGACACTCGCTTCATAGGTCAAATGACAGAGAATGAGGCTAGAAGTGCGGGCAAGGGCTAAGCCGTGGGTCCCAAGAGTTCCAGGTGAGAGGGAAGGAGAGCATGACCAGACCAGGAGAGAGGAGTAATGAGATGGTTGGAGACGGGGGTGTCTGAAGAGATCAGAGCATCCATCCAAGGTGTGTCTGGCTGAGTGCGTCGAACCAGAGGGAAGAATGGAGAGGGAAAGAGAGTCAGAGAGTTTTTGGAAGTGCCCAGAGGCCATACCAAGGGAGTCGAGGTGAATATTGAAGTCCACTTGGCGGAAGAGGCAAGGAGAGAAGAGGTGAGGTCAGCCCATTCAGAGAGGATGTGGGCGACCTGGCCAGGGGGCCTGAAGATGATGGCCAGAGTCAGAGAGAGGCCAGGAGAGACACCAGGCCTACAGACAAGGCTTTTGAAAGAGGAGTAGGCCTGGGTGAGTATGGTAGTAGCAGGGACCCACTCAGGGAACATCAGAGCAACTTTGCCCCTAGGCCAATTAGGCCTGGGCTTAGAGAGGATCTTGTAGCCCTCAGGGAGGCGAGTGTCAAAATTCGTGACAGAGCTGGCAGTGAACCACGTCTCAGTGAGAGCGAGGACATCTAGATCAAGAACTTCAAGGAGGTAGCAAATGTCAAGAGTGTTTACGGCAGAGCGAGACTTGAGGGTTGCTAAGTAGAGCAGGTTGCCAGTTTTAAAGGTTTTACGAGGCGGGGTACAGGAGTGTGGTACACCGGTCTGAGGTGTCAGAGAGGCCATAGGGGTGGCAGGAGCGGGGAGGTAGTTGATTAGAGACAGAAGACGCCTATCAAGAAGGAGGCGGTTGGGCTGAGAGCCCTGGACCACGACAGTGCCATTTTGGAAGACATTAATGATGACCGTAGTGCATAGGAAGGATGCCATGAGTTAATGGGAGAGGAAGAGAAAGGGGAGAGCACAGAGACCCTATGGGGAGTCCATTGGTTTCGGCAAAGGAACAACAAAGAGGATGTCGGTGTTGGTGAGAGTCTGCCTAGAAGAAGCATTGAAATAGGTGTCAGCAAGGGTAGGCCTGGATTGGAGACCAGGAGATCCTTTTCGAACTTTTTCCTTCCAGTCTTCATCAGAGAGATGGGATAGGTGACAGAATAGCAGTTAGAGAAGATAGGGGAGATAGAGAGCACCATTTAGGGAGAGTGCAAAGAGGAGGCAGGAGAGGGGAAGGAAGAAGTGCAGAGCACAACACCAACTGTAACCATTAGCAATGACACAACTAGAGTCAAGTGTCAATGAAGGGAGAAAGCCTAGGTAACATCATAAAGCAGAAGCACGGCACCAAGAAACGAGTATCATCAGAGAGAGAAAAAGAGCACAGAAAGAGGCAGAGAGCTAAAAAGCCTAGTTTTTAAATGCTGCAGCAATACAAGAACACACAGATTCAACTAGAAAAAAGGGGGCAAACCCAGAGGCTAATTTCGGCAATTCACCAATGCTGGATAAGAATAAAAAACAACTGCCAAGTGCCGCAGACTGCAGAATAAGCTAATAGGGGTAAAGGGAGAGGAGAGGCAGTTCAATAGAGAGCAGCAATGGCTGCTCCCCTAGCCTACAACCTTCTTACCTTGTCAGTCTTTGCTGGTTGACGGCTGTGTTGCATGGTCCCATGGCGAAAACCAGCTAACACCCTGTGGAGCTGCAGCTGTCAGGGCTGACCTTTGCCTCGTGGCCCTTAGCCGCATGGGCTGCGACGGGCATGAGGCAACCTTGTAAGCTATAAATGAACAGGGCCTAGTAGCCAATGGGTGTCAGTGGAGGGACAAAGGGAGAGAGCAACGCACGACGAGGAAATAGTGGGAAATCTAAGCACAATGCTAACGAAAAACGATGGAATCCATAGCACAAAGAGACACAATCTTTAAGCCCACAAGGATTTTATCAAATTATCAAAATGCAAGCCTCACTTCAGCACCCAGGTGGAAGTGGCAGCAGTGGGGGGAACGAGCGCAGGCCTAAGTCCTCACTCACAACAGAATGCACAAAGCCAGTGGGGGTCAGGGGAGCAACAAAGCGAGGGAGCAACACACAACGAAGAAACAGTGGGAATTCAAAGCACAAAGCTAACAAAGGAAACCACAGCACAAAGAAACACAATATTTAAGCCAAGAAGGATATTATCATAATGCAAGCCTCACCTCAGCGCCCAGCTGGAAGTCCATGCATCTAGCCCTTCATTACGCCAGCCTCCGAGGCTTATGTTCTTCTCTCCTGCCTCACGCTTATCCCTGCTTCTGATGTCTCCACTCTGGCCTTCTGCCTTCAGCTCCTTCTGTTCACCTCTCCAGTAAGCTCTTAATTCCCACAGCCTTCTGGCACATGCCCAGCCTTTTAGAGGGGTTTGACCCCACCTACCACCCCGTCTGGTGAAAAAGTGACTCGGGTTTGTGAACTGAGATGGGAACTGGATGTCGAGCTCTGCCTATGGGGATGGCTTACAGCCCTGATGTGGGAGGACTTGGAATTAGCCTGTCCCTCCCCTTGGGCTGTCATCTCTCTGCTTGCCACACCCTGGCCCTGCCTTCGATACTCTCTCTGGGTAAGGGAATTTAGACGCGTCTCCTCAGGCAGCCAGTGGATGGCTCGGCTGGTGGGCCACACCCCTCTGGATGGCTTGCATTTTTTTTATATGAGCTAAGGGCTGGATACTGCCATCTTGAAGTGGTCCTCTTGAAACCCTTCCTCTGCACTCCCTTAGCCTATCTGTTCTTAAGTGTACGAGAGTCAAGGCCCTAAGCGATGGAAGGCTGGCTGGTGAGTTTCTTGAGTTCTATTAAGGTCCCTCTCTTTCCCGCTGTAGACTTATCCGTGCAAGGGGGACTGATTGTGCATGTGCTGCCAGTTATATAGACCATTGTTCTTCAATTCCCTTAAAGAGGCAGGTGGCATACATCACTATTCTTCATGGAACAAGTGGAAACTTCATAAATAAACCTTGCCCCCATTCCAACATGACATCCAATGGGTCTGCATTTTACATGCACCTTCCACAATCTAGTTTTATTAATCATAGCCGCCGTTATTCTACCCATTAATTCCTTTAAAGGTACTCAGAGGTTTTCATCCTGTGCGTTGCTACAATCTTCACTCTGTGCTACGCTGCCTGAAATTCCTACTAAGTAAATGCATTCTTCCTTTTCTTTCTTCCCGACTCACCTTTCCCACTTTCTCTGTGCCTTTCCCACTCTGCCTTCTACGTTCTCTTCGCCGTCATGGCATAGTCGCTCCGCGACCGTTCTGTCGTGGCAAACGTGAGTACATGTTTCTTCAACCCATATAAAGTTAACGTTGTATCACTTCAGACCTTGTTACAGACATATACTACTGCCTCTGCCGCCTAGTAAAACTTTCTACCCGCATCCGAATTGAGCGCTACGCGTTCCTCATTGTCTCCTGCTGAAAGCAATAATCTAGCTACCCGTTCATTGTACTTTCTGAATCGGAACGTTTACAGCAAAGTACTCGGCAGAGTTTTTTCCTCCTCTTTCAGAACACGAGCTGTTATTGCATTACCTATGCAACACATGCATCATATTCAACTCATGCAACTCGTGCATCAATATCAACCTACATAACACGTGCATCAAGCTTCTAATTTAAACACAGTGAAAAGTTACATCTGAAGAGTTACTTCACTGCTTTTCAAGGCTATCCAGTTTACCATAGATTTACTCATTTATTCTCGACTCTTCTATTCTTCTTCTCTCTACTTAGGTCTCCCCGCTTCCCATCTTGCCCCCCTCAAATTCCCTTACCACACCGCCATCCGTACCCTCTGTCTTCTCTCCCAACACGACTCAATTTCCAACTCCCTTTCTCACTTAGGTTGGCTTCCTTTCCACTCCCAACTTAAATTGCACTTCCTTTGTCTTGTCTTTAAATCTCTTCACGACCTTGCTCCTCCTTATCTCTCCTCTCTTCTCTCATTCTACACCCCCTCTCGCTCTCTTCGTTCTGCTGATCTCTTCTTACTCTCGGTCCCCCAAACCCCTTGTGCCTCCTCTCATTTCTGCTCTTTTCAGCTCCTTGCCCACTTACACTGGAACTCCCTACCTTTTTCTATCCGCTCCTCCCTCACCTATTCCTCCTTCCGCTCCTCATTGAAATCACTCCTTCATTCCCCTCCCTGACATCCTTCCCTCTCTCACCCTTCTCTCCCTCCCTCTACTACCCTTCTTTTTGTTCTCTTTATCTTTCCCCTTCTCTTCTAAATTCTCCTTCCTCCTACTATTCACTTTACTCACTACTTTCTCTCCCTCTTCTCTCCTTCCCCACCCCCTTCCTCTCCTTTCCCCTTTTCTCATGCAAATTGTTCTAAATGCTGATTTTCTGGTTTGATTCATGTTTACTGTTATTGCTTCTACTGTTCAATGTTTAATGTGTTCTTGTTGTTAACTGTAAAGCGCCTTGGATTAAGGTGCTATATAAAACAATAAATACATTGATTCTACTGCTGCATCTTTCTTCATCCGTTCACGGGACCCAGTCCCCTACCTTCACAGTTTGTCTTCCCCAGGAGGGTTTCCCTGGCCTTAACCCTGCCCCTGTCTCACCACATGAGGGCCAGGAGTGAGGTCAGGAAAGCTCCCCTTATTTCTGAAAGCATCTTCTTTCCAGCAGGTAAGGGTTCCATGAACTGACATCAGTTTAAATGTTGTTCCAATAGTAGATTACTCTTAAACGTCTTAACAGCAGAAGTGACTGTGGTGGCAATGTGACGAGAACCTGCCATCCGCATGTGACATGGTTGCAGCAGCCAGGACATCCTCTGTATGCCGCTCCTAGGCCCAGCATCCCATGGCTTGTGGCGGCATCTAGCCCCTTCGGCAACCCCACAATCCACCAAAGACGTTAGGCAGATGACTTTGTCACAGTTCCCACTCCATGAGACTTTATAAAAACATTTCAAGTTCTGCAGACTTTGCAGTTCTTGCCCCTTAAACGTAAACACAATCCTTCAATGGCTTGGTTGCATACTAACATATGCAGCTCATGCTGTGAATTAAAATAACCTCATTGAATAAGTTGTCCACCCACTCCTTGCATCACCTCACTTTTGGCAACTGAGATGTCATCATGAAAATGTAAGATCACCTTTCGGCCAATTATATGACTGGCTTGCGTTCTTCCATCACTATTTAAATTGACAATTGTTAAACTGACAAATGAACAAGGCGTTACGAAGAGTTCAAGACTTTCTTGGATTTACCTGATCTGTGCATCCTCATCCAGAAAGTACTCAAAGACATTGTTGAGAACAATGACGTCAGCGTCCTGAAGAAGGGATGCCTGTGTGCAGATGTCTGCATGAAGTACCTGAAAAAGGAGAGAGCAAGATGAAAGATCAAATAAGGGGAGTGGTTGATAGAGGCAAATACTAAATATAGAACCTTACTGGGCCTCATTGAGAGGTTGGCGGTAAGCCGCCGGTGCTAGGTTGCCGCCAAATCCTGTAACTGTTACCGCCGCCTGGCATCCCGGTGCTACTGGGATATCACAAATGGCGGCGGCAGGTAAGTCCCCATTCCCGTGGAGGTCCATAGGACTCCATGGGACGGGGCACACTGAAGCACCAGCACTGTTAACGGTGTTGGTGCTTCCATGAAAAACATGCCGGTAGGGGCCTGAAATCCCGGCAGGTCAGGACTGCCGGTAGTTTAGTGCCCTGTGAGAAACCTGAGGGCGGTTTCACATATAGACCCTAGGGACTCTTTGTTCAGGTGGCCAGGGCACGGCTATCGCCTTTGGAACCAGACCCTGGGGGTGGGCCAGTGCAGGAGGATCACCTGGACACAGGGTCCTTGGGGACTGTTGGAGGAATGCCCTCAGGTGAGATGCTGTATTCCCCCCTTTTGTCCAACACACCCCTACCGATATCCCCTCTGTCTATAGAGGATATTGTCATCAGAATCCTGTCGCACCCCAACTCTTTAACTTATAAAAGGGAAAGAGAAAACACCATGGGAAATCAAACCATCTTTTTTTAAAAAACATGTTTTTATTAGGGTTTTCTTTACCATACATATAATAATGACATTGAAATCTCCAACATCCAGTCTCCCTCCCAAACCTCCCGCCCCCTCCGGAAGGTGTCTCTGTGTCTATCAGGAGGCCTCGGCCGTCGTCCCTGTAGCCTCTAATTAAACATGTCTAGAATCCTTATTTTATGTGGGCACCATTGTTCCATGTAATCTCCTTGTAGGTAGTTAAGGGTTGTGCCCCAGTCTATCCGAAATTTCGGCCGTTCCCCTTGGATGTTGTAGGTGATTCGTTTCATTGCGATATGTGTCCACACTCTCTGTAGCCATTCGTAAACTGTCGGTGGGGAAATCTGTTTCCATTTTTGGGCTATCGCCAGCCATGCCGCTATCAGTAGTCCCATGAAATTCCGTCTCTGCGTCTTTGACATTACCTTCTCTTGGGGGTCCCAGAGCCCACACATCCACACTTCTTCCCCCGGTCCCGCCGACGGCCGCAGTCATCTCCTGCATTTGAGTTTTGACTTCACCCCAAAATTGCTGGATTGCCAGGCAGTTCCACCGAATGCGTCTCCAAGCCCCCACCCATCCACATTCTCTCCAGCATTTATTCAATGTTGTTCTGCACATAGTGTGGAACCTCTCTGGGGTATAGTGCCATTGGACTAAGATCTTTGTCCACATTTCCCTGGTCTGTATTGCTCTCGTGACTTTGGGAATCGCCTCCCATGTGTGTTCCCAGTGCTCTTTTGAATAGGTACCCCCTAGGGTTTTTTCCCCCATCTTTGCATGTATGACCATTTAACTTCTTCTGTCTGGACATTTAGGAATTTATAAGTGGCAGAGACAAACTTCTTAGTGCCTGTGTGTGTCGTGATGTATGTTTCGAATGGGGTCAATTCCCTTGTCGCTGCTTGTATGATCCGTGGGGATTGTAGCCAATGGTGTAGCTGTTCATATTTATATCCATCTTTGGGGGATAGTCCCAGCTGTGTTACGCATTCTTCAAATGTCCTTATTTCCTGGGCATAGTACACGTCTTCTATCTCATTGTAGCCAGCCTCTTCCCATTTCTGGTATGTACCCTTTTCCATGCCTGGGGGGAATTCCGGATTCCTACACATTGGCATAAATGAGGCCGGGTCTTTCGTTAGTGACTCTTCTTTCATGGTCTTGTCCCATATATCTAGTGCTGCTTTCATTACCGCGCTGATTTGTAGATTCGGGTGTCTGTGTTGTTTCCCGCACCAAAGGAGATGGCGAAGCTGGGTTGTTGCTACCGCCTTGTCGTGGGAGCCCCACATTTTCTGGGATCCTTCTGGGATCCACTCTTTCAGCACCCAGAGTTGAGATGCTTTGTAATATTTACGGAAATGTGGGAGTGCACAGCCACCGTTCTGTCTCTGTGCTGTGAGGAATGTTCTGGGTGTCTTTTTCTTCCAGATATAACCCATCATTATTTTGGTCAGGGCTTTGAAATAAGAGGAAGGGACTTTGAATGCCTGGAACAGGTACATGAGCCAGGGTAGGATGGTCATTTTGACCACTGTAATGCGGTTCCACCATGGGGTTCCATCTCTCTGCATCCCTTTTGATCTTATTTAGCAGCTGGGGGTAGTTTTCTCCATATAGTTTATCAATCCCTCAGGTTAATGTAACTCCCAGGTATTTGACCCCTTTGTCTGCCACCTTCAGCTGTAGTGCTGTGGCCTGATGCGGAATCGGGTCTCTATTAGCCGCCAATATAAGTATTTCTGATTTTTGTCTACTAATTTTCAGTCCCGGGATAGCTCCAAATGTCTCAATCTCATGTAGTAGGAGTGGTAGGGTCTTTTCTGGGTCCCCCAGTACCACTAGCATGTCGTCCGCATATGCTGCTATTTTGTGGGAATTACCTGCCATGTCTATGCCTATTACAGCTGGGGTTTCCCTTATTCGCACGAATAGGGGCTCCAGGAAGCTTGCATAAAGAAGTGGGGAAAAGGGGCACTCCTGTTTGGTTCCTCTCTCTATTCGGACCATGTCTGATATCTCTCCAGTCACCGCTATACTAATGCTTGGAGTGTTATAGTTGGCCCAGATCATGTCGATGAAGGCTTACCCCATGCCCATTTTTCTCAGTATACAGAAGAGAAGGGTCCACACGACACGGTCAAACGCTTTTTTCTGCATCGAGGGATAATAATATTGCTGGTGATTGTGTGATCCCTGTCTTTTCTACCAGGTGGATTATTCTCCTTATATTGCCATGGATCTGTCTGTTGGGGATAAATCCCAACTGGTCCTGGTGGATCAGTTTCGGGAGGACTTGTGACAGTCTATTCACTAGAATTTTCATCAACAATTTGGCATCTAGGTTGATTAGCGCTATCGGGTCATATGAACTGGGTAACGCTGGGTTCTTACTCTGTTTATGGAAGACTAGTAATTTAGCCCCGTTAACGGATTGGGTTATGTTGCCTTGTTCTTTAAAAGTGTTGAATAGCTCTGCAAGGACTGGGGACAATATGACATGCATTACTTACCGTAATAGTACTTCTGATGATTGTATCTGCTTAGATTCACATGCTGTGCATATGGTCCGACATCCAGTGGTAACCGCTGAGTATTGCATCTTGTCTTTCGGGGACCGAAAGGGGACGTCAGCATAGGCGTGTCTGTAACACTATCCCTATGGTGATATGTAGTGTACCCAAAATCCCTCACGCGCAGAGGTCGCTCCGACTGTTTTTTTTCTGCCATGAGGTAGCTCAAGGCTATTGTGAGTGAGTACATGAAGAGAGAAAGTAGTAAGACGTCTATGTTCCTTCCATCCCGAGCGGGGAGGTAGGGAGGGCGCATGTGAATCTAAGCAGATACAATCATCAGAAATGCCATTCCAGTGAGTAATGCATGTATTCTGATGCTTGTTAATCTGCTTAGAATCACATGCTGTGCATAGGCTAGCGAGCAGTTCCCGGAGTTGGAGGTCGGTTGTGAGAAGGAACAGTAGAGAAAAGATGTCTTTGTACTGCTTGTCCCACCTGAGAATCAGACCTAGAATGAGTGTCTAGGCAACAGTGTTTTGTAAAGGTGTGTACAGAACTCCAGGTTGCCGCTTTGCAAATGGACTCTAGGGGAACATTTGCAATGAATGCTATGGATGCCCCAGTGCCCCGAGTAGAGTGCGCTCTAGGCTTGAAGGGCAGTTCTCTCCTAGCAAGAGCGTAACATAGTGGGATGCATTTGACAATCCACCTTGAGATAGCTGATTTAGAGACAGGATCCCTTTCTCTACCAGCTGCCACTGAAACGAAAAATTGGTTTGTTTTCCTCAGTGGTTTAGTTCTTTCCAGGTAGAACATGACTGCCCTGTGCACATCTAGTGTGTGTAGGCTTCTTTCGGGCATGCTAGTGAGATTCTGGAAAAAGGTAGGTAGTTCGATCGATTGGTTCACATGGAACTTCAAGATGAATTTATGCGCAAATCTGGCATGATTGCACAGAACTACCTTATCCCTGTGGACCGTAACAAAAGGGTCTAGAACCGAAAGGGGCTGTAGTTCACTAACCCTTCTAATAGAAGGGATAGCCACTAAGAAAGCCATCTTGTAAGTAAGGTCTTTTAGACTTGCTTTATGCATTGGCTCAAAGGGAGATCCCATGAGTCTGGTTAAAACCACATTTAGATCCCATCGAGGAGCTGGGTGAACTGGTAACGTTCTTTCGACTGGATGTTTCTCCAACGCATTCCACATCTTTGACATGTAATGTCCACAGCTGTGCACTTCGGAAACTTTTTCGGCAGAGGGCGTCCTGCATCAATGGCGTCGGGTCCATGTCCCTCGAAGGCCTCCGTCTTGAAGTTTGTTCAAGCAACGCAAGTCCATGATGGGTTTCAATCCCCCGTCTTTCTTTGGGATCAAAAAATAAGGGGAATACCATCCCTTGTTCCCCTCTGCTACATGCACCAGTTCTATAGCGCCTTTCTCCAGCAGGGTCAAGATTTCCTGCGCAAGGAGCGGATCCGGAATCTTCAAAGAGAGTTTCCCCGGTGGATTGTCGTGAGGCCGCTGAAGGAAGGGAAGGCAGTAGCCGTGGGCCATGGTATCCAGAACCCACGCATCTGAAGTAATGGCCAGCCATTCTTTGAGATGCTGAGACAGTCTGCCCCCAACCGGCGAACCATAGGACATGGCCTCATGACTGTTTGGAAGCGGCTGCGGCAGTGCCTGAAGGCAAAGAGGCAGCTGCCTGAGCGGCTTTGGCACCACGATTTCCCAGACCACCACGGGTACTTTTTCGCTGGCCCCTTTGACTGGCGCCCCTTTCGTTCTACCAAAGGAGGAGTAGTAACGAAAGGAACCTCCCCTCCACTGCTGTCCCCTAGGACGAAAAGGCGGAGGTGGACGCACCACAGCGTTTAAAGATTTTGCCGCAGCCTTTGAGGTCTGCAACCTGTCAAGGCTCTCGTCAGCCTTGCTGCCAAATAAATGTGTGCCATCAAAGGGCATGTTCAGAAGAAGGCTTTGCACATCTGGAGCAAACCCCACCTTCTGCAACCACGCAAATCTGCGTATAACTGTGCTCGCAGCCATGGACCGGCTCACACTGTCAGCCGTATCCAAACCCGACTGAAAGGCCTCACACATGGCATCCTTGCCATCCTGCACGATAGCAAGGAAACCATCCCTTTCTTCCCCCTCGGGAATACGCTCAGCCGCAAAAGATCCACAATTCCACAGAGTGTGGGTAAACTTTGCCAAGGCACACATGGAGTTGGCCGATTTCAAGGCCATGCTCCCAGCAGAAAACACCTTCCGTGCCCAACCGTCAAATCGCTTGTGGTCCCTATCCGGAGAGATGGAAGGGTACACCGCCTGCCTCGAAGTGGCCGTAGCCGCCTGAACCACCAAACTCTCAGGAGTGG
The DNA here is from genome assembly GCF_040938575.1 of Ambystoma mexicanum. Lineage (NCBI taxonomy): Eukaryota > Metazoa > Chordata > Amphibia > Caudata > Ambystomatidae > Ambystoma > Ambystoma mexicanum. Next base: position 28,945,935 of record NC_090940.1, on the reverse strand, counting down.
GGTGAGTAGATAAATAGCTGGGGTTGCTAATGGAAGGGCAGTATTTCTTGGTCAAGGACTAATTACCAGCCGGAAGATTATCCAGGACTGCCAAGCGCTGCCACCCTTTTCTGCAAGGATGGATGAAAAAGCAAAACTCGGTCAGAGGACGCGCCCTGATCTAAAATGTCCATCAGATCGTCCTGCACAAAGTCTTCAGGAGGACTGGACCAGCCCAGATACTCCGAGACCCGTGACATGAACCTTCTGTACGACGACTCCGCATGAGCCCCAGGCTCAGGTCTACCAAGGTCCACTTCCCGGGAAGTGTCCAACCCACTGGCATCATGAAGGGACTGTCTCAACTCCTCCAACTGTGTCACCAGAAAATTGTGGAGCCTCATCCAGTTCACCAGGGCCCTCAAACTCAGACCTCTCCTCCTCTTCGTAAATATCAGCCTTAGGGAGGTGAAACCCAGGTCTGGTGAAAGAAGAGGGCCTGGAGGCCACAACTGGCCACATCGACTTTGACATAGTCTTCCTCATCTTCGGAGGATCCATGATGTCCGGGAACTCCAAAGGCACACTCTGAGAAAAAATCCCCGAAAGAGTTGAAGGCTTCGACGTCGAAAGCGTCGACAACCTCGACGTCGCGAGCGCCGAAGGCTTTGGCGTCGACAGAGGTGCTGACGGCGCCGTGGGCTGGTATGACGGCAAAGCGTTGACGTCCGAGTCGGACGGACACAGCGCTGACCGAGTCAATGCCGGCATCGAGCCCTCCATAGGTAGCTACGGTTTCGCTGGGGACGAGGACCGAGACCTAGAGACACGTCTCTTGCGACCTTTCGTTTCCTTGTCCGTACGGGACCTCGACGGCTCCCAATGTATGTCGCGTCGTGAACCCGAGTCCGAAGGCGTGCGAGCCACGGAACAAGACCGATCCTGGCCGGCTTCGTCATAAGGCGCGACCGGACCCGTGTCCTGCGATTGAAAAATCGCCATCATGGATTTCTGAAATGCCGCCCATTCCTCTGGAGTCAAGGACTTCGTAGGGCATGTAACCTTCCTCGAGGCACCATCCTCCGAGGAGGACGGGGAAGGTGACCAGTGACGTGTTTCCTCGAGTGCCGGGATGAGGAAGACAAGTGGTGGGACCCACTCCGGGACCGAGATCCCCAGGAATCCTTCAGACGCGGAGAGTCGCCCCTCGAGTCGTCAGTGGAAACCCCCTTGGACTTGGACTTAGACTTCGAGCCCCTACCTACCTGGAGCTTCCCCTTCCGCTCCCACAAGACCTTGGCAGTCAGCGACTGGCATTTCGAGCAGTCATTGGTGTCGTGCGACTCGCCCAGGCACCACAAACAAATGCAGTGGGGGTTGGTGAGCGACATCTTCGACTTGCAGTCCCGGCAGGTCTTAAAGCCAGACCGCGGAGTCGGAGGGGTTGAAGAGAAAGACATCTTCTACGACGAAAACACACGAGGCGCGCCGAGTCTCACGAAGTTAACTGGAAAAAACGGTACTGAGGCTATGGGCGCCGTGCGTCCTATTTATAACATCCTTTGACGTCACCCTCGATGGAGGCCTTCAAGGGACATGGACCTGACGCCATTGACGCAGGACGCCCTCTGCCGAAAAAGTTTCGAAGTGCACAGCTGTGGACATTACAGCTTTAATCACTGGTATTTTCCACCACGACACCTTTTGTTGTGACGTGGTGTATGCTGAAAGAGCAGCCAGATTAACTTTTAGGGAATTGAAGACCAACCCTGTGTCTAACAAATGGGTTATGTACAGCACAATGTGTGTGGGTGAGCAATCGATGGGATTGGCGCCCTTGGTATTACACCAGATGACAAACTGTTTCCATTTGCTGGAATAGCAATAGCGGGTGTTAGGTTAGCCTCCCTGAGAATATCCAAGCATCTCTGAGGGAGCCGACGGTGTCCAAACTCTATGACCTCAGGAGCCAGGCCGCTAAATTCAGAGTTTGTGGGCATGGGTGTAGGGACTCCCCCCTGTCTTGAGACAACATGTTGTACGGACAGGATAGTTTTATTGGTGGGGAGAGGGACATTTTCATTAGATGAGCGAACCAGGGTTGGCGGGCCCACATGGTGGCTACCAATATCATGGTGATTGGTTCCTGGTGCATCTTGTGCACTATCTTGTTGAGTAGGGGAGTCGGGGGGGGAAAAGCGTAAACAAATTTCCCTGACCATGTTATCCAGAGACCGCTCCCCTTGGATCGGTTCTGGGGGTACCTGGAGGCGTAGTCTTGGCATTGGCCGTTCTCCTGAGTTGCGAACAGGTCTTTCTCTTAGAAGCCCCATTCTGCGAAGACGCGGGGAAGGCTGTTGATCTACCCGTTCAGAGGAATCCGCCGAAATTTTCGATGGCCCTGTTGGCGCCTTCACCTTTTTCGACGGAACTGTCGAAATTGGTGGTGGGGTTGTGTGTTTAGTGTGTTGCGGCTTTTGTACGCCCGTGTCGCTGGATGTTATCCCTAAAGCGTGACTTGTCAGGCCTTGTCAGGCCTTGAAAGGTCGGGGATGGGCGTGGCGGACCTAGAAGTGTCCGCCTCAAGGTCTATAACATCCGATACGGTTGTTTGGTCATCGGAGGTGTCCCTGTCACTTTTGGCAGGTGTGACGGTGGGGGAGGAGGGTTCAGCCCGTGACATACCGTACGTGGCCCACCGCTTTACACATCACTCCTTAACGGTCTTAGGCCAAAGGAGCTTGCAAGCCGCACACCGCTTCTCGTCGTGATCTAAGGGGAGAAAAGAATTACACGTTCTGTGCTCGTCTTTCACCCACGCACTTCACGCTAACAAACGGAGAGAGCGAGAGTGCCTTCAAGGTAGAAAGACCCCCTGGGAAAGGAGGAGACGATAACCACAGGCCGCCCCGCAACCGTAGACTCCGACCCAAGATTACAGAGCAACGCATGCCCAATCAGGGAGTGTGAGAGGCTCCGGTGGTGCCCACCAGCATAGAAAAGAGGCCCCCAGAGTTGCAGAACCCGCTCAGGAGACGGGACCAACGACATATTAAGGGGAGGCAGACCACACCAGCTGAAGGCCCAAGAAGAACTGGGGCCCGCAGAGGATCACCCCCACAAGCTAACAGAATCAACGAGGTTGGCACACATGTCAAAATCCAGGGAAAGACAACAACAACCCATCCGGCAGACTCCACAAATAAGGCAGGAACCAAATCTAGTACAACTCTGGGGAGTGGACCCCGCGACACAAGCAAAAGGGAAAGCACACCGAGACCAAAGCGCAATGACAGACCCAGCCACCGCCCCGGCAGAGATGGCCACAAAGGAAGATATGAAGGCATTGTTTGGAGAGCTCCAAACACAGTTCATGGCCTCGATGCACACCCAATTTGAATCTATGAAAAGCGAAATAAAAACAGCGGTACAAGAACTAAAAACAGAGGTGGTGAACCTGGAGGAAAGAATGGACACCCTGGAGAATATAGCGCAAAACATAGAGGAGGAGACACAACAAAGCGCAGGAACACCTGGTCCGCCTGACTCACAACCTCAAACTTCAATGTGAGGACTTGGAAAACCGCTCCCGGAGATCGAATATCAGGATAAAAAATATGGTGGAATCGGTAGAGGACGGCAGCAGACTTCAGAAATAAGAGGCCGGGACATAACAATAGAGAACTGCCAATCTGTTTTGTTCTTCTCTCCTCACCACGCTTAGCATCTCCTCTCCTCTAACCCTCACTCCTTCACCACCCCCCGCCCCCTTTTTCATGCACTCTCACATACAGTCCCTCACTCACAGCCTCACTCTCACTATCTGGTACTGTTCTCTCTCCCTACCAATATGTGACCTGTAACAATCTTCTGCACCTCCACAAGATCCTCTGCTTCACTTTCTGCCCTCCACTTCCCCCCCTTCTGACCGCACCTAAACATCTTGTATACCTATAACTTTCTGTCTCTTTCATTCCCTCCACCTCCCATTGGTCTGGCTGCTCACCTGATTCTATGGGCCAGTTCCTCTCACCCCAGGGTTGGGTAAAGGCTTTCTAACCCCATGTTAGCTCAACCCCCTTTTCATAGGCTCTCTTTGAATCTGTCACTTGTTTCCCATTAGAGTGTTCATCCAGCATGCAGCCTCTGTGAAGCCGAGGTAAGTTTAGCTTGATTAGCTGTGTTGGCATTGGAGCTTCTCTTGCACCCACTTGAAGATAGTGACTTCCCTCTGTGCTGTGCCGCCTCCCTAAGCACTCGCCTGGCTTTCTGGAACTTGCAGTCCCATAACAAACAACAGAGAAAGAAATCTGGCAGCATGGAGGTCTTTCGGTAGTGAGTGACAGATAGCAGTGCCATATTCATACAGCAGGGGGCACAGACTGGGGCCCTCCAAACTCCCACTTCCCAGCTCTAGGGCAGGACTGACTCTGGCTTCCACCCTGGTAGACCCTCTGACCCAGATCGGGAGGGGACTCTGTCCCTCCTTGACTGGGTCCAGTCTTGGACTCCATCACACAGAATAAATATGTCCTGCATATTCAGATAGCGCTTATCTTCACTAATTCAATATTGAGCATGGTATCTGCGGACACCATCCTTCTGCCATCAGAAGGGATTTGTTTATCTCTGGACCTAGCGAGCACGGCCCAGTCGCATGTATTCAAGGATGTCCTTGTTTGCACCAGACATGAAGAGGTTGGAGTACTGGCAACCAACAAAGAAAGAGGGCTGTAGCTGCAACCCGAGAGGCATATCAAGTGTCACGGATGGCACAAGAATTCCTCCAAGCCTCTGAGATGGTTCAGGGGGTTTCATTGGAATTGTAAAAGGCCCTATGGCCAACCCGCTCTGTCTCTCATCTAAAAATGCACCTCCTCCCTTACCCAGGTGTGCCTAACCCCAGGTTAGTAGATACTGAATGTTGACCCCTATGTCTAAACTCTGCCTTACACTGAATATGATGACCAAAAGGCAGAATTCTTTTCCTAACTAGACTCCCTCAGGACTCCCCAAGACCCTCCCTACTCTATTCAGAGTTCAGAGTTGAGTGTTATATAAGGGAGGGGGATTGCGCCTCACAAACACCCTACTTGATTCAGTCTTCTGTCTATCATGCTCAAGTTCTCCTTTTCGTCTCTTTGCCTCTCATTAATCTCCTCTTCCAAGTCCTTCCACCATTAATGTATTCCCTCTTCTGTCTTGCTTGTGTTCAAACCCTTTCCAGGCCCCACCTCCACCCTACGATGTTACTCCATCTTCTTCGACACTTCCACCCTCCTCCACACTAATATTTTGCTTGTCCACACTACTACTCCCTCCTCCCTATTACTACTCCCTCTTCCCCATTACTACTCCATCCTCCCCACTACCACTCCCTTTTCCCACCTTCTGCTCAGTCATCATCCTTTCACTCAGCCCCACACACTTCACATTCACTCCTTACACTAACTTGCCTGACCACACTTGCCACTGCAGTACCACTGAGCAATACACTATCTTCTCCAGAAATCGCCTCCACAGTCCAGCACTCCATCGTTGCCCATGCTGATCTCTTGGTGCACCACCTCCACCTCCTCTGATCTCACCGTAACAACCCACAACTTCATGCTTCGTGTCCTCCTTTTTATGTTTCCCTTCTTCCTGCTTTAGTTGGTTTTCCCCTTCCATGCTATTCCTATCTTTCCCACCTAGGTTTTGGGTATTAGGTCATGGTCTTTCTAAATCGAACTGTCAGCCCCTGCGACACACACGATTGTGCGCAAGGGCTGACAGGCACGCCAGGACCCGGAAGCGCCGTTTGGGGAGAACAGGCGTTTGTGTGTTGCATGTTTGTGTGTTTGTTGCGTGTTCGTGTTGCGTGTTTGTGTGCATTTTGGTGCGGGGGAGTCTTGGGTGGGGAGGGAGACTGCGGGAATGGCATTCGGGGGGAAGCCCCTCGATTTGGAAGAAATCCTGCCAGAGAGGGTTGGGAGGCGAAGGAATGTCATTTTTTCGATTGTTGTAGGCCGCCTAAAATCAGCTTTAAAAAAATAGGTCTTTTTGCAAGGCGACTTACAAAAATCGAAAAAAAAGAACCAGGTTTTGATATAATCAGCAGAGCTAAGCCCCACCCTTATTCTCCTGTAGGCCTGCAGCAGAGGAATGATGACGGCCCAAGGCACTCAGTGTTCCTGTTTGTATTAGGGAGATGGTTCCTGGACTCTGAGAAACCTGAAGGTGTCTCACCCTCTGGTTCCGGGAGATCTGTCATGGCCACTGCTATTGGATCCAGTTCCTGGGGATGTATCAGTGGGGGAGGATCACCTGGATGATGGGTCTTCGGGAAGTGGAAGGGGGGCACCAAGAGTTGAGACACGGTACCCCCTTTCCCATTAACACCTGTTCCCCATCCTACCCAGTAGGATATGTAGAAGCTCTACCCCCCTTTTCCAACACAAACACTTTCCTATACCGTGACAGACAACGGACTAACATCCGAGCCATTTACTTGACATCTCCCAACACCAGATTCAGGCAATTTATAATAACGGCCCTTTTCCTTCCCCACAGGGATAAGAGGCGGAGCACGAAAGCACACTTCGAGCAGGGGCAAACGCATGAGGAAGCAGTAATTCAGAGTCAGCAGAGGAGAAGAAAGACAGAGAGACCTGAGAAGACGAGGAGGGACGTGCGCTGCCCTTTTCAACCCAAACCCGCAAAGCCTACATGAAAAGAATCATAAGACTGGGATTTACAGCTGGCACGTGGTGTAACAGATGTCAACGGTGCATGGGGGCCTCCCGTATTGATAACCCAGGCGGGGAGGCACGCTTGCTACCATGGTACCGACCTTGGCTCCAGAGGCAAGACAAACCAACGTGTTCAGCACAGCCGGTGAGTCAGAGAGAGCTGATAGCAAACCGGACTGTGTTGAGCCCAAGGTTGCGAACAGCAAACATTTTATGAACTTGTGAACAAGGAACTTGTGTGTGTTTAAGAACGAAAGAAAGTCCACTGAAGGACCAGCTGCAGAATGGATAGGCACCACCTAGGCGCTCATTCGAATGACTCTGGCTGGTCCACTTTTGTTGAAACTACAAGTACCAGGAGGCCTTAGGAGAGGCCGGCGTGAGGAGTCAGAGGGGTCATACAAGGGTTGAGTCAAACCCCTTGTACAATCGAAAAGTCTCTGACATGTTGACAAGAGGGATGCCAAAAGAAAGCTAGGGGAAGGGAACCCCGCTTTCTGATGAGAATGGGCAAATCATATGTTAGAATGGCTATGTGAACCCAACTGAGGGATGCCAAGGGGAAGGCTAAGGAGAATGAATCCTGCATATTGATAAAGCAAAGTGAACTGTGTGTTTGGCAAACGTGAACTCGACTGAGGGATGCCTGCATATCAAGGTGAAAAGGCATACACCCATGAACAATGTGAACGAAAGGCCGTAGTGAACCCGACAGAGCGAGACCCAGGTTGCACGAAGTATTGGAGCCCGGCAGAGGGAGATCATAAGGCGAAGAGTAATCGCCCTGTGAAGGGTCATTGAAGGAACTTTCTGTTTTGTGGATTGTAACACAACAGGTCCTCTGAGGCAAGAGACTGTATGAAAGAGACTTGGCTACAGAAGGCCCTGATATTTTGGAACTGAACTGTAACCTCATGCTGGCGAGGCCCAGGAGTGTGCTGTGCTCAGGAGCCCCGCCTTGGCCAGTGCTAAAAGCGCGGGGAAGGGAGACCCCAGCCATACCATCCTTATTATTTTGAAAACACTTTTTTCTTTTCTGGTGAATATAATCCCACACTCTTTTGTAATTTAGCTGTAAGGATTGGCAATAGGTTTTTCTTAGTATAGGCCCTTTTCATTGGACAAGACGCCACTAGGACTGCCTTATTATTATTTGATGGTCGTAGCTTGCTCCCATTTTAGATTTAGGTTTAGATTTGGTGCTTTTCTCACCCATTTATACAGTTTAATAAACACACTTGAACTGTGATCACTTGTGTCTATCTTCACTGTTGCCATCATGAGTTCCTTACAGCTCCCCTTGGGTCAGAATAATCTGTGTGGACCCCGTTGCCCTTTATTGCTAAATCCTTGGTGGTCTAGGGCATGAAACTCTGGCTGCGGTGAGTCACTGATGGAGCTGGAGAGCAAGGTGCGGCTTTGCTCATAGCCACCGCTGAACAATGTTGTGAGGCTGTAAGAGGTGCAGCAAAGGTTTTGTTCCTGCAAATACAACTCCTAAATTACTCCTGATCTAGAAAATGTAAAACATGGCGCACAAAGCTCTCAGTTGAAGTTTAACTTCACAGTTGACGCCAACAAGTAGGATAATAATACAGGAATGCCCCTAGAGGCCATGTGAACCTACCTGACCTACTTACATGTGACCTGCATCAATACCTTACTTACCCTTTACAAGATATAAAGTAGGTTTCCATAATATCTATGTAAAGATTCATGCAAGTTTAAAATGATTATGGGAAATCTTATTTTCGGTTGGAAGTGACATCTTCCTACTATAAGCAGTAATCATACCTGAAGAATGTATTTCTGAAGGGCGACACTCATTGAACTTTGGCTCTTTTGAGTCCAGTGTCCAGGATAATGCACCCCAACCTAGAGAGCCCTACATCCTCATGTAGTCGTATTAAACAACTGATTAGTGAAGCAGCAAACGTTCAACATCACCTGGATTCTGTCGTTAAAGTGATACTTATTAATGATCTTCCCCTGGAGCTCGCAGAACTCTGCGTTCATCTCTACACCGATGAGCTGGGCAGCAGAGCTATACAGGAAACCCTACGGTAGAGAAAAAGACTGTCAGACATTCGTAAAGCACTTAGGGAACACAGGGGTTCAGTATACAGCGATATAAAAAGCCCCAAGGTAGCGAGAAAAACAGCCAGTCAGATACCCCAGAAGCAGCTAGGGAACACAGGGGATTCGGTGAAGAGAGCTATATGAAACCCTAAGGTAGCGAGAAAAGCAGCCAGTCAGATAACCCAGAAGCAGCTAGGGAACACGGGGGACTCAGTATACAGTGCTCTAAAAAACCCTAAGGTAGCGAGAAAAACAGCCAGTCAGATACCCCAGAAGCAGCTAGGGAACATGGGGGATTCAGTGAAGAGACCTATAGGAAACCCTAAACTAGCGAAAAAAGCAGCCAGTCAGATACCTTAGAAGCAGCTAGGGAACACAGGGGATTCAGTGAAGAGCGCTATAGGAAACCCTAAGCTAGCAAGAAAAGAATCCAGTCAGGTACCCCAGAAGCCGCTAGGGAACACAGGGGATTCAGTGAAGAGACCTATAGGAAACCCTAAACTAGCGAAAAAAGCAGCCAGTCAGATACCTTAGAAGCAGCTAGGGAACACAGGGGATTCAGTGAAGAGCGCTATAGGAAACCCTAAGCTAGCGAGAAAAGCAGCCAGCCAGGTACCCCAGAAGCAGCTAGGGAACACAGGGGGATTCAGGGAGAGCGCTATAGGATACCCTAAACTACCATGAAAAGCAGCCAGTCGGATACCCCAAAACCAGCTAGGGAACACTGGGGATTCAGGGAAGAGCGCTATAAGATACCCTAAGCAAAAGCAGCCAGTCAGATACCCCAAAAGCAGCTAGGGAACACAGGGGATTCAGTGAAGAGAGCTATAGGATACCCTAAGCTAGCGAGAAACGCAGCCAGTCAGATACCCCATAAGCAGCTAGGGAACACAGGGGAATCAGTGAAGAGAGCTATAGGATCCCCTAAGCTAGCGAAAAACGCAGCCATTCAGATATCTCAGAAGCAGCCAGGGAACACAGGGGGTTCCGTGAAGAGCGCTATAAGAAACTATAGGTAGCGAGACAAGCATCCAGTCACATACCCCAGAAGCAGCTAGGGAACACAGGGGACTCAGTATACAGCGCTATAGGATACCCTAAGCTAGCGAGAAACGCAGCCAGTCACTGTTACACATTGCGGTAGATGGACTCTGTGGTCCCGTGCCCGCTTGTGCGGTATCGTGCGGAAGTGCAGTTCCAAGATGGATGCCTGTCGGATTTCTCCAGCCGACAGCTACGGTCTAGTCTCTTCACGTCCCTCCGAGAGACTACGGACCGCTCACGTGATACTATATCCAGACTCCAAGCCAAGGTTTCATCGCGTCGCTTCTGTTACAGACGCTCCGTGAGTTCGTTGTTTGAATCCTGTATTTACGTGTCTATTAGTCCTTGATTACTCTTTAAACTGTCCAAATCTTGTCTTTATCTATCTCTCAGAGATTATCTCCATTCAACCTTTCCAATCTCTGCTACCTTCGTCTTCAGTCCAACCCGGCGAACCCTGCTCAACTTAGCCGTCTATAACACCTCCTTCTCGGCATTATCTTCTGCTTTGAACCCCATTTGGGTAAGCTTCTTATTCCCTGAGTCTTCTCTTCTAGCCCCGATTAGAATCACTTACCTGTCTGTTCTTGCAGACCTCCTGCCTCTCTTCCGTTGTTCTTCCGAAGCCCAGCTCCGAAGTTTCAGTCCCAATCCTTCCCTCCAAGGGTGAGAACTTTTCCCTTCCGCCTTCTCTTTTGGCTGTCTTCCCTTTTTACCTTTCACTGATACTATCTATTCCTCTCGTTTACTCAGAAAGGATATCCTGTGCAACTTCCGTTTGAAACCACCTCTCAAGGATTCTCCTGCTACTACTACTTCCCGATCGACGAGCTTCCAGACTCGACCAGGGTTTTCTTCCCATTAGAGGGTTTCCCTGGCGATCCTATTCCGGGTCGGAGGGGCCAAGATTGTTTCAGGGGAGCTTTCACTGCTGCATTTGACTCTTCCACATTGGATTTCCGTATTGTCAAGGTGAGCGGTTTTGTTGAGGTGTATTACCGCTTTAAACTGTTTGCAGTAATCTATAACAATAAGCGACGCCCAATATTGACATTCGGAATCCTTATGGAGCAGCAAATGCAACAATTAATGGCAGCTATGCAAGCCATGTCCTTAGAGATGCAATCTTTAAAACAAGGTAATGCTCAGCTGCGACAGCAAGTCACTAGGGCATTTTCAGACACTCCCCCTTCTTCCTTACATGCCCTAATGTACGACGGAGATCCATATAAGCTCAAAGAATTTCTAGATAGTTGTACGGTCCAATTTACTTTCAAATCTCGGTTTTTTCCTACAGACAAGGACAAAGTGGGGTTTGTGATTTCCCATCTTTCTGGCCCTGCATTGGCTTGGGCCACGCCTCTAGTCACTTCTAATGATGGGATCCTAGATTCTTACCCCGCCTTCTCCAATAGCCTTAAGTCTATGTTCGGCAGAAAGGAAATATCAGTTTCCACACAAGAAAGACTTCTTGATTTGAAACAGGGAAGTAAGGATTTGCTAGGATACATAACACAATTCAAACAATTGTCTTCAGAAGTAGGGTGGCCAGATGAAGGGCTTCTTACCCTTTTTCGTAGAGGCTTAACGGAAGACCTTAAAGATGAGGTTTCTAAGGTACCTCGTCCGGCTAATTTGGCTGACATGATTACTCTAACTATGCAGATAGATTATCGAATGCAAGAACGGTCTCATGAAAGAAAGAAGATCAAAGGATCTCGACCTTCAATTGATCATTCCTATGTTGGGAATAGGACTCTTCCCCATACTGAAGAGCCTATGCAGATAGGGACCGTTAGAGGACCGTTATCTGCAACCGAAAAGGAAAGAAGAAAGAATCTTGGACTATGCATGTACTGTGGGTCCTCTTCTCATGAACTGAAAGATTGTCATCTTGTTCCTCCTCGTCGCTTTACTACTCCGAAGTCGGGAAACTCCAGAGCTCTACCGAGAGGGGAAGAACGGTAGAGTTACAGAATTCTGTTTCCCCCTGTAAGTCGAGTCTGACAGTAGACAATGCCTCAACCAATCAGACCATGGTAGTAGTTTCCTTGTCCATGATACTTTCAGAACACATTCTACCTGGTATTCCCGCCTTGATTGACTGCGGAGCGGCTGGGAATTTTTTGGATTATGAATGGGCTAAGAAACACGGGATTACACTCGTATCCAAGAACATGGTTACTCCTATTCAGGGTGTGGACGGTAGTCCCTTAAGTTCAGGACCGGTAAAAGAACAGACCGATCCTATCACTTGCATGATCACCGGCCATAAAGAAACTCTGGTTTTTGATCTGATCAGAACTGCCCATTTTCCTATCATTTTGGGCCTTCCCTGGTTAAGACTCCATAACCCATATATCAACTGGTCAGCAGGTACTCTGTTCTTGGGATCAGAATATTATACTCACCATTGCCTTTCTCAGGAGTCAGCAGGCATACGTCTCCCCACTATTGAAGACCATCATCCTGCTGTTTCCTCTATTAACCACTTGGAAATGATCCCTAAATGTCATTGGGAATTCCGATCTATATTTGCAAATCCCGAATTTCCTACCTTACCGCCTCATAGAAGGGATGATTGTCATATAGATATACACCCCGAACAGCCCATTCCTTTCGGCCGTATGTATGTGCTTTCACAACGGGAGAAGACTGTTTTGAAAGATTATCTTCAAACCAATTTACGCAATGGGCTAATAACCGAATCTGTGTCTCCAGCCGGAGCTTCTCTCTTCTTTATCCCTAAGAAAGACTCGGATGAACTTCGCCCTTGCATTGATTATCGAGGATTAAACAAGATAACCATTGCTGACAAGTATCCTATGCCTCTCATCACAGACATCCTTGAAGCGGTTCGAGGGGCTACTGTTTACACTAAGCTGGATCTCTGAGGTGCTTACCATCTCATACGAATAGCTGCAGGAGATGAATGGAAAACTGCCTTTCGCACCCCTTTCGGGCACTATGAGTACCACGTCATGCCATTTGGCCTGGTCAACGCACCGGCAATATTTCAGCGGTTCATGGACCATCTCTTTGCCGACATTCTGTTTCATTTCGTCATCATCTATTTAGATGATATCTTGGTTTATTCCAAGAACCCAGAGGAACATATCCGACATGTCAACACAGTGTTGGAACGTCTTCAAAACAATCATCTGTACTGTAAGTCCACCAAATGTGAGTTCCACCAGGAGCAAGTCAATTACCTCGGATTTGTGCTATCTTCTCAGGGCATCTCTATGGATCCAAAGAAGGTGTCAGCTGTGTTGGATTGGCCAATTCCCTCTGGCATAAAAGACATTCAACGATTTCTTGGCTTTGCCAACTTCTACCGGAAATTCATTCCGGGTTTTTCGGAAATCATTTTACCCATCACCAGGCTTCTTAAGAAAGGGGTCCCGTTCGTCTGGAACCATACGGCTCAGAACGCCTTCCAAACGCTAAAGGAGATATTCACTTCTGCTTCAGTTCTTATAAACCCTGATCAAACTAAACAATTCATTGTGGAGACAGACGCTTCGCAATTTGCGTTGGGTGCCGTACTATTACAATTATCAGAACAGGGAGAAGAAAGACCTGTGGCTTATCTGTCCAAAACTTTCAATGCGGCAGAACAAAATTATTCAGTACTTGAGAAAGAGCTTCTGGCTATCAAACAATCTTTCAAAGAATGGAGACACCTACTCCTGGGATCTACCCATCCTATCAAGGTTCGCACTGATCATCAGAATCTACGAGCCCTTCAGAATGCCTACACAACCAACAGCAGGCAGGCCCGCTGGGCTTATTTTTTTCTTCCCTTTCGAATTGAGTTCACCTTTTTGCCGGGAAAACATAATCAGAAGGGTGATGCTCTGTCTCGTAAGGACTCTCCTACATCGACATTCTGTTCCGAGAAGATGTTTCCCAACGCTCGTTTTATTGCTGTCTTAACTAACTTTCTCCAAGAAGTACGAACAGCCACTGATCAAAATAAATCGTTCTGTGAAGACATTGCATCCACCCACCATCTCTCTAAAGATAAGGAATATTTCTTTCACGGCACTCAGCTGTTGATTCCCATTCCCTCTTTACAACTCGAAGTGTTACAAATGTGTCATGACTCTAAGGCTGCAGGTCATAGAGGGTTTCTATCAACATTGGAACTCGTACAACGACACTTCTGGTGGCCAAATATGCGATCTGATGTCCAGGATTATGTTGCGGCTTGTAGTATCTGTGCGCACGCAAAGACTCCTCGTACTCCTCCTTTGGGGTTATTAACGAGGATGCCAATTCCAGATCGGCCTTGGCAAATCATCTCTACAGATTTTGTTTCTGATCTACCTCCTTCGGAGAACAAGACAGCCATTATGGTGACAATTGACTATTTCACCAAATTGGCACATTTTACCCCTTTAGAGAAGCTACCGGGGGCAACTTTGATGGCTAAAATCTTTTTATCTGAAATCTTCTCCCGTCATGGCCTCCCAGACACCATCATCTCAGACCGAGGTCCTCAGTATACTTCACTTTTCTGGCAAAAGACGTGTCACGTCTTAGGGATAAAACAAGCCCTCTCGTCAGGATATCATCCCCAGACCAATGGGCAAACGGAGCGTTTGAATCAAACACTTGAAGGATATCTACGTTGCTTCGTTTCAGCGGCCCAGGATGATTGGGCAGGTTTACTCCCTTTTGCTGAATTTGCCTACAATAATTCCCGTCACTCTGCCCTCCGGACCAGCCCCTTTCATTGTTCTTATGGCTTCCATCCCTCCTTTGTTCCTATGGTGTCGTCTCCTTCTTCCTGTTGCCCAGGAGTGGATGAATTTATTGCGGACATTCAGGATGGTCAGAGACTGGCTAAGCGATCTCTTGTGGAGGCTCAAGACCGTGCTAAGCGGAACGCCGATCTTCATCGCTGCATTGCCCCGAAACTTACCATCGGTGACTCGGTTTGGTTGGCTTCCCGTTTTCTTCCTCGTCATCTTGTTCCGTCTAAACTATCGCTGAGATACTTTGGACCCTTTAAAGTGTTAGCCATGGTGGGCGAAGCTGCGGTCAAACTGGCTTTACCAGCCTCTTGGTCTCGGATACACCCTGTATTTCATCTGTCTCAAATTAAATTGGTGGTACCGGATCGTTTTCTTTGGACGGGAAGGGTTCCTCCTTCTCCTGTCCTTACTGATGAGGGTCCTGAATTTGAGGTGGCCGGTGTGTGTGACTCTCGCGTTCGGAGAGGTAGATTGCAGTTTCTGATTGACTGGAAGGGTTATTCTCCTGCTGAAAGGACCTGGGAACCTGCCTCTGGGGTTCATGCTCCCCGATTGGTGCAGCGTTTTTTCCGGCTCCATCCAGGTAAACCCGGGGCGCCCCCCAGGAGGAGGGGGTATACTGTTACACATTGCGGTAGATGGACTCTGTGGTCCCGTGCCCGCTTGTGCGGTATCGTGCGAAAGTGCAGTTCCAAGATGGATGCCTGTCGGATTTCTCCAGCCGACAGCTACGGTCTAGTCTCTTCACGTCCCTCCGAGAGACTACGGACCGCTCACGTGATACTATATCCAGACTCCAAGCCAAGGTTTCATCGCGTCGCTTCTGTTACAGACGCTCCGTGAGTTCGTTATTTGAATCCTGTATTTACGTGTCTATTAGTCCTTGATTACTCTTTAAACTGTCCAAATCTTGTCTTTATCTATCTCTCAGAGATTATCTCCATTCAACCTTTCCAATCTCTGCTACCTTCGTCTTCAGTCCAACCCGGCGAACCCTGCTCAACTTAGCCGTCTATAACACATCCTCCACGGCATTATCTTCTGCTTTGAACCCCATTTGGGTAAGCTTCTTATTCCCTGAGTCTTCTCTTCTAGCCCCGATTAGAATCACTTACCTGTCTGTTCTTGCAGACCTCCTGCCTCTCTTCCGTTGTTCTTCCGAAGCCCAGCTCCGAAGTTTCAGTCCCAATCCTTCCCTCCAAGGGTGAGAACTTTTCCCTTCCGCCTTCTCTTTTCGCTGTCTTCCCTTTTTACCTTTCACTGATACTATCTATTCCTCTCGTTTACTCAGAAAGGATATCCTGTGCAACTTCCGTTTGAAACCACCTCTCAAGGATTCTCCTGCTACTACTACTTCCCGATCGACGAGCTTCCAGACTCGACCAGGGTTTTCTTCCCATTAGAGGGTTTCCCTGGCGATCCTATCCTCTCCCCCGGTTTTCACTTCTTTCCGGGTCGGAGGGGCCAAGATTGTTTCAGGGGAGCTTTCACTGCTGCATTTGACTCTTCCACATTGGATTTCCGTATTGTCAAGGTGAGCGGTTTTGTTGAGGTGTATTACCGCTTTAAACTGTTTGCAGTAATCTATAACAGTCACATACCCCATAAGCAGCTAGGGAACACAGGGGATTCAGTGAAGAGAGCTATATGATCCCCTAAACTAGCGAAAAACGCAGCCAGTCAGATATCTCAGAAGCAGCCAGGGAACACAGGGGGTTCCGTGAAGAGCGCTATAAGAAACTATAGGTAGCGAGACAAGCATCCAGTCACATACCCCAGAAGCAGCTAGGGAACACAGGGGGCTCTGTATACAGCACTATAGGAAGCCATAAGGTAGCGATAAAAGCAGCCAGTCAGATACCCCAGAAGCAGCTAGGGAACACAGGGGATTCAGGGCAGAGCCCTATAGGATACCCTAAGCAAAAGCAGCCAGTCAGATACCCCAAAAGCAGCTAGGGAACACGGGGGATACAGGGAAGAGCGCTATAAGAAACTATAGGTAGCGAGAAAAGCATCCAGTCACATACACCAGAAGCAGCTAGGGAACACAGGGGGTTTAGTGAAGCGCGCTATAGGATACCCTAAACTACCAAGAAAAGCAGCCAGTCAGGTACCCCAGAAGCAGATCGAGAACACAGGGGATTCAGGGAAGAGCGTTATAGGAAACCATAAGGTAATGAGAAAAGCAGCCAGTCAGATACCCCAGAAGCAGCTAGGGAATACAGGGGGTTCAGTATACAGCGCAATAAAAAAAAATCATACGGTGCTATTGCAGTACCACTTCGATTCACAATTACTCGTTCTCTTCTTGAGAAAACCTTTTTCTCACTTACCCTTTAAGAGAGGTGTCAGTTTGTAGCACACATTCTTTAAAAAACTCTACTACCAGGATCGGGTTCTGGCACAGGGTTTGTTTTAAGCTGCTGTATAACATACACCGTCCTCGTCAGTCCAATGAATCTTCTGGTGTTCGGCGTTCTTTAATTTGTCTATCAACGTAGCTGTTCTGTCCAAGAAATTAGGGATAAACCTACGGTAATAACCGATTAATCCTAAGAATGCTCTGAGGTCTCTCTTGGTGTTAGGCATGGGGGTATCTAGGACAGCTTTCACTTTTTCTCATTGAGGCTGGACACTGCCATTCCCTACAAAGAAGCCAGGGTATTTCACGGCGGATTGAGCCAGCCTACATTTGGATGGATTGGCAGTTAAGCCGGCTTCTCTGAGGGCTTTCATAATAGTAAAGAGATAAAGATGGCCTTCCCAAGTCTAACTATTAATGACTATGTCATCAATATAAGCCCCACAGAAATCGGAGTAGGGCTGTAATATCCTGTCCATCAGCCGTTGGAAAGTGGCAGGGGCCCTGTGTAGGCCAAAAGGGAGGACTTTAAACTGGAATAGTCCCAGGGGCATCGACAAAGCAGTTATTTCCCTATCAGGTCCATGTACTGGGACCTGCCAGTAGCCCTTGGTTAAATCTAGGGTTGATAGGAAGGTAGCATTTCCAAGTTTATCAATCAATTCGTCGTTGCGGGCGTAGGATAATCATCAAAGTCGGATATGGCATTGATATGTCGGAAGTCTATGCAAAACCTCCTGGAATTATCAGGTTTTGTGACCAACACAATAGGGGAGGACCATGGGCTTGAAGAGAGTTCGATAATATTTGCCCTTAGCATTTTGTTCACTTTCTCAACAACTAACTGTCTACAGGCTTCTGGAAGTCTATATGGTTTCAAATGGACCACTTTTCCCTTTGTAGTTCTGATATAATAAGTGCCATGCACTCTCCCTGGTTTGTCGCAGAATACTTCGAGGAATGTCATGACTAAGGGCCTCATCACGAGTTGGGCGGTAACGCCGGCGGTATTACCCCTGGCGCTTTTAGCGCCGGATCACGGGTTTGGTGGAACGGTTAGTGCCCATTCCCCATTGGGCCCATTCAGGAATTCCTCATTCCCCATTGGGCCCAATGGGGAAAATTTGCGCTATTACCACCGGTGGATTTTCCGCTGGTGGTAATAGGCTGAAAATCGGCAATTTTGCCGCAAATTTCACCCCAGCTCGGAGCTGGGGTGAAATCCGACAAGGCCATGATCTGGCGGACCCTTAAATGCAGCGGTAATAGCGTTACTGCAGCATTTAAGGGTTACCGCCAAACTCGTGATGAGGCCCAAAATCTTTAAAGTCTTCTTGTTGTTGATTAGATAGCTCTTTGGGAATGAATTCAAAATTATATATTTCCTCCGGTACCAAACAAGACGGTATCAGGCAGTGGCTGGAGAAGGATTTTCTTTCCACTCTTTTAAGAGATTTATGTGGTAGAGTTGTGTCTTTTGTTTCCAGTCAGGTTGGGCTATTTTATAGGTGCAGGTCCCTATCTGCTCTAGTACTTCATCTGGTCCATGCCACTTTGAGACAAGTTTGTTTTCAGAGGTAGGTAAGAGGACTAATACCTTTTGTCCTATTGTAAAAGATCTTAAGTTTACATTATTGTCATAGGTGGACTTCCTTGGGCTTTTTCCATGTGAGTATAGACTAGATTTTGAAAAACTTTCATATGCTCTTGCAATCGGGTAGCTGCTTGTGAGAGGGCAATAGGTGCCTCTTCTCTTTCTTCCCAGGTCTCCTGCAGCAGGTCTAGGACATGTCTTGGCTCTCTACCATACAGTAGTTCCAAAGGAGAGAATCCGGTGGACGGCTGAGGGGTGGTCTTTCTTACTGCAAATAGGACCGATGGAATCATGCGATCCCAGTCTTTCCCGTCCTTGTCTACCAACTTTCTTAGGATCATCTTGAGTGTTTTGTTTAATCTTTCTACCAATTCGTCCATTTGGGGTGGTAAACTGAGGTTCTTAAGGAGGAAATATGGAGCAATTCTTTGACTTCACCCATGAGTTTGCTCATAAAATTGGATCCCTGATCCGTTAGAATTTCCTTGGGGAAACCAACCCAGGAAAAATATGGCAATTGATGTTTGAAAATGTGTTGGGTTGTGTTGTCCCGCATGGGGAACGCCTCCGGGTATCGGGGCGCGTAATCAATGATTACGAGGACATATTTATTACCCAGTCTAGAGGTTTTCAATGGTCCAATGATATCCATCCCAATTCGGGAGAAAGGGACTTCTGTTATTGGTAAAGGGTTCAGAGGGGCAGGCAAGGGAATATGCATAATGGTATTCTGACATTTCATACGTCTGAATGAAGTTCTTTATATGAGCATGGATACCTGGCCAGTAAAACTTCCCACTGATGTGCGCCTGGGTGTTAGATTGTCCTAAGTGTCCCCCTTGTCAGATGAGAATGTACAATCTCTAGCACGATCTACCGATGGGTTTTGGGGTCTACTGAGTTTTACTTAGGCTTTCGGTGGAGGTTTCCTTCTTATACAGTAATCCTTGCCTTAGGAAGAAAAAGGGACTTCCCTTCTCTAATCCTTCCCCTTCAGGAATCACCTGCAAGAAAGCCTCTGCGAGTGCTGGATCGTTTGGCTGGGCAAATGCTAGATCAGGAAGGATGGTAGGTTCTTCTTCCCTCTTTTCCTCAGTGGTAGATGGTTCACTCAGTGGTAGATGGCTCATCAGTTTCCCCAAACCCTAAGGTACATCCCTCAGTTCAATTTCTTCTGGTTCACTCTCTATAAAACAGGGAAATAGAGCCCTTTCAAGAATTCCCTATGCAATTGTGTCCCCACAATGTACTTCAAATGGAATTTTGCCATGGTTCTGTAGGAGAACCTTTATGTCTCCCCAGAAGTCGGGATCTATGACGCCTGCTAGGACATCCAGACCGAACTTTCAGGTCAGGTCAGATTTTATAGCCAATTTTATATCACACCCAATAGGGGGTATTAGGACTAAGTCTTTGGGAATCATCCTTTTCCCTGGAGGGATAGTAGCTTCTCTGCTGCTACAGATATCAAAGCCTATGGATTCTTTCATGGTGATAGAGGGATCTCAGGCTCTATGATTAAGCTTCTGGAATGTTAGGGTTCCCCAATTTGTCTCAATTGAGTCGTACCACACTCCTGACACCATGTGTAAGGAAGGCATGGTATCAAACAGTAAGAAAGACACAAGTGATCACAGTTCAAGGATGTATATTGAACTTCAATTGGGTTTGAAAAACGCCTATCTAGTCGCAAATCTAAACATGAGAGCAAGCTACGACCATCAAATAATAATAAATCAGTCCGGGGCAACATTTGAACCTATCGACAAAGTGACTACATGATCCAATGGTGCCCCCACAACATACGAATATTAGACAGTGTGGGGAAACAATGCTATGTAAAAGAAAAGTATTCAAGAAATGATATATATCAGTATCCCTTCCCCACGTTTTCAGAACGGGACACGGGACAAGGCAGCACACTCAAGCTTAGCACACTCTCTGGCTTCTCTAGCACGAGGATGCAGTTCAAAACCTCAACATCAGGGCCTTCTGTGGCAAAGTCTCTTTGCCATTCACAGTCTCTTATTTCAGAAGGCCTGATGCAACATGACAAATCTTCTTTCTTCTTAGGATTTCACATATACAACTTCTCAGGTGATTTAGTGTTCACCCCGGGTACCCCTCTGCCGGGCTCAGACCCACTTTAACTCAAAACCTTCAATTGGTCTCCCTCTGCCGGACTGGGACTAAATGTATCTATCTTCCCAAACTTTCTCTACTTCATCAAAATCAAAGACCTTCGATTGTGTGCAGGATTTTGCTCGACTGGTCGCAGGACCTCTTTGATTCACAATTACTTGTGCTCTTCTTGATATAACATTTTCCTCACTTTCACTTTTGCCACTTCTCAGCTGGGTACCTTACAGAGACCTTCAATTGAGCACCCATGCAGTGCCGGACCACTCTGTCAAAGGTTTTGTATCTTGCTATAAGAGTTCATTCACTCATCAGCAGTTCAACTTTACTTGCGTCGCTTATCACACGTGTTTAAACAATGTTCGTTCCAGCGCTAGCCATACAAAGTTGCTGCTTGCAACCTTGGCTTCAACACAGACCGTTCTTGTATTGCTCTCCCCAACTCACCAACTGTGTTGATTTCACTGACGCTGCTTTGTTCTTGGAGCCTAGGATGGAATCACCTCCGTTGGCGCTTCTGCCCGCCTTCATTATTGATGCGGGAGGGCCCCGGGTATCTGCGGCACACAATGCAGGATTCTTCAACCTGGTTTCCCGGTCTTACGCTTTCTATTCTCTCGTTTTCTGAGACATAACGGTTCCTTGCCAAAAAGGTCAAGGGAACTTCCCTCCTTACGATCACCTGCTGTTTTTCCATCTTTCTTCTCTCGTTCGGCTGCTGTCTCGATACTGCTGTTTCCTCGTGTGCTTTGATTCGCTCCGAGTGTGCTCTCGTGCTCCGCCTTTTATCCATGTGGGGAAGATTAATGGAAGTCAGGTGTGTTTGATGGTCAGTAAGTTCCTGACCTCACCTGACTATTGTATTGGGACACGTCAGGTATACTGCTCTGGTGTTAGTCTGTTTTCTCTCATAGCAGGCTGTCCGTGTGAAAGTGTTCATGTTGGAAAAGGGGTTTGCAGGGGTAGAGTTCCTAAATATCCAACCTGGTAGGATGGGGTAAAGGTGTTACAGAGAAGGGGATACTGCGTCTCACCATCCGGTGTCCCACTCCCGAAGACCCCTCACCCAGGGGATCCTCCCGCACTGGTCCACCCTCAGGAACTTGGAAGCGATGGCCGTGTCCTGGCCACCTGGATGGCATATCCCCGGGGACTAGTGGGTGAGACACCTTCTGGTTTCTCACAGTATGCAATCATTATATGCATTACATAGATGATCCCACAGGTGCCTACCCGCCACGGCCCGTCGGCTAAAATGGATCGAGGGTCAGGCTCAATCAGAGGGGCAACACATGGACTGTAGCACTGTTCCAAGGGAGGCACACACTGTCAAAACATGCTGGCGGGTCGCTCGTTGCTCCACAACATTCTGTCATGACCCTTGCCCGTGGCCCTCACTGGCAAGTCAGCCTTCCAGTTAGGGCCAGGTCAAAGGCCTTAAAACCTCATCCAAGACTCTCTTGGAGTCAGTCCTGGCGCCTTTGGCGCCAGGCTCATAACCATCATAAAGATCAACATTAGAATGGGACTATTTACTGTGGACTATTTACCTTGGGGGTGTTCAGCCAACATGGAGGTACACACATAGCACACACATAGCTCAGTTACAAGGAACTGAGCTACGCAGTCTAGTCTTTTGGGTGTGGCAGGCCTGGGACTACTTTGCCTGGACTACTTTACCTGAGACTATTTAAACCACACCCAAACAGCAGAACATGCTTTGCATTATTCTGCTGTGGGCAGCGTAACGCACCTCGTGTCCAGTTCTTTGATGCCAGTTTACCTGAAACCAAGGACCTGCAGAGAGAGAAAGAACACTACAAAACTTACCTGGAACAGTATCCTGTCTTCAATCCATCGCTGACTTCATTTCCACTCACCTGAAGGTACGAACTCCATAATCCGGCACCGCATGCATCCTGGAATACCATAACCTGGAAAGAGGAGAAAGAAAGACAGCATTAGTAAGCGTTTACTCACGTTTCCTCCCGAATGAAGAAAGCCACACAATTCTTACCTGGGTAGTCATGTCCTGGTCAGTATCATTGCTGGAACATTACGGCGCTCGGCAAGGAACATCGCAACCTGCAAGGAGAGAAAAGACACAGGTTAGCAATATAAAAGGCGAAACAGCACCACGCATCGCGCATTACTCACCGGACAGCATCGCGCACACCGTGCTTTCGCCTACCGGCCCATACTCATCCTCAAACTGCATGACAACACCAAAATACCTTTCCATACCTAAAAGGAAAGAAGCAAGACATTATTATTCGAACTAAGAGGAACATAAGAACTGCATATAAAGGCCCTCATTACGACCCTTGCGGAAATCGACTGACCGGAGCGCCACAGCGTAAATAGCGTTTCCGCCATTGCACGAAGGAGCAAAGTGCGGCCCATTCCGACCCATCGGGCACGAGCACCACGCCACGGCGGAAGTGCAAAGTCCGCGATGGCTGAAATGACCCCAAAACGGCCCACACCGCCGCCGTACGGCGCCCTAGGTGCAATACCGCCACCCCTCTCAGCGGTCACCGGAGTGTGCGCCTACCGGAAAGTACGGTGACCGGAAATATACGGAAACGGAAGTTAAAACATGGGCCCGGAACGGGAAACATCCCGGCGTACACCTATAAAACCACTAAAACCACACAACCACTAAAATCACCACCCTGAAACACACCTCAACCCGTCAACCACCCTAGCGAAACCAAGAAAAATGGGAAAAGTAGCGAAGAAAGCGTGCGACCGCAAGCGGCAGGTCCACTTCTCCCGTGAGGAACTCACCGTGCTAACAGAGACCCTCCAGGAGAATGCTGCCGTCGTCTTCAGCACGCAAATGACCAGGACGGCACTTGCAAACAAGAAGGCCATATGGGCTCTGGTGGCACAGCGGGTAAGTGCGGTGGGGACCGCACCCCGCACCCCACAGCAATGCCGCAAGCGATGGGACGACCTGCGGATACGCGTCCGCAGCATACTCTCTGCCAACCGCAACATTGCCACAGCCACCGGGGGAGGTCCTGAATCACCCATCAAGTTGACCCCCTGGGAAGAAATCTGTGCCTCCACCATCGGAATGGAGAGCATAGAGGGAGTCGGAGGGATGGAGAAAGGAGTGCAGACATCCGAAGATTCAGGTAGGTGGGCCAGATAAAACAATGCCAAATCCACACAGTCCATCCATGTGAAGTACCATGCGTCCACATAGTGCAACAGAAATACATGTCCAGGAGAACGTCCACACACATCGGCCTGATAGCGCACGTTAAAACCCACAATAAATACATAAATAATTAAAAACCCCTAAAACACGCACTACACGTGCAGCAGGCACACCCTAACTGCAGGCTGCCAAACAACTGCACCCTCACTCCACACACAAATCAAAGCACCTCCAAGGCCCCGACCCAAATCACCCTCAGGTACCACCCCAATGCATGTGATACAATGCCATTCCAATTCCCACAGACCCATCAATAACCCTCGCCCTCCTTTACTCCACCACAGGGTCCGATCCAAACGACGAGCCACAGGACACCCCTACCAGCACACCTGCAAAGAGGGCCAAGACCAACGGCCAGAGACCCTCCACCTCAGCTGCACGCATCAAGACACGGCAGCAGCACAAATCAGGTGCCAGCACAGAGGAGGGAACATCAACAGGCACCCCAGCAGCCAGCATGCCCACAACACCACCACCACAGGTCCCCCCAATGGATGCCACAGAAGGCACTGCCTCAGGTGGCAGCAGCACCATATGCGACACCCCATTGATGGCAGCATGCTCCGACACAGAAAACGGGGATGCCGAAGTCAGATCCATCCATGACCTGTCCCAATCCCCCTGTCTGTCCCATCCCGTACAACATGAGGATACCACGCAGGGGCACCCACAAGACGACGACTGGCCATCCCCCCCAAGCCCTGTGGCAAGGCAACATGAGGTCAACAGCCCCTCTGCGACACCCCCGCAAATGGCCATGGCCCAGCAGAGGCAACAGTCCCTCGACCAGTTGATCGAACAACAGCAGCAACTGGCCACACTCCTCAAGGACCATGCCGATGAATGTGGGGGCACCAAGGCAGACATAGAAACATCAACTGAGATACTTAGGGCAGAAATGGAGAGAGGCACAGAGACGCTAAGGGCACAAATTGAGAGAAGCACCGAGAGCCTGAGGGGGGAACTGCATGCGACGTCCAAAGACGTATGTGCCGAACTTGCCGCAGTGCGCCGTGTGCTCACTGAGCTCTCGCAAACCCTTAGGGACATGCATGGACGTGAGCAGGCAGACACATCATCCGTTGCAAGTTCCGTCCAGGGCAGCCCCCAACGTAGATCTGGAAGGAACCTGCGCTCCACAGGCAGGGGTGCCCCTGATACCCGCAGAGGGGGCTTGCAATAGCGACAGCCCACTGACAATGAGCATCTTTGGACACTGGTGTTCGGGGGGGAGGTAGGAGGGTGGAGGGGGTGTGTTGGGCTCACTTGGGTGGCGGGTCGATAGGGTGTTCAACATGAAATCACATATGCCATAAACAGTGCACGATCAACCAATGAGATGTGTGGACATTGATCTTTGTGTACTAGGCCATCATAGGCGTACAGTCCATATTGTGCATGTCCCAGACACACACAGTGCCACGAGTCCCGTGTCCATGTACCAGCCACCAGGCGTGAGTGCTAGAAGCACACATCAATGAGATGCTGACGAATGTCACGGGCCTCCGGTGCCTCGCAGACTCCATGAGGTGCTGCCACATCCCCACCCTCATCATGACCATCATCAGGTGCTTGCAGTTCTGCGTCAGGGGGCATGGGCACATTTCTACGTACGCACATGTTGTGGAGCATGACACATGCCATCACCATCTTTGCAACCTTCTCATGGCGGTACAGGAGTGCCCTGCCAGACCTGCTGAGGCAGCGGAAACGGCCCTTCAGTAGGCCGAATGCCTGCTCAATGACTACACGGGTACGTGAGTGGGCATGGTTGTAGTCCTCCTCATGCTGGTCCCGTGGGTTCCGGACTGGTGTGAGGAGCCATCTCTTCAGTGGATATCCAGCATCACCTGTATGTGGACGAGAAACGTAGGATGTGGAATGCCATTGATACGTACGCACACCCCCCCCCCTTCCTGCCAGTACATTGCCAAATCACATACCCCACATCATCATGCATGTAATGAGACTCACCGAGTAGCCAGGATCTGTTCCCTGCGTGTCGCTCCATGTAGCGTGGTATTGTAGAGTTCCTCAAGACCATGGAATCATGGGTTGATCCAGGGAATCGGGCACAACAATGCGTAAAGATCCTGTTGGAGTCACACACCATTTGTACATTCAGGGAATGAAATTGTTTTCGGTTGCGGTACTGGGCCTCCATGGCATGTGGGACGACCAATTCAACATGGGTGCAGTCGATGGCACCAATGCAACCCGGTATGCCGGCAAGTGCATGGAATCCCACTTTTGTGTTGGTTATTTCCTGCTCCGAGCGTGGTAGAGAGATGTAGTCGTCTGCGTGCTGCAGGAGGGCATCGAGCACTTGGAATAGTGTCCGTGAGAACAGTGGCTGAGAAATGCCATGCAACTGTCCGACTGTGTGCTGGTAGGTGCCTGTGGCCAGGAAGTGGAGTACAGACACCACCTTCAGTAGGGGTGGGATGGCGGTTGGGCTATCTATCATGCTGACTAGGTCAGCCTGTGTCATGTCCACAATGGCGGCTATGGTGTCCCGGTCCAGACGGTAGAGGGTGTGGATCTGCTCATCAGTGAGGTTGAACGGATGTGCTCGGAGGCGTGGGATTGCGGGCTGCCTGCGTGGTGGTAGTGGCTGTGCTGCTGGGCCTTGCTGGCCCTGCCTTGGCCTCCTCCTCCTCCTGCGTCTCCTCCGTGCGGCTGGTTGTAGTTGTTGTTCGTCTTCTTCTTGGAGTCGGAGCACTTGCAGTGCTATCAGGTCCCCCAGGGCCAACATCGCGAGTCCTGCCGGTAGCATTTCGCTGTGGTTGTGGGAGGAGACTGGGTGTGCAATTTATGTGTTTCCAGGCTGTATGGCCTCCACCTGTGGTGATTGATTCCACCTGTGCAAACTGCTCTCCCCTTTGGCCGAGCACGTCCCGCGCACAACGCTGCAGATCGGGTAATGGTATCTTGCTATTGCAATCATGTATTTGTACCCGATGGGCGTGTAAGATTGGTTGATATGTTCATTCTGCTGTGGTCCCATTGTTTCCCATACTATCTGTGCAGTCGCGAACGGACTTGTGAAGGGTCAGTGGAACGTAGTACTCGAGTAACGGTGGGCCCTCATGCATCACTGTACCGAGTTGCAACGACGGGCGTGGCTTCCCATTTGTGGGTGAAGGCAGTTGCCATTTTCACACACAGCCGCACTCGATGGAATAATTAGTGATCTCAAACGGCCACAGATGCCTTCTCGACGTGATGTTGCAAATGAGGAATTCGAAGGGCGGCGCTTTCGGTTTCCAGCTAGCGGCGAGGAGATGCCCACAGGTCTGACTGCAAATATAACGTTCTATTGTTCTATGTCCTTGAGACAGGGCCCATGGCGAGGGAGCAATGATTGATATGAATAGTTTGTGATGCGCAATGGCTACGTGGGCGATGAGGCCGGCCATTCCCAAATACATGTTACTTCACAACACTGGATTTACGGGCTGGGGCACTGTGGATTTAGCAGGCTGCATTACGCACAGACTCAATGGATGTTTCTAATGTCATGTGAGTAATTATTCAGGCGTTTTGATCCCGGGATGAGGGAATGATGAATGGATGCATGGGCAGGTGATTTGATACAGAGTTTGCCATGTACAGGGCTTCTTGGGATCTATCCGCCTCCCCTACGCTATGTGATGCAGGGCTGTCATAGTGGGACCATCGTCTATCTGGCCTTGTTGAGCCCTCCCTGTCTCGACGCGCCCTCAGACACTTGTGTCCATGCACGTTAACATTCCCATCTGATGGATTCTGTTTTGGCAGACGCATGCACAGGTACACTCGTTCGTGATGGTGTTTACACCTAGGTATAGATGGTTATGAGTCGCAAGTGGCTTTGGGGTGGTGATGATCCTTTGGAGTGGGCTAGCATGCATATGGCTGTGGATTACGTGTGATCATTGAAGTGAGTTGTTCGAATGCAGTTCTGATGGCCATTCTGTTCTTGTTCTTTTCTTTTGGTTGACAGGTATCTCCTCCCCTTTTGCCACTGCCATCTGTATGCCACTCCTGCAGATGGATTTTACTCCCGACACCTGCTGCTTCGTGTTAATCGGTGGAGCAGCATTACGATCTTATGGGACGATCGCCAGTGGCCCACATGCCCTTACGCAGTACTGGTGGCTCGGAGCAACATTTCGGCCTTTCAGCTGGACTAGTGCCTCCCCATTGGGTCGGCCATGCGGTTCTGTGCGCTTCCATGTTGCCTTTTCGTACGTGAATGTGGCTCTGTGTACCATGGGGGAACAGGGCGACACTCAGGTAGTGGCTGGTCATTTCTTGCGGATGCAGCCCACAATGGTGATTTGTGTTTTGTAGTTCATGGCCTGATGGCTGTATGGGCTTGGTGACTTTGATGTGCATTAAATTCAATTCTGATTTGGCCCGTGTAGCTTTTTTCTTTGCAAGTGATGTGGCATATGCCTATTTGTGGGGCGATGTATTGTGAGGAGATCTGCATTGGGTTCCAGCTTCGGGGTTTAGTTGCGTGGTACTGTGCTGGGCGCGTTTGCCTACGTAGCACAGTGAGGTCAGGGATGGGGGCTGCCAATATGACTGTTTGAATGTTGTCATGCTCAGGGGCGGGGGATTGGGTTTTGGGTGACAGATGCCGGTCAGCCAGGTGTACTGGTGGAATGATGTGTTTTTCGGAATATTGCTGGTCACAGGTGTCTGTGTTTGCGTGCGTTTCTTGGTGGGGGACTGTGGTCATGTCCATTGGGATGGCTTCTGTATTCGTGCCATCTGTGCCCTGCAGCTCCCATTGGCCCCTCTTGTGTTTCTTTTGTTCGTTGCCATGCAGGGGTGACTTGTGCATTTCAATGGTTGCATTGTGACTTCATTGCACCTACGGGGAGTTGTACTTTGTGGGCAGGGAGCGGTGTACAGGCACTCAGTGGGGCCGTTTACGGTTGATTCGCGATGCCGTACTTCTCGCCATGGCGGAATGGTACATTACGCCATGCCTGATGGCGTTAGGTACATGTCCGCTAGGGTCGGAATTGGCGTACCCTTGCGCCATGGTGGTGTTTGCGGTTTGGCATGGCGCGCGCGCGCGTGCTTGGTGCAGTTAGCGTTGGCGTTCACTACGGTGTCGCTAATGGCTTCGTACTTTCCGGTGACGGGTCATAGTCGCAACGAGCGCTATTCGATGGCGGAATTGCATTTCCGCCATCGTTTTCACCTTTCCGCCAGGGTCGTAATGAGGGCCAAAGACTGTAAAGCAGCAAAACTACGGAGTTGCAGCAGCCCTGGATTCCCACAGGGGGGCTTGCACCAGTGAAGTAACATGGTCGCTGATCGCCCCCCACATCTACGCGTCCCTGCCACGAGGAGCAGGACGGAGAATCCACCTTTTACAATATTAAGGTGAGGAGAAGGCCCAAGGGGGGGAAGGGGTTGAGGCCAAGGGAGGTAGGAAAACATAAAGACAATCTGGTATTGAATCCAGCTCTCCTTTATTGCAGGCCCATCTTTAACCAGAGGCCTTACCAAGGGACCAGGAGAGGGTTCGAGAGTGCAAATCATCCAACCAGGGCTGGGTAGCGTCCCCGTAGATACCAGGTTAGAGTAACACATTCAGGAGGATAGAGGAGGACTCACCAGGCATTGAAAAGTAAAAGCTTCAGGTGCACACAAACCCACGTTCGTTACAAAAACAAGGAGAGAGAGGTTACCAGGCATACACACAGAGACAGCATGCAGAGCCACTCACCACTGAGGGAACATCTGCCTGACTTGATGATGGCAGACTGAGGATTTAAATCCTTGGTCCGGCAGATAATTGGGCAGTGGAGGAGGACAAGGGGAAAGAAAACCTTGCACACCTGTTGGCCCATCAGGGTGAGGCAAGGCCAATTTAAAAGAATCCCATCCAATCAAGTAGCACCGCCCCTATAGGAAGATTATCTCGCCAATCTCCCTGCATTACTGGGCACTTAGAAGAGTGAGCAGGAATATAAAGGGAGTGGCGGGGGGCACACCTTCAGGACTTTAGTAAATTGAACCGGAGGAAGGGTGATGCAGTAGGAGAACGACTGAGGAAGAGAACAAGAATCCCCAGCTTTCTGAGAGCTATAGATCACTCCATGAAACCACCCAGACAGTGAGGAGAGCATTCTAGGAGTGTTAGCCCAGATCCAGATAAGGGCCAGAAACTACAAAGGAGGTAAGATGTACTGCTAGCCGTCTGGGGGCTATCTACCAAACCCCAGTTATCAGAATCTTCAAGAAACACAACATTAGATGCTACAACTACGCAGATGATACTCAAATCATCTACAAAATCAAAGACACCCAAGACGATCATTCAAACGTAACTGACTGTCTAAAAGAAGTCTTCAACTGGATGAATGCCAACAACCTGAAAATCAACCCAGGAAAAACAGAAATCATGATCATATCCAAAGACCAAGAGAACAAAACTGCCATCCCGTGGCCAACGGAAATGGAAACCGCACCATCACCGTCTAAGGTAGTAAAAAATCTGGGGGGCCTGATGGACAACACCCTAACCTTAGAACCGCAAATAAATGCAACAGTCAAGAAATGCTTCTTCCTCCTCCACATGGCAAGAAGAATCCTACCTTTCCTCTACTTCACGCACAACACACTCACTGTCGTCGCCCTCATCATGTCAAGAATCGACTATGCAAACAGCCTCTACCTCGGAATACCTCCTGAAGAAACTACAACGGATCCAAAATACAGCAGCCAGACTACTCCTCAAAGTGTCCAGAAGAGACCACATCACCCCTGCCCTTAAAACACTACACTGGCTCCCAGTAAAACATTGCATCACCTTCAAAACAGTGTGTATAACGCACAGGGCAATCTGTGGACAAGGAGCAGAATTTCTACAAAAGATGATAACAATCTACAAGCCAACGAGACTCCTCAGGTCAAGCAACGAAATCCGCCTGGAACAAAAACCGTACCTTAAGAAAAAACTTGGAGGCACCTCCTTCTACCACTTAGCCGCAAAAACCTGGAACAACATCCCAAAAGAAACAAGAAACACCAAAGATCACCTATAATTCAGAAAATTGCTAGAAACCTGGCTCTTCAATACCACAGACTAAAACCAAAACAACAAAGGAAAAAAGAATGACTAAACCGGAAAAGGACACTGACTAGCTCCCAGAACCGACTGGAAAGCACAACGGCACCTTGACGGGTGACGCCGGGCAGGGTGAACACAGACGACACCCATGGAGATGGAATCAACAACCCCAGTCAACCCTAACCGACATCTTTAACCGCCCCCTAGCTGCCACTAGGTACCACTGGGTTGTGGAACTGTCAAGATACTACCAACTACCACACTAACTGAGATGTGGACACTGTTAGGTGCACTGGCCATATAAGTGGGAGTGAGGAACACGTGGGATTGTTGGGGAGGCTGGTGGAGTGGCAGCGAGATGTGAAAGGGACCTTGAATTCAGAACGGGCCAGACCTAACCAGAGGCACAGGGTGCACACACACCACATCTGTGAGAGATTACACAAGCCCAGCGCCTCAATTCAGGATAAAGATGCCAACTAACCAATTCCACTAACAATTTCCTCCTCTGCATACACCTCTCAAACTCCAAACCAAACACAACCACAAACCTACAGCACAACAAACCGCACAAACTTCACTACACTGAAACAACAAAACAAAAAACACACACAAACTCGCACAACAGTAAACAACGACTACCGACCGCAAACACCCCAGGCCCAGCCAATGGACCCACCGGGTTGAGGTCGCCAACAGCAAATCACTGCACTCTTGCCTTTTTACATCCTCCTCCCACTAACTCACCCTCCCACCCTCTTTCCGAGCCGCCAGAGCGCCAGGGAACCACTCCGGTGGTGATAGTGCACGGTACAAATGTCCTTTAAGATTAACATTAACATACAGTCTTCATCCTGCAGAACCATGTAACTGCCAGAGAGAGAAAGACTGGGAGAGAGATAGAGAAAGGCTGGGAGAGAGAGAGAGAGAGAAAGGCTGGGAGAGCGAGAGAGAGAGAGAGAGAGAGAGAGCAAGAGAGAGAGAGAGCGAGAGCGAGAGCGAGAGAGACAGACAACTGCAGGCTCAAACTCAGGAGGGTTGTACTTGGCTGGTGGGTTAGAATACGTTCAGCCTGATAAGAAGCGAGGCAGATGGGGATGGTGGGGGAGAATCCTGCAGGCAACAGCTGTGGATATTCCTGTAAGGGAAAGGGGAATAATAAGTACTTGCTGGTAAGTATATATTGCAGCTAACTTCAAGAGCCTGCAATGGTGACCCATGATCAGAGGGCGACAATACCTAGATCAAGAAGAAACTAGGAAGCAGCCACTGGAGAGACCCGGATGCTCCATTACAAGAACTGTGCAAGACTAGGGAGTGTGAAATGTGCACCCTAATTAAGACCAGACAATTTGGCGCCTGACATTCAGGCCTGTTTAAGAAAATGTAAAGAACAAGTTGTGTGCTCATGCTACTGATGCAGCATAATAGTTCATTTTTATATGCTTGGCAAAACAACCATTTATATTCAAAGTAGAACATTGAGCGAAAAGCAAACAGGAGGATGTAGATTTTCTTTCCTGGTATCTCCAGTCAAGAAGCAGACAGAGTGAGGAAGAGGAGTGTGAGAAGGCTAGTATCGTCGTCAAGGGGGGATGGGAAACCCTCTCAACCAGGGATGGGGGGACCACGAGAGAGAAATCCAGAGCCTGAGGATGACAGTGGCAGTTGAGAGGGTCCCAGGTCCTATCCCCCACATTATGACAGCAAGCTGTTATGCAGTACCCATTTGTCTCACACCATGCCTCATGAACAAAATGATCACCAGACTCGTTCTGATTTATCTAGAGTCAGCGCACATGATCAGAGCCAAAGTAAGCACCACTAAAGAGAAAGCAGCCTTCCAGCACCACAAGCTGTCTGTATCATGTCAGCAGAGGTCAGGACACAAAAACTGAAAGCCTCCCTCTAGCATTCCCCGCAG
The DNA here is from genome assembly GCF_040938575.1 of Ambystoma mexicanum. Classification (NCBI taxonomy): domain Eukaryota; kingdom Metazoa; phylum Chordata; class Amphibia; order Caudata; family Ambystomatidae; genus Ambystoma; species Ambystoma mexicanum. The sequence continues at coordinate 28,913,013 of NC_090940.1, read as the reverse complement.
TCAGCGTTTTGCCTAGAACCCAGCTAAAAAAGAACGAGCATTTTAGCAGCTAGGTGTCTGTGAGAGAAGGCGTACAACGCTCCCCAGCGCCCGCGACAACTAAACAAAGCCGATGCTCTGCTGCCTAGACCACCAGAGACAAAACACGAAAATCAAAACCCCAAAAAGACTGTACTCATCAGGGGGAAGCCCAGAACCAAAACCAAACCTCTAGCACAAACATGGACACCAAACACATCATGGACACCATAATTATTCTGCAGCGGGCCAGAGAAAAGAAAGGGGGCGGGGTTTAGCCCACTTTTTAAATGTGTTGATGATGTGTCAACCCCATGTGAGAAAGATAGGGCCAGATTGCAGAGGCCTAGTAACGCAACTGCAGGAGGAGGGGGAGCAAAAAAGAGGTATAGGAAGCACAAATGATTTGGTTAGTTTGAATGAGGTCAGAGGAGGTGGTGGACCAAAAGTCCAGCAGGAGGAAGGAAGGAGATGTGGACTGTGGAAGCAGTTTCTTGAGAAGGTGAGCTATTGGTTAGTAAGTGAAAATGGTATTGCATTGTGAGTGTGCGTGAAAGAGTGGCAGATGTGGTTAGGTGAGGTACTATAAGCAGTGAATGTGAAGGTTTTGGGACTGACTGAAAGGAGGGTTTTTCACTAGGAGGTAGTGGATTTGTAGTAGTTATAAGAGGAAGAAGAGGTGCAGAGGAGGGAGAAGCAGTGTGGAAGAGGGCGTAGTAGTGCGGAGGAGGGAGTAGTCAGGTAGAGGAGGAAGTAGAAGTGTGGAGGAGGGCATAATAGTGCGGAGGAGGGCATAATAGTGCAGAGGAGGGAGGAGTAACATCAAGGGGTCGAGGTGAGGCCTAGAAGGAATGAGAGACATTGGGGGGACAGAAGAGAAGAGGGAAGAGAGTACAGGTGAGTGGAGCTCGAGATGGAACGTAGTGACAGATAAGGAGAGGGAGAGGAGAAAGTGAGTGTGGTAGAAGAAAGGCTGAATCACGCAGGGTGTCTGCAAGGCGCAATCCCCTACCCTGTAGAACACTAACCACTGGAAATAGTAGGGACAGTTTTATTAAGTCCCAGAGGGAGTTCTCTTTAGAGAAGCCATCCTGCCTTATGTCCTCATATCATGTGCAAGACAAATCCTAAACCAGAATGGGTCAATATTCACTAGTTACTAACAGAAAAACAATACAGCAAGACTCTTCCCGATTCACAGGCGTCCTTGGAAGGACAACACAAGCGCATTGCTGCAGTGCAGCGCAAGGTCGGCAAAGAATTGCTTTCAGGGTCGGCGGGGGGGGGGGGGGGGCAGATATCAGAAAGATGGCGGAGGGTGGACAAAGACATGAAGGGTTAGCAGCCAGAGTGGGTGGGAGGAGAGGATGCAGGGTTTGGGGCCTACAAGGCGACACAACTAGTTCGTGTGTAGAGAAAGTGGTGGCATAGTAAGCGGGAATGAGGAAATGGTGGTCAGTGGCAGGGAGGTGGGTACTGTGGGGTCACTCCCATACAAAGACAGCACCCTGAGATAGTGCAGGTCCAAGTAGCGAATGCACAATGGATTAATTATAGAAAGATGGAATAATATAGCACAGAAAAACTGACGAATGAAATGTGTACTTTAAAATCGCCGTCAGTGAATCCACACAGTACCCCTCACGCTGTGGAGTCTGCATAGCAGATAAGCAAAATGCCTCTAAAGCAGGACTTCAATATTTCCATTCTCACTCTCTGCATATCCTGCTTTTCCCAATTGTCTTCACAGGGAAAGAACCCCGCTCTAGCCCTGGGAGCCTGTTCTTTGCGCTTTATACTTTGGGCTCTTTCGGGCTCTACATTTTAAGTCACATTTTGCCAAATGCTCATGGATTTGACGGTGTCTATAGTGGGACAAGTACCAGAAAGGTGGCACAGGAGAGCAGAGGGGGGCCTCTATCCCCTGCTCCACAGAGTGCATGAAGCATTGGGAGCCCCATTTACAGATGAGGGTAAAGATACAGGGACCACCCCTCAGCTTGTTTTTTTATTTTTATAATCAAAGTGGAAAACCTATTTGTTTTGTCACGTGACTTATTAAGAATCTTGTCAAACAAATGAAACTTTTTTTTCCACAGACTGATGTTCCTTCCGTAGTCCACACCTTGCTCATGTGTAGACTGGAGGCAGAAGCCCTCTGCCCCAGCACATCCCGATAAATCTGTTTTCAATGCGGAAGCACCTTTGAGAGTGGGAGTTCTAGAATGTGATCCTGTCACTCCTATCCTATTAGCTTCACACTGGCTCCACGTAGCACTCCAGGTTTCATATAAACCAGCCTCTAAAACTGTCATTGCTCTTACACAGGAACTGTATGTTCCTCTTGTGTGCAAGCTCCAGCTTGCCAGACCCTCTAGTAAACCCTGATGAAAGGCGGGGATCGAAAGAAAGTTCTGATGTGCGGTGTGAGGAATTTATGGTGACAACAAGTAAGACGGGCACAAGTGACAGTGGCGTCGCTGGGGGGAGACTGGGGGGGCGGGCCCCCCCCCTGTGAAACCCTGTGCCCCCTCTTGTGCCCTCCCTACCTAAGACAAGCAGTGACCATGTTCTCCCCCTACTTTTGTCTGTGCCCCCCTACTTTTGCCTTTGGCCCCCTCTGTGCCCCTCCTAAATTTGATTCCTGGCGACGCCACTGACAAGTGTTCACAGTTCAAGGGTGTTTATTGGACAATGAAAGTTGTATGCTGTTTGGAAAAACGCGTAATCTAAACCTAAATCTAAGATGGGGACAGATGTCGACCATCAAATGAATATAAGGCAGTCCTAGTGGTGTTGTGTCAAAATAAAAGGGCCTATACTAAGAAACCTATTGCCAAACCTAACAACTAATACAGAAAGGAGTGTGGGATAGTTTTCAAGAAAAGAAAGAAGTGTTCTCAAATAATATTTCAGGATGCAGTAGCCTGGGTCTCCCCTCCCCACGTTTTGGACAAGGGGTAAAATGGGAGCTTGAAGGCCAGTACAGTCTCGGGCTTCTCCAGCACGAGACAACAGTTCCAATGGCAGCCCTTAAGAGACACTCTCGGGCTTTCAGGTATCAGGGCCGTCGATGGCAAAGTCTCGTTTCACTTAGAAAGTCTTTTGCCTTCGAGGACCGGACGCATTCAAACAATAAAACAAAAGTTCCTTTAACAAATGAAAGTTCTTTTCCAATGCTTACTGGGTGATGGGTTCACCCCTGTGCCCCCCTCTTCTGGGGTGACCCTTTAAAATTGTAATTCACAATTCTGATAGGGTGATGGTTTCACCCCTGGGTCCCTCTCTTTTGTGCTGACCCTTCTCAATCGTATTCCAAAATATATCACAGTTCCTTTATCAATCAACTTTTGAGTGACAGCTTCACCCCCTGGATCTCCCTCGGTCGGCTTGGACCCCTCTTGCAGGATTTCTTTTCCCTTGAGTTCTCAATGTCCACTTTCACTGTGGGATTCTCTTCCCTGCTCCTTACAATGCTTGTAGACCAAATCCGTTCGATTGTACAGCGATTTTGCTTGACCCTCTGTATGACCACTGTGACCTATTTCACCGGCCCTCCTACGGCCTTCTGGTACCTATACTTTCTCTCATATGGGGCTCGATCAGGGTCTCTCGAGTTAGCACTGATGTGGTGCCGCTTTCCAGCTGCCGCTGGTCTCCACTTCACGCTTTCAACAGTTAATGCAAAGTTCATCTACTTTAGTTCACAACTTGCCACTTTGCGATTCTCACTCAACACAGCCTGGTTCTTCTGACTCAACACAGCCTGGTTCTTATCGGCTCTCCCCTCCACTCACCAGCTGTGATGAACCGCTTGGCTTTTGGCTTCTCAGGAGTCAATGCCGGTACCACGGGTGCGGGAGCTTCCCTTGCTTCTGCTTATCTGCATAGGCTTGCCCCGTGTACCATTGACATCTGCTGCAGGACACTTGTACTATTGTTTGCAGCCTTAGCTTTCCTCTACAAAGGTTTCACGGGCCTGGGCCGAAAAATGCAAGGTCACTTCTCTCCTCGCCACCCTCTTGATTCCTGATGCCTTTCTCCTTCGTTTAAACTGCCGCGTAGTAGCTGTCTGCTGTACTAGCATCGCTCGTACTGTGCTCTCTGGCTCCACCTTTTATCCCTGTGTGGAAGGGAAAGGGCCGTCAGGTGGGTGGGATTCTGATCAATTGCCTGACTTTCCTGACCCTTTTATTGGTACATGTCAGGTAAACGGCTCTGGTGTTAGTCCGTTGTCCTTTGGTTTGTGCAAAAGTTTTGGAAGGGGGGGGGCAGTGGTTTGGAATGTCCTCCATGAGAGGATGGGAAGGTGTAAAAGGAAGGGGAATGCTGCGTCTCACCCGTTGGTGTCCCACTCCCACAGGACCCCCCATTCAGGTGATCCTCTCTCACTGGTCCACCCCCAGGAACTGGATCCAATAGCGATGACCGTGTCCTGGCCACCTAGATGACAGATCACCGGGGACTAGCTAGGGAAACACCTTCAGGTTTCTCACAGCGGGAGCTAAAAGCAGCTCCTTGGCATCAAACATCACCCAGTGAGCAGAAGCTGCCTCTAAGGAACGAGAAGCTGGAACACAGCATGGTATAAATCTAACTTACACATGAGATGCAAAAAAACTATTTTTCATTACATGTGAGCCATTGTGCCTTAACCCTTTAAGTGCCATGATTTTGGTATGTGGCCATTCAATGGCTTGTAACCTTTTTGTTACATGAGATATCTTGGCCAAATTTGGCTCCTTTTTGTCCCACATGTAGGCGGTCGTAACGCCACCCAGGAATCCTAGGTTGCTGTAGGGGGGAGAGAGAAAATAACCAAAAAGGGGGAAAATGTTGGGTTTTTTCAAAAAATGCCAATAAAATGATGTACAAAGAAGCCTGTGTTTTTTCCTTTTAAGAGCTAGGAACAAATGGGTTGCTGTGCTGAATTCCCCAATGTCCTGGCTTTCAAGAACAGATTGAGTGGAAATGAAAAAAATTATTTTGATGTGGTTATCAACCGTTTTGTGAGAGTTAGGCGATTTTGGCTATTTTTGCCAATTGGACATGCATGGCCAGAATGGAAGAAAAGGGTAGGAAAGCCAAATTGGAGGTCAGAAAGGCATATATTTCTGAAAAGTAGACAAAATTGCAAGTTTAGGAGGAGGTGATTTGCGTAGGTCAGGCAACAACTAGGTAGGGGAAAATGCCATAGATTGGTGGAAAAGCAGGAAAATGACCAAAAAATAAGGTATGTGTTGGACATGGTTGGCTTGGTACAGCAATGACTTCTATGAATTTTGAGAAAAGCAATGCTCCGCTACATTCCCCCCGACTCTTGCAGTTAGGAAAACGCACATTATTTGTAGTGTTTTACAAAACAAGCAATACCACAAGCCAAACACTGAGCCATGGTACACAGAGGTTTTATGCCTACGTCCTGAACAGACGCACTTAGCATGTGTAAATCGGGAAAACCAATGTGGTGAGGAACGGCAAGCATACTTTTTTTGAAAGAGCACAGGCAGACATTTTCAAGGGTAGGTGACTTGTGCAGGTTTCAAAAGTGTATGGTGCCTATAGCAGCGACTAAATGTAGGGCACATTTGGGAAATGAAAGCGTTGTGTGACAAAGGGCACCAGCAAATGGGTCAAAACGTTATGAAAACCACACAAACAGAACAAATGTTATACCTTCCCGCGTTCCCACAGGTGTCCCGATGAAAACGGTACCTCACATGTGTGGGTGCACCTACCTGGGCATCAAGGGGAAAGCCTAAAACACAGGTAACCCCAAGTCTGTTTTGACACGTGAATTTCACACTTTCTGCAGACGGGCACACCATACAGATATGGGCCTCGGGTGACCAGGCCACCAAGGAAAACAGGGAACCCCATGCATTTCCGAAAAGAGGACACCCGTGGGAATCCGCAGAGGTAGGATTTGCGCAAATCGGCCCAGAATGTATTACCCAGACAACCCCGCAAAGTCTGAAATGTGGGGAAAAAACGCATTTTCCGCACATTTCACTCGGCTCACCCATCGAAACACGCCCCCAACAACACATGACCTACCATCCCGCGTTCCCACAGGTGTCCCGATGAAAACGGTAGCTCACATGTGTGGGTGCACCTACCGGGGGCGCAAAAGGAAAAGGGTAACCCACTGGTAACCCCAAGCCTTTCGGCACAGCCCATTTTGTTAATATGGGCAACCTACAGATTTGGGCCTACGGTGTCGAAGCCAGCAAGGAAAACAGGGAACCCCATGCATTTCCCATAAGAGGACACCCGTGGGAATCCACAGAGGTCTGACTTGCACAAATCGGCCCAGAATTTATTACCCAGAACCCCCAGCAAAGACCCACATGGGAGAAGGGTGCCCAAGGCCAGGGATATTACCGCCGACTTTGCTGGAGCACTTGAAGGGGCCCCTGAGGGACCCTCGAATGTGGAAACAAGGCACAGTCACCACACACAAACCGATACGCCAGACACGAGGTTGTATTCCCAAAAGCTAGGGTTTATTGCAAAGTAAATAGTCTCAGTTGGCCAACAGGTCTCACGCCCCGCGACGTGTGTCTAACAAACCTCGGGAGACGCAAGAGAGTGAGACACAAACATCAGTTACATATATACAAAACTAACATCTTACAATCAGTAGTGTCACAATAAAAACCGCCCCTTGCACATCTCCTTTGAACTGAGCACGATGATTGACAATCGTGACGAGTATGACACCTCAAACATTTGTTTTAGCAACAGTTTGCATTGTAAGGCTGCAGACATAAGTCTTTGTTGAAAAGAACAGAATGCTTCTGTTCTCGCTAGCAAGCTGTATGTGGGGGGGGAGCCACATTCCAGGCCTTCCTATCTCCTAGTTTCTATTTGGGTCCTGGGGGTCAACTCGCTCTCCAGGACTCTACAGGGCTCGAGAAGGGGGGCCGCAAAGAAGAACATAATTCAAGCAATTTAATGTTCGTTCTGAGTATTTTCACTGTGTTTTCGAGATACACTGGCACCTGTGGGCTGATTAGGATGCCTCACTGCCCTCTTTCAAGGATAGCACGCGGGAGGAGACCGGGTATTTCTATCAGGGTTGCTACGTTATGTTTCAGCATATTTCCCTTGGCCTTGCATTGCACACTGGTAAAGCAGAATATCATGACAGCGAAGCATTTAGAACAGAAAGCAATAAGCAAACGTTAGAGAAAACAAGAGGGCGATTTCTGTCACCTTACAATGGCCGCACTTCGGTCAAGCTTATGATTATGTATTACTAACACTAAGAGCAAGAGATGGTTGGTCTTCGGCCAACATAGTACATTTCCCCATGATCGAGGGGTGTCTGTTTTTCTGGATCTACAAACCCTCCTTTTGGCCGTATGCCAAACGTCTCATCCGTATATTGCATCCTCTTCCGGCCACGTATCGGTTTCAGATTCTGATTCTGAGTCAGACTCTGAATCTTGCATATTTTCAGTTTCCTCCTCATTGTCACCTATGTCAATGGACATGAATTCTTTCACTGTCTTTGTCTCTTCTCTACCAAGGATACTTGATCTACTAGTGCTCTTTTTCTCTATCATCTGTACACATCCTTCACTCATTTCGGTGCATATCACAGGTAGGCAGTGTATGCAACAACATGTCATGTATATCCCTAGTACTGCTATCAGAAGCGCAAATAGTTTCCATCCCCATGAATATAATAATTCCCAGAACCAGGAACTTATATCCCAACCCCCGTCTTGGGTATGGAGTTCAGAACTTAGTACATGTCATTTTCCTATTGCCTCGAAAATCGTGGGAGAGGAGTCGTTTACAAATACACAGCACGCTGATCCCACGATTTTGCAAACACCACCACGATCAACCAGGATTACATCAAGAGCCATTCTGTTTTGCAGTGTCATCAATCTAACCCCTTTCTCCTCCAACGTCATGTTGTATAATATATTTGTTGTTCCGTTTATTGTTTTTTCTAAGATTCTGGATAATCGTCGAATATTATAGGAGTTTATTGCTTGGGCCAAAAATGGTATAAATGATTTTGCTACATCTACTGCTATTAATCTGTCTTCATTACTTCTTCGTGGCCTAGGTCTAGATAGTTTGGCTATGTCTGTTTGTAAGAAAAACACTCCCGAGAACAGTAGTCCTAAATAGCATGTACCTCCCCAGTTTCTAGGTAACCAGGTATACGCTTTATCTCCACATATGAAATATACCGGGTCACCTACATACACTGGCTCTACTTCCCTATTAATAATCACTGTATTTATAATCTAGTGAATGTCCCTACAAAATAGGAGCCCTTCTTTTTTAAACATAAAGGAACAAAATGTGGGCTGTAGTTTACTGTGTAAGAGGGGGGCACTGCATCTTCATTTCCTTCTGATCTTATGCGAAATACAATCACAGATGACTTTTCTGGTGGAGACAGTCTATCTTGTGGCATTGGTTTGGGCGTAGCGTTTGGTGTTATCATCCGTGCTTTATGAAATATTGAGCAACCTATGGGTCTCATAATAATTTCTTCAAATTCATTCATGTTTGTGCTATCTAATCGACCCGTTTCACTTTTATTCCATTTTCCATAATACAATGTATTCAGAGATGCACTGAATGCAGAACTTAATGTGAGTGGCTGCACGTACCAACCTATTCCTTTGCCACCATGCTGTGGCAAATGAGCACACACCCAACAGTTGTTCTTTTTCAAAATTGAATGTGTCATGTTCATAATTTGCAGTAATGTATTATTTCCATAACCCTCTCTATGTCTCTCTTCCATTGGGGACAGAGTGTAAGTATTTACATAAACAGGGCTTTCGGTGGTGGAGATGTTCCTAATTGGTAAGAGAATTTCTAAAGGGTGCATCTCCTCTAAATACCACAGTACCAGTGCTGTTATTACTGGGGCTATTATGCTCATTATGCACATGGTTATCGTGAAGGTCAGCATGCAATTCTTTCGGTAACTTGTTTTATGCAATATTTCAGTTTCTATGTTTGATTCATTATCAGCATTGTCAGCAATGGTGCAGGAGGGGACAAAAGTTAGTTCTGGCATCTTCTCTCACGGTCCTTCTTCCTCAGCGATTCACGTCGTGGATATCTCTCCTCGTGGCACTCGTCCGAATGTCAATGAGTTCGATAAATGTCAACTGTCTATTCTGCCAATTCTCAGCAGCCTGGATTGCTTACACGTTGGGCAAGATCTCTTATGCGTTAGTATACTGCTTAAAGAACTTCAGAGCAGTTATCAATTGCCTTCTTTACCAATTGCTTGTCCGCTCTGGTTCAGGACACATGGATTTGATGTTAGCACCGAGGAGTCTCGCTTTTGGGCTGTCTGACTTGCAAAACCCTCACGTTGCTCTCCTGTAGGCCTCCGGTTCCTACTTAATTCGAGAATAGGAAACAGAGGCAACAAAAGATTGATGAAACGAAGATTTGATCACTCCTTTTTCCAACTTCGTAGATTGTACCGCCTTGCTCCTGGTACCGTGTGATCAACGAATAGTGCAGGTGCACTTCCGGACTCAAGCTTGGAGTCAGCCTGGGGCGCAATGACAGATGATGATGGGCGCCCAGGCGACGATGCAGGCTATGGCGCAACAGAGGATGGTGGGTATCACAGAGGTATTCGCATGTTGTCGACCAGCAGTGATGCAGAATCTGCTGGACAACGTTGGGGCATTATTTGCCCTTCCTCCTTTATGGCAATCTCATCAGGATTTGTTTCAGAATCAGGCAGTTTCTGTGGCAAAGAACTGGCAATTGTTTCTTTCATTTCTGGAACCGCTGTTTCTTTACGGTCGCCTCAATCAGTCAGTTTTTCAGATGGTGACGGCACCTTTTTTGCATGGGCGGCGTGGATCCACGCTTTACGCCCATCCACACGAGTGGCCATCTGCATTGTCAGGAGTATCAAATAGGGACCACGCCACCTGGGTGCCAACGATGTTTTTCGTTTAAAATTCTTAAGCAGCACCCAGTCACCTGGCTCCAGTGCGTGTCCCGGGCCAGTATATCTGATCGGTAGCGCCTCCTGCACCTGCTGATGAATCAAACGCAATTTTTGAATCAGGAGATTACAACAAATGCTGAGCAATGGGTATTCAACTTCGTTCAGTTTCTTCGGCTGAGGTGCACACCAAACATTCGCCGGTCTCCCCATGACTATCTCATATGGGGAGAGCCCAGTTCTCGCCTGCACAGATGTTCGCATGCATAATAGTGCTATTGGTAACGCATCTACCCAACTTAACTTGCTTCCTGCACATATCTTGCTAATCTTAGATTTCAGGATTCCGTTGTGGCGTTCAATAAGACTGGCCGACATCGGATGTCTCGAACAATGGAATCGCTTATCGATCTGGAGACCTGCACAAATCTGTAGTATTACTGCGTGTAGTGGCAGTTATCCCCACGCACAGATGATTTTCTCTAAACACACTCCCCTCTCCCTTTATGTTCCCACAGTTCCTAGTGATACTACGAGCCACGGGTGAAATTTTTCCCCACAACACTCGGCAATACAAGTCCTGAGGAAAGCTATAGGACACTACATCATCTACACGTGTTGTTGTCCGTAGCTGGAAACACATATGAGTGTCGACTGACTCGATATGTGCATGTTTCAGTAACATTGCACTTTTAGTTACTATGTATTAATTTTGTCTCACTGTTACATTATATGATGATACAATATAATGAACAAGCACTTGAAATATAGATGTATATGTGCATATGTCAAAAAAAGTATGTCATCCCCTATGTGTAAATAAACCATGTTGTACACTTGACAATAAATCTGTGTTCTATTATAAAAAATATACAGGTTTTATGTAATAGAATCTATTATATCCATAGTTCTGCCACACCTGTAATTATCTCAGAGGAAGAGGTAGCCTGAATCCACCCCTCTTTTTTGCTATATATCCTTCCTCTAGATCCAGGCCCCTCTATAAATACAAAAGAGGACCCCCCCTTTCCCCTTTTTACAATCCTTCCCGTATTACTGCACCTACAAAATGCTGACCATTATCTGACCATATGACACGGGGCAGGCCAAAACGAGAGAAATATTCCTTTAACATCACTTTCGCCGTGCTTATAGCAGTGCAGTCTTTCAATGGATATGCTTCCACCCATTTGCTGAATGCACATATAACCACTAGGACATACTTCAAGTTTTGGCATCTCTCCATTTCTATGAAATCAAAATGGATCACCTCAAATGGCATAGAGGGAGGGCCAAAACTGCCTGTTGGAGTCACCGTTCCCTTCCCCACATTGTGTTGTAGGCACGTGATACAATTCTGTACCAACCTCTCGGCATTCTTTTTTATGAGTGGATTTTCTCAAACTGTGGCTAGATGCTGAATTATTTTCTTTGCTCTGATATGAGTGGGGCTGTGAGCCATTGTGACCATTGCATTTACATAGGCATTTGGCAACATCCAACTCCCGCTCTTCTTGTCCACCCAACAACCCTCCAGATCTAATTCTGCAGAGCCCTCAGCCCACCCTTGGATTTCATCAACAGTGGCTTCCGCCTGCATCTCTTTGACAGTAGCAATTCCATTCTCTATCATGCAGGGCACCTCTTCAGACTGTACTGTAAACATCTTTGTACTCATATCATTGGCCGTTTGTTTTGCAATTCTGTCTGCAAACGCGTTTCCCTCTCCCACTTTACATGTTACATTTTTTGTGCGCCTCGCATTTCATTATTGCTAGGTGCTTTGGACACGTGAGTGCAGACAGCAATCATACAATCAAAGGGCCATGTTGGATTCTAGCCCCATGTGAGGTTAGGAAACCTATCTCAGCCGAGAGTCGGCCAAAGTTATGAACCACGCCAAAGGCGTACTGACTGTCAGTATATATATTCACGCTCAGATTCTCAGCTATCTCACAAGCTCTGGTTAATGCTATTATTTCTGCCGCTTGTGCAGAGTTGTAAGGGATTCTTTTGCTCTCCACAATACTTTCTAACGTGGTGATGGCATATGCAGCAGTTGAAGTGCCGTCAGGTAATTTAAAGCAGGAACCGTCACAAAACAGTTCTCCATCTGATCTGGTTCTTTTAGTGGGGTATCACTTAAATCAATTCTCCGTTTTGTTTTTTCCTCAGTAACCATTAAACAATCATGGGGTGGGGGGTGAATCATTTCCACCAAGGTTTTCCCTGGGCATTGGCTTTAATGCTGCTGGATTCAAAGCGCTACACCTCATAATTTGGATGTGGGGTGCAAACAACACAATTTCATATCTAGTCAATCTAGCAGAGGTGAGGTGTTGCGTCTGCGTTCTATTGAGTAGAACGTCTATGGCATGTGGCACCATCAAAATTAAGGTGTGCCCCAATACCATCCCTTCTGTTTGTTTCACTGACGCAGCAGCCGCTGCAACAGCTCGCAAACATTGTGGTAGTGCATGCGCTATAGGGTCCAGCGCAGAAAAAAAATAGCTGCATGGCCTATTTCTTCCACCTTGTTCCTGTGTTAGAACTGCCAACGCGCAGCCGTCATTCTCATGCACAAACAATTTAAAAATCTTTTCATAATTTGGTGTCCCCAAAACTGGAGCAGAACACAATGCAGTTTTTAGCAAGTCAAATGCTCTCTGACATTCTTCATTCCACTGCAAGGGCATCACAACATCTTTCTTTGTGAACTCCACCATCGGCTTCATAATTAAGGCAAAATTCACTATCCATTGCCGACAATAAGAAGCCATGCCTATTATAGCTCTGACTCCTTTTTGTGTTTTTGGAATAGGCATTCCAGAAATGCTCTCTATTCTCTCCGGCGTTAGACTTCTCCCTTCTTTCGAAAGTAAGTAACCCAAATAAGCCACTTCCTTTCGACAATACTAAAACTTTTTTAAGCTGGCTTTGTGGCCATGCGCTGCTAAGTGTGTCAATAGTAAAATGGTACTCGCTTTACAAATCTCCTCTGTGTCTACTGCGATCAACACATCGTCTATATATTGTAGCAATACACAACCTGTTGGTAGCTCTACCATATCTAGTTGTTCTTTTAATGCTTTGCTATAGATGCTAGGACTTTCTGTGTAGCCTTGAGGAATGCGCGTGAAAGTAAACGATCGCCCTCCTAGTGTGAAAGCAAACAGATATCTACTTTCTTTGTGTCCTGAAATACTGAAGAAAGCATTTTTCAAATCAATAACACTAAAATACTCTGCGGAACCTGGGATCATTGTCAAAATTGTGGCAACATCCGGGAACCAATGGGAATTGGGGATCTACTACCTTGTTTAGTGCGCGCAAATCAATTATGAAACGATATGGTACCTCATTACCTCCTTTCTTATACACCGGAAGAATGGGGCTGTTACATATGCTGCCTGTAATCTCTTCAATCACTCCCAATTTTACCAAATCACAAACAATACTTTTCAATCCTTTCTCTCCGTCTGCTGAAATTTTATACTGTGGAATACGTGGCAACGTTACTCCTTCTTTCAATGTAATCTTCACTGGCTCCATCTTCAAGCATCCCACATCATTATCATCTATTGCCCATATACAAGTTGGCACGTCACTCAATTCTCCTGGAAAAGGTTTGGACAAAAATTCTCACACCGGTACATTCTGTAGTGAAATAGTTAAAAACTCTCCATCTGGTGTACAGTGAATAACTGCACTCAATTTTTTTTCAATAAGTTTAATCCCAAAAGATTCTCCCCACAATTCTCTGTTAACAGGAATGGACAGTATTCAGTGAATGGGCCTAATGTTACGGCTACTGGTTGGGACACTGGATTAATCACTGGGGTACCTGCGAACCCTACTGAAATATTCTTATGCCCTGACAGTGGTATCTCTGGAACTAATTGATGGTCTATCAAGCACTTTTGTGCCCCTGTTTCTACGAGGAATCTATGCTCTTCATTCCCGACTTTCATTTCTAAGTAGGGTCCCTTTCTGATTCACGGGAATAGATACTTGTTCCGACCCCTGTCTTGGGCTGTCCTTTTGGAGTAACAACACATCATCTGAAGTGTAGTCACTGTTATTATTGTAGTATGCACCCATTTGAGTATCAAAAATGTTCCCGCCTCTTCCTCTATTCCCATTTTGCATACCCTGATGATTTTGATTCTGGGTAAAAGTAGCTTAATTCAGAGCCTGGCCTTGATTCTGTGCTCCATTCCCTTGACTATTCTGGTGCTGCTGCATATGGTTTCTGTTGTGGCCATTTGTTCCTGGGTGCCCTCTGTGCTGTCTTCTCTGACCGTACCCACCTCTATTTTGTAAATTTGGACATTGCGCTCGCCAGTGTCCTTCCTCTCTGCAATACGCACATTGATTTAATCCCAAGGGCCCTCCGTGCATATTCAAATTACTCCTGCTCTGTGCATTTCCCCTTCCCCTGTTGTGTCCTGATACTTGCTGGAGTAACACCCTTGTTTTCAAATGTGTTCTTTCCTTCGCTTCCTTCTCTTTCTCTGTATTCACTCGATTTACATAATATTGGGCCATGTGTAATACTTCTCCTAACGTTTTCGCTTGCCATGCACTTTTTGATGTTATTATTAAGTTTTGAATTGGGAGTATTAATCCTCTCACAGATTTGTGAACAAATAACCTTTTTCCTGCTTCCGTGCTTACATCCTGCCCACTGAAGTCTGTAAATACTTCCTCAAATCTATTAAAATAATCTGTAGCCAACTCGTACTTACCTTGAACACACGCAGTCAATTTGTCCGATTGAATTCTTTTCTCTGGGACAAATTATTTCCATTTTTGTACTATTCGTGCCGGTAACGCTGTCATATTCGGCCCGGTTTCGCACCTACTTCTCTATTTCTATCCTCCTGCATTAAATTTGCCCAAGTGGCGCCGTAGGCCGTCTCATCATCTACTTTCCTTATCAGTTTCCATATATCCGCTGGCAGGATTACTGGGAATATTAGATCTATATCACTCATAGTGAACACTGATGAATGCAATAAAGACTCTACTTCTTTATAGAAGCCCGCTGGTTTCTTTCATATATTAGAGATCGTTTGCTTTATGTTATTTACTTCCTGTCTAGAGAAAGGGACGTGCACATATTGGGCTGTGTAATGTGCTGGAGTTATCTGAGCTGGAGCGGTGCCTACCGCAGGAATCTCTACCTTTGGTACAAAGGTAGGGGGCACTTCCCTCATAGGAAATACCATGCTCACTGTTCCTCCCCCTTCTCTCATATGCAACAATATTCCAAGATCGAGGGATAAGGCTGTTTCTCCCGTCCCTCGTTCCAATGCCCTCTTATATATTGCCATTGTCTCGGGGGGGCTGGCTCTCTCCTCGCTTATATCCCTGTTTATCAGATATTCAACCATTGTCTGTAATGCTTTCCTTTTCAACGGTAGAGAATATTCATCAAATATTCCATGTATTTCCATCGCAGGAATACTAGGGTCTGCCATCCATTTTAACGCCTCTCGTATGCATACTTTTAGCCCAGCCCCAGGATGTGTTAGGAACCGTAGATGGAAGCTGTGGCATTACTGGAAGAATATCGCCACGTAGAACCTCAGTTCCCGCTCTAGTCCTCAACCATCATGGCTGCTGCCATTATAAGAGCAGGCCCCGCCCACCACCCTGCGCGTTGTATCTGTGTGTTTACTTGTCGATACTTGCGCTCCTCCGCTAACCTCGTTTAGCAGCCTTCTATTACCTTTTGCAGCTCCTGCCTTCACCCCAGTTCGCACTTGCTCCCTCTTTGTGTTCCACCTTCTGTAACCGCTTATCCTTTTCTCTCTCAGCACTCTGCCATCCCCGATTAATTCTTCCTTACTTTAACCCTCGACAGTCTCGCCATTCACTGTAGCAGCTCCTTACTCCGCCTCCCTCGCGGTTCTTCGCCTTCCTCCCTAATTCGCTCATGGTTTCTACTTTTCCTGGGTAGTGGGGGCTTTAGCCTTTATTCATTTTCTTCCTTTACTTTTTCTTTTCTTACTCACCGTACTCCATAGGACTTCCGTACTCTTTCTCCTCCCACTCTACCTACTTTCAGCATTGCGGATAGGGACATCACGTCCCCCAATTCTTCTCAGCTGTATATGGCAGCATAGGGGCTTCTCTGAGGCTCCCGGCTCACCTGAGGCTCCAGGCTTACCTGAGTCTTCCTGCTACCTGAGTCTTCCTGTTTACCTGAGTCTTCCTGTTTACCTGAGTCTTCCTGTTTACCCGAGTCTTCCTGCTACCTGAGTCTTCCTGTTTGCCCGAGTCTTCCTGTTTCACCCAAGTCTACTGTCTTACTGGAGTCACCATTCATACCTGCAGTTTGTATAAGCTTATCCTGCTTACCGGAAGATCCATCAGCCTCTTAGTTGTTTCTTCTTGTTATTGAACCAGTACCAGCATCAAGGACAGCTACAGGTTTTTTCCATGCTGCTCAGCTTTTTCCCTGTCAACTGGGGTTTGGCTCCTCGGGGCCCCCCCGAGACAGGTTTCACTTCCTGTCAAGGTGGCCTTCGAGGGAGCCAGACCTTATTTACATGATAGGAAATCCAAGGAGAAACTAACCAAAGACCTTTCTAAACCCTTACGAAAGCAGCCTTCATCCCCCAAGGACAGCGAAACGGAAGCCAAAGGTGAGGAGCAGGGGGAGGAACGGGCTCAGCCTGACAGTCTGTCCTGCTGGCGACAAGAATCGCTGCTGTCTATTGGGTACCGTTTCTTTCCTACCCCTTTCAATATCTTTCCTACTATACCCCGGTGTGGCAAGTACTTCAGAATATTCTTCATCAAGTTAATTCTTAAGTTCAAAAAGACGGTCCACATGCTCTTTTATTTCTTCATCTCTCTCTCTACAACGGGCTAATGCATTCGAATCCAACAATCGTTGTGACGGCAACTTCCCAATTAACTTTTTCCATTGTGTTGAGAAATATTCCCTCATGCATTCCAACAATATCTGTCTTTCATTGCTTCTCCTGAAATCATACATCGACTCTAGCGTGGCCGCCTCATCATTCTCGTCTATATACATTTCTGCCTGCTCTTGCAACTCTCGCTTTCTCTCCTTGCTGATCGCGCTGCGTGTCACTCTCACACATTCACTTTGTTCAGGTTCGCTAATTGGGGGAGCAGTCAGGACAGAGACACCCTCTTGGGCAGGATGTGCGGAGGGGGTAGTGTAAGCAAGAGATGTCTGTTGGGGCTGTGGTAATTGTGAAACACTTGGGGCGGGCTGACTAGTGGGCGGCGCAGTTACTGATGCAGCATGTGGCTGTGCTGGGGTTGGGAGGGGCTGAGCAGCAGCTACTGACGTAGTCTTTTTAGTTTCTATTCTCGGGCCTTGTATCGTTTCAGTTAATATTTTATTTATCAATTCATCTGATGAGTGTAACTCTCTGTGGATATATTTTCTCGATATTTAACTGGTCGCGTCTATTTGCTTTCCTCAAGCTATTACTCCACTCCTCCTCCTCCTTTTCTGATTTTGATTTATGCCTGCGTGCATGTTTCTCTCTACTTCTAAATCGGACCATCGCTTCCCTCCTCCAATCTCTAAGGATATCGAGCGCTGCAGGGTGTGTTTTTTTACTTATCAAAACCTTTTCCAGGTTATCTATTCGGTCCATCTCAAAACTCCCATTCCTCGGCCACTGAAGATCTTCCTGCTTTCTGGTTTGCTTATGCCAAATTTCACAAAACATTATCGCTCCCACTCCATATTTCACATACATATCATAAGCCAGCGTTCCCCCCCGGAGGTGCAACCTGGCCAGTTTCCAAAGATTGTCCGCCGCAGCGGAAAAACCCCGCTAGGGTGGACAATACCCAAGGCATGTTTTAACCTTACCCTTGGTTAATCAAACTTACTCTGGGTGTTTGATTTTGCAAAATCAACTCTCAACCAATATCAGGATTACTTACGAATCGGGGCACGACTCACCTGATTAGTCAATTAGTCTTTCCAAGACACAATTCGTCCGTATACTGACGCAACCAATGACATTGTGTCTGCATATCTCGGTTCTGCTTAGTTTCGGGACCCTCGCCTCCTTGTTCACTGGCCGGGCACGTCGATCATGGATCAGCTGTGTGCAGATCTTCAGAAAGGAGTCTCATCGCTTACGCAGGGGCGCCCCGAACAACTCTTGATCCCGACTCGATCGTTCCCGTCATCACCGTTCTTACCGCCTTCCTTATTTTGCAACGTACACAATGGAACAAGTGGGGGGGGGTCCCTGTTCGGGAGCCATCTTGAAGGGGCCCCTGAGGGACTCTCGAATGTGGAAACAAGGCACAGTCACCACACACGAACTGATACGCCAGACACAAGGTTGTATTCCCAAAAGCTAGGGTTTATTGCAAAATAAATAGTCTCAGTTGGCCAACTGGTCTCACGCCCCGCGACGTGTGTCTAACAGACCTCGGGAGACGCAAGAGAGCGAGACACAAAAATCAGTTACATATATACAAAACTAACATCTTACAATCAGTAGTGTCACATCAAAAACCGCCCCTTGCACATCTCCTTTGAACTGAGCACGATGATTGACAATCGTGACGAGTATGACACCTCAAACATTTGTTTTAGCAACAGTTTGCAATTTTGTAAGGCTGCAGACATAAGTCTTTGTTGAAAAGAAAAGAATGCTTCTGTTTTCGCTAGCAAGCTGCATGTGGGGGGAGAGCCACATTCCAGGCCTTCCTATCTCCTAGTTTCTATTTGGGTCCTGGGTGTCAACTCGCTCTCCAGAACTCTACAGGGCTCGAGAAGAAGAACATAATTCAAGTAATTTAATGTTCGTTCCGAGTATTTTCACTGTGTTTTCGAGACATACTGGCACCAGTAGGCGGATTAGGATGCCTCGCTGCCCTCTTTCAAGGATAGCGCGCGGGAGGAGACTGGGTAGTTCTATCAAGGTTGCTACGTTATGTTTCAACATATTTCCCTTGGCCTTGCATTGCACACTGGTAAAGCAGAATATCATGTCAGCGAAGCATTTAGAACAGAAAGCAATAAGCAAACGTTAGAGAAAACAAGATGGCGATTTCTGTCACCTTAAAATGGCTGCACTTCGGTCAAGCTTATGATTATGTATTACTAACACTAAGAGCATGAGACGGTTGGTCTTCGGCAAACATAGTACATTTCCCCATGATCGAGGGGTGTCTGTTTTTCTGGATCGACACACTGGCTGCCCTGCGTTACAGCTTCTCCCCACCAAGGAGTCTCGGCAGTGTGCCAATACCTCCCCGAAAGGAAAAGCTGTAATGCAGCCCAGCTGCAACTCCAGGACAGTTGGAGGTGATGTCCCTGGCCTTGGACATCCATGTACCATTTGGGTGTAGCGTCCCCTAAGCACAGCAGCAGCTCCAGGGAGCCCCAGCAGGATCCCCATTCCTCCCCGGAGGTGACATCTGTAACGTAGCACAGCCAGAGGTGGAGCCTGGGCTTGCAGACTGACAACCCACATGGGAGGGATCCTCTCCCAGGGAAACGCCAATTTTCTGGGGGCAATTTGTGGCCTGCCCCTGCAATTGTGTCCCAGCCCACCAACATATCTGCCCAGACAGCCCATTCCCACCCACACCACCAACAATCCAGCCCCCGTCTCACCCACCCCACTGACAGTGGGTCCTAACCATAGAATAATTAAAAAAAGTACTCCCATAACGCTGCAGCTGCTCGCGTAGAGAAAGCTGTAAACAAAACAAAAAACATGTTTTACCTACGGTCACACCCGCAAAATGTAGCCCTCCCTGGGGGCAGATAAGGGGGTGGGGCTGTCCTGCACTCCTCCCTGACCTCAGGCGTCCCTTCCTAGGAGCATACATCTGGTCCCAGGGAGGGCTGCATGACATGGAACCCACTCAATTGCGGGTGGGCGGTGTCAACGCCCCATCGCATTAGAAAATTCCCTGTCCCTTTGGGGTGCCCCACAGCCCCCCTAAAATGCGTTCCATCATTTTCCCTTTTTTCCTTTGGTAACTCAACTGCCCTTGGCGCAGAGGGGCACATTGGTGTGCCAATCTGGCCCCGGGGCGCCCAAACCTTACTGCCCCACCCACTGGGGGGGCTGTCCCACAATTGTTGGGGGCCCTCTCGCCCTTCACCCACAATGGGTGGCGGGGGCACCTCATGCAGGCCTCCCTGGGCCTCCTACAAATGGCTGCGTGAGGTACACCCCCTCCATTTGGGGTGGGGGGGGAGAGGGCCCCCATAAATCATGGGACAGGCCCCCCCGGTGGTGGGGCAGTAAGGTTTGGGCACCCAGGGGCCAGATTGGCACACCAATGTGCCCCTCTGCGCCAAGGCAAGTTTGGTAAACAAAGAAAATTATTCAAAATGGAAGCCTGCCCTTTAGCGGGGGCTGAGGGGCACCCTACACCGCTGGGGAATTTTCTAATGTGAAAGGGGGGTGCACCTCTCCACCCCCACCCCAATTGGAGGGGCGGTGCATCTCATGTAGCCCTCCCTGGGGGCAGATAGGGGGGACTGTCCTGCACTCCCCTGGGCTCAGGCATCCCTTCCTAGGAGCAGATATCCGGTCCCAGGGAGGGCTGCATGACATGGGGGTGGGAGGAAGGGGGGATCAACGCCCCATCCCATTAGAAAATTCCCCATCCCTTTGGGGTGCCCCACAGCCCCCCCTAAAATGCGTTCCACCATTTTTACTTTTTCCTTTGGTAACCCAAATCCCCTTGGTGCAGAGGGGAACATTGGTGTGCCAATCTGGCCCCGGGGTGCCCAAACCTTCTGCCCCACCCACTGGGGGGCCTGTCCCACAATGTTTGGGGGCCCTCTCCCTCCTCACCCCAAATGGGTGGCGGGGGCACCTCATGCAGGCCTCCCTGGGCCTCCTACAAACGGCTGTGTGAGGTACACCCCCCCTCCATTTGGGGTGAGGGGGATAGGGCCCCCAAAAATTGTGGGACAGGCCCTCCAGTGGGTGGGGCAGTAAGGTTTGGGCACCCCGGCACCAGATTGGCACACCAATGTGCCCCTCTGCGCCAAGGCAGGTATAGTAAACAAAGAAAATAATTCAAAATGGCAGGCTGCCCTTTAGCGGGTGGGAGGGGCCCCCTACTACACCACTGTGGAATTTTCTAATGTGAAGGGGGATGCACCTCTCCACCCCCACCCCAATCGGAGGGGCGGCCCATCTCATGTTGCCCTCCCCAGGGGCAGATAAGGGGGGGCTGTCCTGCACTCCTCCCTGGACTCAGGCGTCCGTTCCTAGGAGCAGATATCTGGTCCCAGGGAGGGCTGCATGACATGGCACCCACTCCATTGCGGGTGGGGGGGAGGGGGTCAACGCCCCAACCCATTAGAAAATTCCCCGACCCTTTGGGGTGCCCCACAGCCCCCCCTAAACAGCGTTCCACCATTTTCACTTTTTTCCTTTGGTAACCCATCTCCCCTTGGTGCAGAGGCACATTGATGTGCCAATCTGGCCCCAGGGTGCCCAAACCTTACTGCCCCACCATTTTTGGGGGCCCTCTCCCCCCTCGCCCCAAATGGGTGGCGGGAGCACCTCATGCAGGCCTCCCTGGGCCTCCTACAAACGGCTGCGTGAGGTACACCCCCCTCCATTTGGGGTGGGGGGAGAGGGCCCCCGAAATTGTGGGACAGGCCCCCCAGTGGGTGGGGCAGTAAGGTTTGGGCACCCTGGCACCAGATTGGCACACGAATGTGCCCCTCTGTGCCAAGGCAGGTATAGTAAACAAAGAAAATAATTCAAAATGGCAGGCTGTCCTTTAGCAGGCAGAGGGGCCCCCTACACCGCTGTGGAATTTTCTAATGTGTGGCGGGGTGCACCTCTCCACCCCCACCCCAATTGGAGGGGCAGCCCATCTCATGTAGCCCTCACCGGGGGAAGATAAAGAGGAGGGGCTGTCCTGCACTCCTCTCTGGGCTCAGGCATCCGTTCCTTGGAGCAGATATCTGGTCCCAGGGAGGGCTGCATGACATGGCACCCACTCCATTGTGGGCGGGGAGCCGGGGTCACCACCTCGTCCCATTAGAAAATTCCCCGTCCCTTTGGGGTGCCCCACAGCCCCCCTAAAATGCGTTCCACCATTTTCCATTTTTTCTTTGTTTACGAAACTTGCCTTGGCGCATAGGGGCACAATGCTGTGCCAATCTGGCACCAGGGTGCCCAACCCTTACTGCCCCTCCCACTGGGGGGCCTCTCCCACAATTTTTGATCGCCTCTCCCCCCTCATCCCAAATGGGTGTCGGGAGCTCCTCATGCAGGCCTCCCTGAGCCTCCTACAAACGGCTGCGCGAGGTACACCCCCTCTCCATTTGGGGTGGGAGGAGAGGGCCACCAATAATGTGTGGGACAGGCCCCAGGTGGGTGGGGCAGTAAGGTTTGGGCACCCTGGGGCCAGATTGGCACACCAATGTGCCCCTCTGCGCCAAGGCAAGTTTTGTAAACAAAGAAAAAAAAGGAAAATGGTACACTACACTTTAGGGCGGGCTGAGGGGCACCCTAAAACGCCAGGTAATTTTCTAATGTAATGGGGGGGTGACCCTCTACCCTCCCACACCAAATGCAGGGGGGGGTAACTCATTCAGCTCTCCCGGGGGGCAGATAAGAGGGGGCATCTCATGCAGCCCTCCCTGGGGTCAGATGCCCCCTCGTAGGAGCAGATATCTGCCCCCAGGGAGGGCTACAACGGGGTGCCCCCATTTCCCCTTGGGGTGAGGGGGAGAGGGCCATCCTCCTTTTCTGTAAAATATATCCCTGGTGGCTAGTGACCCCCCACTCCCACACAAAATTTCCTTTAGTAATTTAAAAAAAAAAAAAAATTTTGCCCCTTCCCTGGGGGCAGATGATCAGCCATCTGCCCCCAGGGGGGGCCCAACCTGCAGGCCCCTTCCTTTGGGGGGCCTGCACACTTATTCCTGGTGGCCCTCCCCCCCACCCCTTGGTGTGGGAGGGGGAGGGCCACCATCCTTTCAGGGGGGCAAAAAAATAAAAAGGGATCGCTCAAAACAAGGTGCCAAAAAGGACGAGCTATCTCGTCCTTGGCACTGCGTATGCAATGTCAAGGACGAGATACATCGCCCTTGGGACTTAGGGGGTTAAATACTGTGTAGATGTGTTCTATACCCAGTTTAAAAAATACAGTTCATCTCACATAGTTTGATCCATAATGGGCGAAGGGGCACAACCCACCAGTATCCTCGCCCATCATGGAGGAGCACCGCCAAGCCAGTGGAAATACCAAGCGCTCCCTCAGCTGCCTGCTGCAGCCGAGGGAGCGCCTCCTGGGCTGGCTTGAACTGTCAAAGGGAAATATGATTTCCCATTGACAGTTTAGGTCCCCAGCACGCCTGTCCAATGAAGCATGCAAGTCCAGGGGCGTTTTCCTTCCCCAGTCTTGCATGACCCATTAAGCATGCATGTTGGGGAACTGCATGTTTGAATGTGCTGGGGCATTATTGCGCCTTCTTGCACATTCAAATAATTGGGGCACTGTCAATGGAGCATTCTGGCACCTGCGCGCATGTGCAGTAACCAGGAAGCACTTGTTGCTTCCTGGTTCCTGTTTGTGCTGCGCAGGAGTCAGAGAGCTTTCATGGTGGCGGCAAAGAAGAGTCCCGACCGACACTGCATGCAGGTCAGAATTCTTTATGAATAATTATGTAATGTGTGTGGGAATGATGAGTGTATTATTTATGGGTGCGTGTGTGAATGGGTGAGTGGATGCTGTGTGTGCATGAGCAAGTGAATGTTGTGTGAATGTGTGTGCGTGTGTGTTTGTGCTAGGCGAGGGAGCTGAACAACTATGCCAATGACACTCAAATTATCCTCCCACTCACTGGCAACTATGTGTAAGACTCAAATACCCTCAATGCCGCATATTCCACTATCCAGGCCTGGATGGCGGCAAACCATCTTTGCCTAAACGGTGATAAGACAGAAATCCTGCTGACAGGGCCCCCTGCATTACTAAAACATCTCAATGACCAAAACTCAGCCTTCTATATTGACGACATCCTTGCCCCTGTCTCGTATTCAGTGATGACCTTAGGAGTTTACCTTCACGCCATCCTCTCGCTGTCCCACCAGGTGAATGCTATCGCCTCCTCTGCAGCCTACACAAACTACTAAATGCCTCCGAACCTTTTCTGTCCACATAGAGTTGCCTCACCGTCGCTCGAGTAGTCATTGGCTCCAAGCTTGACTATTGCAACGTCCTCTTCACTGGTACCTCCTCCAAAAACATTCAGAAGTTGCAAGTCATACAAAACAATGCGCTCTGAGCAGCCCTTAACATTCCCAAAAGGGAACAAAAATCTGCAGCAAGGAGAGTAGCACATCCGGAACGCATCATATTCAAAACCCTATCTATAACCAGTAAGTGCCTCTCAAACACTGCCCCCTCACCTCTCTCAGAAAGTCTCCAGAGCCCACTCATCCAGACCAACTAGAACACCATAAAGCTGCAGGCCCGAGCTTTCCTTATATCCCAGCCAAACAGTGGAACTCCCTGCCCCCGACTGAGAGCTGAACCGGCCTACTAGGTATTGCTTAGAGCCCTCAAAACCTGGTTGTTTGAATAGACTGTCCAGTATGTTTCTTTTTTTCCCTTTCTTGTTATATACCTGCACCTGAACTGCCTACATAATTGTCTCTGTTGAATGCAAGTATCTGGTCTTTGTAACAGCGCCTCGATGACTCCGGACTGTTTGCGCTTTATAAATGAAATAAATAGGGTTTCCCGTTACATTTTCATTTTTTTCTTCTTTTCTTTTTTTTTTTTTACTTCCGGGGGTGTTTTTCCATTGTTTTCCCATTCAGAATCTGTGTTTTTAAGTGTTTTCCCATTTGCCACCTTTAAAAAACACAGATAACTGTTTTTTTCCAGTGTAAATTGTGAAGAACTCATGGTGACAGACACAAGTGATCACAGTTCAAGGGTGTTTATTGAACAATGAAAGTGGTAAGCGGGTTGGAAAAACACCTAATCTAAACCTAAATCTAAGATCGGGACAGGTGTCGACCATCAAATGAAAAAAAGGCAGTCCTAGTGGTGGCAAGTCAAATAATAAGGGCCTATACTAAAAAACCTATTGCCAATTCCTTCCACTAAATACAAAGGGTGTGGGATTACGTTTCAAGACAGAAAGAAGTGTTCTCAAATGATAAGTGAGGAGGCGGTAGCCTGTGTATCCCTTCCCCACGTTTTGAGCACGGGGAAAGGTGGAGTTGGTGGAACACAGTACAGTCTCAGGCTTCCCTAGCACAACATGACAGTTCCAATGAAAGTTCTCAGGACCGTCGATGGCCAAATCTCGTTTCATTAGAAAGACTCTTGCCTTCGGGCCTGATGTGTTCAGATAATCAAAAACAAAAGTTCCTTTAACAAATGAACGTTTGTTACCAAAGTTTCATATGGGTGATGGTTTCCCCCCTGGCTCCCCCTCTTCTGGGCTGACCCTTCTTAAATGTAATCCACAGCACGGAAAGAGTGATGGCTTCAACAATGGGTCCCCCCTCAATGGATCCCTCTCTTCTGGGCTGACCCTTTTCGTATCGTTCTCCACATAGTGTTCAAGAAAGCTCCCCCCTCGGATCTCCCTCGGCCGGGCTCAGACCTCTCTTGACTGTTAATACTTGGGTGATAGTTTCATCTGTTTCTCAAGAGCATTTCTTTACATCTCTTATTCTTTTCTCATAAAGTTTTGGGTGATAGTTTAACTCCTTGGATCTCCATCGTTCGGGCTCGGACCTCTCTCGACTGCCAGGTTTGAGTTTAGCTTCACCCCGGGTCTCCCTCATCGGGCTTGGACCCTTCTCTGGCTTTTTATCTTCTCGGGTGAAGACTTCACCTCTGGATCTCCCTCGGTCGGGCTCGGACCCCTATTGACTTTAACAGGAGTCAATTCCCTTGGTTTCTCAATGTTGACTTTCGCTATGGGATTCACTTCTCTTTCTTTCACAGTGCTCGTAGATCAAAGTATTTCGATTGTACAGGGATTTTGCTTGACCCCCTGTATGACCACTGACAGATTTCGTGGGCCGTCCTACAGCCTTCTGGTACTTGTAGTTTTTTCTCATATGGGGCTCGGCCACTGTCTCTCCATTGAGCACCCACATGGTGCCACTTTCCCTCTGCAGCTGGACTCCCCTTGACACTTTTAACAGTTCAATTATAGTTCATCTTGACCCTCTGTTTCAAATGTTTCCACTTGGCGATTCCTACTCAACACAGCCCGTTGCTTATCGATTCTCTCCTCTGCTCACCGGCTGTGATGAACCGCATGGCTTTAGCTTCTTGTGGAGTCAAGGCCGGTACCACGGGTGCGGAAGTCTCCTCTGCTCTGCCTTATCAGCATAGGCTTGCCCCGTGTACCGTTGACATCTGCAGCAGGACACTTGTGCTATTGTTCGCAGTCTTTGATTCTCCTCAACGAAGGTTCCACGGGCCAGGGGCGAAAAGGGCAAGGTCACTTCTCTCCTCTTCACCCTCTCGCTTCCCGCTGTCTTTCTCCTTCTTTAGAACTGCTGCATATTAGCCGTCTCAATGTGCTGTCTGCCGTGTTCACCTTTCTCGCCTTGCTCGTACAGCACTCTCCTGCTCCACCTTTTTTGCCTGTGGAGAAAAGGAAGGGCCGTCAGGTGTGTGTGATTTGAGTCAATTGCCTGGCTCTGCCTTAGCCTTCTGTCGGGACATGTCAGGTACACAGTTCTATTACAAGACTGTAGACCAGTGTTTATGTCAGAAAAAGAAGGGGTTGGAATATTCGAAAAATCGGTTGGTAGAGTTTCCAAACATCCTACAGAGATGGAAGGGAAAGAAGTGATATATGGAATATTTGGGTTTGTGGTGTTCTAGGAAGGGTAGGTTTTGAAGGGTTTGTTAAATGGATTAAAATGACAGGGATGGAAAGCAGAAGAAAGGGGCTTGTGGGAACTGAAGTGTTCTGTCATGGTGGTTTGGTTAGCCGGAAAATGACAGAGGGACTGGTGTGGTAGGCTTTGTGGGACAAACGGGAATAGCTGTGGCCGTGAAATAAACAAGAGGGATTGTGGGAACTGTAGTATTTTACCTGAGGAGGTTGGGAGTTCAGAAGATAGCAGTCAGAGGGACGGGAAGAAGAATGACTGGGAGGTATGCTTTTTGGGTGTAACCGGGTCTGGGACCTTAGATGATTTATTTCGTACGGAGGGGTTGACGGATCTGGGCCTGAGAGATTTAACAGAAGGAAGGTTGGCAGATGTAATACAGCCCATAAAAGCCTCAATTATCTTGCCCTTCTCTCCTTCTCTGGCACAATACTGCGTCTCACCTGGGACATTCCCCCGAGCATGACCCCGGGTTCCCCTACCCAGGTGATCCTCCCCACTGGTCCACCGCCAAGAACTGGACCCAACAGGGATGGCTGTGTCCTGGCCACCTGAATAAGGGCTTCTCGAGGTCTTACGTGGAGAATACCCTCAGGTTTCTCACAAAATACACACACTTTTATTGTTTCATTGCGTGCATAAGTAGGGTAATGTCTCTCAGAGGAAGACGTTATGAACACTTTCCAGAGAATAAAGACGATGTGTTAATTCAGTAATATCTAACATTTCTACAAGTCAAAATTATTGTAGTAAATCATGTAGTACTTTCTCAGGGAATCTTTGCCCATCCTTGCCCTTTCTTCCCATGACGACTTTGATTTGTGAAAACAACCTTTCCACATTGTAGAGACTTCTAATTTTAGCAAATAAGGCATAGTGTGATAAAAGGATTTGCCCGGGTGCACTCAATTTGGTGGAGATAAGGATTATTTTGACTGTCTTGCCGGAGCACGGCAATATCATGGGATCCTATAGCAGAATGTTGCAAAGGCAACTCAGCAGGTAGGTGACTGCTGCTGAGATGTTAAATGTTTAATCATATGGCTTTTTCCCTATTCCGGCTGCAGAATATGCTGTAAAATGTGTTGTTTTGACTGGTGATGAGTACGGCTTTCTTGTTTCACTTTGTATGGGAACATGTGCCCCCACAGCGAAAATCAAAAGCTAGCACCCATGAATATACGCACAGTAAGTGAACATATCTTAAAGTGAAATATTCAAATTTAGTTCACTTGACCTTCCCCCTTAAAAGAAAGTGTACAAGACAAAAGAGCATTGGACTTTATAAAAAAAAGTAATGAACTCCAGAAATGTATCCTGAGAGAAGAAATGGCCCAATAAATAGGCTTGAAAAGTATAAAAGGTGTTCATCTTTTAAACCCAGCCAACGGTAGTGAAATATTCCCTGGAAAAAAAATCCTGATACGAGACAAGTGCTTGTTTTCTTGGGGGTAAATGTCGGCACTGGGAACATGACAACCTGGGTAAAATCCTGGTAGCCCAATACTGGTGCATGCTTGCCAACCTGAAAAAAAGTGATGTTGTCCGCCCACATGAATCCTTTACTTGTGCACTGAAAAGCAGCCACAATCAGGGAAAAATAGCTGCACCAGTCTCCAGGATTGCAACCTCTCTTGCCACATCCTGCGCAAATATTCATGACTCACTTAACCTCCTATCATTTCCCCTCCTTACCCCCATGTCAGGCTTTCAACAATGCTCTGCTTTATAAAGGTAACTTAAAAAGTACACATACCATAGTAAGGTACTCACACACATATTTAAATCCAAATAGAACTACGTTAGGGGAAAAGTGTACAATTGTGGCAGTATCCCCCCCATCTTGACTGTGAAACTACAACTACCAGAATGCAATTCAGCAAAAGGCAAAAAATGGCCTTTGGGTTTTGAAAGTCTTATAACAAAATGTAATGTGTGAAAGGGTTACCTGTTTGTGTTTTTTGCCAAATGCAGGGTTCATCTATGATGTGATGCAAATATTACATTTTACCAAAAATAAACACTTTTTTTGTTAAATATAAACATCTGAAAATAATGAAGTTATTTTAAAACTGTTCTGTGTGATATGTGCCTGGAGGACGGCATAGATTTTGGCTACCAATTTGTGCTTCTGCGTGCTTTCAGAATGCAATTCCCATTTGCATTTCTTCACACAGAAAGGTTACCAGCGTCTTGTCCAAAGCAAATGGTCCCTTAAATGAGCCATCATTTATAAATCACTCCAATATAAAAACTCTCCTTGAAGAAAGGACGTGCTAAGCAGCAATTAAGGAATGTGCAGCTTCTGATGGGCCGCTGGGTGGGGGTGCCCTAGAGAGCCACCAGAGGTTGGCCGTTGACTGTGACACACCGTGGCCTCGCGCGAGTCTCGTACATGGAAACCTCACACAGCTTTTCTTTTAAAGTGGACAGGAAGCTGACAATTTTCAGCTCTCCTCCAGATAGATACACATACACAGAGGGTCTGTGGCCACAGCGACATTGGAAAATCCATGCTAAACCATTTTTTTTGTAAATACAAATATTTGCCAGTGGTCAAGGGCTATTTTGAGGGATTTTAGCCAATTTTAAGACGTGAATCGGCAACCACAGAAATGGCTCGAATTTGTCTACAATTCCTCAAAATAGCTCTGACCACATATGAAAAATATGTAACACTGAATGTGCAGTGTTTTTTTTTTTTTTACTTGCTTTTAATCGGAAAGAAATTTAACGATTTTTGCAAGAACCCTTCTTCTTCTGCAGATGCGCCAAGGCGCTTTTCACGGTCGTTTCTATGATGACACTTCTGAGGTCGTAGTCGATTTCCGCCTTCTCTCTCGGGAATTACGCTGTTATTTAATTGTTCCTCGTATTTCGCTTACAATGGGCGATTTCACTGTCCCGGCCACCTCTGCTGTTTTCATATGGGCCTGTGTGTTGGCAATCTTTTCGAAAGCAAGGTCTATCAATTTTACTGCCGCTATGGTCCATCTCGTTGTTTCTCCTGAGATTAGTCTATTCCAGACCGCCTCTTCATCTAGCATCGTCGCCCCTTGCAGACATGATTGTAGATATCTGTCTCTATTTGTGCTGGTTTTTGGGCATTTTAGGACTAGATGTTGCAATGTTTCCACTTCTTCTTTATTTTTGCATAGGCGGCAACTGTTATCCATTTTTGATGATCTAATGGCTAGGATTTGGTGGGTCATCAGCAGGTTTAATCTTCCCTTCAAAAATGTGCTCCTCATCTTCTTGT
Organism: Ambystoma mexicanum; assembly: GCF_040938575.1. Classification (NCBI taxonomy): domain Eukaryota; kingdom Metazoa; phylum Chordata; class Amphibia; order Caudata; family Ambystomatidae; genus Ambystoma; species Ambystoma mexicanum. The sequence continues at coordinate 28,882,901 of NC_090940.1, read as the reverse complement.
TCGGAAACTTTTTGCAGTAATTCAGCAGCTCTTTCACCCTATTAAACGTCGGTGGAAGGTGGGTGAGTAGCTTATTTGCTCTCGCTGTGTCTACAGTGTGGATCCAATCCATGAGTTCAATTTTTATCTTTACTCGATCTGGATTTTTTTTTAGCTCTTTTTCTGTGCATGATATTTCGTTTAGTGTTTCTTGTATTGTTGTTGCCCAATTGTTGAGCGCTTTGCAGGTGCCCATTTTCAATTCTTCTGATATCACCGCACATATTGGTAATGAATCGGCCATTATGATTTTTCTATAAAGTCTCAGCTTGCTTTGCTTTACTGATGTAGCTAACGAGACCAGGCCCAATTCCCTTCTAATTGCGGGCATGGAGGTTGATTTGGGTAGGCCTAATACTGCCTTCCACACGTGACCTTCCAATTTTTGCCATATTGAGTTCGGTAAGTTGAGGGCGGCTTCCATACCATAGGTGATAGAAGGCACAACCTTTGCCTTGTAAAATTGTATTGCTGGAACAATGGAAAATTTCCCAAATTTTTTGTCAACCAGTCTAGTTTGTGCCGTGAGTCTTTTGACCTTGTCCCATAACTGATCTTGTATTGCGTTGTCGCCTGCTGATCTGTCTAAGGTTACCCCTAGGTATTTGAACTTGTCGACTACTTCCAATTTGGCGTTCTCCAAATGCCAATTTGGCTGCTTTGTATTTTTGTTTGTGATTTTTTCAAAGACCATCACTTTAGTTTTTGTTGTGTTGATTTCCAAATGATTTGTTGACATATAGTTTGCCAGATTGTTCAGTTTTTGTTGCAGCCCAATTGGTGTTTGGTCGATAATGATGGCGTCGTCTGCGTACCATAGTCTTGGTATCATTTCATTTCCAATTTTTGGTGGGAAAGCTCTTATTTTTTTTTCTTCGATCTGGTAGTCCCCCAAGAAAGCAATGAACAGGGCTGGAGCTAATGGGCAGCCCTGTTTTACACCTCGCTGGATTGCAATCTCTTCCGACAAGATGCCTTGTTTATTCAGTTTTACTCTGATTTTTGTGTTTTCATGAAGCGCTTTTATTGGGGCCATGATGGATGTTGGGCATTCCCACTTGCTCAGTTTTAGCCATAGTTTTTCTCGATCAATTTTATCAAAAGCTTTGGATAGATCTACGAATGCCAGGTAGATTTTTGGGGCACCTTCTTTTACTTTCGCTTTCAAGATCTGTATGATCAATATATTTATTGTCGTGCCTCCCTTCTTCTGAAATCCTGCCTGAAAAATGTCGAAGCAGGGTGCAGTCTTTGCCCACGTCCCAAAGTGGCTCAACAGCTGGGTTGCGTAGATTTTGCCCACAATGTCTAACAGTGCTATGGGCCTATAGCTTTCCGTGTCTTCTCTTTCGCCTTTTTTGTACACTGGCACAATTATGGCCTTTAGCCATGTTTCCGGCACCATTTTTGTCTGGGCACAGTGTGAGAAGATTTTACTTATTAGCACTGCCCAAGCGTTCGCCGATTGCTTTAGGTCGATATTTGACAACCCGTCCGGTCCGGGGGCCCTTGATGTTTTTAAGTTTTTGATGGTTTTTTCAATGTCTGTGGTGTTAGCCACGTTCACCCAAATGGCTGTCATGTCTGGTAATCCTTTAGTTGTTTGCGTTTTCGGTCGCTCAAATTGTGCCGTTAGATATGATTTCCAACTTGACTCAGGGACTTGATTTGTCAGTTCCGGTGGCTTCGAGGGATTTGTTGCTTTGATTATTCTCCAGAAATCACTTGTTTTCTTTGAGCCAAGGCTTTTCAACATTTTTTCCGCATCTTGTTGGTACAACCATAATCTATGTTGCTTTAGCCACTGATTATATTTCTTAGCCTCCCTCTGCCAGTTTTCCCAGTATTCCTGCTGGTCTCTTTTTATTGCAATTTTTCTTAACCTCCTCACCACTTTTCTTCTTTCAACCACAAGTTTGTCATATGTGTGCAATGCATTAGATGTTTTCTTCTGTTGACTCCTCGCTGGTTTTTTGTATGGTATTAGCAATGGTATGTAGTTCGGTCGAGTTTGTGGTGCTTTTTCTTGGGCTTCCTCTGGGAGTCTATATCTTGCTGTTATCGTTTTTACATCTTCTTCTGTTAGACGAATTCTAGATTGCTGGTTGTTTATTTCAAGGTTGTGTTTGTACATATGATTTTCTGTTTGTGATCCTGTCCATTTGCATGTCAGCAGATTGTGATCACTGTGTGTGGTTCTTTGAACTTTGTATTCTTCAATTCTGGGTAGGAATTCTGTCGACACAAAGATGTAATCTAAGGTAGCTTTTGCATTCACACTCTCCCAAGTTGGGATGTTCTTTTGTTTCGGAAATAGAGCTGCGATGTTATGAAAATTTCTTGGTTTGATCAGGGTCTCCCATGCGGCACCTCTCTCGCGGGTCGTGTCTTGACACTTTCCCAACTTTGTTTCTTTGTTCCCCTCCCTGCAATCGGCGTTTAGGTCACCACATATGATGATGTCCGCATTCATGTGTACTGTTTTGATTTCGTCTATCACCTCTACCATTTTTGCGCAGTACGTTTTGTTTGTCATCTTTTGGGGGTTCCAATACGTGTTTATTATGATGACTTGGTTGCCATTTCTCTTGCTATTTGATTTTCCTTCGTCGGTCCATGTCGTCAGTATTACTAGCATCTCATATGATTCATGTAATTTTATCGGTGTTGCCAGGCCTACTCCCATTTTCGTTGCTGTCAACAGACCTGAGGATGGTCGGCCTAACAAGCCCTTGCTTGCAGGTGCTATTTCCACTACGTAGCCGTCTAGGCCGGGTTTTTCTTGTAGCCAAGTTTCTTGTAGACATATGATGTCTAGTGCGCCTAGGTCCACGTCGCCTGGTCTGGTTAAATGCATGTATCCTCTTGTGTTCCATGACCCCAGGATGAAACATTTCTTGCTTTCTTTTTGGTCACCACTACTTTGTTGATCCCCCATAGGTGCCGGTGACCACGTTAATTGCTAGTTTTCTGTTTTGCCCATTAAGGCTGCTTTTAGCCATGCTAGCGGGCCCGTGTTTATTGACATCTCCTTTGTTTGTCTCGGAGGTGATTTCTTTGCTCTCTCGTTTCTACTGTGGCGGCCAGTTCTCTCTGGGCTAAAATGTCTATGAACGCGTCTTTGTTCCATTCTCCGGTGTAGGTTATGATGTACTGAGCCCGTGTCCTGGTGCTCCGTCCTTGACTGCGTGTTTTGTTGTTGTTTTTCGTCCTTATGGTATCTTCGGTTCTCTTTTCTGTCTTCCGTTCGTCCATACTCCAATTCCCAATCGATACCCCTTTCTTCTCTATGTTTTCCTAGTCTGTTAGATCGATACCGCTCTTCTGTCCGTGAAGTAAAATGGTATGGCCTTCTTTCTTTTTCATCGTACTTAGGGTCTTTCTTTTCTTTTTGTGTTTCTCTTTTTATTTCTGTCAACCCAAACCCATTTTGAACATTTCAGTAACTGCGTTTACTTCCGTTTCTTGCCGGATTGGTTCTTTCACATGGATGTATGCCTTTGCGATCTTTCCTCTATGATAAGGCTCTACTAACGTAATATCTTCTGTTTTTATCATTTTCAGCGCGTTCATTTTGCTCATTAATTTCAATAGGATCATGTATCCGCTTTTTGGGTCTAATTGCTCAAGTTTGAATATACGTTCTTGTTTTTCAGCTTTCGACATGCCAGTTTTTTTGTTATTCTCTGGACTTATTATCACCTGTTTTCGGTGTGTTGTTGACCGCTCACTTATTCTTTGCTCTTTTGAGGGCTTTCGTTCTTCTTCTCTGTTCTTTTTTTGTGTCTCCCTTTCTCTCCTCATTTGGGTCTCACTTGCCTCTCGACTTCTTTTTGGTGTTTGGGGTTTCATGTTTTGTCTAATTTCTATTTCTTTCTCTTCTTCTTTTTGCTTTTGTGTTTGCTGATCTGTGTTCACCTTCATCACCTTCATCACAGAGTTGTTGGAGGCGGTCTCCCAATGTTGGGACAAATTCATCAAATCTGTGTCGCTCATCAAATCTTCGACCGAGAAGGGGGAGCTGCTCGTTTTGTCTCTTTTCCTTTCTCTCTGACTTTTTTCTGAACTTTCCTCTCTGATTTTTTCTTTTCTTTTAGTTTTTCTGCTTCCTGCTGCTCCGCCTTCTCTGTCGTCGGATCTTTGTCAGCCTTGTCATTTTTTTTTAGTTTCAATATCACTGGAACTTTTTTCTGGGGATGATTATGGAGTCCCGATTTGATTGGGTATGTTTGTGGGGGTTTGGACCTTTCCTCCATCACTTCCTTTATCTCATGGTCTTCTTTGTGTCTATCTGTTTTACCGCATTTTTACTTTCCCGCTCTGATTTTTTTTTGGTTTTCTGGTCCTCCTCCTTTGTCCCCCTTTTTAAGCACTCAATTTGTTTCTTTAAATCCTCCAATTCTTTTTCCCACCCTTTCTTGTAGGCGTCATTTCTTTCTTCTACAGCTGTGATGTATCCTTCTATATGTGTGATTTTCGTGGACATAGAGGCCAGAATTGATGTGTTATCTTGTACTCCTTTTATTGTTTCATATAGTTTGCAATATGGCGCCAGTGCTATCGTTATTGCAGACATGATTGTTAGTAGATCCGGTTTTTTACTTGGGGACTCCTTTTGTATCGGCGTGTCTAATTCACTTATCCTTCTGTTTTTCGGCGATTTTGGTGTACTGGCTATTTTCCCTGGCGTTGCCATTTTTTCTGTGAATAGGCTATCGCTTAACCTGGTTCTGTATGATTTTTCCTCCAACCTTATACACTTAGGTTTTTCTTTCTGTGTTTCTCTTTGTTGGTTCTCTCTATGTAGTTCTCTTACTTTCTCCGGGGTACGAAGTAGCTGGTCTGAATTCGGGTGTGCTTTTGCCCCATCTGGGCAATCCACGTTTTGTCGTTGATCTTTTGGTTGGAGCACCCTCTCCCGGGCCAGGGCCTGTCTTTGGTTGTCGTCTTCAAGCGTTACGATATTTCCCCCTCCTTCAGAGGGCTCCTCCTGATGTTTTTTTAAGGTGCTTTGCTTCCGTCTTTCTTCTCTTTCTTCTATTTGTCGCCGGATTGCTTTTGCTGCATTCTTTTTTTCTTGCAGGAGCTGCGACAGACCTATAGCTGGCGGTCCTTCTAGCCCCAAGGTGACCCCGGGGGTCTGTTGGCTGTCCCCTCCGGAATTTACCTCGACCGCTTCCAGCAGTTCTGCGTCAGATAGATCGTTTTCCGGGTCTAATTTTCGTTTCTGCTGGTTAAAGAAAAATGCTTTCAATGTTCCTGACAAGGATACTGGCAATGTTCCTTTTTGCATTCCCTCATTTTTTTTTTGCGAATTCTTTTTTATATTTTCTAATGTCGTTTTCGTTTTTCCTAGCTGTTCACATCCTCTTTCTTTAGTGTTCTTTGTTGTTTTCATTTCGTTCGTCTTTTCTTGTTTTTTTCTTTGCGTTGTTGGTTTATTGGTAGTTATCCTTTTTTTCTGTTTTGCTTTTAAGGCTTTTTTCTCCTGTCCTGTTTCCGAATCTGAGTCTGACATCCCCGTTTCACTTTCACTCCAACTTTCTTCTGTGCTGCTTTCTTTCCCTTCGTTGCTGATGGATTTGTTAATTGGCACTTGCGTCCGATTGTCTTCCCTTTGTTTTGTCTCTTCTCCTATTACATTCTCACTTATGCCTAATTCCTCATCAGTGTCAACAGACCCTGGTTTCCTGTGTACACTTACTTGTACGCCTGTTTTGGGAACCTTCTCTATTGGCCAGTTTAGCCTTCTTCCTTCCTCATTTTCTTGTGGTAAACTGTCCACCTCCACACTTTCCCTTTCTTGAGTGGTGGTCAGCTTATTAGCCTGGCTCTTTGCCAATTCCGCTATCTGCGTCCCTTTAGTGTTTTCGTTTGGGCTGTCTGTTTGACCTCGAACTTTCTCACGGCGTTTCTCTAGACCACTTCTCTCCATGTTTCCCATCCGCGTGGGGCTCCTCCCAGCCCGCCCTGGGTCAGGCGAGGCAGGCAGGGCTGGCTGTCCTGCTCCGCGGTTTGTTGTCTTTTCCGATGATTTCTTCTCCCTTCGTTCCCTCCTGTCCTCTGCGTCGCAGCGCTCCTGCTGAGGGTCCGTCAGTGGCTGCCCTCCGGCTGCCATTTCCTGAAACCCACTCGCCTTAAGAGCGGTGTGCAGGGCACTGTGACCGGTGACCGGTAGGTCTTGCTTTCTTTCACCGCTTAGGTTTATTTGCGGGACTTGTGGTTCTGTTGTTACTTGTGCGTCTTTCTCCTCTGGTTCGCAGGCGCACAACGCTGTCATCGTGTCCACCTCTCTGAGCTCGTTGTTCATACTGTTGTAACGAGACCTCGGCGTATGTAGCTCTTTTTTTTCTTCGTGGGCGGTTTCTTCACTGGGAAGCGTCTTAGATTTCAGCCGCCTGGCTGGTGATTTCACGCTCCTTAGACGCCGTTTGCTGTTGTCAGTGTCTGAATCAGCTCCCACCTCGTCCGTTTTTTCATTTTTACTATTTTTTCGCCCTTGCTGTAACAGTGGTCTCTCATATTTCTGGGCTGCGTCCATATTGCGTCTGCCTCTGCCCTCGCGGGCTCCCGCGGACTCCAGCAGACTCAACTCTCCTCACCCAACTCCGCTCACCGCTCCGCTCTGGTGCAGGGTTTTTAAGCCCTCCCACACGCTGTAGTCGACAGGGGAGAGAGACTCCAGCAGACTCAACTCTCCTCACCCAACCCCGCTCACCGCTCCGCTCTGGTGCAGGGTTTTTAAGCCCTCCCACACGCTGTAGTCGACAGGGGAGAGAGACTCCAGCAGACTCAACTCTCCTCACCCAACTCCGCTCACCGCTCCGCTCTGGTGCAGGGTTTTTAAGCCCTCCCACACGCTGTAGTCGACAGGGGAGAGAGACTCCAGCAGACTCAACTCTCCTCACCCAACTCCGCTCACCGCTCCGCTCTGGTGCAGGGTTTTTAAGCCCTCCCACACGCTGTAGTCGACAGGGGAGAGAGACTCCAGCAGACTCAACTCTCCTCACCCCAGTGTTTTTGAATAAGGTAAGGGGACAGGTGGGGAAGCAATGGGAGAAAGCAAACAAGCATACATGCGGGAGCAGGGCCCTTCTCCTACTATCTGCCAAGGCCCCTCAACAGCCACCCCTTCATCCCCAAACTTCCTCCCATCCCCGCTCATGCTAAGGGACCACTGGGACAGGGGAAACAGTGTTTTTCAGTTTAAACCTATGAGGCACTTTTTCTTCCAGGGGGTGTTTTTCCGGTGTTTATGGATTTCACTGAAAACAAGAAAGCATAGAAATAAATAAAATAAATAAAGTAGCCAAACACCAAGAGCTGGGGAAATATCCCAAGGAACTGTGATAAAGAGAACCCCCTTGTTGTAAAGTGAACTATTTGAATCACGGGGAAGGGAAAACTCTTTTGCACTTAAGAGCTGGACGAAGCTCAGAACCTTTATTTGAAACACTTATTTGATGCTGACATCCATACACATTGTATTCATTTAGATGTGGGGCCAAGTATAGGTTTTGGACACAGGCCAAGAATTGTTTTGGACTTCCTGACACAGACTATCCTTAGTTTGATTTAGGCAAGGAAATGGCACCTTAGCTTAGGGCAAGTTAGGCATTTTCCCAACCCTCCATTTTACAAAATAAACGTTTGTATATTAAACTTCTATCTCGTTGTCTGCGTCTCATTCATGATGCCTTCACAGCGATGGTGGTGAGTCTGGACTAAGGGGTACCCTAGGACTTTCCTCAACCTCTACAAGGATTGCACCACCCTAGCTCAGGTGTCCCTACTCCCCACAAGGGTCCTCATGGCTTGGACTAAAACAAGGTAATCCCTACTATCTAAGCTGGACTGTTCCTAAAGGCTGTAGCCTCCTCTGTCTGTCTCCCTAGGTGTCTTTCTAAACCGGCCTTGCTCTATCAGATGTTCTGAGGGTAATGTTCTCTCACCTTCTCTCTCCCTACCAGTCTCACCCCTCACTTCTCTCTCTCCACCCCAATCCTTTCTCTCACCTTCCTCCTCTCCCTGAATCTTCTTTCTGTTTTTCTCCAGTTTGATCTTACTAGTCTTTTCTTATATCTCCTCCTGCATACCTTTCTCACTTCTCTCCCTCGCCATACTGATCTTCTCCCATCCTCTACTGTCTTCCTTCTCTGCTCTCCAACTGTCTCCAGGTCTTCTCCCCTCTCTCCCTCTATTCCCTCTCTCTCTCTCCTCCTCATACTACCACTCTCCTCCTTCCCTCTGCCCTTCTCTTCTCCTCTACTCCTGCTCTCTCTCACCACCCCTCCCTCTCAATCTCTCACACTAACCCCTGTGAGCGGTCAGCAATGAGAGGCGGACACAAGGTGCTCATGTTTCAAACAAAGATTTTTATTAAATGAAAAGTGTTTGGGTAAATGCCTTTCTAGCCGTATTCTAAAGAGGAATTTGCCTACCTATAAAGCAAAACGAATGATCTGTCTGTGTCAAGAAGTCTGTAAATAATAATCTGTCCTTGTGTCCAAAACACCCTATCCTGCCCTTCACACTGTAAACAAAACAATAAAGGCTGCAAGGAAATGTCTTTGACTTGATGATGGCAAAAGTTTTCAAAAATCAAGAATTCAATAATAACTCCAACAAAGGGTTCTCCAAGGGAAGAGATCCTTGGACTCAGGGGGTGTGTTCCCTTCCCCTAGATTCATGAAACAGGATTGCAAAAATAGTCCTTTAAATAACAGTTCCTTTAAACCTGATTTGGACTCACAAAGTTGAAATCACAAGTGGTGCAACCGTCTTTCTGTAGGACTCTCTTTACTTTTTAGATTGCCTGGTGTACTCCCCTGCCAGAAATCTTCTTTCAATGTACAAAGTTCTTGTTGAAATCACAAGTTTGGCAATGTTCGTTCTGTAGGGTTTTCTTTTACTTTTCAGAATGCCTGTGTACTTCCCTGCTAGGAATGTTCATTCCATCTAAATTACCTGGTATACTGCCTGCCAGGGTTTCCTTTATAGTTCCTTTCAGATCACCTAGTAAACCCCTCTGACAGGGGTCTTTACCTATCTTCAACTGCCTGGTGTACTCGCCTGCCATGAATTCTCTTAATTTATTTACAGTTTTTTGGATATACCAAAATGGCCTATACCGTGACGTATTTGGTCAATTGGCTTATGGTAACACTTGTTCAAACTTCTCTCTCACACTGGCATCTCATGCAACTGTATTGGTTTGGGATCTTTCTTTGTACTGTGTCTTGTCTGCACACAAACATTCTTTTCATTGGGTGTTGCAATAGTACTGTGTCTTGACTACATTCAAACATTCTTCTTATGCTTTTTCCATTATCAGCAATCTCATATTTATCAAATAAGGGCTGGCACGCTTGTCGGGATGCCCTGGGATCCCAAACTGCTTTTGATAGGCTCACCGGTCTCTTCCTGTGTTCCCAACTCTGCCCATACCTTTGTGGACCAACTGCTTCAGTCGCTTTCCACCTTGGATTCAGCTGAGATATCTCTCCAGCGTTCGGTGCGACTCCACGGTTACACGCTGGCTTCCTCTCTCGCACTAGACAGGCGGACGCTGCTTCCACGAACAGCCTGACACCCAAGAGTTTATGCACAGATTCTCGTGTTGCCACAGATTTTCCTACTCATCTGCGGCACCCTTCCTTCTGTCCCGGTAACCTTCTCGGAGTGTTGCGGCTTGCGAGCATCCGTCTGGATTTCACTGTCCTCCCCTGTGCTCTCCTGCTCTCCTTCATAGTGTGCTCTGCTGGTATGGAAAAACAACTAGTCTGGAGATGGTACTTTGATTTTCTGTCACTTTGCACAAACTCCTTACTCCTCTTCCTCGTATCAGTGCCTGAGTGATTATGGGAGTTGGTGTCCATGGATGATATTGTATTCCCAACTGTAACTTGGTTTTTCCATCGGGTTCTCATATAAAGACATATCAGAAAACGGTGTTGTGCATGTGCTGTAGGTGTTTTGAGTCAAAGGTGGGAGCCTGAGCAGAATGACAATCGGCCATAAAAAGCTCAGGTATTGGGGGTTCTTCCTCATGGGAAAGGGGGGTGAATACTGCGTCTTTTCTGATGGAGTAAAAATGTCTCCCTGGTTTTTGTCCTCTGCCATGTGATCCTCCCTCATACAACCATCCCCAAGGTCAGGATTGGGTAGCGGCTGCCATCCCCTGGCCACATGGAAGAGGGTCATCACCAGGGAATCCGTGATGACTCCAGCAGAGTCATCACACCCCTCTTTACATTGCCTAACTTCCTTCCCCCTTCCCTGTCTACTCTCTCTCTCTTTCTCTCCACCAGTCACTCCCTCTCACTTAATCCAATCTCACTTGTTACCATGCACAATACCTTACATGCACCCTTTCACAATACCGCCACAGTGTTCGCAACCCTCCAAGTCACTGTCTGCATTCCACCGCCTGGTCTCTTGGTCCACCAACATCACCTCTGACCTCACCTGAACACCTTTAGTCTCCTTCTGTCTGGCTGGGCTTTTATAGTCCAGGCCAACCCGTACTACCCCCTCCCCTAAGTACCTATTGGCCCCTGTGGTGACCTGCACTATGGGGTCAATGTAGCCCTGATCGTTTCACAGGGGTTGGCTCTTAAGGTCATAGGTTTTAAAACCCATGGTAAGCCCTGCTCCCTTTCTGGACTGCAGCTTTTCTGCACTAGACAAGTCTTTACCCTCACACGCTTCCCCTGTATCTAGTAAGTTGTTCTTTGTTGTTTCGCTGTTTTCCTCTTCGGGGATGACAAGTTGGGTCCCACAATAATCTATGGTGATTCATTGATGGCGAGTGCTACATGACTCCCCATTTGGTCTTCTGGCTCAAGTCTGCATTCTCGTTGTAATGTTCTGGAGGCTTTGGGGAGGGTAGTTTTGAAAAGGAAACAGAAAATGCCTGGCCAGTGCAGAGGCATTTTGGGTGGAACAGTGGCACCAACAGTTGTAAGAGGTCAAGCCCTCTGGATTATCAGAGTCTGAGGTCCCTGTCAACTTCCACACTCCACCTCTGGGGCATGATTGGCTCTAGTAATGCCCCGGTAGGCCGCCTACCCCAGGTTGAGAGGGGTCCATGCTCTGGTCTGACAGGGTCATGTGAGGGGCCAGAAATGCGAGACAGACAAGTAGAGTTTTCTCACAATTAGCCATTGTATTGAACAGTAAGGGTAAGACAAACGCCTAACTCTCCCTAGCCTAACAAACCCAAAAAGCTAAAGAAAACTGACCTAATGTCCAAACATCTCTGTCCCTAACACTCATACAAACAACAACATCATAAAAGGGTTATATGGCTGTTCAAACTTCACAACATAACATTTAAGTGCACATACAGAAATTATAAACATAAATCCTTGTAACCAGGGTTGAATCCCTTTCCCCTGGATCAGTTCAGAACATTTACAACTAAAAGTCAAAAGTAAGCAAGTTCTCTCAATAACTAAGTTCCATTCAAAGTATTGAACAAAGTTCTGTTCCTTCCACAGGTTCTTCACTTGGCAGCGCAATTGTTTTATTGCTCAATAGGTTTCCTCACTCTTCAAGACAATGTTCAAAGTGTCCAGAAACTGCTGGTTGATAAACTAAAAAGACTTTTTCATATTGTAGGGGAGGATTGGTCCAAAAGACACCCCCTCCCCTGCATCTTCTCCCCCGGTGAGGCCCATGGCTCGTCAGGGGTCCCCTCCCTACCGCCAGGGCACAGATGGTGGATGGGTCACTGGCCGAAGACATTGACCAAACCTGCTGAATTTAGCTAGGCCTTGGAAACCATTTTGTCTAATAAAGATGGTTTGAGCTCTGCGCACCGCAGCGAGGCCCCCCACCTTTGGAGAGTTTCAATTATCCCTGTGGCCACAGCTCTCTGGCAGATCCGCTGAGAGCCCGTTCCCACGAACAAAACGGACATGAGCTAGTGTAAGATACCAACACTGTAACATTTCACCTTCCGCAGTGTATCACTGCTCCTAGCATGACCCGGCCAGCAGGGCCTGGGTGGAAAAAGAACTATAAAATGGTCCTTTGACAAAAGCAAAGTTCCCAAATACTAATGAGAAAACTACCTGCGATGGAAGCGTTCTCTCCACAACCTCTCTGACTAAAAAACCTGTAAAATGTATAAATATGGCAGAATGTGTGCTCATATGGCATTAGGAATGAAGCACCCACATCTCTGCAGTTATGCGCAAATAGTAAAAGCGTCCCGGTTTTTTTTTTGTTATGTGTGTTATTGAAAAGATTGCACCTCACGGTCCCGCGCCATAACCAAACTAATGCTGCTAGAGTGCAAATAAAGATAAATGCAACCATATTGAGGGCTCGCGTAAAGGGTGCACGAAAATGCACCCTATGTGTGTGTGTCCAAGCCCACTATGTGCCACTGCCGTCAGTCTCAATGGCGAGTTGTTTCTATGTGCTCCACCAACCTTACTACTACCTCACTTACCGCGCATGTATAAGCATATAACAAAATGTTGTAGTTGTTAAAAACATAGTGTACAAGTGACGTGCTCGAATTGGCCATATGAATGGCACTAGCAATGTTAAAACGTGAGCTTTGGAAAGACTCAATGAGTATTGTATATTATTTGAATGTTTATACTTCTTCCACCTAAAGTCGGCAACACACGAGGAAAATACCTTTGTGAGCACATGCAAGGCCATTCCCCCTTCCTCCCAGTGAAGCCTGCCAGACGAAAAAGCAGAGGCCTGTGCAGCGCTGCTCCACCCCACCCCCCCAACTCGGCTGGAGCCACTTCAAAGATTTGTAGTCCCCACCGCAGCACCCAAGGCCACGGCCTGCCACCTGAATTATTTACAACCCAGCAGTAAACCCCGGCCTGAAAACACAGATCCAGAGGCGCCCTTTCTTAGGCTCCATGACCCACTGGCTCACCTTAGGTTAATGGCCCCTCGTAAAATTAGGACACCTAATATTATGGCAACATTACAGGAACACATCCATAATGGCTCCTAACAAGACATGATGACATGGACCGCCTGTCCCATGCCCCGAGACCCAACCCCACGACACCTGGTCAACAGGACGATGGTAACCATGTATTGATGAATCGCCAACAGACCCCACTCTAGGTGCATTCCTCCTGTGTTGCATTAACCTGTAGAATAACCTATTGGAAGATTTACCAGAAAAGATAATATTGCAAGTGGTTGAATGACTGCAGTGTGCGTGGCCCTAGGGCAGAAAGTCAGGAAAGACATTCATCTCCGACACTGGCCACAGTTGGCACAACAACACCGCCCGGATGAACCCAGCGGACCTGCCAGGCCCAGCCCAACCCACGAGGGTAACCAATGACGTCCTCCAGCCACGGCAAACCACATTGCAGCAGCACCTATAGCTAGTCGTCGCCACCCAATCCCCACGAACTTGTGCCCCCTATAGTGTGTAGGTTCTTATGACGTTTTTTGTAAATATATACGCCTGTCTTTGCTATTGTCAGACAGAGCGCTCTCGGAGTTTGCAGAGTTCTTTGCATGCCCGATTCTGATTGATAAACTCCCATTTACGCTCACCCGCACTTTGTCTTGGCCTTATTCCCGTCCTGGGAGAGTCCATTATTGTCTCTCATTGTGGGGAGGATCGTGCTGGCTGGGGACGCTTGCCTTCAGTGGTGACCCCGAAAGCGTGATTATTATTTTTCTCCTAACACATATATATATATCCCTGCCGTCCCCTTTGGCACGAAAAGGGATACGCACGGTGCGCCGGCTCCGGGAAGCTGCCCACCAACAGCGACCGGTACGCTCAGAAGTGCGCACTCAACAGAGAGAGGGTACGGGATCCCGGTTGAAAAATCCCCTTTGAGTACCGCTCGCCGGAGCCGGGGCTGACCGTTGAGCGCACGGCAACACTGCCTGGACAGACCCAGTTTCGGAGACTCTCGGTTCAAGACGGGCACGTGAGTATTAAGTGCGAGCGACCATAAAGGGAGTAGGGGAGGAAATATAGGACAGGGAACGAGGCTGGTTGAAAGGGGGGCACTTTTGGGTCTACTAAGGACCATCCTAAACTTTCTTTGCTTTTTCTTTTGCATATGGCCATTAGGATTAAGAAGTGAACAGAGATAAAGAGACGGGAACCTAGCTCCGCGAGGGGGTGGAAGGCGGCGCCGCATAGTGCTATCTTGACTAGTACTGGGAATATATGAAGAAGTGGAAAAAGAGATAAAGGTGTCTGGTAAAGGAAGACACGGAGAATACATTAGTGACCGCTATTCTTTCTATTCTTTTCTTTAGGTTTACAGGAAAATAAAGTGGGTCAGTCCAAACAAAGATATAATCTAAGTAGAAAGACAATTTTACATTAAAATTAGGAAACACGAGGCCACCAGGGGGCGCACAGGCAATGGCAGCCTGAACACGCCGCTCCCGCCGTAACTGGGACACGCAGAGGGATTGAGCCCCCCCCGCAACCCCCCCACGGGAGATCCACGGCACCCGTGAACCTCGGGTGCCCCCCGAGGCGAAAGAGCGGCATCTGGGGACCCCCGGGGGCCCGAGAACGAGCTCCGCGGCCCGAAGGGAGGAGCCCCGGAGAGCCCCAGGCAGCGTCTCAACCTTCGAGAGGGGAAGTGGCGGCCTGTATTCGGAGGCGCGCACGACCCCCTCTCCTCCCCGAACACGGAGCGCGCCGGCGCCCCGGCAGAAGACCCGCCGGCGACACCCCTGCAGCACCCTACCGAGGAGCCGTTGCGGAGGGGAAGTCCCCCGCTGAGGAGCTGGGAGAAACGCGGGCCGCGACCCGCTTAGGGAGAGGCGGCTTGCCCGCGCTCCCGAACTCGGTGCCGAGGTAGGTGGGGGGGAGTCCACCCCAGCCCCCACGCAACCCTTAAGGACCCCGGGGGACCAGCCGCGGGACGCATCGGTGGGCTCGGAGGGGCGAGTCGGCCCCGCCCCCCCCCTGTCGAGCCCCCACCCCAAAAAAACAAAAAAAAAAAAAAGAAGAAGTGAAAAAAAGTCGGGAAGACGCGGGGGGAAACGCCCCCAGCCCTGGAGGGGTCACAAATCTTTTGGAGGAGAGTATCCTCGAGCCCATCACTTTCTTAGGTGGAGGCCCTTGGGCTCTATCCCAGGGCGAGTGCCCGCCAGGGGGCTCTCGCTGGAGGAATCGCGCCTGAGAGCCCCCCAACAAACCGCTATTGGACAGCCATGGCCGCTCCCCCCCCACCCTAAGAACTGCTACCAAAGACAGAGGACACAAGGGGGGGAGGGGGTGTGAGGCCCCCACCGGAGGTCGGTGGGGCGAGTGCCCGCCCACGAGAGGCCCCCCACAGAGGGCCACACCGGAAGGAGAGAGAGCGCGTCCCCCGACCGGGCTCTGTCCCTTGCCCCCAGGGGCGCACCAGCGGAGGGGAGAAGCAGGAGGACCGAATGAGTTGGCGCCATACCCTCCAGGAGTACCGCTACCAAGACACCAGCAGGGAGAACAGCGACCCAGACCGACGGGCCGGCATGTCTCATTCCGAGACCCCACCCCTGCCCACCCTCACCATGGAAAAGGGCTTTGCCTCGGTCTTGCAGGAGATTAGGGACATGCGGGCAGACATCGCCCAAAAAATGGAAAACATGGACCGCAGAGTGGACAAAGTCGAGGATAGACTGTCACAACTAGAGTCCAACCAGTCCTCAGCAGCGACCCAGGAGCTGGACACGGCCCTGAGACTAACGGCCCTGGAAAAGAGAGATGAGGAGAGGGCAAGACAAATGGACGACTTTGAAAATAGAGAGCGGAGGAACAACCTCAGAATTTTCGGGGTGCCGGAGTCGGAGGGGGAGACGGAAAGAGACTTGACCAGGGTAGTGAGGGACATCATTACCCTCCTCTTCTCGGATGAGATGACAACCGAACCGACGTTTGATCGGATCCATAGAGCGGGGGGAAGAGCTGGGGGCCCCCGGTCAATTCTGGTCCGCTTCCACTACTACACTGAAAAAGCGAAGGTCCTAGAGGAGGCCAGGAAATCCCGGGAGATAACCTATAACAACGCTCAGGTGGCCATTTTCCAGGACCTCTCATCATACACGCTGGCCAAACGGAGGATGTGCCGCCCGCTGACCCAGATGCTGAAAACAAAGGGGGTGCGCTACAGATGGGGGTTCCCCTTCTCCCTCATGTTTGAATACGAAGGCCAACGAGTGAACCTGATTACAGAGGAAGATATAAGGGGAGCAATACAGGAATACGCAACGGACCCGACCCCGCGGAGGGAACCCTCCGGGTTCGCCGCGGATGAAGCCAGAGCGCGCCGGTCACGAGGAGAGAGGAGAAAAAAGACTGGCCCACGGAAATTTAAAAAATTGAACCCTCCGTCCCCATCAACGGACAGGAATGACACGGAACCCGGCCAGGGTGGAGCGGGACTGTCGGACCCGGGCGAGGAAGGGAGCTGAGGCATCTCACGGCAGGCGTCATCAGCCTCGGGGGAACCGTGTAAAGAATTCATCACGGGGACTCACCATCTGTTCCGGCCCGCAGACAGGCCGTGCTCCAGGACCATGGGGTCCGAACTTGTGTGGATCCTCCCGGAACAGCAAGTATGAGAGTTACATTGAGGGGGGGAGAGGGGGTAGGGGGGGCTCATGGAGGCTCTAATTTGGATATTCACCCAGCAGGAGGCGGTAGGCTGGTGGTCCGGCCAGTTACCAACAATGGTAGAACTATTTGGCTGGACGCCGAGGTGGGGGGAGGGGGGTAGGGGGTTTGTTGATGTTGTTACGTTCACAGGGGGGACCAGGGGTCAGTTGGGGAAAGGTTACAGGACCACCTGGGGGGGAGGGGGGGAAGGGAAATGGGAGATCAGAGGATAACACGAAATGAGCCGGACAAGGAAAGTGCCACGAGTCAGCTATCCAGTAGCTGGTTATTCTTAGACAATGGCTGAGGATCTGCCTACCCTGGGCGTGGGCTCCCTTAACGTGAGGGGACTGAACACCCCCACCAAAAGATCCCTGGTCTGCAGGGAATTCAGGAGGGCTAAACTAGACGTGCTTTTCCTTCAGGAGACGCACTGGGCGAAGGGGAAAGAACCAAAGCTACGGGGAGGGGGATTGGGGAAGTCCTCAGCGCCTCCCACAAGACCAAGAAAAGGGGGGTGGCCATAGTGCTAGCGAGGGACATTGGCTTTGAAGTAGAAGCCTCACTGAAAGACCCAGAGGGACGATTCCTGCTGACGAGGGGCTCCCTGCGGGGCTCCCCTTTAACACTTGCAGTTGTGTACAGCCCCAATGAAGGCCAGGCGCAATTTTGGGAGGGAGTGAAGGACAGATTGAAATTATTCGTACGCGGGCTAATGGTGGTGGGGGGGGACTTTAACATGGTCCTGGACCCGAAAGTTGATAGGAAACGCTTGGAATCCCAACCCACCAGGGCTGCAGACGAAATGATGGCCCGCTCCTTCCAAAGGGTGAACACGGAGCTGGGCCTAGTGGACACCATCCCGACCCCTAGGGCAGAACACCCCTCCTTCACGTACTATTCTGCAATCCACACATCATACTCCCGAATAGACTACATCCTGGTAGACGAGTCCCTGCGCCCATATGTCTCTGGCTATGAGGTTGACCCGGTCCCCTGGTCCGACCATGACCTGGTCCGTACCACCATTATAGGGGAATGGCGAGGTGGCAGAAAAGGGCGATGGAAGTGCAACGACTCCCTGCTGAAGGACGACGTCCTGGCGCAGGAAGTGCAGGACGCCATTATGGAATACTTCAAGCTGAACGACAATGGCGAGGTGGGTGCGCACGTGCTGTGGGACGCCTTCAAGGCGACCTTACGCGGGGTTCTTATAAGAATGGGGGCTCAGAAAAAAAGGGAAAGGGAGGCCCAAGAAAAATCCCTTAGGGAAAAGATCGCACAGCTCCAGCCGGGAGGCCCCCCGGAGGCACCCTTGGCTATGGAACAGATCACTGCCTTAGAAAATTACAAACTTCAATTGAAAGATCTCTTGTTGCATAAAACTGAGCGCAACCTCCAGCTAGTGAAACAAAAATACTATGAGAAGGGGGATAGAGCCGATAAAATCCTGGCCTGGAAACTCAGAGAGGTCCAGAGAAGCAGAATGGTGAGGGCGATCAGAAACGAACAGGGCTCACTAGACCATAGCACCCCAGTCATAGGAGCGGCCTTCCGACGCTACTATGAACAACTATATTCGTCAGAATATGCCGGGGAAGACACTCAGATTGAGGAGTTTCTGGACTCCATCCAGATCCCGTCCCTGACAGGCGAAATGGCAGAAGGTCTAGAGGGAGGGGTCACAGAGGAGGAGGTGGAGAATGCAATCGGTGGGATGAAGGCGGGAACGTCCCCGGGGGAAGATGGGTTCTCAGTACTCTTCTATAAGAGGTTCCGGTCCATTTTGGCCACACACCTGGCGAGGGTGTTCAATGCAGTACTGGAGGGGGGCACCCTGCCGGAAACGATGATGAGAGCCATCATAGTGGTACTGCCCAAGGAAGGAAAGGACCCCACTGACTGCTCCTCCTACCGCCCGATCTCCCTCTTAAATATAGATGTTAAGATCTTAGCCAAGGTGATGGGTAAACGGTTAGAGGGGATAATGCCCAAATTAGTACACGGGGATCAAGTGGGGTTCGTGAAGGGCAGGCAGGGCTCAGATAATATCAGGAAGACTATTGACCTAATCCACTATGCCCAGGAATCAGACCTAGAGGCTAGTTTGCTTTCCTTGGACTCCGAGAAGGCATTCGACAGGGTCGAGTGGAGGTACATGCAACTCCTCCTCCGTCGAATGGGCTTCGGGCCTCACGTCAGGACCTGGGTTTCCGCCCTCTATGGAGCCCCAACAGCGAGAGTGCAGGTGAACGGGGAACTCACCGACTCATTCCCCCTCACGAGGGGAACACGACAGGGGTGCCCACTCTCTCCGTTAATATACGTCCTGACGATGGAACCTCTGGCCATAGCGGTCCGGGCCCACCCCGACATCAAAGGGATCAAAAGGGGAGAAGTAGAGTTCAAGCTCTCCCTGTTTGCTGACGACATCCTAGCGTACTTGGTGGAGCCCAGCTCCTCGCTCCCCCCCCCCTATTGCGTCTGATGACAGCCTTCGGGCAGTTCTCGGGACTAAAAATAAATGCAGCAAAATCAAAGCTCCTACCCATGAGGGTCCAGGACCCGAGATTGGACCCCCGGGACAGGTGTGCGGGGATTGCGGTGGGGAAGGATTCCATCAGGTACTTGGGGGTAACCCTGACTAGAGATCTCTCGAGACTGGCCCCGGTGAACTATGGGCCTACCTTGGCGGGGGTTACGTCAGATCTGAGGAGATGGGATGGTATGATTCTGTCCTGGTATTGGCGCATGACAGCGATAAAGATGAACGTTCTGCCGAGATTACTATATTTATTCACCGCGCTCCCAACGGAGGTCCCCACCCAGTTGCTCCGCGATCTACAAAAAGCAATCCGCGAGTTTATATGGCAAGGGCGGGCCCCGAGGATAGGAAAGGCCACCCTAACACTACCCAGAGAGGAGGGCGGGTTCGGACTACCGGACTTTCTCCTTTACTACCGGGCCGCCCAGCTGCGGGTCTTGCTGGAGCACATGAAGGAGGGGATGGGCACCTACTGGTCATACCTTGAGGATATAGATGCCCACCCTCTGAAAGTGCGCGACCTCCTGTGGCTGCCGCGCAGACTCATCCCTAGCAAACTGAAAGCCCACCCAACCCTGGGAATACTTTGGACAATCTGGAAAGAGGGACCCACAACCTCATACCTCACGACATGGCCCTCTCCAATGTCTTCGCTTTGGGGCCACCCGCTCAAACTAGGTAGCAGGGGTTTCAGGAGTGCCCAGTCCTGGTCGGACGGGGGTCTGGAATGGGCGGGACAACTGTTCAAAGAGGGCGAGTTCCTCGAATACGAGGCCCTGCGAGACGCACTGGGGCGGGAGTCCCTCTCAATCTTTGAATATCTGCGCCTGAAAGGCATCCTTTGCGACCAATCATGGGGCCAGAACCTACGGAGACAGCTGACCCCCTTCGAAAAATTTCTGGACACGGCCACATCAAGGAAGGGGGCGGTCTCCAAAATGTACCGAATACTGAACACCGTTAACTTGGAGGGGAGAAGAGGGTTTCGAGGGTTTTGGGACGACCTGGCGGGAGAACCACTTACAGAGGAGGCGTGGTCCAAAGTCTTTAAGATAGCATTCCATGGGAACCTATTTACATCGGACATGGAGCACAACTTCAAGATCTTACAGGGCTGGCACAGGGACCCGTTGAAACTGTCCAAGATGTTTTCGGGAGTGTCCCCCAGGTGTCCAAGGGGCTGTGGCCAAGTGGGGTCGAGGGGGCATATGTGGTGGTCCTGCCCCAAGGTGCAGGAGTTCTGGGAGAAGGTACGGGGGTGGATGGCCGAGGTCACCGAGGAACTAATCCCACTCAACCCCCTAACAATGTTGCTGGGCCTCCCCCCGGAGGACACTGAACTGTATAGGTACCCAAGAATGTGGGAGACGATGTTACGAGCGGGTAGAGTGGCCCTTGCACAAAGGTGGAAGAGCCCAGAGACCCCATCCAAAGGAGATTGGCTTAAGAAACTCAAAAACATGTTCTTAATGGACAAATTGACGGCCATGGTAAATAATGAACTGGGCTCCTTTCAGGTTAACTGGTATGGGGTCTATGGGGCATGGGGTTGGGACCCCCACTGACAACATGAGAACACTCTGGCGAGTTGGCGGGGGGTAGGTTTGGAATGCATCAATCAAGGATGTAGGAGTAGCCCAGGACCCGGGAGACAGCGGATCTCATCCAGCCAATTTGGACGTGAGAGTATAGCATACCTCTGTGGCAACGTACAACGAGCTACGATGACGGCTCCAGCTGTCCGACTTTTGAAGTGACTATGATCTGGGGGGAGGGGAGGAGTTGGGGTGGGGGGGAGGGGGGGAGGGAACCTGGGGGTCTTATGACAATGTTAAAAGTGATGATTACAACGCTCCCAGCGTTGCCGTTTGTTTTTTCCTTCTAAAAACTACTAATAAAACCAAAGTTTCAAAAAAAAATTAGGAAACAAATATATATCAGAGTAAGACGGACAGGGACAGCTGGCAAGGGAGGAAAGGGAGGACAAACTGAGCTGTGAATAGAGTGCTGCCTATGGATGTGTAAGCATCGTATGTGTCAGAACATATTTGTTATAATGAGTGTGTAAAAGTGGTCAGAAATGCATAATTATGGTATGGTCATGGTAAGTGTGACCAGAAGAAATATCACAAAGAAGAGAGTAATGTGGTGAAGTGAGTGTTTACTTTTTTGATTTGTTGGGTAACATTGTCGAAATTACTGATGGTTTGCTCTTGTACGTGCCCCCAAAGAGGATAGGATAGAGGCTGTGCGCAGCCATTCTTATGGTGTGCAGGTGGAGAGAGAATACGCAGGTCCCCACGATTCAGTAAGACATAAATACGCGAACTCACATGGTGATACGTTTATATTGAGATATCGAGATATATAGAGATACATAAGTGTCAGGTGAGCACGAAGTATGGGGGCAGAAACACCCTTATCACATATTTGTAAGAACCTACCCGGGTACGCGGAAAGGATTAAGAAATATCATGATCAGTGGATCACAGAGTTGAAGGGGGAGGTATTACCTCAGATATGGCCCGAAGGGGGTTCATTTGACAAGAGTGTCCTAGATATGGTAGCCACATGCATTTGTTTGAAATACAAGGGGAAGCAGTTGCATAATAGGAGAGAGATATTAGACCTATGGAGACTGTTTGAAGAGATACCCCCGCCTAAGGCAAGGGAATTAGATCCTGATCTACCATCTACCACTGACAATCCACTAATGATACAAAAGGATGTTAAGGTAGTGCCAGAAGAGGAGCCACCGATAGAGGTAACTAGGTTGTACCCAATACTAAACAAGCCAGTGCCCGCAGAGGGATACAGTGACCCAACTTATGTGCCCCCACCGACAACTATCACCACCCAAGGGCCAACAGCACCCCCGCCATATGAGAGCCATAGGGAGCGAGAACAGGTGAGCACACCAAGGGTGGACATAGAAAAATTAACAGGAGATTTAGAATCAAGGCTCTCTATAGCCAAAGATGAGCTCTCGAGAATAAAAAGCATATGTGAGCGGACTGCACTCAATACAGCTAGATCAGAACCTGCATCCAGAGTGCAGAGCGAGAGTAGAACATTTGAAGAAGGGTGGAAAAAAGGAGAGATACTGTTTAGGATACAGGAAGAACCAACACGAATAATTGAACTAGAGGAAAGAGAGGGATGTACTGATAACGAAGAGAGGCCCACAGGGGGCAGAGAGGAGCTACTATGTGATATAGGGGATGATTTAGAAGAAAGTGAAAGGCTAAGTATGGCAATGGGAGGGGGAAGCGAAGGGTTGGATGGCGCATGCTCAATGAAAACAATGGATGATGTGTGGACAGGGCAGCTAAGGAACAGGTTGGGAAAAATGGCATCGTTAGGAAAATGAGGAATGAAGGTGAGTACAGATACAACGACGAAGGGAAAGTTGCAGCTCCCACTAATACACAGCGGAGGAGGGAGGCCGAATTACATACCCTGGGCTCAGATGGATAAGGCCAATTTACTAAAGTTATTGCCCCCGCTATCAGGAGGGGCGAGCAAGTGGATATATGCTTTTGAGAAACATACAGCCGGGGTACCTCTAGCAATAGGCGACGTGAGGAGTTTGTTAGTATCAGCAGTTGGGGATCAGGCTGACAGAGTATGGGTAAAAGCTGGCTTCCCGGGAGTAACGTTAGACTGCGATCGTCATGATGGCGCCTCTTTCAACACAGTACGTGCCAGGGTGTGGGACGCCTTACGGGAAACGTTTGCAGATACCCCAGATTTGCAGTCAGTAATGCAATGTACAATGAATGACGGGGAAGATGCTATGGATTACATTTTTCGGGTCCAAGAGATGTGGAGAGCAGAAACGGGCACGCCCTGGTATCAATCAACATCATTATTCTACTTCATAATAAAGAGGGGGCTCCCAAAAGAGGTGCAAAAAGCACTTGACGAAATAGCAGGTATTGAAGCAAAAGGTTGGCCCGAAATTCAGAGCATAATAGTTCACCACTGCAAACGAATAAAAGAAAGGGAAAAGGAGGTGGCGCAGAGAAGATTGGCAGACGAAGCGAAACTAGTACAAACAAAGCTGGTGAAGGTTGCCGCAGCAGTAGCCGCGCTCCCACACAGCAGGGAGGGAGATGAGGAGGAGGAGGGGCTGGTAGCAATACAAGGGAGGATGGCAACGAATTGGGCAGGAGCAGGGCAGCGGCAGTGGAACGAGCAGGAGCAGAGTGGAGGTCCGCAGTGGCAAGAATGGGCCCCTCGAGGGGGACGAGGTGGGTACAGGGGTCGAAGAGGGGGTGGACAAGGGTACGGGGGAATGGGAGGAAACTGATGGCAGGGTCCCAGAGGTGCGCAAGGAAGTTGTTGGAACTGCGGGAGGTGGGGGAACTTTTCCAGAGAGTGCAGGAGTAGACCAAACAATTGGGTTTCCAGAGGTAGAACACTATGGCCATCCTCACCCAGGAAGCCCATATGGTCTCCCAATGGGACAACAACAAAGGGACCCAGGGCAGGGGTACCCTGAGCAACGGCAGGGACACCAATACAGAACACAGAATCACCCACAGAACAATGACACTATGCACTACACCCCAGGCAACCCTTTCGTGACAACAGCAAATGGAGCCCCAGCACCAGCCCCCTATAGTGGTGTATCAGTAGTCTCAGGGAGTGTGTTCAACCAAGGAGGGGTAATGAGACACCCCGCATAGGACAGCCCACAGAGAACACTTGCGTGTCCTGTCCTATCTACCACCTACGATGCAGCAGAGGAACCATTGGTAGGGGCGCAGATAGGAGACAAGCAGTTCATATTCATGGTGGATTCGGGAGCGGAGAAATCATGCATTAGGGAGGGCCGGTTTCCGTTATCTAACCGGAAGTTAGAGACGCAGAGGTTCTCTGGGGCTGTAATTGAAGTTCCTTATACAGAAGCTTTGGATGTGACAGTGGGGGGTAAAACTGTAAAAACACCCTTACTGTATTACGAACAATCGCCAATAAACTTGCTAGGGAGGGACCTTCTTAGCAAGCTTAACATGACAATATCATTCACAGAAAGAGGAATAGTGTGTTCAACACCAGGAATATGCCCATTACGTGTAATGATGGCAGTACAGGCTCAAACAACTGCTCTGGAAATACGTGGCCTGCCAGTGGACGAAAGAATGTTCATTGAAGGTTTAAAAACAGTGGCCCGAGTAGTGCCTGAGCTAAAAAAGCTGGAATGGAGAATACCCGCGGAATTCGTCTTCCGCCCAATAGTGCGCCCAGACATAGCACCAGGATCAGTGGTATCATTAGACTTGCATGCTGTACAGGCATCAGCGAAAAGGATCGCTGTGATTGGGATGGACATAGATGGGTGTGAATGGCGCACAGTACTGTGCATCAATGCCAACATTGCACTGCGAGATTTGTCTGATGAGGATCTCTTTTCTGATTCAGAAAGTGATGGCAAAATAATAATGGAAATAGCAATGCCCTGTGACATTTTGATTCAAGCTAGACAAATTCCCGTCCAGTTGGTGGCAGTGGTGGAAACACCACCGTCATTTTTTGATGATGACATGCGACTGGTGCCAAACAATTTGTGGACAACAGGCCCCCATGATGTGGGGTTGTTGCATGGAGTGACACCAGTGGTAATAAAGCTCAAACAAGGGGCAATTCTACCCCGAGTGAAGCATTATCCATTGTCCCGCGAAGCTGAGGAAGGGATAAAAGAGACAATAACTGCATTGCTAGCACAGGGGATAATAGTGCCTTCAAACTCCCCATGTAACACATGTATCTACCCGATCAAAAAAGCAAAGGGAGGGGCTTGGAGGATGATCCAGGATTTACGCCCCCTAAATGACGTCATACAGAAAGAGTTCCCTTTGGTCCCGAACCCTGCGTCAATATTATGCAGTATCCCAAAAACGGCATCACATTTCACAGTGGTCGATTTGAAAAACGCATTCTTCTCCATCCCCTTGGCAGAAGAAAGCAGATACCTGACAGCATTTACATTAGGGGGAAAAAGATACGAACATTGTAGATTACCACAGGGATACTGTGAGAGCCCAAGCATATTCAACCGCATACTACACGAAGACTTGGGTAATTTATCAGTTGAAAGCACAATCATTCAGTACGTAGACGATTTGCTCGTTTGCGCACAGAATGAAGAAACATGCAGGAAAGACTCAGTAACACTCCTGTCGCTGCTGGCAAATAAGGGGTACAAAGTGGACAAGGAAAAGCTACAATACTGTCAGAAAGAGGTCCTGTACTTGGGACAGCTGATATCAAAAGACGGAAAAAGAATAATCCCTGATAGGGTAGAAGCAATAAGATCAGTAAGAGAACCCACAACAGTGAAGAAGATGCAGAAATTCTTGGGAATGTGTAACTATTGTAGAGCATGGATATTAGATTATGCAGCCTACACCAGACCAATACTGCAAGCACTCAAGGAGGCACAACAAGAAAACAGGATGATAGAATTGTCAGACAAGATGAGTGACTCATTCAAGTCACTAAAAGAGTTGATTTCGAGTGCTCCAGTACTCGCCAATCCTGATTATGAACGCAAATTTTACCTGTTTTCACATTGCAAGGGGACACTCATGACAGCTGTACTGACACAAAAGACTTCCCTAGGACACAAACCGTTGGCTTACTATAATGGCACATTGGATGCGGTGATGCAAGGACATTTCGCGTGTGAGCAATCACTCGCTCCCGCCGCGTTCGCAATTGAGAAAAGCGCCACAATAGTAATGGGATGCCCTGTCACATTGTTTGTGGAGCATTCATTATTTGCAATACTTGAGAGATCAAAAAGTACACTGACCACACAGCGAGCAACTGCCTATGAAATAATATTGTCCAGCGCCAATATCCATGTGGTACGATGCAGGACAGTGAATCCGGCAACATTCATTACAGAAGCATGCACACTGGAGGACATGCAGGAACACGATTGTGCGACTTACACAGGGGAAAGAGGGGAGGACACAGTGGTGTGCGAGAATGCCCTGAGCAAGGGGGAGGTGTACTTTGTAGACGGGTCAGCATCGATTGACATGGACACGGGAGAGAAACATGTGGGATTGGCAGGGGTGAGATTAGAAGAAGGTGAATATGAGACACTAGTGCAGTACCGCCTCCCATCACATTTCTCAGCACAAGCAGCAGAACTCATGGCCCTAATAGAAGCATTACATGCGGCTTAAGGTTGTGCAGTAACAATATACACAGATTCAGCATACATGACGACAACAGTACATGGAGGTCTAGCAAGATGGGGGCGGAGGGGGTTTCGGAGAGCAGATGGGACACCAGTGCAACATGCAGAGTTGCTGAAGGAATTAATTGAGGCCCTAAAAGGTCCAACAGTGGTAGCAATAGTGAGGTGCCAAGCACATACGTCCAACACAGACGTTGTGTCTTTGGGGAACGCGGCAGCGGACACTGCTGCCAAGGAAGCCTCATACTTTGAGAAACATGAAACAGGTGAGTACATGCTACAGCACAAGACAAACGAAGAGCTCCCAGAAGGATACAATGCGATGCCCCTATCACAAATACTAGAGCTGCAGGAAGGAGCAAGTGGTGATGAAAAAATGATGTGGGAAAAACGAGGGTGCAGCCAATCATCAACAGACTTGTTATGGCGGCAGAACAACTCAGGGAAGGTAGTAATGCCGGTCAAACTATTAGAAATAGCTTTCCAGCAATTACACTTTCCAGCACACAACACAAAACAACACATTGCAGCAGGGATACAAGAAGAGTGGTTTGTGCCCTGTCTCCAGGAGCACATATCAAGATTGACAATGGAGTGCACAACGTGCCAGATATACAACTCTGGGATGACATTACGTACACTAGGGGAACAATTCCAAAACCGATAGGGCCATTCGGAGAACTACACATTGACTATGCCGACATGGGGGAAAGGTGTAATGGGGCACGCTACATGATTGTGGTTGTATGCCCATTTTCGAGATGGGTGGAAGCAGGCCCATGTGCACGACCTGATGCTAAAAGCGCTGCAAAGTTCCTAGTAAGGGAAGTATTTCTGCGCTGGGGAATTTGTGACGTAATTCGCTCAGACAACGGCACTCACTTCGTGAACGAACTCTTCAAAGAAGTGACGACATTATTGGGAATAAAACATAAATTGTGCTCGATTTATCATCCTCAAAGTAATGGCGTGGTAGAAAAGATGAACGGACTGTTAAAAGGGAGATTGTCGAAATTGTGCTTCTCATTAAAGAAGAACTGGATTTACTGTTTGCCCCTTGCGCTGTTTGAGCTGAGAAATCAGCCAAGCAAGGATCACCATTTGTCCCCGCACGAAATCGTGACGGGGAGGCGAATGCACACAGCACACTCCCCACTGCACCAACACTCAGACGCACAGAGAAGCGCCGCAATATTGGGAGATGAGTTCACAGAATACTTGAAAAAGCTAACTAGGGCAGCACGCGCAATATCAAAGCAGCTCTCACCACCATTCACAAGGGAAGAAGGGAACACTACAGAGTGCCTTACGGAACATGAAACACCGGTACAGCTGATGCCGGGAGAGTTCATTTATGTCCGAAGCTTTGTGCTCCGGTGGAATGCGCCACAATTTCACAGACCATATGAAGTGGTATTTTGTACGCCTACGGCTGTAAAAGTAAGGGGACTCAAATATTGGGTACATATGACGGATGTGCGAAAGGCATATAATAGTGTGCAGGAAGAGGTGGATGAGGGGGCACAGACAACAGCAAACAATACTAATGAAAATAATGAGTGAATGTGAACATGTGTGTGGACGAAATGTACCTGACTGATAAAATTGTTAACGAGAACCATTATATTTGAGGTTAACTATAAAGATTAAAGGATTTAAAAAAAAAAAATTTAAAAAAAAGGGATTTATGTGTAAATAATAATGTTATGAAAATGTATAGTGTCTGCTCCCTTCTCTGTGCATCCCAACCCCACTCCCCTACCCAATTCCACTACCCTTCCATGATATCTTGGCACTGGTAGTGCCAACAAAATGTTTACATGCATGCACTTAATGCACATTTATATCTCAAACAGGAGCTACCATGGCAACTAACGGGCAGCCCGCAACGGATAGATTTATTAGATATAGAGACTTTTTAGCTGAGAGATGTAGATATTCGTATGAGTGTGGATTGTCTGTATGCATTACATTATTTTTTACAATTATGTTTGGCCTGGTTACGTATTGGTTCATAGCGTTCATCTCTATGGAGATGAACGAGGGGGGAGGGAGTAATGGGACTAATGTGACAAATGAAACAGCAGTTGTAAATACTAAAGAAGGTGATTTTTTGGTATGGGATGGAACTAAACTGGTATGGGGATATTACACAACACCATCCAATGTTGCTATCTCGAAAAATGAAGGTCTGCAGGGAAAAATGCAAAACAGCACAATTTCCCCGCCAAAAGTATCCAATTACAAAGCCCGCAGTCTAAATGATCGCAACCCCTCTGCTATATCCTGGCTATATAACACCCCCACCAGCCGACCCGCTCCCATAACCAAAAACACACTGCTAGATAGCATAAAGGAAGAAAATGAAGAAATGACAGCGAGATATGAAATATTGTATGATGATTGCGCAAAGGGGGGCGAGAAGGAGAAAGGGGGGCCCACATTGTCCATCGCCCATGAAACTGGGAAATCCCTTAGAAGAAGAAATAACAGACGGAAAAGGGAGGCGGAGAGGAGGAAGTATGACGAGTATTATGGGTTAGGACTAGACAAAATGGAAGACCCACGACACCCCCACCAGACAAATAAATGGTATGCGGACATGAGTGCAATGGCTAAGCAAACAACAAATGAGAGCTGTTATGTCTGCTCCCTCATTCCCCATGCTTCAGGTACACCCAAAGTATTGTTACCCAAAGAGTTGCCTATTGTCGATGCCCAGTGTCTCCTTCATCTCACGTTGTGCAGAATTAAGAACACCTTCCAGGCACATGAAGTAACTTTTAGAATGCTGCAGAACGAGAAAACCTGTTATCCAAAGACAGTAGGAGTGGTATGTTTGGAAGAGCCATTTTTTATAATACAAGGGACACTTTTTTCAGACAACAAGTGGAAGGACGAAGAAATAATGTGCAAGGCTGAAGCACTGAGGGGTGTGGCACCAGAGAAACTGCAATGGATAGAAGAAACATGCACACCAGTATGGAAGGAACACATCTCAAAACTGACTTGGGTAACGGCCATTGAAAAACCTTTCAAGCTGCAGAAGGAAAACTATGAACTGTGTTTTAAGGGAGACGGGAAAAACTCCATGGGGGCAAACAAGAACTGTAACAAGACCCTCACCATCCCAGATCTGAGAAAAGGGACAGCGGCCCTAATGGACACCTATTGGGTATGTGGAAACCAGGCATACCTACACCTCCCACAATCGTGGGGTGGCAGCTGCTCATTGGCCACCATACACTCCGCACTAATGGTAATCCCGGAAAGCCACATTGATGGGCGCAAGAAGACGCGAGGAAACACCCAACAGAGTGCGGCCCAGCCAACTGCAGAGCCACAAGTATATGTCCTGTCTTCCGGGAACAAGGAAGGGGTGCTGTCCCGAAACAAACGATCATCGAACTTTATATCAAAGGCATCATCAGAATTGCTGGCACAGATCCCGGATAGATATCGATTATTCAGCTCTGCAGAAACATTCTTCGCCTCACTCATCCCAAGTATCCAGGCGCGAGCAAATGCAAAGTGGCTCCAAATCACACGTTGGGAGCTGATCCAGCTGGCAAATGACACTGAAGAAGGGTTTAACGTAATAAAAGTGGAACTGAGAGCACTACGGCTGATGACCATGCAAAACAGGTATGTCCTGGACTTGTTGACAGCGATGGACGGAGGTGTTTGCCGAAAAATCGTAAGTGCCTGCTGCACTTTCGTACCTTCCGAAGACGCAGACAACGGCTCCCTGTCCCATGTGATCGAAGCAGTACATAACCTAGGAGAAAGAATGAGAATGGAAGGTGGAGCAGAAGAAAGCACGTGGTTCGACAATATCTTCTCCTGGGTTCCATCGTGGCTGGGAATGACTGAAACTCTTGATGCCGGCTGTAGTGTTCCTCCTTTTTATTTTTTGCCTGTGCCAGGTGGGTCTTCGATGTTGTGCTAACGCAGTGCCGAATGGTGCAATGATGATGGTGACAATGGGCAACGCCCGCGGTACAATACAAGCTATGCAGGAAGTACAGGTACAAACAGGAACGGATGACACGCCGAGATATCAGCTAGTGCCTAGGTACCACGACAGGGATATAGTAGATAAATTGTGGCATACTACCATTAAAGAGCCCCGTATACTGGAATGGTACGAGGAGGTGTGGGTGGACTTGGAAGGGGAGAGCGGATGTATATACCTGACTTGTACCCCAGATGAATATGCTAGGAGAGGTGAGAGCCTGAGAGGGGTGTGCAGAGCATGGATGCCCATAAAAGGCACACCTGCAAGGGATGACGCAATAATTGACGAGGAAGAGTGCAGGAGATTGGAGGATTTAAAGAATTTGTTACTTAAGTAACGAAAGGGGGGAAATGTAGGGGAGGATTGGTCCAAAAGACCCCCCTCCCCTGCATCTTCTCCCCCGGTGAGGCCCATGGCTCGTCAGGGGTCCCCTCCCTACCACCAGGGCCCAGGTGGTGGATGGGTCACTGGCCGAAGACATTGACCAAACCTGCTCAATTTAGCTAGGCCTTGGAAACCATTTTGTCTAATAAAGATGGTTTGAGCTCTGCGCACCGCAGCGCGGCCCCCACCTTTGGAGAGTTTCAATTATCCCTGTGGCCACAGCTCTCTGGCAGATCCGCTGAGAGCCCGTTCCCACGAACAAGACGGACATGAGCTAGTGTAAGATACCAACACTGTAACATTTCACCTTCCGCAGTGTATCACTGCTCCTAGCATGACCCGGCCAGCAGGGCCTGGGTGGAAAAAGAACTGTAAAATGGTCCTTTGACAAAAGCAAAGTTCCCAAATACTAATGAGAAAACTACCTGCGATGGAAGCGTTCTCTCCACAACCTCTCTGACTAAAAAAACCTGTAAAATGTATAAATATGGCAGAATATGTGCTCATATGGCATTAGGAATGAAGCACCCACATCTCTGCAGTTATGCGCAAATAGTAAAAGCGTCCCGTTTTTTTTTTTGTTATGTGTGTTATTGAAAAGATTGCACCTCACGGTCCCGCGCCATAACCAAACTAATGCTGCTAGAGTGCAAACAAAGATAAATGCACCCATATTGAGGGCTCGCGTAAAGGGTGCACGAAAATGCACCCTATGTGTGTGTGTGTCCAAGCCCACTATGTGCCACTGCCGTCAGTCTCAGTGGCGAGTTGTTTCTATGTGCTCCACCAACCTTACTACTACCTCACTTACCGCGCATGTATAAGCATATAACAAAATGTTGTAGTTGTTAAAAACATAGTGTACAAGTGACGTGCTCGAATTGGCCATATGAATGGCACTAGCAATGTTAAAACCTGAGCTTTGGAAAGACTCAATGAGTATTGTATATTATTTGAATGTTTATGCTTCTTCCACCTAAAGTCGGCAACACACGAGGAAAATACCTTTGTGAGCACATGCAAGGCCATTCCCCCTTCCTCCCAGTGAAGCCTGCCAGACGAAAAAGCAGAGGCCTGTGCCGCGCTGCTCCACCTCCCCCAACTCGGCTGGAGCCACTTCAAAGATTTTTAGTCCCCCCCGCAGCACCCAAGGCCACGGCCTGCCACCTGAATTATTTACAACCCAGCAGTAAACCCCGGCCTGAAAACACAGATCCAGAGGCGCCCTTTCTTAGGCTCCATGACCCACTGGCTCGCCTTAGGTTAATGGCCCCTCGTAAAATTAGGACACCTAATATTATGGCAACATTACAGGAACACATCCATAATGGCTCCTAACAAGACATGATGACATGGACCGCCTGTCCCATGCCCCGAGACCCAACCCCACGACCTACGATACCCGGTCAACAGGACGATGGTAACCATGTATTGATGAATCGCCAACAGACCCCACTCCAGGTGCATTCCTCCTGTGTTGCATTAACCTGTAGAATAACCTATTGGAAGATTTACCAGAAAAGATAATATTGCAAATGGTTGAATGACTGCAGTGTGCGTGGCCCTAGGGCAGAAAGTCAGGAAAGACATTAATCTCCGACACTGGCCACAGTTGGCACAACAACACCGCCCGGATGAACCCAGCGGACCTGCCAGGCCCAGCCCAACCCACGAGGGTAACCAATGACGTCCTTCAGCCACGGCAAACCACATTGCAGCAGCACCTATAGCTAGTCGTCGCCACCCAATCCCCACGAACTTGTGCCCCCTATAGTGTGTAGGTTCTTATGACGTTTTTTGTAAATATATACGCCTGTCTTTGCTATTGTCAGACAGAGCGCTCTCAGAGTTTGCAGAGTTCTTTGCATGCCCTATTCTGATTGATAAACTCCCATTTACGCTCACCCGCACTTTGTCTTGGCCTTATTCCCGTCCTGGGAGAGTCCATTATTGTCTCTCATTGTGGGGAGGATCTTGCTGGCTGGAGACGCTTGCCTTCAATATGCACAACACAATTTGGTCAGGATAGTTTCACAACAGTTCAACAAAGCACACCATCAGATGTACTCTTTCGTTCAGCCACCGCCTTCTACCTCACTGCAGTACTTCAACTTCTTCCTGGTCCACTCGCCTGCCAGGACTAACCACTAAGTTTCCCCTTCATGGTCTACTCGCCGGCCAGGAAAAAACTCCTACAACTATTATCAGTACTTTGTGGTGAGGCTTGCTCCAAAACTTCCGTCACTTCAATCCTCAATGGGGAAAGTTACATCAACAATTGTTTTATGCATTGGCAAATTATTTCACACTTGTTCACTTGCACCCGGCAATGCAGATTATATTTCTCTCCCCCTTGATAATCATTACAAGGAGGTATTCTGTTCTTTCAACTTGGTTTTCCTTTGCTTGCCCTTTTTTGGCTTAGGCAATACTTGGTACAATCTCTTCTGATAGTAATCTTCCATTATGTACCTCACCTTCACCTCGCTTGAATAGTGTTCCCTTTTGGCTTTGTTATTAGTGGTTACAATATTCAGTGTCACTTTGTTCAAACCAATTTTTCTATTGACTCCGGGCTTGCACAATGGTGGTTACAATGGGCCTCATTCTAAGTTTGCCGGTCCGGAAACTACAGGTTTGCCTGACAGAGCCGCTGTGGCCGACAGGTCTGACCCTACAAGGCACAACGGTCACAGCAGGCAAAGCCGTCACAGAAGCACTGGCACTGTTGTTAACGGTGCCAGTGCTTCAGTGTTCCCATTCCCATAGAGTCCTAAGGGACACTATGGGAATGGGAATTAACAAAATTGCCGGCGCCTGACTTCCCGGCCACTGTACTTGGAATAGCACGGTGGCACTGGGAAGTCAGACACCAGTAATTATTTACGAGTCCGGCGGCAACCCGCCGTTAGCACCGGCACGGTTACCGCCAGAACCATAATGAGGCCCAATGTTTGTTAAATGTTGTCCCCTCTTGGCTTGAACAATGTTGATTACAGTGCTTCTCTTCACTCTCCCTCTTAAAGTGAGAAGTGCACCCAAATCACTTTAATTTATTAACTCGGTATTCAAATTCATTCTTGTCATCAGTTTGGTATTCAAAATCATTAGGCGTTAACAAGGCCAACTCACTGGTCTGCTCACACGTCTCCTCCAGACCAGCTGACTGTTCTCCTGATTTCTGCGGGGAAACCCACCTACTTGACAGCTATGGTCAGGTTTCCTTCTATCGCGCCTTCCGCAGATGGAGCTGCTTTCGCTCCAAGTACGCTCCGGTGAACGCCACACACCGGAGCAGCACGCAAGATGGGGCGAGCGTTTCTCTCCCTCCGGGCAGCCAGTTTTTTTACCGCTTGCCGCTGCACACTGTCGGCCCTTTATAGGATTCTTCACTTTTGCCACCGCTTTACCACGGCTTCATGCTTTCACATCAGCTGTGGCCTCGTCTCCTGCACTGCATTCAAACAGCCGCTTCCTCTGCTTCTCACAACTCCTGCTTCTCCTTCTCTTCCTTCTGATGGCCTGTACCTGGAGGGGCTTTAAACATTTCAAAGCCCTGCTCAGGTGTGGGTCATCACAACCACTAGACTGCATATTATAGCTCTGCACCTCTGAGCCCCTCTTCCTCGTCCAAGTACTTATGGCATTATGGGACGTGCAGTCCCCGATGTTGTTAGTTTGTTCAGGCTCATTTATTTTACTCTGCTTTAATGTTTTATCAGCTGTATACTGAGGGGAAGGTTTTAAGGAAACTAATAGTTGTTTCTTAACTTCACAATTCAAATATAATATAGAAGTAATATTACTTGATTTCCACTTCCATGTATATCATAAGGGTTTTCACACTTTACGTTTAAAGGAAGTTTGGGAGGGGAAGTTGCACGATAAGAACAAGCCATTAAATAGTCAGGCACCAGGGAACCATTGACCCTCAGGAAATTATGAATGTAGTGGTTTCCCTGACAGAGTCTTCACATTCCCCTGATTGCTTCCTCCTCCCATGTGATCCACCTGGCTAATACCCCCTACCCCCATTCAGGGTCAGGTAGCGGCTGCTTTACCCTGGCCACAAGGGAGGAGACTCTAGGCTGGGAGTCTGTGAGGAGTCCGCAGGAATCATCACAGTCATGATGTTGACCCTCTCATATGGGTCAATCAGCGAATGCCCAGAGGGTGAGAGGTAGACTTGGGTTAGGGAGGTAGGAGACCGTAAGAGAGAGGGATATGCTTGGGGAACAAGACCTAGACCTGTAACGACACAAGTAACAATACAAAACATAACATTCCTATCTAGGTCTGAGAGAGAGTATGTGGGAATCTGTAACACTGAGGATCGGCAAAGGAACTAAGGATTTCACATGGGCAGTTCATTGGTTAGTGGCAAGTCGCAGCTCAGCTAGCTGAGCCTTTTCCCTCTGTCCCCGCCATTTTATATTTGCATTGTGAGCTACGCCACATCCGTTGTCTGCCAGCACTGTGCTCTCTCTTCTCTCCCACACTGGTAAACGGTTGCCTGCCTGATCTCCATGGTGCCACAAAACTGTAAGCAGGCAGGGCCTACGAGGGAACGCAAAAGGCATACTTGCTTCTCTCAGCAAACCGCCTTTTCTTCTCAGTTTTACCAGCTTCACAGAACGCAGAAGTCTTGGCAATATTATGTTTTGAATGTTCATGAGACCATTTTCTCGCGTCTGGCAAACAGTCATTAGGGTTAGTAGGGTAGGTGACACACATGAGTTTAAGGATGGACTGGGAAGCATGCGCGATACACTGTACACTTCCTCATGTAGAAGGTATAGGTATAGGCCTCAGGCCGCATAGTCTACTCAGACGCGTGCTCTTGCCTTGGACATGTGACTTTGTCACAATGGTAATTCACAGTGAATTAAATTCTTAATCATCATTTCACCAGCGTGAGGGAGGTCATCACAGAGCAGCTTCACCGTCCATCCTGCATCAATAATTCACAATGGCCTTCGGTTCTAAACTGTTTAAGTAGTCATCCCAACCATTTCACCCAATGGCATCCTCTTATCCCAACTCCCAGTTGCTCTTTTCCTTGCTACTCTATTCTTGTTCAGATTATATTTTTTCAATGTTTTCTTCGAAAGATATTTTTTGTTCTTATTTTTCCATTACTGTGTTTCTTATTTATTATTTTATTTTTGCAGCCCCCACAACCCTCGAGGGTAGGGTGTACATGAATACATTTCAGGGGAGGAAAAATAAGCTGGCAATTTCCAGAACAAAGCAGAATAACAAAATACGTGAGACGTGTGTCTATGTGGTTTTTTGAGGAGATGAGAAAACTAAAACATTCCATGCTATGAGCCTCTAGGACAGGGGTCTGCAACCTTTAGCTCTCCAGATGTTTTTGGACTGCAACTCCCATCAGCCCTAGTCAGACTAGTCAATGGTAAAATAAAGGGAGTTGTATTGCAAAACAGACCCCTGCTCTAGGCTGACATGGGTGCCTTCTTCCGGCAGTTTTTGGCGTGGCAAATTAGAATTAGTTAACTCAGTCTTGAACGAGTGTAAAATAATGTTATAAAAATGTTAGAGAAGACAACACTGAGGCTGAGTTGTCCGATAATGTTGAGTCCCTAGTTCTAGCTATTTCACATTAATTGACAAGCATGCAATCCCAAAAATAACGTAACATCTTCCTAAGCAGTTCAGGTTGTATTACCCCAAACAGAACAGCGCCAAGACGGGAGCCGATATCAACCAGTGTCTTGCCGCTCAGATCAGGAAGTGCGTGCTGGAAGAGAAACTTCAGCTCCACCAGTGAAAAGGAGTGCGAGATGAAACCTGGAGAGTGAAAAGAGAATACAGTGAAGCATCCGGAGAACTCCATCAGAAACCTGTACATGCATGAATGTCTGGGGACAGAAATCCGAAATAGCAACATTTTGCTTTTTCATGGCAAACCTGTTCCAGTAATTTCACATTATCTGGGATGTAATTCTATGATGTGCCCCCTGAGAGGTCCTAGGTCTCTCAGGAGAATGGTGTCTGCGGTGTCCAGTCAAAGTTTCGAAAAATTAGTTTCAACAGGTACAAATTTTGACACAAAAGTGCAGAAAACAAAAGTTTACTATTTAAAAAAAAGAAGTGTTTATTTTAATTTGGTATAGTTAAATAGGTGTTTTTTTTTTTTAAAAAGCAGGGTTTTGGGGGGGACCCCCATAAAAATATTAAAAAAAGAAAAGAAAATCAAAACTTTTTTGACACTTTTGTGTCGGAACTTTCACCAGTCGAAACTTTGACTGTCGAAACAGTCACGCACACCCCATTACAGTAACCTTGCACAGTTGACTGTGTGTGATCCAGTGGACGGCGACAAGCGATTACCTATTTGTAACTAGTGGGGAAGCACCTTGCTGTATCCTAGGGTTATTATATAAGCTACCCCAGTGTTGAAAACCAGAACCCAATGAGACTATGTGACAAGAACAGAACTGCAAATGAGAGAATGTTCTTCAACACCTTTATAAAACAAGGTCAATATAATTGGTTTTTGGACTGAACGCCTAGAATCGTTATGATATAGATTTCCCCATGAACACATCAGGGTGGCCTATCTGACTTTCTCATCCAAACTATGCATGGAACAGGGATAAACAAAATTAAAGTGAGTGCAATACAAGTCTGTGGCAACCTGAGTTCAGGGGAGTGGGCCAATAAAAACTTGGAACCCGCGTGGTGGCGTACGGACATAAGCACAGACATAAGCCTGTTAAATATTCCACATCGAGAACAGACGCCGACGTGGAACTGTAACGCAAACCGTAAAGAGAATTTTGTTCAGGCTGGCAAACGCAGAGTCACGGAAGCAAATCGGGCACTCAGGACCCCTGAAAGCACTGCCGCATCACGGGGAAGGGAAAGAACACCTTATGAGCTGCCGCTCGAATTACAGTTGGTAAAAATGAAAACGAAAACACCCGATCATAACGGAAATGAGAATAAAGGCTTACATAATTTACCCAACATTCCGGCGTCTGAAGGCACAAAACCCAGTCTTCACCTCGAGGCACACGTGTGGGTTACATCATGACGGCCGGCATCCAAAAATGAAGGAGGCATGGTTTGGGGGGATTTATCAAGCCTAAACTGGGTGGAAGGCACTGATTGGTCCAAGGGTGTCCAGTCACTATGTAAGACAAACAGAGAGAAGGGACTGACGGTGAATTCTCCTCTTACTTGCAGAATCGAATTGGAAGCGAAAAGACAGCAGCCCCATACCGTTGGGCTTACGAGGATTAACCCCAGGTTTCTGCCTTATCCTCCAAGGAAACCTAAAGACTACTTTAATCTTGGACTAAAATAAGGAGAATAGAGATCCCGATTGCTTAATCATTTTTATTTCCAGTTAAAGTCAATAAAGACTACCTTTTTGTTGACCCATACCACCTTGCCTGAGTGGTCCATCAAAAAGTCCTTCGGGGATATGCATTCAAACTTCTGAGAATCTCCCTTTCCCTGATTTGTCATCTGGCCTTAGTTTCTCATGAAATATGGGACGGGACTAACCCCAGACAGCAAGCAGGTTTTCTACTACGACTCAAGAAAAAGTTGAAAAACTGTTTTGAAGGCGTCAGGTTTGGTCAAAGAAACAAGGAAAAGCTGACTCTAAGGTACCCAGTCGCCTTATCCCAGGTCATTAATGTACCACTTACAGTGTCAGGAATAGAGCGGCCATCTTGCTTCTTGGACTATAGAGCACTGCACGCTCTGGTTTCTCTTGGGCTTCCTGTTGGCTCATGTCTTGGCCACCCTGAGCTGTGGATTGCCAACCCAGGCTCCTCTGTGTACCAAAGGCCTACAAGCAAGATCTTACTCCCACCCTCTTGCCCTGGGGAATTACCTTACCAGCACTTTCTTGGATATTAGCGTTGCTTTACCAGCAAGTATTTCTACCCACTTTCCTGGGTTGTTTTCAGGCTGAAGATATTTTCAGTCACTCTCCTCGGCTTAAGCCCACAACATGCTCCAACTCTCTCTTTCTGAGCTCAGACTCTGGCCAGGGCCTGGGATAGGAACGAACACAGAACGATAGCCGGAACCAGCCCTCCCTGCTCTATGACCTTTGACAGGGTCAGAGTCGATCCCTTCAGCAAACAGATGCTGTTCCTTCTTCCGTAAATGGTGTTGTCACAAACCAGCAATGTGGCAGCTTTTAAGAGGCTCAGAGTCCTCTTCCGGTTCTCCTGTTTCACCTTTTCCACTCTGACCTCTGTCCCAGGTGTGCCAAAACCTCCTCTTTCCCGCTCCTTTTTACAGGGATTTCTCAGACTACAATTGTCCAATACGTTGCAGGATTGGTTCTTCAATTCCCCGTTATATGGGACTTGCATGATTGGCCCTGCTCCGGTTTCCCCTTCTCTCTTAACAGTGTCATGGCTTCCCTCTATAGCTTTCGCAGGTGTGGGTTGTTCTCTCCCCCTTTATCCCTATTGGTCTGCTTATTAACTTTCCCAGCATGTACAGCAGCTTAAAGCCGCGGTCAGCCATCTTGAGATCAGAATGAAGCAACATTTCTTCTGCTACCTGGCTACACGCACCCGTGCTAGTGGAGCGCGAGGAACAGTAAGCCCCCATTTCTTTTTTAAAACAAATATATTTATTAGGTTTTCTCATAACAAACAAACTGATAACACCCGCCATTTCCCCATATGCCCCGTAATCTGGGCAGTAAACTTCTCCATGGCTAATATGTTCCAGACTTTGTGCAGCAATTGGCCTATTGATAGTGCATCTTTCTTACCCCACATTGAGGAAATCACTAGCTTTGCCGAGCCAGTATCATGCTCTTTACAAGGCATACCTGAATGTCCAGCCCGTCCCATTCACCTTCCTTGGATAGACCCAGCATAAATAAATCTGACCTAAGTGTACATCTCAGCCCATAATGTGTGCAAGTGCCCCCTCCTGTCTACACTCCCGCCAACACGAGCTCTCTGACTGCGGTTTGGATCTGTGCAACTTATCTGGGGTGTAGTACCACCTGTGTATTATTTTGTTCTGTATCTCTGTGTGGTGTGTGCAGATGGATCCTTGCCATACACTGCAGTATATGTATTCCAAACCTTTGTCCGAGATGACCCGAACCAGTACCCCCTCCCATTTTCAATTTAAAGGCCACTCCTCGTTTCCCTGAGAATCCACAATACACTTATATACCTTTCCTATCAATCACTTCTGCTTCACGCAATGCTCTTTCCAGAGCTGTTTGCAGCCTTGTCGCCCCCGTATTTATAGAGGGTCTTGTAGCCAGTGCTGCAGCTGATGATACCTCAATCTATCTCCTGCCTACAACCCAAAGTCCTGCTTGCATTGTTCAAATGACTTTATGTCACAATCCTTCACCATATCCCCTAGTTTCGTACAGGCCTCTTTTTGCCAGGCTTCAAAGCCTTTGGCCCTCATTACGAGTCTGCCAGTAACCCGCAGGCAGACTGGCCTTACCCTTTCCACCGCTTGATATCAGAGTAATACCAGGATATTACGGGCGGCAGAAAGCCGGTAAGTTTACGTTCCCATGGAGTCCCATGGGACTCCATGAGAATGGGAGCCCTGAAGCACCGGCACCGTTAGTAACGGTGCCAGGGCTTAAGTGACAAATCTGCCGGTAGGGACCAGAATTTCCGGCTCGTTAGGCCTGCCGGTCGTTCACAGCCCCTAGTGGCAGACTTGTAGTTTGACGGTCCGTTGTTACCGGCACTTTTTTCCGGAGCGGCAAATCTGCAATGAGGGCCTTCGAGGCGGAGTGAAGTCCCTGTTGCCGTGCAGTGGCATGAACAGAGATGGGAATGTTATCACTTTCCCCCTTTTAAACACAATATTACATGCCTCCAATATACCCATAGAAACTGTTAGATACAGCCCCTTGGCCCTCTGTTGCCTTTCAAGCCAGGGTTGCCTCCACAGCTGTTGTCCTGCTATGGATTGTTTGATGAGATGGATTGTCTGATGAACAGCCAGTGTTTGTCAGATTCCAGTTGTATCCACTCTGCTATGGTTCATATTTCGGAAGCCAAGTAGTAGCACAGGATGTCCGGGCAGGAGAGACCTTCCCTGTCCTGACCAGCCATCGTCCTTCTCCTACTTGTTCTAGCTCGAGTACCTCCCCAGATGAACTCAAGTATTGATTGCAGTATACCTTTTAGTTTCTCAACTGGCTTTGCTAGTGGAACATTTTGAAAAAAATATACCATCCTCGTGTGACAAAGGAATGGTATCAACAGTAGACACAGACACAAGCGATGCAAGTTTCCAAAATCTTTATTTTGGTATTGCAAAGGGTTGGGAGAATTTCTAACTGGCCCTAACGCTATAATGGGAGTAGTCTCGACCATTAAACACAGAAAAATAAGTCCAAGTCAATCTAGTAAAAATAAAAAGGCCTATACTAAAAAACGACCCATGCCCTCACTCTCAAATAACAAATGTGAAAAGGGGATATGAAAAGAAAAATAGTGTCTCAAAAGAAATGTCAGAACAGCTTCGGTACATAGGTGACAACTCCCTTCCCCACGGTCAAAGCACAAGGTTACAAAAGTTCTTCAAGGATGCTGGTTTACACAGTTCATATCGCTGGTACCATTCAACCGTCCACACCACGTCCTGAGGCTTCCCTCGTCTTACTTTCAAAGTCACAAAATTGTAACACAATCTTTCCCAAAGAACCCGTCAGGCTTCCCTCACCCAAGTCAGGGTCTCAATTGCCTTTCAACAAAACATGAGCGTATTCCTTTGCAGGGTTCCCTTCGCCAACTTTCCGGGTTATTACTTTTAATGTTCACGTCGAAGACCTTCCAAACTGCATAGATTTGGCTTGGAACTATGCATAACCTCTTCAACCAGTTTTCACAACAGTTCCTTGGCTCACAATTCTTCTTTTAGTCTTGGTACAACAATATTTCACACAAGACCCCTCAGGCTTCCCTCACCCGAGTCCGGGTCTCTCTTGTAACAAAAACTAGTAAAAGGCCTCTCAGGTTTTCCTTCCCCAAGCTTAGGCTTGCCTTGGCGTGGTTCACAAAATGGACTCAACTTTGTTGTAGGGTCTCTGCTGGCCTCCTGGGTCTGTCCCCTGCCTGCAGGCCACCCCTCAGTTTTATGTTGCTCAAGGTAGTATTCACCAACGGCACAAAAACAAAGTCTGTACCTGGGTTTTGTCAGAGACTTTCAAGAACGCTGGGTTTTCCTTCTTTCTCCCTAAGCGACCACTCTGACTAGTTGCTCCTCTGGTTTCGCTCTCCCCAGTCTTGCCTCTGCACACTTCCTGAATCTTTCTTTTATCTTCCTTTTGCATTAAATTTCCAATCTTGCCATTTTCACACTACAAGTCCCAGAATGTCAGTTTTGCTCCAACTTCACTATCTAGCTCCCTGCAGCAGCATTTTGGTG
The DNA here is from genome assembly GCF_040938575.1 of Ambystoma mexicanum. Lineage (NCBI taxonomy): Eukaryota > Metazoa > Chordata > Amphibia > Caudata > Ambystomatidae > Ambystoma > Ambystoma mexicanum. Next base: position 28,840,672 of record NC_090940.1, on the reverse strand, counting down.
ACCTTGGGAGCTTCAATCTGCTAAGTTATCCCCGTTTCAGCCACACACATGCCACTGGGCCTCCACCTCTCACTCTCAGTAGCGCAATGCTTGCAGTTTCCTTCAATGGAATCAGGCTGAGGTCAGGGTCTCACCACCTACCCCTCCTCCATCTAAGCTTCTGTGGCTCACCCAGGGGACAAGAACTGGTTTGGCCACTGCCAACACACTGCAGCTGTCCTTGTTCTGGCTCCTGGGAGACATGGCACCCTCGCCACACGGAAGCCCCCCCCCCTTTACACACAGGATCAGTGTCCTGGCACTCTGTCCTCCTCCAGACTTCTTTTTCTTCTTCTTCTTTCCCCAGCTCGCTCAACTCTCTGTGTAAAACCACACCTTTTATAGTGGAAAGGGGAGTCAAGTGGAGTCAGGTGTAAACAGTCAATGTTAAATGCCTGACTATTAGTGGGAGAGTTAATAGTAGTCTTCCCTGTTTCTTAATGTGTTTCTCAGAGGTAAGCCTCACTGCTCTCAGTTGCCTCTTCTTCTTCCCAGTGTTTGTTGGAAATAGGGAGGGGGTGTTTAGGGATTGGTAGTGTTCCCTAGGGATTGTGGGTAAATCGTGAAAATTATTGTCAGGAAAGGGGGGATAAACATGTTGCTGTATAAAACCGGGTACTGTGTTTAATTCCCCTTACTTTGTTCTGGGACGCCTCCTCTTTACCTCGGTACATGTTGCAAATGGGGGTGGGGGTAATGCGATAAGACTTATAGTAGCCCATGTCTCAATTTCGGGTTCCTCGTTCCCAATCCCGAAGACCCTCTACCCAGGTGATCCTCCCTCGATCCAACAGTGATGGCTGTCCCCTGGCCACCTGAACAGAGGATCCCCAGGGAGTAGGTAGGGAAAACTTGAATGTTTTTCACACTGGCCAACACATTAATCTTAACCACTGCTAGCCTCCATAGCCAAGTGAGATACAATTTCCTCTATCTGGCCAAGTCGCTGACAATTTCCTTCAAAAGAGTGGGATAGTTGGCTGCCTCCAGATTCGCACCCCTTTTAGTTATATTAATGACTAGATATTTTACCATCTCTTTCGCCCACATAAATGGTGCTATCTGTTGGATACCTTCAATTGTGGCCTCTGCTGTTGTGATGTTCAAGATGTCCAACTTGTGGAGGTTGACTTTGAAACCCGAGACCTCACAAAACGACGTATTTCTTCCATAAGCGCCTTTATTGACTCCAACGGGCTTGTGAGGAGGAGCACCATGTCGTTTGCAAAAAGGCTTATTTTGTACTCATCCCCTCCCACACGAATCCTCTGATTTGTTTAGAGACCCGGACCCGCTCGGCAAAGGCCTCCATTGCCAAGGGAACCCTGCCTTGTTCCCCTCCCCAATGAAACAGGGTTGGTCAGGTGCCCGTTCATGTTTATTCTAGCCTTTGGGGAGGCATAATTTGCCATAATCATATTGATGATTCTTGACCATTCCCATTTTGACCAGGGTTTTCCGCAGGTCGAAGGCTTTTTCAGCATTGAGTGTCATCAATAAGCACTGTTCCTTGCCCCTATTTGCCCCATCGATGAGTAGGATAACCTTTCTAATGGTATCCCCTGTTGATCTAATTGTTATAAAGCCTGTTTGATCCGGTCCACCCAGGTTTGCATAAATATTTCCAGCCTATTGGTTACGATTTTGGTATATATTTTAGCCTCTTGATTAAGCAAGGAGATGGGTCTCTACAATGCACATTGACGTGGGTATTTCCCCGGCTTTGGCATCAGCACAATTTGCGCTCCGTCTTCGAGGACGGCAACCCACTTCCCTCATCTCTCAATGAATTGAATAACGCCATCATAGGCTCTACGAGCAAGGGCGCCATGACCTTTTAAAACACCATGAGAGTCTGTCCGGACCCAGGCTTTTCCACTGGGCAAACCCCTTGATCTCTTTTAAGATTTCCTGTTTCTATAATCGGGCAATCAAACGATTCTCTATTTCTTTCAGGGATACTAGGCTATTTAATCAAAGACAAATAGTCCTCCTGACCCTGTTGCAATGCCCTGTCAGCCCTATACAAAGATTGGTAAAAACTCTGAAAGGCCTGTAGTTTATGCCCTTCCCCTCCCTTACCTGTGTCATCCACTATCCATTGAATGAAGGTTCTATGTTATCTTGTTCTCAGCTGATTTGCCAGGAGCCAATCAGCTTTATGCCCTTTTTCAAAGAACAGTTGTTTGGTACAGAGAATCAATCTTTCCACTTTGTCAACTCTAAGTGTGTTATCAGTTCCCCTCTTTTCCACATGAGCTTTTTATAGTCAAGCCTTGTTTGTTTCAGTCTGTACTAGTTTTCCAAATTTTCTATGTCAGCTAATAGACCTTCCTCATGCTACCTCCTGATTTTGGGGAGGGCTGCTGAAGTGGTAATTATACTGCCCCTTGCCACCACTTTTATGGTGTCACAGTGATTCTCCACCAATGTGTCTGCCGCCATGTTGTGCTTGAAGTATTCCTCAAGGGCACTTTGCAGGCTGTCCCTCGCTATGGTGTCTCTTAGCAAATGTTCATTCAGTTTTCAATTGGTCTGGATTTTTGGCCTCCCTTCCAAGTGTCTCACAAGTACCATCGCAGAACGATCCGATATGGTACTGACCCGAATATCTATCGTCTGAATGTGTTGCAAGGACGTTGCCAGCATAAAAATGTAGTCAATACGGCAGTATGACTTGTGTACAGCTGAGTAGTGAGTAACCCCTCTCCCCAGGGTGTAGGTGTCTCCATGAGTCCACCTCCTTAACTTTATTTGAGAATTCTCCGGTTTGCGAAACCTTAGATTGAGACCATCTATCCATGCCGCCCTCCATGAAAGAGTTAAAGTTCTCTGTGATGATGCGTTCTCCCTCCCTGAAACTGTCAAAGGTTGGAAGAAAATCCTGGAGAAACTGTTCCTGACCCGTATTAGGAGCGTACACTGATGCAATTGTGAGAATCCTACCCCATATTGACCCTTCACTATGACAAAGCTCCCATCCCTATCACTGGTTGTGCCATTCAGGGTGAAACTAAGCCTCCTGTGAAACAGTACTGCCACCCCCACCCTCTTGGATGAGACGCCAGATTGAATCTGTATGGGGAATTGCTTGTTTTTCAATCTGTATTGATCTTTATTCATTAGATGGGTCTCCTGAAGCAACACTACCTCAGCCCCTTTCCGCCTCTGCCCTATTATGAGCTGTACCCTCTTGTTCTGGGAATTGAGACCTCGCACACTGCTGGACCATAGTTTAAACTTATTTCCCAGCCATGTGTAAGTAGTGCCTATATCCTAATGTACAGCTTAACCTCACGCCCTGGTTGTGCCTTCCCCCCCTTGCTGGTGTGGTATGTGAGAAACCTGAGGGTATGCTCACACCTACTCCCCTTGAACACCCTTCTCAGGTGGCCAAGGAAAGGCCATAGCTTTTGGATCCTGAACCTGGGGGTGGAGATGCGAGAAAGAATAACCTGGGAGCAGGGTGCTTGGGGATTGGGGAGAGGATATCCACAGGCAAGACATGCTATCCCCACCTTTCTGGTGAGAACCAAACATACCCTCCGCCTGCCTTTATAGGCTTTTGTAAACCAGCTCCCCTCATTTTCCTTCATTCAGACCACTATAGTACTGCGACGAGGAAGAGGCGACTAAGGGTAGTGCACGATAATAAGTGATTTCACCACTATCATACTTAGATGAGGAAGACACCTGAGAAGTGTTGTGGGAGTCAGGCATGTCCCAATAATTATTGTCAGGCAATTGAAACAGAGTGTTCACACCTGCAACCTGTTAAATGGCTGCAGGTGTATAAAAGGAGTCTGAAGCAGCAGCAAAGGGAACCAGCTGGGCCGGGAAGCACAGCCATCCGAGGTGGAGCAGGCACAATATGGGTCGGTGAAAAGGACGCCGACAGTAGAGAAGCCAGGAAGAGGCGGAGGCCATTGCGAGGCCGCGATAGGATCTGTAGCTGTGGAGCACCCATTGCTTGGTGTTCCCCATTGGGAGTTGGGAACACAGAAAACGCCGCCGACTGTTGCAGGAAGAGCTGGAGAGAGAGAATGAGCACTGCTCGCTGGAGCTTCTCGGGAAAGATGTGAGACGGACATGGTAACTCAAGTAAGACAACAACACAAGGGTATAAGTTTCAACACCGTTATTGGTAGTTTCAGGGGGTTTCTGGCCCTATAACAAAGATGAGAGTAATTACTACCAACAAATAACAAGAAAATAGTCCTAGTCAGTCTGAGTCAAATTATAAATGGCCTATGTTAACCAAACCTTGCCCTCTCTTTTAGTATACAAAAAGTGTAAAGGGAGGTGTTAAAGGAAAAATCAGTGTTCAAATGATAATGTGGTTGAACCAGCTCTCCTCCCCACGTTAAACCTTGTGGGTTAAGGTCGGTCTCTGTAGGCAGGATGACACACTCTGGCTCGGCTTCCAACACACTCTAAGCAGTTCTAAACCGTGGACTGAGACTCGCCTGGCCTTCCACGTTTAAGTCTCTTTCTTGACTTTAAAAATGGTATTCCAATGTAAAGTTCACAAAGGTCCCCCTCTGCCGGGATCAGACCTCTCACTTCACAATTCAACACAAACTTGCAAGAGTCTCCATTCCCCAAGCTTTAAGCTCCCCCTCGGCCTGGGTGTTGTTGCTGGACCGCTAGGTCCACCCATAATAGGTCACACCACACGGGGCCTAGGGCTTCTGGCTGCCCTTCCTTGTTGGGTTATTTTTCTTATCAGGCTTTTATTTTCTCCTAGCCCCTCACTGATTCAAATATCACTGTTCACTCAAGGCTTTTTTTCTTCAACCTTACACAATCTGTTGCACTACAAGTCCCACACGGTCTTTTCTCTTTGGGCGGTTTATTGGACTGCAAGTTCCATGATGCTTTTCATCGGGTTAACAGTACTTCATACACTTTCACTTTCACAGTTACCTTTCACTGTGCTCGGCAATTATATATTTACTTTGTTTCTTCATTTGAATTCGACTGCATTGATTCTGTATTTCTTGGTGCCACATGCGGTTACAATTAAACAATACAAAGAGACTCTTGAAGAGTTTTGTAATCGCACCAATATCTCCCTTGGCACGTGACCACTTCAACTATTGCTCTTAATCTTTTGTTGTTCATATATACCTTGGATTCTCTGACAGTTCAACACTGGGCTCCCCTGAGCCCCGCTACTTGATATATTTATTTATTTATTTATATTTATATAGCGCGCAGACAGCCCAGGGGCATTGTGGCGCTGTTACTTGCAGGAACGTAGTTACAGGGGGTACAGGATTGGTAGCAGTCGTTGGCACATTATGATTGCTACAAACAGATTAGTCATTACAGCTCATGCATCTTTGGTTATTACCTTACAGACAGTTTATTGGCAAACATGGTGCGATAGATACAAGTTCCCATTAAACAATGCTTCTCTCCCTCGCGGTTACACTCCAGCCGGCTTTCCAGCTTTCCTGCTTACCGACCAGAGTCCAGAGATGTTCGTTATTCTCTGTGGGTCTCAGTGCGGCTTCCCAGCCGGGTAAGGGGCTCCTCCTGCCTCTAAGAGACTCCCAGGCGGCTGCCTCTTTACGGGAGAACAAACACACTGTGCAACTTGGGGGGGGGGGAGACCTCCTTTCCTTGCCATGCAGACTTAGCAGGCAGCTCCTGCTCCACACCACGGCAGCGTCTCCACCAGTCAGTCCTGGGATTCACTGGTTTCTTGGTCCTGATCTGTGCACCACGGCTCCCCTCTGTGCCTCGCCTTTTCCTCCCTGTCAGAGTGTCAGCCCTAATGGATCCCCTGCTGGTCTCAGCCACGCAGCCTCCCTGTACCTGTGCTGTGTCTTTCTCACCGCCCTCTCTGAGTTTGAGCCTCGTCCCTTTATACACCTGCATCAGGTCAACAGGCTACAGCTGTGGAATCAGAGGGAAGGTTGCCTGACCTTCAATTAACTTATCTTTGTGACATACCTGATCTTTCCTCTGAAGGGAGCTTAGTCTTAAAAGGCACAGTCCTTTGGATTGTAGGTTCCCTGTGTATGATGATGTGTTGCAGGGGAAACCCAGGGTAGTTAGATGGGAAAGGAGCATTATGGGAGATGTAGTGTCCCCTAGAAATTATGTTCGCATTGAGATTAAGGGACGTTTTTTTTCCCCCATCAGGTTTTCACCTTTTCTTTACGGGAAAGCGCTGGGGTAGGAGGGGACTTTGGTGGCAGTAGCCCATAAGAGCAGAGCGGATGACGGGTAGGGGTGTGTCGGAAAGTGGGGGATACCATGTCTCGCCCAAGAGCGTTCCTTCCCCAGTCGCCAAGGATCCTCTGCCGAGATGATCCTCCCTCGTCATCCGCCCCTCGGGGACGGGATCCAAGCGCGATGGCCCTCCTCTGGCCACCTGAACAAAGGATCCCCGGGGTCTACGAGTGAGAACACCCTCAAGTTTCTCACAGAGAGGAGCGAGCGGGAACCCAGGAGCAAAGCCAGAGCACCTGGAGGAGCGTCTGCACACCACTGAGTGACAGTGAAGGTTAACTCAGGTCGGGGGCGCTCCAGGGGCATGGTATGGGTTACAGCGAATGCTAATCAAGCAAAAACACACGAGAAAAGGGTCTGGAGACCGCAGAGTGAACTATTGAATACCAAACATATTGCCAAGCACGTAACAAGGTTTTGAATACTGATAAATGGGTCGGGAGACCAGAATATGAACTATTGAATACCAAACAAGTTGAAAAGGACGTAATACGTTTTGAATGTGGCACTAAAGAAAAAGGTATGAGAAAATCGCATGAATGAAGCAGAAAGTGATGAACATTTGTGAACAAAATTATTTTAAAGATACAGCATTCGCAAACCAAGTGAAAAGAGTGAGAAACAAAGAACTATTGGATAATGTGAAAGCAAGATGGTAATCAGGATAAATACCACGAAGGAAAGTGTGTGCAAGTCACATGGTGATAACGGCAAGAAGCCATTAAAGTCAATCAGAAGAATAGGTGGACTTTGAACACAGATGCAGAAAGGAGGCCTGTGTTATCAAGGAAGTCCTAAGAGAAAGTATAAACTGTTGTGAAGTGCCAAGGGTTATCGGTTGAGTGACCTGTGTTGGGTGGACCGTGTGGTCCGACAACTGCGCCTAGACCAAGGAACCCTTATTTAGAGAAAACCACAAGAAGTTAAGAGGTTGAGGCTGGTCAGCCTAAAGTTGGCCAATTGATACAAAAGAAAAGGCAAACTCCCTAAGTTGATTTGACAAGAATTTGAAGCCTTAGGAGCTGTGAACTTGGGGAAGGGAGCCCCAAGACCATTTTGTGGAAGTGTGCTGAACTTCGAGAAGGGAGCCCTGAGGTTGTTTTGTTGGAACTGTCTTGAACTTGGGGAAGGGACCCCGTAGAGCAAGCCTGGAGCTGGAAGAAGTTTAGAACTTTAGTCTGAACACTATTTCTGTCATGAAACTCCAATACTGCCCCCTCTGGGCGACTTGGCCTCTCCGGCGCCGTATCACGGCAACCTTCCGGACCCCTCAACATGGCGGATACTGTGTGGGAATTGTGTCTAATTCCAGGACTTTCCTTTGTTTCCTTGATAAACACCAGGCCCCCGCGGTTCGGCGCATCTCAACGCTCATTTTCCGTGCTCTGTGCATCTCGGAATCCACTAATTCTCTCTATTCCTGGACGGTCCCTTTCCGGTACCGTAATCCTTGCAGTTTCACTTCCCCTTCCTTGTCCGCCCCTCTTGGAGTACACATCGCTTGCCGTTCCATTTCCTCTTACCGCGGTTGCCTTCGGACCGCTCCTGTTTCTTCCCTGGCTTCCAGCTGCCTTCCTGGCATCATCAGTCCTTCTGATTCCTGTGCCTTCCCAGGGACTAGGAGTAACTTCCTGAATTAACTGTTCTCACCCAGGGCTTGAGCCCCGACTGACTTCTCAGCAGGGTGGCATCGGGGGAATCACGCCCTTACGTCCACGAGATCCAGAATCTTCCAGAAGAAGGGAGAAACCAGAAACCACGAAAAGAAGATCACCAAAGCCTCAGCAGGTGAGTCAAAGTTCTGAATACGACAGTTTCTTTGGTTGCTGACATCCCTACACATTGTTTAGCTTTCGTTGTGAGGGCAAGTATAGGTTTTGGACACAGGCAGACTTTTAGGTTGAATCTATTGGCTCGGACTATCCTTAGTTTATTTAGGTAAGAATTCCCACCTTAGTATAGGGCAGGTTAGGCCTTGCACCAGAGGTAGAAGTGTACCAAAGAAAGTAGTGGAGCTGTGACCCCTGCATGTGTCATGCATCAGCCCTGGAGATTTGCTTGTCGTTGGAGATACTACTAAGATGGCTGCCTGTTCCATTCTATCGGTCTAGTTTATTCCAACATGGCCAACGGAATCTATAACCAGCAGGCCATAGCAACGTTCGGCGCGTTGTATCGTTTTCGTTACGTACCCAGCCAGTCACTCTCAGCGTCTAGCTTTCCAGCATTGCCTTTTCGTTCAGGTCCTTTTCTTACCTACCTACTATCCCTTTACTAGTGGTGTTTTCAGGTTTTCAGGTAAGGCGATTAGGGTCTTAGCTTCTGTTCTTTCTTGCACGACGCGTACTACCAAGCGTTTTCCGTGTAAGTATTTTTCCCGTCTTTTTCATTCAGCCGGTGCTTCAGCGTTAGCTTTTCGCTGTGAGCGTTTTCTGCTGTTCATACTTTTCTGTCCGTTTCCTTACCTCTTTCCCTTCCGCCCAGCTTTCTTCTGTTGTTCCGTTAGTAACGCCCCTCCGGTGTTCCGACGGACCGAGACCTCCCCTCGATTGCAACTCAGCCCAGAAGACATCGAGTCCGCACAACACTGGAGGCAGTATCCTTGTCTCACCGCCTTTCTCAGGGAACGAGTTGAGCAAGGTGTGGGCGTTCCTCCTACGTGTCCGGAGCTCCGCGGCTGCAGGAATCGACATTTCCATATAACTGCAGGACATCTAGTATTCCACGGATACCTGAATACTGATGGAGTTTTTTTTGCCTGAAAGATTTTTTCCCAATTCTTTAGGACATGCTCCTCAGGTATTGCCTAGATCTGTTATTAGCCAGATCACGGAGGCCACCGATGGAGCGCGTCCTTATCTTCGACAAAAAAAAGAGAAGAAGCCAGCCGAAGGAGAACAGGTCAAGAAAAAGAAGGCTGTAATCAGGACGGAAGAAGTACAGGAGAAGACAGGTGAGGAGGAGTTGGGGAAGGCGGAGACAGACCGTGACAGTATACAACGTCAGAAGACACAATGGCGTCACCAGAACAGATTCAAGATGTGTAATGCCATTCAGAGCCTTAGAGTTGACATGCAGCCGCTGCACGCCGAGAACCTTCTTCTACGACAACTAGCAGCCTCTAGGGAAGCTGGTAGGGATGATTTACCACCAATGCCATTCACATTTGGTAAATACGATGGAAACCCTAGGTCTATCAAGGAATTCCTCGATGCTTGTGCAGTCTATTTTTCATTCCGACCTCGGGCCTTCGAGTCTGGAAGGGCCCGAGTTGGGTTCCTCATAGCCAACTTGACAGGAAGCGCCCTAGCGTGGGCCACCCCTTTGGTAACCAACCAAGACCCTCTGGTGAACAATTACACCCAGTTTATACAGGATTTCAAGAACAGGTTTGAGCGTTCCGAAGTACAGTACTCTAAGTATGATGCCTATCTTGATGACAGACAAGGAAACCAAGATCTACAGGGTTATGTTGCGCAATTCCAAGCACTGGCGGTATCCGCTGGATGGCCAGATACGGCACAACAAACCATTTTCCGGAGAGGGCTTAATGAGGAACTGAAGGACGAACTGGCTAGAGTGGTACGTCCCAACACCTTCCGAGAGCTGGTTACGCTAGTCCTACAGATCGACTACCGTCTACAGGAAAGACGGGCTGATAGGAGAAGAGGGAGAGGATCAGCGCCACGCTACAGCCCCCCTCAAGGAAGGAAGGAAAGACCCATGCCGGAGGAACCTATGCAGATAGGGGCAACCAGGGGACCGCTAACTAATACTGAAAGGAGAAGAAGGCAGGAGCTCAACCTTTGTATGTACTGTGGTTCGTCAAATCACATCCTTAAGGATTGTCCAGACATTCCCTCTAAGAAACAGAGAAATGCCAGACCCCAGGCATTTGCAAGGGAAGCCACGGGGACCACCGTGCAAACCCTTGCAACCTTACAAGACCCATTAATGAAGGAATAGAAGACAATCGTCTGATGGTATTCCAGATATCTATTTCCTACAGACTGAAACAGAACCTATCGGTCTTGGCTATGCTTGACTGCGGAGCAGCAGGAAACTTTATAGACGTAACATGGGCTCAGGAAAATCAGATCCCACTGAGGGAGGACAGACCGATACCGGTAGAGGGAGTAGATGGCCGTCCGCTCTCATGCGGACTCATTACCATGGAAATGGAACCTATAACGGTAAAGATGGATCATGTCGAGGCCCTCAAATTTGATGTTATCAGACCAGCTAATTTTCCGTTAATATTGGGTGTTTCATGGTTAAGAAGACACAACCCCAAGATTGACTGGACTAATAACAAGCTAAGCTTTGATTCCGAATACTGCCGGGAACACTGCATGAGTACTAGGGAATTCCAGAAGGAGATACATTCCAGTCTGTATACGACTCAGTGCAACCTCTCGATATCCTCCATACCTAGGCAGTATCAGGCTTTTGCTAGAGTGTTTGAAGACATTAATCCCAGACTCCTCCCACCTCACCGCCACGAGGACTGTAACATAGACCTCAAGGAAGAGACCTCCCTACCTTTCGGTCGAATGTATCCATTATCCTTATCTGAAAAGGAAGCATTGAAGGAGTACCTCACCGCAAACTTAAAGAATGGGCTCATTCGACCATCAAAGTCCTCAGGAGGGGCATCATTGTTTTTCATATCAAAGAAGGACTCCAAGGAATTACGCCCCTGTATCGATTACAGGGGCTTGAACAGCATTACCATCCAAGACAGGTATCCAATGCCGCTTATCAGAGACATTCTGGAAGCTGTCAGAGATTCAAAGGTATTCACCAAACTCGATCTCCGCGGTGCATATCATCTGTTAAGGATAAAGAACGGAGACGAATGGAAAACCGCATTCAGGACGCCGCTGGGGTTGTTCGAGTATTGTGTTATGCCATTCGGACTGGTAAACGCCCCAGTGGTATTTCACAGATTTGTGGATAAGATCTTTGCCGATATGTTATATATATCGGTAGTCGTATACCTCAATGACATACTGATTTTCTCTCCTTCCTTGGAGGAACACCGGATACATGTGTGCGAAGTACTTCGTAGGTTATTGGAAAATCAACTTTTCACCAAGCCCGAGAAGTGTCTCTTTGAGACCACAGAGGTACCTTACCTGGGATTTATATTGTCAGCGAAAGGAATCCGTATGGACCCCAAGAAGGTGTTAGCCATAGACAGATGGCCAGAACCCTCGTCAGTCAAGGAGATCCAACGTTTCCTAGGCCTGGTGAACTTTTACCGCCGGTTTATACCCAAATTCTCTGATCTGGTATTACCCATCACAGCACTTCTCAAAAAGGGTACAGTGTTCCGTTGGGGTTTGACGGCTCAAGCAGCATTCGAGGCCTTGAAGAAACGTTTCATCACTGCCCTGGGTTTGGCTCAGCCAGAGCAGAATAAACCATTTATCCTGGAGACCGATGCCTCGGGGGGTGCTTTAGGGGCCGTGTTGCTACAAGAAGGAAGCAATGGAGACAAACATCCTATTGCCTATTACTCTTGCACCCTAACTGGAAGTGAAAGAAACTACTCGGTTCTGGAGAGAGAATTATTAGCAATATGGGCAGCCTGTCAAGAATGGAGACATTTGCTACAGGGAGCCTCTCATCAATTTGTCATCCGTACTGATCATAGGAATCTTAAGGTTCTCCAACAAATGGAGTGCAGGAATTCCAGGCATGCCCGCTGGGCCTATTATTTTTCAAGTTTTGATTTCCAGATCACCTATATACCAGGATCCCAGAATAATGTGGCAGACGCATTATCCCGAAGCTGGTTGGAGGAAGATCTATCAGAGGTTAAGAAGGAGAAGATTCTACTTGAGAACCATTTTCATACGATTGCCAACCTGTTCCTCGAGACGAAGATTGTGCTCAGGAAGAGAAGCAGTCCTGCCAATTGCAGGAACGCGAAGGATTGTGGTTTCATCATTCAGCATTGTTCTTACCCACAACTGATCTTCGCAGACAGGCCATCAGCTTTTGTCATGATCTTCCCTTGGCTGGACAAAAGGGGGAGAAGGCAACATTTGAGCTGGTATCCAGGAGTTTCTGGTGGCCGTCGATGCGAAGAGACATCACCTCTTATGTGTCGACTTGTCCCATCTGTGCCATCAACAAGACCCCTCGTCACAGACCACTCGGGCTCCTACATCAAGCCAAGGCTCCTACACGCCCCTGGGAGGACCTCTCATTGGACTTCATAGTAGAACTCCCAGTTTCCCAGGAGAAAAGAGTGATTCTAGTGACAATTGATTCTTTCACCAAGTTAGCTCATTTCGTAGCTCTCGCAAGAGTTCCTTCAGCCTCAGAGACTGTCATGATCTCTGCTTCCAAAAGATCAGGACTTGCCCGACTCCCTTGGAAGCAGACCCATAACCCCGGTTCCGAATGCCAGCAAGTCCCAATTGGGACCTTTTGGACCCTGTTCTGGCGCCAGTGGCACCAGGCTCATAAAGATGCCCAGTCCCAGCGCTGGAAGCGCCGGGCTCATAATGCTTGGGTGGACTTACCTGCAGCAGACCATGCTGCTTACTTACCTGCCAGTTGAACCCCTGATCCTCTTCTGTTTGGGACTACTTTTCCTGTTGGGTGGGGCAGGAGCCACTCCCTAGGTTCAGAACACTGGAACTCTTCTGGAAAGCAGGAACTCTTTTCTTAGGCGTGGCTGTGGAAGGAGACACCTAAGCACTACAGGAGGCTATTTAAACCACACCCGATGGATGAATCTTGCTTTGCGTTATTCTGCATTCTCTGCAGCAGAACGCTCATCGTGTCTTCTGCTTCTGATCCTGGGCCTAAGGGAACAAAGGCTTACCATCCTGGAATCCAGTTTTCAGCAGCACCTGTAAAGACAAAGAAAGAACAGGTTAGCACTACGGTCTTCAGTGGCAGCGCATCTCTTACCTGGTCCATTGGCTGTCACCAACGCCTCGCGCTGCATTCTGGCATCTGAAAGACAAAGGCTTACCTACTCTTCGCATGCTCCGGAGGTCTTCGCACTGCATTCCGGCATCTGAAAGACAAAAGCTTACCAGCTCTTCGCACGCTCCGGAGGCCTTCGGCGCTGCATCCCGCATCTGAAAGACAAAAGAAGGTGCGTTTAAAGACATTGGGCAACTTTATTACTCACGTGCCATTACTCCTTCCCACGCCGAATCCAGTGGGTATTCCAGCACCCTTCAGCTTCTCTAAAGCTCCGAACTTGTACCTGCAAGATAAAAGGGACAGTTAGTGCGCATCGTGAAGCAGGCTACAAGCGCTTACTTACGTGCTTCCAGGCGCTTCTATTCCTCACGCGGGTTCGATCCTCAACTCTCATCAGCCCGCCATCCGCCATCGCCGGAACCCTGCAAAACAAGAGATATCATTACAAAAGACTTTTAAGACATTTGAAGTGCCCAGAACTTACCGTTCGTGCAGTTAACGACGGACAGCAGTCCTCTGAGGTCAAGAGGCCTGCACCCTCATCCAGTGAAGAAACTGGTTACGGCACCCTGCCCCGAGGCAGATGGAGAGCTCGGCGTTCACTTACCTAAGGTGAGGGCGTTAACCTTTGGGGTTCTACAGGAGAAGCGAAAGGGAAGAGGAGAGAGGCACCCAATAACCCCAGTTCATTAATCCCATATTTTCTATCTGCAGACATCTTACTCTTCGAGTCAGACATACAGTGCACAGAGGTCCAGCCCAAAGAGCCAACCGTGTGTTACACATCACCTTTGAAGATACGGCATTCACCCAGTCAAGACCGGCGCCTCTGCGGGAATCAGGTGAGTGTTACAGAGACCGCTACAGTCTTCCTTCGCGAGATAGTAAGGTTACACGGTTTACCATGGTCCATTATTTCGGACAGGGGAACGCAATTTACCTCTAAATATTGGGACTCGCTATGTAACCAGTTGGCTATACAGAAGGCGCTATCCTCGGGATATCACCCCCAGTCCAACGGACAGACCGAAAGACTGAACGCAAGTTTAGAAGAATACCTTCGCTGTTTTTGTAACAGGGAACAGGATAACTGGGCTACTGTCATGATCTCTGCTTCCAAAAGGTCAGGGTTTTCCCAACTCCCTTGGAAGCAGATCCATAACCCAGGTTCCGAGGGCCAACCAGTCCCAATTGGGACCTTTTGGACCCAGTCCTGGCGCCAGTGGCACCAGGCTCATAAATATGCCCAGTCCCAGCGCTGGAAGCACCGGGCTCATAATGCTTGGGTGGACTTACCTGCAGCAGACCATGCTGCTTACTTGCCTGCCAGCTGAGCCTCTGATCCTCTTCTGTTTGGAACTACTTTTCCTGTTGGGTGGGGCAGGAGCCACTCCCTAGATTCAGAACATTGGAACTCTTCTGGAAAGCAGGAACTCTTTTCTTACCAAGGCGTGGCTGTGGAAGGAGACACCTAAGCACTACAGGAGGCCTGGAAAGCAGGAACTCTTTTCTTACCAAGGCGTGGCTGTGGAAGGAGACACCTAAGCACTACAGGAGGCTATTTAAACCACACCCGGTGGATGAATCTTGCTTTGCGTTATTCTGCATCCTCTGCAGCAGAACGCTCATCGTGTCTTCTGCATCGGATCCTAGGCCTAAGGAAAAAGGCTTACCATCCAGAATCCAGTCTTCAGCAACACCTATAAAGACAAGAAAGAACAGGTTAGCATTCCGGCGTCTGAAAGACAAAGGCTTACCTACTCTTCGTGCGCTACGGAGGACTTCACACTGCATTCCGGCATCTGAAAGACAAAAGCTTACCAACTCTTTGCACGCTCCGGAGCCCTTCGGCGCTGCATCCTGCATCTGAAAGACAAAACAAGGTGCGTTTAAAGACATTGGGGAACTTTAATACTCACGTGCCATTACTCTAACCCAGTGGGTATTCCGGCACCCTGCAGCCGCTCCGAACTCGTACCTGCAAAATAAAAGACAGTTAGAGCGCATCGTGAAGCAGGTAACAAGCGCTTACTTACCTGCTTCCAGGCGCTTCTATTCATCACACGGACTCCATCTTCAACTCACTTCAGCCCGTCATCCGCCATCGCCGGAACCTGCAAAACAAGAGACATCATTACTAAAGACTTTAAAGACAATAGAATAACTCGAAACTTACCGTTCGTGCAATAAACGACGGACAGCAGTCCTCTGAAGTCAAGAGGCCTGCGCTACCGATCCAGTGAAGAAACTGGTTACAGCACCCTGCCCCGAGGCAGATGGAGAGCTTGGCATTCACTTACCTAAGGTGAGAGCGTTAACCTTTGGGGGTCTACAGGAGAGCAAAAAAGGAAAGAGATAGGGACACCCCAATAACCCCAGTTCATTAATCCCATATTTTCTATCTGCAGACATCTTACTCTTGAAGTCAGGCATACAGTGCACAGAGGTCCAGCCCAAAGAGCCAACCGGGTGCTACACATCACCTTTGAAGATACGGTAGTCGCCCAGTCAAGACCGGCGCCTCTGCGAGAATCAGGTGAGCGTTACAGCTACTCTGTTACCAATGGCAGAGTTCGCTTACAACAACACCTATCATACGGCTATCAAGATTAGTCATTTCAAGTGCACCTATGGTTATAACCCGCATCATCTAGGAGCCTTATCTTTCAGTAGCCAGACCACAACTCCCGCCTTGGAGAGGATGCTGATGGATCTCAAGCGTACACACAAGGAAGCCCTACAAACCTTAGAGGACAGCCGCAAGAAGTATAAAACCTATGCGGATACCAAACGTAATCCTGTTCCTCTTTGGAAGACCGGAGATTTGGTTTGGTTGTCTACATGATATCTACCTCGCTGGACTCATAAGGGGAAGTTCACAGCACGGTACATAGGTCCCTACCCAATCCTGTCCCAGATCAATCCTGTAGCCTTCAAACTAAGATTACCTCACTCTTTGCGGAGGGTACACCCTGTCTTTCACTCCTCATTACTCAAGACTCATCAAGAAGATCTGTACAAGAGACCTCTGAGAAGAACGGTGATCACCCCGCTCGAAGAACCTGAGGAATACGAAGTGGCCAGAATTGTAGATTCCCGCTACAGGAGAGGAACTCTTCAATATTTGGTCCATTGGAAGGGATTCCCTATTGCTGAAAGAACTTGGGAACCAAGATCGCATATGCACGCTCCCAGACTTGTAAAGCGATTCCATAGACTGTATCCAGGAAAACCTGGAGGAGGCAGGTATCGAAGGGGGAATACTGTCATGCATCAGCCCTGGAGATTTGCTTGTCGTTGGAGATACTACTAAGATGGCTGCATGTTCCATTCTATCGGTCTAGTTTATTCCAACATGGCCGACGGAATCTATAACCAGCAGGCCATGGCAACGTTCGGCGCGTTGTATCGTTTTCGTTACGTGCCCAGCCAGTCGCTCTCAGCGTCTAGCTTTCCAGCATTGCCTTTTCGTTCAGGTCCTTTTCCTACTATCCCTTCACTAGTGGTGTTTTCAGGTAAGGTGATGTCACGCCGCTGAGACCGTGGAAGCTATGGGCAAGATGGAGGCGTTATTAGGTCCTGATGGTCTGTCGGTGAGCGGTCCAGTCTTTTTGGTAATCGCGGCATTTAAGGAAGCCACGCCCTCCCTGCGAGTTGCGTTGCAACTCGCTATGCTGACTTTCGATTTCGAGCCTACGATAGCTCCTGACCTACCGAGCTCCTCTTTTGCTTTCTTGTTTGCTCTCCGCGGCCCTTCGCCTTTTCACCAGGCGAAGGCCGTTCTCTCTTGCCTTTCCATATTCCTTCGGTCTTACCATCCCTCTCTTTCACTCCTATTTCTTTCGTGTACTCTGGCATTCACTCAACCTCGCATTCACGCACTCTCATAGTCACTTGCTCTCTCTCATTCTTACTCTCTCGCATTCACTCTACCTCGCATTCGCGCACTCTCAAAGTCACTTGCTCTCTCTCATTCTTACTCTCTCGCATTCACTCTACCTCGCATTCGCGCACTCTCATAGTCACTTGTTCTCTCTCATTCATATTCTCTCGCGTTCTCTCTCTCTCACCCTCACGGACTCTGTGTTACTCTCCTTTGCTCTCGTGCCTTCTCTCTCCATATCAACTTACCTCCGTCAGCAGTCCTCGGAGCCTCTGTTTGATCCTGCGGAATCTGATAAGTCTTCCTTCGTGGCTCCTCATCCCATCGCCTCTCCCAAGGCGCCCTCATCCCTGCCAAGGAATCACAGTCCTGTTACTGTCTTATCAATTGGACATTAGTCTCAAGACTCTTACGACATCTGGATCCGCTGTTCCTCCAATCTATCCTCGCCAACAGCCTCACAGGGTTTTTTCTGCCTTACTGGCTTTTTCCCTGTTTTGGGAGGGGCGGACTCCCCAGGGTTCACCTGACGGTGTATTCTAATCACGGTCAAGGTGGCCTCCGGAGGAGACCGTCCCTATCTCTTCGAACGCAAGAGGGGTAAAGGACTCCTTAAGAAGGACACTGAGGAGGAGAAAACCCCGAAAGACCGGAGGAGAAGACTGAAAGCCACCAGTCACAGTGAAGACCAAGGTGAGGAGACTCCAGGGGAAGGAACTTTGGGAAGTAGTTTTGACAGTTTGCAACGCCCGACAAATACGATGGCCTCCTTGGAACAATACCAGGAGATGGTAACAGCGATTCAGGGTCTCCAGACGGAGGTTCAGAGCCTTCGAACAGAGAACATCAATTTACGGCAGCAGGTGGCAACTCGAGAGGATTTCCGAGGCAACCTGCCTCCCCTGACGTTTTCCTTCGGGAAGTATGATGGCAGTCCACAACTCCTGAAAGAATTTTTGGATGCCTGTATGATTTACTTTACCTTTCGACCTAAGGCCTATGAACTCGATAGGGCCAAGGTTGGGTTCTTGGTCTCCAACCTAGTAGGTAATGCTTTAGCGTGGGCTACTCCCTTGATAGCGCAAGCAAATCCTGCGATTAATGATTACGCACAGTTCCTTCTATTGATGCGGAACAGATTTGAACGACCAGAGGTCCAATATTCTTCATACGAAGCCCTTCTGGATCTCCGTCAGGGGAATCAAGGAGTACAGACATACGCCTCCGCATTTCTGAAGTTGGCGACGGAGGCAGGGTGGCCAGATTCAGCCCAGCAGACCCTCTTCCGACGAGGATTACATGATGAACTTAAAGACGAACTAGCCCGGATGGCACGTCCTGCTTCCTTCCCAGAGTTGGTCACGCTGTCCCTGCAATTGGAGTTTAGATTGCAAGAGCGAAGATTAGAAAGGAGGAAGTTCAGACCACATCAGACCTTCGGAGTACCCGCCTCAAACCCTTCTAATCGATCGCAGCCAGAGGAACCTATGCAAATAGGATCAACTAGGGGCCCATTGACTCCCGAGGAACGAAAAAGACGCAGAGAGCAGGGTCTCTGCATGTACTGCGGATCCTCTAAGCATCTGCTTCGGAGTTGTCCCGAAGTTCCCCCGAGACGGTCGGGAAACGCGTCTCCCCGGTCTTAAGCAGGGAAAGGCACCGGGTGGAATCGATTAATCCCTGCAGTTCCAGGCAACAGGATAAGTCGAAGGAGGACCATAGACTCATGGTATTTACAGTACATCTGACGTTCGGATCTCTAGCTTCATTAGAAACTTTGGCTATGCTGGATTGCGGTGCTGCTGGAAATTTTATAGACATCCAGTGGGTTCGAAAACAAGCTATTCCCCTAATCCAGAAAGTCTGTCCTTTACCGGTAGAGGGTGTAGACGGAGCTCCTCTCTCTTCTGGACCTATCATTCAAGAGACTTGTCCAGCCACTATGTCCTTGTTCCAACACCAGGAACAAATAACCTTTGATGTCATCAGAGCTGCCCATTTTCCCGTCATCCTGGGCATACCCTGGTTGCGTAAGCACAATCCCAGGATAGACTGGGCTACTAATACTGTGAGTTTTCAGTCTTCATATTGTTACACTTCGTGTCTTCCCCAGACATCTCCTTTCAGGGGAAAGGGAGCTGCTATTCCAACCTCCTCGGCAGTGGTTCAAACAATCCCTCCTTATTATCAGCAGTATGCCGAGATATTTGAGGACAAACTTCCCCGTACTTTACCTCCTCATCGTGCAGAGGATTGTGCCATCAATTTGAAACCCGAAGCATCTGTACCCTTGGGACGCATGTATCCGATGTCCCTACCAGAAAGAAGGGCATTGAAGGAGTATCTAGATGCTAATCTACAGAACGGCCTGATCCAAGAATCTCATTCCCCCGCTGGGGCTTCAATGTTCTTCATCCCAAAGAAGGGCTCTACAGAACTCAGGCCGTGCATTGATTATCGCGGATTGAACAGCTTGACTATAAGGGACAGATACCCTATGCCTCTCATAAAGGAGGTACTCGAAGCAGTAGAAGGAGCCTCCATATTCACCAAATTAGACCTTCGGGGAGCCTACCATCTGCTGAGAATAAAGAAAGGGGATGAATGGAAGACTGCCTTTCGAACTCCTCTGGGACACTTTGAATATAGAGTCATGCCCTTTGGTCTGGTGAATGCCCCGGCAGTCTTCCAGCGCTTTGTAGATAAGATTTTCTCTGACTTACTGTATGCCTCAGTGGTAGTCTATTTAGACGATATTTTGGTCTTTTCCTCCTCTCTCTCGGAACACCGAAGACATGTCTCCCTAGTCCTCCAAAGATTAAGGGAAAATCAGCTTCTGGTTAAGCCAGAAAAGTGCATTTTCGAGGCTGCCTCAGTGTCATACTTAGGTTTTATCGTCTCCAAGGAAGGGGTACAGATGGATCCTGAGAAGGTAAGGGCAGTCCTTAGGTGGTCTGTTCCGAAGAGTCCTAAGGACATACAGAGGTTTTTGGGTCTTTCCAACTTCTACAGAAGATTCATCCCAAACTTCTCTGACATAGTCTTACCCATCACTCGTCTTCTAAAGAAGGGCCAGAAGTTTGAATGGGATGAGGATGCTGACCAAGCCTTCCTGGTACTTAAGAAAGCCTTTACTACAGCCCCCATTCTAGTGCAACCTAACCAGTCTCTCCCCTTTGTGGTTGAAACAGATGCCTCTGGAGGGGCTATTGGAGCTGCCCTTCTACAAACCGGCAAAGATGGGGTGGAACATCCAGTGGCTTATTATTCTAGAACCCTTACACCTAGCGAAAGGAATTACTCGGTTTTGGAACGAGAGTTACTGGCTATCCGACAGGCCTGCATCGAATGGAGACATTTGTTACAGGGAGCTGCCCATCCCTTTCTGGTTCGTACTGACCACAGGAATCTGAAGATATTGCAGCAAATGGAGTGTCGTAATTCCAGACACGCTCGATGGGCCTATTTCTTTTCCCAATATGACTTCGAAATCACATATCTTCCCGGAAAGGAGAACGCCTTAGCAGACGCTCTCTCTCGGAGCCTGGAGTACCGAGAGGAAGAGAAACAGGGCCAGGATGGGATGTTTGCTGGCAAGAGAATCCTGGGAATGGTCAACTCTTTCCTACAAGAAGTAGAGCTTGCCACTAACCATATCGAGGTGTCTTCAGAGTATCAACCGCTTCTGGAGAAGAAGGGTGGATTGTACTTTCATCAAGGCGCTCTATTTCTACCGTCTAAGGAATTCCAAACGCAAGCCCTATATTGGTGTCACGACCTTCCGTCTGCAGGTCACAAGGGACAGAGGGCAACCCTAGGCCTGGCTTCTAGATATTTCTGGTGGCCGACAATGGTAAAGGACACTAAGACATACGTGATGAGTTGTCCAGTCTGTGCTGCCAACAAGAATACCACTCACAGACCTTTGGGCCTGCTCCAACAAGAGCCTCTACCATCCCAGCCTTGGATACATGTATCTACCGATTTTATTGTAGATCTTCCCCCCTCGGGGGGATACACAGCAATCATGGTGACTGTTGACTCCCTGAGCAAGATGGCACATTTCTCTCCCTTACATGGCTTGCCTTCCGCCCCTGTGACTGCCGAGGTGTTCCTGAGAGACGTAGTGAGACTACATGGCTTGCCTCGGACCATTGTGTCTGATAGGGGTACCCAATTTACCTCCCGTTTTTGGTCAGCATTATGCAACTCTCTGGGGATACAGAGGGCATTGTCATCTGGTTACCATCCCCAGAGTAACGGCCAGACCGAACGCCTCAATGCCACCGTTGAACAATATCTACGTTGTTTCTGCAGTCAGGAGCAGGATAAGTGGCAGTCCTATCTAGCACTGGCAGAGTTTACATATAACAACACCCAACATTCTGCTACAGGTATCAGTCCCTTCTTTTTTACCTACGGGTATCATCCGAGACACATACCTCTTTTCGAGAGTCCTTCTACTACTGTGCCCTCGGTGGATCGACATCTTCATGATCTCCGTATCATCCAAAAGGAAGCGGGACAGAAGTTGGAGGCAAGTCGGATACGTTACAAGAAGTATGCTGATAAGAAGCGATCCCCCAACCCTAACTGGGTTGTAGGAACCAAGGTGTGGTTATCAACCACATATATCCCACGTTGGGTTCACCCAGGAAAATTCTCGGCCCGCTTCATAGGTCCGTTCCCCATTGCATCCCAAGTAAATCCTGTGGCCTTTCGATTACAATTACCACCCAAGATGAAGAGGATTCATCCTGTTTTCCATACGTCTCTCCTAAAGGCTTACGTTCCCGATCCTACGAGTCATCGTAGACCCTCTTCTTTAAGGATCGAGGACCCGGACCCCGATGAGTATGAGGTGGAAAGGCTGGTGGATTCCCGTTACAGACATGGCACCGTACAATACCTGGTCCATTGGAAAGGATACTCCACAGCAGAACGATCTTGGGAGCCCAGACGTAACATCCATGCCCCACGCCTTCTCAGACTGTTCCATCGCCTTCACCCAGGGAAGCCTGGGGGAGAAGGGATAAGGAGAGGGCATACTGTCACGCCGCTGAGACCGTGGAAGCTATGGGCAAGATGGAGGCGTTATTAGGTCCTGATGGTCTGTCGGTGAGCGGTCCAGTCTTTTTGGTAGTCGCGGCATTTAAGGAAGCCACGCCCTCCCTGCGAGTTGCGTTGCAACTCGCTATGCTGACTTTCGATTTCGAGCCTACGATAGCTCCTGACCTACCGAGCTCCTCTTTTGCTTTCTTGTTTGCTCTCCGCGGCCCTTCGCCTTTTCACCAGGCGAAGGCCGTTCTCTCTTGCCTTTCCATATTCCTTCGGTCTTACCATCCCTCTCTTTCACTCCTATTTCTTTCGTGTACTCTGGCATTCACTCAACCTCGCATTCACGCACTCTCATAGTCACTTGCTCTCTCTCATTCTTACTCTCTCGCATTCACTCTACCTCGCATTCGCGCACTCTCAAAGTCACTTGCTCTCTCTCATTCTTACTCTCTCGCATTCACTCTACCTCGCATTCGCGCACTCTCATAGTCACTTGTTCTCTCTCATTCATATTCTCTCGCGTTCTCTCTCTCTCACCCTCACGGACTCTGTGTTACTCTCCTTTGCTCTCGTGCCTTCTCTCTCCATATCAACTTACCTCCGTCAGCAGTCCTCGGAGCCTCTGTTTGATCCTGCGGAATCTGATAAGTCTTCCTTCGTGGCTCCTCATCCCATCGCCTCTCCCAAGGCGCCCTCATCCCTGCCAAGGAATCACAGTCCTGTTACTGTCTTATCAATTGGACATTAGTCTCAAGACTCTTACGACATCTGGATCCGCTGTTCCTCCAATCTATCCTCGCCAACAGCCTCACAGGGTTTTTTCTGCCTTACTGGCTTTTTCCCTGTTTTGGGAGGGGCGGACTCCCCAGGGTTCACCTGACGGTGTATTCTAATCACGGTCAAGGTGGCCTCCGGAGGAGACCGTCCCTATCTCTTCGAACGCAAGAGGGGTAAAGGACTCCTTAAGAAGGACACTGAGGAGGAGAAAACCCCGAAAGACCGGAGGAGAAGACTGAAAGCCACCAGTCACAGTGAAGACCAAGGTGAGGAGACTCCAGGGGAAGGAACTTTGGGAAGTAGTTTTGACAGGTGATTAGGGTCTTAGCTTCTGTTCTTTCTTGCACGACGCGTACTACCAAGCGTTTTCCGTGTAAGTATTTTGCCCGTCTTTTTCATTCAGCTGGTGCTTCAGCGTTAGCTTTTCGCTGTGAGCGTTTTCTGCTGTTCATACTTTTCTGTCCGTTTCCTTACCTCTCTCCCTTCCGCCCAGCTTTCTTCTGTTGTTCCGTTCGTAGCGCCTCTCCGGTGTTCCGACGGACCAAGACCTCCCCTCGATTGCAACTCAGCCCAGAAGACATCGATACCGCACAACACTTGAGGCAGTTCCTTGTCTCACTGCCTTTCTCAGGGAACGAGTTGAGCAAGGTGTGGGCGTTCCTCCTACGTGTCCGGAGCTCCGCGGCTGCAGGAATCGACATCTCCATATAACTGCAGGACACCTAGTATTCCACGGATACCTGAATACTGATCGGGTTTTTTTTGCCTGAAGGCTTTTTTCCCCATTCTTTAGGACGTGCTCCTCGGGTATTCCCTAGATCTGTTATTAGCCAGATCACGGAGGCCACCGAGGGAACGCGTCCTTACCTTTGACAAAAAAAAGAGAAGCAGCCAGCCGAAGGAGAAAAGGTCAAGAAAAGGAAGGCTGTAATCAGGACAGAAGAAGTACAGGAGAAGACAGGTGAGGAGGAGTTGGGGAAGGCGGAGACAGACCGTAACAGCATGGGACAAAGTAGGCAGGAAGGGAGCAACATGCAAAATATTTTTGAAGGGTTTCAGCCATGATATTTGACAGCCAATTGGGTTGAAACAGATCTAATTTTAACTGAAACTGCTATTGGGTGTTAAAGAGGAGAAGTGAGAAAAAAGTAGTGGAACTGTTACCAGTAAATAAAAAGTAGTTGTTTGCGCTTACTTCGACCACTGGCTTACACCATCCTGACATTTGAGTAAGTAAAGCCTTTTTATTTGAACTTTGAATCTGTTGTCTGTGTCTTGCTTCATGATGCCTTCACAAGTAACAGAAACTCCCCTTAACAATTTCAACTTTAGCCCCTCCTACACCCCAGATTTAGAACCATTGGTGCTCTCCCTATCGTACCTTGCACAGAGAAATGACCCCTACCCTCATGTAGACACTGGAAATGGGTGCCCCCCAGTGTAAATGCCGGCAAGGGGTGGCCCCCAGTGTAGATGCCAGCAAGGGCTAACCCTCCCCCCAGTGTAGAGGCCGGCAAGGGGTGCCCCTCCAGTTTCTCTTAAGTAGCTAATAACTGATTCCTCCCCCATCTTTGCACTCCCTCCCACCCTGAGTGTGGGTTTGACCACTTGGATCCTCCCAAGGCAGGCAAAATCGAGAACCTTAACCTACCCAATATCAGTTTCATAACTGCGGAACAACACAAAACAATTTAGGAGAAACCCACCACCTCTTAACTATGAACCTTTCCTGGCTGGAGACCCTCAGGTTGTAGGCCTCAGCATTGCCTTCCTGTAACGCTCACCTGATTCCCACGGAGGCGCGGGTCTTGGCAGGAAGGTGTCTGTAACACGAAACGTGATGTGCAGGATTCGGTTGGCTTCTGGGGTCGACCCTCTCCGCACTGTGTGTCGAACTCGAAGGGTGAGGTTTCTGCAGGTGAAATAATATGGGGATTAAAGGTCTGGGTTGCTGAATGTCCCTATCTCTCCCTCCTCCCAGCTTGTCTGTTGAACCCCCCTCCCAGATCAACGTGCTCACCTTAGATAGGTGAATGCTGGGCTCTCCATCTGCGTCTAGTGCAGGGTGCCGTTGCCAGTTCCTTCACTGGTGAAACGCGGGCCTCTTGACTTCAGAGGATGGGTACCGTCGTTGACTGCACGACCGGTAAGTTTCTGGACACCTTGTCTTTATAGTCTTTTATGCGTGGCACTGAAGCGCCTGGAGTTGCGTAAGTATGGCAGCGCTCTTACTGTCTCTTTCTTTGTCTTTGCAGGAGACGATGCAGAATGAAGAAATCCGGAATTCGCCGCGTGCCGGTAAGTGTGACACTGCTGTTGTCTTTGCAGGTGAAGATGCGGCGTGAAGAATCCGGAATGCACTGCGTGCCAGTAAGTAGAATAATGCTGTTTATCTTTGCAGGTGCAGATGCAGCGTGAAGAATCTGGAGTGCACAGCGTGCCGGTAAGTATAATAATGCTGTTTATCTTTGCAGGTGCAGATGCAGCATGAAGAATCTGGAGTGCACAGCGTGCCGGTAAGTATAATAATGCTGTTTATCCTTGCCGGCGAAGGTGCAGCGTAAGACACGGCCGCTGCCGATGGATCAGGTAAGCAAGCACTGCGTGTGAAAGTTCGTTCTGCTAACCTGTTGTTTCTGGTCTTTTGCAGGTGCTGATGTTGCTCGGGTACAGGAATGGTAAGTATAATTCTTGCAGGTTCAGGATCCCAAGAAGAAATGCTGGAACAGACTCGGTGAGCGTTCTGCTGCAGATGCAGAATAACGCGAAGCACGTTTCAACAATCGGGTGTGGTTTAAATAGCCTTGGAGTGATGAGGTGTCTCCTTCCACGGCCCCGCCTAGGTAAGAAAAGAGTTCCTGCTTCCAGAAGAGTTCCAGTGCTGTATCCAGGGAGTGGAGCTGCCCCACCCAGGTAAGAAAGTAGTCCCAGTTCACCGAGGACTTCTAAGAGTCTGGCAAGTAAGCAGCATGGTCTGCCGCAGGTAAGTCCACCCAAGCACCTTCACACCAATGATGAGCCCGGCGCTTCCAGGGCCGGGACCGATGCTTCTGATGAGCCTGGTGCCACCGGCGCCAGGACAAGGTCCAAAAGGTCCCTGTGGGGACCGGCTGGTGCCTAGGATCAGGGTTAGGGGCCTGCTTCCAAGGACGTTGGGCTGATCCTGGCTCCTTGGAAGCAGTGATCATGACACTTCCATTCGGTCTTCACCCCCAGCTGCCTTTCATCCTTCCCCCCGAATCCAGTTCTGGTTCCTCTGACCCACCCAACCCCCTCAGAACCAAAATCAAGACTCAGGAGAGAGGCCCCATTCTCGTCAGTGAGAAGTGTGACCACCTTGCCCTCCCACTTGAATTGCCGTCTGAATGGGTATGTCCATTGATATCTCACGTCCTTCTTGGCCAGTGATTCTGTGAAAGGCTTCATTCACCACCTTTTCGCCAGTGTGAGCTGAGTGATGTCCTGGAACATCTGCACCTTGCCTCCTTTACTGTGAATTCAAGCAGCTTGGCCAGGACGTCTTGGGGTCTAAAGTCTGCACTTGTTTTATGCCCAACCTGTTGACTCTTTTGATTTTCACCGGCGTCGCTCCTGGAATGTTAAGCACTTGGTTAAAGAGATCTGTCATGCAACCCATAATATCGTTCTCCTCCACTCCTTCCTTGAGATACTTGATTCTTAGGTCAGATTATCTTTTTTCTAGATCATCACATCTATTCTGCATTATTTCATAGCTGTGCGATATTTTGATCTCTTGTCCATTATGAGAAGTTCTACTGTCCAGCGTGGTGATCGCCTCTTCGTTGTAGGACACTCTGTCCCCCAGATCACTGATCTCCTTCTTGTTTTCCGATATAGCTATAGTACGTTCAGCCTTGATTGTAGAGATTTTTGCTTTAAGCAGAGTAGAAATGTCTATCTTAAAGTCCATCAAGGTCATCATACCCTTGGTCAGTGGTTCAGCATCCATACTCCTTCCAGGACCCTACAGGCCTCTTCGTTATTATATGCTGGGTTTCTACTCTGGAGGAAAGTCTTGAGCGAGGCTGTCTTCATGTGTTTGTTAGCTTTGACCATATTGCCGCTTCATCAATACCCCTGTTCACTCTCCTCGGCACTTTCTTAGCCTGTGGTTGCTCGTTCTGCCTTCTACTTTCTGTGCTTGGTCACCCTTTTCAGGGAGACACTGTTCCGTACCTGGCTGTTCACCGCCACTGCTCTTCCTGCGGTAAATGTCATGTAGGCCTGGGAGAACTCCTTACATTAAGCCTACCGCGGCCTATGCAGCCTTGGCTGACTCCGCTTCCTCCTATTGTAGTGCTTTTCTCTAGCTCCCAAAGTTTCTCGTTGCAGAGTCCCTGCGCAGTTCAGAGCATCGCAGCATCTTCTGTTCTGTCCCTCTGGCCTCCACCAACACTCAATGATCTCGGGGGTTGGGGAGTACCTTGTTCCCACATTCTGCTCTCTGACCCCCTCTCTGACCCCCCCCCCCCCTAGCTTCACTATGATCTCGGGCCTCCCCTTGCAAGTGCCTAAGAGTGCAGGCACTGATCAGTGTGTTGCATTGTTGCTCCCTTGGCACTGCGGGCAGGGGACAGGGCTTTGAGGATCAGCTCCTCCTCAGTGCAGTGCGCCCCGGGCCACATCTCGACAGATGAGTGGCACAAGCATACATGCCAACATTCCAGCGCACCTGGGAGGGAGATTTCCACAGGGAAAATGTAGTGCTGTGTGGGACTGTATCACGTAATGGGAGGGTGCCGGAAGGCACGGGGAGCAGCGTGGGCGGAAAGGGAGGAGTTAGGAATAGGCATTCAGTATGTATCCGGAAGGCGAGCAATAAAGACAGTTAGTTGAACAACCCGTGTCCATGCCTTCATTGTGTGAAGTGTGGCGCTGCATGGATGGGCTGGAACCCTGATTATAGGCAGACTACATTGGCAACAAAGTCGTTTGTGCCCGCAAGTGTTTGCACAAGCCGGGGGGTGGGGGGATTTGTGCCACGCCCGATAGCGGTTGAGCGCTGAAGAGTTCTGGTCGGCGCTCCAGAACAGCTGTGAGGCGGCGCAAGGGCACTGACGCGCCCTTGAAGCAGGAGCCTGGCAACGCTGCACTTAATGAGGTCTGGGAAGCCTGGAGTGCCATGATTGTGCTGCATGAGCTAGTCTGTGTACGCTAGCCTCATGACAGTATCTTTAACTGGAACTGTAATAACGAAAGGACATGCCGGCCTGTATGACACCATGGGGCATTTGAAATCACGCTGGGGTGTGATGGGATAGAGAACAGTCACCCCCCACCTGGCAGCCTGAGGTTATGTGCAGGTGAGTCTGTCTGTGAAGCTGGAAGAAGGGAACAAGTGCATAAACCCTGCAATTGTACACCTATATGGTGGGGAGACCCCATTAAATCGATAGTGTGACTCCACCATCTGGTGAGATCACACAACAACAAAAGGTATCAATGTGGGGAGTGGAGGAAAGCACTGTGAGCGGCAAAGGCAATCAGATGTCCTTGTGACCAAAGGAGGTCCTGCTGAAATCACGCCATGTTCGAACAAGATCAAATAGCAGCGCCTGCAAC
Source organism: Ambystoma mexicanum (assembly GCF_040938575.1). Classification (NCBI taxonomy): domain Eukaryota; kingdom Metazoa; phylum Chordata; class Amphibia; order Caudata; family Ambystomatidae; genus Ambystoma; species Ambystoma mexicanum. The sequence continues at coordinate 28,812,138 of NC_090940.1, read as the reverse complement.
ACCACCAACTACGCCCCAGGGAGGCCTACCATCAGGGCTACAGGAACACGTGGTCATGCAGCTACCTCGCCATTTTGACATGATGAAACCAGCACCCTAGGGCCCAGGTGGAAAAGGTGGATGAGGGATTTTGATGTATAGAAACAAGCAATTGGGTCACTGGATGACGAAAAGAAGCACAGTCTCATGCATTTAGCACTAGGGCCAAATGTGAGGGATATCGTAGATGAACTTCCAGTTGACAACACAGACTCCTAAACAGGACTCAGGGATGCTCTCACTATTTCACTCCACACACTAATGTTGATTATGAATGCCACGTGTTTCACATGACCAAACATTATAAAGGGGAATCGATGGATGTATTTGTGATGCGTTTGCGTGTGAGGATGAAACACTGTGATTTCATTAACTATTCCAAGGAAGAGGCATTGAGGTCTCAAATCATTGCTGGCTATGAGTCCCCCGTATTCCGTAAATGCCTTTTACAGAAGCAACAGTCCCTCGATGATATCCTGAAGTTGGTCAGATACGACACTGCACTGGAACTTCAAGTAGAAGCCATGGGAAACGTCAAGGTATCAGTGTCGCCGTCAGAGACCATTCACAAGATGGCTGCATTCTCAGCACCACAACACAATAATGACCCTTTTTGTTACCGCTGTGGTTAGGAATTTCCACATGAGGGTGCATGTCCTACCCTGGGGCAACAGTGCACAGCGTGTGTGGGGATAACCACTTTAAAGCAGTATGCCGTATGTCCCGCAGCCAAGCCAGAGTAGAGAATATACAAGTGAGGCCACACAGGAAAAAAGATAAGTTGACAGTTCCAAAAACAGAGACACCAGCACCATATGAACCCCCACACAGACGCTACAAGGATAGAGGAGAAGAGAATCGCAGACATGATAAACATACATTAGAGTAGTGCCCTCGCCGATTCTCCACCTCTAGGTTCGAACGAAAGCGCAGAAGGTATGTGACATACCTGATACAACAATCCACTTCGGACAGCGGCTCCAGTTGTTCTTCAGCTGAAGAGGTTCGGAGAAAACAAAAGTCCCAACAAACCAGCCAGGAAGCACCCATGAGAAAAGGCTATCTGCATGCCGTGGGAAACCCCACGGCCAAAGAACACAGCCCCATATTACTACTTCAAATACAAGGGCTGTCAGCAGAATTCCTTGTAGACACGGGGGCAACCGTGAATGTCATTAGTAAAGAGATATATGGGAAAAATCCCAAAGGCCCCGAAACTCACACTAGCAGAAATAAACATATATCAGTACGGACCCAGGACGCCCTTACCGTGTAAAGGTTATCTCATTGCAGAATGCAAATACAAGGGTGAATGTAAGATGCAGCCCATACACGTGCTGGAAGCCGCAGCTGAAAGCGGGGGCATGCTCAGTTTCAGGGCTGCCTTAGACATGGGTCTAATCCACATATTGTATCGGCTCATGGCCCACAAGTACATTGATGCACCTGACAAAATAGAACATCTATTCCCCAAGTTGCTCAAGGGACTAGGCAAGTTAAAGAACAGACGGATAAGCCTACAGATCAACCCCCAAGTGCAACCCCACAGCACAACACTATAGGGGCATTCCAATAAATATTCAGAAGGCGGTAGAGGACGAACTGCATCACTTACTTGAACAAGACATCATTGAACTAGCAAATGGTCCCACCCCGTGGGTCTCGCCCATAGTCCCGGTTCCCAAGGAAAGATCAGACAACATCAGAATTTGCGTTGGTATGCACAGACCCAATGAAGCAATCCTGAGAAAGAGGCATCAAGCCCCACGAATTACAGACATGATACACTAATTAGATGGTGCGCAAATTTTTTCCACACTAGACCTCAACAAGGGGTATCATCAGTTAGAGTTAAGCGAAAAATAAAGATACATAACTATATTCATCACTCATTTGGGACTTTTCAGATATAAGCAAGTGTGAGTTTTGGGGTGTCATCGGGAGGCTGAAATATTTCCATCTAAATCTATGACGTCATCAAGCCCATACCATACCAAATTGCCTCAATTATAGTGATGAGATAAAAGGTATTCAGAAAAGACCAAGGGCAGCAGGACAACACACTGGCAAGAGTGTGCATGGTATTGGAAGCAGTGCGAGTTTCGAAAACATTTGCAATTTTTCAGACATATCTTTTCAGCACAGGGAATGATGCCGGCCCCAGAGAAGGTGACCGCGCTCACGAATACCAAGCCACCTGCAAATATATCTCACTTGTGCTCTTTTCTAGGTCTCGACAGTTACTGTGCGCGATACATACAAAACTTTGCGTCTGTGAGTGAACCTCTGCATGCTCACCAGGAGAGAAGTACCTTTTGTGTTATTGGAAGTGTACCAAGAACAACATGGCATACTTTAACAGCGCCCGTGAAACTGAACTCACAGTGGACACCAGTCCGGTGGGTTGGGAGCCATCTTGGCTGAAGTAGACCCGGGGGCACCCGACAAAAGACACATCGTGTCATATGCCAGCAGGAGTCTGTCTCCCACGGAACAGGCATATTCACAGACCGAAAAGGAGGGGATGGCAGTTGTGTGGGCCTGTGAAAATGTTCATTTGTTTTTATATGGGAAGCCGTTCACGGTGGTGACAGATCATCAAGCATTGTTATTCATATTTGGAAACCCACAGGCAAAAATGCCTCCTCGTATTGCTAGGTGGGGACTTCGACTTCAGGACTACCAATTCAGCATTATACACAGACCAGGCAAGGAAGGGAACCTGTCAGATTTCCTGTGCCGTCACCCGGTCCCATCAGCAGAGACGAATATGACCATTGCGGGTCAGCACATACACTACGTGGCCAAAGCGACCAATCCGGGAGGGGTCGACGTTATACAGATTGTGCAGGAATCAGAAAAGGACCCAGCCATTCAAATCATACTGTGCTCCCTGCGATCTGGAAGGTGGAAGCAAGCTAAACAGATGGGGGGAGCACCTGTCCGGAGACGCAAAGAGAGATTCACGGTTTATTGCTGGTGAGGGAAGAATTAACGTGGGCGGAGGAAGGCCTGCTGTTGAAAGGAACCAAAATTGTGGTACCTTAAAATCTAAGGAGGAAAATGCTAGAACTGGCTCACGAGGGCTGCAGGGGGATTGTATCCACAAAGAGACGATTACGCCAAAAGATTTGTTTTCCACACATGGATAGCCAAGTGAAGTGCTACTCAAGGACTGCCCGACATGCGCTGTCCTAAATCCTCACACCCGACCAGAACCACTATAGATGACTGAGCTGCCAGATCACGCATGTGATGTAGTGGCCATAGACTTCTTTGGGCCCATTGCAGGAGGTGAACACATACTCGTGGCCATGGATGAGTACTCCCGATATCCAGACATACAAATAGTGACATCTACAGTGGCTCATCACACCATCCCAGCCCTGGATAAAATGTTCACAGCATATGGAGTACCTCGGGTGGTCAAATCTGACAATGGTCCCCCATTCATGGGAGGTTTGGAACCATCCTGAACATTCTAGCCCAGAGAGAATGCTGGAGGTCTTCTCTGGGAGAGCGCAACGTGCAAGGAACAGGACAAAGACACTGAAGAAATGGAGAGAAGTTAACCTCATTTTTTAAAAAGGGGGAAGTTGTAGTGTTCTGTTGGATTGATTGTGTCACGTTATGGGAGGGTGCCGAAAGGCACAGGGAGGAGTTGTGTGAAGTGTGGCGCTGTGGGGATGGGCTGGAACTCCCAGTGTCATCAGTCGATGGCCCCATCCTCTACTATCCCCGGGTAGCGATCCTAGATTCGGGGAGGGTCTACACCCCGCGCCTTAGCCCACCATGAGGGTAGGGTTGTCGGAGCAGTCTGTTCAGGTGTCTGCTCCGTCGGCCATCTTGGCCACGCCCTCCAAACACCAATTTCGAAGGGATTGTGTCCTCCGACGTATTCCTTATCTTTGAAAATAGATCATCTCCCAGCTTGCTGGCCTCGTCAAAAAAAAAAATTCAGTAGAGGGCGCTGCGCGTCGATGTCTCTCGAGCCGATGTCCCTCGACGGCCTCCGTTTCGGCGCCGACGTCACCACACGTATAAATAGACCCGCGCAGCGTCCGTTGCTCAGTCCCATTTTTCCGCGCTTCGTGGGGCCTCGGAATATCGTTGCTCAGTTCTTCAGTCAAATATATCAATATATTCCTCGTGAATACCAACTCGTACTCCATGGTTTCCTCACCCGAACCGACGACTCCACGGTCCGGCTTCAAAAAATGTCAAGACTGTGGAAAGAAAATGTCGTTGACGGATCCTCACAGGATCTGTTTGTGGTGCATGGGAATCGAGCACCATTGTTCGGAGTGCGAGGACTGCATGTCCATGACGGCGAAAGCCTTGAAGGAGCGTTAAGGGGTAGCTCGAGAGAGGTAAGGCAGTTAAAACTTCTTGAAAGTTTCCTCGGCGGAGTCGAGACATTCGTCTCCTCGCCATCACAAAAGACATTCTCGTTCTAGGTCTCGAAGCAGTTCCCATCACTCTTCGAGATCTAAGCATTCAAAAAAGAGACGTCAAAGATCCCCTTCCTCATCTTCGTCCGTTTCCCCAAAAAGGGTCTCCTGCCCCACAAAACATAACTCTCAGGCTGAATGGGAGGAATTCAGGAAAATGATGCTAAGCGTCTTTGAGAAAGCGGCCTCAACCCCCTCGAAGACTGCTGAGGGTGATACCCTGGGTGAAAGACCCAAAAAATCAAAAAGCCGCGAGTCGCAGTACCCGACGAAAGAAGTCACTCGAGAGCGTCACGAACCCTCGAGTAAAGGCAAAGTTGCGTCATCGACGCCGTCGTCGAAGATCCCTTCGACACATAGATCGGCGTCGTCGACGCCGTTATCGAAGGGTTCTTCAACGCACAGGTCAGTCGAGTCGACGCCGAGAAAGGATAAACCCACGCCCACCTCACAGCCAGTGGCCATACCCAGAGCCTCGAGCACGAGAATGTCGTCGACAACCTCAAGTAGAATCCCGATACTCTCGAGTTCATTGAGGCCTCTACCACCTTTCTCGATGCCTTTTTCGATGGCTTCGATGGCTTCGAAGCCTTTAACGTCCGCGTCAACGACGTCGACGTTTTCTCAGCCAATAATGACGAATTTGGCTCCTTCTGCTCTGGAAATGGGATTTATACGTATTTATATATGGGATAAAAAGAAACCCAACTCTGAATTCTGCTAAGCCATTCAAAAAATAAGGGTGTACATGTTATAGTAACAGTAAGTAATGAAAAAATGATTTTGTTTCTTTTGCTCAATAATTATTTTACCTTAAATGGCTCACAACACTATTTCATAGGATGTCAATCCCACATGGTAGCGGCATCTCCTGTTTAGGATCACCTCCGCGATCTCTGGGGCTGTTTTTAAAGCGTCACTATTTGCGTGATGGGCCGTGACATCATTATGTCACTTTTTACATCGTGTCATGCCGTGCAGACGCATCTCAGCCATTTTAGATCCGCTAAAACAAGATGTCTATCCAACCCACTTCGCCTTGTCAGCCATGTTTAATGGTTGAGAATATCTGATTTCCATGAGACACAATGAATGAAAAAAGTCTATTCAGGCAATGAATAACATTTCCATGTTAACCTATTGCCTGTAATGATTTACAAAATTACAAAAGTTCTGACATACGCTTTCGCTAGTCACAATGTAACCATCTAAAGGTACACTTGGATTAGAATGAACAGATAAGTAAAATTAACATAATATTGGCATGGGTTATCAACCCCCGGCCTGTCATGCGTATGGAGGTGCAATCCAGTAAGTGTTAGGCATGGACCCCAAATTAGAGTTGATTTTTATTGATGCTTATCTTTATAGGTTGATACCATACTTCTGAATTGATACAAATTACAAGATTTCATGTTGGTAACTATTCAGAATATCATATGCATTATAATATTAATTTCATAATGGATCATCCTTTATGATGAGCAGAATCATATCACCAATCATAAAATAATCTCCATTTCCGTGTCCTTATTTAACCCATTTCTTGTGCACAGTAATCTGCAGATGAGTTTAGCCTCTTCCTATCTAAGAATTCGTTCACAGTCACCCAATCTGTTACTGGGATGTATATGCTGGACTCCAATGAATTTCCCTTGTTCCTTGTTATCCATCTGATGTACCAACTCCCAATGCTCTTGTAGTGGTTCTCTTTTCTCGGGCGTAATAGACATACTCAAATGTACTCTAATACGGAATTGTAATTCTCGAATTGTAGACCCAACATACAGTTTGTTGCAAATACAGATGACAATATATATGACAAATTTGCTTCTACAATTAATTAGATCATGTATTTGTATCCTCCGATTATCTCCTGTCACATATGTTTGTACATTATTTAATGCGTATTTACACATAGTGCAGTTCATGCACTTGAAAAAGCCCTTCACCAACTTCCTACTTAATGCACCCTTTTGTGTACAATCTACATTGCTACTCATGCATAAAGCTGGGACTCAGAATAGTTTTTGTGTTGGTGCCCTAGTATATACAAAATCTGGTTTGTCTCCAATATCATTTTTAAAAACATCATCTAATTACAAGATCGGACAATGTTTTTTGAAGATTTTATAAACTATTCAGTTATCCTTCAAAAACTGGGTTATCATTTTGGTCTTTTTTCTTTTTTGCCAATTCCTGCCTTAGGAGTTAGTAACAAATCTCTATATTGTCAGCCCTTTTCTTGCCATCATCAATAATATCCATGGCATAACCTCTTTGTACAATTCTCTCCTCGATAAGTAATGTCTCATTATTGTAATCACATGCTCTGCTACAGTTCCGTTTAGCACGTAAAAAAAATTCACCTTTTGGAATGTTGTCTATAACCCTTTTTGTGACAGCTGGAAGAATGTAAGATTGAATTAACTTCTGTATCGTTCCTTAACGTATGGGTGTGTAAGTTACCACCCTCGATAATAATATGTAAATCCCCAGAGGTTACATGTTTAGTGCTTTTTTCCAAGGTCAGTTCAATGCCAAACTCATCAATATTAAGATATTCATTAAATGCTCTCTAAGTTCGTCATAGGTACCTTTCCATATTAACAAAATATCTGGGACATGGCGCTGTGCTGACCTACAGTCCTACATTGATTTCCTGTTTCATCCTGATCACATGACAGATAGGCATTTGCGGTGTGGCGGTGAGTGGCAGTCTTGCACTTTACTCCCACCACCCAGTCTTTTCTCCAGTTCTATCGTTGGAGGTGTGTTTCCTGCTACACCCAACACTACAAAGCCTCACTTACTCCACGGAGCGGACGCGGAGTGGCGGTGAGTGGGAGTCTTGCAGTCATGCCAGGCAAGACAGGCTCGGCCGCCCTTTCGCCATCTACGCTACAGCTTTTGGATCCAGAAGATTCTACAGTCCGCTGTTTAAGAAGTAAAAGAAGTAATGCAATGTCGTTGTCTAAAAACACAATTACAACCCCTACACAAACTTTCAACCATCCTTCCTTTATTCCTACTGAAACAACAGATGACCGGCATATCCATCCGAGTCCAGGTCTCAATCTACCACCACACCTGGGAAAAGGACACTGCAAAGGTCACGGAGCCAACGTTCCTGTCCCCTACAAAAAAGACACTGAAAAGCTTTTCCATTTCTTCAACAACAATTACCACACCAAGGTGAAGCTGACTTACCCGTAATGTCACAGCCCCGGCTGCCCGCGGCATTGAGCTTCCTCCGACCTCCGTGCCTGTTGCAACTGCCGTTCCCCGGCAGGCCGGCCTGACACTTCCCGGAGCTCTGCCGCATCCCAAGGGGGGGGGGCGAGTTGAGTCCTCCGGCCGTGCCGACTGGCCTTCCATCGGGGCGCGTATCAGCTACTTCAGCTGCAGCCGGCACTCGGCGGCCTCCCGGAGGGGGGACCGCTTCGAGTCCCGTGCCACCTGGTGCTCTCCCGGTGCAGGACGGGTCGATCCCTGCTGCGGCCGCAGCTCAGCGGTCTCCCGGAAGTGAGGCGGCGTTGAGCGGGCAGGTGGCACCGCAGCAGGTGAGACCCGACCTAAGGACGGGTGAACTGGAGGAGGCCACCTCGGAGAGTGACACATTTGTTCTCCCTTCGGGGAAGAGAGAGGTCCTGGTGCCCGATCCCTTCGGGAGGCCCCAACGGAGAGAGAGAGCAAGGGCGCCAGAGGGGGCTGGGAGCCGTATTCGTGACTCCGGCTCCTCCAAGTGAAAGTGAAACAACAGCAGCGCCACCTGCCGCCGCAGTTACGGCAATAGCAACAACCCATGGCGAAAATCCTACCAATTTGCCACTTGACAATCCGAACCAAGATAAAAGTGTGACGACTCCATTAAGTCAACTATTGCCCCAGGAAACCAGGGCAATACTACCTGAGAATACAAAAAAAAAGAGAACTCGGCCCGTTGACTACCTTACCAAGAAAAACCCTGCTCAAGATCCAACAACTAAACAAGTGAAATCTTCGAGCTCTGCCAAATCCCTATTTAAACAGGCCAACCTCACTAAAACGCCCCGTGCGGGCCCTAAAGGCACAAGAAAGGGCTTCAAAAAACCCCAACGCCCTTTGAAATTATTATCAGACTTTTTCCACAAGCACTCTAAAGCCATTCAAGAGAAGTGCAAAGAACTGACAGACGCGGAAATCCTCGAGGCAGCAGACACAATTACACCACCCCGTAAGCACCGCAGGCTGATACAAGCCCAACGAAAATCTCCTCTTCCTCTTGCAAAAGAAGATAATAGGCTAGTTTACAACATAGACACGTCAAAATGGCACTTTTCAGGCCAAGTTACTCCAATAATTCCACAAATAATGTCGGAAGAGTCGGGGGCTCAGTACGTCTGAAACTAACATCGTAAAGGTGTCAATCTCTGCTCCTATCCGGGTTCCTCAACAAACCCCTACCATCATCGACCACGGAGCACAGAACCAACCACAGACTCACAGTCAAGAACAACTTGAGGTAGAGAGACCTACATCTCTCTCAAATAGTCCGACCTCACTGAAGCAAGTCGGCCCTGCCATAATCAGTTCTACTCAACCTCTGCCACAAGACTTGTCGCTTGACTGTGACTCAATACATCGACCAAGTGACAGTGTCAACTACAAAGAACAGGCACTTGAGCCCTTGTCACCGTCACCAGGAGAGTCTCATAGACCCAAACCACAAACCCTGGAAAAGGACCTTGGAAGCAAACATCCTGCAAAATCTAAAAACAGACTCCAGTTTGAGAAAACCTTAGACTCCTTTTACTCAAACTTAGACAACTATAATAATCAAAGAAGACCATCTGTAACTATGCCAATTACACGCCCACCATCTCCGACAAGAGGTAGACCAGCCCCGCACTGCTATACAACTTTGAACGACTCACAGCCAAAAAAGCTTGACACATGCACTCTGATGTCAGCACTATCGATAGCACTTAACCCATTTGTCAAGTTGTACGAAACAATCGGAGATACGATGAAAGACCATACATCGATTCAAACGTCAATGCTAAATAAATTCACCTTTCTGGAGGGCTACATTACGGCTCTAGAAGCAAAGATTCTTGTGGCTGAGAACAAATCAACCCAAGAACCAACTACGCTTCTACCTCAACAATTGGCTCCGCCCATGTGTCTTACTTCCCAAGACAAACCACTAACAAACTCAGAAGGTACACAAACTCTTCCATTTATTGATCTAACTGTTCCATCAACTCTTTCGACAGAAAAAATCAGGTCGCCCAAAGGAGTGAAAGAAGCTAACCTTAAACGAAAAGGAACCGCATTACTAGAACCAATTTTCCATCAACCAGAACCAGTTAGTTCTAAAACTTTAGCTGCTCAAAAAAGCTCCACAAACCCACCTAAACTGAAAGGGAAAGCAAAGGACACACGGGAGGCAAATAAGGTCGAGCGCGAGACATTTAATCAATCCCCTAGAGGGGTAGAAGCTTTCCTAAACAATGAGGACATGATGAACATTACTCAACACATCTCAGACCTAACAACAACTTCTAACCTGGAGCTGCAAGAAACCTCTGACTCCACCATAATTCTTGCACACTCACAAGGAACCTGTTACGCTCACCTGGTTCCCACGGGGGCGTCGACCGGAACTGGGTTGTTGTTATTTCCACCAGCGTGACGTGTAGCGCCGAGATGACTGACTGGACTGGCCCGCTCAGCCTAGTTTGTCTGGCTTGCAAGAATATTCTTCTGCAAAGGAGAAGAGGAATTAACCACCCGTGGAATTGAGTGTCAACCCACCTTCCCCACTCCCGTTGTCTTCCCACTGATCACTCTTGATGTCCCCTCCTTAGTCTCACCTGATGGTTTGGAAGGATGAGCTCTCCATCCTGCGTCGACCACAGGGGCGCGTTGATGACCAGTTACTTCACTGGCGTAGAGGAATTGGTGAGTTCCAGTATTGACTCTAAAGTCCTATTGTTCATAAGAGTTCAAATGTCTGCTCTTCACTCTGTCCGATTCCTTGCAGGTTGCCGATTAATCCACTAGAAGATTTCCAAATGGCACTCGGTAAGATTCAGGTAAGTCTATTGTGTTTTCCCCTTAGGGGCCGGGGTACGGCGATGAAGCAGAGTTCACTGTACCGACCCGAGATGAGGTGAGACCCCCGTGGTAAATCAGGTAAGTTTTGTGGGGGGTAACTGGTATGGCCTTAGCGAGTCCCCTTGCTCACCTTGCTGTCTTTGTCTCCTTAGGTGTCGGAGGGCAGCCGCAAGATGGAGAGAGCGTGATGGAATGCTGAAGTACCGCCAAGCAGGTGAGTTCAGCGCGGCGCCGTAGGAATGCGAAGCGATGCTTCAAAGACTTCTGTCTTTCAGTTCCGTGGCGAAATGGGCCAGGATTCAGGTAAGGATTCAAGTTAAAACTCCTGTTCTAACCTTTATCCTTTTGTCTTCTTGTTTCAGGAGTCCCAGGACTGAAGCGGGCGTGGCTGAAGACTGGAGCTGCTGAAAACACGGTGAGCGTTACGCTGCAGCAAGCAGAATAACGCAAAGCACGTGTGGCTGTCCGGGCGTGGTTTAAATAGCCTTGGAAGAAGATCCAGGTAAGTATTCTTCCTCAGCCCCACCCACGTAACAAAATACTCCCTTCAGTAAAATAGTCCCTCCTAAGCCTCATTTGGCTTGAGTCTTCATGCAGCATGGTCTACCTCAGGTGACTATGCAGCATGGTCTGCTTCAGGTAAGTTATCAATAATGAGCCTGGCGCCCATGGCGCCAGGACTGACTATCTTTATGAGCCTGGCGCCATAGGCGCCAGGACTGTACCCAAACAGCCCTTAACTGGGTTTTTTGGGCATGCTCCAAGTGGCATGATGCCTGCTTCCGGGGCTGCTGGGCCTGGTCTGGTCTTCCGGGGGCAGGCATCATGACAGAACCTCCAATAAAAAGATAGAGATCTCAGAATCCCCTTTCCTCACTCTCGAAGAACGAAGACAGCGAGTGACTACGACCAGCCACAACTTAAAAGACCACCCATCCGGAGAGTCCCCGGCAGCGCCTAGACCTAACCCTCAAAAACAAGAGAGAAAAACGCGACAATCATCCTCATTGGCAGCCATCAAGATGGGCCCACAGACCACATAGCAGCCCTCATACTTACCGGCCAAAAGCCCAGCAAAAGAAATCTCCACCAAGAGCCCTCACAAAGGAAGTCCCGAGGAGGACTTAGAAATCTAAAACTGCTAAATACCACACGAAGCCTCAAATACGATGGATACTAAAACTAGAGCAGATCCCTGGGAACCACGATGAAGTGACATTAAATAGAAGAGCAGTCATTGACTTATTCAGTTACATCCTGAAACTCCGCTCAGTGAAATCTGCCGACTTCCAGATTGTCGACCCAAGCCACCAAGGTTCTAGGGCGATCTCACACCTATATATAGCGTCACAAACAACAAACAACGTCCTAAAATCTGCCCTTGAGGAACTCCTAATAATGGGCTACGATCTCACCGAATCCTCGAGAGAAATTAAAACATGCAACCATCGAGAAAATAGAGATTCTCAGGAGCACACAAAGGTAACTGATCATCCTCGATCTTCACGGCAAAAACTTCGCTCTCCACCGAAAAAAATTAATCAATACTACCGCCCTGGACCGAAAACCGAGTACCAGCAAAGCGGCCCAGAAACAAGAAATTACTCGGTCTGCTAAAAGTTCTGATAACCTAAACCCAACGCTCAAGATAACAAAAGCTTCCGAGACGCACGCCAGCCTCAAACACCTAAAAGAAGACCTAAAGCTTCAAAGGATAGTCCAGAACGACTTCCGCCTTGCGGCAGCAACTCCGCCCCCAAGCTCGTCTCTGCACTCCCTTTGGTCATGGCTCCCGAAAGCCCTGAAGTCAAACCAACAAAAATAGCCATTCGAGAAAATGATCTACAGCAACGCATCTGACAGTCGGAACCCGAACGTGCAAGACCAAATAAAAATGTGTTCATGGAACACACGAGGTTTTCTTCACTTAACAGAACCGGGTTCCACAAACTTAACTGATTACGATATTATCTGTTTACAAGAGACATGGCTTCTTCACCCTCCAGTCCTTGATGGCTACGAGATTCATGCAGTGTTGGCCAAGAAGGGGCCTTTAGGCCGCCCAACAGCGGGTCTTCTGATTGCAATCCGCAGTGGACGAGGCCTAATCGATTCACAAAAACTAAAGGAAAACCATTTCATACTGATGGTAAAGCTAAACTGGGTAACAAGAGATGGAAAATCGAACAAAATACTGACGAAGACATTAATAGTCGTCACTATTTACTGGAACCCTGCCACCATTGAATGCGCCAAATTTATCAGCATAATTGAACAAGAGTTGGATTGGGCGCAAGTCACACATCAACCGGATCACATAGTTTTATGTGGAGACCTCAATATCACCTGCCACTCCTCTGCTAATGCAAAGGGGTCTAAATTGAAAAAACCACCAACTGACCAGAGGTCAGTCAAATGGCAAAATCTTATGAAGTCCAGATCTTTCGACAACTTGGATCAAGTTTTCTCTGACCCAAACAGACTACCAACCTGGGAAAGAGCGAAATCGAATTCCACAATTGATTATATCTTTGTATCACGCTCTTTTTTACTGCACACCAATTCTTTTAAAGTGATCAAAACAAGGGAAAGCTACCATAACCTTCTTGAAACTACTTGGTCCTCAAATCCACCGTCTAACCACACCGTGATCGCAGATATCGAAGTTACCACGCAAGGAACAAGACTCAGGATAACTGAAAAGGCAATAACCACTATAACAGCACTATACAAAGACTGCAGCAATCAATCTCCTAGGACGGACGTGGACTACACACCACTATTGACCACCTTTAGAGTCCCACAAAGAAAAAAGAAGACAACTACATCAGACCAAAAACATACTTATGACAAATTGATTGCCGAAAATGAGAGAGCTGAGAAAAACAAAAAGACAAGCTCGGAAACTCGATTTCCCACAGTCCTCAGTCATCATCAAAGCCGCTGTCAAAATCTACAAATCTTGGCTAAGGGGCCATCGCCACAAGCTTTATCAACAAGATGCGGAAGATATCCTTAAGGCTATTACTGGCAACCATGCCAGAGACTTTTGGTCCCTGCTCCATTCAACAACGCCAGGTGCCCGGCCATGTCAATTAAATGGAATTGGCCAATCGGCATGGGAAGCTCACTTCAGAACCCTCTTTAAGAGTACCACAACCGTAGCTCCTATGACGGATAACAACGACACTCCTTGGATCTGTTTGGACAACATTGAAGATATCACAGCTTTAATCAAAAAGTTAAAACCATCACGTGCTCCTGGCCCTGATGGCATCACGAACCTCGACTTGAAATCCCATCCCGAAGTCTGGTCACCTCTCCTGAGTCAAATCTTCAGACGCTGCTCCGCCACAAAATCCATCCCACCATCGTGGACATGTGCAAATGTAGTGCCTATCTACAAAAAGGGAAACAGGTTAGACCCAGTCAGCTACCGCCCCATCGCCCTCCTCGATCCAATAGGCAAGTTGTTTGGGTCTCTACTCCTAAAACACTTCACCACTTGGGCCAATGAAGCTCCGTGCCAAGACAAACTACAAACTGGCTTTAAAAAGAACTTGGGGACAAACGCCAACATCTTAATACTGAGCGCTCTCAAAAGCAAAATCTTGGAGGGACGTCCACGTCTATTCCTCGCCTTTGTCGACCTTACACAGGTGTTCAACAAAGTGGATCGCGATAGATTGTGGCAGAAACTCGACCTATGGAAGTGTCCACCTGACATACTCTACCCAATCAGAGCTCTCTACTCCAATACTTCCATGCGGGTACACCTCAACCAACAAGGAGCTCTAACAGACAAAATAACTACGGCCAGAGGTGTTAAACAGGGCTGCCCTCTGGCCCCGGCACTGTTTTGGTCTTACTTAGGCGACTTTCAAGAAACTGAAAAAGTGGTCCGAGCTTTCCCCCCTAAACTCGGAGGAGACCAGATTAGTCGTCTTCTCTATGCTGACGACCTAATCCTTTTGGATAACACCCCAATAGGCCTACAACGCCAACTCACAAACCTACAACAATACATGATGGCAAACAACTTGGAAATCAACAAATCAAAAACAAAGATGATGGTTATCGAGAAATTTTCTAAAAAGAAAGCCACATTACCTCTAAAACTAGGCTCGACTACCATCGAGAAAGTCTCCAGCTTCAAATATCTTGGAGTTATCCTAGACAGCTCGCTCAGAGAAAAAGCGATGCAAGAGGCCTTGTACGCAAAAACTACCAAACTGGCCACACAAGAAAAAGCAATTGACATCAAATTTGGCAGATTCTCAATCATCCCTGTACGAGACTTCTACAAAAAGAAAGTTATACCATCCTTGACATATGGCGTCGACGCAATGCCGAACCTCCCCCCAGAACTGTGGCCAAAACTAGAAGCTACCTTCTCGAGATCAGTCCTTGGTCTCCCAAAAACAACTCCGATAACACTAATCAGACGCAAACTTACCCTGTCATCTCTAAAATCAATTACTGACTGCAACAGTGTTTTGTTGTACCGGAAATACATACAGAAAGACACCCCATACGCTTATCGACTGATAAGCAAAGAAATTCGACTCGGTACCTGTCAAATGCTCTCTCGATGGGAAACCAAAATCTTGACCATCTTAGACTCAGTCGCCTGCAACATGGAAGAACTTATCACCAATCCAGTCAGAGTCACCAAAAAAATCAAAGAACTGGACTGGATCAATACCAACGAAACTGCTATCAAGTATACATTTACTAGCCATCTTCCTCCCTTTTCCAAGAAACTAGATTCTATTCAACCATACCTGATACTATTCCCAAACAGATTGGCGCGAAACTACTTCTTGAAAATCCGACTGAATCTTCTGGAAACCAACGAAATCCTGGCGATTAGACAGCTATCTTCGAAAAGCTGCTGCCGTTTCTGCAATCCTGCCGCAGCCAAGAAATCCATACGACACCTACTTCTGAAATGTCCTGCGACGACAGATATTCACCGCACTTATCTGAAAGACATTTTCTCAGACTTCACCCTTCAAGACGAAGAATCGTGTTGGAACAAATTGCTAGACGGTGATAAACAGACATGGCAGCTAGCTACAATAAACATCATGAAACACATTCTCAACGTGCTTCTCCCGACGCAGATCTATTGCAATGTTCCACCGGCATCCTTGAAACAATTCTTCTTCTTCATTTAGACCTTCCTTTGTCCCGCAGGCACGCAAGACAGTTTGATATGTTTTACGAACACTTTGATATTTTGTTAAAAAATCTATAAAGATTATATACAAATAAAAATGTTTTTAAAAAATTAACAAAATATCATCATTGTATCTCATCCATGTACATACTTTGTTGGTCAGGTCTGAAGATTTCATCACAAGTGTATTCAAATTCCCCCATAAACAAATTCACTAGGAAAGGTGCATAACATGCCCCCATTGCCACACCCTTAATCTGTTTATACAAAACTTGATCGAATAAAAAAAATATTATGATACAAGTAAAAGCAACAAACTCTTTCAACATTGTAACTGATTTCATGAGGGAAGCAGATTTGGTATTATAGAAGTACTCAATGGTTGACAGAGCTAATTGATGATCCATAGATGTGTACAACGCCTTGACATCCATTGTGGCCAGAATTAAATTTGCATTTCATTCAATACCTCTTAGGATCTCTGACACATGCATAGTGTCCCTTACATATGACTTCAATTTCAAAACTTCAGGTCTCAGCAAAATATCTATACATTTAGACATATTTTCAGTTATCCTACCATTTCCACTCACAATTGGTAAAACGTCAGGCAGCTCTGCGTACGTCTTGTGCACGTTTGGTAGAAAGTAAATGTTAGGGATACGTGGTGTCTCACATACTAAGAAATCCTTTTCCTGATCTGTAATCAATTGTGCTCTATACCACATATCAATGAGTTCTTTATAACCAGAGATGGTTTTGATCACAAATTCTCAATTCATTTTTTCATAGCAACCAGGTTGCTGTAGATGCTTTTCAGCCATTTTAATATAGTCACTTCTATTAAGAATGACTGTTTTGCCACCTTTATAGGCCTCCTTAATAATCAAGTCATCATAACTACATAGCTTCTTGACAGCGGCTTGTTCTTTATAGCTTAAAATTGCACCCAGATGGGATACCCCTATTGCTTTTCTTGTCTGAAAATATATGGATGTCAATGATTACTGGTTGAATGAATATCAAGCAACTGTATTGTGTTTGTGGTAAAAAAAGCGACTTGGGTTTCAGATTAGTTTCAATAAGTACAGTACCTTCAATCTGTAAGTCATCCAAGATCACTTCAGGTACTATTTCTGAATTGTCTGAAAGAGACATTGCAATTGCAGTGTTCTGAATATCTTTAATCGTGAGAGTACTTAATTGTGGATGGTAACCTTTCTTTTAGCTTTTCCATGTTGAATTGTGGGAAAACGTCTTGAGTTTCAGTTTCCTGATGTATTTATAAATATCAATCTGTATATTAGTATGATCATATTCCTTTGTCGGTGAAAGGACAAACCCTGATTCAAGACCCTAGGTTCAGTGTTACGCTTCGGCAGCGCTGCTCTCGCCAATCTCCCTCAGCATTTACACCGGCTCACACAGTCCGGGGAAAGACATCGGTGTGGCAGCGTTATCGGTTTCCATGGAGACTGTATGGACGCCGGCATCGGCCGTGTCAGCTGACACGTTCATTACGTACAACGCGTACACCGATGCTCCGCCCCTTGCCTTCTTAACCCGGTTCCTCTCGGGGCTCGGTGCTGCTAATTGTAGTCTACACGTACCCTTACGTGTTTAGCCCCCATGCTAATTTCCTTCTTCAACCTTCCAACGTGTTTTCCCCTGGTTTTCGACTTTGCCTTCCACTCGGACTGCTTACGGATTGCCCTGTTGTCTTTGGTTCTACACGCTGTTACGACTCGGAACGTTTCCTGGATTGTTGGCGGCTTCCTGTCAGAAGTCATTTTTCCTACGCTCTGTAGCCTTTTTGGTTCCTTCCGCAAGGGCTGCATCGGAGCGGTCACCCCTGGCAATTTTGGGTTAACTGCCTCCAGTAAGTTCCCTACATTTCAAACTGTGCCCATTGCTTCCTGTGATTGTTTGTTCTTGAATAAACACTGCCTACCCTCGCTGTGAAGAAAACTACACGTTACCTTGGACATTGTGCTGGATTTGTACTCTTATCTGACACGTGCAGTTCAGGATGCTTTCCAGTTACATGCACCAACCCGTATCTAGCGCGTCCCTCGTGCCGTTCGGGTGTATCCTCCCTCTGTTACACCATTTCGCCGATGGCAGATTAGGCGTCATTGGTCCCTGTGTAGAGCTAGGATTCGAGGAAACTCCGGTATAGCAAGGGAAACCTGTGCCAGCAGTCTAGTTGTTTCACGTTGCCGTCAGGAACACGTGATCAGTCATCTGATCCCTCCGGCGTGTCGCTTCGGCTGAATGTGATGCTCCGTAAGTTCGCAGAGATTCTGACCTCCCGAACTCCATCCTATCGACAACTATCTAACTCTCTTTTTCTCACTAACGTTCCTTTTGGTTGTAGAATTGTATCTCATCTCGGGCTGCTCAGTTCCTCTCCCTCGATCAGTCCAGGGGATTCTCATGTTCCTTCAAGCGTGGCCTTCCATTTGATATCCCGCTCTAGACAGCAAGTCCGCCTAGCGGAAGTAAGTCCCATTCCTACATTTGACTTATCTTTACCTTGTTTAGAATCATACTTATCATTCTTCCTTTGTCAGTTGTTCTCCTCCTCTCTGGACTACAACTCCTTCAACTGCCAGGAAAGACCCATTCGAAGGATCTAACTCCAGTCATATCTAAAGTTAGTTTTCGTACTCTCCACATCAATTTACCCTTCATTCTGCCCTTCTTACAACTCACCTGTAATTCTCTCGTCCTGTAGGTCTCTTTCCACTACACCACTTAGAGAAGGGCCATCCTATGAGAAAGCTAGTCCTGACGTCCGGAGTCTTTCCTTCAAGAAGACTGATTCAAGATCTCCAGGTTTTTTTCCCCCAGAGGGTTTCCCTGGGGTTCGCGTTTCCCCTCACCGATTCTTATATGTTCGGTGCTAGGGGGGAACAGGGATTCCGGGGTGATTCTTCTCCGCTGCAGCATCCAATCAGGTTAGTGTTTTTACTCCTAAAATATCCTTTTGGGATTTGGTTACACAATACCGAGAGGTACTAATCTCAACGGATTTATAACTGTAACACCCTCACTAACTTTCCTGTTTATTATTTTCTCCTGTCGTTGTGTCCTTTCCAGCAGGATTTCCCTTTTTGCTCCTTAACCATCTCCTTCCAGGTTAGTTGTGCATTCTCTAGGGTTCAAGGGGAGTCCTTAAGTCACTTAAGCTAGTTCCTTATTGTCTTTTGCATTGTCCTTCTAGGCTCTGTGCATACTCTGCTACTCCAACCAACTTGTTATTCAGGTATTCATGAATTGTTGATTGTCCTTCAATTGCTATTCTCATCTGTACAGCGTATAACCCTTTCTGTGGTTTCTTTTCAGCTGTTGGTCTAGCGGTGCGTGTTTACCCCGCTCTTTTATTTGATTGATACCTCTGTCTGTCTTATCAACACAGCAGAGGGATACATCATAGAAAAGACACCTCTTCTGAGGAAGCCTGATTCACTGAATTCAGGATAGCTGAGGTTAAGACTGGTTGCTCCGAGAATTCCACCACTTCTGTCTTCGAGGTCCGGTTCCAATCTTCCGATCCTTGGTGTGGTGAGTAACATTCAGTCTCATCGAGGATACGATCAGATAAGTTAAGAACCAAATTAACTTCCTCCCTTATTTCTGTGGCATCCTGTCCTTCCTGGCTTCTGACCTGGTAAGCACGCCCACCTTGTTTCCTGTTTGGCCTGTTAGATCTTCTGCCCCCCCCCCGTTTCCCCCTTCAATGGGTCCCGTTGGTATAGTATTTGTGTGTACTGGATTATGAAATCTTACATGTTTGATTGGAGTGCGATTGTCTTTGCGATAACGCCTTATTTGGTCTAAAAAACCTTTTCTGACACTAGAGTTATTCTGATTACCAACATTGTCTAAGTGCCCATCTCCATCACTTTCCCCATTCAAGCTAGTTGGTGATGAGCCTGGCATACTACTTGTGGATGAAGCCCTAGTTCATTCACAATAATTCGATTGGAAGGTGTATATCCTATCCTACTTATTGTCCCTGTCATCACGAGATACCTTCCTAGCTTTTCTTAGTTTCACTTCCTCCTGATGTTTCCTAACAATGTCATCAAGTTTCTTGAAATTCTTTTGTTTGGTAGTTTCCAAAGCCTCTATCTCCTTGATCTCCCTCTACTATTTTCATATCTCCCACAACTCTTTTATGTTCCCTATCTGCCTGTCCAATGAAAAGTTGAATCATCACTTTTGAGCTGTTATTAAGATTTGCTTCCCACTGAACAGCAAGATCAGAATCCTCTGGTTTGTTGAAGTTAGGAAATGTGAGGACTCTGAGCCCTCGCGGTATTTGATCTTTTTCTAGGTAATTTATCACGGTTGCCTTCTCATAATTCTTACTGACTTCTTTAATAGACAGTCTTTCTTGTTTGATATCCCATAAAGCTATGTGTTACTTTCTCCCTTTTAGCTTTAGATAATTATCTTTAAAAAGACTATGGATTTAGGGCAATTAAGCACCATTAGGATTGACAGAAATGAATATTGGAACACCATGAGCAATTAGAGTCTGCTATTCACTATTAGGATTGTTATAGAAAAACTGTACATGTGAATTAGGAATGTGGTTTCTGTAGAAAAATGTATTACTGTGTGTTTAATTATACAAATGAATGTAGATACTACCTAGACAAAGCCCAGGTGGGTGAAACATTGGTACGTGCCGTCTAATCAGTCATTGTAGGAAATGGACATGTAGCATATGAATAATAGGATATGGTTACCATTACTGGCTTCAGTCATGTTAATGGACTCATTATACATTCTGAACCACAGTGCATAAGTGTCTGGACTCTTCGTTTTCTAATTAAAAAGGATATGCCATTTATCTGCAGAGTGCGTTTGAGGAGGAATGTCTGTTTAACCTGGAAATTATAACCAAAATGTAGACCTTTGCTCCTACCTACATGGGAACCTATCTGGCCGAAGAGGTTTGGGGGGGAAGGAGGATTATGGGATATCCTCCTTGGACAGCCTGTGGGTGGATGTTCACAGTGCTTTTGGGCATCGCCGGCCTCCCGTAGACTCTCGATCCCCCTGGGATATCAGTCAGACAGCTAAAGGCTGTTCTAATTGAGTGAACGTGGAAAAGATATTGCCATAAATGGTCATAGCTTAGGATAAGCAGGGAACAATGTTGCAAGAAAACGCCTTTCATGATCAAAAGGGATGTAACAGGCACTCCCAGGGGGTACACAAGCAGCTTCAATTACCAATCTGCTGTCCATCAGCTATCCACCTCCTGGGAGTAGTCTAGGCATGGTCTGCTATGTAAGGAAAGGACTACATGTACCATAATACATCTGGAAAGCAATGTAAAATCATGGAAGATATTGGAGAAAGTTCAGAAAAAAGTCATGTAGATCTAGACCAAGGTTCAAACAGAGGTCTGGGGTGAAGGTTAATGAATACTTAAATGTTGAGAGTGGTTGATTCATAACCCCCCCCTTCTTAAATTGATGTTCTTTGAGCGCCTGCAAGCACTGGACGTTTAAGCGGCAAGCAGGAATCTCCTGCTTTCCCAAATGACATTAACCTCTCCAGCTCTTTAACCATAGTCTATGTCTTTTCATATTTTCACATTTTATGTTTAGGGGTACAATCCTGAATTCTGTGTCCCTGTTATGTGAGCAACCATAAAAACGACATATGTACGCAAATATAAGCATGATGTTCCCCAGAGAGAGAGTGCACATGTGGATGGTTTCTGCAGGATTGGTCTACTTTTCTTAAGTGTCAATTAGATGATCACTGTCTCAGAATACCGTGACACCTTGTTATTTTTCAATTATTCCAGGGGCTCCCCCAAAAGACTAGCCAGTATCGCTCATTCCTACCCAAGGGAGCCGTCTGCTGGGATCCACAGGACAGGCAGTAGTGCCGGCTCATTCTGCCTTCCTCGCACAGTTGATCAATCAAAGTGTCTTCATACAGGAAACTGTCCACATGGACAGTGGGCTCAAAGCTCTGCTGCATCTAAAATAAATTAAAAGAAATTCTGTTAAGTCATCTTGGGGCGTTGCCGAGCTCGTGCAGAGAAAAGCTTTGACGTGCTAGAGGGAGGCAGGTAATAGCTAAGGAGTCTTTACGCTATGCCACTCTGAGCATGAAGATAAATCTTTAAACTTGATTTTTAACGAACATAATAAGCATCACACCAGAAAATACCCATGTTATCAAAACTTTAAAGAATAAGATGAAATACTAGTATTTACAAATCTTATCTTGAGTCTCACACCTCTGCACATAACCTGCTGTTGAGAGTGTGAGAAATGTAAGGAAGGCATGGTATTGAAGAAAGACAGACAGAAGTGACCACAGTTTTACAGTGTTTATTGAACTTTTAAGGGTGTGATAAACACCTATCTAAATCTAAAATGGAAGCAAGCTACGACCATCAAATAATAATAACGCAGTCCTAGTGGAGTCTCGTCAAAAATAAAATCCAATGCCAATCCTTACCACCAATTTACACCAATTTACAAATCGTGTTGGATAATGTTCATGAAAAATAAAGAAGTGTTCACAAAGAATATGTCAGGATGTTCAGGCCGTGGGCCTCCCTTCCCCACGCTTCAGCACGGGACAAGGTGGTTCACTCGAATATAGCACACACTCTGGCTTCTTCTGCATGAGTATACAGTTCCATTACCAACATCAGGGCCTTCTGTGTTTCTTTACTCATCAGTCTCTTGATTCAGAGGGCCCGATATAGCAAAACAAAACACAAAGTTCTTTTCCTCTCACAAGTATTCAATTCAGATGATTCACTCCGTCTAGTTCACACTTGCCTTTTTGTAATCACAGTTTACAATTTTACACTCTCAATTGGATACCTAACATAGACATTCTAAGGAGCACCCACGTGGTGCTGGACCACTCTGTATGGTATCTATTCTACTTCAAAAGTTCACTCACTCCTTGGATATTCAATTATATTCTTGTCATTCATCACACACGCCTTATGCTTTGCTCGTTGCAGCTTTCTTCATACAGCATTGTCGCTTGCGACCCTGGGTCTAACACAGTCCGGTATGCTATCAGTCTACCCGACTCACTGGCTGTGCTGACTTTACTGGAGCGGCCTTGGTGCAGGAGCCAAGGACAGTACCACGGCAGCAATCTCTCCTCCCCGCTTCGTCTATCGATGCGGGAGAACCCGGTGTACCTTAGACACACAATGTACCTTTCTTCAGCATTAGTTTCTGGTCTTATGTTTCTTATCCTCAATGGCTCTTGAAAGTAATGGTTTTCTTTCGTTGACAAGGCTAAGGGCAATTCCCGTCTTGCAACCCTTTCTGGTTTTGCCATCTTTCTCCTCGTGTTAAACCGCCATCTCTGAACTGCTGCTTCCTCGTGTGGTATGCCTCGCTCAGGGTGTGCTTCAGTGCTCTGCCTTTCATCCGTGTGTGGAAGTGTGATGGAAGTCAGGTGTATGTAATATTCTGTAATTGCCTGACACCTCCTGACCCTTGTGTTGGGACATGTCAGGTATACAGCTCGGGTGTTAGTCCATTTTCTTTCATGTTGGGCTGTCTGTGAAAAAGTGTTTGTGTCAGGAAAGGGGGGTTAGGGGGTAGAGTTCCTAGTTATCCTACTTGGTAGGATGGGGAAAAGGTGTTATTAGGAAAGGAATTCCGCATCTCAACCTTCGGTATCCCATTTCCACTCCCCAAGGACCCCTCATCCAGGTGATCCTCCCGCACTGGTCTGTTAGGCAAGATTGTATGCAGTATTTGGAAGACTACACCAACCTGGTACTCCTGGGAATAGGGAACCCAACCTTTGGTATACATCTGTACTATACAGATTGGTAGAGTGGCTGAGCAGCCAGGTTTATCTCAAGAGGGGTCAATGTGAGCAGTAGGGTTTTTACACAGAGATTCACAGTGGCAAGCATTCAACTAAACTCTTACACTCACATTTTCTTGATTAAACTATTATTAATGTATATTTTTTTGAAAATCATTTTTTATTACGTTTCGCATGTGTTATAACATCACAGAGTATATGCAGAAATGGAATAACAGAAAACCAATCATAACACGTCCCTCCCCGACCCCCCCCGCATTCCTCCCCCTCCCTCCTCCAGTTCAAGTTCTCATTTGCTGCTTGCTTAACGGGTTCTTAAAGAGCATAGCGGTACTACCGTGATGTGTGACTTTAGCACACCAAAGTCATGAGCCAAGTTTCGGGAAGGTCACAGTCGAGTTAATGGGCGGCCGCTTATCACCACCGGGAGAGGGGCCCCTGGCCAGGTTGTATCACATTAGGCAGGGCGCCCGTATTTATCAAAGAAAGGCAGCCACGTCTCTTCAATGTTTGAGTTGGCCTCGTCAAGTAGATGTGTGAGAAATTCCATGTCGTAAATGGCCCGCACTTTGGTGACCCCTGCTTTTTCCCCAGGCATGCCGGGGTTTTTCCATTTCTGTGCTTGTCATGCTGCGAGGCGGGTGGCGCCTGTGGAGCCACTGGCGGCGCGGATACTATCCTGTCGCACATGCCGTCTACCCGTCACGCCCTCCTTCAGCACCGTTCTAGTGGTTGCACGCTGACGCGGCTCAGAGCTTAAAGCCTGCTGCTTCCGGGTTGCGTACACGTTGCAACGCTTCCGGTTTCGTTTCGAGAGTGCTGTCTGCTCTGTGCCTTTCTCTGCCATTTCTAGTGTCCTTTTTCCCATCGGGCCCCGATCCCTATCGGGTCCCAGTCCTCCTCTCTCTTGTTGTCTGCTTCCTCCTTTGTTTCCGTAGCCTTGCTGCTCCTCCTCAGCTCTCCCTCCGTCTTTCTAGCCTGCCCCCCTTCCCATCTTACGCTCACCCTGAGTTCCTTACCTCTTTTCTGGTTATCCTCCTTGTTCCCGACTCTTCCTCTGCTGCCTGCTGTCTTCTTGCTTGCTTCCCTGTGTACCGGACCCCGGCCTGTTTTCGGATTGAGTATTCTTACCATTTGGAAACCTTCTTCTGTTGCTTTCCCGTGTACCGGATCCTGGGTTGCATATTGGACTGCCGTCTTCTCCTTGTGTCATTACCTTGAACCTGGTTTCCCCCTGTGGAATACCTTACTCCGTATGGACTGCCTTCCTCCGGAGCACCTACAGAATTCCGCTGATCATCTCTTCTGCCCGGCCTCGTCTTCAAGAGTACCCATTACTCATATCCTGAGAGTCACTGAGGTCGCTCAGGGGTTTTTTGTGCCTTTGGGCTTTTTCCCCTTTCTGGCGTTCCCGGGTGGGGGCCCCCTGGTGCCCCTTTCGGGTGGCACGATGGCTTCCTTCCGTGGCCGTCCTGACCTACACAAAAAAAAGGAGCGACCAAGAAGAAAAGGAAAGAAGGGTACGGAAAGGAAGGACGAAGGTGAGGAGCTAGGGGAGGGTGGAGAATCAGAATCAACGTACTCTGACGAGGATATCACCGATCCCGGTGACAGTGCTAGACAGTACCTGGCCGCCACCAACATGATCTGTAGCATATGGTCCTGGGTGTCTTCCTGGCCTTCCCCAGAGTCTATTCCAAAGAGGAGAAGCCAGGGGCAGGAGGATCGTTCAACCCCATCAACCCCTTTAATCCAAGATAACACCTCCCCCCAGTACTTTTGAACCACTGGGCACCCCCACCACATGTGGATATAATCCCCCCTCACTGTCCTACATTTCCAGCAATGCGGGTCGTATCCTGGCCTCATTCTGGCAATCCTCTGTGGGGGATAGTGCCATCGATGTAAAACCTTGAGGGCTTGATGGCGATATTGGAGTGAGGTTGTGGATCTGTTGGCCCGCCTGCACATTGCCGTCCATCTTTCGTCGTCGATTTCCTCTCCCAGATCCCTTCCCCATTGCGTGCGTGCCGGTGGTGGGTCTCTTGGGGTGGAAAACAGGAGGAGCCTGTAGAGGCGGGATATTATCCCCTTAGAGCCGCTGGCAGAGAGGAGAAGTTTCTCGAAGTCTGTAAGGTCCCTTCTGAGGGTGTCCCCCCACGATGGTTCAATGAGGACTCCCTTGAGTTGAAGATAACGGAATGGGGACAGAGTACCTATTCCCAGGGCCTCCTCCAGATCTCTCAGGGGTAGGAACGTGCCCCCGGCCCAGAGGTGGCCGGTCCTGCTAAGGCCGGCTTCAAACCACTTTTGGTATGCCGCTGGCTCTGCTATTTTAGCTAAGAAGGGGGGGGCCCAGATGCAGCTCAATGGGGAGGGCCAGGTCGTGAGCCAGCGATAGTAACCTCCCTCCTTCCACAAGGACCACAGTACTTTCAGGACTGGGTGGTTCAGGACACTTCTAGGGATGTTTTTCCTAGGGACCCAGAGCCATTCCTCCACTGTGACGGGCGCGAGAACCCTATTATCCATGGCCACTCATTGTTTTTCCGTGCCTGGGGTAAAGTGGTCGGGTAGGATCCTTAGCTGGGAAGCCCTATGGTATGTTTCTAGGTCAGGGTATCCCACCCCACCCTCATCCTTCGGCCTGGTCAGTACCTCGTAAGAGATCCTGTGTTTTTTGCCCGACCAGAGGAAGTTGAGAAGGACTCGCTTCATTTCCGTGAAGAATGTTTTGGGGATCAGCACCGGGAGCATTTGGAAAAGGAATAGGAACTTGGGGAGGATAACTATTTTTATAAGATTAAGGCGTGCCATCCAGGAGAGACCCAACCCCGCCCACCTTTCCACGTCTTTTCTGATTGCTGACCAGAGGGCGGGGGAGTTGGCCGAGTAAAGGTCAGTGGGGTCGCGTGCAACCTGGACCCCCAGATACCGGAATCCCTCTTCCCATAAGGTAAAGGGGAGCCCCTTCACATAGGCTATCTCTGGGTCCGATAGGTTTCCCCCCATGAATGCCACCGACTTCTCAAGGTTAACCTTGTACCCTGACAATTCCCCGTAACGTGAGAGACCCTGTAGCATCACGGGGACCGTCTGGGACGGCTTTGTGATATAAAGCAATGCATTGTCTGCGAAAAGGCAGATTTTGCAGTGTTTGTCTCCTATCTGTACCCCCCCGATGGCCTCGTTGTTGCGGACCGAGATTGCCCATGGTTCCATTACGAGTGCGTAAATTAACAGGGACAGTGGGCACCCTTGTCGTGTACCTCGCTCGAGGGGGAACACTCTCGACTCTGTCCCATTTGTTACTACTCTGGCAGAGGGAGAGGAATAGAGTCCGGACATCCAGCCCAGCCACCTCAGGCCCATGCCCATAGTCGCGAGAACCTCCCCCATGAAAGCCCAACTGACCCTGTCGAAGGCTTTCTCCGAATCCAGGGCCAGTAGGAGTGCACCCTCGCCCCGAACCACCCTGGAGGAGAGCACGTGGAGAGTCTTCCGCATGTTATCAGAGCCCTGCCTGTTTAGGACAAATCCTGCCTGATCGGGATGTATCAGGCGAGGAAGGCAGCGCTCCAATCTGGAGGCCAGGATTCTTGCAAAAATTTTGGCGTCCAGGTTCAGGAGCGAGATAGGTCTATAGGACCCGCATTCCCTCTGGTCCTTGCTGGGTTTAGGTATCACAGTGATGAGGGCCTGTAGGAGCGTCGGTGGAATTGACTCCCGGTTCCTGATCTGGTTAAATAGTTTGGCTAATCGTTTTAGCAGGACAGATTGGGTCTGCTTGTAAAAGTCAGCCGTATAGCCGTCACCCTCGGTGCCTTTCCCGCTTTCAATCTCTTGATGGCGCCTTCCACCTCCTCCTCGGATATCTCCCCCTCCAGGGAATCTAGCTCCGCTTCGGACAGCTTAGGCAGAGGGTGCTCTGCCAAGTAGGTACGGATGTCATCTAGTGATTCACCTGCCTGCCTAGAGTAGAGTTTGCTATAGTAGTCAGCAAAACATTCCACAATTTCCTCCCGGCCTCTATGGGTCCCGCCCCCCCATCCCTGATATGAGCTACTCCTCTCTCAGCTCTACAACCTCGGGTTCTCTGTGCCAAGAGGGTACCGACCCTATCTCCCCGCTCGTAGTACCTTTGCTTAGTGTAACGCATTTTCTTGATGACTTCCCCTATAAGGACCGTGTGGAGTTCCTGTCTTTTACCTTGCATCTCCTCCAGAAGAGCCCCACGGTCCACCCCTGGGAGGCCCAGCCTGGCTCGTAACACGGCCAACTCCGCACAGATTTTTTTTTCAATTAGCCCCCTTTCCCGTTTGCGCCTTGAACCTTCTGCGATAAGGAGACCCCTAAAGATGGCCTTTGCAGCTTCCCATACCATGGACATATCGGTCTCCCCAGTGTCATTTATCTCAAAGTAGGCCAGCATTTCTTTCCTCATAAAGTCCCGAAATACTGGGTCTCTGAGGAGCGTATCGTTACATCGCCACCAGGAAGATCTTGGGGAGACGGGCAGAGACCAATGGGCTATGAGTAATTCGTGGTCAGACCATGTGATAGCTTCTACCTTAGGTTGTTCCACCACCCTGTACCCCTCTTCGGAGACAACAAGAGGTCGATTCTGGTGTAGGTGCAGTGCAGAGGCGAGAAAAAGGTGTATCCGCCCTGGCCTGGGTGTGTTTTACGCCAAACGTCCACCGAATAGTGTTCCCTCAGAAGGGTTTGCAGGGCCAGGTTATCTTTAGAAATCCCCTTGGGTGTCCCACCTCCTTCGCGGACCACCAATCTAGACGGGGATCCGATATCAGGTTAAAATCCACCCCCAGTGTCATGGTGCCCTCCGCCCATTCGTCCATGAGATTAAAGATCTGGGTAAGGAAGCATACTTGCCCCGAGTTGGGTGCGTATAAAGTGGCCAGGGTGATGCGCTCTCCCTCATAGGTTTCCTTAATACCTAGGAATCGACCCCCAAAGCCCCTCTTGGTTTCCACTCCCGTGAGGTGAAACGTCCTGCCAAGGAGAATGCCAACCCCTTCCTTTTTTGAGCTCCTATGGGAGGCCCAGTAGTTGCTACCAATCTCTTTCCCCTTTATTTTCGACTCTTTTCCTTGCCTGTAGTGTGTTTCTTGTAGGAAAGGCGTTGTTTGCGGAACAAATTACTCGTAAGGGACCTTTTGCTCTGGGAGTTGAGGCCCTTGACGTTCAGCGTGCCTATCTTTCCTTCAATCATTGTCATCTTTCATCTTGTGCTCCATAAACCCCTCCAAGTGTCCGCTACCTAGAACCCGTTGCAGGATTAGTGTCCATGACTCGAGCTGGATTTCCCCCTTCCCCTTAGCCCCGTCAAAAGCTCCCTCTCCCCTCCCACCTTCCCTCCCCTTTACCCATCTTGTGGGGCGTTGAAGCGAGCAACGAACCGCCAGGGTCGCTACCCCGGCCCCGGGAAAAATCATTTTTCAGTATGACACCTCGCGTCATGCCTTTCTCTGCTGCGTGTCAGCCCATTGGTGTTGGTGGTGGGGATCCGGAGGTGGTGCCCCCTCCCTTATTTACCCTCCAACCTTGGCATGTGATCGACAACTGTCATCCCTCTTGGAGCATGTCACAGTTCGGGGTCGCGTGCCGCCTGCAGTACTCCGAGGAGAATCGTAAAGTGTCACACTATGGAACCATAGAACAGCCTAAAAAATGGGCAACATTTCAACTCTGACCTGGGTCATTTGAACAATAAACCCCCCGTAAACCATGGAAAGAACATACTGCGCCCAACGAGGTCTTCGAGGTTGCAATAAGTGTGGAAAGACCTGAGTCGGGCCATAATACGGCGACCAAGCCTTAAGTGTCACACACGTGCTCATACGGGGTCCCCCCGTTCCGTAGAGGGGTGTCTGGTCTTCCAAAATTTGCGTGAACCTTTGACTTTCAGCTTCCCTTGAGAGAGGTCGGGGCCCCGAGGGACATGGCTGCGGTCTCTGCGGGTTCCACTCTGGTCTCCAGACGATCCCGCTTGGTCGCCCGTAAGGTCATCCGTGGCCCTCTTAATGTCTATTTCTGTGACCAGTTGGTATCTCTGGCCCTGCCACTCGAACGCCAGGTAGAATGGGTGACTCCAGCGATATCGTACTCCCTTTTCCTGTAGCCATCTGGTTATGGAACCGCATTTCTTTCTCATCTGGAGCGTGAGGTTCTTGTTCTTGCCCGCTCTAGCACCCTAGCCTTGTCTCTGTAGTAATGAAACCTTGCTAGGACCAAACGTGGGCCCCCGCCTCTGCCGCCAGCCCGGTGGACCCTATCGAGGAGAAGAGTTTCACCTGAGTCGGATCCCAGGACAATTCGGATGATGTCTTGAATTTTACTTTCCAGTCCCACCGGGGTCTCCCCTTTGGTCTCCTCGAGGCCGAAGATTCTCAAATTATTCCTCTTCTCCCAGTTTTCCATATCATCAACCTTGAGCCGGAGATCTTCCTCGCGGCGTTGCAGTTCCTTGAATTTGGTGTCCATTTGCATTTCAAGGAGATCCGTTGATACTTGGTTATTCTCGACCCCCTCCATTCGGTCCTCTAATGTGGAAACCTTGGCCATGAGATCAGCCAATTTGGCCCCCATGTCCGTCCTCATGCCTCTGATCTCCTCAAGGATCATTTGAATGTTACACTGCATGGCATTCATATCTGGGGGTTGTGTGGTAGTAGGGCCGGTTTCCATCGTGTGGTGTCCTGGGGTGAACTGGTATTTCGCAAGAGTTTCTCTCCAACTCATGGGGTGTTGTTCGCCTTGGGATGCCGGGTCCTCTCAGGATGTCTTCTAGGAGAAACCCGGGGCCCCGGGCCACCCGTCCCGTCGCTTTAGTAGCTCAAGTCTTTGTGGTCATCTTTCAGGTGGTGGTGTTCCCCTGTAATTTCGCGAGAGGCGCTGCCCTCCTCGGTGCGATTTTATGTCACTGAGATTCACTGGTTCACTATGGTGGTCCTCTCGGAAGGTCCGGGCGGGCCTTAGCCGGCGGCGGAGGTGCGAGACTGGGGGTTCCCACGTTTGGGGGAAGAGACCGGCCTGATTTGCTTCCTGTGTCCCCTAGATATGGTGGGCCCCCTGCGCTGGAGTGGTGACCACAGAAGAGTGCTGATGGGGGTGTTGATTCTCAAGGAGCCCCCTGGGAGGGGTGCGACGCTGTTCTTCACCCGAGGCAGCTCCCACGTGATGGTCTCGTGAGGTAGCGCCCGCGGGGAAGAGTGCAGCTGGTGAGCGAGGGCCCCGATGTGGCTCCGCAGCGGAATGCAGAGCTGGAACCAAGAGGCCCAGCGATCAGACCCCTCCAAGTGGGGCCCGTCCAAGCAGAAGGGCAGGCCGAGAGGTGGGGGGGGCCAGGCGCGCTCCCGCGATGGCCTGAGCCTACCCCCGGCGTTTGCGTGGGCTCCTCTGCCTGCCGTCACTGTCCCTAGGAGGTGAAGGTCGCCAGGGAAGGCCTCCGGTATCTTTATGGCGGTTATGTTGTAGTGTGGGTGGGCCAGTCACAGCGGGGCAGAGTACAGCAGGCGAGCAGGGACCCCAATATGGCTCTGCAGTGTGATGTGGGGCTGGATCCACGAGGCCAAGAGAACATGCCCCCTCAAATGAAGCACATCCAGGGAGATGGGCAGGCTGAGAGGTGGCGGGGGCCCAGGCGCGCTCCCGCGACGGCCTGAGCCTGTCCCCAGCGTTTGCGTGGGCTCCTCTGCCCGTCGTTACTATCCGCGGAAAGTTGTGTAGGGCGGGCCCCACTGTGGCGGTGACAGCGATGCTATGGGGGGGGGGGCGAGGGCCGCCGAGGCGGGCCTCCGTTCGCCTTGTGGCGGTGGTGTTGCCTGGGTAGGCGGGTCGCAGCGGTGAGGCCCGGGCGCGATTCCCGCGTCGGCCCGGGCCAAATTACGCTGACGGTACCTGGGGTGATCGGGGAGGCACGGCTCCCCGGGTGCTCCGGGTGGCAGGGCGCCGCAGTCGCTGCACCCGCCGTTCCAGTGCGGTAGGCTGCCGTGTGCCGCTTTTTGCCTGGGGTGGGGGGGGCAGGCTGCTGAAGAGCGGAGGAGATCCTGGGGGGGTCCACCCAGCCCCGCGATGTTGTGCCTGGCAGTATTCGGCCACGGGCGAACGCGGCAGAGGGGCCGGCTCCTCCTCCCTCGGCGCGGCTGGCCAGCACACGGATCTCGAGAGAGCGCTTGGGGGAGGGGGAGTGCCACAGTACGCAGTCAGCTAGTAGGAGAACGGGGGCACCTCTGGAGTCCGGGCAAACTCCCTCTTGTTCCTCAGCGATTTCTTTTCTCAGATTATGCTGGGAATCGGGGCTGGTAAAACGTTAAAGGCATGTCTTGCAACTTATTTCCCGGGGCCAAGTGGGGAGCTCGAAGTTCAGGCAGCCATCTTGCCTGCGCCCCCTGGTGGCTTCCCCATTAATGTATTTAACAGTCAGTTGAATAAGCCTTCTTCAGAAGGGAGCAATATATAACTAACACAAAAATACACTTCAAAATACACACTCTTAGTTTCTCTAAATCAGCAAGTACCCATTTGGGATGGCACACAGATGGTTCCAACGCCCTTAGGTGACTTAAATAACTAGGACACTGTGGACATTAATATATCACTGGTACATTTAGAGCAATACTGAGTTTGATGTCAAAGAAAAGGGTTTGGGAACAAAGCAAATGTTGCACAAATATTCTGAAGCAGGTAAGTACTTTTGAACCCCCAATGCAAAGTAAATGAACCCTTTCCTGGAGGAAAAGTAAAGCACAAAGTCAGAGGTAAGAAGAGTCTTTTAGGGAGCCAGGCCAGCCAATGTTCATTGAGCAAAAGTCTAGGTGAGCTGAAGCACTTCTTGCAGGTCAGTAAAAATCTTGCACAATGTTTTAGAAGTCTTTGTAGAAAAAATTCAATCACTTTAGGGCCACAAGCTGGGAGGCTTGTGAGGAGCAAAGCTGCAAGCAACTCTGCAAAGCAACCAAGAAAAGTCTCAAATGAGAACTAGCAAGGCTACACATCAAGAGGTAAATCCCCTTAGTTTTTACAGTACCTTTGGTTAGAATAAATTGGTTCCAGCTGGCTTCTGTTCCTGTGTAGGTCTGCAGATCCTGTTGTTCCTGGGCCTCAGTCGTGGGAACAAGAGGGAGGACGTCTGGGGACTCCTGCACTACGAATGGAAGGTCGGCAGCAGCAATGGGCAAACTTCAGATCAGCTGCACTTCGTGGTTCCAGCTCCTCGCAACTCTCGCAAATAGCACCACTGCAGTTCTCAGATACCCCCTCGAAACATGCCCTGACAACAACCCAGAGGCCATTCTGTCAGTTTACAACACTGCCTTGCGCCACACCTTGGATCTTCACGCCCCTCTCAAAACTAGCACTCGGGAAAAAAGACCACCACCACAGCTGGTTCAACAAAGACCTAGCAAATCTCAGCAAAACCAAGCGTTCTAAAGAACATATCTGGCAGAAAAACCCCTCCCTGAGCATCTGTGCCAACTCCTACAAACTTGCCATCATGAACACCAAAGCCAGCATCTACAATACCAGCAACTCAGAAGCCTAGTCTAACACAAAAGAGCTATTCAAAATCCTGAACGAACTGGAAACCCCAGTCCCAACCGTCTCTACCTTTCCCAAAGACAAAGCCTGGTGCATGTTGGTACAATCCAACCTAGCCAACAAAATACAGAACCTTAGAAATAAAACCATCCTCAAGAAAGCACAGATCCCTCAAGCCGAATCCTCCCACCCTACATCCTCCCCACCCACACCCTTCATCCCCCCTTACAGTTCACTCCTATCACCATGGCAGAAACCATTACCATCATCCAACACCTCAAAGCCTCCAACTGCACTGGTGACCTCTGCCCCTCACGCATCAAACTCTGTGCCGAGCCCTTGGCCCCCGCCATTACTAAATCAATGCCTCCTTCAGCACCTGCACCATACCCACTTCCATCAAAGAAGCCTGGGTCAAGCCATTACTGAAAAAAACCTTCCCTTGATCCCACTCTCTCCACCAACTACCGCCCCATCACAACAGTCCCATTCTTCTTGAAAGTCCTTGACCGCACTGCCTACCTACAAATCCAAACCTACCTCGAAACCCACTCCCTACTCCGGCTTTAGACCAAGACATAGCACGAAATCCGCCCTCTTCGATCTTAAAATACAACTTGACCTCATTTGCGACAAAGGAGGCCTCGCCATTCTCATGCTACTCGACCTTTCGGCAGCCTTCGATCTCGTAGACCACGATATCCTCTGCCACCGCCTCACCACCTCCTTCAACTTTTCACAAGAAGCAGCCAAATGGATCAAATCCTTCCTGAGCAACCAAACCTCTAGGGTCTTCACCGGCACGGAAGCAGCAGACCCCATCCCAGTTCCCTATGGTGTCCCACAGGGATCCTGCGTCTCACCCACTGTGACAGACCACTCAGACTAGGCAGGTAAGTTGAACAAAAGACAGTCTTTATTGACTTGAGAACAAAATAAAATAATAAATCAGAGTTTCCGTTGTCTTAGTTCAGCAGCTGTTCTTCTTCTTATAGGTCTTCTGAGAGGGTATGGCAGAAACCTCGGGTTAATCCTCATAAGCCCATTGATATGAGCTTGTGGCCTCCTCGCTTCCAAATCGATTCTGCAAGAAGAAAGAACTTCCCGTCAGTCCTTCTTCTCTCTTGGATTTATATAGGGGCTGGACACTGTTGAACCAATCAGGTCCCTCCTCAGCTCAGAGGCTTGAAAAACCCTGCCAAGCCCCACCCCCTACCTTCTGTGCTACCCGTCGCCATGATGCCTCTCTGCCATGTGCCGTGAGGTGAAGATCGGGTTTTATGTTTTCAGAGTTCCCCACCGTTGGTAAGGTGAAATTGCTTTTAACGTATCTCCTCTCGGCATCTTTCAGCCTTCTTTCGAGCGGCAGCTCATGTGGTCCTTTTGAACCTCTTTTCTTCATCCCCAGTCTGTGGCGTCTTGGCCCAATAACACTTCTGTATTTCGGGTTTTGCTGGGAAAGCAAGCTCTGATCCCGTTTGTCTTTGCCATCTCCCAGGATTTCAGCCCCGAACACGAAGCCGCACAGCCTCGTTCTTCTCTCCCCCGTTACTCGTTCTGGCTGAGTGTTCGCACCGCGGTGTCCGCGGCTCAGATGCAACATGCCGCCAGTGCAGGAGTTAGTCCTCCACCTTGGTATTGCAACCCGCCCTGATTTCGGGTCGCTATTACCCAAACCCAGGTAACACATATCGCGGTTGGCTCCTATGTCTGCCTCCGACCACGAGGACTGGCTTCCTACTGTGGCCCCCTCCTCCTCCTTCCGGGCCATTTCTTCAGGCTCGTGTTTTATTTCCCTGGCGTGTACCACAGTGCTTCCCGCGGACCCCTCCTCCGGGTTTATGTGTTCGATGTTTGTCTGGAGTCCCATGTTTCCTGGACTGTTCCTGGTCTTCTGGCTGTTACACCCACGTTCTACAACACATACACTAAGGACCTATTCGATCGCCTTGACAACCTCAATATCCTGTACATAAATATTGCCGATGACACCCAGATCCTCCTCAAACCATCTGGCACATATCCCTAGCTAATCGCCACCTAGCCTCCAACTATCGCCCCATCTCCCTCTTACCCGTTCTATCTAAACTTCTTGAACGCTTTGTCTATGCTCAACTCTCTTCCTTCATTTCTAACCTTTCTCTTCTCCTCCATACTCAATCTGGCTTCCGCCCTCACCACTCCACGGAAACTGTCCTCACCTCTGTTCTCAACTCTCTCCTTTCTGCCCGCTACTCTAAACACTCCTCCATACTAATCCTTCTCGACCTCTCTGCTGTCTTCGATATTGTTGATCACCCTCTACTCCTTAACTCTCTCTCATCCCATGGTTTCAAAGACTCTGTCCTCAACTGGTTCTCCTCTTATCTTTCCAACCGCACCTTCGCAGTTTCCTGAGTGGTAGCACCTCCCCTAGCTATCCGCTCAACCATGGCGTTCCCCAAGGATCCGTCCTTGGCCCCTTTCTCTTCTCACTTTACACTTTTTTCCTAGCTCCTATCATCTCCTCGTTTGATGCCTCACACCATTTCTACACTGATGCCACCCAACTCTTCCTCTCCTTCTCTTCTTTCACCTCTGACATCCATCTTAAGCTCTCTTCCTGCATTTCCATGATTAAATCTTGGATGTCCTCTCACTTTCTTACCCTAAATAAGTACAAAACAGAAGTCCTTTTCCTCCCTGCTATCACACTTCCTCCTCCACCCCTCCTCCTATTCTCTTTTCCCCTTCCAAACTCCCCATCTCTCCCCATGCCCATAATCTTGGCCTTCACATTGACTCTAATCTATCCCTGTCTCACCATATCTCTCATGGCCAGATCATGCTGCTTCCAGCTCTATATTATCCGTAAAATTCAACCCTTCCTAACCTTCCATGCTACTAAACTCCTAGTCACCTCCCTCGTCTTCTCTAGACTTTTCTACTGCTCCACTTTTCTTCGGACTCCCTTCCACTCACCTAACTCCACTTAAATCTATCTACCACTCTGCTATCCGTTCCTTCTTTCTTCTTTCGCCACATGATTCCATCTCCCCTTCTCTCTCCTCATTAGGTTGGCTCTCCTTTCACTCCCAGTTAAAATTCAATTTCCTCTGTCTCGTCTTCAAATCCCTCTATGGTCTTGCTCCACCCGACCTTTCCTCCCTCCTCTCTTTCTACACTCCTTCTCGCTCTCTCCGCTCTGCCGAACTTTTCCAACGCACTCCTCTTCCTCCACCCTGTGCCCCATCCCACTTCCGCTCCTAACTACTTGCTCCTTTCCATTGGAACCGCCTCCCTCTCCCTATCCGCTCTATCTCCTCCTACTCCTCCTTCCGCACTTCTCTTAAATCCTATCACCCTAATATCTTCTGCTGCCTAACTCATTTCGATCCTAAAGCACATCCTATCACCTTCTTGCTACTTCTCTCACTATGGTCATACACCAGTGATGTTATGACACATCACTCATGTAAATTGTTCCATATACTGTTTTCTGCTACTTGATTCACTTGTTGTTTTGTAATGCTTGTTGTATTCTCAGTGGTCCTCTTGTAAAGCACTTTGGCGTAAAGCGCTATATAAAAATGTAATAAATACAAAAGAAATACAAATACATATGACCACGACTGCGCAAACATCAATCACATCTACAACATCATACAGGCATGGATGGCAAACCACCACCTATGCCTAAATGATGATAAAACCGAGCTACTCATTGTCGGACCCCTCCATCCCCTCAAACATCTTGATCCTGCCTACTCTGCCTTCATCATCGACGGAAACAGCATCCCTGTCTCCCCTCATGTGAAAACACTAGGAGTCTACCTGGATGCTGAACTCCACCTGAACAAACACGTGAAAGCAATGACCTCTTCCGCTGTATACTCAACCAAATTCCTCAATCTCTCCAGAAAATTCCTCACCCCTAGCAACTGCCTCACTCTTGCAAGATGAACCGTCGGTAGGAAACTTGACTACTGCAATGCCATCCTAGCAGGGACCTCCAACAAGAATCTCAATAAATTACAACTCACACACAACAACGCCCTCAGAGCAGTTTGGGGCCTCAAACGCTCGGAGCACATCTCCCAAATCAGACGCGTAACCCACTGCCTTCCCATTAAAGCACACATTGACTTTAAAATACTCTCCACCACCCACTGCTGCCTCTACAACACAGCCCCCCATCTCACGCACCGCCTCTCCAAGAAACCCAATCCACAAACCTTACGCTCAACTCCCTCCATCCCACTTACTACACCTAGATTCAACAGAAAACGATCAGGGGGCTCCTGCTTCACTGTCATCGCGCCCACACTATGGAACACGCTCCCTCCCACCAGCAGGAACGCACCTTCCTACCTTGCATTTCGCAAACAAGTCAAAACCACACTTTTTAACAAATATGCATGATTACCTATGCAACTACTGTTGACTGTACTGTACTGTAACTACCTATGACTTACTGTATGTAATCTAGCGGCGTGATACCTCTGGGCCGTCGGCGCGTATAACAAAATAAATAAATTAAATGAATAAATACCACTATCGACTTTCCTTGCATCTCGGGTCCAGCATTCTGTTGAGGTGGCTCAGTCTCGGTCAGTCCTGCTTCCTGGGAGTCTGGAGGATCTTCCTGCAGCTCGGGTCTGACTTAAAGACACTCTCTCGATTCTGGTGTACCTCTCCCTGGTACTTCGGTTCCTGCCGCAGCAACGGAAGTACAGCCAGCTCCACGAGGTTTTCCAGATGAGCTCGTATTGGGGTTGATTAGTCCCACCAACCCAAGGGGAGAAGTCGTCCTTTGCAGGTCTTCTCTAGTCGAGGCGAATGCAGAACTTCAGCACTGCAGCAGGGCTTCGCTGGGCAAAGCAACGGTCCAGGAGTTGCAGAAGGAGTCTCTTCCAAGTTCTTCTTCGGATTCCTTCATCCAGTGGTCGACTCTGTCTTCCAAGCAAAAAGCCTCGACTTTTATGCAAGTTTCTCCCATTCATTTTCTGCCTAGCTGTCAATCACACAGCAGTGTGGCTGTCCTCCAAGGACAGCTCTCCAGCCAATCACCCTTGGGTGCATTCCTGTAACCAATGAGACTAAGCACAGGGCGTTTTGGTTACCTCCCTCGCTTCCTGCCCTGCTAGACATGCTTGAGCCAGAGGCGGGCTTCACTCGTGAATCCCGCCAAAGACAAAAAGAACGAACAAAGGGACCAAACCTGGTTTGACGCGCAAAGTAAATCTCAAGAAGGACCTTTCCAACAAGAAATTGCGAAACAAGAAGACCGCGTCATTTTGCAAAATGGGCACCCATAGGTGCTTTACTGCAGCTGCAATTGCAGCCCACGGTAAAAACACACAATGGTAGTAAAAAGTAAACCACTGCCAACAGCCATTCATTGTAGAAACGGTAACATAAAAATGTTACATGAGAAGCTAGACAAAAGGGATACTAAGTAACAGCTCCAGCAGCCTATGGTAACCGTGTGTGCTGGGCCTAGAAAGTTACAAAATGTAAGTAAAGTCAATTTCACTTCATTGCTCTTGGAAGCAGTAGTTTTACCAAGAGAAGGTATTTACACCTTTGAGAAGTCTAAAAGACTTCCTTTGCCACTGTACGGAAGGTGCTGTGTGTTACAATGTAAAGTTGATGCCTTTGGAGTTTTGTCAGACTCCAAAGTCAAAAGAAACAGAGTCCAAATCACAGAAAAATACATGAGAGTGGGAAAAAGGTCTCACTCTCTCCAGGTTAGAAATTAAAAGTCCTAAAGTCCAGCAAAAAGAGCTGGGAGTCTATAAGGTAGAAGGGAATTAGCACATTTCTGAGAATTCTCCCTAAAATGCTCCACCCCCAGGAACTGGATCCAAAAGCAATGGCCGTGTCCTGTCCACCTGGATGACAGACCCTGCGGACTAGCGGCTGAGACACCTTCAGGGTTCTCACAGAAACCAGAAGGTGTCTCAGCTCCGAATACGGATTACGATGCAGTGTGTTGATGGCCGGGAGATTGAATCGATCAGCCTTCCCGAAGCAGAGATACCAGCAGTGGTTTAGAGGGCCGGGCACTGCTTAGTGAGGAGGCGGCTGGAGCAGCCGCGGGGGTGCACCCTGGGTGTGTGCCGAGCACAGCGGCAGAGGAGCAGTAACACGGCTGCCGTGGTGTGACACTGAGGGAGGTACCTCCCAGGCTCAAGGCAGGGGTCAGGACCCTTGGTGCATGGCACACTTGCGGCTGCTCCGGCTGGAAATTGCCCTCCCACCCGGGTGGCCAGGGAATGTGGAGTGCTGCCTGTGAGACCACATCTGACCCGGAGCGGAATGTAGAGGAGCCCATGTGGGTCAGAGCTGTGATTATCACCAGTGCTGGGAAGCACTGAAAGTGGCCGTGTGTAGCTCTTGGCAGAAGCGCAGTGAGTAGTGAACGACTAGCACGGCGTGGGGGAGACTGTGTGTACAGTGGAGCGCTTTGGCCGTGGCACGGCTGGAGCTCTATGCCCTCCCTGGCCCTGGTATGCACGGCGGGTTAGTGCTGCGCAAGAAGAGGCCTGGCCATTCTGTGCAGTGACCTGGTAGTCCCAAGATAAACAAGTAGTGAAAGGAAAATGGCTTCAGGAAAGGGGAAGAAAAGGACTGTCAATGATGAAACAGATTTCTTTGCCCGATGTGGGGGGCAATTTTCCCTTGATAAGTCAGCTGCGTAAGATCCTGCCATGGCAGCTCTAAGCCGGATAGAGCAGTTGATGGGGCGGCTGGAGGGTAAACTGGGCAAATTGACAGAGAAAGTTGCTGAGCTTGAAACGAGGACCTCCACTCTGGAGCAGAAAATGGCTGAGCTGGATAAACAATGCGCACAAACACTTCCCATGGTGCAAAATCTTTGTCACAGAGTGGAGTCGGTCGTAAAGGGCAGTAAGATGGCCGACAATAGACTTGAAATCCTTGTGAATGAAATGCAGGCCTCACAGCTGTGTATTGTTGGACTCCCAATGGAGGCGAAGGGGGATGACCTGATAGGGTTTGTCTCAACGTGGCTCCCGGAGCTTCTCGACCTCGACGTGGAAGATCCCCCCACATATGTTGACAAGTGCTGCAGGCATAAAACACCTAGATCTATGGCGAAGCAGCAGTCAAAGGTGGGCCCCACACTGTTGGTACGACTCAGTAACTCGTGCCCGGGAATGAATCCTGAGGGTGGCAGCTGCTAAGAAAACTTTGGAATTTCAGAACTGTAAGATTCTTATGTTTCCGGATCTCTCGCCAGTCACGGATAGGGAAAGAAAGGCCCTGAATGCTCTAAAGAAAACCTTTCAAGATAGAGGGGTCAAAGCGGGCCTGCTTCACCCGGCCAAGCTCAGGGTGACCTGGAATAGGAAAGATTACCTCTTCTGGGATACTAAGGGGGCCGAAAGGTTGTTAAAGTCCATACCCGATAGGAGACTGCCTGATGGTGACAATGGATGAGGGACTATTGCGCAATTGAGTATTGTGTTTCTTAACTCCTTGAAATCAAATTGCTCAATCAAAGGTCTTTGTAAGGTATCTAGCTGAGAAGTGACAAAAGTAGATAAATTTGGTCCGAGCCCGACGGAGGGAGACTGATGGAAAGAGAACAAATAAATGTGAATCGAAGTGGTCCTGCACGGGGGGCAGCAGAATCCTGTGCACAGTCGAAAGTCTACGTTATTGATGAAGTAGAGAATGTTTGGAAAAGCACATGAATTTGATCTGAGCCCGGTCAAGGGAGACCAAATGAAGGTTTTGTGTTAAAGTCAGTCTGAGCCCGGCAGAGAGGGACCTGGAGTGAACAATAAATCATCCGAGAAGGTGTATAAGTGAAAATCCTGAGAAGAAAGGAACTTTAATGTTTGGCGTGTTGCATCAGGCTCTCTGAAATAAGAGACTTTGAATGGCAAAGAGATTTTGGCACAGAAGGCCATGATGTGTAAGTTTTCAACTGCATCCTTGTGCTGGAGAAGCCAAAGAGTGTGCTAAGCTTGAGTGTGCCGCCTTGTCCCATGCTGAAAACATGGGGAATGGAAGCCAACGGCTTGAATATCCAGTCATTCTTTCTTGAACACTTTTCTTTTGCATAACACTGTTTCCCACACAATTTGTATTCAGAAGTAAGGATTGGTAATAGGTTTATTAGTATAGGCCCTTTTATTTTGACCAGACTCTAGTAGGACTGTGTTATTATTATTTGATGGTTGCAGCTTGCTCCACATCTTTAGATTTAGGATTAGATTAGGCATTTTTCAAACCCAATTGAAGTTCAATAAACACCCTTGAACTGTGATCACCTCAGTCTGTCTTACTGTTTGATACCATGCCTTCCTTATATATGATGTCTGCGGTGGGATATGATTCAATTGACACATATTGAGAATCCAAGCTGATAATTGTTGTACCACCAGAAGGCGAAAATCGAATTGTTCATCTCCTAGATTATGATTGTGTAGCCACTCTTAAAGAGGTTGTGTTTTCCCAGCTTCAAGTCTCAACTGGTCAACAAGATTTATTTTTAAAAACTCTGCTGTTATTAGACCCTCTTGCACTTTCCCCCTATAACATCCAACAGTGGGATCAACAAATCTTAAAAATATGACCCACACATCTTCATTAGAGCTAGCACTCTGAATCCACCTCTTTCAAAACCTTTTGTTTCATACCAAATCCGCTTTGGTCCCTGGTCCATCAGGTCTAGCAATCAACCTATCCCGATCTTCCCCTCAGTCGGAATCAGACTCGGAGGAATCGGACGTCTTTGAAACCCTATCAGAGGGAGTCAAGAGTCTTGAGAGAACTAGAATGATACATTCAGCAACATGATATTCTTTCCTGCTTTCAAGTAGGCTTCCGTAAATATATGGGGACTGCTCTCAACGCCACGATCTTAGCACACATACTCGAACGGTCCAAACAAGCAAATACGGGACCCGTTTATATGGCGTCCCTGGATATGTCGGCTGCTTTTGATGTGTGATACGTGATTTGTTATGGGACAAAATGCTCAGGCTAGGGTTCCCCTTGCAGTTGATTTCTATGGTGTCCAAGATGCATGCCAATACTTGGTATAGGGTGAGGATCAGTCCATCAACACTCTTGTGGGTGTCAAGCAGGGATGCAACTGAAAGGTGTCCACCCTTTCTAATTTGTATTTTTCTGATCTAGATGAGATCTGGCAATGCAATGTTGGCTTCCCAATTAGGCTCGGCAAACTTTAATGGATGTCATTTGCCGATGTCCTTATATTCTTTGACAGGACGCCTTATGGTCTTCAAACCAAATTACAAAAGTTTGCATTATATACTCAGAAGCTGAACCTGCATTCCAAGGCCAGCAAATCCAGGATGATCATATTCACCAATAGAAAAATAAATGTGCTCATATCAATGGTCCATAGATGGAGATCGAATTGAACGCTCACTGGCACATAGATATTTGGGGTACAATCTGTATGATGTGTCTTCATTAAGTATGTGGAGACCAGCTCTAAATCAAAAAATACTCCCGCTCATATCACAGATGAAAGTCATCAACAGAAAATACTGTAGATTTTCTATGATGTCAGTACTAGACTTCTATAGTCTTAAAGTAGAAGCAATTATTCTGTATGGCTTGGATATGTGTTTGTTGAATGTTGAAACATTGCTGGATCAACTACAGGGGTGGAATTGGAAGCAGACCCTAAGATTAGAAAGCTCCCTTCCTAACACGAACTTGGTATCTCGTCACTTTCGTCTAAATACGGTTGGAGACTTTTGTCTAACTATACAAAAATGAAATGTCCCCCGCGTAATTCAATGTATGAGTATCTTGCTAACATGTTAAAAGATGATTATTCTGCACTAATGTCAAAATTTGATGGCAAAATAAAAACATTACTACAAAGAATTGACGTCAACATTGAAGATCTATGTATGCGGCCAGCTTATGTAAAATAAAATAATTGTATGAATACGATTGCTGTAATACCATTGAAGCTTTAAGCACAGACAGTAGCTATAAGGAATATACATACTTTATATCTAAAAGAACTCCTCGATCCTCATATTTACAGCTTTTTCCTTTTAACAAGGCTTGTGACTTGTTTTTGAGATTCAGATTCAATCAATTTCCGGCAAACGAGAGGATTAAACATTGGAAAGTTAACAATGAGGTTAATTTAGGGGATACCTGTTGCTGCTGTTTATGTGTCCAACAAGTGGAAACTAAAACATTTAGTCATCTATTGTCAGTATTTTGAAGAAAACAGAGTATTACTATTAGGCATGTTTGATATTGGAGTTACTAGTTTGTCTAGGGAATGGCTGTGGGTGAGATATATGTGGAGAAACAAATGAATTTTTGGATAGTGCGACCATTTAATGCCATTGCTATATTCTTAATTGCAATCTATCTCATGTGGCATTGCTTTTAGCGTATTATATCACTGTTACTTCTCTTTTATCATTGTATTTTGCTTTGTTTCATTGTTTCAATCTGCTTAAAATGAATATGCATTCCAACGTTTTTAACATTTATAATCAGCTCTTAAATAGAAGAAATTATGTTGTAAAAGTTTGTTTTACAAACTATAAACAATAAAAAGAAAAGAGGGAATCGACACCTGTCGACACCCGTTTTTTTATTTTGAAAATACAACAGAGGGAACTCTTACCTTACCTGCCAGAAGATATGACCGACCTGACAGCCATGATGGCCCAGCTGGCCGCCAATCAGATTCAGGCCGAAGCTTGCCTTCAAGAGAATTTAACTAAATTGGTTGAGTTAGAGGCAAGACCACCCACCAGCTACTTAACCTTGCCCAGTGGGCTACCTTTATATCCATAAAAGAGGGGCTAGTTAAAAGAGTAGGGCAAACCTGTAACTTCTATCAGCAAAAATGAAGGGCCATTAGACTCAACCCTGTGGAAACCCCCCCTTGAATTTGTCAAGGTGTTCCCCCCCTTCTCACCTGAGTTCGATCTTTATTGGATTTCTTGATCTATGCCTTCTTGCGGATGGATCGAGTCTTGAATAAGGCTGCACGAGTCTCTTCCGACTCCAGCGTGCG
Source organism: Ambystoma mexicanum (assembly GCF_040938575.1). NCBI lineage: Eukaryota > Metazoa > Chordata > Amphibia > Caudata > Ambystomatidae > Ambystoma > Ambystoma mexicanum. Next base: position 28,767,917 of record NC_090940.1, on the reverse strand, counting down.
TTCAAAGTTCCGGGATGCAAAGATCCAGGAATCCGAGAAATTTACAGAGTGCGCTACTAACACACGAGTCCAGGAATCAAGAAAGGAAGGAAGGAAAGGGACTAAGAATGGGGTTGGCTGGAAAGAAGCAAAGTAAACCATACCGCAAGCTACAGAGCACAAGTCTGGTCGCTACTTCGCAATAGCATTGAGACGCGCGGAGCCGCGGGATGCGTGGTCTATTAATAGAACACGCTACGTCCAAGGTGTAGAGCGAGGAAGGTGTTTCACTGTGGACGGCCATGTTGGGAGTACAAGGGAGTGTAAGCCTCGTTGAGACAAGGACCAGGAAGTCCAAAAGGGGCGTGTTCTGTAGTTCATGACAGAATTAGGAGAACAAATAAAAAATACAGGCGCCCTCTGGATTAACAACAAAACAATGGAAGAATTGGTTGAAATAATTGCTCTAGAGCAATTCACCAATTAGTTGCCACCTTTTTTGCAAAAGGCAATACTACAACTGAATCGACTCACCCTAATCGTGGCTATTGAGACTGCCCAAAACGACTGAGATGCAATTAAACACTTCTACTCGGTACATCAAAGTGAGGAGCGGAAGGATCACAAGTTTATTCACCACTCCCAACCCCAGGTACAAGACAGAGGGGGAGGATCCTATAAATCCAAATAATGGATACTGAAAGGAAGAATGGAAGTTAAAAGAATTGACCTAAGTGGTAGAGAGGAAAGTAAAGGAGAAGAACCTAAAGGAATCAAACCCTCTCATCCTATCTGCTTTTCATGTAGAGCAACTGGCCACTTGGCTAGAAACAGCCCTAAAAATCTAAAGGAAGAACCCATGGAAATAGGCTCTCCAAAAGGGAAAGAGTGGGAAGAACACGAAGCAGATCTGGAAACCTTTCGTATATGTTTATGTCAATCTTCTGCCGACTTTACGTATGAAAAGGCCATGATAAATGGAAAACAAGTAAAAGCGTTCATCTACTTAGGTAGCAAACAGACCGTTATAAGGGCCAATTTAGTTACAACAATAGACCTTAAGAATGCAATCCCTAGTTAGAGTTACATGAGTACACGGGGATAACAAAATATACCCCAAAATACCTGTGTACATTAACATCAGGAGAAAGTCATATTTGGTATCATCAGCCATCATTCCTGGTCTCCCCGAAGAAGTCATTGTGGGAAGGGACTTCCCTGCGTTTTCCACTCTCTTGCAGGAACTTTCATCTCCCCAAAGGGGATTTATACCCCAAGACCATTGGCACTCCAACTGTTACTCCCAAACCTCTCCTCTGTGGGAATGGGTGGAGACTGAACCCCTTGAACCTACCATTTAACAAAAACCATCCATGAGATATGGAGAGCACTTGATTTCAGAGTTAACCTCTCAATGCCAGTTTATGGGATGCATTTGGGGGCTAATGGGAACACCTCACCTCTACCAGAATGGAGGAAAACAAACCTGTGGACTATGCGAGAGTCCTTGGATATATTTCCCTCTTGTTCTATCCAGGATCTTCAAATCGAAGAACCTGGGAAAGGACCAAGCATATCCACCTTGCATAGGGGGAGGGCATGTGAGAAACCAGAAGGCGTCTCACCCACTAGTCCCCAGGGATCTGTCATCCAGGTGACCAGGACACGGGCATCGCTTTTGGATCCAGTTCCTGGGGTGGACCAGTGCGGGAGGATCACCTGGGTGGGGGGGGGTTTGTGGGAGTGGGACACCGGAGGTTGAGACGTGGTATCCCCTTCCCTCTAACACCTTTACCCCATCCTACCAAGTAGGATATTTAGGAACTCTACCCCTCACCCTTTTTATAAGACAAACACTTTTTCAAGGACAGCCCGCTATGAGAACAGACTAACACCCAAGCAGCATACCAGACATGTCCCAATACAATGGTCAGGCGAGCTCAGGCAATTACTGACCATCACACAAACATCTGACTTCCATTACACTTCCCCACATGGATAAAAGGCAGAGCACGAGAGCACACTCTGAGCGAGGCAAAGCACATGAGAAAACAGCAGTTTCGAGACTACAGCTGAGCAAGAGAGGAAAGACGGCAGAACCGAAGGGGATCGCAAGGAGGGAAATTCCCTTGACCTTTTCAGCACAGAACCATTACTTTCCAGAGACCTCGAGAATAGAAAGCGTGAGACCAGGAAACCAGGCTTAAGAATCCTGCATTGTGTGTCAGAGATACCCGGGACCCTCCTGCGTCAATTAAGGTGGGGAGAATCACCAGCCGCGTGGTACCATCCTTAGCTCCAAGAAAAAAGCTGCTTCAGTGAAGTCAACGCAGCTGGTGAGTTGGGGAGACGATACAAGGCCGGTCTGTGTTGAAGCCAAGGTTGCAAGCAGCAACATTGCATGGCGAGCGCTGGAATGAACATTATTAAAATGCCTGTGATAAGAGACACAAGTGAAGTTGAACTGCTGATGAGTGATTGAACCTTAAAACAAGCTACAATACCTTTGACAGAGTGGTCCGGCACCGCGTTGGTGCTTAATCGAAGGTCTCTGTAAGGTATCTAGCTAAGAAGTGACAAAAGTAAATACATTTGGTCCAAGCCCGATGGAGGGAGACCGATTGAAAGACAACAAATAAATGAGAATCAAAGTGGTCCAGCGACGGGTCAAGCAAAATCACGCGCATAGTCGAAAGGCTTCGTTTTTTATGAAGTAGAGGGTTTGGAAAAGAACATGAATTTGGTCTGCGCCTGGCAGAGGGGGATCCAGGGTGAACAATAAATCAACCGAGAAGGTGTACAAGTGAAAATCCTGAGAAGAAAGTAACTTTATTGTTTTGGTGTATTGCATCACAGAAGGCCCTGATACAGAAGCTTTGAACTGCATCCTCATGCTAGAGAAGCAAGAGAGTGTACCAAGCTTGAGTGTGCCGCCTTGTCCTGTGCTTTAAACGTGAGAGAAGGGAAGCCAACGGCTTGAATATCCTGACATATCATTCCTTGAACACTTTTCTCTTGCATAACATTGTTTCCTACACTATTTGTATTTAGAAGTAGGAATTGGCAATAGGTTTATTAGTATAGGCCCTTTTATTTTGACAGTCTTTTCTAGAACTGAAATATTATTATTTGATGGTCGTAGCTTGCCCCCAACTTTAGATTTAGGATTAGATAGGCGTTTTTCAAACCAAAATGAAGTTCAATAAACACCCTTATTATATACGGTTGTCCTAAAACTAGAATGACCAAATGGTTTTGTATTAATGAGTATATGTTTTTTATGTTGTTTTACAGATGTAAAGAAGTGTAAGAATATTTTAGGTTTTATTATGTGTAAATGAATTGGATGTTAATGTATTAATGAGTATATGTTTTTTATGTTGTTTTACAGATGTAAAGAAGTGTAAGAATATTTTAGGTTTTATTATGTGTAAATGAATTGGATGTTAAGTAAAAAAATGTGTAATTTTGTAAAGGTTTATCATAACCAAACACAAAAAGAAACACCCTTGAACTGTGATCACTTGCCTGTCTTACTGTTTGATACCATGCCTTCCTTACAAGAATCAGATGCAACTCCCTCAAAAGTGTTTCACATTTGTTAGCATAATAATAATAGCGATTATCTATTAACAAATAATAAGCATCCAGTTTTAAAGAACAGGAGATCACAGGGGACAGCTCTGTAGCCCACTTGGTTACACAATGGAGGGGCAGAGCTATCTTTATAGGCTTTATACTGCACCATGTAGTAGTTTCAGAGTGTTGCCTCTGCTTGTCTGTAGATTGGTGCCTGTGCCCCCAACGGGGTGCTGGGGGGTTTCCACACTGTAGTCTACTGGAGGACACAAAATCGGCAAGAGAAAGAGGTTGGGAAAATGGAAAATAAATTGGTACAAAGAAGCAGAGGGTTGGGTGCAGCAGGCAGGGAGAGTGTTTTGTACTTTGCACGTCAGTCCTATTATTTGGACCATAGTTTTGCAGAAGGGAGGAGTTGGATATGTCCTTAAGTGTTGTGCTGATTGAGTTGTTGTATTTACAAGACATATTTGCATTGTTGCAAGTTAGCACAAAATGTAATGTTGGATGCACGAAGGGCTCAAGACCTTCCTTGGGCAAACCTGGAAAATGGGTGGCTTTTTTGCCAGAGCATTTGAAAACTGTGTGCCCCGGGTCAAACTCCAGAATGTTAATTCTGATAGAATTTGTAGGAAGTTGAATGTTGCTGGTGAGATAAGGTTAGAGATGGAGTGGTCAAACGAATACAGTACTATTGAAATACCTGGCACCTTGGTATCAAAATGGTTATTTTAAATAATTGGATCTGTGTCATGTCACACTAGACGTTATTATAGTTCACAGTATGGTTCCTTACTTGAGACTAGGCTATCACAGTATAAAAATACTTAACCATCTATAGAGAGAAAATGTACCCTGGTTTACCTATGTAGGCTTTGTTTATTAGACTGTGTGAGAGGTAGACGTAAATGTAAACGTAAGACAAACAAGGTAGGTAAGAAGAGATGGCCCAGATGTCTGTCCATCTGCATCCAGTGACAATTTAGCACCCTTTTTTGTGAAATGATGCAAGTAAGCCTTCCATAACATGCTGACCCCTCAAAGTCTTACTCAACTACTTCTACAAATGCCTTTGGGTGATGACTTCACCCCTGGGTCCCCCTCTTCTGGGCGTAGACCTTTCAGACCTGGTGGGTGATAACTTTTTAATTCCTGGCTCTCCCTCAGCCGGGCTCGGATCCCAAATGACAATCGGGTTTCACTCCCGTTGCCCTTTCGCATGCAGGATTCACTTCCCTTGCTTTCTCTCGATGCAGGTCTCACTTCCCTTACTTTCTCTCAATGCGGGATTCACTTGCCTTGCTTTTCTTAACTGTTTGTAGATCAAAGTCTTTCAATTGTACAGGGATTTTGTTTGACCGCCTGTATGACCACTTTGACCTATTTTGGCGGCTCTCCTACGGCCTTCTGGTACATGTAGTTTCCCTCGGGATTGAGTCAACCAGAGTCTCTCACGTTAGCACCTACTTGGTGCCGGTTCCCTCTGTAACTGGTCTTCCCTTACACATTCTCACAGTTCATTGAACTTCCTTCACATTGCCACTTTCATTCAACACAGCCCGGTTCTTATCGGTTCTCCCTTCGACTCACACTCACTGGATGTGATGAACCACTTGGCTTTTCTCTTCAGTGGAGTCAAGGCCGGTACTACGGTCGTGGGAGGCTCCCTCGCTCCTGTTTATTGGCGTAGGCTTGCTGTGTGTACTGTTGACATCTTCTGCATTACACTTGCGCTATTTTACGCAGTCTTATGCGCTCTTCATCAAAGGATCCGAAGGCCTGAGATGAAAAGGGCAAGGTTGCTTCTGTCTTTGCCTCCCTCTCGATTCACGCTGCCTTTCTCCTTCTCTTGAACTGCTGTGCCTGGTTAGCCGTTGTTAGGCAGAAACCTGCGCAGTTCCCTTAAGGACCACTGCAAAAGATTTAAGACTACAGGTGTTTGGCAGTAAACCCACTTTGTAGCAGTCTGCACCACACAGATTCACTTGGTAGCTGTGGCTGAGCAGTCAGACTTCCCTCAAGAAGAGTTAGGCAGTATATAGAGTATACACAATAGGTACAGAGACACAGTAGCACAAGCAAACACTGACCAGAGCTTTGGTGTAAAAGTATATAATTATTTAAAGACACACAAAAAAGAGGGAAGTAAATTCAGCACACAGTCACTGTCATATATATACAACCCCAATTACTTATTAGACAAGTCTTAGTGAGAAACACCACTTATTTTCAGACAGAGGTGAGCGCTTAACATAAGATGGCACTCTAATAAGTTATGAAAAAGGGAGGGAAAAAGGCAGAGTTATGGAAGCACACACGTTTCAATACTTTTACAAGAACCACAGTAAGGCAGGACAGGCAAAGTTCTACTGGAGAGCAAGGAAGTCAATTGCAAGGCCCGCTCTTGGAGAGAGCAAGCAGAAGGGGTCCAGGTTCACACAGTGGGGTTATGCCCAAAGAGTCTTGTAGATAGTTCGCACAAAAAGGATGAAATGAAAGTCAGGAAAAGTTAGCTAGGTTGTCCCAGGCCAGCCCAGGTTATAAAGTCGAGGCTTTACTGTCACCCCGAACGATCAGTCGCAAGGGAAGCCAGGCGGGACACAGTACCTTAAGTGTGAAGGCGGGGGCAGTTGTTCCTGGCAGCGGGTGCAAGTCGGTTTTTCGTCCAGAGGAAGAGGAGGTCTCGCTGTGGAGGAAAGATGAAGGTCGTTGCACTGCCAGGGAAGAAACCAGCCGTGGAGTTCTTTCGGTTAAAAGGTACTACCCTTCTCTTTGCAGTAGTGGTAAGCCGTGGTATTCCGGTTGCCGGGGTGCTTGGCACGGGCAAGGCGGCCACGAGATGCTCCAGGAAGGTGAAAAGAAGGCAAAACTGGTTATCCCCACCAGTCAAAGGAAGAAGACTCTCCGGACTGGAGATCTCCTCCGTCGTCGGGAAAAGTGGCGAGACGGTTCCGCAGGGCTCCACCGGTGGTGTCGTCGTTGCAGGTCGGCTCAGCTTCTCCCTCCTCAGATTCTTAGGTCCTGTGGCGACTTCTGAAGTTCCAGTCCCTAAAGCCCTGCTTTTATGCAGCAAACCCCCATTCATTCAGCCTAGCTGTCAATCAAACATGCTAAGTGGTGAGCCGGCGGTGCCTAAAGCCCCTCCCACACCCCCTGTGGTACCCAGACAGAGTGGCACCACTTTTGGAGGCTTCTGTGGAGAAGCCCGCCAAAAAGTGGAACAAAGGGCTCGACTTGGGTTGGAGTCACAGAAGAGAACACAAATGCCATTTTAGAATCGAGCTCTGGCAAAAAATACCAACCGGTGAATTAATATTAAATAAATAAACCGGCGGTATGTTCGAGGCTATAAGAATTAGAGTTGGTAGCCTCGAACAATGGGAAAATCCCATAGAGATATATTCGCGGTCGAATATAAAAAGTAGTATCCACTGCCACCAGCCAAAACTCGATCAGGGGGGACAGAGACGTGCCCCCTCGAACAACAGACCCCGGGGCAATCAAATTGTCCCGACCAGTACGTCCACAATATGATGGTTTGTACTGGTTTCTGTTCCTAATTTGGGACTAGTAAAGCCAATGGTGACTTTACATGCCCTGGGAGACAGTAGTCAGTCCCAGGGTATGGAGTCTATGTTGGGGGGTCGCTACGACACCCCTGGGTTACGGCACGGAGGGTGCTGTGTAACCCACATCAAAAACACATGAGACCCTATGGAGTAAAAGACCCCATAGCCCATTAAACACATGGAAAGATAAAGGAACACCTCAAATCATGTCTAAGAGTGGGAGTAAAAGAGTCTCACTCTTAGCAGGAGAAAAAAATAAACCCCAAAAATCCAGCAAAGCTGCTGGGGGACTCACTAGGTTTGGGAAATTAGCCTTTTCAGAGAATTCTCCCTAACAGCCGTCTCATTGTGCTGTCTGCCGTGCTCGTACTTGGCTCTCTTGCTCCAACTTTTATCCCTGTGGGGGGAAAGGAAGGGCTGTCAGGTGTGTGTGATTTAGGTCAATTGCCTAACTTGCGACGGGACATGTCAGGTAAACAGTTTTATTACAAGTCTGTCATTTACTACATCGGGGAAAAGTGTGGATATCGGAAAAGGGAAGAGGTTGAGTTTTTACATGTTCGGCGTGGTAGGATGGGGATAAGATGTTAGCAGAAATGATAGTCTTTGTATTGGAAGGGGAGAGATTAGAGTGTTGGAGCATCCTATGGGACGGGATAAGGAAGGTCTGTGAAATGGACGGGAATGACCGGGATGGAGAACAGAACATAGGGCATTGTGGGAACTGTAGTAGTTTATCTGAGCAGGTTAGGAGTGCAGACAATAATAATCAAAGTGATGGGAAGAAGAATGATTGAGAGTATTCGGATATGGTTTCTAAATGTTTTGTCAGGAATCGCCGGTGGAAACTATGGCATTGTTGGAAGGATTAGTTCCATTTTGGCACACTTCCTGGTCTAGTCCCCATCCAACATGGCCGACGCAGGTATATATTCTTGCCCCGCCCACTGCTCCTTGCGTTGTATTTGTCACCTGACTGCAGCGCTGCACACTCCTCTGAGTAACAGCCCTTGTGCTTTCTTTCGTGCTACCTTATTGAGTTCTTCTTAGAACTCCTCTTGTGCTGACCTCCTCTTGTTTGTTTATTCCTTTTCCTCTTACGGCTTGTCCGTACTATTCTCTATCTTGCTTACCTTTCTTTCGGCGTCTTTCGATGTTTCTCTCTTACCTGACTTGTCCCTTCAACTCGGGTTTCTCCTCACAATGCTTCCGCAATTCCGTCTTTAGAAGAGTAGAAGTCTTTCTCTGCTCTTCTTCTTACGGTGCTGCCGATTCAACTTCAGTCTTGTTTATCTATTCTTTCGGCTTCTGTGGCGGTCCTCTCTTTCCCGGTCTGCCCTTTCGTATCGGGACTCTGTTTGTGGTGACTTCCGCGATTCAGTCTTTGGAGGAGCCATGTTTCCATATATTACCGGTACCTTCTTTCCGTATTTCCTTATCCTGTTCTTTTCTTTCTAATCTTAGTTTCTGACTCTCAGTCTGTTACTACTTTGTTCTGTCCTCTTGTCTTTTATACTTGATACAATATTTCCTTCTTACCATTTATAGTACAGTTTGCCTTCCCGTTTTCCTGGATCAGCAGCCACAGACTTGACTTCAGTTGCCGGCTGTCCTGTGTTGCTGAAGAGTATCCATTCAATCACCTGCCGTCTTACTATTGCCACAGACTCCTATTATCGGCCAAGGAACTTGGACATCAGGTTTTTTTTAGCCAATTGGCTTTTTCCCTGATTGTTTGGGGTTTGGCTCCTCGGGGTTCCCCAAGGGCAGGTACCAATCCCTGCCAAGGTGGCCTCTGAGGGAGCCAGACCCTACTTACATGATCGAAAGGATCGAAGGTCTAAGGAGAAACAATCACCAGACAACCGGAAGGCCTGCAAAAAGACAACCTCGACCACCAAGGACAATTCATCTGAAGAGAAAGGTGAGGAGGAGGTTAGGGAAGGTGGGCAGAAGTCTGACAGCATACAATGCCTAATAACTCCAATGGCGTCCTTGGAGCAGTACCAGGAGCTTGTAGCAGCAATGCAGAACCTTACAGTGGAGGTACAAACTCTGAAGACCGAGAATGTGGTACTTCGTCAACAGTTGGTACTACACCGAGATGACCATGGAGATCTACCACCCATGTCTCTTTCTTATGGGAAGTACGATGGGCACCCAGGGGGGCTCAAAGACTTTTCTGGTGCCTGTCAAGTTTATTTTGCATTCAGACCTCATACATATGAAACGGCACGATACCGAGTCGGGTTCATCATCGCTAACTTGACAGGAAACGCATTATCCTGGGCTACCCCATTAGTTACCAACAATGATCCTTCCTTTAATGACTGACAGTTTTGTGGGATCATTTAAGGAACGGTTTATTCGACCCGAAGTTCTATATACCTCTTTGGAAGCAATATTAGATGTGCGTCAAGGAACTACAGATGTACAGAAGTATATCTCCCGTTTTTTGAGGTTGGCTACCAAGGCTGACTGGCCAGATTCAGCCAAACAAACCATTTACAGACGAGGACTACATGATGATATTAAGGACAAGCTGGCTCGTGTAACACGACCTGCATCATTTCAAGAGCTGATGAAATTGTCCTTACAGATCGAGTTCAGGCTGGTAGAACGCCGTCAGGAGAAGAGAAGGCCTCGCCCTAATCCTCCATCTGCTAGCCTACCTTTTCAGCCTCCCAGAGAGGTACACTGTAGATGAACCAATGCAAATTGGAGCAACACGTGGTCCCTTGACTCCAGAAGAGCGAAAGAGACGCAAAGATGCAGGTCTTTGCATGTATTGCGGTTCACCCAAACATCTCCTAAGGAAATGTCCTAAAGTCCCGCCTAGAAGGAAGGAAAACTCCAGCCCCCGGTCCTATGCAAGGGAAGTATCGGGGGAGCTGCCTACAATCCTTGCAACTACACAAGACCAATAGAAGAAAATGATGATAATCGACTTATGGTCTTTCGAGTTCTACTCTGGTTGTCTGATCCAGAACCCAAGGAAGTTCTGGCAATGTTAGATTGTGGAGCTGCAGGCAATTTTATAGATCTCAATTGGGCCAGAGAGAGTCTCGTGCCTTCTAAACCTAAGCAGAAACCCATACCAGTTGAAGGAGTGGACGGTACCCCACTGTCGTCTGGTCCCATAATTGAAGAGACGCTGCCTTTAAAGATGAAGTTGGGAGAACATCAGGAGTTTATGGTATTCGACTTGATAAGAGCAGCGCATTTCCCTCCGGTGATCAGCATTCCATGGTTAAGGAAGCAATACCCCCTTATCGACTGGGCATCCAATCGGGTGAGCTTCCACTCACTATTTTGTGAATCGAACTGCATGAACTCTCCTTGTACGGATTTGAAGGTGGGGAAGACCAGTGCCATCAGAACTATGACAATATCTTCAGTACCTCTCCATTATCAAGAATACTCCGAGGTTTTCAAGGATACCTTACCAAGACAGTTACCACCCCACAGAGCTGAAAATTGCGCTATAGATTTGATCCCGGAATCTACTGTACCATTTGGTCGCATGTACCCTCTGTCTTTACCAGAAAGGCAAGCATTAAAGGAATACCTAGACGCCAACCTACAAAATGGTCTCATTCAGGAATTCTCGGATTCAGTTTGTACAATAATGTCTGGTTCACCAACCCCCTCCTCACCTGAATCTGTATGGAAGGCGGTTGAATCGCCTGTGTCGGTTTCCAAGGAGTCATCTGATGAGATCCCCTTTCTTCCCTGTCTCCAGGTATCGCTGGGTTTCTTCTTGTATGTCCTTTCCTTCTGTTTGGAGTAATGGGTATGAGCTCCACTGCAGGCCACTTTGCCAGTAATGCTGTTTGCCTGGCAGTGGGGACCCCAGGGAGCCCACCCCAGGCCAGGGAAAAGCCTTGCTGAAAAACCCTGGCATGTAGTTTGGAGATGTTCCGGAAGAGGACTACCGATACCAGAATGCACTGCTGTGAAGGAGATGTTGCGGTGGCTCCAAGGAGGTTATCTAGGAATGGTTCCGGCAGGAAATAAGGACAGACTGGGCTGCGTAGCAGAAACTCCTTGCAGAATGAACAGAAGACTGTGGCAGTAGAACCCCAACACAGAGCGAGAGGGGCGTGGCTAGAGGAGAGGGAACGAGCACCCGAAGAGTACTGCGAGGATAAAGGTAAGTGGGAAGGAAAGGAGAAAGGAAGGAGCGGGTCAGTAAGCAGCGGGCACGAGGAGGGACAGCCGCCTGAAAGCGGGAGGAATTCAAACACACCGGAGCGTTGGTAAAACTTCCCGAAACACTGGAAGTTGCAACGCAAGCGCGTTAGCAACTTCCGGGTCTTTAAAGGATGTGAAGAATAGAACGCGCATGGCATTACCGAAGGGATTAGTCCTTTTTCCATCTTTTCCAACTTCCCCATAGCTTCCACGGCCGGCGAACCATGACAGGAATCTAAATCATTCTGTGGCGCATCATTGTTCTTTATACCCAAGAAGGACTCATCCGAGCTACGACCATGTATCGATTATCGAGGTCTCAATCAAATTAACATCCTAGATCGATACCCAATGCCGCTGATAAGAGACATTTTGGAAGCAGTTCAAGGAGCGGCCTATTTCACCAAGCTCGATCTCAGAGGGGCTTATCACCTTCTGAGGATAAAGAAGGGTGATGAATGTAAAACTGTTCTCTGGACCCCGTTGGGTCTGTTTGAGTATAGAGTAATGCCATTCGGACTGGTTAATGCCCCAGCCATTTTCCAGAGGTTTATGGACAAGGTCTTCTCAGACATGTTGTTCTCGTCAGTAGTTGTCTACCTGGATGACATTTTGATTTTTTCTCAAACCTTACAGGACCATCGCTATCAAGTCAAGAAGGTACTTCATCGTCTACACTCTCACCAACTACTAGTCAAACCAGAAAAATGTCAATTCGAGGTTACATCAGTTTCGTACTTGGGATTCATCCTTTCTAAGGAAGGCATAGAGATGGATCCCAGCAAGATCAAGGCCATACTGCAATGGAAGGAACCTCAGAACATAAAGGATGTGCAGAGATTTCTAGGATTGGCAAATTTCTATCGCCAATTTATTCCCAACTTCTCTAGAATGTTGTTACCGATAACAGCTCTCCTCAAGAAGGGGGTTAAGTTCATATTTGATGACGAACCCAGAGAAGCCTTTCAACATCTCAAGAAACTATTTACCTTAGCCCCGATTTTGGTGCAACCGGATCAAAACAGACCATTTATTTTGGAGACAGATGCTTCGATTGGAGCGGTAGGGGCCATTCTACTTCAAAGGGCTACTGATGGTCTTGAACACCCGGTGTCATATTATTTCAAGACTTTGACCAGCAGTGAGTGCAACTATTCTGTTCTTGAAAGAGAACTATTAGCTATAAAATTAGCTTGTCAAGAGTGGTGCCATCTGCTGCAAGGTGCAGCCCAGAGCTTTCAAATACGCACAGATCACCGCAACCTTCGAGTACTACAACAGACGGAATGTACCAATGCACGGCATGCCAGATGGGAATATTTTTTGGGCAATTTGACTTTCTGATTACGTACATCCCTGGTTCTAAAAACAAGATGGCTGATGCCTTGTCTCGCTGCCAAGGGAATGACTCAGGTCTCTATCAGGGTCATGACTTGGTATTCCCTGGTCTCAGGATAATAGCAGCTGTATCTACATTCCTTCAAGACCTTGTTCCCCACTATCATAAACAGATTAACACTCACGGTAGTGATGGACTCTTCTATAATGATACTGCACTCTATATTCCAGCAGAAAAGCTTCAGGAACAAGTCCTTTCCTGGTGCCATGATTTGCCCTTATCAGGACACCCAGGGATAAGGCAGACGCATGAGTTGATCAGTCGGAGATTTTGGTGGCCCACTCTCCAAAAAGACGTCTACAAATATGTACCTTCCTGCCCAATTTGTGCTTCCAGTAAGTACCAGACTGGCAAACCCATTGGGTTGTTGCAACAACCTCAGTTACCTTCTCGTCCTTGGGAACATATATCCACAGACTTCATTGTTGACGTACCCCAGTCTCATGGTATGACTACCATTATGGTAACTATTGACTCTTACAGTAAATTGGCCCTGTATCTGCTGCTGTCTTTCTTAAGAGACGTTGTTCGCCTCCATGGACTGCCCAGAACGATAGTTTCGGATAGGGGCACACAATTCACCTCAAAGTTTCGGTCTACCTTATGTCAGCTATTGTCACGACTTGCTCCCTTCGCTCCCGTTCCCACCACTTGGGGGCATGATTTGGGGTTTATTCCCTACTGGACTTTTCCTCCGAACCTTATGCTACAGTGCTGTGATGAATTGAGAGCGCTAAATCCCCATTTTCCAAGCTACTTCCCTTCCAGATCCATTCCAGGTTTTTGGCAGCCAGCATGCTTCTTTAACCAAATGACTATGCTTCCCAGAATGCCTGGCCCACTGCTTTACCTCCACCCTTGCAGGACAAGGTTGGGTGGAGGATAGGCAACACCTGTGGCTGCAGGTGCAGCAATCAGCACACCTGAGGCGTGTGCTCGTTAAGCAGCTTTAAAAGCCTCAGTCTTACTTCAGTCCAGCGCTGGTCATCGTTGCAGTGTTTCCTGTTGTGACTAGTCCCTTGTTCCTTGATCTTAGCCTTTGTACCTAGTTCCTAGTTCCTGTTTTCTTGTTCCTCCGCCCTGGATTTCGGATTCATGCACTAATTGATTTCTGCTCCCTTGATTCCCTTTTTGTCTTCCTCTGTTTGCAGGCAGCATTTCTCAGTGCTTTCCCCTTTTAGATGCAGCCCAGTTTGTCTGTGTTCTATATTTCTTTGACTCTGTCCTTTGCTGCTGTAAACCTGTATGCCTTAGCCTTCCTCTTAGATTAGCTTCCTGTCTTTTCCTTGGAGGGGTAGGGGGAAGTTTGCATTGGTTATTTCGTTTTTCCCTGCTCCTGATCCTTACTTTCCATTGGGATCCATTCCATGTTTTCCATTGCACTTCTGCATTTATTTCCCATTTGATTATTAGGTGTGGTGTGCGGTTGTAGCTAGCTCCTGTGTGAATGCTTATGTTTTCCTCACTAATTTGTAATCACTATTCCAACTTAGGTATTTAGTTTTCCTCCCATTGCTGTTATAGCCTTTCAGGGTCCCAGTTTCATCAACAGGATTCGTGGGCTAGCTGACATTCAAGAGGTTTATCTCGTCCTCGTGAGTACTGTTCTTTAGTTCCCTTATTTAATACCATCAAGAGTGTTAGTTCACAGATCCTGTCATTGCTTGCCCTCCACGTGGGTTTAGCGCGGTCAGTACCTGTAACAGCAATTGGGGGTAAGGCGCTTGCCGACTTTCCTTGCGGTCAGGTGCTTACCCCACATCCCTTTTCATATATTGGTTTTGTTGTCACACTCTATTTGCACTCCTGGGTTCTAGCATACATGAGTCGTTGTTCCTGGGTGCACGTAGTTTAATTCAAAGCTATTCACTGTGTGATTTAGTGCACATTTTCCTTGCCATATTCGCTGCCTTTGTACTCGCCTGACTAATCCTGACAGCTATTAGGTATTCAGAGGGCTCTCTCGTCGGGGTATCACCCACAAAGTAATGGCCAAACTGAGAGGCTGAATGCCAGCCTCGAACAGTATTTGAGATGCTTTTGCAGTGCAAAGCAGGAAGAATGGTTCTCCTACCTTCCCCAAGCAGAATTTGCTTATAACAACTCTGTCCACACGTCCATCCACTTAAGTCCATTCTATTACACATATGGTGTCATCCTCAGCAATAACCTTGGACCAGTCTGCCATCTACAAGTACCCCGGCTAGCCTGGCAAAGGATCTCCAAGAGGTACATGTCTTAGCTAAAAGAGCGCTTGGGTCCAGTCAACATAAGAGGTGGGCAGACAGGAATAGATTTGCCAATCCCGATTGGAAGCCTGGCCGGTCTGGCTATCCTCTAAATTCTTGCCCAAATGGATGCATACTGGCAAATTTTCCCCACACTATTTGGGTCCTTTCCCAATTATATCAAAGATTAATCCAGTAGCTTTTAAGCTAAAACTACCCAAGAATCTCCAAAGAAAACACTCAGTATTCCATACCTCTCTGCTAAAAGAATACAAGGAAGATCCTTATCACCGACAGTATCGCAGAGTGCAATCACTCATTTCTCAGGTGCCGGAAGAATACGAGGTGGACTATCTGGTAGATATCAGGTATCGCAAAGGCAGAGTTCAATACCCTTCAGAAGAGAGAACTTGGGAACCCAAGGGTAACATTCATGCCCCTAGAATGTTAAGACGATTCCATCAATTGCACCCAGGAAAACCTGGGGCCCCCTGAGGGGAAGGGGGTATACTGTCAGGAATCGCCGGTAGAAACTATGGCATTGTTGGAAGCATTATCTTAGCACACTTCCCGGTCTAGTCCTCATCCAACATGACCGACGCAGGTATATATTCTTGCCCAGCCCACTGCTCCTTGCGTTGTATCTGTTGCCTGCCGCTGCTCACTCCGCTGAGTAACAGCCCTTCTGCTTTCTTGCATGCTACCTTATTGAATTCCTCTTAGAACTCCTCTTGTGCTGACCTCCTCTTGTTTGTTTATTCCTTTTCCTCTTACGGCTTGTCCGTGCTATTCTCTATCTTGCTTACCTTTCTTTCGGCGTCTTTCGCTGCTTCTCTCTTACCTGACTTGTCCCTTCAACTCAGGTTTCTCCTCACGACGCTTCTGCGATTCTGTCTTTAGAAGAATAGAAGTCTTGCTCTGCTCTTCTTACGGCGCTGCGATTCAACTTCAGTCTTGTTTATCTATTCTTTCGGCTTCTGTGGCCGTCCTCTCTTTCCCAGTTTGCCCTTTCGTATCGGGACTCTGTTTGTGGTGACTTCCGCGATTTAGTCTTTGGAGGAGCCGTGTTTCCATATATTACCGGTACCTTCTTTCCGTATTTCCTTATCCTGTTCTTTTCTTTCTAATCTTGGTTTCTGACTCTCAGTCTGTAACTACTTTGTTCTGTCCTCTTGTCTTTTATACTTGATACAATATTTCCTTCTTACCATTTATAGCACAGTTTGCCTTCCTATTTTCCCAGATCGGCAGCCACAGACTTGACTTCAGTTGCCGGCTGTCCTGTGTTGCTGAAGAGTATCCATTCAATCACCTGCCGTCTTACTATTGCCACGGACTCCTATTATCGGCCAAGGAATTTGGACATCAGGGTTTTTTGTAGCCAATTGGCTTTTTCCCCAATTGTTTGGGGTTTGGCTACTCGGGGTTCCCCAAGGGCAGGTACCAATCCCTGCCAAGGTGGCCTCCGAGGGAGCCAGACCCTACTTACACGATCAGAAGGATTGAAGGTCTAAGGAGAAACAATCACCAGACAACCGGAAGGCCCGTAAGAAGACAACCTCGATCCACCAAGGACAATTCATCTGAAGAGACAGGTGAGGAGGAGGTTAGGGAAGGTGGGCAGAAGTCTGACATGTGACTGGGTTTGAGATCCTAGGGGATTGGTTCTGTACGGAGGGGTTATTGGGTTTATGTAGGAGAGATTTAATGGGAGAAAGGGGGTCAGATGTGGCACAGCCCATTGAGGTCTCAAAGATTTCACCCTCCTCTTCTCCTTCCT
This sequence comes from Ambystoma mexicanum, assembly GCF_040938575.1. Classification (NCBI taxonomy): domain Eukaryota; kingdom Metazoa; phylum Chordata; class Amphibia; order Caudata; family Ambystomatidae; genus Ambystoma; species Ambystoma mexicanum. Next base: position 28,751,189 of record NC_090940.1, on the reverse strand, counting down.
CGGTAACATACTGCGTCACCCTTTGGGCATCCTCCTGAGTATAACTCTGGGTTCCCCTACCCAGGTGATCTTTCCCTGAAAGGAACAGTCCTTTTGTGGCCACCTGAATAAGGGGTTCCCAGGATCTACTTGGGAGAACACCCTCAGGTTTCTCACACCCAGCATGAGTCAACAGTTCCACTTTCAGTTATCAGGGCCCTCGCTGGTTAAGTCTCTTTTCTACAAAATGTCTCTTGCTTCCATGGCCTGATGCATCCAAAATAATAAACAAAGAGTTCACTTTCACATGCTTGCTGGATTATGACTTCTCACCCCTGGGTCCCCATCTTCCGGGCTCAGACCCTTCTCAATATTGGCCTCCCTCCGGCAGGTTCACTACGGCTTCTCAAAACAATTTCTTTTCATGACATTCATGAACGTCAATGTCTTTTTAAACAGATCACTGTGGACATCCGTCTGCAGGGTTCACTCTTGTCAACACACTGTATATCGGGACTTTAGACTTTGCCCCCTGTTTATCGGCATCCCTCCTTGGGGTTCACTCTTGCCAAAATTTCTTTTTAAACAGTTCTTCGATGTGGGATTCACTTCCCTTAGCCTTACGATCATCTGCCGGTCAAAGACTTTCGACTGTACAGAGGATTTTACAAGACCCCTGTATGACCACTTTGACCCCTTTGCTGCGTTTCCCAATTCCTTCTGATAACAATAGTTTCAAAAATAGGTTAATTGCCCACAGTTTTTCGAGTGAGCACCCATGTGGTGCCTGACCCCTCTGCAGCGGACTTTCCCCTCTCAGATTAACAGTTCTTTGTACTTTTTTCAATGAGCTGCTTTCTACTTTTGTTCAACACAGTTCGTTTTCTTATCGACTCTCCCCTCGACTTACTGGCTGTGATGAACTGCTTGGCTTTCCTTATATCTGGAGTCAAGGACGGTACCACAGTAGCCAAGTGCCTTCTGTTCTCCTGCTTAACAGCGCAGGGGCGCTCTGTGTACCATTGACATCTGCTGCAACACACATTAGCTTTTGTTTGCGGTCTTACAATTTCTTTCACAGAGTGTAGAAAAGGGCAAGGTGGCTTCTTTCCTCGTCACCCTCTTTGTTCTCGCCGCCTCTCTCTTCCTCTTGAACTGCCGCCCTGGGATAGGTGTCTCATCGTGCTGACATCCTTGCTCGTAGTGTGCTTTCGTGCTCCACCTTTTATCTCTCTGGGGAAGGGAAAGGGCCATCGGGTGTGAGTGATTCTGGTCAACTGCCTGACTTTGCCCGACCTTCGTGTTGGGACATGTCAGGTAAAGGGCCTTAACATTACTCTGTTATCTCCTGTGGTGTGCGAAAGTGTCTGTGTTAGAAAAAGGAGGTTTGGGGGTAGAGAGGTTGAGTGTCCTATGTAGTAGGATAGGGAAGAGGGGTTTACATAAGGGGAATACCACATCTCACCCATCGGTGTTCCCGTTCCACTCCCCAAGGACCCACCATCCAGGTGATCTTCCGGCACTGGTCCACCCCCAGGAACTGGATTCAATAGCGATGGCGGTGTCCTGGCCACCTGGATGACAGATCCCCCGGGACTAGTTTGGGAGACACCTTCAGGTTTCTCACACTAGTCAGCTAGCACTAGTATAGTAAAGCTGGCATTACATCCAAAATAGAAAGGAATGTACAAAAAAATGTGCAAAACCTTCATCAATGAGCAAACAATTTAAAATCGATTACAAGATCGAAGTTAGGAAGGGTCACAGAGAAGGAGTCTGTTTGGGCATTCACCTTGCGGTGGTCAGTGGTCTGAGAGCCAGTGTCACCATTTGCTGATCATGGGCATCTGTAAGGGTGGTGGGATTGCAAGTTCTCCTATGACCAACAATGACTGTACCAGTGGTAAAGTTGTAAATTGTGAGGGGTCAGAAATGTGAGGCGGAAAACTTTGGGAAGAATTTTCAAAAGATGCCATATGGGTGCAGCAGGGTCCGGCCCTGTGCTATAAGTATAGGCAATTTCGGGAGATTGCAGATTTTGTGATTGTTGGCTCCAGCCCCATAACAGTTGGTGGGCTGAAATATTGGCCCGAGGTTAGTATAATAGTCTGGGATGTACTGGCGATACTGAAATCTGACCATTCCCACCCTTTCGCCCTGCATAGGGCGGGGCCTGGCCCTGTGCTACCAGTTGTAAGGAATGCATGGTATCGAAGCAAGACACACACAAGTAAGCACTGTTCAAGGGTGTTTATTGAACTTTTAACAAGAGTGTGATAAAAGCCTATCTAAATCTAAGATGGGAGCAAGCTACGACCATCAAAAAATATTATTGCAGTCCTAGTGGAGTCTAGTCAAAATAAAAAGGGCCTGTACTAAAAACTAAGAAACCTATTGCCAATCCTTACAGCTAATGTACAAATAGTGTGGGATAATGTTCATGAAAAATAAAGAAGTGTTCACAAAGAATAAGTTAGAATGTTCAGGCGGTGGGCCTCCTTTCCCCACGTTTTCAGCACGGGACAAGGCGATTCACTCAAGCATAGCACACACTCTGGCTTCTTCTGCACGAGTATACAGTTCCATTACCAACATCAGGGCCTTCTGTGTTTCTTTACTTATCAGTCTCTTGATTCAGAGGGCCTGATGTATCAAAACAAAACACAAAGTTCTTTTCCTCTCACAAGTATTCAATTCGGATGATTCACTCTTCACCCTGGATCCCCCCCTCTTCTGGGCCCAAATCCCCCTTTACAATTAGTTCTCGGGTGACTCAAGGTTCACCCCGGATGCCCCTGTTGGGCTCAGATCAATTACAGTTCAACTTTGCTAGCAAAGACTTTCGAATGTGCACAGGATTTGGCTTGACCCGATACAGGACCACTTCGGCTTCACAATTTACAATTACACTCCTCAGACAGCGGGGTTCCCTTCCCCTAGCTTTTTCTCGGCATCCCACCATCTGGTTCACACTTGCCTTTTTGTAATCACAGTTTACAATTTTACACTCTCAATTGGATACCTAACAGACACTCGAATGAGCACCCACGTGGTGCCGGACCACTCGGTATGGTATCTATTCTACTTCAAAAGTTCACTCACTCCTTTGATATTCAATTACATTCATATTGTCATCACACACGCCTTATACTTTGTTCCTTGCAGCTTTTTTAACACAACGTTGTCAATTACGACATTGGGTCTAACACAGTCCCGTCTGCTATCAGTCTCCCAACTCACCGGCTGTGGTGACTTTACTGGAGCGGCTTTGTTGCAGGAGCCAAGGACAGTATCACAGCGGCAATCTCTCCTCCCACCTCAGCTATCGATGCGGGAGAGCCCAGCGTACCTTCGACACACAATATACCTTTCTTCAGCGTTAGTTCGCGGTCTTATGTTTCTTATCCTTGAGGGCTCTTGAAAGTAACAGTTTCCTTTTGTTGAAAAGTCCAAGTGCAATTCCCTCCTTGCAACCCTTTCTGGTCTCACAATCTTTCTCCTTGTGTTAAACCGCCATCTCGGAACTGCTGCTTCCTAAGGTGTTTTGCCTCGCTCAGAGTGTGCTTCCATGCTCCGCCTTCTATACGCGTGGGTAAGTGTGATGGAAGTCAGGTTTGTGTAATTATCCGTAATTGCCTAACTCTGCCTGACCCTTGTGTTGGGACATGTCAGGTATACGGCTCGGGTGTTAGTCCGTTTTCTTTCATGTTGGGCTGTCAGTGAAAAAGTGTTTGGAAAAGGGAGTGGGGGTTGAGTTCCTAGGTATCCTACTTGGTAGGATGGGGAAAAGGTGTTATTAGGAAGGGGATACCGCATCTCAACCTTCAGTGTCCCACTTCCACTCCCTGTGGACCCCTCCTCCAGGTGATCCACCCGCACTGGTCCATCCCCCAAAAGCAATGGCCGTGTCGTGGCCACCTGGATGACAGATCCCCAGGGACTAGCGGGTGAGACACCTTCAGGTTTCTCACACAGTTCAGGCGATTTCGGGAGATTGATGATTTTGTGACTTTTTCGAAAATAGGAAGAAACAAGGTTGGCATACCAGTCTGGGGTTTACTGGCAACAGTGACATTTGACCATCCCCACCAATTCACGCTGCACAGGGGTGGAGAGGGGTCTGGCACCGTGCTATCAGTATAGGCGATTCCGGGAGTTTGCCGATTTTGCGATTTTTCATTAATATGAGGTTGGGACATAATATAACATACTACACAAGGCTATAGCAGACCTGCATGTGCATGTCAGCTACAGACCCGGGCAACGTGGTATAGCTGGTAAGGTAATATATGGCAATTCAAACAAGACAAATGTATCAGTTATGTTCACAATCTGATAAAATGTTTCTCCTCATAATCTGGGTGAATTCCCCTTCCCCAGATTCAAGCAGAGTTCTATTTACCAGTTCAAAAGGATAAGGAAATCCTGTCTTGTAACAAAGTTCCACTACAGTTCTTTTGGTTCCAACTTAACAATGAAATGTTCCAACTTGAATTCAACCAACAGTTCAAAATTGTTCAACAAGATGTTCCTCTTTCCACTTGTGACAAAAGAGCTCAGAACAACTTCTTCTCATCAACAAGAGGTTTCATATTTCATTAGGATCAACAAAATGTCTTTGTCCACAGTTCACCAAAACACTTGTTTTAACAATGTTCGGATGCCTCTGCCGCAGTTCACACAACATTTGCTTCAGCAACATTCATTTGTCAGGAAGATGCTTAAAGACTTTTAACCACACCACAATACTTCAGTGACTTCCACCTGGTCCACTCCCTTGCCAGGCCTACTACTACAAGGTTCTCTGCCCGGGTGTACTCTCCTACCAGGACAGAATAAACTACTTACTACAAGTACTTCTGTGGTAAAGGTTGTTTTCCAACAAGTCAGCAATGTCACTTACTTCACAACTTCCAGTTTACGTATTTCTTCTGGAAAAACAAGAACCACACTGGTGTTGTTTATCACACTTTTGTAATTGCTTCACTCCTCCAGAATAGACTTTATCAGAACAGCAGCCCTCCCGCCACTCTTGTTTGCCCCGCTTCCACATTAACAAAATGCTGACAATCGATCGCTCTCACTTTTATACTTCTTTGGCTTTGGCAATGTGGGTTTAAGCTGGTTTCTCTTTTGACCTCTTTAACATATGTACAATATGTTTCATAATGAACTGGAGTCTTATTTTCCCCTTTTGTCTTTGGCAACATGGTTCTTTTTAACTTGCCTTGATTCTCTTTTGGCTTTGGCAATAGGTGTTTGTATTGGGATATTCTAACATTGCCCTCTTTTGGTTGCTGGCCCTTATCCTGCCCCCACATGAATACAATCACATCTTTCTGGTCTGTGTATTATATTCTGATTCTGAACTTTCTCCGTTTAACATCAAGTTTCACCTGGATTATTGTTCAGCTTTACATCAATTTGGTATTCAAAATGAATTTTGTTTTGCTACTTTATACTCTTTATATTAGATCCATACGATCGGCTGTTCGCGGAGCCCTCTGCAGTCACAGTGCAACAGTGAACTTGCCGGGTCTGGCGTGCATGTCCGTTCACTCCGCTCAAATTCCCAGTACTGGAATTTGTGGGACTTGTAGTCCACAATGATAAATCAGTTTTTCTCACTGCTTTGATTTTAAAGTATGCCCTAGACGAGTAGGGTCTTTGAGGAAGTTATACAAATGGTTTTCCCCTTCTTTCCGACCTGCTTCCCCCCATGTGATCCTCCAGCAGAACACCACCCGAGGGTCAGGATCAGGAAGCGTCTGCCTTTCCCTGGCCACATGAGAGGGGTCCCAGGTTGGTGTTTCTATGCAAATCATCTCTGATTCATCACAAAGTACTCCTGTAACTATCTCTGAGGTGGTCTGGGGCTGTTTTAGAGGTCGTAAGGGTGTGAGTGGTTCTAGTACCGAACCCTTCCTTAGTGCAGGGACTGTGTTGGAGCTATCTGGGAAACCCCAGTACACCTCCTTCAGGTCCAGCATCATCTAGTTTGCGACGCCGCCCGGCCCCTTTCACCACCTCACTGTCCATACCCAAAGATTAGGCAGGGGACTTTGTCAAACAAGGGAGAATTAAAATGAAAAACATATGGGTGGAGCAGTGTTAGGTTTAGATGCAGAAAGTGAAAGTCCAACGAGGGGTTTGTGCTGTGGGGCACGAACTTAAAAGCAAGAGGAAAGTCTGGCAGCAACCCGCCGGTAGCACCGGTAGGGTTACTGCCAGACCCGTAACGAGGCCCTATTTCATCTTAAGTCCAAGGAAGGTAATTTTTAGACTTTTTTGCAGAAGTGTTTTTCACTTTGGCAAGGGAGGTGAAAGTAAACGGCGAGCTGGAAGAAGTTCAGAACTTTGTGTTAAACACTGTTTTCTTTTGGCTGATGACATCCCTACACATTGTACAGATTTAGTCGTGAGGGCAAGTATGGGGTTTGGACACAGACAGATTCTTAAGTTGAACTCTTTGACTCAGACTTTCCTTAATTTTATTTAGGTAGACAAATTCCACCTTAGTATAGGGCAAGTTAGGCCTTTTTCCATCCGGACTTTAAGTTAATAAAGTATTTGATTTGGAATTCTGAATCTGTTGTCTGTGTCTTGCTTTAAGATGCCTTCACATGTCCCAGACCCTGTTTGCACCCTCTCTGTGTTTGTTTAACTTTCACAACTTCTTGTTGGGTCCCAGACCCTCCTTGCTCTCTTCTAAGGCCTCACAACCCTTGAGGAGTATGGACTGGGCCTCTGTACCTCCCTATGTCCCAGCCGGTCCGACAGTCACCAACTGTACTTTTTACTTTATTCATTTATATCACACAACCAAGAGACCCGGGGGCATACAGGCGCTTGGAAAAGGCAACCTTATTACTAAAGATCACAAACACAAATCAATGCAGGGAGCTTACAAGCAAAACGACAAGTCCTAGATTCAAGCGTGGAGGCCTAAACTGTATCTCCGACCTATGTAAACAGGAAGGTTTTCAGTTTCTTTTTGAAAGTTCCTAGAGATTCACTGACGTTGAGTTCTGGTGGTATAGAGTTCCAGATTCTTGGAGCGGCCATGTCAAAAGCACTCTTGCTCACTTGGGATAACTTTGATCTGGGCACAAACATATTGTAATTATCCAATCTAAGATTCTTTACTTCAGTTTTCTTTATTAACCTTTCTACCAAATAACAGGGGTAAGAAGCCTCCAAGCATTTATAGGTTATTGTAAGGAGGCGGAATTAAATTCTGGCCTCTACAGGTAGCCAATGTAGGCTCTTCCTGATTTCTGAAGACATACTATTGCTTGTGACACTATTTTGTATAACATGTAGTCTTGCAAGATCTGTTTCCCAAGACCCGTCAGCAGACTACTAAAGTAATCTATTTTAGATCCCATAATTGCTCTTGCCTCCGTCTCACAGCTTTTTTGAGCGAGATATGGGTAAATGTGACCCAAAAGTCTAATGTAATAGGATGAGGTGGAGACAAGGTTATTCACCTGTGCCTTCATATTCAGACTTTGGTCCAGGATAACTCCAAAAGTTGTAATCTTATCTTTCGTAGCAATATTACAGTACGCAATGCGAAAAGTCCCATATTCAAGGCCAGGTTTTTAAAGTTTGGGGCTGGTGCCGATAACCATAAATTCAGTCTTATCGTTATGTAGCACCAGCCCACTATCCTGCTTCGAATCCTGAATGAGGCTGTAGATTTCATTAAAGACACCAGTGTCTTCCAGGTAGCTCCCGGTTAAGGGGATTCTACACTTAAGTGTCATCAGCATAGTCAGAGAAGAACATCGTCCTATCCTCTAATATCTGAAACCGTGGGGCTGTAAAGATGTTATACAGTGATGGTGACAAGCATGCACCCTGTGGAACTCCAGAAGGTAGAGGAACTGGACTGGCTTCCGCTATGCCACTATACTCCCTGAAAGATCTGTTTTCGAGGAATGAGCGTATCCAGCTACGAGTATGATCACTAAAGTTTGTCACCTCCTGCAATACTGAGGAAACTGCCTGCCAGCACTCTGCTACTCAGTGAGTTTCATAAGAGAGAGAGAGAGAAACTCAGTAGCGTGCGGGTGGCTGGACCAGGAGCAGTAGCAGCGGAAGGTACAAGCAGCACGATAATTGAGAAGCAAGGGAAAGTATGAGAAAAAAAGGTGCGCGAGTGGCATGATGTCAGAAAAAGCAGAAACAGTAAGTTGTGTAGGAAATAAAGAGAAGAGAGGGAGAGGATGCGAGCCACCCGAAAGAAAGAAGAAAGTGAGAAAGGTGCGAGCAGCACAATGCGAACAGAGAGAAAGTGTGCAAGAGGTATAAGAAGGCAAAGGAAGTATGAGAGAGGGACGACAAGACAAAGAAAGGTGTGCAAGAGGCACGGCAAGACAAAGGAAGTGTGCAAGAGGCACGGCAAGGCACATGGTGCCAAAAAGGTTTGCAAGAGGCACAATGAGGCAAAAGGTGCCAGAGCGAAAACAATCTAAAGAGAGGGGCCAAGAATCAGAGTGGTCGCGCTTGGGGAGGAGCAAAAGCCCTGCATTCTTGAAAGTCTCTGATACCGCCCCGGTGTTGACCAAAGAAGGTGTACAGTGCCAATTAATAGAAGGTGGGAAAAGGGGGAGCTACACTGGAGTGAAGTGAGAGCGAAAATCCTCCATAGTGAAGGAACTGCTGTTGCAACCTCACCAGGAAGAACTGTGGTTTGAGAGGTACATCCAAACAAGGTGAATTTTGGGTGTTTTGTGAACTTTTAAGTGAACTTTTTGAGACAAGAGGGGCCTAGGCTTGGGGAAGGGAACCCTGAGGGGCCTAAAAGTAACTGTGGCTCTTTGTTGTGGAACCAAAGGGATCAGAGTTTGGGGAGGGGACCCCCAAGGGACCCAGAGACATTGTGAACTATATTGTCCTGCTACAAGAGCCCACCTGGAAGATCCCAAGGGCACCCCTTTTTCCTTTCAACAATTTTTTTTAACTGGCAGAAATAAACGCGATTGTAAGGCTACCTGAAACCAGCTGTGGTTTATATTTCTTTTTCAACCACCATTTTTCTTTAAAAAGACCCAACATCACATTTGTTTTAAGAGTGAGTGCAAGCATAGGTTTAGACACAGACTTTGGTTTTGGACTTACGGACATCGATGGCCCTTAGAAGCATCAGTTGAGGGAATGACCCCATTAGAATAAGAGCCAATTAGGTATTACAACAACCCTACAAAGTTTTATAATAAAGGTTTTAAAGCTGTTACTTTTGAGTCGGTGTCTCTCTTGATACCATGCCTGTCTCACAGGTGGTAGGAGATCTTAGAGGGGAGTGCGTTAGTCAGGGCAAGAGAGGAGTAGGCCTTAAAAAGCAAAACATGCAGCCCTGCCCTCCTCCTATTGAACCCATGCCTGATTTCACTAGTTCACATTGAAACTGTCAATCTCTCTCTCACTCCCTCTAATGTTCTCTCTCTCCCCCATCTCTCACTCTGTCTCTTTCTCTCTGTTCCTCTCTCTAATGTTCTCTCTCTCCCCCTCTCTCTATTGTTGTTTCTCTCTCTACCTCCCCTCTCTGTTCTCTCTCTCTCCCTCCCTCTATGTAATATTCTCTCCCTCACCCCATCTAATGTTCGTGCTCTCGCTCTCTCGCTCTCCCTTTAATGTTCTCTCAACCTCCCTCTCTTTGTCTCTCTTTGTCTCTCTCCTTCTCTCTGTCTCTCTCTTTATCTCTCTAATGTTCTCTTTCCTTCTCTGTTCTCTCGCCCTCTGAAGAGAACACCACTCTGGCCGACGTCCACTACAAACTACCAGGAGGGCTAAATCGCTTCTACAACTTTGAGATTTGGAACTACAGAAATGAGATTTGGCATTAATAAGGCAGATCTTGCTATGAAATCCAACAAAAGCCAGCGGTACAGTCTGATAAGTGTCACTTTATTCTTTTCACTTACACTTAAGGGAAATCTTATACCCATCCCTTTTATCTTAGGATGCATCCTTCTCTCATATAGATTTATATATATTTATAAATATACTAGCTGGGGTACACAGGGTTGCCTGTGTCCTGATCGAGTGCTGTCTCATGTGCCCTGGAGAATGTTGCTCTTGTCCTCATGTCAGCAAGTCTTGCTTCAGTTTGCTATAATATATATATAAAATATAACAAAAAAACTTTGTTAAGGGGACGTTATGGTTAAGTTGTGCTACTAAAAACCTGTCAAATTCACACAAAAAAACTTTATAAACGTGACATGGTTTGAAGTAAAACCGAAAAACCCCTGAAATTCGCCAGTTATGGTAGGCTAAGCAACCATAACTGCCCGCACCACTGTGCACTGCTAACACGGACACCAAAGATGACATCACAAATGTCATTGATGACATCACTGATGACATCACATGTGCATTTACTTTTTAGACAAGGAGTTGTGAATATAATTTCGGCAAAAAAGTATCAGGAATTATCGGGACATGTGTAATAAACTACATACTTCATCACGCAATGTAGTGTTCTAAAGAAAATTCCATTGCAGTGTCCTTTCTAGTACAGGAACCTACTCATACAGAAATGTAGGTAGTGGCTGCAGCATACACCACAGAGGTGCTATATTTGTACTTTCCAAAGTTGTACTATAAAATGGTGAATGCTTATGGATCACACTTTTCTGGTCTGTGAAACATATACTAAGTTGCTAATAATGCATCACTTACTACATATTTCTAGTAATACACACAAAACATAAATAGACTACAATGCATACAAAGATGGGGCTTATATATGGAGAGTAAAGTAAGCATACAAGAGGCAGTATCATTAGCAACTGTGTATAACCTACATGACTGTATTCAAGCACAAAAATGTGTTCAGGCCTGCTTCTTCCCCTATATATGTACATCATTACATGCAATTACATTCTAAGGAAAGTATTGTAAGAACATGTGAGAATAGCAATATCTATAAATATAATACCTTTTGAAAGTTAACTTCCTGCCTGTCAGTAAATAAACCCACCTGGCCTAGATATGGCAGTGAACAAAAACGAAGGAGCTACACATGTGATGTCATCAGTGATGTAATCAATGTGATGTCATCTTTGATGTCCTAGGTGTTAGTGTTAGCAGTGCACAGTGGTGCGGGCAGTTATGGTTGATTAGCCTACCATAACTGGCGAATTTCAGGGGGTTTTCGGTTTTACTTCGAACCATGTCACGTTTATTACGTTTTTTTAGTGAATTTGACAGGTTTTTCGTAGCACAACTTAACCATAACGTCCCGTTAACAACGTTTTTTTTACTGAATATACACTTTCATGATGTGAATTTGGGAGATATGTACTATAATTCCCTTACTTTATATACATGTAACATAGAACATACAGAACCCCCTTGCTAATGATATTTGAAAGGCACGGACGGAGCAAGCGCCTGTCTGCGGACGGGCGCGGACGAGATCGACACTACCCAAACAGTCAGGGGGTATCTGAAATTGTACTATTGTGCCATATGAGAAATGCACAAGTTTAAAAAAGAACACAAACACATTATAAGTACTAATAAGTAACCAATTGAACCTACACGTCTCAAACATTACCCATGCATTTAATTACCATGTAGAATGAAATGGATTATACCATAACAAAAAAAGATATGCCTCCAACGTAATTACCTCACAGAAACTGTGCAGCCAGGAGCGACAGTAGACGCACACAGCACAACGAAGACAAATTACAAGAAAATAGTAAGTGAACTTCATTTTTCTTATATGTGTGTGTGTACTTTTTTGTATAAGGTGCAGAAAAAATGTATTTCTGTTGTTTTAACATGGAAATGTGCAGTACTTTGGAGTGGCTGGAGGAGAATTTTCCGCATGGGGAAATGTCGGGAGATAGCGATAATAATGGTACACCTTCTCTGCATAAGCAAATTAATACTCAGTATTTTAGGGGCATTTAACATATATATATTTATTTTTAACAGACCAGGTAAAAAAAGAAGAAAGTCCACCAAAGGACACAGAGCAAGACAGCCTGAAACGGATAGAAAAGAAAATGCACATACTAAATGAGAATTTTAACAGGATAAGGCAATTTGTGGAAGAATACGTGAGAGGAAAAATAAGATATCACTGCCCCACCTGTACCTGTCCCCCTTCTCCATTTCCTAGTGAACCATGCCCAAACCCTCAAGAAGAACATAAACGTTTTGACGAAACATCCATCCCATCATCCCCTCACAACCAGCCCGTGTTAAACCCTAATTCCCATATATTTGTTTCAGTATCTGCTTCCCCCAGTATTTCTCTTGATTGATGTATGTGTGTGTATTGACATTTTTTTATGTTAGTTGTAGTGGAATGATTTGGATCAAAATTGTTTTTTTAAATAAGAGTTAAAATGTCCGCGGACAGCGCGCCTGTTCGGGCTGGCCGTAATCAATATAATATGGATGTTCTAAGGGCAATACCCCTTCCCGTACCATTCGCAACCAAGATGGAACTAATCTTAGAACGCACCAGGTGTCCAAGTTGTCCGTAAATGAACAGAATGGGGGCATCCTAAGGACATTATGCCTCTCCGTACTGGTCACAACCAAGATAAAACATGGTCTTAGAACACAGCAGGTGTCCAGGATGTCTGTAAATGAACAAAATGGGAGTGTCCTAAGGACCACTGTACCCGTCTGTACCGTCCGCAGCCAAGACGGAACTGTCCGTAGAACAGGCGCGGTGGCCGGCATGTCCGTAGTCAAACAAAATGGAGGTGTCCTAAGGACACTGTACCTGGCCATACAGTCAGCAGAACATCTACGCACATGCGCATCACAACCATAAGTACTGCGAACATTGCGCCTGTCCGTAACTGTCCGTCTCACTTGTGTCGCCCTTTTAATTAGTTTCAGGATCCGAACACTGTCTGTAGAACACCCGCTCGCATGCGCACGTCTGTTACTCTGCATGTGGTGTCCAGCGGGCACCCATTTCCTTCGCAGATGTGTTCACGGCGTCATCATGTGACCGCACCCACGCTGAGCGTGTGGCCTAATTTGCGCAGTTTGTGTGGTTCCGCAACATTTCAAAAGAACTTATATAGACATGTGAAATTATTTTACAGTATAAAATCACCATTTCACATGTCCCATACAATGGCCCTACCTTTCAACGTATTGTTTAGAATTGTTGCAACGCTTTTGAGTGATCGATATGGTCACGAGGCGCACCCCTCCACCCCTATAAAAGGCCACACCCCCGAGCTCATCTTCATTGTACTTCTGGCTATAGTAGATTGAGTTCTGCTGCCTTTACTGCTGTAGCGAATATTAGCCGACCAATCCTAATGGCATCCATGGCTGCTGTTGCTTCATTAGCCTCAGCACCACCCCCAAACCCTCCACCGCCACCACCTCCCCAAGGGCCTGCAGAGGGAAATAGGCGTGAGGATGTAGAGAGCGAGGAAGAAGAGGAAGAAGAGAATGAGGTGGAGGAACTCCACACTACAAGCACTCTCTGGGAATCGTGGGTGTGGCGGTTATTTACCGTTTGTGGAAACGTACCAAAAGCATGTGTGAACCAGATCAGGTGTAACCAGTGCAAGTTGGTGCTGAGTTGCGGGAGACCTGGTGCGTACAGATTTGGTACGACAACCATGAAGCGACACCTAAAAGTGCGGACATTCGCAAGGTGGTACCATGTGAAGAACGTAGTAGGTTGAGTTCCTCCGCAGCATCCTCTGAGTCCGATCCTCTCACCACAAGAGACACTCCTGAGGGAGAGTGCATTCCTCCAGCTGCCTCACAGGCCATTTGCGATGCTGTTGACCCTTACCTTGCGAGGGTCATAATATTGTGTATGTACTGCGATGCAGTACTCTGCATGGGGGAGACTCTTCGAAGTGCTTTTGAGACTACGGTCATGGAGAACCAGAAAAACTGCTCCCTACCTAAGTAAAGTCCACCCTACATCTTTCTCTCTCCACCTGCTCTTTCTCATCACCGTGGTTGGTGTCCCTTCCTTACCCTCCTTCACCCTCCTTTCCTAGTGTGTGGAGTGTTAAAAAATAAAAAAAATGGAAAACAACAAAAATTACAAAAAAGGCTCTTTTCAGAGCCGCCTTTCTCAGTTTAACAATGGAACTATCAAGTGGCCGGTGTAGGCCCCCGCGCATTTTTCAAAAAGTCTGTGGACAGTCGTAGGACGCACAAAAATGGAGGGTGCAAGCGGAGCACAACCAATGCACTTTTCGCTGGGACTAAGTGGTGGCTCTGAAAAGAGCCTTTTGGTGGCGATTTGTGTGTTTCAAAAACTGTAGATTCGAAAAAACAGATTGCCAAATAGGTGACTATGAATCCATAAAAGGTTGCAATGCATTTTGAACATTTCGAAGAACAATCTGATTGCCAGCATATGTGAGATGGACTCTGCGAAAAATGAAAGTGCTGCTAAACAAAATGTTTTCATTGTGGAATGAGGACATGCCAACATCTCTTAGAAAGGCACAAACAGCCTTATTGACATTGCGCCTCGCCTTCTCCATTTGTGGACCAAATGCAGAAGAACGCAGCCACATTTGTCTTTGTGCAATACGGGAAAAAATTACTTCGCAATTTGGAAACATGTCCATGACCTTCGCAAGTCCTTCCTTCACTGCAAATTGCAAAGAAATTCCAGAGACATGCCCTAAACAGTTTCCTCCACAATGAATGATAATTATATCAGGATGACGCTCTGTCTGTAAAGTAGCATAGAGAGGTACCAAGTCCAGCCACTTCATTCCACGCACTCCATGCCAGTGCACTTCCACATGAGAAAATCCAAGATCTGCAGATATACCGCAACTTTCTGCATGCACCTTCAACCAATGTATCCATGAGTCTCTCAAAATCCAGATAATCTGTTTTCGCGCACACAGAGCCATAGCTGTCTGGTCTCCTGTCAGGAAAAAGACGTTCTGACTAAATCTCTCTGTTCGGAACACACCCACTGAACTTTACTGACCAATCCCTAGCTTCGCACATTCTCATTTGCATGCGTCTCCACCCCAGAAACCCCGTTGATAATACACGCTGTCTGCAGACTACCGCCATGTCCGCAGACACGTTGAAGATCTGAGCGCAACGACTGTACGTTTAAATAATATTCCCCTTTAAGGTGGGCTCTGAAAAGAGCTTTTTTTTTGTTTTTGGGCAGATGCCTGACGGACACCTGTTATTTAGTGTTTTTTTTATTTTTTTCTTCTTACTTTACTCCTACAATCATTACAGAACCTTCTCCAAAGCAAGCCTTACATTCCAAAAGAATGTGGCATTTCCCCAAAAACATAACGAAACACCATCTGCTTCAAAATAAGCCACATTACTGGAAACAATGTTCTCGTGGCTGAAGAAAAACATACCAGCGCATAACATGAAAGCACGCATGCTGCGATTGATGGTACACCTCCCAATGCTTTGATCAGGACAGAAAACAGAACTGTTGTCCCATTTTCTTCTAGGGAGTAAGCCAGAAAAAAATACTTTTGCAGTTGGAAATATATTAATAACTGCTTGCACCAACTGTTTCAAATCTTCCAACAAAGTAGGTGAAGTCACATAGGCCAAATGGCAAGCAACGTAGTGCAAAAGTACCACATGGGGACTGGTCATCCTACGAATATCTCTGCAAACTTGGAGAATTTCCGCAACATTACAATCAGTGGCAGCTCTCCTCATCACCTCCACTCTTCTAACATCCAAATTGTGTGCCACATGCCTACTTTCGGAATAGTGCTGTAAACCATGGACAAAAATATCACCGAGCACCAACACCCTGACTGTCTCCACCTCTACCATCTTCACTACACGCACCGTCTTTCGACACAAATGAACAATGTGAACATCTGATTGGCTGATGCCTACAGTCCCCTTTCCATGCTGGATTTGCTATAGAACCCGTATGTGCCACGCCCTAGCCGCGGACAAGCGCGGTCTACGTGCGGCACGTAACTCTTAGCCAGTCCTTCTACCCTTTCCACATCAATTGCAAATCCATTCCCTCATTGGACAGCTAAGCAGTCACACAACCATCCAGCAATCACATTCAAGATCTCTACATCTAACTCCGTCATCAGAGTTCCACACTTCAAATGTACTGTTGATCACTCTGAATGCAAGTCGCATATCATTGCAAAGCACCTACTTCAAAAAATTACTGTGCAAGTGTCGCGGATTTCTACTTGCAGCTCCATGCATACGCACATGCATGAGTACAAAGTACAGGTATGCATATTTATTTCAGTGAACATGTGCAACCCTTATGATTTCATTTAAACAAATTAATGCCACTAAATCTACATAGCCAATACATACCAACGCTGCGCCTTTAAGAGCAAGACTTAAATTGAGAAACCGCACTACTTCTTACTGTCTTCCGCATAACCTATACATACGCATTAACCCTCTCGATTTAGGTGCGAAACTCGATTTTCCATTAGAAAATGTCACAAATTTTTACTGACTACCGCCTAAATTAATGCTACTTCCAATGCGATCGTATGAGAAAAATAAACGTTCCCGATTGCTGTGGTGACATCTCCCTCTGAGGTTCTCCCAATTTTTCGCATTCGTACTTATAATATGAAAGTAGTCACATTTTTCTCCATCTACTACAATGACCTATCACTTACAAACCTAACTGCAGCACAGCTTAAAAAAAACAAGGGGATTTCATGAACTGAAAATTGTACTCATTTGCGAAGCAGGTTCAACTAACATACTGCAAATAACATATAAAGGCTGCACATAGTGAAATAAAATGCACACATGCACCGTGTTGCGATATCAAAGGAGAATACTCCAACGAAAGATGCAAAATGAACGTGTACATTAACATCACTGCTTTAAACACACAAAGTTACTAACTTTTTCCTTTTACAATTGCAGTGAAGACTACTCTCCTGAAAATCAACAGCATCTACACTGCAAACAACATATCCGAAGAAACCTGGTCATTCCGCAAAAGAAAGTAAGTACAGCACTACCTTTATATTCTTACTGTTCCTCAAAGAGACTGTGTGGGTTATTTATGTAATTTGCGCACCAAAAAAAACACCGATTTCTGAACCATTCTACCCACAAATCCCCATTTATTAAACAAAGAATAACAGGCAGAATGCCACATAAATCCCTGTATTTTTTAACACAAACAACATACAGAAGCCTTAGAATGTTAGTACTACAAAACAAATAGCTGTTTTAATTTTATACCATTACCATTAAAAAAAATCAGCTACCAGTACTGCTAACAATGCTCCTATGAATCCTGATATAGTAACAAGAACCCATAGTAAAAAAAGTATTTTAGCAAAAATGTTTCACCACTGAGTCCTTCAGAATCTAATAAGAAGAGGAGAAAAATCATCCTCAACCCTTAAAACCTACCGTAGAAAATTAATCTTACAAGCTCACGTAGACAGTGCAATCCTTCTCAAAAGGAAGTTATTTATTTTAGTGTTAAATAGGATGAAACCACGAACAGAACTAAGTGCTAAACTACAAAAGAAACTTCTCAATAAACGGAATGTCAACAAAAATAACGTCTTAAATATTTGTGGAGGTGAATGGAGTCACACAACGACCACAGAACCATATTTTAATGAAGAAGCATACAAACAAAATCAACATCCATAGCAGTGGACGAGGGTATGAAAAAAATCAATAATACCATCATGGAACAAGAAACACTGCTTGCAAAAGAATCCCCTGAAAACTCAGAATTACCTCTCCATTCAACTGAACCAGACCGTCCAGTATACAAATGGCTGTGCACGTCAATGCGTAACATTCCCAACAAATCTTTCAAATCTTTACGTCAGTTCCTCAATCAGTATGTGAAAGGTAAAGACAAAATCAAAATGAAAGTGCTGCAAAATATGGATATCTGTCCAGTGCGCAAATACACAGGACTACAAGGACATTCATTAGCCTGCATTTCAGGACCTATTTGCAAAAGCACCTTCCATGATATCAAAAGAATATCAATACATCATTCAAGTGTAAAAAATCTAGTGTACAAACTGTACTATGCTAAAAGTCCAGCTTTAGAATTGGCCAATTTAAATAACACTTTTCTACATGGTACACCCAAATACCTACAAGAAGAAATCGACCGTATCCAGAGAAAATATTTTGGAAGTGAAAGCCACTTACAAAATGCAATAGTTTTAGAACAGACTAGCAACAATTCTGCACACAGCAACCTTCTATTACACACATACAAAAAAGAAATACTAAAATTTAAAAGTACATCGGCTGAAGTACCAAACCATGTGTGTGTGTGTTGCCGTAGAAAGTTTTACAAAATGAACACAAAAACTATAGACGTAACATACAAAATAGAAGACAATGAAGATTCCAAATGGTTTGAACTCTCTACCTTTTAGCAGAAAACAAATATCAAATAAGTGAACCCCCAATATGTGTCAGAGAGCACCAAAGTATTAACTGAAAAGGATACGGTACTCAAAAGGATACAGGTGGTAGGGTCTTCCGAATCCCTGTTCACACGATTTGATAGTTGTGAAGTCAAGTTAAGACCTTCCAAATGATACAACTCTCTGACTGGTAAAACAGGCAGAGCGATGGATCACTGGAAAGGGCGTGGGTAAGGTATAGGAAGTCAGCCTAGAACAGAATAAAGTATCATAAATAACTGCCCTCAACCTGAGTATGATGGAACAGAAAATGACATGAATGCACACACTGACCTTAAGTCTAAGGCAGAAGAATCCAGCAGAGTCTCTTGAGGAAATCCAAGGTAGAACAAACGACAAGGAAGGGAAGATTAGTAAGGGAGACTTATCCCGAACGGAACGAGGCTCACACTAGATACCGGGTTGATGCACCACAGGATAGCATCCAAAGTACTGTTCACTGTCACCTTCCAATAATCCTTGAAAAGCTTTCTTCCCACGTAGAGTAAAGTATAGAAATGAATCAATCCCCCTGTTAATATCACAGGTGCAGGAGTTGGAAATAGCGCCCTTTTTATGGTATAAACAAAGTACACACGGTTCTGTACAACCGCAAAGAAAATAGCGTGTGCGTGTGGATTTACACGCGAGCAGGATTCACGCAGTCCAGGCCAGCCGTGCTTGAAGATAGCGTGCGCGTGTGGATTTACACGCGAGCAGGATTCACGCAGTCCACGCCAGCCGTGCTTGAAGATAGCGTGCCCGTGTGGATTTGCACGCGAACAGGATTCACGCAGCCCAGGCCAGCCGCGTATGAAGACAACGTGCGCGTGTGGATTTACACGCAACCAAACAGCTCCAGGAATCAGCGTGTGGCGGAAAACACGCTATAGAAGGCCCAAAAAGTAGCTGTAGTAACCTGCAAGGATGCAGATCGGAGGTCCAGCTACACAACGCCAAATGATTCAATCAGAAGCAGCGAGTTAAGTTTCCACGCTGCTTATATACGTAATGCCGTAGTTCACGTGACGAAGCAGAATACACGTGAAGTTAGCGACGTGAAAAGTGCAAACGTCGTTTTCCCGGCAACGTATCGAACAACCGCCAATTGGAATAGAACGGTCTAGCTGTTCTACGAGCGTAGGAGGTAGGACCACGTCCAGCATGCATGACAATATGTTGCAGTTACTGCACTACAAAACTGGACAATAACCAAACTCCTTCACATGCTATCACAAATAATTTGGAATTATTCCCACTACCAAAACCCCTGCAACAACTCAATTTGTCTGAGAGCATCATAATTCCAACAGTTCACCCATTTCAAGCAATACACCTTCAACCAAAAACAGCAAAATTACCTCCCTCTGAATTGGTGAAAGGCATTCGTGGCAAAGTAGTTTATTTGCCATTAGATCTGACAGAAAATGTGCACACTCTAAGCGCAACATACAATAGAGCATTCTTTAATTGTCTTAGTAAATGGTGTACCAACAAAAGACAAAATAATTTGGCAACAACTGGTGGACTTACATAAAGTTAGACAAGCCTTGCAATATCTGAAAGACAATAACGTATACTACAAAGAAATAAATATTGAAAAAAGCTTAAGGGAAACAACTGAAATAATTCAAGAGTCATCAGAAACTGGTCAATTTGAACTTCTGGATCCTGCTGCAGTATCCACTCTTTTGGACCATTACACAATTCATCCATTGCACTCGAAGGAGAGCATAGATGATGCACTAGAAATTTACCAAATGCGACAAACCAAAGGGTCACCAATGAGCATATGGGAAAAAAAAGTATAAAAGCACATGCTTTTCCACTGCTATTTCCCACTGGCAAAGGCGGAAGATACGATGATAGACCCACTCAGATTACGGCATCAGAATACCGCTCATTACAAATGTATTCTCAAGATCCCAGATTTAGACAAAATGTGGAATACATATTCCACCTACATAGGGCTACTAGCAACCGTATGTTACGGAGTTGCACACATATTGAAATCTGGAACCTACTTTCAAAATATGTCAGCTACACAATTAATACAAAAAGTGCAAGAAAAAGATGAGGTTTTACAATCAAGTATAACAAATTTGTTTGCAAATATGCATGGTACGAAAGAATACTGGTTCCGACGGCACGGAGATGTACGTTGTATGATCAGAAACCTTGGACCACCCACTTGGTTTGTTACATTAAGTAGTGCAGAGTATGCATGGGAAGATTTACACGAGTTCCTACGCATATCAAACAACAACAAAACCAACATAGATATACTAACACCTGGAGAACTTTTCTCTCTAGATCCTGTTAATGTGTCAAGATATTTCCATCATCGTTTCATTGCTATGCTAAACTTTATTTGTAATAAAACAGTTCCTCCCCTCGGAGAAGTGCAACACTTCTTTTGGAGAAAAGAATACCAATACAGAGGAGCACCACATATTCACATGCTTTTATGGATCAAAAGGTGCACTGAAATTTGGTCAGGACAGTGATGCCACTGTTTTGCCGTTTATCCAAAAATATGTCACTTGTGAAATCCCTTCACAACGGACACATAGTGACCTTCATGGACAGATTTTACAATTTCAAAGACACAAATGTGGCAAATTTTGTCGTCGCAAATACAAAAGCAAAGGGAAACACTACACCAAATGCCGCTTTCCCTAGACCAGTTACAGAAACAGGTGAAGTGAACAACTTCATGTCTTCAGTTCGACATAGTGTTAAAGGTAAATCACCTAAGAGCACGTATTACATAAAAAGAAAAGAAGAATCAAAATATATCAATGATTACAATGCAATCATTGCCCTCTTATGGATCTTATGGAATGCAAACATAGATATGCAGTACATTGCAGACAATTCCACTGCAGTTGCACAATATGTTACAGCCTACATAACAAAAGCAGAAAAAAACAGAGCTTCAAGACCTCTGGAATGACCTATCATCAGACAAAACACCATCTCAGAAATTGTACACCCTAGGCATAAAAATGGGCTCTCATAGAGAATGTGGCGCCTATGAAGCGGCAGATCATTTAACCGGTACTGCTTTGTATGGAAAATCAGAAAACATAGTATGGCTAAGTCTTGGTCCTGCTAAATCTAGAAAAAGAGTTCTGAACTCACATGAGGACATAGAAACAATTGCCAGAAATGATCCCAACAGCCAAGACATTTTAAAAAACTATTTACTGGACACATACTATCCGAACAGGAGTACCACTTTGGAAACCATGTGTCTATACCACATAGCTCAAAACTTTGCATACCAACATAATATAAAACCCGATGAAAGCAAAGGTATAGAGTGACAGATTGTGAAGGCAGCTTAGTGAAACTTACCAAATGAAGCTTAATTAATCATGTCAAATTGTCATTAAAAACTCCTCAACAGAAAGAACTATATTACATGTCCCTGATACAACTGTTTAAACCATGGAGAAAAGAAGAAGAGATACTAGATAACTATGACTGCTATGAAGATGCTTTCAAAGCAAATGAAAGCACTATCACTGATGTGAACTTTACCCAGTACAAAACAATGTTGCACAATGAACAGCAACACGAAGAAGAACTTCAGGCCCAACTAGATAAGGACAGTTCTGACAGTAGTCAACCTTCTGTAACAGGAAGTCAAGAACCACTAGGACAGCCACTAATAGTAAATGAGGCAGAATTAGCTATGACAGAAGTGGAAAACACCATGTGTCACTATGAAGAAAATGTAGAAGACTTAAGTGTACTACAAGCAAAACTTAAAGATCAGCGCACCATTTTTGAAGAAGTAACAAAAGAAATTGCACATGGTGTACAACACGAAAATAAAGAATGTACCTGCCAAAATTACAAACCTATACTGCTGTACGTCAGTGGTGAAGCTGGGTCAGGAAAAACATTCTTAATCAAAATCATCAGCAAGTTCCTTCAAGAATTGACAAACAACAAACTGTCAGCTGTTATAACTGCCACCACAGGTTTAGCTGCCTACAACATAGGCGGTGTCCCTTTACACTGATTACTACTCCTTCCAGTAGAACACCAAAACAAATTGGACTATTACAAACTTTCTGCAGAAGCTGCAATGGAACTACACAGAGTATTAAAAAATGCTACTATTAGATGAAGTGAGCATGGTCTCCAACCTAATGTTGGCTTTGATTCACCTCAAATTGCAAGAAGTACTTAAAACAAACTACGAAGAACTCTTTGCAGGGAAACACGTTATCATTTCGGAGATCTTCTACAATTGACACCAGTGAAAGGTGAACCTATTTTTAAAACCTTAGGATACAAACTCTGCCGTAAAACTGTTGGCAGCATAGGAAAGGTGAACCTTTGGCAACATTTCCAATACAGAGAATTAACAGAAAACATGCGTCAATCAACAGATCTCACTTACGCCAACATTTTAAAAAGTATTAGGGTTGGTGTACTATCTCAAGAAGCTCAAGCAATATTGAAAAACCAGCACATCCATGCACTTAATGGCGATAACGCATGTGCTACTGATGTTATGGAAAAATTAGCGCACAAAAATGTCAATTGTATAGCCTTAATGCCAACTCTTGCAAGCTGTTTCAAATTCAATGAAACAATGTTAAAAAAATAAATGCAACCAACAATGGAAATTTGCTCCACAGACAAACCAGACGTACATGGTATGACACTACCCATGTGTGAGCAAGCCACAACAAGACTAAATACCTTAGAAAATTCAATCTCCAACACAGCTGGTTTGGAAAAAATATTAAAATTATCCTTAAATTGTAGAGCAATGCTTAAACGTAACCTTGACGTGGAGCAAGGGCTAGTTAATGGGGCACTGGGTACAGTTGTTGGCTTTCAAACATACCCACGTGACAACATTCAGTTTGTCATTATTCGCTTTGACAAACTTTCAGAAGTGAAAAGGATAGGGCACTCAACTGCTCGATTCCTTCTCTTCCAAGACATGTATGTACGTAGAGAACAATTTTCTCTAACTCTTGCATATGCAGTCACCATTCATAAATCCCAAAGTCTTAGCCTATACAAAGCAGTGATAGATATAGGAAACAGTCTTTAAAGAAGGCATGAGCTACGTAGCACTATCACGCTTACGTACACTTGACAGTCTATTTCTAATTAACTTTGATGCAAGTTATTGTTATTTAGCATTTATATAGCTCCTTATATACCATTGGTATGGTCTGAAGGTGCTGGTAGGTTGAACGCCCTTGGTAACCGAAGTTCAGGTCAGTAGAGAGAGTAGAGAGAGTCAAAGGTGCGTGTGAGCACCAGGTATGTGTGCAGCTGGTGCGGTATTCGTGTAATAGCTGCATCTCAGCAGTAGGTGTGGTGGTTGAGAGATCAGGAGTATGTGTTCGGTCTGGCAGGATTTATCCAGACTGAGTGTGGCTGCGTTAGGCCTGAGAAGAACGCCTGGCTGGGGGGTGTGTAACCAGCAGTGTTTTACTTAAAGTGATGTGGAGTATGCGGCGGATGTTGGTATGAGAACAATTATACTGAATGGTGTCATAGTATCTCTGTGTTCTAGTTGAGTGGTGGTGTAGAGGGGAGAGTAAGCGTGGTGGTGTGATATGATGGGTTGTATGCTCTTTCAAAGCGTTCTCTGCATTCTAAATCATACTATATACTATATACGTCACGCAATTCAATGAGCTCCAGTCTGTTCCATGCACTCCTATCCACTCCATGCATCACAATCTGCTCCACACACTCCGGTTCACTCGAAGCACTCATGCGCTCCAGTCCGCTCCGCGCGCTCCAGCCTGCCCCACGCATGCACTATGCATTCATCTGTTTTGCGCACTCGCCCCCTCTACGCACTCAGCCCCTTCTCCGCGCTCATCCCCTTCTACGCGCCTCTTATTTTTTCATATGCACTCTTTCGCTCATATGCACTCGTCTGCTCTATGTATTTGTCGGCCCTACACACTAGTCTGTTCTATGCACCCCTCCATTCTATACGTTCTTCTGGTCAGCTCATCCATCCTGCTTTGCTCCTCAATCAGTTACCCGCACTCATCCGTTCTACGCATTCATCAGCTCTGCATGCATTCCGCACTCATCTGTTCTACATGATTATCCGTTCTGCGCACTCATCCGGTCTATGTAACTCCTCCGCTCTAGGCATTTGTCTGCTTTATCCCCTCGTATGCACCATACCTTCATCTGCTCTACGCATTCATCCACCCTACGCAGTCACATGCTCCCCGTACTCCCCCGCTCCCCGAACGCACCAGCTCTCCATGCGCATCCGCCCTCTGCACTCATCCGGTCCCCACGCATTCAACAGCAATATGCACCCATCAGCCTTATAAAGTCATTCGCTAATACGCAGTAATCCTGCTCTATCTATTAGTCTGCTATCTACACTCATCAGCTCTGTATACCCATCCGCTCTGTACACCCATCCGCTCTATGCACCCATCCGCTTTATGCACCCAACCGCTCAACCTGATCATCCATCCTATGCACTCATCCAATTTAGATATTCATTCGATTTGTACACTCATTTAAATTATATAGTCATCCGTTCTTCCACTCGTGCATTCTTTCACTCAGTTCATTCATCTGGTCCACACGCTTCATCTATTCTAACTATCTCACCCACGCCATCATTTCGTTCACTCCTTTTGCATTATGTCCATTTCAGGAGTTTAAGTCTCTTACTGTTTCCGTACAATTTATTCTTATTAACCACTGCATTGTTTTTATCTATTTTATTCGGATACTTCTGATTGTCCTTTTAGTTTATGTTAGGGGTTTACTAGCTGTCGATTTCTCGCATCAGGTAGTTTGTTGGGTTGGTGTCATTGAGATGCTGTTAGTCTGTTTGGGTTAGTCTGGTATGGGTTGGTTTTAGGGGAAGAGCCAGGTTTTCAGCAGTTTGCGGAAAGACATTAAATCCTCAGTTAGGCGGATGTGGGGTGGGAGAGAGTTCCATAGGGTGGGGGGCCAAGGCTGTGAATGATGATCCGCCTAATCTGACTGCGTTTGTCTTAGGTATGACTAGGAGCCCGGCTGAGCTTGATTTTAGGGTGCGCGGAGGGTGGTAGGGTTTTAGCTTGTCTTGAAGATATTGAGATCCGGTTTTATGCAGTGCTCGATGGGAGATGCATAAGGTTTTGAAAGTCACCCTTCGCGCTACAGGAAGCCAGTGCAGCGTCTTAAGGGCTGGGGAGCTGTGGTCTCTTGGGCCGAGGCAAGAAGCATTTTGGCTGCTGCATTTTGTGCCCTTTGGAGTTTATTCAGTTGGTAGGCGTGGATTCCGAGGTATAGGGGGTTTGCGTAGTCCAGTCTTGATATAACGATTGCTTGGACCGCGGAGAGTATGTTGGGAAAGGAGAGATATGGAAAGATGCGCCTAAGGGTTTCAAGGTGGTAGTGACAGGACTTTGAGATGTTGTTGACTTGGCGCGAGAGAGTTAGGTCAGAGTCGAGTGTGCATCCAAGATTTTTCACTGAGATAGAGGGGGTCGGTGAGTTGCCCATGGCAGGTGGCCAGGGTAGTGGGTGTGGAAGAAGATCAGATTTGCCACAAACCATGATTTCCGTTTTGGAGGGGTTTAACAAGAGGTGGCTTTGGGTCATCCAGAGGTCTATGTCAAGGAGGCAGGAGGCCAGGTCAGGTCGGGAATAGGGTTTTGAGTTCAGGAGTTTTAGAATTAGTTGAGTGTCGTCGGCATAGTTGTAACACAGGATGTTGTGGGAACGGATTATTGGTGGGGGGGTGATCAAGTAGAGATTGAACAGGAGGGCGGATAGGCATGCTCCTTGTGGGCCTCCTGTGTCGACCGGTCGGGCTTGGGAGGTATATATGGAGAGTATCGTCATTTTGTACCTGTCTTTGAGGAATTAAGCTATCCATTAAAGAGCGTTTCCATGAATTCCTAGGGAGTGGAGGCGGTCTAGGAGGATTGAGTGATTGATTGTGTCAAAGGCGGTGGATAGGTCAAGAAGGATTAGTGTGGCGCATCCCGCAGAGTCTGCTGTCATTTTAAGGTCATCCCAAATTGAGGTTAGGGTGGTTTCAGTTCCGTGACGAGCTCTGAAACCTGATTGTGCGGGGTCTAGGAGATTGTTGGCTTCGACAAAGGCATTTAGTTGGGAGTAGGCGGTTCAGTCAATGAGTTTGGCAAGGAACCTGGGGTTTGAGATGGGGCGGTAGTTTTTGGGCTTGAGAGGGTCGAGGAAAGGTTTTTTTAATCAGAGGTTTGACATGGACTGTTTTGAATGCGTCAGGAAAGATGCCAGAGGAAAGGGAGGCATTTATGATGGATCTTGCGTGTTCTCCTGCTTGGGTGGAAGCGAACATTTCTTTGAGGAGAGAGCCAGATGGTTTGCGGGCAGAGAGAAGTTTGAGAAATTGCTCTGGTGATATTGGACTAAAGGATTTGAACGTTGGTTGCGTATTGGTTGCAGCTGGTGGGCAGGTCGGTATGGGGGGGGGGCAGTATTGCCTGGTGGATGTAAGAGCGCCAGTTTGGTGGCTAGAGTATTTGTTCTTTCGAGAGCTGTGGTGTAAAAGTAGAGGGAGAGTGAGTCGCACAGTGATTGCAAGGGGGTTGGGATGGTCGTGGTGCAAGCCGGTTTGGTGCATTCAGAGATGATTTTATGGAGTTCTGATTTGCTCTGGTTTTTTCAGTTTAGGATTCGGGAGTTGTAGTGGGCTTTTTTTGCTTTCCGGATTTCGGCCTTGTACTGATAGAGGTGTCGGGCTAAGGTGGTCCTGCTCTCCTGGGTTTTGTCTTTCTGCCATTTGCGTTTTAGGTATTTATATAGTTGTTTAGTGGTCTTCAACTCTGGGGTGAACCATTTGGGGAAGAGGCCACGGCGGGTTGATGGTTTGTAAGCCGCATCAGAGATGCGTTGAGCCATGAGTCAAAGGCATCAGGGGTTAGTTGTTTACTGAGTTGGCAAGTAGGCGGTGGAGACTGGATGAGCGCGTCAGCTAGGTCAGGGACGATAATTCGTTTTTTCCAGCATTTGCGTAGATTCGGAGGTTCAGATTCGAGTACGGGGAGGGGGTCGGGTGAGCGAATGGCGAACGAGAGAATGAAGTGATCGGACCAGATGATAGGGGTGGGGGGGGGGGTTCAGGTTAATCCGGTTGTTGGAGCTAAAGATGGCATCAAGAATGTGTCCTTTATAGTGAGTCGGGCCATTTATGTGGGGTTGGAGGTTAATTGCGTCTAAACCGTCAACCAGAGAGTGTGTCATAGGGTTGGTGGGGATGTCGAGCCATATGTTGAAGTCTCCAAGAAGGGTGAGGTTGGATGGTTTAGTTGAAGGGTGGCAATGGAGTCGCAGAGGTTGTTTGCGAATTGCCTATCGTAGCCAGGGGGCCTGTAGATTATTCGGAAACTGTGTGAGAGCGAGGCGGAGAGGGATAGTTTAACGAGGAGAGATTTGCAGGAAGGAATGGAAGGTTGGTTGTCGATGATTGAGGTGTGGAAGAGAGACTTGAAGACGAATGCTACTCCACCTCCTCTGGAGGGACGGTTCAGTGGAATGAGGGAGTAGTCCGGGGGGAAGGCTTCATTAGCGATTCGGGCGAAATCATCAGAGAACCAAGTTTCGGTGATGAAGACCAGGTCTGGTTTGGGAGATGCGAGGAGGTCAAAGATGCAATGTCTGTTTTTTGCTATGGATCGGGCATTAAATAGGATGCAGTTCAGATCGGCAGGCGAGGTTGGTCTCTGAGCTGGAGCGGACGGGGGTGGTGGCGGAGAGAGTGGAGGCTGGAGAGGGAGAGGGGGAGGGTCGGTGATGATCGATGGGAATAGTGGGCAAGCAGAAGTATTGACAGGCTTCGGGCGGGATTGGGTGGCTGCATGTGTTAGGATGATCCGGTCTGGCCCGGGGAATTCAAAGGCGGGGTGTGGGCGGTTAGGAGTTTCAATTGAAGTTGATGAGAAATCGAGGGAGAGCTGTTTCAGGAAGGGTGAAGTCACGGGGGAAGGAGGTGAGTGGGGGAATGAGGTGGTGGGTCGAGACAGGGGAGGCGAAGAGTGCTCAGAGATTGTGGGGGACCAGGTAAGTTTCCTCTTTAGTTTCTTTGTTGCAATTGGAGTGTGAGAGAGGGTAGGGGGATTCAGAGGGGGTGAGGGATGTGGCTTTGGTTCTTGCTAGGGATAGGCGTGCAGTTTTTAGGGAGGGGAAAAGGTGCGGTCGGTTGGGGAAGGTGGCGGGGGTTTGAGGGCAAGGCGGCAGGTGGATGCTTGCAGGGTGGGGTGTGCTAGGTATGATAGTGAGGGGAGCAGGCATGGTTAACATTGGCTGGTCGGTGGTGGGGTTAAGGGAAGGAGTGGTCTTAGGGTGGTTGGCTCGCCATCGTGCCCCTCTGGCTTGGTGTTTGGAGAAAGGAATGGCAGGGAGTGCGAGGGTGGGTGGGGTGATATGGGAAGGGGGGCGGGAGGGATGGCAGATCGAGGCGTGGGGGCGGTCCACGGCAGTCGTTTCCGACAAACTGTGGGGTTGTGGGTGCACTCATGCTTGGTACTGGCTTTTAGGTGGATTTAGGAGGGCTTTCTGATTGTAGCTCTAAGTTCAGGCACACTTCCAAGTTCAAATTGCACAGAGATGATATTAGGCTATTAGGTACTATTAGGTACACTTCTAGGATCAAATGTACACAGAGATGATATTAGGTCTAACTTTAGATTCAACTTTGTATAGAGGGGATATTAGATTATTAGGCACAGTTCTAGATTCTAAAGGACACAGATATATAATTAGGCATACTAAAAAGGATTAATTAGGATATTTAGTCACGCTTCTTAGCCTCAATGGTGTCGTGCACACTTCTAAATTGAACTAAGCGCTGAGAGACTATTCTGGACACTAGTCAGTTCATTTAGGTATGCTAATAGGCGCACTTCTCTCAATTCAACTTTATACAGGGGGGTATTAGGCATGAATATAACAACTTTGCTCAGGTAGGCGCACTTCTCTCAATTCAAATTTGTACAGGGAGGGTATTAGGCATGTATCTAACTCAGCTTTGCCCAGAGAGGTTATTAGGAAGATTAGTCGATTCAACCCGGAAAGGTATTTCACTATGATGATATTTCACAGAGCGGCTACTGGGCACACTTCTAAACTGAGCTTTCACACAGAGGTTATTAGGCACATTTCTAAATACAACTTCTAAATTCAACTTTTCACAACGTGTCTATTGGGCACTCTTCTAAATTCAGCTTTCACACTTCTAAATTCAGCTTTTCACGGAGAGGCTATTGGGCACACTTTGAAATGCTACTTTCACAGAGAGGCTATTGGGAACACTTCTAAATTCACAGGGAGGCTATTGGGCTATTGGGCACACTTCTAAATGCAACTTTCACAGAGAGGCTATTGGGCACACTTCTAAATTCACAGGGAGGCTATTGGGCACACTTCTAAATGCAACTTTCACATAGAGGCTATTGGGAACAATTCTAAATGCAACTTTCACAGAGAGGCTATTGGGCACACTTCTAAATGCAACTTTCACAGAGTGACTATTGGGAACACTTCTAAATTCATAGAGAGGCTATTGGGCTATTGGGCACCCTTCTAAATGCAACTTTCACAGAGAGGCTATTGGGAATACTTCTAAATGCAACTCTCAAATGTATACAACAGAGTTTCTAAATGCATATATATTATAGATATAACGAGTTTACAGTGGTGATGCTTTGTTAGATGAGTGGTTGGGTGGTATGGCGTGAAGTGATTGCTTCTGGCCCTGCCGTTCCCACACTTACTTATTGTTGGCTTCTTGCTTCCCTGCTGATACCTGCAGATACGATCTGGCGCAGTCTCAATGGAGCCGTCCTTTGCCTTGAGGTCCATAGCCGCCAGAGCTGCACGGGCAGAGGGCTGCCCTGGGAGGGTTGGTAATAGCTAGGTGAAATGGTCGCTGGGCCAATCAGGGTGGGCGGGTTAGCAGGCACCAGGAAGCAACGAGGAGAGGGGCAGCGAGGGGGAGACAGGGGCTACACAGGGGGCTCGAGCCGCGCAAATTAACCAAAATGGGCCACAGAGAGGCTGGTTACTCACCGGATGGCTCCCACGAAATGAGGGCCTCGGTGGATGTGCCAGTGAGTGAGTCTACTGTACCAGGGGCGCTGGGCCAATCAGGGTGGGCGGGTTAGCAGGCACCAGGAAGCAACGAGGAGAGGGGCAGTGAGGGGGAGACAGGGGCTACACAGGGGTCTCAGGCCGCGCAAATTACACAAAATGGGCCACAGAGAGGCTGGCTACTCACCGAATGGCTCCCACGAAAGTAAACTGAACACTGATATCCCTTGCATTTTAGAATACAATAGACCGCGTCCACCGTACACCCCCCATCTGAAATCCTATCCTGTTCCAGAAAAAGGAAAACGTGGTAAAAGAAAACTAATTCAAACAGAAATGCAACAGAGTCTGACGGCAAATCCTTCAAAGAAAACAAAAGAAGCAGAAACTTCATCAATTACCACAAGCAAAGAAGAACCTATTAGGGAAAGTAAATCAGGTACTTCTTCAAAGAAGGAACAGAAACTCCGAAAAAATCACTCAGAGACAGAACTAGCTGGTCCATTCAAATTTCCAAATGAAACTGGTGCAAGTGTCACGATCCTGCTCGCCTGCCACCCAGCACCGCTACATGCGCCTCTTCCTTATTTCCTTGTTTTACCGCTGCAGTTTTGGACTAATCTAATTGCATGTTCCATTCCGGATTTTGGATTAAACCAGCAGATGCATTCTGGGACATGTAGGCTGTCCAAAAGGCAGAGGGCTGGAGGAGGCATATTAAATACATTTGTTTGCAGCAAGCTACTAAGAGCTGCAGAGGGCCTGATTGCATTCACCTGTTCCAAGCTACTGCAGGCTCGGCTGCAGAGAGCTGGAGAGCACTTGATTAGAATCCACTGCTGGTACTGCTGCAGGCTACTGAAGCCAGGGATGGACTTAATTGAACACAGCTGCTAGAGTCTGCAATCAGCTCCTCCCTGCTGGCCTGCTGGCTGGGAGGGCCTTGATAAGCTCACTTAGAACAGACTGCTTCCACTGGGAGTTTGTGCTGGTGCTCCCGTTACCAGTTTTTGACCTTTCCAGGATATCCTCTTTTGGCCTTTTGATTCCTGTTGCTGTTGATGCTTGCAGCTCTCTCTCCATTCTGCTGCAGCCTTTTGCCCTGTTCCTCTCGGCTCCCACCTGGTGGCTCTGCCACACTCTGCTGCCTTCCGCCCTGCTCCTCTGGGCTCCTACCCGACGGCTCTGCCGCACTCCGCTGCCTTCCGCCCTGCTCCTCTGGGCTCCCACCAGACGGTTCTGCCGCACTCCACCTCCTTCTGCCCTTCTCCTCTGGGCTCCCACCGGACGGCTCTGCCGCACTCCGCTGCCTTCTGCCCTTCTCCTCTGGGCTCCCACCAGACGGCTCTGCCGCACTCCACTGCCTTCTGCCCTTCTCCTCTGGGCTTCCCTCCTGACGGCTCTGCCGCCCTCCTCTGCCTTCTGCCCTGTTCCTCTGGGCTCCTTGCCTTGCTTCCTGCCTGTTCCAACTTCTGATATACTATCCTGTCCTGTACCAAGTTATTTCTTTCAACACTGCTTTCTACTTGTATACATCTTGGTCCACTGTGGTGTCTCCACTTGAATCTGTTTTACAGTGTGATCCCTGGTTGGTCTCCGTTCAGATCAGATAAGGGAAGACTTCTGTTGCCTTCACGTAATCCGTTCCAAGTCGTACCTGCCTCAGTATATGGTCTTTCAGTTTTACCCTTGCACTGAGTACAACAGTTTCCTCGGCGCGCCCAAGTCATGACGTTGCTGTATGACTGTTGTTAAGAGTAAACTGCTGGTACCTATCCCATGTGGTTTCCTTAATCCCTGGGGACCCCTTATCATATTCCAGTACACCCTTATTTCTGATCAATCTGTGTTGCCCAGTGTACTTGCTTGTTTTTGTCTTTTCTCTGTCTCTTTGTTTACAGCCTGCTCCTGCAGTTCCTGTGAATACCTGTTTCAACTAACAGCTTGGTATGTACCTTTAATCTGTTATTTGCTAGCACTGTCTCCGGAATCTCCCTTAAATCTACTTGCATACTGAAATCATTTTCAGTACTTACAAACATCCCGGACAAGGCGGGCATATGGAATACATCATTAACACCTGCCGCCTAAACAAATACAGTATTTCACCCATCTCTTACTCTCTGAACCTCCCCACGCACTCTGACACACCAAAAGTTTCCGAAACAGCATTTCGCCTCTGGTCGCCGCCGCGCTGTCGGCGGATCCAAGATGTCGGGTGCATCCAAACAATCTGACGCACATCACGCCTCACTCCACCCAATCGGCGGAGACATGGCGTGTCCGCGGCATTGACGCCAGCCCCTTAGCCATTCGTTATCTTGTCAGCGGAGCGAACAGGGAAGTGTGACCGCGGAGCGGACATAGATATCACTAATTTATTTAGACCTACTTTTTGGTCGTTTTAAAGAAAACTTCTGGACGGATTGTCGCCCAATTTACAAAAGCACGCTTTCGGGACCAAGCCCTGCCGCAAATTTGGTGAAAATCCGTCCAACGGTTTGGCCTGTAGGCGTGCGCAAATTTTTTCCCCCATTCAGTCTATGGGAAAAAAAGACGTTTTGGGACCCCCCCTATAACTTTTCCCCCCCCTGGACCAAACATCACCACACTTTGCAGAGTGACCCATATACTTTTCTTGCAAAGTTTGGTGAAGATTCGTCCAGGGGGAGGGGAGTTATAAGCCGCCCAAAAAGTGCTCTTCCTATGGAAACAGCAATTTAACCATAACTACATGGCCACTACCATGGCCGTGTAATATATATATAAAAAACGATGAGTCAATACCTTAATTAGGCTGATCAAATCTTTTATTTTGGATATTTGTGAGATTGCGTGGAATGTCCCCACTTCCTCAGGCAGAGATGAAATGAAGCATTTGAAAAACATCGC
This sequence comes from Ambystoma mexicanum, assembly GCF_040938575.1. Taxonomy (NCBI): domain Eukaryota; kingdom Metazoa; phylum Chordata; class Amphibia; order Caudata; family Ambystomatidae; genus Ambystoma; species Ambystoma mexicanum. The sequence goes on along the minus strand of NC_090940.1, from coordinate 28,717,812 downwards.
AGCATTACAGCTTATATAGCCCCTCCTGTGGATACCCCGTTATATCTGCCTGTCTGTACCTGATTTGTAGTTTTGCTCAGAGAGGCGTGTATTGGATGTTCAACTCCCCCACACATTGTAATCTTCAAGGTCTAAATGGTACACTGAATTAAGTGGGGCAACGGCCAGTGAAACTGAAGAGCAGGGAAAATAAATGAAAAACAGCCCACCCTGTTAGTGTGCTGTCAGGAAGGCAGGAGGAGTTGATTAGGTGCCAGTCATTGTATGTGTAGTCCAGATGAAGCTCTGTATGTCAGGCCAGTCCCTTTACAAGATCAGTGGTAGCATACTCACCAACATATCTGGCTTGTGTCTCTAGAAAGTCTGAAAGAGGGGATATACAGCCCATTTATGTGTTAGGCCTGTGACCCGAGGAGCTCAGTGTGGTAATTTTGTGTCAAATATCATATCGGAATTGTGTTATATCGCAATCAAGAGGAAAGGTGGGGGTCTCACTAGGCACAAGGGCACTGACACATCTCTGGGAAGCTTTCCAGCTGGGAAATTGTGAGGGCAGATGGGGCTGGGTTGGAGGGAGTCTGGCAACAATTAATTGACTTAGTGAGGCTGGTGGGGCTAGTGCAGTGCCAGTTGAATGTCTGTGAATGGCTTTGGAAAAAATGAAGTGCCAGGTCTGGATGTTATGATCCCTGTATCCCTATGAGTGGAAACAGTGAAAGTCTTGTTAGTTGGAATAGTGACTCATGAAACCGCAATGCCTCTTGAAGCCCCCTGCCAGTGTATTGAAAATGTGCATGCATTTGAATTCATAGGTCTTTCTGATTTTGTCAGTCATGAAATTATCCCGGAGTACAGCAATCTTGAGATCATCAAGGGTATGATTAGCTTCGGAAAAATGCTCAACAACTGCACTCTAGTTTGTGCATCGCTGCACACATTGTCGATGGAGGCTCATGCGTTTACGTAGAGGTTGACTAGTTTCCCCAACATAGCAGCCACGTCCAGGACATTTTTCATGCACATAATCAAGTAAACAATATTGCTGGATGCACATGTAAACCGTCCCATAATTTTATAGTCCTGCCCCGGGTGGAGTATCTTGATTGTGTCTGAAATGTTGATATGCAGGCAGGTTAGGCATATTTTGTTTCTGCAAGGTACAGTTCCATAATCTGTGCTATTTGTGTGTAGTTTGCTTCTGACCATCATTCCCTCCAGATTGGCTAGTTGTCTGAAAGTAAGGAGGGGAATCACTGGAAAAACTTCTCTCAGGCGTTCATCTTGTTGCAGGATAGGTTGGAGTTCCTTAGCAATCTTGCGGAGGGCTTGAAGCTCTGGATTGTATGCGACTACCAGTGGCAGCCGGGTTTGTGTCTCTTTCTCTCTGCATTCTAAGTGGTTGCTCCGGGGAGGCGCATTGCCCTGTGGATCTGGCTGTCCACAATTCTATGGTTGTATCCACAGTTCATGACGTCTGATCTCAAACTTTATATGTTTTGATCCCGATACCTTGTTTCTAAGCATATTCGATTGTATGTTAATGCTTGGCTGAATATTGTAGCATGTTTTGTGTGCCCTGGGTGGAAGCTGTCACTCTTCAAGTAGCTGGCACGGTCAGTTGGTTTGCGATACACTGTGGTCTGTAGCTGGCCATCTTTTATTGTTATGGTGGTGTCGAGGAAATGTTCTTTTTCAGGAGAGTAGGAAAGTTTGAGGTTGATTGTTGAGTGGAATTCATTAAATCGTCTGTGGAAGTTTAGGAGGTCCTGTTCCCCATCAGTCCAGATCAGGAGGATGTCATGGATGTAGCTCAGGTATTTCAAAGATCTGCAGACACAAGTGCCAAGGAAATCCATCTCTAATTGTGCCATGAATAAATGTGCAGGCTACGGCATCATTCAAGTGCCCATGGCTGTCCCCATCATTTGGAGATAAGTATCAATTACAAACGTGAAATAGTTGTGGGTCAGGATGAATTCTATGCACTTGCCTATAGTGTCAGCAAGTGGGTTTTGATCGCCAAGAGCATTCTTGCATGCCTCGGTGCCATCGATGTGGGGAATGTTTGTGTAGAGTGACTCCACATCCATGGTTGCTAGTAATGTGACTTCATTAGCCTCATTAAGATATCGACTCATTGTTTTCTTCTGGATCAACATTCTATTCAACCCTTGGCTAACACGGTACAAGCAAACTGAACTATATACTGTGACGAATCGGAGTAGGTCGTGCCTTCTCCACTATGGGGGGACCTTTTCCAGGGGGGCAGGGGAGAGCATCCGCAGTACAATAATCCCCCTGTGGGTGGTGTACCAGGGGATACCCTGGGAAGGGGAACCCCTTATGGGACTAGGGACGACCATCTTCAAGAGACACAGTATTACCCCGCTGAAAGTACTTCAACCCTTTCTCGGGGATTAAATTCCTTCTTCATCTGTCCTGATAGTGCTGATATGTTCTATTCTGAAACCAATCCAACTAATTCATGTATTCTGACTAAATGTGACTTTAATCTGAAACCATGTACTTAGATGAAGAAGATAACTGCAAGAATGAAGATCACTTAGGTGAACCGAAGTGAGCAGTGTAGTACTTTGACAAATCTGATTAGTTCAAAACAACTCCCGTTCCCAACGTGGGAGGTTAAACATAGCACAGCTGAGAGCCAAAGGAGAATCCCTCCTGGTAGCTGTGACCGGGGGAAGCCAGGCTGTCAACTGGAAAGCAGAGCATGGAGACGCGAGACCGACACAGTCAAGATGCCATTTGCAGAGGAAGGGGAGAGAAAAAACGTAGCCTGGGAGCTGGATATTCTGAAGCTCATTTACTGACTAGACGCTAGAGCGTCTTACCATGTCCACAGCAACGCCAAGACGAAAGCGGACTGCAAGAAGGAAGCAGAAGGCTGCGGATGAGAAACGGAAGCGAGAGCAAGACCGAGGGCTACCAGAGCCACAAGAAGGAATCCCACAGCCCAGAAAACACGCACCGGAAACAAAGGTATGTGTGGGCTGGTGGGAAGTAACAGGAGGTCCGGGGAAGCCAGGAAAAGCACAGAAAGGACCGAATAAGGATCAGAGAACATTTTGGTTTAATGCACTGAGAGAAATACAGAAATGCAAGGGTATAGATACCCAAGTCAGCAATTAATACATGACAAGTGAATGCACGACAAGCAAATGCAAGGCAAGAGGAACCTTAGCTTGGAAGGAGAGTGAAAAGGGCTATTTTGGACAACAATAGCGAGTCTGGGACCCCTCGCCCATATAAAGTAAAACATATAAGGGAGTCAGAGACTCCACACGAAAGCAAGTTTGAAAAAAAGGAATGGAGCGTTTGGCAGGAGTAAACCAAAAAAAACCGAAGTTATATTTTGCGAGTCTGGGACCCGAACCCAAAAGAGAGACCAAGGATAAAGGGGCCTGCAACCCTAAGTATAATCAGAAACAACAGGGGCTGGAAACCTGTACCATAAAGAAGGACATTACATGAGAGAACAGGGACTTGGCAAGAAAGAGCACCAAGATCCCTCAAGTATTGCAAGTTTGGGACTTGCACCCAAATCAAAGGCTGAAAACCGAAGGGTTTAGAACCCTAGGACTGAGAAGGTGTTCCACTTTTTTGGGGAGAATCCATTATGCTTCATATATGAAGGAACTTGAAAGACATTTAACTTTTTGAAGGCTAGGGGAAAGGGGAAACCCCCTAACATTGGAACATTATTTTATTCAACATTGTTTTGAATCCGTTTGGAAGCCCGACTGGCTGAGAACATTTATGTTGCCTTAACTGTTATCTTTAGAGCAAGATCACCCTTGCACCATTTTGTTAGTTTATAGACTGAGGGACAGAGATAGGTTTTGGGGACGTGACTGGGACAGACTTTTTGCTTTTGGACACCCTGACTGTTTTCAGTAGTTTCTTTGAAGCAGGGAAACCCCGCTTAGATTTAGGGTTAGAGAGGCCTTTTTGCCCAACTTTTCTTAATCAATAAAAGTCTATACCCACAAAAAGTCTTACTTCTGGTGCCTCAAAATACAGTGATGAATCTGGAGACTTCGTCCCTTCTTCCCTTGGGGAGCCACCCCCTTTAAGGCTAGGGCGGTGAGCGCCTCTGCAAAACTCTTTAGGGGTTTGGGCAAGCAGGACCCCACTGAGAGAGACTCCCTTCTAGGGGACAAGGACTCCCATTGCCATGGGGAACTCCCTAGGTCCCATGAACTATCTACCTATATGGGAGTAAGAAAAGACGACAATACAGCTATGCGTTTGGCTCAAGGTAATGCTGGACTTTGTGCCTGCTTGACAACCTGTCGTGAATAACATGCCCCTTATCTTTACAGGAACGAGAATAAAGGGCAAACAACCCTTGCATGAAGTGGGAGAATCCCAACGTTGAGACGCATCCGTGACGTAAGATCGTCAGCATGGGAGGAGCCGTGCAGAGTGCAGAGCCGGCTGCAGGCCAGAAGGAAGTAAACGCCAAAGCGAGGCATGGGACGTCCAACAAGCAAACGCGCAAAGCCAAGGAAGCAAAGGCAGCACAGAGCAGACAAGACCTGGAGGTGCGGCCATGTGCACGACGTGGTGGGCCCGGAGCATGCAAAGCATTACAGAACCCATACACGAAGGGAGGACTGGGTCCTCCACTCTCAAATGGAGAGCCGACCAGAGTGGAACGCAGAGACTCTTCTGATTCCACGGCGAGGAGCAACGAGCTGTGGACACTGCTGCCGCTTGTGAGACAGAGCCCCCCTGGAGTAAGCACTGCATCACAATAGGTCCTCGGTTTGCCCAGGTCAGAAGGAGCAGGGAAGAAGAGACACCAAGCGGGGAAGGGGGAAGGATAGCCCTAATCACATACAAGAGTCCCAGGGACCAGAGAAGCCTGGAAGAACAAGATGAGTCGTGGGGTTGCGAGAACCTGAGAAATGGAAGCAGCCTAAAACCCCACGAGGGTCACAGGGACCCAAGAACACTAAGAGAATCAGAGGTAGAGAAGGGTCCCATGGACCCTAGCAAGCTAAAGGATACATTGGGCCAGGGGAACACAAACAAGCCACAAAGGTTAAACAAACAAGAGTGATACGAATATTCCAAAGAAAACCAGAGCACCCAACAAGTGGTCGAAGTGTGGAGAGATCGACCAAGGTGGTGGAAAGGGATCCAGGAAATGTCCCTCCACATAAAGAAGATTGAAGAGTTTGTGCTTTCAGGAACTTGGGACTATTCCGAGCTTTGAGAATCTTTAAGGAACTTTCTTTTTGATAGACTGAAAAGAACTTTTTGTTCTGAGTGGAATAGTTGTTAACCCTAACAGTGGCCCAAGACCCAGGAGGGACTTTGGGAAAAGACTGAGAAAACCTGCAGGAAGACCCAAGAGTGCAGGGCACTCCTTATATTTTCTTTGCGTTTTGCCAAGTGTCACGACTGTGCCACTGGCGACCAATTGGCACCCATCGTGGATTATTTTGGACTCATTCGTCTCCATAATCCTACCTATTCATATGTTTCTCTTTACTTTTGGTTTGCAAGACTTTGGAACCTCCTTATTTAATTTCACAAACTACATGTACCACAATGAACCTTGTGGCAGTTCCCATTCCCTGGCTATTCCTATGCAGCAGTCTTAGAACTACAATCCACAGAAGCCTTAGAGGTCTGTGCTGCTTTCCCTTCACGAGTACCAGAGAGGGAGGAGGTCAATTACCTTCAGGTGTGGTGCTCCAGAAGCTGCTAATTAGCTTGCTTCAGCATAGGGAAGGTCAGTGTGTAAGCAGCTGCCTACAGGAGCATAGGTCTCTTGCATTGAGCTCGCCTCCAGCCCTTTGTTGCCTTGGATTTCTGCTGTGTCCTGTTGTTTCTAGAAAATGCTCCTGTTCCAGAGCCCTGTGCTCCCTGCCTTGCAGGCCTGCTACTCTGCTTTCACTCCACTGCATTTTATCCCGCACCTCTGTGCTTCCTGCATTGCAGCCCTGCTCCCCTGCTTGTATTCCTTTCTTCCCTGTCCACAGTCCCTTGCTCTCTAACACCAATTATCTTGTTCCTTGTTCTGTGCCCATTGCCTGTGTAACCTGGCTTTAGCTTCCTTGATTCTTCAGTCCTGCCCTTGTTTTCCCTCTTCAGAGCTACAGTTTCCTTGTTATCCGTCTTCATTGCAGCCCTTGTCATTCCAGTCCAGAGTTACTGTTCCTTATTACCAGTCTGCAGTTTCCAGTCTCCTTACCCCTGCACTTAGATTCTAGTTTTTTTGCTTTTCTTCTTTCTTCCGGCTCTCTGTCCTGAACCTTGCTCACTTTGACTTCCTTTCTTCCCTGGATATTTCTGTTACATTTCTTGTCTTCACTCTTGCCTTTTGTGTTTCCTTTGTTCAGAGTTTGGCTGCTGCGTTTCCAGCAGGCAATCTCTGCCCCTTTCCATTGTGGCGTTTCAGTATTGTACCTCGTGTCATTGTTAACGTTGTGCTAGTTCCTGTTTCAGGAGGCAGTCATTGTTCAGTTCCTGCTGGTCCCGTACAGACTTCAGTCTTGTGAGTACTGTTACCTTGGTCGTGCCTTAGGGTCCAGACACAGATACCCACTCCTGTTGCTGCTTTCCATGAGCATTCAGAGTGGGACACTTTAATAGTAACCTGCTCGGAAGGCTGGAATTTCCCTGGTTCTCTGGGAAACTCTTCCCCCATTCTGTGTACACCCCAAGAGGGAACCTTACGAGTTTGTTTTACTTGTACTCCCTGCGCCTTTCTGTTCACTGCCTGTTTTGCCTATACTTTCTTGTCTGCAGGATGCCTTGCACTCCTGCTTCATGTCTACTTTTTCCCCTTCAGCTTTGTGGGCACGTCTCCACCTGCCAGCCCCCTTGTCACAAGTGGTAGGGCCAGTTTAGTAGATAGGTTTGGCCCGAGGACTAATTTTATTTTTTAACTTTAGACAACAACCTTAGTTTAGTTTGATAGTAAGGGATATCTCTCTCTCTATCTCTCTCTCTCCCTCTCTCTCGCTCAGTGCCCTCCTCACCCAAGAGAGTTGAGGATCCCCTCACACTGCAGGCAGGGCCAGATTTCCGGATAACAAGGGGGCCCAGATCATGAGGCCTCTCTGCAGGTTCCTCCGTGAGGCCAGTTGTCCCAGGGACTTCAAGGTTCTCCACAGTTGGGCTCTTCTTAAACCGAAACCTCTGCTCAGTCTTCCTGGCTGGCTGCTACAGGTATGCTCATGCTTCCCTCCATCTGCCGCAGGGTCCTGGCCTTCCTACTGCCTGCTCCTAGAAACTGAAATCTCTTCTGCTTCTGTGTCTGCTGATTCGACTGCTGCGCTGACAACAGCCACTCTTTCCTCTCTCTTATAGGAAATCCCTGGGTTACGCTGTGGTCTGACGGGATCCTCCCTCGGTTACCTGCAACCCAACCTACCAGACGCTGTGGCATCCTCCAGCTGCCTCTCCCTTTTTCTCACCTCTGGTCTCTGCAATTGCAGACGCACTGGTGAAGTTTGTGAGTCTGTTGGCAGGAGCTTGCAATGCATAGCTGGCTCCTGCCAGAGTGCCATTTTCTGCAACCGCAGAAATTGAGAGAGCATTGCATTGGGCACTGATCATCTGAAGCGTATTTCTGGTTCTGGTTTAGTTCCCACTCTCCCCTCTCACACGAGCAGGATCTCTTCTGGGATACTCTGTTTGCACGCTTGTATGCTTCATAGCGTCCTACAATAGCAGAGTGCTGGGGTGGCTGAAACAGGGCCAGCGCGTGTGTCGCCGTTGGTATGCGTGGGTATGGACCTTATTCCATCTGTAACCTGCATATGGGTATGAATGAAGCGTCTGACTAATAATGAGATGACAGGTCTCTCTGGGTTAAACAAGAGAACACTCAAGTCAGATGATAGACTATGTGAGGCAGGGGGACTCTGCTACATCCCCCATATGCCACTGCAAGAAGCTCACAGCTCTGATTAGGAAAGCCTGAAACGACAGCAAACTTGGCTGGGAGAGACCACTCAAGATCTGGTGCCAAAGGCAGGGATCCGACTTTGTCACAGTATTAACCGCCAGCCTGCATGTCCTCAGAATACTCTACAGGAAATGGGGCATCCACGACCTTAGGCACGCGTCTTAATTAAGGCACACAGCACCATGGCAGGATTTCCTAATGCAGTTAAATAGCGGAAGAGCTAGTCCAACCCCATGGCACTGTTTCCACTCCTCAGACAGAGCTGATGACATAAACAAGTCTCTGCCGTTAAACAGGGCTGAGGTGGTGATGCAACCTCCAAAAAGTACTCCGTTCGGCTTCCCTCCACCCAGACCCACAAGTGCCACCTATAGTACCCAAAGATGCTTCTTCTGCAGAGATAGAACAAGGAGGCAGAGCTCAGGAATCCTACCTTCTGCATGGCTTGGTGCTCGGAGCTCAGCATGGCCTCTGCAGGTAGAGCCTCACGCAGCTCACCTGCGATGTTGCGCAGCACAGCATCCTCGTTGCACTGGAACAAGTCTTCAAAGGCATCTAGAAGGAGAAGAGACTGGTCAGCAGTGCATCAAGACATCCAAAACAAAAGTAAGCAGTGGATCACACCAAATAGCTTCCAACATTCATATGATATGATACGATATGGCATTTATAACGTGCCTATACACAAGTGTTCCAAGGCGTGATGAGGCCATGGGGGGGGGACAAAGGGAGGACAGACAGCGATCCTACTAGGCCAGGTGTCATTCAGATCGCGCAAGTGCATGGGAAGGGGGGAAAGGAAAAGTGCGCAGGGGGAAGGGAGCGGGGAAGTGCAGTACATGGGAAGTGGAATAAATATGACACAAACAGCCAGCTAGTGGCAAGTGCAAGGAAGTGCAGACGTAAGTGCTGGTAGGGGGACTGAAGGGATACAGAAAACGGTCCCCAAGTGCAGGGGTTGCCAGGGAGGCAGTGCAGGTTGGCAATTGACGGGGCCTGGGCCAGAGATCAGAAAGGGTGGCCAGGTAGCCAGTGCAATTTCAGTCAGGAATTCAGCAAGGGAGGGGAGGAGAGAAAGCAGAAGCAAAGAGGAAGGTTCTGAGGTGTTTCCGGAACCGGAGATGGTTCTCCTCGAGTTTCAGGGAGGCAGGAAGGCTGTTCCAGAGAGAGGCCCCTGCTGAAGAGAGTGATCTGCCACCAACTCGTTGCTTGGAGAAGCGACTGACCCTAAGGGAGCTGGAGGCAGATGAGCGAGGAGCTTGAGAAGGGAGATATTTAGGAAGAGAGAGTTGAAGGTATTTCGGTCCCAGACCCCAGAAGGCCTTGTGTACAATGCAGAGGGTTTTGAACTTAATCCTCGCAGCCACTGGGAGCCAGTGTAGAGATTTCAGTCCTGGAGAGATACGATCCCTGGGCTTAAGGCCAAGGACAAGTCTTGCAGTCCTGTTCTGGATAAGTTGCAGAGGGTGGAGAGTGGAGGCAGGCAGATTTAGATAGAGGCTGTTACAGTAGTCCAGCTTGGAGAGGACCAGGGCTCTGGAGACAGTGAGCTTCTGGGGGAAAGAGAGGAAAGGAAGAATACCTCCAAAGAGGTGCATATGGTAGTGTGACTTCTTAGAGACGTCAGAGATGTGAGGGGAGAAGGAGAGTGCAGAGTCGAAGATGACCCTGAGGTTTTTAGCCTTGCAGGTGGGAGTGGGAGGAGGGCCAAGAGAGGCCGGCCAGAGAGCTGCAGGGAAGGAGGGAGTGGGTGTGCCGATGAGTAGAATCTCAGTCTTACTGGCATTAAGGCAGAGGTTGTTGGCGGCACACCAATCCTGGATGGCAGACAAACAGTCAGAGATGAGGGAAGGAGAGGAGGAGGAGACCGAGGGTAGCATAAAAATGAGCTGGGTATCATCCGCATAGCACTGAAAGTTGGGACAGAGAGTGGCGATGCGGTGGGCAAGGAGTGCCAGGTATTGGTTGAACAGCCAGGGAGAGAGGTTTGATCCCTGGGGGACACCACAGGTAGAGCAAAAGATGTTGGAGAGGAAGGACCCAAGTTGGACCTGGGAGGGTCAGTCGGAGAGGAAAGAAGTCAGCCACGCCAGAGCCTGACCAGTGATACCCAGATTATTACGGAGACGTTGAGCAGGATTGCATGGTTAACAGTGTCAAAGGCAGAAGAGAGATCTGTCATGATTCCTGCCCCTCAAGTCCCCAGCCCTCCAAGATGTCAGGCTGGAGCCAGGCCACGATCACCTACATGGCCCTCAAGGGCCTCTCCATCCCTCCAAAGACCTACTTGGAGTCAGACTTGGCGCTTGTGGCACCAGACTCACTCACTCCCATAGGATAACATTGGGGATTGGACTTGTAGTGCTTTGATGGGGACAAAATGGATGCCCCCACATATTTTGATTCCCAGAACTGCATGTGCAGTCTAGTCTTTTGGGTGTGGTTCAGCCCAGAGACTATTTAAGCCACGCCCAGGCTGAGAAACACGCTTTGTGTTTTCTGCACCTGCAGCGTGACACTCGCTGTGTTCGGATCGGTCTCCAGTAGGCCTGCATCTTTCTTCTGCGCTCAGCTCCTGCAAGAACAAGAACACCGTTAGGAACAGCCTTACCTTGCAGCGCTTCTGCCCATCATTCATTGCTTCTTCTGTTCTGCGGGCATCTTCAGCAGTGTAATTCCCATCCCGGCACGCCGCTTCCTAAGGAAAAGGGAAAAGAACAGAAAAAAGGCATTAGTAAGCATTCAGCAAATCTTCGCTTATTTATAAAGACTGTACAAGCTTTAAAAGCTTACCTGAATCCCACCCGCTCTGGGGGAACTGTCTCTGGAGCTTCTCATCCATCTGCAAGAGGGAAAAAGACACTCCAGGTTAGCGGGTAAACATCTAGAGGCGCTGCATACCGCGCTTACTCACCGCATTTCTTCTTCATAACTGGCATCCACGCTGAAAACGTCGCAGCACCTAAAAGACACAGAAAAAGAACTCAGTTCAATACAAGGGTCGCATCGCGCTCTCACTCACCTTCAGCGCTACTCATCTCAGCAGCACACCGCCATCCCCAGACACCGGCCATCATCTAAGGAAGGAAAGGAACGAAGTTAGAGAACTGTTCAAAAGACTCATTATACTTACCTGTCGGACTCTTGCCAGTGAAGTAACTAGGCAGCAACGAGCCCGCATCAATCAAAGCGCCCCTGCGCTGAAAGCAGGTCGGAGAGCACACTTTCCAAGAAAACAAGGTGAGGTGTGGATCAAAGGGAAGGGTTGGACCCCGGGGAAGAAGGGGTTCAAGCACACAGAGACAATAGGGAGTTAAACTCTACCAATCCTGTGTTTCAGGCCCAGTCTCCAGTCGAGTAGACTCCAGGGAAGGGTTTGAGGTCGTAAGAGGTCAGAACAGGCTGAATGACGTCCCCGTGGATACCAGGTGAGCATTACAGAACAAAAAGCCTCACATCAAAATCCACCTGGGCGTCATGGAAACGTCAGAAACCGACCAGTTAGCCCACATGTTGGGGCAGCTATGTTCCGAAGTACAAGCAGCCAGGCAGGAGACCAACACACTGAGGAGAGAGCTGATAGTAGCCAAAGAACGCACTGATGATTTAAGCCGGCAACTTCTCCAGTCACAAGCAGGGCATGCACCATTGCCGGGAAGCGTGCCCTCGATGCCAGCACCATTAGCCAATCCCGTTCAGATAACCCTTCCTGGGGCAGTTCCCTTGGCCCCGCCCAAACGATTTACGGGGGATCCCAAGAGGTTTGCAACGTTCATGAACCAGTGCTGCCTGCACATCCTTTGTAGACCTGGGGCCTTTCTGAATGACCAATCACGGGTCACTTTTGTGCTATCCTACCTGAGTGGTAGCGCCGTGGACTGGTCTGTACCCTTTGTGGCCCAAGATGATCCTTTGCTGCATGACTTCAGGGGCTTTCAGCAGGAGATGGAAAAGCTGTTTGCCCGTCGTACTCATGGGCAGGCATTAGACAACGAACTTCTGTCCCTACGCCAAGGGAATCAAGACCTATTAACATACATAGCCACGTTCAATAGACTCGTAGTTGAAGCAGAATGGCCAGTGGAGAAGAGAACCATGTTATTTCATCAGGGGTTGCGGGGGGGCTCAAGGATGTTCTCGAACAAGTAGTGAACCCCCCGAAAGACTGCTCAGAATTCATTGACCTTGTTGTTCAACTGGATCATAGGTTGCAGGACCGAAGAGCAGATCGAACCAGACCGGACCCTCGCTGTATGTATGTGCGTTCAAAGGACAATATTGCCCGCACAACGGAAGGTTCAGGAGAACCAATGCAAATCGGGGGGGTCAGATCCCCCTTGACTAAAGCGGAAAGGGATAAAAGGAGACAGCAGCAGTTATGTCTGTACTGTGGAAAGTCAGGTCATTTCCTTAAAGAGTGCCCTGTGAAGCCACCGAGGAGGACGCTAGGGGCACCGGACAAGGAAGATACCATCAAGGAATCGGAAAACTCCCCAGCCCGGCAAGAGTAGGGGTCCACTTGTCGAGCGAAGAAAGTGAACTACAATCCTCGAATCGATTGGTGAGCAAAAGAATTGCCCTTTCCCGAGACTTGCGCCCACACATGTTATCGCCAAGAGAAACAACCAATAGACACCAGAACCTCCACGCTTGCGACTGTGGCAATCGGCACCTTACCAAGTGAATACCAGGACTTTCAAGATGTCTTTCAGAAAGAACAGGCTAATACCCTGCCACTGCATAAACCATACGATTGCCAAATCGACCTGATACCCGGCGCACAAATCCCTTGTGGCCGAATTTACGCACTCACAGAACCAGAAAACCAGCATCTGAAGGCCTATCTTGACCAATACCTGGCCAACAGGTTCATCTGTCCCTTGAAGTCTCCAGCAGCCAGTCCTCTATTTTTCGTACTGAAAAAGGAGGGGGACTTGAGAACGTGCATCGACTATCGCGCACCGAACCAGATTACCGTAAAAAAAACGCTACCCCCTGCCACTGATCCCTGAATTGCTTGATCAAGTCAAAGATGCCCAAATCTACACAAAACTAGACCCGAGGGGGGCATATCACCTTGTTCGCGTAAAACAGGGGGACGAATGGAAAAACGGCTTTTTGCACCAAATACAGCTTGTACGAATATCAAGTAATGCCCTTTGGCCTTTGCAACGTGCCTGCAGCATTTCAATACTTCATGAACAATGTCCTACAGGAATTGATTGAGGTCTGTGCTCTAGTGTACATCAACGATATTCTAGTATATTCCGCATCAAAGCAGGACAACCTTAAAAACGTCCGATCCTTAATGGAGAAACTCCGTCAACACCAGCTCTACGCCAAGCTCGAAAAGTGCTCATTCCACGTCTCCGAGGTGGAATTTCTGGGCTTTATTCTCAGCCTGAATGGAATCCAAATGGATGTACACAAGGTAGATGCTATCCTGAACTGGCCATCCCCAAATTAATTCAAGGGGGTTCAAAGTATGCTGGGTTTTGCAAACTTCTACTGCCGGTTCATCCCATGATTTTCGCACATTGTGCATCCCATCACGTCATTGCTAAGGAAAAGCAACAAAAAGTTCCAGTGGACAACAGAAGCCAAGGAAGCTTTCCAGGAACGCAAAGCAAGATTCACATCTGCCCCAATCTTACGTCACCCTCGCCCTGATCTCCCATACCTGGTGGAAACGGATGCCTCAAACATGGCTTTGGGAGCCGTCCTCTCACAAAAGGACCCCGAAACTGGCCAGTTACACCCTGTTGCCTTCTGGTTGTGTAAATTCACACCGCCGGAACTCAATTACGCTATCACAGACAAAGAACTCCTGGCCATTAAGTCAGCCTTTAAGGCATGGCGGCACTACCTCTTGGGCGCCAGACACACAATCACCGTAATAACTGACCACCGGAACCTCCAGTACCTAAAAACGGCAAAGGCCCAATCCTCACGACAACTACGTTGGGCTCTTTTTTTTGCTGAATATGACTACGTGATTACATTTCGACCAGGGGTGAAAAACGGGAAGGCTGATGCCCTTTCCCGTATGGGGGTGGAAGAGCAAGGGTATCAGACCCCTGACCCAATAGCAATCATCCCGAGTGACAAGCTCCTAGGAATCACAGCAACCCTAACTCAGGAAGAATTACATGAAGAAATCCAAAACCTGATGAGTCCGGAGCAATTACAAGCGTGGAGTGCACAAGGAGAACATTACATGATAAAAGATCAGTTGCCCTACTTCAGGAATCGTTTATTCTTACCTAACCAAGAACTACGAGAACAAGTCATGTCTGGTTATCATGATTCCTTGATCGGGGGCCACCCCGGAATCGCTAAAACCCTAGCCAAGGTAAAACAAAATTATTGGTGGCCCACGTGGCGTAAAGACATTATCCAATTCATCCTATCTTGTGGAGTGTGTGCTCAAAACAAGTCATCCAAGCAGAAACCAGCTGGGCTATTACAACCATTGGAAATCCCACCAGCACCCTGGCACACGTTGACCCTCGATTTTATTACTGACTTACCACCCAGTTAAGGGTTTAACAGTATTCTTGTGGTCGTGGACCTATTTTCAAAAATGGCACATTTCATTCCTCTTAAGGGGCTCCCAAATGCTTCCACTCTGGCAAAGGTATTTCTTGAAGGCATCGTACGACTCCATGGGTTTCCTTCAGTTTTAGTCTCAGTCCGACGTACTCAATTCGTATCTAACTTCTGGAGAAAATGCTGCTCTATGGCCCAGATCGACATCCGGCTATCCACCAGTCACCACCCCCAAACGGATGGTCAAACTGAGAGGACAAATCAGACGCTCGAGCAGTATCTACGTTGCATGTTACACCAAGCTGAAGGAAGCTGGTTCGACCTATTATGGATAGCTGAATATGCTTATAATAATTCCCTACACACTAGCACTGGGCAGACACCCTTTTATACCATGTATGGCAGGCACCCACATACTTCTTAGTTGGACGTTCCTACAACCCTAGAAATGCCAGCAGTCAAAACCTTGCACACGAACTTTTCTCAAACCTTTAAAAGGGCAGCTGAACACCTACTTCAAGCTAGGAATCGCCAAAAGAAGTTTGCTGATCAACACAGAGCAAAGGCCCCCCAACTACCAAGTGGGAGACAAAGTCTGGCTGGCATCTAAACACGTGTCCATTAAAGGAACCCGAACTTTCCGTCCAAGATATCTGGGTCCATTCACCGTCACCTCCGTGATAAATCCTGTGGCGGTCAGACTAGCTTTGCCGTCAAACATGCAGATTTATCCTGTGTTCCACGTCTCTCTCCTTAAACCTGTTCAACCTGGGACCCGGGTAACAACGCCACTGCAGCCAGTAGTAGTCGCCGGGGAGCCAGAATTCGAAGTCAAGGACATCCTGGATTCAAAGTACATCAGATCCAAATTATACTACCAGTAGACTGGAAGGGGTATGGTCCACAAGACAGGACATGGGAGCCTTGTGAGGTGCATGGATGTACTCACTTGTTTAGACGATTTCATCAAAACCATCCAAACAAACCAGGACCAGACAGACGAGCCACCTTGAGAGGGGCCTTGGGGGGGGGAGGGGGAAGTGCTGTCATGATTCCTGCCCCTCATGTCCCCAGCCCTCCAAGATGTCAGGCTGGAGCCGGGCCACAATCACCTACATGGCCCTCAAGGGCCTCTCCATCCCTCCAAAGACCTACTTGGAGTCAGACTTGGCGCTTGTGGCACCAGACTCACTCACTCCCATAGGATATCATTGGGGATTGGACTTGTAGTGCTTTGATGGGGACAAGATGGATGCCCCCACATATTTCCTGTCCCAGAACTGCATTTGCAGTCTAGTCTTTTGGGTGTGGTTCAGCCCAGAGACACCTGGGATACCCAGAGACTATTTAAGCCACGCCTAGGCTGAGAAACATGCTTTGCGTTTTCTGCACCTGCAGCATGACACTCACAGCGTTCAGATCGGTCTCCAGTAGGTCTGCATCTTTCTTATGCGCTCAGCTCCTGCACGAACAAGAACACAGTTAGGAACAGCCTTACCTTGCGGCGCTTCTGCCCATCATTCATCGCTTCTTCTGTTCTGCGGGCATCTTCGGCAGTGTCATTCATATCCCGGCATGCCGCTTCCTAAGGAAAAGGGCAAAGAACAGAAAAAAGGCATTAGTAAGCATTCAGAAAATCTTCGCTTATTTTTAAAGACTGTATGAGCTTTAAACGGTTACCTGAATCCCAGCCGTTCTGGGTAACTGTGTCTCCGGAATTTCTCATCCATCTGCAAGAGGGAAAAAACACTCCAGGTTAGCGTGGAAACATCTGGAGGCGCCGCAGACCGCGTTTACTCAGCGCATTTCTTCTTCATAACCGGCATCCACGCTGAAAACGTCGCAGCACCTCAAAGACACAGAAAAAGAACTCAGTTCAATACAAATACGAAAGGGTCGCATCGCGCATCGCGCTCTCACTCACCTTCAGCGCTACTCATCTCAGCAGCACCTTGCCATCCCCGGACGCCAGCCATCATCAAAGGACGGAAAGGAACGAAGTTAGAGAACTGTTCAAAAGACTCATTATACTTACCTGTCGAACTCTTGCCAGTGAAGTAACTAGGCAGCAACGAGCCTGCATCAATCAACGCGCCCCTGTGCTGAAAGCAGGATGGAGAGCACACTTTCCAAGAAAACAAGGTGAGGTGTGGATCAAAGGGAAGGGTTGGACCCTGGGGAAGAAGGGGTTCAAGCACACAGAGACAATAGGGAGTTAAACTCTACCAATCCTGTCTTTCAGGCCCAGTCTCCAGTCGAGTAGACTCCAGGGAAGGGTTTGAGGTCGTAAGAGGTCAGAACAGGCTGAGCGACGTCCCTGTGGATACCAGGTGAGCGTTACAAGATCAAGCAAGATAAGAACGCAAGGGGTGTTAGAGTTGAGGTTGGTGAGCATGTCTTCACGGATGTTCAGGAGAGCAGTTTCCATGCTTCTGGCAGCTCTGAAGCCAGACTGATGGTCATGAAGACAACCAACAGATTCAGTGTGGAGATTGAGCTGGGAGATGGCCAGTTTCTCCAGGAGCTTGCCAAGGAAGGGAGTGATGGAGATTGGGCGATAGTTAGCCGGGCAGGAGGGGTCGGCAGAGAGTTTCTTAAGAAGAGGGTGCACAAGGGAGTGCTTCAGGGGGGAAGGGAAGATTCCAGTGGCGAAGAAGTGATTGCAGAAATCTGCCAGATCCTTGATAGTTTTGGAGGAACAGGGGGTGAACCCTCGACGAAACTTTCATAGATCAGACTTGTCTAGAAATCTTGTCTGGAGAGAAAAGGGGAAAGGCAGAGAAGGAGGGAGGAGGGGTGGCTGCAGAAGGGCCAGAGGAGGAGCAGGGAATAGCGGGAGGGGGATGAGAAAGGGAGAGTGAGTACAGGATGTTCTGAGTTTTTTAAATTAAGTGAGAAGCCAGTGCCGTGCAGGGGGCCTGGGAAGGGACAGGAGAGGTAGAGACTACGGCAGGATTGGCCAGTTCCTTGCAGATTTTAAAAAGTTCAGCCGAGTTGTTAGATGCAGCAGAGACGCGGGCTTGGATAAGAGCTCTCTTCTTGGTGAGGATGAGGATGGAGAGCCGGTGTTGCCTTTGCAGCAGGCGGTATGCCAGTTTGTCAGAGGATGATCTTGAAGCACGCCATTTCCTCTCGGCAACCCTACACTTGCGTTTAAGGGTGACGAGGTCTGAGTCATACCAGGAGTTAAACTTGGCTTTGGGCTTCAGGCGGATTCTCACGACAGGGGCAAGGATATCAAGAGTATCAGATATAGAAGAGTGGAGTGTGGAGAGGGCTGTGTCAGGGTGAGAGTCAGCCGGGGGGGGAGGAAGGGGTGAGAAGGTGGCAGCGAAAGCCTCAACTGACACACGCTTCATGGGTCAGGTGACCGAGAAGGTGGGTGGCAGTGACGGAGGTGGCTTGGCCTGCGGGGTAGGGAGGGTGAGGTGGGAGGATAGGAGAAAGTGGTCACTCCAGGAGAGAGGAGTGGAAAGAGGGACAGAGAGGGGAAGGTCTGAAGAGATCAGAACATCGAGAGTGTGCCCTGCAGAATGAGTCGGGCCAGAGGGGAGAATGGTGAGTGAGAGAGAGTTGCAGAGGTCGCAAAAGAGTTCAGAGGGGGGACAGGAGGCATCCAGGTGGATGTTGAAGTCTCCAAGAAGGAGGAGTTGAGTGGTTGAGGCCAGGAGTGAGGAGGAGAGGTCCGCCCACTCAGAGAGGAAGGAAGAAACCTGACCAGGTGGCCGATAGATAATAGCCACAGTGAGGGAGTGGCTATGTGAGAGAGAGAGCCTGCAGACGAGGCATTCAAAAGAGGAGTAGGCCTGCGTAGGGATGACAGAGGTAGGAATCCACTCAGGGAAGATAAGGGCTACGCCAGCCCCAGAGCGATTGGGCCTGGGCGCAGAGAGGATCTTGTAGCCATCAGGTAGGAGCGTGTCAAAGCTGGTGACAGAGCTGGCCGTAAACCATGTCTTAGTGAGACCGAGGACATCGAGGTCAAGTTCTTCAAGAAGGCGGCAGATATCAGAGGAGTGTTTGACAGCGGAGCGGGAGTTAAGAGTGGCAATGTGGAAAAGGTTGCCCACCTTGAAGGACTTCCGGGAGGGGTACAGATCAGAGATACGCTCTGCGGAAGTGTAGAGAGTGCCCGAGAGGGGGCAGAGAGGGAGGGGGAAGACAAGGTAGCCAAGGAGAGGGAGGAGGGGACAGCGGGAGAAGAAAGGAAGTTGATGAGGCGCGGAAAGCGTCTATCAATGAGATGAAGGTTGGCCTGAGGGCCTTGGAGCAAGACTGTCCCATTAGAGTAGACATTAACGATGACCTTGGAGGATAAGAAGGAGGGCGTCCCAACGGGTACCACCATTAATGGGAGAAAGGAGAGAGAACAGACCATATGAGGGGTCCTGTCACGCCCCCAAACACACCCCATCTCCCACTTCCCCCCTCACGCCTGTCTCTCCCACCAGGCGCTTCTCGCCGTCGTATTCTCCATTCACATCAGCAGGGGAAGCACGGCAGGCGGGATACCATGTTGGGCGGACCCGCCTCTTTTCGCCCTTTTCCGCGTTGGCGGTTGCCATGGTGCCTCCTGCACAGCCAGCGACGCCAGTATACCAGGAAGTACCGGCAGCACCAATCGCTGGCCGCAATGCGCTCCACGTAACGCGTGCAAGCGATCACGTGATGCGTCACATGACACCGCTCGCCACTTCAAAAGAAGCCGGCAAACACAACACTTTGCTTCACAGCTACTTCTCCGGAGGACTGCCAGGCGTTACCTATTGCTTCCTGTTACACTCCTTACCTCGACCTTGGAACGTTTCACTTGGACCTGCTCTCGGATTACCCTTGGACTTTGGCGTGCTCTCTGATCTCCCGGACACCTGACACCTGTTTGTACTCTGGACTTGCCTTTGGATTACCCTTCTGTTTCTGCAAACCTCGGATTGCTTCAGGTTTTGCCACGGATCAAGTTCTTGTTCCACCAGGTGTTTTCAGGAGTGCCAGGTACATCATCTCAGCCTGCTGTGGGTTCCCCTGCTGTCTCTATAGGTCTCTTACCTATGCTCCACCCCTTTAGGTAAGCTGGTGTCACTGTATCTTGTTTGCTCCCTCTGCCAATTGCCTTTTGGGTGTTTCCTTGATTATAACCCTTTGCCTTACAGCACTCAGAGGTCCTCCCAGCGTTCCCGGTACTAGGCTGACGACGACACTCCACACCTGTGGCCTCAAGGATTGCTAGGGCAGTGTTTACATTCTGCTCGAGCGGTACTTGGGGACGGAGGCATTACAAAACTGCACGACCATCAAGTCGGACCCATCGAGTTAGAACAGACTGTGAAGCCTTATGGTCGTCCAGTTATGGATGTTTCAGCCGGGGACCCTGTGACTGCCTTAATGCAAGCAGTGACATCGCTTAGGGCAGATATGGCAGCTGCTACCACTGCCCTCCGCACTGACCTGGCCGCTGCCACCACTGCATTGAACCACCGCCTTGATGCCATGCAAAGCACACAACATCCCTTACCTGTTGACGCCGAGTTCGGCGATGCCGCCCCACCCCAAAACCCGATTCCTGTCACACCACCCACCCTGCCAGCCCCGTCTGTGGTGGTTCAGACCCCATTTCCTCTAGCAGCCCCTGAGAGGTATCAGGGGGATCCTAGGAAATATCGCACCTTCATAAACCAGTGCAAACTGCATTTCTTGTGCCGACCCCAGGCTTTCTCTGATTCTGTCTCTAAGGCGGCTTTTCTTCTCTCCCATTTGTTGGGTGTGGCAGCCACGTGGGCCAACCCATTGTTGGAGGGCGACCATCCTGCCCTGTACGATTTAGAGTTATTGATCCAAGAAATGGCCAAGGTTTTCGACACTAGATATAAAGCCCAATCCAGAGACATGGAACTCCTGGATCTTACTCAAGGCCGGTCCACCCTCATTGAGTATATCACCAAGTTCAACCAGCTCGCTACTGAGACCACCTGGCCAGAGAACAAAAAGGCAGTGATCTACTATCGGGGCTTGTGTGGTTCCATGAAGGATGCTTTATCTGTGGTGCCTTCTTTTCCCTCACTCTATACCGACTTAGTTGATTTGACCTTGCAAATCGACGCCAGACGGGCAGAACGTTTGGGGAAGCAGGGCTATCCCATACCTCACTTTCAACCACATCCTGCACCTCACCCGAACCCATGCAGATCGGCGGGGTACGCAGCCCCATTACTCATGCCGAACGAGAGCGCAGAAGGGCGGACAATGCTTGCTTCTACTGCGGTCTCAACCGTCGGCCAAAGAACAAAATTCCGGGTTTTCCGAAGACTCGCCCTTGAGATCAGGGGTTGGGGCGAGTCCTATACAAAATTCCTCTGATCCGGCTTTTGGTCCCGTCAGACCTGTGGTGGTACAAGCTTCCTTAAACCCTGCTGCAGGTATCTCCCATGCAGTACGAATAGTGATCGACTCTGGAGCTACAGGCTGCTTTATAGATATAGCGCTAGCCAGTTCACTGAACTTAACTCTGATCACAAAAAAACACCCCGAACTGGTTCATGCAGTAGACGGGACGTCCCTAGCCTCTGGACCAATCCTGCAACAGACAGCCCCGTTGGAATTAATCATACAGGAAGTCCATATAGAGACCATGTCATTTGATCTCATAGCCACACCTCAGTTCGGAGTCATCCTGGGCATTCCTTGGCTGAAGAGGCACAATCCTCTGATTAACTGGGGCACGGGTCAAGTCTCCTTCGAATCAGAAACGTGCCAATATTACTGCCTGCTCGAGACACCTCGGGCTTCCAGCCCCGCAGACATCCTAGGGGTATTCGCTTCTTTAGCCATAGAAGACAGGTCCGACACCCAGGACACTCACATGATAGGGGCAGTCACGAACAACATACCTCCTGAGTATCATTAGTTCCGGGCTGTGTTGGACAAAGGCTCTGCGGAAGGTCTTCCTCTGCATCGACCCTACGACTGCCCCATTGATTTAGTCCCGGACACTCCAATCCCAAAGGGCCGGATCTACTCCCTAACCCAGACGGAAGAGCGAGTCCTGCAAGAGTACATACAGCAGGCCCTGCGTCTGGGTCACATTCGCCCGTCAACATCCCAAGCTGCAAGTCCTATCTTCTTTGTGCCAAAGAAGGAAGGGAATCTCCGTCCTTGCATAAATTACAGGCGTTTGAACGCCATCACGGTAAAAAACCGCTATCCCATACCTCTTATTACCCCGTTGTTAGACAAACTCACTCATGCCAAGATTTACACCAAACTGGATTTTCGGGGGGCGTACAATCTCGTACGCATGCGTGATGGAGATGAATGGAAGACGGCCTTCTGCTCACGACAAGGGTTGTTCGAGTATACAGTTATGCCTTTTGGCCTCTGTAATGCTCCTGCTACGTTTCAGCGCTTCATGGATAACATATTCAGCGATATCCTGAACGCCTACGTGGTAGTGTACTTAGATGACATACTGGTTTTCTCTTCCTCCCTCGATGAACACATCACGCATGTTAAGGAAGTGTTGGTACGACTCCAAGCCAACGCACTATTTGCTAAACCCAAGAAGTGTCTTTTCCACACCAGTCAGGTTGAGTTCTTGGGGTTCCATTTCTCTCCCGGGGGTCTCTCTATGAATCAGTCCAAAGTCCGGGCAATCAACGAATGGCCAATTCCGACCACACTTAAGCAACTGCAGTCATTTTTGGGTTTCGCTAACTTTTACCGACGATTCATTGATGGGTGTCATAAATCACCAATGTATCAACTGAAAAGGATACAGTAACCAAAAAAGGATTCAATTTGGTAGGGCTCTTCCGGATCCTATTTTCACACGACTTGATTGTAGGCAGGTCAAATTAGACCTTCCAAATGATACAACTCTCTGACTGGATGAAATAGGCAGAGAGATGGATCACTGGAAAGGGCGTGGGAATTGTGTAGGAAGTATGCCTAGGATAGATAAAGTATCATAAGAAACTGTCCCAATCGAATTACTAAGATAACACAGTATTAGCATTAATTCAGACACTGACCTTATGGCAAAACTGAAGAAATCCACGAAGGTTTCTTGAAGAAAACCAGGAGTTGAACAAACGACAAAGGAAGGGAAGATTAGTAAGGGAGACTTATCCCGAACGACACGAGGCTCTCGCTAGATACCGGGTTGGTGCACCACAGGATAGCGTCCAAAGTACTGTGCACAATAACCTTCCAATAGTTCATGAAATACTTCCTTTCCCACGATGAACAAAAATTATAATTTCACCTGTTAACTGTTACAGGTACCAAAAGGTCAAAATAGTTCAGAAAACCACGTGCAGGATTGCACGTGATAGAAATACACGCAGTCAGGCCAGCCGCGCTTGAAAACAGCGTCCGCGTGTAGATATTTAGCACGCAAACAAGATACACGCAGCTCAGGACAGCCGCGTTTGCAGACAGCGTCCGCGTGGAGATTTGACACGCGAACAGGATTCACGCAGCTCAGGACAGCCGCGCTTGCAGACAACGTCCGCATGGAGATTTGGCACGCGGACAGGATTCACGCAGCTCAGGACAGCCGCGCTTGCAGACAGCTTCCGCGTGGAGATTTGGCACGCGGACAGGATTCACGCAGCTCAGGACAGCCGCGCTTGCAGACAGCGTCCGCGTGGAGATTTGGCACGCGGACAGGATTCACGCAGCTCAGGACTGCCGCGCTTGCAGACAGCGTCCGCGTGGAGATTTGGCACGCGAACAGGATTCACGCAGCTAAGGACAGCCGCGCTTGCAGACAGCGTCCGCGTGGAGATTTGGCACGTGAACAGGATTCACGCAGCTCAGGACAGCCGCGCTTGCAGACAGCGTCCACGTGGAGATGTGGCACGCGAACAGGATTCACGCAGCTAAGGACAGCCGCGCTTGCAGACAGCGTCCGCGTGGAGACTTGGCACGCGAACAGGATTCACGCAGCTCCGGAATTAGCGTGTGGAGGAAACACGCTCAAAATAGGCCAAAGAAGTTGCTGAAGGGAATGCGAGAACGCAGGTCCGAATTTCAGCTACCAAAACGCCAAAAATGACTTAATCAGAAGCAGCGATCGGAGTTTCCACGCTGCTTATGTACGCACTGCCGTGATACACGTGACGGACCTAAGTCATGTGAAATTTAACGACATGAAAAATGCAGACGTTGTTTTCCGGGCAATGCATCGAACAACCTCCATTTTGAGTAGAATGGTCTAGTGGTTCTATGGGCGTAACTCATTTTGTATGGAGAAGTCGTTCCTGGTCCAGAGATATGTCCAGCAGGCATGACACTGGGTTCTCCTCTATCGTAGCACCACTCACTGCGCTCACCAGCCCTTCCGTCCCCTATGTCTGGTCCGTGACACAACAAAACGCCTTTGACTCTCTGAAAACCATGTTCACCACTGCTCCGGTGTTACAACACCCTGACCCTGAACTCCCGCTTGTCCTCGAGGCAGACGCATCCTCCTATGCACTAGGCGCTGTACTGTCCCAACCATGTCCTGCCACTGGTCGTCTGCATCCGGTTGCATTTCACTCTTGAAAGTTTACGGCAAGCGAATTGCACTACACAGTTACGGAAAAAGAACTATTGGCCATTAAGGACGCTCTACAGATCTGGAGACACCACCTCTTGGGCGCAAAACACCAGACTGTGCTGTTCTCCGATCATAAGAATCTCCAGGACCTTGCCTCTCTGAAATGTACAAACAGCCGACAGGTACATTGGCATCTATTCTTTGCCGCGTTCGACTTCGTGGTCAAACATAGACCTGGTGTCGGGCATGGGAAAGCAGATGCTCTGTCTCGTTCCCCTGGGGGGGAGGTTCTCCCATCCTTCCCTGAAACCTTGTTGAGTGAGACTCATGTAGTTTGTGTCTGCACACCGTCGCCTTCTTTACAGTCCACCATACGACAGTGGGTCTCCCTCTATCCACAATCACTAACAGAATGGGATCCGGTTATGCAGGATGGGCTGCCCTTTGGACACTGGAAGCTCTTTCTTCCCACAAGCGAAACCAGGAACCTGGCATTAGACTGGTCTCATGATGCTGCCATTAATGGTCACCCCGGGCAGCATCGCACTCTAGACCTACTCAAACGCTGGTGTTGGTGGCCGACTATGAAATGCGACGTACAGAACTACGTCAATACCTACTCAGTCTGTGCCCAGGGCAAGTCACGCAGGGGCCGACCTCTGGGTCTTCTTCTCCCTCTCCCCGTTCCTCCATGACCCTGGCAAACGGTCTCAATGGACCCGATTACTGATCTGCCACGTACACAGGGTTTCGATACTATTTGTGTCGTTGTCGACTCCTATACCAAACTGGCCCGTTTCGTACCATGCAAGGGGGTACCCTCAGCCCCGGTCTTGGCCAAGCATTTCTTTAGGTCTGTGTTCTGTCTCTTTGGCCTGCCCCATGTGTTGGTGTCCGATCGAGGAACGCAGTTCACCTCCCGTTTCTGGTGGGCCCTCACCTCTCTGTTGGGTATCGATGCTCATTATTCCTCTGCTTACCATCCAGAGAGCGACAGGCAAACCGAGAGGGTCAATCAGACATTGGAGCAGTACCTACGCTGCCTAACGTTACAGTACCAGGACACTTGGCTCAACCTGTTGCATCTCGCCGAGTTCGCTTATAACAATACACTTCACTCTGCTACTGGGTTCTCGCCTTTCTTCGCCCTCTATGGCCAACACCCCCGTACTCTCCCCATTCCGGACTTCTCTTCTGATACCCCCGCCGCTTCGGCCTGTGCTCGGGATTTGGTCTCGGTCCATGCCCAAACGTTGGTCCACCTGCGCGAAGCCCAGACCTCCATGAAAACCGCTGCTGACAGGAGGAGGGCGGATGCGCCTGCTTACAAAGTGGGGGACCGGGTTTGGCTCTCTACCCGCCATTTGCACATCCCTGGCTGTTGCAAACTTCTCCCTCGCTTTGTGGGTCCATATGAGGTGGTCAAGGTCCTGAACCCGCCTCCCGCCTGGCGGATCCACCCGGTGTTTCACGTCTCCCTGCTAAAGCCATGCCCTGGCCCTACCCAGTTGGCTACCCCTCCTGCCCCGGTCTCTGTCTCGTCCCCCGATGTGTTTGAGGTGCGGGCTATTCTGGGTTCCCGTATGTACAGGGGCGGGTTGCAATATCTAGTGGACTGGCTGGGTTACGGCCCTGAGGACCGCTCCTGGGTTACCTCCCGGGATGTACACGCTCCCCGCTTGGTGGCCCGATTTCGCCGTGAACATCCATCCAGCCCACACGGTCGTGGGCCTTTGAGGGGGGGCTCTGTCACGCCCCCACACACACCCCATCTCCCACTTCCCCCCTCACACCTGTCTCTCCCACCAGGCGCTTCTCGCCGTCGTATTCTCCATTCACATCAGCAGGGGAAGCACGGCAGGCGGGATACCATGTTGGGCGGACCCGCCTCTTTTCGCCCTTTTCCGCGTTGGCGGTTGCCATGGTGCCTCCTGCACAGCCAGCAATGCCAGTATACCAGGAAGTACCGGCAGCACCAATAGCTGGCCGCGTGCGCTCTACGTAACGCGTGCGAGCGGTCACGTGATGCGTCACGTGACACCGCTCGCCGCTTCAAAAGAAGCCGGCAAACACAACACTTTGCTTCACAGCTACTTCTCCGGAGGGCTGCCAGGCGTTACCTATTGCTTCCTGTTACTCTCCTTACCTCGACCTTGGAACGTTTCACTTGGACCTGCTCTCGGATTACCCTTGGACTTTGGCGTGCTCTCTGATCTCCTGGACACCTGACACCTGTTTGTACTCTGGACTTGCCTTTGGATTACCCTTCTGTTTCTGCAAACCTCGGATTGCTTCAGGTTTTGCCACGGATCAAGTTCTTGTTCCACCAGGTGTTTTCAGGAGTGCCAAGTACATCATCTCAGCCTGCTGTGGGTTCCCCTGCTGTCTCTATAGGTCTCTTACCTATGCTCCACCCCTTTAGGTAAGCTGGTGTCACTGTATCTTGTTTGCTCCCTCTGCCAATTGCCTTTTGGGTGTTTCCTTGATTATAACCCTTTGCCTTACAGCACTCAGGGGTCCTTCCGGCGTTCCCGGTACCAGGCTGAGGACGACACTCCACACAGGTGGCCTCAAGGATTGCTAGGGCAGTGTTTACATTCTGCTCGAGCGGTACTTGGGGACGGAGGCATTACATAACTGCACGACCATCAAGTCGGACCCATCGAGTTAGAACAGGTCCATAGATCTGGTGAAGGAACGACAAAGAGGATGTCGGTGAGAGTTTCCTTGGAGGAGGCACTGATGTAGGTGTCGGCGATAGGAAGGCCTGGGTTGGAGACCAGGATGTCCTTTTTAAACTTTTTCCTACCAGACTTAGTGAGGAGAGCAGGATGGCCGATAGAGAAGCAGTTTGAAAAGATAGGGGAGACAGAGAGCACCATAGAGTAGGTGGGAGGGGAGGGGGGTTTAGGGGGTAGACAGACAAGACAACGAAAGGCAAGTGCACAGGAGAGTGGGACAAGACGATGGCACTTAGGAGGTGAGCGTAAGAAAGGCACAAGACATTCAAGACAGGAAAGAAGACATACCTAAATTTGAGAATCCTAGAGGGGGAGAAAAGGCCTAGGTTTTAACAATGCAGTTACAGTGGTGGTACCAATACAAATACTTTAGGGCCACCTAAATTTGATAAATCCTAGAGAGGGAGAAAAGGCCTAGGTTTCAACAATGCAGTTACAGTGGTGGTACCAATACAAATACTTTAGGGCCACCTAAATTTGAGAATCCTAGAGAGGGAGAAAGGGCCTAGGTTTCACAAAGCGGTAATAAAGTCAGGTGGTTTTGTGCATGAAGAACAGCAGAGGTTAACAGCTAGTGAGCGGAAGGAGGGGTGAGCAGGAGGTCGAAGGGAGGGGGCTGGGGCCTGGCGTCCCCTGCGGACACCTGCAGACACCACCAGGAGCCACCAGTCAGGGAGCCGCCCTTTGCCTAGGGGGCCCTTAGCTGAAGGGCTGCCGGGCAGAGGGCTGCCCAGGGACGGTCAGCTAAGAGCGTCAGGCAGCCAATCAGGGGGGGGGGAGGGTGTAACGCTCACCTGACTCCCACGGAGGCGCTGGTCTAGTCTGGGTTGCTTTGGCCTCTTTGAGCGTGATGCGCAGAACTCGGAACACTGACTGAACAGGACCCTCAAATCTTGCTTGTCTGGCCCGTAGGAATATCCTTCTGCAGATGAGAAAGGGGATTAACAGTCTGCAGAATAGTGTGCTTGCTCCCCCCTTCCCCCTTCGTTCTTCTCTACCTTCCTCCGAAATCCCCGGTTGAAGCTCACCTTATGGTTTGAAAGGATGAACTCTCCATCCTGCTTCTGGTGCAGGGGGGCGTGTTAGTCCAGTTACTTCACTGGTTTTCAAAATGGCGCTGGCAAAATCCACTTGACTTTTCCGAGCGGAACGCCGGAAGTATGAAGATTACAAAAGTTCAAGTGTTGAGCCTCCTTTTCTGTTGCCTTCCTAACCTGTGATCTGTCCTTTATTTCAGGTGCAGAATGAAGGCGATGCGTTGAGGGATTGAATTGCCGATGGTAAACTCAGGCGATCCCTCTTAATGTCTTTATATTCCTCCAGTAATGTATTTTGTCCTTTCCCCATAGGGGCCTGGGTGCGGTACCTGCCAACAAAGCGGCACCGACCCGAAATCAGGAATGGTCCACCTACAGAAGACTGGTAAGTGTTATGGCGGAAAATTAGGCTTTCCTCATATGTTCCTTCTGCTCACCTTTTGTCTCTTCTTCTCTCCCCTAGGCGCAGAGATGTGGCGACCGGTGCAGACAGTCACGGAGGAGCCAGAAGAACTCTCGAGGACAGGTGAGTGAAGCACGGCGCTGCAGCGAGCAACGCGATGCTTTTAAATGAAAGTCTTTTCTCGGGAACAGGAACGCTGGCGTGAAGGTTCCGGATGCAGGTAAGAAGTTTGATAAACTTCTTGGTTTTCACCTTTCTCTTCTCTTCGTTCCTTACAGGTGTTCCAGGATCGAGGCGGGCGTGGCTGGAGACCAGATGCAGAAGCAGACACGGTGAGCGTTCAGCTGCTTGGATGCAGAACAACGCGAAGCGTGAGCTACTGTCTGGGCGTGGCTTAAATAGCCCCCAAAGTAGTTCCAGGTAAGTATCCTTCCCTGGCCACGCCCGAGTGGCAAAATAGTCCCTTTCAGGTCTCAGGGACTATCGCCTGAATCTTGCAGCATGGTCTGCATCAGCTAAGTGCACAAAACACCTTCCTTTATGAGCCTAGCGCCAACGGCGCCAGGACAGAGTCCAAAGAGCCCCTATAAGGGCCGCTGGGCTTTTACCCGGGGGCATGATGCCTGCTCCCGGGGGTGCTGGGCCTGGCCTGGTGCTCCGGGGGTAGGCATCATGACAAAGGGGCTGGCATGGAGGCGGGTGGGAGGAGGGAGGGCTATGCGCTCTGAGCGCGAGTGGGGCTAATTTGACTGAATTAGGCACAGGGCAGGCGAGTCCTTCTCATGAGGCGAAGGCAGGAAAAGGACAACGGTCAGCTGCAATCTCCGCTCTGGCAGCAATGAGGCGAGCTGGGAGAGCAGCTACCCTAAGGCCCACACAGCAGCCCAAGTCAGCCAATCGGGTGGGGGGGCATTCTGACTGCCAATCCATTTGGAAGACCATCATCCCTCCACATAAGCCCTCCACCTAAGAGGCGTACCAGTCTGTTCTTCTCCATAAAAATTAAGCAAATATTCTGAACATAAAAGGAAGTCCCAGGAAGTAACAGACAGGCAGGTGCCTACCCGTTGTTGCTGCATGCACTGATGTGTTCAGAGCCAGGTTAGGAAACGGCCTGGAACAACCCCAGGCACCTCCAAGCTCTCCGCCACAGCAGGCTCTGCTTCAGCAGACTCAGCATGGACTGAATGAAGAAACAGCCAAAGCATCACATTCTGTTCAGAAGCTGTCCAAATTGGTACGTATGTCTTGCATAAGATTTACATACATGTTTTTGTTAGGGTGAGTATTAGCACCGATGAAAAGTGCAGTACTTCCATTACTCGCTCAAAAGGGATTAATGCTGAATCGCTATTAACAGACATGTTTCAAATTTAAAATTGCGGCCATTCGTATGTTCCCATAATGCTCTTTGCTTGTATGCAAATTGCCATGCTTGGGTTCCATGAAGAGATACTGTGTTGCTTGACCTAGCCTGGGGCCACACCCATTGGGTCCGCTCCCTCCACTCAAGGAAGAGAGGGTCCCCAGAGTATTTTTGTGTCCATTTCGAGCACTGATTTAAAAAAACTAAGAAAGCATGTGTTACCACAAACCTGCCTAACGTTCTTACAATTAAAAGATATGTTTTAGTGCCAAAGATATGCTTGTGGAAAAGGAGACCTGTTTTTTTGATTACCTAAAACTCCTTTCACTCCCAACTTTCAAAGGTCGGCAGTAACATATTCCTTACAATGTAATCTGGAGCTTGGTTTTCCAATACTGAGGTGAGGAGCTCGGCTGGTGAGTGAGCGTGTCTCAGAAACAGAAGCCATGTGAGTGGCTTCTGGGTCATTTCTTTGTTTGCGAGGCCTGAAATGATGCCGTGCAGACTGGATGGATTCCTGCTAATTTATTTCAGGCAGGGGAGTGCCCCACTAGCACCTCTGCATGCAGCTAGGACCGTCTCCAATGGACTCAACTGGAATCTCCCAAGTACCAATGGGCAGATGGAAGAACGACAGAGCGACGGAGTGGGCAGGAGCCCTCCTCCTCCCCCTGCATCTCCAGCGACCGCATCTCTCGAAGCAGCTAGCGCCGGATTGCAGCACTGAGAAACCTGCACATATGGTGAAAATGATGCTGAATCCAACCCATTCGATGCACACAAATTGTGCAGTGCCCATTCCCCATTATTGTTCGCCACGTTGCTGTCGGGCCTCTGCCCTTCCTAAGATGGCCGGCGCAACACAGCCTGAAACTGAGGCTGGTTACCTCCGTTTCTAGGCAACGACTGGCTTATTAGCCAATCAACGCCACCGTAAGGCCGAGTATAAGGCCCTGTTTTGCCTCCTGTTTGCCTCACTGTGCCGGCATGCCACAAGGCTTGTGCGTTTCTCCCATGCTCTACAACATCTTCACCAAACTCCTCGTCGACCGTCTTGACAACTTAAGTGTCACATACACCAACTATGCTGATGACACACAGGCTCCCATCACCCTCTCGGGGAGCTATGAAGATGATTGTAAAAGAATAAATGAGATTTACCTGGAAATCCAGGCATGGGTGCCACATCACTGACACAGCCTTTGCCTCTACGACAATAAAACTGAGCTCTTGATCGACGGATCCCAAACCCACCTGAACAAACTAGACCCCTGCTATGTCTCCATCAACATTGATGGTAACCCGATCAAAGTGGCCAAAGAGATCAAAACTCTGGGAGTCTACCTAGACTCCACACTGTCCCTCAAGAAGCAGGTGAATTGAACTGCGTCTTCTATGGCCTACACTAACAAACTAATTAATGCCTGCAAACAATTCCCCTCGCCCAGTAGCTGCATCATACTAGCCAGGGCCCTAGTGTTATCCAAGATCGACTACTGCAACACTCTCTACCTGGGCACCTCCGAAGTGAACCTCAACAAACTCCAGGTCCTTCAAAATAACACCTTAAGAGCAGTTCTAAGTATACCAAGATCCATGCACATCTCCAGTTTCAGATAGGACGCCCACTGGCTCCCGGTACGAGACAGAATCGCCCTTTGCACGCTTGTCATCATCCACAAGTGCCTATCAAACAACGCCCCCAAATACTTAGCTGTTAAATGCAACATACACCAGCCCTCCAGACCAACCAGGTCTATCTACTTGCACTGTCTAACCGTGCCAAGATTCCGACTGAAAAGAGCGGGGGGAGCTAGTTGCCAGTTCTAGCTGCCAAACAATGGAATGCCCTTCCCCTTAGCCTCAGGATGGAACCCGCATTCTGGACCATCAGAGCTAAAGTCAAAAGCTGGCTCTTCAGGAAGCTCCCCGTTTGCTCGGTCCCTGGGCCAGCCACTCCACACTATCCGATGTAACCCCCCCTGCCTGACACTGCTTCTTGTTGCTCCCCTCCTCGACCACATGCTGTAACCTCTGGTCACCCTTCACTTATCTCTGTTATTGTACTCTATGTATATCTCTGCGTCCTAAATCACCTGTATCTTCTGTACAATTACCTGTATTCACTGTGGATATCTGCGTTCATAATTTTGTAACCACTGTATAAGCTTTAAGCGCCCAGTTACCCGAGGGTTCGGTGCGCGGTGCAAATAAAGAAACTAAACTAAACGATGCATGGCCATCCTGGAATGTGAGATGCTACAGGGTGGCCATGTCGCTTTTACACATTGCTGTTGCTGTGTCTCTAGCAAGAAGGTACTAACCTTGAAAATGACCCCTCTGCTCTCCTCTCTCCACTCAACCCGGTGCGAGACACTGCTGGGGCTATTGGGAAGGCCATGGGGCAGTTTATCAGACAATGCCTGAAAGCCACAAAAATGCCTCTGTCAAGCCTTAACGTGAATTTAGTCATGTTTGATCCAACTAGGCACAGCACTGGGACAAGGTAGAACAGGACCTGGACCATTGGCCGCTGGCTCACAGAGACTCTGGCCAGAATATGTTTCAGCACCATGGAGAGGACCCCCCCTTTAAAACCAAAAATGCCACATTTCTTAGTGAAAAGAGTGCTAGAAAGTCCCCTTAGTCCCCCCAAGTGCATACGTCACAGAGCTTATGGTGCTTATTTTAGGGAGGAGGTAAGAAAGAGAGCGGGGTGGGGGAGGGGTATATGCAGAGACAGCACCCCGAGTGCTTGAGCTTACTTGCAACTATCCTCTTTTTAAACGAAGTTTCCCTCTGCCACACAAGATGCTGAACTCTCCATGTACTTTAACTTGCTCTATCCAGCTAATCTATTTTATCCTCAGACACCATCCCACCAGTAGGGAATCATGTCAGGTGTGCATGCAGCACTGCTGGATTCCTCCGGCTTCTAAGCGCTGGAATAATAGCTTCATCACAAAGCCTTTCAATGGCATCCATTCATCAACCTCGGGTAAAGATGGGCGCTTAACACTGGAGCTCGTTTGATTGTTTGTTTTATTATTTATAATGCGCGAGCATACCCTAAGGTAACTGGGCGTAGCGGTTACATGTATATGCAAAGCTTAGTTACAACAACAGAAATATATACATAAACACAGTAATAGTAAATGCGGGATTATATACATATATAGTCTATGAGGTTAGTATGTATACACTGCATGGAACATGTAACCAGCATGCTATAACATACGTGCCTACCTCCATGTCACTTGTCTGACCCGCCCCTACTCTCTCATACTGTGCCCTGCCCCCCTCACGCCTGCAGAGGTGTGACACCGTGTACCCCTGCCAGCAGGACCCCTCCTCCCCACAGCCTGTCCCTCGCTCAGAAGCTGCGGTCCCCAGGAGCCCCCACGCATGCATGCATGCACAGGACCGTTAACTGCCCCTCCTCACCCCCTCTCAGTGTGTGCAGCACCCCCGGCAGTGCCCGGGCTGACACGCCTCCCAGCAGGGAGCGCAGGGCACACAGCGCACTTTGCAGGTCCATGTGTAACTCGCGCAGAAGCCACGCGCAGGCGCACAAAGCACTGGGCAAGTGCATGTTTCGAACGTGCCGTCAGCCGCGCGCCTGCGCACAGCGAGGCCGGGCACCTCGCGCGCCGCAGATACAAAGGAAGGACAAAGACTAACAGGCACAAAAAGGACAAGAAGTAACTGCGCGTGCGCATACGGAGGCTGCGCCTCAGCGGCTCAATGAACCGGCGAAGTGCCATCTTACCTCATAGTGTACTGTGATCTGTGACCAACACATCAATGATAATCCAGGCTCTTTTAACTCGGGTGGCGCAAGTGGGCCACTGATTTATGCAGGGATGGCATGGAGTACGACGAGCGCACAAATACACACACATACATCATCCATGCTTGCCAACATTATGTGACCAAAAAGATGTAGGAATTTTAAGTTTAAAAAAAACATTCGCATAACAATAACATCACAGCACAAAACTTACATTGTTGGCACCATTGAAGCATTCTAAAATACACAACCCATGATCAAACAGCACAACATGGAAAGATATTCAAATATTAAAAATGTATAATTCTGAATGGTAAGTTAACACCAAATTCTGAATGACATGGAGACTGATGCCCCTTCAGTCTGATAGGCAGATGTATGCATAGCTCTCAACTCACCCGCTTTTGGCAGGTGTCGCCCGCCTTGCAAAGGGCTGACTCACCCGCCAAGCCTCCTGCACGCCCATTCATTCCAAAGGGCGTCTCACCCGCCAAAAACAAAATCGGGTGATTTCACCCGCCTTTGCGAGAGACAAATGGTTGAGAGCTATGTGTATGATGGTGGTACACTCTGCCACTTGCCTTCACTGGTGGTTCACCTAAGTGTTGTCCGGGTAAAAGTGCAGGACAGAGTCACGTAGCTGTCAGGCATAGCTCTCAACTCACACGCTTTTGGCGGGTGTCACACGCCTTGTAAAGGGCTGGCTCACCCGCCAAGCCTCCTGCACACGCATTCATTCCAATGGGTTTCTCACCTGCCAAAAACTAAATTGGGTGATTTCACCCACCTTTGTGACACAAATGGTTGAGAGCTATGGCTGTCAGGTCAGTAGATTGGTCTGAGCCCAATCAAAGTACTCACCTACTAGCCCACTGCACAGAAAAATTAATGTGTTGCATGCCTTGTCCTGCAGCCTGCCTTAGAGTCACATACATTACCTGCCACTGTGAAAAGCAGTAGGATCTGTCCCCCAAATCTGTAGGCGATAGGACTGCTTAAAAAGCAGTAGCCAACTGCCTAAATCTGTAGGGTTGGCAAGGATTACATGCCAACATTCGTTTCAAAAATAGTAATTAGCATAATGATGACATCACAGGAAATGATGTCACATGCACTTTGACCTTATGATATCACAGGAAAGGGCCTCAAGTGACATATGTCCTTGAAGCAATCACAGGAAAGTTCAACATAATTTGTTATCAGGAGATGGCCAGGGAGCTGAAACAGGAAATACCCATTGAAAAGCTGTAAATCTTTCTGTGTCACCAAGTGCCTGCTGTAGAGGAATCAGCATGAAAAGTCAAAGTCAATGAGGTGATAACCCTTCTATGCCCGAAGGGAAGTGACGGCCGCATGGGCTTCTGCAAATGCAGCTTGTAAGGCAATCCCTAGAACAAAAGTACTATAGAGACACATATATCGCTGTGCCCTTTAGTCCATAACCCCGATGGAGTACATATAGGGGATTATACTTTTCTTCAACATGCAGTGTGGCGTGGACGATCGGATGGAAAATATTTAACAAGGAAATGCCCTAAAACCTTTCCTTCTCCACTGTACAGCGAGCAAAGTCAACGTGCAACTTCCCAAACAGACCTAAAGCAGTTCCTGCCGAAGTGTCTCTCCTTCATGTTACTAAACACTTGCATTCCCAAAGTTGGTCTTTGACTCTGACCCACATGAGCCACACATCCCGGGCAGAAGAATTAACTGGCATGCTGAGCTGAGCATGCTGACCAACACTGGAGCCAGACAGGGCGAGCCGGTAAATATCCTGGCCCCGGGTCGTATTAATGGTACGATTCGGGTAAGCAGAGGCAGTCTGCAGGAAGTCATACTGCCCCATTATTACCTGAAGTGGCCGTAATTAATTAGAACAAGGGCACACAGCATGCACAGGCCGGCCCAGTGGCCAGAGGAACCAAAAGATGTCTAAGGTACTGTGCTCTCCAAATGGGCAGGAAAGTTGCTTTGATAGAGGACAATTCCTGTTACGTTAACCACAATATAGTATAGTGTTACCTGAGCTGGCAGCACTGCAATGCTCAAGCAGGCCCCGCATATGAGCACAGTTTTAAGTCTGTCTATCACTTGAATGGCCATGGGGGATCATATTTGGAAAAAGTACACCCTCTCAACTTGCCCACCGTGGTCCCAGGTGTTGGGTACGTCATGAACAGTCCATAAATATTAGGTGCTGAATATCCACTTGCTCTTCTTTGATGATGATTCTCAGAGTTTAAGTGGATGTGTGCCATTAATGTGTTTATTTATTTATTTCAATGATTTGCATCCAGAGATGAAAGTTCACACTTGTTACTGACCACTCACCCCTAGTTTGGATTAGCCAGCGCAAAGACTCCAACCCTCGGGTCATGTAATGGTTTCTAGACCTACAACCCTATTGTTTCACAGTGGAACACTGAAAAGGAAAAGACCAGGGAAATGTAGATTTTCTTCTCAACAAACAAATGTGGCTAAATTGTATGGAGGAAGGGTATGTGAGAAACCTGAATGTATCTCCCTAACTACTCCCTGCGGATCTGTCATCTAGGTGGCCAGGACACGAACATCGCTATTGGATCCAATTCCTGGGGGTGGACCAGTGAGGGAGGATCACCTGGATGGGGTGTCCTTGGGGGTCCTTGGGGAGTGGGACACCGATGGGTGAGATGCAGTATCCCCCTTCTTTCAACATCTTTTCCCCATCCTACAACGTAGGATATTTCAAAACACTGCCCCCCCTGTGAACAACGCAGCAGACTATCTGTTGCGTCACCCCAAAGACAGAGCACAGGGCCTGGATGCATCCAGCATTGAGAAGACCGAAGAGCATGTACAGCTTGTCGTGGAGTCCGCTACCCCAATCTCAATGCCCATCCAGGAGCTCAAAAGGGCGTCCGAGAATGACGAATGCTTCCGGATCCTTAGGAGAGCACTGCAGATGGGAGAGTGGAAATCAGTGCTGGAAGATCTGGGCAAGATGACCCAGGAAGCGCAAATAACCCTGGAGCAGTCTAGTCTTTTTTGTCTTCACGTCCGTACCAGAAGTATTTAGCCAGCCACTTCCGGGTTACGGACGCGTTGCAACTGTAGGTTTCCCTTTGTTTTTACGCTCTGAGTGTTTTTCTCTTTCGTATTCCGCCCGCTCTTCTGTCTTCAGCTGCCTTTGTACTTTTCCCGCTTTCCTCCTGTCTCATTTTCCCTTGTCCGCCATTCTGTCTCCTCCCTCTTCTGATTTTTCCTCCAGCCTTTCTTTTCTCTCTCTGCTGACCTACCCATTGTTTACCATCACGCTTCAGTTACCTACCATTCTCCCTCCTGATCCTCTATCTGGATAAAAACCTCTCCAACAAGTTGATTCAACCATCCAAATCCCCGGAAGGAGCATCCTTGTTCTTCATCCCCAAGAGGGGGACCTAGGAATTGCGACCCTGTATTGATTGGTTCTACGTGATTTCGCCGACCTATTTTTGGTCGCGGTACTTTTCATCGCCGGATTTTACATCGCCAGAAACCCTGTTGTTTTTGGGTTTTTTTTATATTCTGGGGGGGGTTCCCCCGCCCAGACCCCCCTTACTATTATAATAATACCCCAACCCCAACAAAACACCCCCCAAAATAAAAAAATAAAATAACGGGATTTCTGGCGATATAAAATCCGGCGATGAAAAGTACCACGACCAAAAATAGGTCGGCAAAATGCGTGTATACCATATTGATTATAGGGGCCTAAACAAAGTGACCATAAAGGATCGATACCCGATGCCACTTATATCCGATATCATTCAAGCCGTCCAAGTCTCCACAATATTCACTAAGTTGGATTTACGGAATGCTTACAACTTGCTCTGTGTCGCCAAAGGTGATGAATGGAAGACGGCGTTCCGTACTCCATTCGGCCTGTACGAATACCAAGTAATGCCCTTTGGGTTGGTCAATGCCCCTTCAATATTTCAACAATTTATGGATCGTCTCTTCTCAGACTTACTATGTCAAACAACATCATCTACCTGGATGATATCTTGGTTTTCTCGCAAACTCAAGAAGATCATGAGGAACATGTCAGGGAAGTCTTTCGGAAATGAGAAGCAAATCATCTCTCCGTCAAACTCAACAAATGTGTCTTTTCCGCAACATCCATTCCTTACTTTGGCTTTATCTTATCCGAAGTTGGCATCTCTATGGACCCCCGGAAGGTTTCCTCCATCTTAGAATGGCC
Source organism: Ambystoma mexicanum (assembly GCF_040938575.1). Lineage (NCBI taxonomy): Eukaryota > Metazoa > Chordata > Amphibia > Caudata > Ambystomatidae > Ambystoma > Ambystoma mexicanum. The sequence continues at coordinate 28,680,218 of NC_090940.1, read as the reverse complement.
TTCTCCCAAGTCGGTCAAGGAAGTTCAGAAGTTTCTCGGACTTGCGAATTTCTATCGAAAATTCATCCCGAACTTCTCTCAGCAGGTTTTGCCCATCACCACACTCCTGAAGAAATCCTCATCCCCCTTTTGTTGGTCTCAGGACGCAGAATCCAGCTTTTGTCATCTTAAACAGTCTTTTTGCTCTGCCCCTATTTTGCGACAACCTGATCAAAGTCTTCCGTTCATCTTGGAGACCGATGCATCCTCCGCGCTGTAGGGGAAGTTTTACTGCAGCATCATCAAAATAAGGAACATCCCATTGCATATTTCTCCAAGACACTCACCGTCAGTCAAAAGAATTATTCCGTCATTGAGCGAGAGCTTTTGGCTATGAAGCTAGCTTGTCTGGAATGGCGCCATCTACTCCAGGGGGGTTGAACATCCATTCACCATTTGTACGGATCACAAGAATCTACAGGTCCTGAGACAGTTTGAGTGTTATAACACCCGTCAGGCCAGATGGGCCCACTTCTTTGCGCAGTTCAACTTTAATATCTCCTATATACCTGGTCCTCAAAACCTCTTGGCTGACGCTCTCTCTCGACGCAGCGATTACGTATTAGACACAACCTACAAAGGAACTTATGTTTCCCCAATCGAAGAAGATCGGTGTACTCTCCACCTTCTTACAGCAAGTTAGAGAAGCTTCCGTAGGATCGTTTGAAGTCGAAAAACACCCGAAGAATATTCATTACGATGTCTCTGATGGCCTCTAGACCGTAGATGGGAAGTTGTACCTACCTACACAACTGTTGAGGAAGATTGCGTTCTTTTGTTGCCACGACTCTAAGATCGCTGGACACAGAGGACTTAAAAGTACACTGGATTTCCTCCAACAATATTTCTATTGGCCCACTATGAACAAGGATACCATCCAATACGGCAGTCGTGTACCATCTGTCTATGTAGCAAGAACCTCACACAAAGACCTTTGGGACTGTTAGAGCCTAGTTTGGTACCATCCTGCCCTTGGAATACCATCTCCACTGATTTCATTGTGGATCTACTGAAATCTCAAGGGTGTACTTGTATAATGGTGGTGGTAGACTCCTTGTCGAAACTGGCTCATTTTTCTCCTTTGCCAGGAATTCCCACCGCTGCCGAGATGGCAGAGGTATTCTTAAAGGATGTGTTCCGCCTCCACGGGATCCCTACCAAGATAGTTTCCGACAGAGGCTCCCAATATACCTCTCACTTCTGGAAAGCGTTCTGTGAGAAGTTGGGAATAGAGAGAGCCCTGTCATCCGGTTTCCACCCTCAATCTAATGGGCAAACTGAACGCCCCAACGGCACCCTTGAACACTATCTCTGCTGTTTCATCAACGCACAACATGACAACTGGGTGGCACTTCTACCTACTGCCAAAATTTCCTACAATAACACTATCCACTCAGCCCTAGGAATAAGTCCATTCTACTGTACTTATGGCTACCATCCATGCTCCATTCTACCCATTTCTGGGTTATCATTGGGAATTCCTGCAGTTGACTCTTCTTTGGCCCACATCCAGGAGGCGCAAGACAAGGCCAAAGCAAGCCTTCAGGAAACAGCCCACCGTAATAAGACCCAGGCCGACAAACACTGCAGACCCGTTCCAAGCTGGGACGTTGGATCTAAGGTCATGCTCTCCACAAAATACCTACCCAGATGGGTAAGACCCTCTAAGTTATCCCCTTGTTACCTCGGTCCCTATGAATTTCTACACAAAATAAACCCTGTGGCCTTCCGCCTAAAACTACCAGAGGGTTTACGACGGGTCCATCCTGTATTCCACTCATCCCAACTAAAACCGTTTCAGGTGGATGAATGGTCACGGACTCCCAAGAAGGTCACTATACCCTCTGGTTCCTCTGGTGATGAATACGAAGTCGCTCAAATATGCGATTCCAGATACCATCGAGGACGATTGGAATACCTTATACACTGGAGGGGTTATCCATGGTCGGAAAATTCCTGGGAACCCAAGTCACACATACACGCCCCATTGTTGGTACGCAGATTCCATCGGAGCCACCCTGGTAAACCAGGGGGGGTACGCCTTCGGAGGGGGCATTCTGTCATGCCCTGGAACAAATGGCGGCTCTGGGACCGCTGGAAAGGGGGTCGCCATTGATTGTGCCAGCACGTTTTCTCCTCCTACGTGCTTGCCGGTCTAGTCTTTTTTGTCTTTGCGTCCGTACCCGAAGTATTTAGACAGCCACTTCCAGGTTACGGACACGTTGCAACTGTAGGGTTCCCTTTGTTGTTACGCTCAGAGTGTTTTTCTCTTGCGTATTCCGCCCGATCTTCTGTCTTCAGCTGCCTTCATACTTTTCCCGCTTTCCTCCCGTCTCATTTTCCCTTGTCCACCGTTCTGTCTCCTCCCTCTTCTGATTTTTCCTCCCTCCATTCTTTTCTCTTTCCGCTGGCCTACCCATTGTTTACCATCACGCTTCAGTTACCTACTGTTCTCCCTCCTGATCCTCTTCAGTTGCTCCTGTGTGCTCCACCGTTGCCAGTACCTACCTTCCTGTATTCATCTACCTTTGGAGTCCTCGAATCTACTTGCCTTCCGGTGTGTAGATCCATCCTCTGTCAACAATCCACGTGGTTGGGTTTTTTTGTGCCTCTGGCTTTTTCCCCACTCCTGACAGTCACGGGGACTCGCCCAGAGCCCACTATCCTATTGGCACTGTGGAATCCTTCCGTGGCCGTCCTTATCTTCTTTAAAAAAAGGAGAAACCAAGCCAGAAAGGGAAGAAGAAGAGAGACCTCAAGTCGAAGGTTAAAGGTGAGGAGGAAGGGGAAGGAGGGGAGACAGAGATTTTTTCAGAAGAAGAGGACATTACCGATCCATGTGATAGCAGTTGCGGAGAGTCCGGGACGAGCTAACGTTCACTGACTCCGGGTTACTACTGCAAGGAGAAAAAATGGTGGTGCCCGCTCACAAGATACAGCAAGTGATCGAGCTAGCACACAATGGTCACCAGGGAATGGCCAAGACCAAGGTCAGGCTACGGTTTCCGGTCTTGGAGAAGAAAGTGGAGGAGTTGTGGGGGTCTGTGTCTGGTGTCGGACGGCCTCCCAGTGCAGAAGACCCCCTCATTGAGTTGATGCATCGAGGGACACAGCCATGGGAGACGGTACACGCACGCTTTGGTTCCACCGAAAGGGATGTCCACTTCCTGGTGGTGGTGGACCAGTGTTCGAGATACCCAGAGGTGGAGTTTGTTGACTCTGTGGCGTTCGACGATGTGGCAGTGACGGTCGACAAAATCTTTGCGGCCCCCATGCTCTTCCAGAGACTTTGTGCTCAGATAATGGACCGCCTTTCCAAGGTGAGAGCTTTGCCGAGTTTCTGAGGGAGTATGGCGTACACCACAGGAAAATCACCCCAGTGTGGCCCCGCACCCCTCAACAAAGTGTTTTGAATCACCCATGGGCAGGGCCAGTGCCTTCGCAGGTCTCTCTACCAGTTCCTCAGGGTATATCGAGCGACTCCCCACTGCTCAGTGGGGGTAGTAGCCCCAGCGGAAGCCATGTTCAGAAGATGCACTAGGGTGCCAGATGCTAGTGACCGGGAGCGAGCTGTAATTGACGATGCTCAGGTGGAAGAAGAGGAGGTGCTAGAATGAGAGTGAAAACATGAGAAGGGGGCTTTGGCAGCACCAGTTGGCCCCATGGGATGAAGTGGTTGTGAGGAATAGCCATCCGGAAGGAAAGGTGTCACTGACGTATGAGCCGAGCCCCATGGACGTGGTCCCGAGGAAGTGGTCAATGGTGACAGCCTCAGATGGGTTGGCAACTGTGACCATAAATGCCAGCTTTTTAAAGAAACTAGAAGGCACACGGCTGGGGTTGTCCCCGAGCCGAGACTGTGCCGGAGAACCGGACGAAGGTAGTGGGGCTGGCAGCCCTCAGGTTCCCCTGGATTGAGGGGACACAGGTAAGGAGAAGCCAAGCTGGGAAGGGGGCAGGTGGAATCCTCAGCGAACTGGGAGGGGGAGACCTGCCCGTTTGAGTGATTATGTACTGCACCCCTGACTCAAACACCCCAGAGGTGGTAGAGACTGTGTTACTAGCCTGCTGTTGTGGGGTGTTAATGTTTTTGCCACATGTTTTGAGTGGGTGGTGGTTGTTGTTAAATTGCTGTTTGTTGTAATGAAAAAGGAGGAGTGTGGTGTCCCTTTAAGTTAGCACATGCGGCAGAGTGATGTAAAAGTCCTGTGTGATTGCCAATAAATGGGGCCAGTCATGTGCGCTCGGTAGTGCATGCGTGGAGCCTGGACGAGATACAGCGTCTCCTGAATGCCGGGGGCATACATGCCAACCCTCCCGATTTAGGCAGGAGCATAGCTCTCAACTCACACGCTTTTGGCGGGTGTCACCCGCCTTGTAAAGGGCTGACTCACCTCCCAAGCATCCTGCACGCCCATTCATTCCAATGGGCGTCTCACCCGCCAAAAACAAAATCGGGTGATTTCACCCGCCTTTGCAACACAAATGGTTGAGAGCTATGCAGGAGACTCCCGATTTTCCAGTAAAAAACCTTGCCATTTTTTACTTTCTCCCACCTAAAATATTTAATTTCCCAATACAGTCCTATGGCAAAATTCCTCTCTCCCGATTTCTGTGGCAAGATCTCCCTCCCAGCTGCCCGAGAATGTTGGCATGTATGCGGGGGGCGGGGGGCTCACACCACATGCCACACACCACATGGGAGGTTCCTACTATGGGGCCCCCATACAACAAATGATAATACCTCAAGTAAATTCCGATTTTTTTTCCAGTTGCATGCTGGAACGAGTAAATTTCGCTTTTCCCATTGCCATATTGGGCCTACAAATCCCAGCATGCAGTGGGGAAAAAAACAGGACTGGCTCGAGGTGGCACACTATTCTCCCATATTACATCCTAAAGGATGACATTTCCTTCTTTTATCTGAAATGGCCGAATGAAATACACATAAACAAAAACCAGCACAGGGTATGTTTATTTTAGCCAATATGCAGCCGTCTCCAGCCACCAGCAGCAGTTTGCCTGTCATCAGTGCAGATTATTAGCAGACTAGCGATTTTAGCCTAGACACAAAGGAAGGACTATGGACAGGCGGAGCATGCGCACAGCAGGGCATCTGTCATTCTGCGAGCACTGGTTGTTTTCGACCCGGAAGCGGCTCCGGGGTTAGGGGTGAGAGGTCACCGGCTTATGGTGACGTTACTGCAGAATACACAGAGAAGTAAGAAGAGAACGGCGGAGAACGAAGGGGAGGAGCAGAGGGAGAGAGGGGTGAGTACCCATCACCGGGAAGCCCCCTGCCACCGTCTGCTGGGGAGCTCCTTTCCTGAACCCACGCCACCGGGGGTGGGAAGTTCCCCCCTGTGCCTCAGAACAGCTGTTCCATTTGCTCCTTGGGGGGAGTGTCACTTGTGTCCGCTTTCCATAATACACCGGGAGAGAGGCCTTCTCTGCCTCCCAGGGAACTGACTCCCGAGGGCTCCACATGTAAAGCAACCAAAGTGGCCCCACTCCCCCCCTCTGGGAAAGCTGCCGCCTACCTCACCTGGGGGAGCTGGTTACACCTACCTACCTTACACGGGAGAGCTGTCTACCTGTACCCACGTCACCTGTGGGGAGAGCTGTCTACCTGTACCCACGTCACCTGTGGGGAGAGCTGTCTACCTGTACCCACGTCACCTGTGGGGAGAGCTGTCTACCTGTACCCACGTCACCTGTGGGGAGAGCTGTCTACCTGTACCCACGTCACCTGTGGGGGGAGCTGTCTACCTGTACCCACGTCACCTGTGGGGGGAGCTGTCTACCTGTACCCACGTCACCTGTGGGGAGAGCTGGTTACAGGTACCTACTTCTCCTGTGGGGGGAGCTGTCTACCTGTACCTACCTCACCTGGGGAGCTGGTTACACCTACCTACCGTACATGGGGAGAGCTGTCTACCTGTACCTACTTCATCTGTGGGGGGAGCTCTCTACCTACTTCACTTGCGGGGAGATGTCTACCTGTACATACCTCACATGGGGGAGCTCGTTACACTTACCTACCTAACATGGTGGGGGGCTCTACCTGTACCTACCACACCTGGAGTGAGCTGGGTACACCTGCCTATCTTACATAGGGAGAGCTCTCTACCTGTAGCCACCTCACCTGGGGGCAGCTGGTTACACCTACCTACCTTACTTGGGGAGAGCTCTCTACCTACTTCGCTTGCGGGGAGCTGTCTACATGTACCTACCTCACCTGGGGGAGCTGGTTAAACCTACCTTACATGGTGAGTGCTCTCTACCTACTTCACTTGCGAGTAGCTGTCTACCTGTACCTACCTCACCTGGGGGCAGCTGGTTGCACCTACCTACAGTACATGGGGAGAGCTCTCTACCTCACATGGGGAGAGCTGTCTACCTGTACCTACTTCATCTGCGGGAGCTCGTTCTAACATGGTGGGGGGGGCTCTACCTGTACCTACCACACCTGGGGTGAGCTGGGTACACCTACCTAACTTACATGGGGAGAGCTCTCTACCTGTACCTACTTCACCTGTGGGGGGAGCTGCCTGCCTGTACCTACTTCTCCTGTAGGGGGAGCTTGTTAAACTTACCTACCTTACGTGGAGGGGGGTGTTCTACCTAACATGGGGGAGAGAGCTGGCCACATATACCTAGCTTACATGGGGCAGGGGCTGTCTACCTGTGTCTACTTGTACCGACTTCACCTGGGGAAATATGTTATCTTCCTGTGTCATTCCCTCCTTGGGTAGAGCAGACTGTACCTACCTCGCCAAGGGAGAGATGTCTACATGTCTCTTCCAGAAGTCTGTGGAATCCGCCAACCTGTACCTGCCTCACTTGGGTGGAAATGTCATTTTCCTTTGTCGTCCTGACTGGGATTTGTTTACCTGTACCTGCCCTTCCTCGCAGAGATGTTTACCTATACCTGCCTTGCCTCGAGGAGAGTTGTTTACCCCTACCTACCTCACCGTTGTCTAACGGTACCTGTCTCACCTCCGGAAGTGTTGTTTACCTGTACCTGCCTCGTCTCGGGGACAGTTGCTTGCGTGTACCTGCCTCGTGTCTAGCCTGAATTGCGGAGAGTTGGGAAGTGGAATTTCACCATCATGTACTTGGAGAGCATTGACGACCTGTACCCAACCTGCCCCGGGAGAGTTGTCTACCTGTACCTACCCCTTCCCCAGGAAGGCCTGTATATCTGATGTTTCCCATTCTTTGTGGTAACATACCTTATCTGCCATGCGTATGTACTGGATGTAAGTTTTAGGTGCTTATTTGGGGGTTAGATTTGAATGCATCAGTGCATCATTCTGATGCGACTGTAGTGAGCGAGAGTAAACAAGATCACATAGCAGGGAGAAATGTTGTGGCAGTAAAGTGAAAGTCATGGAGATTAATGCACTAACAGAAATATGTTATGATGCAGCAGCAAGGATGGGTAAAGACTAAATGGGAAGTAGCAGCAATGTTGAAGAATTGACAGCAAAATAAATGCTACTGATGGATCATTCTCCAAAATGCTTGCAAACCTAGCTGAATGCCCGCGCCCCGGTATGCTAGTTTCAAATATTGACAAGACGAAAACGATCGTCTTTGCTACTTCGGCTAAATCAATCCGAAAGTATACATGCAAGTTAAACCAGAAGGTCATTATTGAACCGGTCTCTGATTATAAATACTTGTGTCTGATGGTTGATATATTTGATGTATTATTGAACAATGAGCGACAATGTAATGGGATCAGTACAGGTATCATGGTCACAAATACAGCATTGTTTAGTCTATGCCTTTTATAATAGTAACTAAACTACCAACTGGGAGGTGGGATAACTACAAAAAAGAGGGAGGGGGAAAGAAACAACTTCTATACATGAACCATTTTGTAGGACATATGGTGAATTCAAGTTGTGCAGACGCTAAGTGCGTCCTATTTAAGGAACCATATGTTGGTCGAGAAGGGGGCATATTTCGTGGGTGAAGGCAGTGGGGGGGCTTCTGGGCTTCTGAGTTCACAGATAGCTGCACAGCGGTGTTGTTAGTCAGAGAGCTTACAGTGGTTTATCGTCTGATGGGTGAAATATACCATGGACAAGAGATTTCCTTGCAACAAAGGTGTCTGTGGAGTCGCCCTCGTGTCAGTGCAGCGCCATAGCCCATGCTCTTGTTTGAGCCTCGCATCAGGTTCGTAGCTGGTGTAACCATAGTTTAAATTGGGGGGCCTTTTGGGGATTTCCAGGACATGGCAATTCTTCTCTTCGCAAGTATGCATGCTATTTTAGGAAAACCAGTGCACGTTCCCACTGCTCATTACTCATGGTGGCTCCTATATCTGTTTCCCATTTCAGTTTCAGGCCGGGACTTCTAATACTAATGCTCTCAAGTAAATGACTATATATAATCTCGACACCGGTCTCCAGCCATCTTCCAGCATGTACAATAGGGCCAGAAATGTTGATTCTTTTGGTTCCTCAGGCCACACTTTCTATCTACGACTTGCCACCCTTTTTACTTTTCATGTATCTGAGAAATTGACCCTTAGGTAGGCCCGTCTGCTGTGTTATGTCTGTCCGCTCTTTAAACTTGCCTTCATTATATAAGTCTCCCCAAGTGTCTATGCCATAGTCTTCCCATCGTCGGGAGGCGCTCATATCTTCTCTGGTCCTACATGTATCAGCCACAATTGGCATGTTGAGGGAATAAGGGCAAGGTGACCCTAGTACCATAAGAGTCCTAGACTAAATACGACGTCCTATCTTGACATGCAGGGGGCGCATGTGAGCTTCTGGGAGCCACGGTACTTCTTTGAGTTTGGCTGGTGTAACTAAGTGTTGCAACAACATTGAAGAACAGTTAGCCATTTAGTTACAAAGCTCAGCTGGGTGGCCAAGTAGTACAATTCGAACCTTGGTAACTATACACCCCATCTTTATAAGGCTGGTATAACATTGCACGAGTTAGTCTATGATGGCCCAAATTCCCCCCCCCCCCCCCCACACCTCCTCCTCAAGTCTCTAATCAGTGGTTGCAACAAATGATAGAATAACTTTTCGATATAGTAATGAACATTTGTAAAATAGAGGAACCTGGGGAGGACAATCATTTTAACAATGGTTAACATTTTAACCGCGACCAAAAGGACATGGATTTCTTAAGATTCCAAACCACTTTGTGTGTTGTGTTCATGTGTGCCATCCGGTCGGTGTATGCGTGATCTGGACGCCCAAGTATTTAAAGGAAAATGTCTCCCAGGGAAGACCCAAGGTGGGCACAGCGTCCAGTACGCCCACAGGAAAGATACGATTTTGGTCTACTGAAGGAGATTCTGCAAACCTATCTAAGACATCCAGGAGCAAGGGGAGATTATGGTGCGGCTCGCACATGTAAAGTGCGTCATCCGCATAGTGATACCAAATGTCGAACCAACCATAATGCCCGCATCCAGATACTCCTGGCGCAGGAATGTTGCCAGCGGTTCCATGACCAATATGTATAGCATGGGTGAGAGGAGGCAACTTGACGGGTGCCCCAGCATATGTTCCACACCCCAGAGATTTGATGGCCTGACTTTACCCTTGCCGTTGGCGAGGTGTATAACACTGCCCATTGGATGAAGCTTTCCCCCTACCGAAGCTTGGCAGCGAAGCCAGCAACCGCTACCAGTAAACCGAATCAAATGCCTTGATGGCGTCCAAGGACACCACTATGTAGGGCTCCTCATGGGCATTTGTTTGAACTTTGATGTCCTGGAGCCTGCAGAGGTTCAGAGTGGTGTTGCGGCCTGGCACAAAGCCAGTTTGGCCCATATGTATTAGGGAGGAAATGTGCAAATGGTGGCGTGCTGCCAGTATCGTTTTAAGTATTTTGGTGTCATAGTTTAACATGATTAGGATGCGGTATGAATCGCATTTGTCCATAGGTTTCTCTGGTTTTGGAATGGGGAACACCAAGGTTTCCCGCATGCTGGTCGGTAATATGCCCTTACTGTATGCTTCTTCGAAGATTTTTAGAAGTATTGGGGCTATGTAGGGCAATATTTTTTATAAAACACTGGGGGGGGGGGGGGGGGGAGGGAGAGTCCGTCCAATCCAGGCGTTTTACCAGTCGCTAAGGAGGCAATAGCTTCCTTTATTTCATCCACAGTAATGGGTCGGTCTAATGTGTCTCACTGGTCAGGGGTACGTTTTGGAAGCCAAATTAACAAGAGAGCTTCCATTATGTCTTCCCGGGGGACTGGGTGGTCATAGTTGCTTGTAATATGTGGTAAAAGTGTCATTGATTGCTAATTGATACATCCATTGTGCCCTGCATTCGTCTAGAAGCAGTGTAGTCTGGGATGTAGTATGTTCCGTTTGCAGAGCCGTGCCAGCAGTCTCCCAGGTTTGTCTCCCTCCGCATTGGACCGGGCTGTCCATGTAGCAGTCAAACTTACCTGGACTCCCCCATGCCTCGTGGTACTTACAGCGAATTTCAAATAACTTCTCTTCTGTCGCTCAACAGTGTGGACCTTGGGCTTCTAGTGTTTTTCTTCTTCAGCAATTTCCAGTCTCTACCATAGGTTCCAGCGAATGCTGCCAGCCTTCAATATAGCCTCCCCTCTAATTCCCGCTTTCATTGTTTCCCAGATGATGCCGCAGCTATCAACGCTCCCAGTGTTGCAGTTGAAAAAGTCGGTCAGGGACTTTAACAATTTATTCCTAAAGGGCTCATCAGTCAGCGCACTTGTGGTTAGACGCCATGTCGGGGCAGAGGTGGCAAGATTCCACTCCACCATACGGGGAGAGTGGTCAGATGCTGTGCGGCCCAGGTATTCTGCATTATGGAATTCAAATAAGTGTCCAGACCCAGTGAGGAGATACCTTCTGGTGTGTATTTTGTGGGGGTGGTAGGAGTACCCTCTTGATCCTGGATGCAGCTCCTTCCGGACATCGACCAAGTCGAGGTCCTCTAAAGCAGTGTTTAAGGCAGTAGTTGCTGGGGGGCTCGGTCGCCGGGTGCAGAGGAGCGGTCTAGTGTTGCATTTTTCATAGGACGAAGCCCTCCCTCCTAGGTGCAATGAGAGTACAAAGTTTGCACACGTGAGGCGGGATTGTGTGGTTTGGGAAACATACGAATGTACAATACAAATTTCTCTGTGATTAATGTAGCTCTGTATAATCTGGTATCTTCCCTCTCCACTTCCAGCGGCTGGAAGGGCAGTGAATCACTAATCCAGATCAGCACTCCCCTAGTGAATTTTGAGTATGTGTCTCCATAGCCAGTTCCACCCCATTGATTTAGAGGCACCTCCTGATCTTCAGCCACTAAATGCGCTATGAGTAAATCATTAGAATCTTCTTGCGTTGAAGATACTTCATCCGGTTTCTGCGAAGGTAGGAATTCGGACCAAGCACATTCCAAGTCAATATTTTAACTGCAGGCCAGTGTTGTTCCATTATGAGTAGTGTCAATTGGGCCACGAGGGCGCTCTAATCAGATTTATAACTCCCAGCGACGTGGGAAATTGAAGTAGTTAGCTTGCAATGAAGAAAGCAGTGTCCCAGATAGTAGATGATCCCTGTTTTTGTCATCCATTTTACGTACTGCACTTTAATCTCTGTTGATGGTAATGTATGGAATAAACAAAAAAGTAACCCAAACAATCTAACTTTATAACACTGCCCAACAAGTCTGTGTCGTTCGGGCATTCTGGTATCTGCAAGGCTTAGAGTAGCCTTATTATACCAGCTGGTGGGACTAGCAACAGGCCAGTGTCCACTTGTGGGCAGGCAACTAAGATCAGCAGTGGGCAACTGATCCTCACCCCCACTGTTCACATAAGGACATTAATAGCAGTCAGTGGTTTTATAACTGTCAGCAATACCCGGAGGGGCCACTAGGTTGAACCAAGAAGCAAATATGTATTGTTTGGCCGACTGGGCTTCTGTGTTTACCGACGGTTTATTCATTACCCTGCTTGCAGGGGTGTAATGTTACCATGAGAGGTCACAGCTGTAGTACCGTTTTGAGAAGTGGGGTAGCGCCCCGCGGTTAGACACTCAGTCAGGGATTGGGATCGCCTTTGTCCGCAAGGTTATTTTGCTACATCCACATGTTGGCTGCCTCTAGGCTGTCCAGGAAATATGATCTGCCATTGTGTAGGATCTTCAACCTGGCGGGGTAGATAAGCATATGAGAGTTCCACTTGCCTGATCCTCGCTTTAATAGGCACAAACGTGTTTCTAACCCCCTGGACAGCAGGCGTGTCGTCCGGATAGATGGTGATTTTGGAGTTGTCAAAAAATATCTCACCCCCTTCCCTCAAATCTCAAGATCACCTCCCTATCTCGGAAGTTGAGTACTTTGGCTATCAGTGGCCTAGGGTGGGAGTCTGGAGGTGGTTTCTTCTGGAGAGAGCGATGAGCTCTTTCAATTGCAAATCCCTGTGACGGCTTACCCGGACTAACTTCTCGTAGCAAGAGTTTCTTGACATAAGAGGTCATGTCCGGTCCTAGTGCCCTACAGTACTCCCAGCACACTTATATTGTTCCTCAGCACGCAATTCCAGTGTAGCGTTTCGTCTCTCCAGGTCTTTGACTCTCACCTCCAGATCTTTAGTAGTGGCCGCGGTGGCTTGTAGTGTGGATTCAGCAACTGTGACTGGCTTGGATATCTGCCTGACATCTTGTCGGAGTAGCTGCTCATCCACTTTCACTTATCTATTATATTTTCTAGGGATGTTCGGAGAGAAGCAATTGCTGCTAGTATCTGGTTGTCTTGTGTGTGGGGTGGTGGCGTTGCCTGCCCAATATGTCTACTGAGGTATCACAGTAGGGTGGTTACGGTTAACAAACTGTTCCATAGTCTTGGCTTTTCCTTTGTGTTTTGAAGGAGACCTTAGTAGTGGGTTATTGCGGTGGCAACATGGCTCCTCATCTTGTAGTCAGGAGAAGTGGACTTAATGGCTGAGTAAGTACACGGTGCAGCGGCAGTTTCGCTCCCCCAACCCTCCAACGAAACCTAATTGTAGGGAGAGTGTCACTTAGATTGAGCGGTAATTGGGTCACCTGGTGCAGCAGTAAGGCAAAATAAAGGAGGAGGAGGGATGCGTGCAACAGGGTTGTGTTGCTGTGTCGAGCTGGTTAGTAGTGGTAGTGGAGAAGCAACGTTGTGGTTTTCAGTGTTGGTATGGTTGATTCCTGTTGGGTAACAATGAGCCTGGGGCAGTGCTTTCAAGTACCTCTGCGAGGTTGCTAGAGTCCATCCGCTATAGCACACTGTCGGGAACGAGTGTCTCGAGCAGGAGGTGCAGCTGGCCCTGCGCGGGATCCATAAACGGGACACCGAAGCACAGCTATCTTGGTGTCTGGGCAGCACTTTGCACAGATGTGGGCTGAACTGGTTCAGGCGCGCATCAGCACTCTGCAACCATCCCATGGCAAGCAGCGCTTTCAATTGGTGGAACTGCTCCGTGTCCACTTTGCGATTCGGCTCCCCGGGGGAGGGACAGGGCTCTCGCCTCCACTTGTTCCTCTGTCGCCATGTCCACTGCTTGGTGGGCCGGGCGCACAGTCCACTGGTCCCAGTGGCATTTCAGTGCTCCGTACGAGTTGTAGCCGTTCTATTCCGTTTGGCTTCCCAGCTCTGCAGCAGTCGCCATCTTGGGTTATGAGGGACACTTCATTTCGATGGTGATTTCTCTGCCTTATTTACTCCGATTTGTGTCAAACAAGAAGCAGTCAGGTGGGCGACAGCTTACCCCAACCCAAAAATGTGTGTGTGTGTGTGTGTATATATATATCAGTTCCAAGTTGTATTAGCAACCGCTTCCAGGATCGCAGTGGGAGCACCAGGCAGCTGCCTCCGCACTGCATATGCTCAGGCCACGCCCTTGTGGTTCTGATGGTTGATGATAAATTTAAATTGGCGTCCCATTGGGAATACGTCTGAACAAAGACATTATATCGGACACATGCCATAAGTAGTTTCATAGGGAGACAGGGTGGCTGCTCCATAAAAATTATACTACTGTTGTACAATGCGAAGATATTACCTTGCATCTTGTATGGGCTGGTGATTTTTCCAAGGCCTTGGATGTTTTGTCGTGCAAAATATTGACATCATTGTACAGACTTCCAAAATCACTATCAACTAGTTTTCTGAGTTTGGATTGATGAGTATAAACATGGAAGTCACTTATTAAAGGGTGATGATGCATGTGTCTCTTAATGACATGACACATACTACAATAATACATCAAACGGCACACATTAATAACCAAATGCAATCTAGGGTACACCATGTATGTTTTGGGATCAATCTCGTCCGCATATGAACGCTGGTTTCCATTGTTGGGCATATTTCCCACCCAGGTCTCATTGTTAAGTTATATGCGAGCTGTCAAAAAGACTTTAAATGTGCATCATAGGACAGTTCTTTGGGAAAATAGTCAGCTACCAGAGTTTCTCTGCTTCTCCCACGAATTTGTATTGCTAAATACTTAAAAATGTAATTTAATATAGCAACAACAGATTGTGGGTGCCTGGAATGGGATACTTCTGAATGAAAGATTTTGCAGATTATCTGGTGAAAACTGCTTGGAAGCAATGGGGCACTTATTGATAGGATGTATACATTTGAATAGGATACGGAATGTTTGTAAAGCTAAACACATATGTGGGGTCCTATTCAGGTTATTAAATTATGGGATACTTTTATGATGGGAAATTATATTAATCTTTATCCTATGGTAAAATGTAGTGATATTTAGAATTCTACATGATCTATCAGTTAGGGTATTGCAATGGATGATTTCCAATGGTATTACATGAAGTGTTGATGATTTTATGATTTATTCAGATAGGATATTGTATTGGATGATTTTTATGCATTGAGGTTTTGTATATAAAGTCGTTTTGACCCGCAGAACGATTATCACACCCAGGAAACGGAGGAAGGACTTGACCCTTACTCCAAGTGTATGCTTGCAACATAGTATAAAGGTTGACAAAGGGCTAGTGTCATGACCCACAGAACGCGCCCCTTTTGGACTTCATGGTCCTTATCACAACGGGGCTTGCACTCCTTGGTACTTCCAACATGGCCGTTTAACGTGAAACGCCTCCCTTGGTCTTCACGTCGGATGTAGCGTAATCTACAAATAGACCGCGCCCCTGCGCGTCTCAATGCTATTGCAAGTAGCGACTAGACGTGTGCTCCGTAGTTCGCTGAACTGTTATCCTGGTTCCTGGACCTTCTAATTCTATTCCCTTACCCTGCTTCCTTCTTCCTTGCTTCCTGGACCCATGTGCCATGCTTGCGCACCTTCTTCGTTTCCTGGATCCCCGGAGTATATGAATCCCGGAACTCTGAACGCACGCTGGAGCCAGAAGAGGCTCGCGCGGGCTTATACAAGACCAGGTCCATGCGTAAGAAGACACGGCCCAAGAAATCCTGCAAGGATTTCTCTCCAGTGAGAAAGGGGGGAATTCCGTGACAGACCGTTTTGTTGAACCCAGCCGAAGGAGGCATCATGCGCAAGGGATCTCCAGCATGGGAAATGCAAATCCTGTCCGGGAGCCGATGCAGAACAGTTCACGCAGGCGGGGGGACGTGAGACTTCCAGTAGGGCTTCGCAGGAGCGGAGACGCCAGATGACCACAGATGCCGCCTACAGCCCGGGGAAGCAGAGAGGCAGTCTGCAGCCCCAGGAAGCCCCGGCAAGGTATTGAGTCCTGAAGCAAGGTAACGGGCAGTGTGGGAAAGCTGGAGGGGGGCATAGGGGCAGTCGCCAGACGGGCCGAGCAGCTCTCACAGCCTAGTAGCAAGCAAGCAACTACAAGGCTCACCAGAGGAGCAGAAATGTGCCAATGTTGCACGCAAGAAATACAGAGGTTGGGGAAACGCCCAACAACAAACTAAGAATGGTCTGGTACCCTAATGGTTACAGAGGCAAACCATCTTCCTCTTGGCAGTACTTGGCAAGCCAGGAGACCAAGTGGGCTATACTGGGGAACCCTGGGTCAAGGACCATACTTGTACATGAACTGATTTATTATTATTAATTGGACAACCGTGAAATAAGTATCATCAGGGAAGGGAGTCCTTCCCACCGGATTGTTGCTGAGGTTAAATTATCTGTGAAATCAAGATACCAGGAGAATGGTGTCGATGTCCTGGCAGTGCTACATTCACAGGGAAAAGTCAAGAAGCCTGTGGAAGGGCCATTTCCCCCTGGTAGAAGAAAAGCTACAGTCAAGAAAAGGTCTGTCGTTGATAATTGAGAGAACGAAATACAGAACCTTGAGGCCAGAGGAAGGGAGTCATTTCCCGCTGGAGTGAAGAAACCATGAACTTTCTGATGCAGAGTGTTTTGGATTGGCGGCCCTTTGTTTAAATGTGCCATTCAGTCCAGGCGACGGCAGTCATTTTCCTGTACCAAGAACATTGACGTAGCCTTCTAGTTTAGTTAGAAGTGTAATGGACAGAATTAGAGATTTTGATACAGAGCGGTGGACTAGAGTTACAAGGACATTCTGACTGACCACATTAGTATTTTAGTTGAGGTAGGGAAAGTCAGGTTTTCTTGCAGTCTGAGAGTCCTGTGTCTCCAGATATTAGGAGTGGCCGAGTTTGCCCAGCGTTGTCATGTGCTTGGAAGTGCAAATGAGGGTTACAGTTTGAGTCTGCCTTCAGGCATCAATATTGGCTCCAGATTGGGGGAACAACGGAGATGGTCGAGCATTTACATGCGTTTTTGAAGCGGTAAAGTTGGTGACTAAATTAGACTCTTGCTCACAGGCATTTAGCATACATGGAGTACATTAAGGACACTCTCTGTATTTGAATAATTTCATTATACTGCTCACCAAACGGGGAGTTTGCAGTGAGAACAAATCAATTAGACATATTGGAGTTATGTGAATGAAAATGATTATTTGGAATGGAGCCCTGAAGAAGAGTTATGACTTGAAACACATGTTGGCTCAAAGAACTAATAATAAATTGCAGGAATTGAAAACTCGCACATCTTATTTGGTCTGTTTTATCAATGTTAAGTACAACCCGAGGTTGAGGGCTGCTTAGTTTATTTATTTGTATAGCGCAACCGAACCCTAGGGTAACTGGGCACATTTACTTGTAGAACAACATAGGTTACACCAATATATAATTCAAGGACAATAGTACATACCATACATAACATGTGGCACCAGGTTACGATGTGGTCCAAGTCGGAGCTATCAGAAGTAGTTACAGACGGGACTTGGTTACCCTATTGGAATTGGGCTTGGAACCTATTATCTGATTTGTTGTGCAAAGTTAGGTTTTCCCTTGGTTTTTTATTTTTCTGGGCTAAAAAGTCTATAACAATCGCAATGTCACCTGTGTCAGTATTATCCTCTGTACTCTTGCAAGCCATATACTGCAACTCAATTTGGTTCACAAAGCTAAAATCTTTTCTTCCACCCTCCAATGTAAACACTGCGGCGCAAGTATTACTATGGTCACACGTGGATGGAGGCAACCTGCTCCTCACATGTCACTGCCTGGGCCCACATGCCTCCACACAGCACTGCTATACTAATCACAGACATAAAGAAATTGTCACATCTCCTCAATTTCTCTCCAAAAGCTTCACTGTCTACTGATCTCAGCAGAACAGCCTGTATTCAAGGCTATTTCAACTTGTATTCTGATGCTAGGGTTTTCCATAGGCCAGCACTATTCCAGAAGCTGCAACAAATCGGACTGAAAAATAACACATGCTTTAAAAAAGTGACCAGGAAAAAAACCTTCTCTTGTTGCACAACAATACTGTGGAACCACATCACAGGATGCATTCTTGCAACTACTGTTAATGTTACGGAAAGGACGTAAGACCCTGCTGCGATGTGTCTCCTTTGGAGCAGCAAGGATTTTGAAGCGCCTAAACTGTGCATGCCGCTCAGAGGATGTTGCCATGTCTGGTTGTCTCTTAGAAAACCTGTACTAACCTTTTGGACAGCACTCCTGTGCTTCCTACCTGTGTTGGCACTACACAAATGGCATAACTACAAAGCTATGCTAAACGGGACTTGCTTTGCTAAACAGGTCTTGCTTTGGCAAAGGCTTTCAAATAGTTTTCCATTAAATGCAATGGCAAAGCCGATAAGGCTGGTTTTACAATTGAAATATGGCTGACCCGTTCTCAGATGGCATCTCTTTTCTTCAATGAAAACCAACACCATATTGTTGGGAAAATGTTTCAAGTGTCCTCTGTTAAGGGCTTGGAAAAACACGTTTAGCGTTCTACTGGTTTGCACAGTGCGAGTGGACCTCCACCAGGGACAGAATGGGGCACTTTTGTAGTGTCCCTAGCCTGGTAGCTATTTAGGGCACCACATAGAAATTGCAGCCTTCAGGCGGGACCTCGGTACAGTTCTCCAAATAAGTCTGGATTCCAAAGGTCAAGGGAACTAACAGTCAGCAAAAAGGAGCTAACCACGACTTTCTGACCTAACTCCTCCATTCACTGGTAGAGTAATAAAACTGTGACAAACAATGTATTCTTTACAAGCAAAAGCATGCTGTCTAAATACCAATCCGCAATACACAGATGTACGGAATGCACACTAGTACAATCCAAAACGTATATGAAAGCAAGACCACCAGAGATTCCATGGATTTACCTGAGCCAGCCAGCATTACATGAAAACACAAACGCAGCACAATTAATCACTTTTACTGTAATTGGGAGGGAGCAATAATAACGAGCATTGGTGATGCCAGTGTTATTGACTGATGCATAAGCTTTGAAAAAGGGATTTTATACAAATGTGCATTCTCGCATATTTCCATGATTTGCTAGCTATTGCCCTTACGTACCTGGTAACGTCCCATGGTGTGTCTAGTATGGGTATGATGTGTTCTGTCTCTCACATCATAGGTCGGGCATTGTGATCCTTCAACAAGCAAAAGTACCAGAACTCAACAATTGTATGGGTTTGTTATCACAATCCTAGGCCCTTACACCATTGACAAGTATTGCCATCAAACAAATGCACTATCCAATGCCCAGGTACTCTCGCCATTGCTGGTTATTGCCATCAAAACCCCAAGTTTCATCCAATGCTCAGCCACTTGTACCATTGCCAGAGTTAGCATGAAAACCCCAAGAACTTGGAGGACTAACCCTACGCCACAAAACAAAATGGCCTTTGCTAGACTGAACAGGGCATACCTGTAAGAAATCAAGGAATTCACAAAAAAAAAACTATGGAACCAGAATCTCCAAATTCAACCATCCTTTCATGGAACTCCATAGAATCATAGGGGAATTCAAGTCCCCTAGCTGTCTCGTCCCTCCTTCAAACATCATCGATAACTCCCTCTCATCTGGCATATACTCGGAGGCCGTCAAAACTTCTCATGTCAAAAAGCTACTCAAAAAACTCACCCTCGACCTCTCTCCCATCTCCAACACCCGTTCCATTGCTAAACTAATAGACTGTGCTGCATACAAGCAGCTTGGCCTCTTCGCTGAATCCAATGGATCCAATGGGCTCTTTGACCCAGCCCAATCGGGATTCCGACCCCTTTGTGGAATGGAATCCTCCCTGGTCTCATCTGGGACGGCTTAAAAAGAACTGCTGATTCAGAAGGATGTGCTGCACTCATCCTCCTCGATCTATTCGCTGCCCTTGATGTTACACAATACTCTGCAACAGGTTCCTCACACTAGGTATCAAAGATTCTGCCCTCAATTTGGGTCTCCTCTTTCATTTCCAATCGCTCGCACATCATTCTCCTTCCACCTTTCTCCTCGCCCTGTCACAAAACGGCCTGAGAAGGAGCCTTCCTGTCACCCATCCTCTTCATCTAGCTAAGCTCACTGCCACCTCTCATCTGCTCTCTCATAACCTTACCTGCTATGGTTACTCAGGCGACACCCAGATAATTTTCAAAATTCCCAATGAATCCAAAACTCGGCAGCTAGACTCCTCCTTGCTCTCTCACCCAGAGAACATATCACCCCTACCCTCAGTACTATACTGGCTCCCTATTGGCCGTCGGGCGACCTTCAAAGCCATGTGCATCACACACTGAGCTCTCCGTAATATGGGACAAAGGTACCTACAGAAATGGATCATCCACTACCAACCCTTTAGCAAACTCTGAGCTTGGCTTTGTACTCCACCTACCACTCCTCTAGAGTTGGTGTCTCGGCCTTCGCTATCCTAACTCTCACCATCTAGAACATTCTTCCTCTGCACATTCGCTGCAACAAGGATGGCTTTTCCTTCAAAACAATCCTCAAATAGTTATTTCTCACAATATACTAAACCTGTCCCTAACCTCCGAATTCAAGCATATGACAATTCACTACCAGGCGGCACCAGCCGTTACTGCGGCAGCCCCGACGGCACTGGCCGTTGTCACAGCGGCCCAGACCTCATACACTATTAAACAGCAACCATGACCTTGGTTCTGAACAGCATCACTAGTTGGACACTCCATCACATTTTATCACACCTTGAAATGTCACAAGATTGATTGATTAGCCACTGCACCTATCATGTATAAGGAAAACCAGCAAATTGCAATCAAAGTTGTTGCGATAGAACTACAGGAGCTCAAAACAAGGGCTGCTGGTTTGGAACCTATTCTGTGGAGGAAGGCTGAACATTGAAATAAGATACACTTGAATAGGTCTGGGTATGCACCCAAACACTCTCCTAATACCCTCTATGTTCACCTGTGATTGAAAAACACAACCTCACGTATTCAGTTTTGAAAAAATCTTAGTTCTTTTATAAGGTTGTAGGGATCAACATACATAAGAATACGAGAGATATAGCATCCATTGAAAACGATACACCAATATACAAGTTAGCTAGTACAATGGTTTGTGTAAAGAAAGAAGTTAGTAACCTTTACTGTCAGTGTTTGTGGTGACGGTGGTTTACACAGTACAGATAAACATTTGTGACAAAGAACAACATAATAGATAACGCAAATAATTTATTTTGAGGACAGAGATGATACACTGTAGTTTGAACAATGCATTGTTCAAACTACAGTATCATCTCTGTCCTCAAAAGAAATTATTTTGAGATCGTACTCATAGGGACCCCTACTCCTGCCGTCCCACTTTCACTATAGCCGACCACCCTTGGTCCTGCACTCTCACCCACTAGTGAGGCAAAAAATCTGGGTGGGAGTTCGTCTTCGACTCTACTCTCTCCTTCTCTTCTCACATCTCGGACATGTCCAAAAAGTCCCACTACCAGCTTCACATCCTCAGAGGTATTCTACCTTTTCTCACCTTCCCCCAGAGGCTCACTGTCTCCAGAGCCCTGGTTCTCTGTTGGATTACTGCAACAGTCTTTCTCAATCTTCCCACCTCTACTCTTCGACCTCTCCAACTTATCCAGAACAGAACTGCCAAACTTATCCTTGGCCTCAAGCCGAGGGACCGCATCTCTCCGGCGCTGAAATCCCTCCACTGGTTCCCTGTGTCTGCAAGGATCAACTTTAAGCTCCTCTGCATAGTCCACAAGGCTTTCTGGGGTAAGGGCCCATACTATCTACAAAGCGCTCTTCCTAAATACTCTCCTTCCAGAGCCCTGCACTCGGCCTCCAACTCTCTGCGGATGAGACGTTTTTCCAAATGGAGATTTTGGGTAGATCCTTATTGTCTGCAGGTGCCTCCCTGTGGAACAGCCTACCTTCCTCTCTCCGTCTTGAGCCGGACCTTCTCAAGACATTCCTCTTTCTCTCTCCCTCTCCCTTGCTAACCTCCTTTCTCTTCTCTCCGCCTCCCTCCATCGTTCTCATCCCCAACCTGCTCAGTCAGCTGACTGGTCGCCTGGTGCACCTCCAGAGCTTCACAGGTCCCAGGCTCCCCCGCCAGTCCTGCAATTGCCTTCGGGCCTCCGTACTCTGCCTTGCATTCTGCACTCTGAATATGTTCCATGAGAGTGGCACCCACTCTGCGCTTAATCCTGGACTTGGGCGCACTTGTCCCTCTACCCCTCCCTTGCACTTCTGTCTGCGGACTTGCACAACCTTCAATGTACTATGCTTAGCATGTTTTTCTGGCCTTTCCTCCTCTATCTCCCCCTCCCCAGCTGGCTGGCCTGCATGTATAGGTGCACAGATGACCAACCTTTTTTCTTGTATGCCCCCTAACCCCCACCACTCTTTGTCACACACTTAAACTAGTAGAAATGCTGTGGCCTAGTATGCTAGTTATTGCTGTTGGATCGTTCAGAATTCAGGCCTAAGAATGATGATGACATCCCCCTGTTCCATTCCCGCCTTGAAGCGCTTTGAATCACTTCACTTGTGTGTACGCGCTTTACAAATAAACAATTTAAAATTACGAACAGCAACACTTGGAATCATAGGTGCAAACAGTATCATATACATCGATACTCTGTGGCAAACACAAAACATGTACTGAGTATCCTTCACCGACACGGACGGTGATCGTCTGGGTTGCTGGACTGCTGGTGGCATGTTGGCAGTCCCACACCTTTCTCAAGAGACCCTTTATTAAACCTGGGGTAGTGGAAAATCAACCACCGAATGACACAATTGCCAGCTACTGGCACCATATAGAGCATGCCAACAATCTGCAGGAGCCCAGCTCCACAGACAGCAGGGACCGCTTTGAGCACATACATGACATGCAGGAGCCCAGCTGCACAGACATCAGGGAGCACTTTGAAAAATATATGACATGCAGGCGCACTGCATCAAAGTGCATGTTCCCTAGTCCACTTTAAGCACTCGTGGGCATGCAGGAAAGTTCCTATTTGCACAAGTATCCGTCAGGACAGTCAATACAACAGTTTAGGGGCTGGCAAAACTGCACCTAGAGGCGCCTGGGGCCACATCGGCCTAGTCAATGGATGGTGGGGCAGGTAGAGAGACGCTGGTGGCAGGGTGTCTGGGCCACATTCCTTATTCAGCTCCCCCAGGCAGGAGTACTGTTGGCATAGGAGGGGGCAAAGGCACTTGTAAGAGCAACCCTCACGTGCTGGTACCAATCTTCCTTTCCCCTTTTCCAACAACTCTGTGCGAACATTCTCCGACTTCAAGGCTTCATTATTCACCGACAATGGGCCCGGGAACGCTGCAGGGCTTTGCCTGCCTGTTGCATGTACAAGCACGGGCAGCTGCGCTACCTCCTTTCCCTTTGTTCTTTTTTTCTTTTATTCCCATTGTGCTTTTCTCACCCAAATCGTTGCCAATGTGCCCGGGATAGCCAGAAAACCATCTGCATTTTATAATTCTTGCTCTGACATGGAACCTCCGGGGGCCTGGGGTCTCACAGCAGGAGGAGCGCGGAAAGCCTCTTTATTCATTTTCTTAAAGCCCCAACATGGAGCTCTTTTAGATGTCAACGCTGGTTGGGCCCGGGATCTTTCTTTCTTGGCTCCGACACGGAGCACTGCATTATTTTCCTTTCCCACTCCGAACCGGAGCACACACAAAGTTCAGCGCCACTCGGGGAGCACCGGCAGCCGCGGGACGCCTTTCCTTTTGCATTTTCTTTTACTTTTGGGTGCTCCGCTGAATGGAGCACTGGGCTCTCACTGCAGGTTGGCCAGGAATCGCTATGGGGCTAGCCGGCAAAGTGTTGCAAACGACCCGCTGACATTGGTGCTTGCATGCGCTGGGGCACTCGCCTACTGCACTCCCTCTTGGTTGACACCAGCCAAATTAAAATGCGGTAGCGGCTTGAGGGAGCGGACCATGATGGGCACAGAAAAGTCGTGCTCTGCTCCTCCTTTCTTCCTGCAAAACCGCTCCCGCTTGGCAGGAGCAGCCGCACCATGACTTCAGCGGCTGAAGACTGCTGTGCCGCCTGCCACAAATTTCTCCCGGCGGTGGATACCGCTCCCACAGTGTGGGCAATTCGGCAACACCACCACTTTCAGCACAGGGGCCCGAAACTCCTTCATCACCATTGTGATGTCTTGACCCCCCGGGTCCAGGCACATAGTTGCTGGGGACACCCAGCCAACAATCCTATAACGGGTATCACCCGTGGTCACACAGGCGCACCATGGCCCGGGTGCACCCAGGCAACTCAACATACAGAGTTGCCACGCAGAGACTCTGTGGGGCACCATTACATGGAAGACAGAGCTGCCTCGGAGGGGCCCTTCCTCGGCACAGGAAAACTGGGATAGCGTTGCTTCGCAGGGGCACTGTCGTACTGAAGGGCTCTGCCTGAGAGCAGCATTGCAAGAAACCCATCAGGCAAGAGTCTGGTGGATCTGACTGATGAGCGGGAAACCGCTGTCTTTTATTTACTTCAGTCACATGGTCACAGACATGTGACATCAGCCCTTAGCTTGGACTTGTTTCTTTGAAGGGGCACAACACTACCTTCACCCAGAAGAGCTATACATGTATAGCCTGTGCTCTACCTGTGAAGCATAGCCTGTTGCTAAGCATTTGTCACAACTGCAAGTATCAACGGAGGATGATGCTACCTGACAGGGTGCACGTACAACAAATCTCCAGCAGAGTTGTCTAGGTACATATAAACGCACCACTCCGGTGGACACTGGCTGTAGGCACGACTATGCACACACATTGGAATACAGCAACGGTTCGGTCTTGCTGGTCACATAACTGTTCCACCATACTATGCTTCAACACCGCTCACCTGAGTATGCAGCGAAGACCTACAACAAATTCGGGCCAGCTGGACACATAGTGAGTCTCTAGCACTCATGCCATCGCCTGACCCCTCTCAGCACCCATCCACATGCCTGACCTTTTGATTTGCTTTCTACTGGAGTGTTACTCACCGACTAGGATCAATGTGAAGCCCATTGGGGGGGGGGGGGGGGGAGTGAGTTTGTATTCCCGACCTGATCAGCTTAATTGAAGAGCCTGGGTTATTCCTTAACCCATATCTCCTCACCAGAGGGAGCTCTTGATCTCGATACACCCCTCTGCTGTAGTCAAAGGAAGGTCAGACAGAGGAGCAAATCAAGTGAAAGACCGGTTAGCACACAGCGCTATGGATCTCAAGCTGCAAGACACAAGCAAATAAAATAACCCCTCAATGTGGATGCCATTTCTGAAGGTACTGTAGTGAAGGTAGTTGGAACTCTCCTTACCAGGTATTACAGGGTCAAGTCAGATCAGTGAATTGAAGAACAGGAAGAGGAGTCGGGTTCTGGGACAAAACGAAAGGTATAAACTAATAAACAGGAAGGTTAGTAGAATAAACTATCCCGGACGGAACGAGGGTCGCTCTAGATCCAGGTTGGTGCACTGAATCTTATTAGCAAGGCGTCCAGGAGTGCCTGATCTCCAAATAATCAGGAAGGTTCACTGGAGCCAGGGAGGATCCTATGAGTGTTTACAATTTCAGGAATGCGAAGCAACCCGTGGTTCGGGTTGTTTAAAGTCACAAATGCGGAGAACAACTAACAGAGGTACCTGATGGAGAGGTAAGGGGCCCATACACCTAGAATGGTGTGCAGCACAGGAGTGAAGTGCAGAGCCGCAAGACCTGCACAGGTCGCTTGGCAGAAGCGGTTCAGAGATGGGCGAGGCAACCAAGTATCCAACGTGAAGCAAGAAGCAGTCCGACAGCACGCGAGGATCAGCAACGTACGTGACCAGTCCGAGAACAAACAGTAGACAGAAGACAGTCCGGCTAGACAGGCAGTTCGGCAACATATGTGGGAATCGAGAATCAAAACGGCTGTCAGTAGATAATCCGGTAAGACAGGCAAGGTTCGTCAGGTCGGGTATCAAATCCAAGGAAACAATGTAGCGCTACTAAAGAGAACGGAGTCAATCGGAAGCACTGGGCTTCTGGCGAGAACACCACTTATACATATGTGGAGGCTGTTTCCTCAAACGCACAACAGCTGACCTGGTCATCTGAGCGCCCAACGTGGCGTGGCTTTTCGCAAGATGTAGAGTGGCGGACAATGGTTTCCAGGACAATCACCAATGCCACCAGAAAGGGGCAGCAACATTACGAGTGTGCAACAACAGAGGCACCTGGGGGGGGAAAGACCGAGGCGTTTGAGGGCGGGTGCATGGACCTGGAATCATAACACATAGCCTGGCTAGCCCTGCTAAGCCTTTCCGTGGCCAAATGCACAGACAATTCTAATCATACTCCATTATCTCAACACTCTGGACTTCGGTCCCCGAGGGTGTTCCCACTACTAGCGCATTGAGAATATAATAATGGTATAAGGCACTAAATAAATGACAAATGCCCAGGTATTCACACTATTGCCTTCAGAACCCACAAATCCCATCAAATGCCCAGGTACTTGCACCATTGCCAGGTACTGCCATCAAAACCCCAAGTTCTATCCAATGCCCTATGTAGCGGGTCAGAAGAAGGAGTTAAATACAATCTGAAGATGTTGACTTTCTTTTATTGAAATTCATAAAGAAAAGGCCTATCTCTCCCTATTGCTGGAGGGGTCTCCCTGCCTTACTAAAGTAACAGTGCTCGTCTGTTATCAGGAAGTATGTCCTCCGTCCTAACCTAACTCTACCTGACCCTGCCCCTAGTACAAACAACTAAAGTCAGACAAACCAAAGTCTTATATCTTGCTCGTTTCCCTTCATGACTTTTTGGCTGCGGCTTTCTTTTAGGGTTTTTATCTGGGCTCATTATATTGTCAATAAACAAAATATCTCTGTTTTAGAAATATGGTGCTTATGCTGATCTTCTCTGACACTCCTCTTGGAGTTACCTTCATGAGCTCTTTTTGCTCATCCCAACTGTTCATCGGTCTTTTACTCTTCTTTTTAGAGTTATGCTTATGACGATTCTCTTGAAGATCTCATTCTTTACTTTCAGGTTTCTCACATTCTTGACATCTAACCTTCTTTTTAGGTTTTGTAAGAATTTTATCTGTTAGGAATTCCCCACACCTCAATTTTCTCTACTTGTTTCTTTCTCTTGTTTTTTAATTCACTTGGCAGTTTTAAATCAAAATTCTTACTACACTTGCATTTTTGTCTTCCCCACTTTTCAACACCAAGCTCCTGTGGTTGTTTCCCCTCTTCCCAGGGTATTCGTTTCCACCTTTTTACTCTTGTTTCCCACTCAGCCTTGTTTGTCAAGCACTTTTATTTGTTCTTCGCGTATCGACTTAGTTGGGTTTAATGTTGGTGATGCCCTGAGGCCTTTCACACATTCCTCTTGTTACAATAGACTGCCCCGGTGACATCCTGCCTCTCCCGTTCACCCCTGTACCTTTGTTTGTCAAGGGTGAAGTCGTGGGGCTTGGCACTCGCTCGGGTAATCTGCTTCGTGTTCTCGCTTCACGGTCTCTGGTTTCTCCAACGTTATATTCCTCACATCTGATGGCGGCTGCGGACGATGGACGCTGGTGAATGGGAGCTGTCGGCACTCACTGCTACAATGATCTCGGCATAGTTAGACGGGTGTCTGACCCACCACGGTATGGTCGTCCTCACGCCAACCACGCCCGACAGGTTTTCTCTCCCCGTCCTCGCAACTGCTTCCCTGCAGTCTTCTTTGCCAGGCCTTCAGCGTCTTGAGCTGGCGTTCTTCGCTTTTCGACCTGTCCCAGGTTCTGCAGCTTCCTCCTGGTCTATCTCTTCAAGGCGTGATTACATCAAGAGGCTTTCCCTACGCACCGTACTCTCCCTCCTCTTGTGATCCACTCGTCCCAGTTATATACAGATTTCTTCTTAAAGAGATTG
Source organism: Ambystoma mexicanum (assembly GCF_040938575.1). Taxonomy (NCBI): domain Eukaryota; kingdom Metazoa; phylum Chordata; class Amphibia; order Caudata; family Ambystomatidae; genus Ambystoma; species Ambystoma mexicanum. Next base: position 28,652,483 of record NC_090940.1, on the reverse strand, counting down.
TTTATGGCAGTCAGTTCCTTGTGGGAATGGGTCCTTGTCCCCTAAGGGGGGGGAGTCGCTCCCAGTTAGGTCCCACTTGCCCTGACCCTTAGGGAGGCTCTTGCAGAGCAGGCTCACCTCTCTAGCCTCAAAAGGGGTGGCTCCTGCTGCCACCCCGCCCCACCACACAGAGAATGGACGAATACCTTTGATTCGTCACACCAGGTACTTGCACTATTGCCAGATATTGCCATCAGTTCCCCAGGTACTATCCAATGCCCAGGCATTGCCATCAAAACCCCAAGTTCTGCCCAGGTACTTGCACGATCTCCAGGCATGGCCATAAAAACCCCAGATACTATCAGCAGTGTCAAGTATTGCCATTGCACCCCCAAGTTCTACCAAATGCCCAGGTACTTGCACCATTGCCAGGTATTTCCATCAAAACCCCAAGATCTATCCACCCAATGCCCAGGTACTCAAACCATTGCCATCATAACTCTGGGCACTATCCAATGCCCAGGTAATCGCAGCATTGCTACGTATTTCCAGCAACTATCCAGTGCCCAGGTAGTAGCACCATTGCCAGGTGCTGCCCTCAGAACCAAGGTACTATCCCATGCCCAAGTACTCCCAATGCTCAGGTACTCTCTGCATTGCCAGGTTTTGCCATCTGAACCCCAGGTATGATCCAGTGCTAGGTACTCAAAACAATGTCCTTTTGCCATCAAAGCCCAGGGTACTCTTAAGGTTGCAAGGTATTGCTAGCACAGGCCTAGAACATAAGAGTTCACGTACAGGAGCTAACTCGGCTCCTGGTGGTCTGGCATCATCGAGTAGTCTGGGGCAACTGCTGGGGGAGTCAGGAGCGAGTGCACAGCGCACCGCAAATACAACTTCCATAAGAGATGGACATTAACATTTTGCCCAATGTATCATTTTGTTGTGTACTAATTGCTCTTTATTAAAATGTTCACAAAGTTAAATGCCAAATATGCATGTTTGAAATGTACCAGTTGGCCTGGGGACCTAGGGTAGCTCCTGGTTTCAAGCTAGCAGGCTGTCCTAGGTTGGAAACAGGAGCTAAATGGCTCCCAGAAGTGTCAAACCCTGCCATCAGCACGCCGGGTACTATCCAATGCCCAGGTACATGCTCCAGTGGCAGGTATTGCCATCTGAACCCCATGTAATATCCACCACCTAGTCACGCGCCCCATGCCCAGTTAGCACAGCAGTAGAAGATTTTAATAAACCCAGTTAGCAAAGCAATGGCAGATTGTACTATGCCGAGTTAACATGGAAGTGCACAGTTCCATTATGCTCCACACTAGGTTCCTCTTTACCTATTGCCAGTAGGCCGGACAGGATTATACCCGGTTAGCAAGCTAGGGCCACATTCCATTATTTAAGCTTATCACAGTTTAGGTCGGGCACCATTAAGGCCACTAATGCCTGCTGTATAATTCCTGATTCCCATATGACCAGTTAAAAATGTAAACGAAAGTTCAGTGGCCTTTCTTTACTTGAGGTCCTAGGGGCTGTATGTGGGCTGTGTGCTAGGCTGTTGGTGGTGGGCATGTGTGGGTAAGCTGTAACCGAGTCCCATTGCAATTAATGAGAAGAATCCTGGGGCGGCCACCCTCTACGTGATGCCAGCACTGGAGGAAGTACATTGTGGGAACCCCCAGGGCTATACTGCCAAATTTCGCCCATGCCCTTCCCAACCTTGATATCTAGGCCACTAATCGGCTCATACATTTGAAGTGAGAGAATCCTGGTGAGAGTAGATTTTGGATTGCCATTGCCTGAGCCAGGCTGAGATTGTGATTACGGCACCCAGCTTCAGAGCAAGAGGAAGGACACAGATAAGTCCCGTAGTTGATTTACTCTTGTTTTACATGGGAAAGGGGAACCTCCAAATGAATATTAATAGCAATCTAGGGGATGGGGAGACTTGGTACGCATGGCAGATTCTGGCGACTGTGATTCCAAGATGGCGAGCATACCTTAAACATTCGGCTTGTGGTGGTTTGGACATCTTATTAGGAAATCGACCACTAGCAGCTACACGTGGGGCTGGTGGAGCATGTAGCCAGCTAACAATTTCACAGCAAGGACCATAATCGATCCCAGGTGTCTCGGCTGCAGCCTGTGGAGCCCCAATTACCAGCTGAACACAGATCTAAAATGGGGGGAGGGCTGCGATTAAGCAAGGCTGCAGAAGTTTGGCGACAGTGTGGCTCTGTGTGGAGGACACGAGAGAGGAAGGCAGGAAATGGTCTTGGAGTCGTAAAGCTAAACCACTGTTGCCACAGCTGGGGTGCAGTCAGCATGGCAGGGCGGAGAGAGTTTACATCCTTTTGGAACTAGGCATGAAGAATGGTGGGGGGGGGCAAGCCTTAAGGAAAAATGGGAGCTAGAAGTGATGTTGCAGGCTCGCCAAGAGCCCTACGGTTGGGACCATCAAACCCTCCACGAAATTTAGCAGTGTGTGATAGTGAAGAAAACCCTAAACAAAATCGGGCAGAAGACCAACGCTGCCGGACTTGCTAGAAGCCATCACCCAGTTGCCAGTGGCCTAAGGGTGCCACAATCTACCAGCAAGCTCGGCAGTCACTGCCCAGCACGGCCACCATTTAGGAGTCTGCAGGAGTATTGGACACCCTGCACCTGTGAATGCTGCAAGGGATTCTACTGCAGTACAGAAGGAGTACATCCTGGCCACCAATTGCTACATAGGACGCCTCCCCGCTACTGATTCCACTCCCATGTTCACTCTATGTAACTATTGGCGTCAACTGCATTGGCCACCACGCACACCCTGGGTTACATAGCGCCACCTGCAAAAGGTGCCTACATGCGAACATCGGCGTCCCCTTCTCAGAGATGGGTATTACTTTTATGCATGCCGACACGCCTCTGCGCACCGAGACCCTTATCTGTTTCGACCGCACACAGCATGCATTTGCCCTTTTTTGTCTCTAATGGCACTGCACATGTAACTGTGCTTCCCTTCCGCTCACCGCAATTGCCTTGTTCTGCCATTGATGTTACTCTGCCATGTGATGACACTGACATTACTTTGCCCTGTGTTCACACTGATGTTACTCTGCCATGTGATGAAACTGCTGTTACTCTGCCCTTTGTTGTCTCTAATGGCACTGCACCTGTAACTCTGCTCGCCTTCTGCTCACTGCAATTACCTTGTCCTTGCATTGATGATGCTCTGCCCTGTGTGGACACAGATACTACTTTGCCTTGTGGTCCCACTGCTGTTACTCTGCCATGTGATCTCACCGATAGCGGCAGTACTACTATACCGCATTTGCCCTGTGCTGCCATCAATGTCACTCCTGTATCTGTACCACCCATCCAAACACTGCAACTGCGTTGCAATGTTTTGACATCACATGCTGCTAGCCTTGTCCCTCCCCTTCCTAAGCCCACTGCACCTGACCATCAGGACTCTGCCTCCCCCCGCACCACCACTGTGTTCCCCCTGGCGGATGTCCCACTAAAGTGTGCCTTGATTAACTCCCGCTCCCTACCTGCACATGCCCTAGATGTGCATGACCTTGTCAGCAGTGCTAACCTCAACCTACTTTTCCTCAGTGAGACCTGGCTAAATGAGACGTCTGGCCCTGCCCTCACCCTCGCCATTCCTAATGGCTACATCATTCATAGACAAGACCGCTCCTTGCGTAGAGGCGGTGGGGTAGCTGTCATCGCCAAGGAGAGACTCTCGATCAGGAGGATTGAAGGGGACCTTGGTCAGAGTTCTGACTACCTTGTGCTCAAACTGAAGCTCTCCCATAACTGCACCATGCTCTCCACATAGTCTGCCGCCCTCCGGGCCCCACCAATGATTTTCAGATCGCTTTAATCCACTCGCTCTCAGATAACCTAAGAAAACCGTCCATCCTACTCCTGGGCAATTTCAACCTAGGGCTCAACGACCCCCAATGATTCCCACGCCACTGCCCTTCATAAAGCGCTCTCCACCCTTGGGTTCTCCCAAGCCATCGCTAAGCCCACCCTCATTAAAGGCCGTACATTAGACTGCGTGTCCCACCATAACTGCTCCCTCCGTGTCATAGAGATCACTCCCATTCCATGATCTGACCACTGTTGCATTACATTTGATATCACCGCTAAAGGTCCCACCCCCCCCCCCCCCCCTCCCATAGCACCCCTCCCCTGCTGCGTTCTCGAGAAGCGCTCGGCAGGTCACAAAGGAGAATCTCACCCAACACCTCTTGGTGCCGGCACTATTGGATAATGATGCTGAGGGACTCGCGAATGCCTTCAAAAGGATCATCCCCCAGGCCATCGACACTGGGGCTCCACTTCCCCTTAAAAAGCCAAAAAAGTGAAGCATGCCAATGCCTGGTTCACCCAGGAGCTCCTACAGCTGTGCTCCAAAAAAAAGGGCTGCCCTCACTACGTGGAAAAACAACCCTAAGGAGACTACTAAAGCAGTCTTCAAGGCTCTGTCTGAAGGTTTTAAAACCGCCATCGTTAAGGCTAAAGCTTCATCCTTCAGCACCAGGATAGCTGATGCTAAATCGGGGACTAAATAAATCTTTACCATCTTCAGAGAGCTGGAGCCCCCTGCCTCCCTGCCTCCCACCCTCCTAAAGGATGAGGCTTGGTGCAATAAAATTCAATAAGCTGGACACCCTGCACTCCAACATCCTCTGCCAGCTGCACTGGAACCAGACATCTGTTCACTGGAGGTGAAAGACCCTCTATAGCTGCCACCCAAGCTCCCAGGAGTGGGAGTACAGAACAGAAGGACTCACTTTGTCCTGGTGCCCCTAGATTGGGTCTCCCAGAAAACGCAGAAGCGGATACAACCCTGTTTACCCACCCAGGGTTTCAAATTGCTCTGAGCTATTTTGCTCCTGCTTTTAGCCAATAAGAGACTGGCTGGCTTGACACCAACAGCTATCAGAAGCTACTTTTGACTTCAAGCTACCTGGTGCCATACAAACTATCTATGTGACATTTCATTTCTGTTTTGGGAGTGCATATCTCGAATAGATGTTTAAAGCATAAGGATTGAGTATAAAGGACAAAAAGTTAAGCTTGTATCTCCTGTGACAGTTAGATTTGTGGCACACTATGTAGTAGCTGCTGGTTCTCTAGGGTATCTTCTGCCTACTATGTGATGCCAAAATCCATAACCTAGTTTTAATTTCGACACCTACCACTTTGAGACATCGACCAGCCTTTTTGCCTTTGAGTGACCACAGGATCTGCAATGCTGTTTTGTTTACCACTCCAAACTTCCAACTGCTTGCAGAATCTCCAGCCATTGAAACGGACTGCTCGGTTCCACCCGGCCCCAATCTCAACATTGTAGGAGCAACTGACTCAAATGCCGACTTGACTGCAGAGCATCTATCTCGCTGTTGATCTAACCAATTGGAAGCCATTGTCTCACTCTCTCGAACGCAGACTTGATCCATCAGGTGCACATTCAAACTGACTTAACCGCCAATGGGAACGCATGTCTTTATGCAGGCTCTGCCATGGATAAGGAGTTTAGATGCCGAGCTTGATGCTGTGTGCCAAAGGCCTGGATAAAGGTACTGTAAAGAAGCCCTACAGTCCATGCGATATTTCCTAATGTCCAGGAATCCATTATCACTTACCAATGACTAGGGGCAAGTGCATATTTGGGGGCTTGGTTGCCCTCAGTCTCCCAAGCCCAGAGTTCTCATGGTTGTTTCCTTGGAACGTTTGTTATCGTTTTTCTTACACACACCTAATTGCCCTTAAACAATGTATGCTCCATGTGCTATAAGACCCTCCCTGGTGTGTTTCTATACCTCTGTGGGTTCTCCAGCATGGCACAAAGACAGTCTAGAAGTTAAGGGTTTAAATTGTTGAGACCACTGTCAGTCTGCGATTAGAGTACTGTCCTCATGTCTCCCTTTACTCTTGTCTCCGGAACCTGTACATCAGAGTTGCATCAGTCTGACCATTCCTGAAGCAACACTTATGCAGTCTGTCGCTTGTGAAAGTTGGTAGCCTCCAAAGCTCTGCTTTGCAAAGCCAGTGGGAGGTTGTTCCCCATGTGTGTAAAGTGCATCATTGACAAGACGGCCTACTCGGCAGGTTGCAAAAAATGGGTAGTCCATTCCTCTTGATGTCTGGAGCTAGCTTAGTCTGCCACTATGTTTGTATTTATTGGTTTATATAGCGCTTTACACCAAAGCGCTGCACAGATGAACAACTTAATACATGAAACATGTTGCAGTCCTTATCTATTTTTTCGATCGGCAAACCAGGGTTGGGCGAGACACTCCTACAGGTTTTCAAACAGACACTGCTCAGCTACTAAAATACAGTGTCTGGATGGATGATCAGTCTTGTGCCCTAGTTTAATCTGAAAGTCCCGAGTCCTCTTTCCAGCTCCATAATCGGTAAGTTACCAGACCTGCCTCTCCCCGGCAGCGTTTGTCAGCCCAGTGAGTAAGCGCTCCAGCATGCATGATTCTTGTCTGTGGCACAGGGATTTTACAGGTCATTTGCTTTTCTGAAACCTTGGTTTGAGTTTCCATCACACACCTACCGGGGTAAGACTGTAAGTTTCTGGTCCCTTGCCCTGGGTCCCACTGGATGGCTGTCTCCTATCGTGGCTAGACCTGATGACCTCTTTTCTTCTCCTAGGAAATGCCCCGTTCCCCCGTCCTTGCTTGCGTCTTTATTTTCAGGCTGCAGTAATTTATAGTCCCCCAGCCTGAGCCCACAACGGGACCTTCACCAGCTTCTGAATACATGCCAGGCCCAGTCAGGCAGCACAAAAGCTATGTTATCTGACACCCACGAGGGCCATTGCATGCTGAATCTAGTGTGCCAGTTAATCCATTGTTTGCATGTCGGATAAGTAAATATTCTGGTTAAACAATTGTGTATGCCACTTGATCAAACGCCTGTGTTAGTTAAATGTGTTGGACCCACTCAAAGAAAGTAAAATGTGCTTGCATTGTATCAAATATCAAGTTCATTTTCTTTTTCTATGCTCGGGCAAGCAGTAAGGCATGATTATTGGGGATAAAGATTTTCTTTTCAATTGTATACAGTACTTCAACGTAACTTGTACTGTAACAGGGTCATGTATTTACGCAAAGATTTTATAACCTTTTACAATAAAATGGTATGGTATTCCATAGCATGGTTTTGTAACTATTAGCTATTGTGAAAACCAAGTGGATTAACCTAGTATGTAATAAAGGATGTGACTTTAATATCAGGATACGTCTGATCAAGTTACTGTACTTTGGGCGAGGGGTGGCTACAGATCATCTTCATACTGCAGAAGAGTTGTAAATGTCTGCACTGTGTCCGAGTGATCGCTGTTTTGTGGTTCCTGTTGATAATCCTCTTTATCAGTGAATTCTGTTTTTTGTGGGTTCTCTGAATCAGTGCGATTGAGAACTTCTTGTGGCTCGTCTTGATTCTTTTTTTTTTTTTTCTTTAATATATCTTAATCGGTTTTTACAATGTAACAGTAACCAACAGGAATGCAAATAATCCTATACTTCAAGCTTGTTTTCCAATGTTCCTCCTCTTAACTGTCTCTGTATAGTTCTAACTTTTGTTCTTCATCACATTACACTTTCTTCGGCTGTATCTTTTGTGTCTTGAGTAGCGTTATCGCCCTCCTTTGGTTAAACAATGTCACCGTTGGGGCAAGCCATTGGAGAATGTCTGTTCCACATTTTTGTTCCCCAAGTGCCTTCTCCCACACTCCCATTTCTGCTGTTGTCCATTTCCTCAGGTCATCCCACCACCTGTCAGGATTGCTGTGAGTATTTTACTATCCTGGTTCAATGAAGATAGTGGCCTGTAGGAACTGCAGTCTGTCTCTATCTTGTTTGGTTTAAGGAGTGGGATTATCATAGCCTCAGGAGCGTCGGCACAGGAGCGGCGGCAACGTGTCTACATAAGCCTTATAAAACAGCCAAACGTGCCCCCCCCCCCCCTTCCGTACCTGGTGTCTTTCCTGAGTGCAATGTTCTTATAGTGGCTACCACTTCCTCTGGGGTTATGGGCTCTTCTAGCATATTCTTTTGTTGTTTGTCTAATCGTGGCAGGACAATGAGATCTAAGGCATCCTGCAGCTCATCCTCGCGCTCCATTTGTGGGTTGGTTTTTACATTCTTATTCTGAGAAAAACCTTATTAATGCCTACTTGCGTTTTTACCTCTTCCTGTTCTTTGTTTAGGATGGAGTATATTGGGGATCTGCGAGCATTCGCTCTGGTTTATCTCCTTGTCCAGGACTTCTTTCTAGATATTTTGTGTAGTTGAATTAAGCCAACACATCTGCCTCAATCAGATTTCCTCTTTAGTTTGTACCTCCCCCGCAGCCCCCTGCCTCTCCATTTCCAATAGTTTACTCTCTATCTTTTAGGTAATTAGTGATGTTTTTTTAAGCCATCCTGCTGTAGCTATCCTCTCACCTCTTATTACCACCTTGTAAGTTTCCCAAAACGTGCCTACATGATTAGGACTTCCCTCATTTGTTTGTTTTTATTTGCTTATATAGCGCGCTGAACCCAGAGGTATCTAGGCACTTAACTTGGTGGACAACAGTCGTTACAGTCCTGCCATTTAGAGTACATGAACACGCAGTGTTCTGACATATATACAGATATCGATACAGATTTTTAATTTACACGGTTGGCTGTTTAGTAAAAAAATGTTAGAAGAAAAAAACAGTCAAAAGCAGTCAGTATATGCAATATGCCTTAACCTTGTAAAAATCATTTTCTTGTGATTAAATTCAAGTAATAATAATAAAATGTGAAGAGTTTAATCATTAGGGGATCAGTGCAAAGAGCCAGGATTTAACTTTGCATCGGAAGGTCGGAAAAGGAGGCTCATCTCTTAGAGTAGAGGGCAGAGCGTTCCATGTCTTCGCTGCCAACACTGGGAAGCTGGAGTCACCTGAACCTTGCAGCTTAAACTTGGGGATGTTGAGGCAGTGAGTGGAGTTAGTTTTGGTTGGTTTAGTGGAGATTTTTTCTGGAGAATTTATCGTCCAGGTATTTGGGGGTTGTGTTGGATCATAAGTGTTCTAAAGGTAATTCTGTCTTGTATGGGGAGGCATTTGATGTTGCGTCTAGCTTGAGAGATGTGGTTGGTCTGTTATGTTTAGTGCCACTCTTGAGGGCTTTATTTTGCAGTACGTGGAGCATGTGAAGGTTTTGTTTACTGGTGCCTAAATAGAGGGTGTTGCAATAGGCCAGCTTGGAGAGTAGAAGAGCTCTAGCCAGCGTGATACAGCTGGTTATAGATAAAAAGGGTCTGCGTGAGTTTATTAATTTAGAAGTATAGGCCGTTGAAGACGCTGTTGCGTTTTACTTGTCTCGCGAGGGAGAGGGTGGAATCAAGGTAGACTGCAAGCATTTTAGCAACCTTGGACACTGCAATGTTGTTTTCATCAATATTAAATGAAGTGTATTGAGGGTCTAGCTTGTTGAGGCGTTGCCTTGAACCGATGAGTAGAAGCTCGGTTTTGTCATCATTAAGACAGACCGTGCTTGGCCATCCAATCTCGGATTTTGCTGTATATTTCGTTTAAGCGGGTGGAATCTTTCTCCTAAGATCCTGAGAGAGTGATGAATTTGCGTATCATCCGTGTAGTTTGTATAGGGGCCGTCCATGTCATCTAGGTGGTCGAACAACAACTTTGTAAAGATGTTATACAAAGTTGGGGAGACGCATGAGCCTTGAGGAACTTCACATGTAATTGGAGAGGTAGCTGCTGATGCTGTAGCTGAAAAGACCCTCATGGATCTATCGGAGAGGAACGATTATTTCCGTAAAATCAACCATGCTTTTCCTGATGGGTTCATTTAAACGCCTTATCCAGCAACGATTCACTTCTCAATCTCCCAGTAGGTATGGGCGGTCTTGGGGCAGACATCATCCATTTTATTAAGAGGGGCGTGGTCTGACAGAACCCTAGCCTGATATTCATCCTCGGTAAACTCCATCACATGTTCTTCCACTGTGAACAGATAATCAAGTCTTGTGTGGACTCTGTGGGGCTGGATAATGGGAGTATTCTCTGCTGTCCTTTTATGTAGTGTCCTCCATATATCTTTTAACTGAAAATGATTCAACAGTGTGCTTAGGACTTTGGCCGGTGGGGCCGGTCTTTTGTGCTTCGTGTCGGACCTATCTATTGTGGGATTTAGGGTGCAATTGAAATCTCTGCCCCATATCACAACTCCATTTCTGTAAGGGCCTAGCCTTGCTACGACTTTAAAAAAACGGTGGCATCGTGATTGGGTGCTTAGGTGTTCACTATGCATACTCCTCGGTTCTCTAACATGCCATGTATTATAGCCATCCTACCTTTGTCGTCAGTCCTAGTGTTGAATACTTAGAGTGGGGTAGCTGGGTTTTCCCAGATAAGGACTCCTCTTGTGTATGATGCCACCATCACCTTGCCCCATGCGCTAGCAAGCTTCTTTTGTTGCTGTGTATTCAAGTGCGTTTCCTGTAATAACGCAATCCCCAACTTTGTGCCTCCTTAAATACGTGAACACCCTTTGACGTTTGACATAGTTATTTAGACCACAGATATTCAAGGTCATAATTTTTACTCCTTCAGCCATCGTACATTAATTTTGTGGATTCTGGCGGGGCCTTTGGACTGCCCTGAGTTTTGTCAGGGATCGTGTGTAGCATATTTCCAACTATATACCAGGCTTTCACCCTCTATATGAATTCTTCCCGCCCCCTCAACTAATAAGACACACTCTAACTTAACCCGTCCAGACATGCTACGCACGCTAAGACTTTCCTGCTTCCGCTCTATTAGACCTAGTCGCTGGACTAGACTTTTGGTGCCCAACGTCGGGCACTATTCCGTACCCTTAAACTATCCAGTGTGGGGTAGTAGTGGGTCTGCATATTGCGTTCTCTCTACTGGGCTTCAGTGACTGCTGTGTCATGCTCCTGCTACCTTTCGATTAAAACAGGACCATAGTGGCGCCCATCCGAGTTAAAGTGTACATTTTGTCACCATTTCTGCTTGATATGTTCTTTACATTACTTGCTTCGTCCTGTAGATCCTCTTGGCGTCCTCCGTCTCATGTCTAAGTCTGTTGTCCATGCTCTACAGCCTCCGGGATCTGCACGCTATCCATCCAGTCCTGTGCCTCAGATGGTGTCACGAAGAAGAGCCTTACCATTATGAATGACCTTCAATTTTGCTGGGTATATTGGCATATATTTTAGACCTGCCTTTTTAAGTCTAACTTTTGTTGATATATTGGGCCCTCCTCTTTTGCACCTGAAAGGTGTAGTCTGGGAATATTGATATCTTCATTGAGACTCTTTGTATTGTCCCCCAGTTCTGGAAAAGGTGACAAAACTTTCCCTGTCCTTATAGTTTAGGACCTTGGCAATTATGGGTCTGGGCGGGGTGCATGGTAGTGGTCTTCTGGTGAGGGAACTCCCTCAATCGTGAACCCCTTTGTTAAGTCTCTGGCTCCTTTTTCCAGCAGTAGCACGTTTTCTATATATGTGGTGGGGTCTGACCCCTCCATTCCCTCAGGCAGTCCCACTATCCTGACGTTGTTCGGACATGCGCGTCCCTCCGCGTCTTCAGCTCTGTCTTCTAGCAGTTTGACTTTCTGTTCAGGATATCAATGTCTTTAGATGTTTGTACTCTTGCCGGGGTGTTTTCTCTGACTTGTTCTTCCAATTTGCCTGTGCGTTCCTCTAGGGCTCTAACATCTTGCCGTAATAGTACGACATTTATTCCTACTGCGTCAATTTTAACTTCCATTGTTGCCTGCAATGCTGCAATTGCCATCAGAATCTGTTGATTCCCTGAGTCCGTTGAGTCTTTGGGGTGCAATGTGTATTCCCCATCTTTGTCTCTGCTTCCAGTTTCAATTGGGTGTGCTTGTCCTTTTGCAAATGATTCCATCGTAGTCGGCTTATTCTTAGTTTTATTGCCTTTTGTTAACTTCGCTCTGTCTGCCGTATCCAGACCTAATCTGCCCTCTCCCAACTGATTCTCTTTTTCATCCTTTTGGCCTTCCACCGTGGGTCTCTTGCCTTGCTTAGGGGGCGGTTACACCCTAGTCTTTGTTGTGCTGATTACCACCTTAGCACTAGCCTTATTTTAGTTCTGTCAGTGTTGATCTTTTTTCTCTTAATGTGCTATATCTGAGGTCTCTAGGCGTGTTGCTCAATGTTATCCGCCTTACAATGGTACCAATAGATACGCCTTTCTCACAGCCAGCAACCTGTTATCATGGCCCAGTCTTGTGGTCCATCAACCTGTTTTTTACTTTCAACACGAATGCTGTGTTGATTGTGTGCTGTTCGCAGTATATACCAACTTCCTTTATAGTTCCTTTCTTGTGGTTGTGTCTTGCTCTATCAAGGCCTCTGTTTTGCACCAGGTGTGGGGCTCTGCCCCTGTATTGCTTAGCTATGCTGACTCCAGGTATGCTGTGTTCCTATATCGTGTGGTATGCCTTATTGCATTAATTGTGCAGTAGGAAGATAGGACATCTTAGGCCCAGTGTTGCACTTATTCTCTCATCGTTTGTTTACTCTCTGCCCAGCCCCCGGTCGGGTTTTCTACTTCTATGGATGTTATTGGCTCAGAAGCGGCTATGTTGCCCTCTGCGTGGCCCATTGCTCAGTTTGTCTTGGGCCCGAGGGCTCTCTTGAATTGCTTGCACCCTTTCGGGTTCCGTTAGAGGAGGGGGCTTTATCCCTTCAGTTAGTGTTCCTGCGGGGTCCACGCTACACCAGCGATATTCTCCCTTGCCTTATGTTCGGGCACAGGGAGCTGCACGTGGCAGGCACCCCCGGCTTTCAGTGAAGTGTGCAGCGGGTTCTCCCCGCCACCCCCTCTCATTCCCGCCTTGTGGGGGGTTCTGCTCTTTCGCCCGTTCCTGGAGTCGCGCACCTGATCCTCTGATACTTTGGGAATGCCTTCCTCCTTTTGCGACAGCTGTTGTGGATGCTTACCCAGTCTTTTGATTGCCGCGGCCGCAATACGCTCACCGGCTGCCTCGGAGCTCCAATCTGGTTGGTCTGGATCTCACTGCAAGTCTCCTTACTCCCCTGCCCCTGTGGTGGCGGATGCTGACTCTGCACCCAGCAGTTCTTTCATGCATTCTGCTGCCCCGGCTCTTCCTGGTTTCCGGGTCCTCTGGCACGTGTCTTCCTCGCTACGGCTCCTGGGCTACCAACTCCTAATGTCTCCCGCTGCTGCCCTTCTCCAGCCGTGTGGGAGATGTCGGGTACTTTTTTCTTCGTGGCTGTCCCAAGTGCATTCACTGTGTTGTTTGGCTGCGACTTGGCTCCAGTCAGCCTCCGCTCTTCCCTCCACCATTGTCTGCTCGATTTCCTCCATGCGACTTGTTCACAGCATATCTCGCCCGCTGTCTTCGCCGGGGTTCTCTGCTCACACACAGACCGCCCCCCCCCCCCCCCCGGCATTGTTCTTGTTGACGCTAGTTATTTTTTGTTAGAACATCGCTGTTTGAATCGCATCATCTAGTGGATCAGCAGGAGCTTCAAGTGGACACGTCTGCCTCATGTGGCTGCTGGCCATGCCCCCCTAATCTTGATAATTCTGTACACTTGTACAGTGAGCCCATACGGTGAGTCTGTAGTTCGTTTGCAGGACATTTAGTGTAATTTTTTGCATCTGCGATCCTCAGCTGCCATTTACCCCCCCATTTCTGCTTCCCTAACCCTGCTTGCCTCCCGCTTCCTGGTCCTTCCTCCGCCCGGGCTCCGATTGGCCTCCAAGCCATCCTACCTTGCCATACGACCCTCCCAGGGCAGCCCTCTGCCCGGGCAGCCCCATTGGCGCAGGACCCCGAGGCCAAGGACGGCTCCTACTGTGACGGCTCCAGGTCGTATCTGCAGGTATCAGCAGGAGAAGCAAGAAGCCAACAATAAGCAAGTGGGGGAACGGCAAGGCCAGAAGCAATCACTTCATGCCATACTACCCAACCACTCATCTAACAAAGCATTACCACTGTAAACTCGTTATATCTGTAATATATTTGCATTTGGAAACTCTGTTCTATACATTTGAGTGTTGCATTTAGAAGTGTTCCCAACAGCCTCTCTGTGAATTTAGAAGTGTTCCCAATAGTCACTCTGTGAAAGCTGATTTTAGAAGAGTGCCCAATATACGTGTTGTGAAAAAGTTGAATTTAGAAGTACATTTAGAAGTTGTATTTAGAAATGTGCCTAATAGCCTCTGTGTGAAATATCATAATATTTTAATACCTAGCCGGGTTGAATCGACTAATCTCCCTAACAACCTCTCTGGGCAAAGCTGAGTTAGATACATCCTTAATACCCTCCCTGTACAAAGTTGAGTTATATTCATGCCTAATACCCCCTGTATAAAGTTGAATTGAGAGAAGTGCGCCTATTAGCATACCTAATGGAACCAACTAGTGTCCAGAATAGTCTCTCTGCGCTTAGTTCAATTTTGAAGTGTGCGCGACATCATTGAGGCGATGAAGCGTGCCTAAATATCCTAATTAATCCTTTTAGTATACCCAATAGTATATCTGTGTCATGTAGAATCTAGAACTGTGCCTAATAAGCTAATATCTCCTCTATACAAAGTTGAATCTACAGTTAGACCTAATACCATCCCTGTGTACACTTGATCCGAGAAGTGTACCTAATAGTACCTAAATTCACCTAAAAGCTAGTACCAAGCATGAGTGCACCCACAATCCCACAGTTTGTCGGAAACGACCGCCGTGGACCGCCCCCACGCCTCGATCTGCCATCTCTCCCGTCCCCCCCCTTCCCATATCACCCCACCCCCCTCGCACTCCCTGCCATTCCTCTCTCCAAACACCAAGCCAGAGAGGCACGATGGCGAGCAAACTACCCTAAGACCACTCCGCCCCTGAACCCCATCACCGACCAGCCAACGTTAACCTTGCCTGCTCCCCTCACTATCGTTCCTGGCACACCCCACCCTGCAAGCTTCCACCCGCCGCCTTGACCTCAAACCCCCACCCGACCGCATCCTTTCCCTTCCCTAAAAACTGCACGCCTAGCCCTTGCAAGAACTGAAGCCACATCCCTCTCCCCCTCTCACCCCCCTACCCTCTCTCACACTCAATCGCAGCAAAGAAACTAAAGAGGAAACGTACCTGGTCCTCCACAATCTCTCGCCTCCCCTGTCTCGACCTACCACCTCATTCCCCCACTCACCTCCTTCCCCCGTGGCTTCACCCTTCCTGAAACCCCTCTTCCTTGATTTCTCATCGACTGCAACTGAAACTCCTAACCGCCCACTCCCCGCCTTCGAATTCCCCGAGCCAGACCGGATCATCCTAACACACGCAGCCACCCAATCCCACCCGAAGCCCGTCAATACTTCGACTCGCCCACTATTCCCATCGATCATAACCGACCCTCCCCCTCTCCAGCCTGTACTCTCTCAGCCACCACCCCCATCCGCTCCAGCTCAGAGACCAACCTCGCCTGCCGATGTGAACTGCATCCTATTTAATGCCCGATCCGTAGCAAAAAACAGACATTGCATCTTTGACCTCCTCGCCACTGACAAACCAGACCTGGGTTTCATCCCCGAAACTTGGTTCTCTGACGATTTCGCCCCAATCGCTAATGAAGCCTTCCCCCCTGACTACTCCCCTCATCCCACTGAACCGTCCCTCCAGAGGAGGGGGGGGGGAGTATCATTCGTCTTCAAATCTCTCTTCCACGCCTCAATCATCGACAACCAACCTTCCATTCCTTGCTGCGAATCTCTCCTTGTTAAGCTGTCACTCTCCGCCTCGCTCGCACACAGTTTTCTAATAATCTACAGGCCCCCTGGCTACGATGGGCAATTCGCAAACAACCTCTGCGACTCCATTGCCACCCTTCAACTAAACCATCCCAACCTCACCCTTCTTGGAGACTTCAACATATGGCTCGACATCCCCACCAACCCTATGCCACACTCTCTGGTTGACGGTTTAGACGCTATTAACCTCCAACCCCACATAAATGGCCCGCCTCACTATAAAGGACACACTCTTGATACCATCTTTAACCCCCCCCACCCCTATCATCTGGTCCGATCACTTAATTCTCTCGTTCACTATTCGCTCACCTGACCCCCCCCCCCACCCCTCTTACTCGAATCTGAACCTCTGAGTCTAATCAAATGCTCATCCAGTCTCCACCGCCTACTTGCCAACTCAGTAAACAACCCCTGATGCCTTTGACTCATGGCTCAACGCATCTCTGATGCGGCTCACACCCCCTTGCAAACAATCAACTCGCCGTGGCCTCTTCCCCAAATGGTTCATCCCTGAGTTGAAGACCACTAAACAACTATATAAATACCTAAAACGCAAATGGCAGAAAGACAAAACCCAGGAGAGCAGGGCCATCTTGGTCGACACCTCTATCGGTACAAGGCCAAAATCCGGAAAGCAAAAAAAGCCCACTACAACTCCCGAATCCTAAACTGCAAAAACCAGAGCAAAGAACTTCACAAAATCATCTCTGAATTCACCAAACCGCTTGCACCACAACCGCCCCAACCCCCTTGCAATCACTATGCGACTCACTCTCCCTCCTCTTTTACACACCAGCTCTCGAAAGAACAAATACTCTAACCACCAAACTGGTGCTCTTACACCCACCAGGCAATACTCCCACATCCCCATATCTCTCCTTTCCCAACAGACTCTCTGCGGTCCAAGCAATCGTTATATCAAGACTGGACTATGCAAACCCCCTATACCTCGGAATCCACGCCTACCAACTGAATAAACTCCAAAGGGCACAAAATGCAGTAGCCAAAATGCTACTTGCGCTTGGCCCAAGAGACCACAGCTCCCCAGCCCTTAAGACGCTGCACTGGCTTCCTGTAGCATGAAGGGTGACTTTCAAAACCTTATGCATCTCATCGAGCACTGCATAAAACCGGACCTCAATATCTTCAAGACAACCTAAAACCATATCACCCCCCACGCACCCTAAGATCAAGCTCAGCCGGCCTCCTAGTCATACCTAAGACAAACGCAGTCAGATTAGGCGGATCATCATTCACAGCCTTGGCCCCCCCACCCTATGGAACGCACTCCCACCCCACATCCGCCTAACTGAGGATTTAATGTCTTTCCGCAAACTGCTGAAAACCTGGCTCTTCCCCTAAAACCAACCCAAACCAGACTAACCCAAACAGACTAACAGCATCTCAATGACACAAACCCAACAAACTACCTGATGCGAGAAATTGACAGCTAGTAAACCCATAACATAAACTAAAAGGACAATCGGAAGTATCCGAATAAAATAGATCAAAACAATGAAGTGGTTAATAAGAATAAATCGTACGGAAACAGTAAAGAGACTTTTATAACTCCTGAAATAGACATAATGCATGAGGAGTGATCAAAATGAATGGCGTGGGCGAAATAGTTTGAATAGATGAAGCGTGTGGCCCAGATGAATGCACGAGTGGAAGAACAGATGACTATATAATTTAAATAAATGTACAAATTGAATGAATATCGAAATTGGATGAGTGTATAGAATGGATGATCATGTTGCGCGGTTGCGTGTGTAGAGAGGCTGGGGTGCATGGAGAGGCTGGGCTGCATGGAGAGGACGAATAGATGGAACACGATTACTGCTGTATTAGCGAATGACTATATAAGGCTGATGGGTGCATATTGCTGTTGAGTGCATATTGCTGTAGAGTGTGCAGGGGACCGGGTGTGTGCAGGGGACCGGGTGAATGCGAGGAGCATGTGACTGCGTAGAGCAGTTGAAGGTATGGTGCATACGTGGGGATAAAGCGGACAAATGCCTAGAGCAGAGGAGTTACATAGACCGGATGAGTGCGCAGTACGGATAATCATGTAGAACGGATGAGTGCGGAATGCATGCAGAGCTGATGAGTGATTAGAACGGGTGAGTATGGGGAACTGATTGATGAGCGAAGCAGGATGGATGAGCTGACCAGAAGAACATATAGAATGGAGAGCTGCATAGAACAGACTAGTGTGTAGGGCCGACAAGTACATAGAGCAGTCGAGTGCATATGAGTGAAAGAGCGCATATGAAAAAGAGGTGCGTAGAGGGGGCTGAGTGCGTAGAACAGATGAATGCATAGTGCATGCGTGGGGCAGACTAGAGCGCGAGGGGCGGACTGGAACGCATGAGTGCGTCGAGTGAACCGGAGTGTGTGGAGCAGATTGTGATGCATGGAACGGACTGGAGCACATTGAATCGCGTGACGTATATAGTAAATAGTATGGTTTAGAATGCAGAGAACTCATCATATCACACCACCACGCTTACTCTCCCCTCTACACCATCACTCAACTAGAACTCAGAGATACTATGACACTATTCGGTATAACTGTTCTCATACCGACATCCGCCGCATACTACACATCCCTCTAAGTAAAACACTGCTGGTTACACATCTCCCAGCCAGGCGTTCTCCTCAGGCCTAACGCAGCCACAACTCGGTCTGGATAAAGTCTGCCAGGCCGAACACATACTCCTGATCTCTCAACCACCACACCTACCGCTAAGAAGCAGCTATTACACGAATACCGCACCAGCTGCACACATACCCGGTGGTCACACGCACCTTGAATCTCTCTACTGACCTGAACTTCGGTTCCCAAGGGCGTTCAACCTACCAGCGCCTTCAGACCATACCAATGGTATATAAGGCGCTATATAAATGCAAAATAACAATAACATCAGTGGCGCTTCTGGTGGCTCATAAACCAGTCATGTGTGGTGCTTCTTGTGGGACCTCTGCAACAAGAGAATTGACCACATCAGTAAATGCTTTTGGTGCAGAAAGACTGGGTCTTTTGGCGCAGGCTACAGAAGCCGTTTGAAATAACTTGCGGATGTCCGCCTGCAAGATGCCTTTTATTTGAAGTCTGTTGTGAAGAATTTTAAAGCTGCATCCCTTCATGGGCAGTATAAGAAGATTGTTCAGCAAGTTTCAAGATGCTGTGCAGCAATGACCCAAGGCGCACTAGGCTCTTCAGTGTTGTCCTTTTTTTCTGAGTCTTGCTTGTGTACAGTAGACCGTGCAAGATAGAACCTGGTCTATAGTAGCAGCCGCAGTATGTGTTTGTGTAACATTGAGGTGAATGATAATCCACTCTTTTATATATCCGTGTTTCGGAGTTCAGCAAGTGGTTTTGCAGGAGTTGGCTTTTGGAGGGACATCCACAATCTAGTGTAGTGAATTTCTGTGTGGCCTCAAACTAAATTCATCAAAATCTTCAACGGCAGAGCCCTCTACATGCAGCACTGCTGAACAGTCTTCTCCAAGGCCACCTCAGTGATGTACTCTTCGCTGCAGACCTTGAGCATGCCACAATGAAAAGTACATCTTTAATGGGTTCAGTGTGACCTGAAATTCTTGAGTAGAGCCTTCATGGTTTACAAGCTTCCCCAAGAAACCCCTTCTGTAAAGGGGTTCCAGGTGTTCCTCAATCCCCTGAGCCATCTGCTGTACGTGTTTTGACACTTAAAAACTCCTTCTTTACAGTTCTGTCTCTGTCCTGCCCAGAGGAAATGGTGCCCAATGCTCCTTTTCCCCTTATCCAGCGGGGAAAGCTGAATCTGCTCTTAAGGAGGCATTTTCATGCCCCTGCAACTCCCAAGACTTGTTGTATCAGAAAACAAGCATGGCCGCCTCCTGACTAATGGTCACTAATCTTGAATCTTTGCTTTCAAGGCATCAAGTCTCGATTTGTGAGCCATCTTATCTAGAACTGAAACCTTTCCTCCAGTGACATCCCTGCTCACCTCTGCAGACTCCTGTCTAGTTGCGTTGTGAATGAAACTGTCTGGACTGTCTCTGGTGGTTCCGCTAATCCTTCTGGTTGTCTTCTTTGGACCTAAACTGTTTGCAGGTCCCTATGTGCAGACCTCCTACTTACTTCCACAGGTTAATAGTGTCCCGTCTCCTACCGATTGACTTAACATTGGAAATTTGGGGCTTGGGGGGGGGGGGTTTGGGTTAGGGGGGTGTTATTGGTTTGTACGATGTTTTTGTGCTTCTAAAAAGGTCTAGTTGGACATCTTTGACTTGTGTGATTGTTCTATGGTCCTGTGAGACCATGTTCTACATTTTATAATGATATTTTGAAACATTTTACTGTATATTTTGAAGATTACTAAATGTGCGCATGTGATTTTAACTCCTTAAAGAACATCATTTTAGATACTTTTTGTTTTTTTAATATTTATTTTTCGTTTTTCAACATAAACATACACCAGTCTGATCCCACCTGCCACTCACCCAGCAAAATCTTATGTGCATCAGTAATGCCTATGACATTGGCATAGCCCACAGTTCCACGACAGTATTAATTGTCTGTTGTAATCAAATATTGTACATAAGGATCCCAGACATCGGGTGGGCATGCAGCTGCAAAGTTCGAATAAAAGCAGTCTCCACATCATGGCAATATGCAACATCCTGCAACCACCCCTGCACACTGTGAAGGTGGCCCTTTCCCCAGACCATGGCCACCCTTCTGCGAGCTACCACAAGCAGCAGCCCTGCCAATCACCTCATCCCCCACCGCTTCAAGGTCTTGGTATATTCCAAAAGCGCCATCGCAGGTTCCAGCTCCAATCTTTCCCCAATGATCAAATAGACTTTCTCCAGTACCTCGGCCCAGAAGCCGGACACCTGCAGAAAACACCCCAGTAATCCACCAGGGTGAGTGCCTGAACTGGCAGTTGAACTTGTGCAGAAGACGAATTTTTCCTGCCAATATATCTCTCAGGAGTACAAAAGGACAAACTGAGAGATCAGTTGACCGAAAGCCTGGTTGGTCGCCCACCGGACAGCTGGCTGCAAAAGAAACGTACAAATCACCAATACAAGTAATTGAGAGCAGTTATGCCAGTGCTAACCTGTGTATAAGAGAGGGGTTCCTGTGAAAGTAAGAGTGGTACTGTATTCCGTTACCAACCAGAAGATGGTATTACCCTGAAAACAGTGACGGAAGCGGGAATATCCGAACAAAGATGTCATTTTGCTGTTGCACATAAAACATGAAGCAATCATCTGAGTAGATTCCTTACCAGTAAGGGTAGAGTATGTAGGCAGGAATATGCTCGATGTAGAGATAATTGAGTCATGTAAGGCTCCCCCTGAACCGACGGCACGAAGACGCCTACAAAGTCCAATAAGTGCTCAATGCGGAAGTCTATATTCTGAGCACTTTAGTATCAAGTTCCAAGATTGTTCGGGGTTCTGTGTCAGTGAAGAGCAAAAATGAATCCTAATAGTTGGAAGAACAAAAATCTGAGGACAGTCCGGGTCACAGTAGTTTCTGGCGTTGACAAGGGTAAGACGTTAGGCAAGTACAGGTCGAGGGATGTTCTGTATCAAGATCCAGCAATTCCAACAAGCCAAAAGGGCAAAAGCGAGTGGCAAATCTGGAAAGCAGGCATGGTCTTAATCAAAATCATATGGAGCACGTAACGCAAGATAGCCGCTGAACACAAGCAAATTCAGAAGCACTGTTCCAGTGAATGGGCGGTGCTTTTAAGGAATCGCATGATCCGTTGTTTCGCGGCCCTGCCTTAGCGGTGTACATGACAGATGAACGGGACACCGTCTCCATGGCAACCCCCAGCGCGCACGGAAAACATGCTATGCATTGGAGGACTGCCGCAACCACCCTTCGCATGCAGATGCTTCCCTTTGCCTGCTTTTACTGACAATGGGGAAGAAACAGGTTTGGGAGACTGGTATCAACGCATATGGGAACACTGAGTGCCTTATATGCAAAGACAGATGGTTTCCTGACACTTCAATTGCAATCAAATGTTGCTATTTCAAACTTGAACACATACCAGTCTTTCAGGTCGCCTGCCAACTCACCGGCTGTGTGCATCTCTTTTTTATATATTTTTTAGATGTGGGCATCGCGGCGCTGTTTCTTGTGATGAGCTTAGTTACAAGGGAATGGTTGCATGGTTACATTGTATTGGTGTAAAGCAGTGAGAGTTTTGCGATTCTCAATTCACAACCTGCTGCTCTCGTCCCTTGGTCCGTCCCTCTTTTCCAGTCGTCTTCTCTTAGTCTAGGAAGCCCTGCTTGTACTCGTGTTCCGCCTTGCTCAGAGTGTGTCTTTGGGTTCTGCCTTTTATTTGTATGAGGAGAGCTAATTGGTATCCGGTGTATGCACTAAGTGCTTGACTTTGCCGGACCCGATTAGCGGTACATGTCAGTACGATGTGTGAAAGTTAATGTTGCTACTGTCACCATCTTCCTCATCCGAGTGTTTGTGTAAAAAGGAGGGGCGGGGGGGAGTTGGGACCTCGGAGCATTCTAAAACATGCGATAGGTTGGTTAAACAAAATGGGGTGGAAATGATGCGTCTCATTGTCGGCGGCCTCACCCCCACTCTCCGAAGAGCCCTCATCCAGGTGGCCCTTCAGCACTTGTCCACCCCCAGGGTTTGGCTCCAAAGGCAATGGCGGTGCCTTGGCCACCCACTGAAGATAGACTCGCTCACCTGTTATAGCCACCACCACGGCCACCTGTTGTACCAGGAGGAGGGGCGAGTACAAAGTAGGAACATAATAACTTCCCTGCAATCTTTTTCCAAACCGCACATGTGATCGTGACAATGTTCAGGGCAATAGGGTGATATTTGGGGCACCCCAAGATTCGTTGCACGCAACAGGTCTTGGGCGGCGAGCGCTCTCTCCAGCTGTACATGCACCCGCCAAAAGTGAGTGGTGTACCAGTGCCTGAGGAAGTGTGCCTGCGCTGCCCAGTATTACCATTCCAGATGTGGTAGAGGTAACAACCCCCCTCTCCCCCCATTTGCCAATGGTTGTGTTGTGGCATAAGCCACCCTCACAGGTTTCCCCTCCCAAAGCAGATCAAGGAAGAAGCCACTAGACAAAAACAGGTGGACGTTAAGGAAAAGGTACCGGAATTTAGGGAGCACAATCATTTTCCCAATTGAAATGCGGCCCAACAGTGTGAGCTGTAGTGTCTGCCATCTCGCTACCACCTCCTGGAGATTCCCTATTACCCCCCATAACTGTCACGAAACAGGTCATCCCGACTGTGTGACGGCTCCACACCCAGGTACCGGAACCCGGAAGATTCCAACCTGAGGCTAAACTCGTCCTCGAACGTCACCTCCATAAGGGGAAACACCACAGATTTATTGTGATTGATCATCTGACCCAAGTATTCCTCCAATCTCAGCACCTCTCGCATCACTGGGCTCTGGTTGCTCACCGGGTCATCTATGAAGAGGGCCACATAGTCTGCATACAGAGAGATAATCTGCCTGTGCTGTCCCAGACTCTGCCACCTCTGAATGTGGCGCTCTCGCAGATTCTCCGCCAGTGGCTCCATCGCAAGAACCAAGAATTCTCCTCACCCTGCCCACGTCAGCTGGATGCACCGGGCTGCCTCATAGCAGTGATTTGCAGGATTAATTAGAGCCGATACGCTGGGCTCAACGAGAGACCACCATCTTGGTCAGGCTCTCTAGCACCACCCGAGCATCATTTTAGATCTGAGTTTTCTTTTCCATATTGTGTAACTATCAAAGTATTTTATTTACTTTTAAACCAGTTTGTTTTGTGTGAATTGCCTACACTACCCATGCCCTTCTACCACTTTGTGAGTGGAGTACTAAGAACCACCCTGTAAGCCAAGTATGTAGAATGAAAGATCTCCTGTAAAAGTGCTTAATCCAGTAGCCATTGACCCCAATAGAGCTAATGGGTTTCTTCAATCATTTTCTATGTAACTGTATTTTCATGAATTTTATGTGTAAAGGGTATATGACTTTAATGTGTTGTGATGAATCCCTGTATGTTGTCACTTCTCCCCTATTAGGGAGCCCCTTCCCATGAGGCCAGGGAGTTGAGGCTGCTACCCAATAGTCTCCCCGGGGTGATAGTACTCAGCGGGTGGATCTCATGGGGAGGGAATCCCCCTAAAGGATTAGTGACGACCTGGGGAGAACATGGTATCCCCATAGCTCACTTTACCTTAGGCCCCCTTCCTCACCAACACACACCAGGACCATTCCTATATTTCCTGTATGTTTTTCTTATACCTCCAGTATAGGGAGTACTGAGATGAGGAGGAGTAAGGACTACCCAAATAGTCTTCTTTTTCAATACCAAGACGAGGCAGTTGTTGACTCCTGGGAGACTGATCCATTTAGTACTGTGATATGGAAGAAGCGTGGAGTACTAAGGAGTACCCGCGGAACCATGTGAGCAGTCTAGACAATTTGAGAGTAAGAGCCAGGCCTTCCTGGAGGAACCGCAAGGGCTGGTTCTGTGTACGCGAGAGAAAAGACCAGGACGCCACTGAAGAAGCCGGAAGATCCAGAGTCGTCCCTGATGGGAATGGGGGGCAGCGGGCTGGCGGCAGATGACCGAATATCCCAGGCAGCAGAACCACTTCCTAGAAGAGCCTTAGTGCTGCCGGGCCGGCGCAGACCAAATAGAGCTCATTCGATCCCAATAGCAGACCTGCGGCAACCCGAGTGCCCGAGACAACGCAGATCGAGAGAAGAGGTACACGGGTGGTGGTGGTGGTGGGGGGGGGGGACGGGGACGAGAGGAGGTACTGGCGCTCTGTCCAAACGGTTAATAGATTGGGAAACTGAAGAATACTATTAATATAGGGTCTGGCACCCTGACAAGGTAGACTGTACATGCGAGCCTGGGACCCGTACCCAAAAAGTATCTTTGTTGTTCCCCATGGTCACAGTACCTGGTAGAAGAGTACACCAGGTGGACTTAACCTGCGAGTCTGGGACCCACACACATATAATCTCAATACATGCCATTAGATTACGTTTGTGTTTGTTTATTTTTTGTAATGCGCACCTAACCCAGGGGTAGCAGGGCGCAAGAGCAGCAAGAGGATTGTATAGCTTAGGTTACATAAGGCAAAATGGATGGATTCCAGCTATGGTTACAGACATGGACACATCCGCATCATTGAGAAAGGATACAATAAAACATATTTACAGAAAGTATAATATACAGAATTTACAAGTTGTAGCTAAGCATATAGGGTAGGTGATAAAAGCAAGTACGTTAGTTGTTGTGTTCCTTGATCCAGTGGATAAGATTGGATCTAAATTGTATGTAAGGAATGTCTTCCCTTCGGGGTGGCGGTTGAGAGTTCCAATGTTGTGCTGCTTTGACGGGAAAGCTACTCCCCACACCCCCCCCCCCCCCCCTCCTCGGTCGTAGTGCGTTTGAATCTTGGCACCAGTAGGAGGTTAGAGTTGACCTTTCTGGAGGGGCGGCAGGAAACTTGTCTGGTAAATCTCTGTCAGGTAAAGAGGGGCAGAATGGTGGAGACATTTGTGGATCAAAGCGACCGATTTAAGGAAGATCTTGTCTGTCGTGGAGAGCCAGTTGACAGATCTTCTAATATCTGAAATGTGGGCTTTCTTCGGGAGACTGAGGGCTGCTCTTAAGGCATTATTTTGCAAGATTTGAATTTTGTTTGTGATGTATTTGTTACTGCCTACGTATAGGGCATTACAATAGTCCAACTTGGACAGGATCAAAGCTCTGGCTAGGGTAATGCAATTATTGGAGGAGAGGAAAGGTTTGGCTGCTCTGAGTTTGCAAGTATAGATGTGGCTAAAGCCATAGCGTGTACTTGTTTTTTTAATGTTAGTGTGGAGTCTAGATGGAAGCCAAGGGATTTTACCTCCTTAGCCACAGCAATGATATCATTGTCAATTTCGAATGAGGAATAGTTCTGGCCAAGTTTGTTAAGGTTAGCTGTTGTGCCCAAGATGAGTTCTGTTTTATCATCATTCAGGCATCGACCATGGGAGGCCATCTGTGCCTGGATGATGAGGTACACTCTTGTTTTCAAAGGCCAAATCCTTGTCATAATCCCCCGTCAACAGGATGAGGATCTGGGTATCATCGGCATAGTTTGTGTAGGTGATACCCAGACCGTCAAGATCATCGAAGAGGGGCTCTGTAAAGATGTTGTACAAAGTGGCCAAGACGCAGGAGCCCTGTGCCACACCGCAGGTTATAGGTATTGGGTCCGCAGCTGCTAATGGGGAGAAGACTGGCATTGTTCCGATTGCCTCTTGGGAGAAATGGGCTGCCATCTCTAAATGCTTGCAGAGGATCTCATGGTCGACCAAATCAAATGCTGCTGAGAGATCAAGGAGGAGCAGCAGCAGTTCTGTCTTGCCCTCGTCTCTCAAATCGTCAATTTGTGCTTTAAGGTCTACAAGCGCGGTCTCGGTTCCATGTTGGGGTCTGAAACCTGACTGTCGGACTCCGAGGAGGTTGTTGTGTTCAACGTAGTGTTGAATTTGTAGGTATGCTATTTTATCAAGGATTTTAAGTAGGAATGGCACAGTGGTGTTAGGATGGTAGTTGGTGGGGATGGAGGGATCTAAATTTAGTTTTTTGAGGAGTGGGAGGACCCAGGATTGTTTCATGTTATTGGGTATGATACCTGAGGTGAAGGATGCATTTATAAGTTTGGTAATGAAAGGGGAGAGTTCACGAGCTGCATCTTTTATGAGTTGCGCTGGGCATAAGTCACCATGGCAGTTTGAAGGTTTAAGAGTAAGGATGACTTTTTCAACCTCTATGGTGGATACTTCGCGAAAGTTAAAGTGGGGGATGGCTTCATAGGGTGGAGTCAAGATTGGTAAAGGTGCTGTTGTATTAATGTTGCCAGATTTCGAGGTGGTAAGAAAAGTGTCTTTTTTTTGTTATTGATTTTAGTTTGTAAGGTTATAATTTTATTGGCCAGAGCATTTTGTCCTTGAGGCAGGAGTCTGGAGTTTGGATAGGGGATTCTAACTCTTTCAGAATAGCAAAAAGCTCTTTGGTATTGGACTTGGCTTGGGAGATGCGGAGGTTGCAGGAAGTTTGTTTAGCAAGGATAATTTCTTTTTTTATAGAGGGTAGCTTGTTTGCTCAAGTTGTTCTTATTGGTCTTAGATGGATCTAGTCTCCTTATTTTTTCACAACGACTTTTCTCTTGTCTAATTGCTTTTAGGTGTGGAGTGAACCAGGTATTCACGTGTTTGCGAGGTTTGCTCTTTATCATTTTTAATGGTGCTATGACATCAAGGGATGATAACATCACTTTGTTGTAAATATCTACCATAGTGAAAGGATCAGTGTGGTCTGCGATAGAGTTGAGAGTGGGTGATATCAAAGGGAAGAGGTTTTCTGGAGTAATATGTCTTGTTTCTGGTGGGGACTGCTGGTGATATACTGTTGATAAGCAATGGAGCTGATGCCTCTAGTGAGAACATAATCAGATGATGGTCAGACCAGGACTGGGGCATTATGGATTTGACCGTAATTGGGCAGTTGTGCTCGGCAATCCAGTCAAGGGTTCTGCCTTTGGTGTGGGTGGGAGCTGTGATCTTTTGGGTAAAACCTAATTCTTCTGAGGAGTTGTTGATTAAGTTTGCATTAGAATCTAGAGGGTCACTGAAGCCAAGGTTAAAATCTCCTAGTATGATGCTTTGAGAGGAGTTTTTAAGGTTGTTGGACTGGATGTTGGTTAGGTCCTCTTCGAAAGATCCTAGAGGGCTTGGAGGTCGGTATATAAGGTGGATGGATACTGACTGCGTGTTGGATATGCCTAACTTGGCCGTTAGAAATTCACAAGAGTCAGTGTTGTGGGGTGGAGAGAGTCTGTCTAAGGTTAGTTTTAGCTATTCTGGCGAGGCCTCCACCTTGTGAGGTGGTAGGATCTAGTCTTGGGAAGGTGTAGTAATCTGGGATGGCTAACATAATTGCTGGACCAGCTGCGGGGTGGAGCCAGGATTCAGTGATCGCTAGGAAGTCCATATTTTCTTTTTGTAATAGATCGGATATGTCTGTTGCATGGGCAACCATAGAGCAGGCATTTATAAGAACACCCTTAATCCCAGACTGTGCTGGTTGGGGCACAGAAGGCTGTACCTTGAGATTGCATTTCGGGGCAGAAATGGGCTCTCAGAAAAGTCTGCTGGGGTGCTGTGAATGACTAGTTTTGCAAGGGCTAGTAGTAGCAGCATTACTTGATGCTTATTTAGGTAGAGGGTTGTACAGTCTTGGGAGTCTCGCGCGTATTTTGAGGTTCCTCTGTAATAGGGTACAAGGTCTAGAGATCATGTCAATCTGCTTAGGGAGATTGTGTGCGGACGCTAGTGGAGGTGTGTAGTGTAACATAGTGAAGTCTTGCAGGGTGATTATGTGGAGGAGTGTCCTTAGTAGGACCATGTAGAATGGTGGGAGGTACATATCATGTGCGTAGGGCTGGTTGCAGGGTGGACCAGGGATAGATGTGCTGTGTGGGTAGCTATGAAGGCAAGGTTCATAAATGGGACCACAGGGCTATAATTCGGCAGCTGAGCATGTGACACAAATAATAAGTTGAACATTGTAAAGCTACTGTCTATTTACAAGCAAGGCAGCGTAGATCTAGCAGGACTAGCATAGTACATATGCAAAGGACCTATGGCTAAACAGTAGGTTGGATGCGCATATGGCGTAAATAAACTGGTATGAGGCTAGTATGCTAGGTAACACAATGGGGGGCATACAATCATAGGCATTATTACTTGAATAGTGCTGGGTTAAATACAGTATAGCGTGCTAGTAGCTGTAGAACTATTTGCAAACACAGTGCACAGTGCATTGGTTGTTCACCTAGCATTGATTGTGGTTCAGATGGCAATGCACTAACAGGCTGAATACAGCTATCAAATTACGATGTAGTGACAGGCTAAATGCAACTATCAACTGGCAGAGCACTAACTGGCTAAATGCAGCGATCAGGTGGCAATTCAGCTATCAAATGACAGTGTAAATGCAGCTAACTACTGGCAGCATTATGCATGTGCAACTGTAAGGCAATACAATAGGTATAACTGACAGAAGGTGATGCAGCAGGTGGCTGAGTATAGATAACATGTGGCATAACTTGGGAGCAATTAACAAATGGTACTACAGGTGGGGGACAAGTTGTAGTGCAGTTACAGGCAGACGGTGTAGGGGAGGATAGGTCAATGGGACCCCCCGCTCCCCCCTCCCACTACATCTCCTACCCTGGTGAACACTGATGACTCGTCGGCAGCCCACCGGCCCCTGGGCCCAGGCGGCAGGGTGGCTGCAGACCGACACGTGAGGCTGCACCACCACGTTATGTGGCAGAGCACAGACGTCATCTTGTACTAAGCCAACTCCATTTTGTTAAAAACGTTTAGATCTAACCCAGGGAGAGCTAGCGTACACACTGAAAGCTGCAGCTTGACCCCCACTCGACCGCGCTCACAGAGGCCCACACTTCCCCCCCCACTCCCCACCGCATGGCAGATCCGCTGAGGACTCGTTCTCATGAGCTACCAGACACAAACAAACAACAAAATAAAACACTGTAGCTGTTAACCTTCCGCAGTACATCATTGCCCCAGCCATGAACGGGAACATTAGGAAGTAACTGAAACCAGCCCAAAACCTGCATGCCCTGACCCTGTACCAAGCCCCCAGCGTTCGACTGTGTGGCGCCCCACACCCCTGCTTACCCCGAGAACTCTTGTAATGTGTATAAACCGTTTATGTAATATATGCTGTGTTGACTAACGTTCGCTGCTAATGTGAAGAAGAATGGGTAAAGAGTAATATGCAACAGATATTGTTTATAATGTGAAAATGTACAAAGACTGGCTAACTGATGACAATAACCTGCGTTGCCCTCTTTACACATACACCTGCCTAACACTACCTCATGTTCGTATGTCAACTATTGATGTGAAATGTTGTGCTAAAAGGTATGGTCCCCAGTTAGTATCCCTTCTAATGCAAATGTATAAAAATCATCCTAGAGAGTCCACATGTTGTTCGCCCCTCACCCAAGGGACAGGGCACTGCTTTGTGCAGGGTGCCGTGCACTGAGCTGCAAGGCCATCTCCTCCTCCCCCCGCCCAGGCCCTCCAGATATGGATGGTGTTCGAACAGCACAGCCTCGCCTCCCCTCCCGACCCTGATGGACCCATTTCAAGCATCCGCCTCCCCATGTCAGAGGCCGCAACAGCCTGACTCCATGACTTACGAGCTACCTGGTCATAAATCCCACCGTCTCTTAGGCACCAGTTACATGCTCCCCACGGGGCAGTGGTATCTCCGCCGAGCCCAAGTTAATGGCCCTCAAAAGGGGGGTGCCCATCCTTGTACTAACAGATCGTAATACCATCCCTCACTGTATCTAACGAGACAGGGTGATCGAGTAACCCCTCCCATGCTCCTGACTATGCACATGGGACTAGCCTGTTTGTACCTAAGGTATCTCTATAACTGATGTATTGGGACACTTCCTATTGCATATCAATGTTCCTGCCTGCCTATTGATCTAAGGTCAGTGCTACAAGAGTTATAAGCCAACGGAAGCATGAAGTGTAACGAATGGGTGTGAATGTGTGGCCACAAGGGCAAATGTCAGTTTAGTTACCAATCTTCACTACAAGGCATGTCTGGCCCGGCACTCCACCCTGATGAGCCCAGCTGACCTTCCAACCCCACATGGCGCTGCACCAACGTCCACCAATCCTGAAGGAGCAACTGTCCGCAATGTATACCCCCTAGACATCACCACCCAATCCCCACGATTATGTGGCCCCTATAGCTTGTGTCACCCATGACGTTGTTCTGTAAATAAGTAGGCCTGTTTTTGCTATTGTCAGACAGAGCGCGCTCAGAGTTTGCAGAGTCCTTTTGTATGCCCTATATTGATTTAGATAAAAACCCTTTTGAGCTCACCCGCCCTTGGTCTCATTCCCTCCTGAGGTGTGTCCTTCATTGCCTCTCAATAAGGAGTGTGCGTTTCTGGGGATGCTTACATTCAACAGTGTTAACATATGCAGGATTGTTTAGCTGGGTAGGCCTGGGCAGAATAAGTATGTGTAAGCAGAGTGCCTTTATGAGTTGGTTTGGGACTAGGATCAATTGCACAAGAGGGCTGAGGCAGTGTTACTGACCCCTGACAGCTGCGACACTTGGGATAGATTTAAGGTAGCCTATGCAGCGCTAAATGGTGCTTATGGGGGCTAAAGCAACATTCGGGTGGAGAGGTGGATAAGGCTAAATGATCACAACTAGCAGTACATCAGATCTAGGTAAAGCTGAGTTCAGTCATATGTAAAGGTGTATGCTACATATAGGGCTCAATGATGGTGTAATGGCAATAACGACAATCCCGTAATAACAAATATATAGGTAAGTCACGAGTAGGGGCTTATGGGCCGCCAGGTCATGAGATGACTTCACACTTTAGACAAGGTTGCAGCTGGCCATCCATAGGCTCAACAATAACAAGGGTGTGGGGCCAACACAGCTATTTAGAGTCTGGTCCGTAGGTGAAAGTTGTGCAAGCCGTGAGGCGCATGGGTTTGGGTCACAGTACCTTATGAAAGCGACATCAAGACTTGAGGGTGCAAGGTTTCTGGCAGGAGACAGGGTTAGGTAAGGGCAGGGTGGGACAGTGTTTAGCCTTAGCTCATGGCCTTCGAGAAATGGCCGGCTCGCGCCTCCCGGCAGACGATTGGCTGCCTTCTAGGCAGTATGAGCCAATAGCAGTGCTTGGTGGACCAGGGTAGGGGAGATGCATGGAATGGAGCCTATTCCGACTGGGCATCCATCTTGGATTAATTAAACACCAGATTAATTGTGCATTAAGGGAGCCTCCTTGTTTCCCATTGTCATAATACCTGGCAAGAGAGTATAACATGTGGACTATATATAAAAATGTTGAAGTGAGAGTCTGGGACCCACACCAGCTCAGTGCAGCCTTACATGATCTTCATAGTCACAGTACCTGACAGAGAGGAGGGTCAGTTTGACTGTGAGTCCAAGACCGAAAGCAAGTGGAAGGAAAGTATTACCCTCCACAGTCTCTCTGCCTTGAGAGAAGTCTAGTAAAGACCAGGGGAAGGGAGTCATTACCCCTGATGTTTGTGAACATTGCGAGCGAAGCCAACAGAAGGGAAACATTCCACTGGCAGCATGAGAGATCCAAGAGTAACCAGGGGATTGGAATCATCCCCCCTAGTGTTTGTGAACATTGTGAAGAAAAACCAAGGTAAGGAAGTCGCTCTCTTGGCACTGAGAAACCTAAGGAATGCAGAAGAAAAAAGCCCCCCCTCCTTACTCTGAAGTTACAAGACGTTATTTTCTATGTGCTTTGATGGAGAGCCATTCCAAGGAATAACTTTTAATTTATACCCTGGAAGAAGAATCCTTCCTCTTTCTTGCAAATTAGCTCAGTAGCATTAGGATTACCCCTTCGGTTCTTAGTTGATTAAGACCGTAAGTGTGTTTTTACATGACTGTGTGGGGGAGGAGGGGGGGGCTACCGGCTCTCTCTCAGTAGAGAGCCGGTAGCCCCCCTCCTCCCCGGATGAGATTGGATCCTTCCACGCCATAATCTCTAGGGCATTGGAGCTGTTTCAACTCAACCCCGAGGAAAAGGAGGGTTCCCTTTATCAGCGACGAGATGCCAAGAGGAAGACCATGCTCTCGGTCCCGCTGTTGGATGACATTTGGGACGAAGGGCTGTCCCTCCTGAAGAACCCATCCTCGACACTGGCGAAGAGAGACCGGTACGAGAAGAAATACCGGGTTCCAGACTCTGCACCGATGTGCCTCAGAGCGCAGCCGTCCCCGGACTCAGTGGTCTCTGTAGCGGCCAGGAAGAAATCTGCAGGTTCTGCGGCATCGACTTCCACTTCCCCACTGGATGGCGAGGGAAAGAAGCTAGTCGCCATGGGACGACCGGTCATCTCGTCGGCAGCGATGACCATTAAGGCGGCCAACGCTCTCGCTATCGTGGCCCACTACGATAGGGAGCTGTGGCTTAAAATCGCCCCTCTCCTGGACTTCCAGACAAGAGGGTGGAGGCCCTTGAAATCCTACAAGAAGGCAAGGTGGCTTCGGATCATGCCATCATGGTGGCCACGGACATCGCTGACACCGGGTTCCGCCAGATGAGCAACGGCGTTTGCCTTCGCCGGCGTGATTGCCTCAGGGCCAGCAGCTTCCATCAGGACGTCCATGCGAGGGTATTAGACATGCCCTTCGACGGGGACAACTTTTTCGGCAAGACGGTGGACGAGTCACTGCAGGCCATCAAGGCAGACAGAAGGCCCGTGCCTTGGGCGAACGACGGCCGTCCTTTCAGTCCTCTGGAGGCAAGTCACAGGATCCAAAGGATTCTGTGGCAGCTCTTCTTCGTACCGTCAAGCAGCCCGTTCTTTGGCTGCTTGACGGTATGCAGCAAAGCCAGAGGAAATGGTCGTCGCCGAGAGGCCCAAGGTGGTATGGCCTCGGCGAAGCAGGACAGAACCGGCCGTGACATCGGGCCCCCACCCGAGCACCCCTGGTGGGAGGCCGGCTGGCCAACTTCATCGGAATGTGGAAGTCAATCTCCACCGTTGGGTGCTGGATGCCCTGGCCCACGGACACACCCTGGAGTTCCAAAGGAAGTGTCCCCATTTTCCACATGTGGCCAGGAAAGAAAACCATGTTCCACAACTGCTTCTAGAGGTTCTAGAGGTACGAGCGATGCTGAAAAAGAGCGCGATAGAACTCGTCCCGAAGAGGCTCCGCAGTACTTCCTCGTCCGAAAGAAGACCAGCGGTTGGCGACCCATTCTAGATCTCCGCCCCCTCAACAAATAAACAAATACATAAAATCCCTGAAGTTCCAGATGGTCACCCTTCACGTGCTGGGACAGCTGGAGGAAGGAGATTTCCTGTCGTTGCTGGACTTGGAGGATGCTTATTTCCACATCCCCATACACAAGGGGCATCGCAAATTTCTGCGATTCGTGCTCCAAGGGCAGCACTATCAATTCAAGGCCCTTCCCTTCGGTTTGAAGTCGGCCCCAAGGGTCTTCACCAAGTGCCTGGCACCGGTGGCTGCACCTGCAGAGGATCCACATCTACCCCTATCTGGACGAATGGCTCATCCAAGCAAAGTCAAGGGAACTCTCTGTCGAACACACAGCGAGAACCGTCCGCCTGGTCATGGAACTGGGGTTCTCTAAACTATGCGAAGTCCTTCTTGGTGCCATCACAGGATGCTCGGTTCCTGGGAGCCAGACTCAACACGGAGGCGCGCCTGGCTTCACCGTCGGAGAACAGGATAAAAGCCATCCTGGGCAAGGTATAACGGCTGTTGACCATGGAAGTTGCCATGGTGAGGTCCAAGTCCCGGCTCGGCATGATGTCATCATGCATCTACCTCGTTCGGCTGTGGATGCGGCCGCTGCAGGAGTTCCTCGGCACCCGTTGGATGCAAGTGGCGGGAAGCTTCGAGG
Source organism: Ambystoma mexicanum (assembly GCF_040938575.1). Taxonomy (NCBI): domain Eukaryota; kingdom Metazoa; phylum Chordata; class Amphibia; order Caudata; family Ambystomatidae; genus Ambystoma; species Ambystoma mexicanum. The sequence continues at coordinate 28,618,097 of NC_090940.1, read as the reverse complement.
ACAAGATCGCCCTCAACGAGACATTCTGTTGAGCGATTCGGTGGTGGGGCATCCGCGACCAGCACAGACTTTCAAACCCCAGCGCATCAGGATGGGGCGCACATAGCGGAAATCTCCACGCAAGATGCCTTTGGCTCCCAGAGAAGTCGTTGCACATCGATGTCCTGGAGCGCCGAGCCGTGTTTTGGGCACTCGAGTTTTTCCTTCCGTCTCTCAAGGGCAAGGTGGTGCGGGTCTTCACTGACAACACCACCACGATGTTCGACATTCGGAAGCGGGGGGGCACCAGATCCCCAGCCTTCTCCAAGGAAGCGCAGGACCTATGGCACTGGGCTGTCGCCCAGTGGATATTCCTGGTACCCTTTCATCTGGCTGGAGTGAAGAACACTCTCACTCAGCAGGGAGCTGCACTCTTGCCACGAGTGGGAGCTTCGGCAGGATCAGGTGCACCTACTGTTTCGACAATGGGGCAATCCCCAGAGTGCCGGAGGTTCGCCAGCAGGTTTCCCCAGCCGGGGAGCATGGGGGGGGGGGGGTGCGTTCTCCTTCCCCTTGGATGGTCGGCTACTCTATGCGTTTCCACCGTTGCGGTTGCTTCTGCGACTCATCAGTCAACTCAGACGGTCCCGGTGCAGGATGATCCTTGTCGCACCGGCGTGGCCAAGGCAGATATAGTACCCGGACCTGGACTTGTCAGCGCCCCCTCCAGTCAAGCTTCCAGCGCTCTCCTGTAAGCCTCTGTACTTGACATTCCACGGAACGAGGGTCGTGCTGAGGACGCACCCCTCCTTCATGCCCAATGTGCTTCGGATTTCCATCTCAACGAGCCCTTGGTGTTACCCGTTTTCTTCCCGTCGCCTTCGTCGCCGGCTGCGAGGACTTTGCACTCGCTGGATGTGGCTAGAGCGCTGAAGGTCTACGTGGACCACATGAAGCGTTTTCGGAAGACATCACAGCTGTTTGTGAACTTTGGCCCTGTGAACCAAGGGAAGGCCCTCTCCAAGGCTTCATTTCCAGGTGGCTCTCCGGCTGCATCACGCACTGTCATCGGTTGGCAAACCGACCGCTGCCTGGCCGTCCGAGAGCCCATTCGACCAGAGAGATCACTGCAACTACAGCGTTCCTGTCTGATGTGCCCCTGCTGGACATCTGCAGGGCTGATACATGGAGGTCGATGCACACCTTCATGAAATTCTACTGCGTCGATCGGGATTCCAGGGAGGAGTCCAGAGTCGGCCAAGCAGTGCTGTGCAACCCGTTGCTTGAAGGTGAGCCTGGTGAGGAGGTAAAAGATGCTTAATGTTGAGTTGTTGAAATGCTTAATGTTGGGCCTTGCCACCTCCCGTGGTTGCATGTGTGTACTGGTATGTATTCTTTATTCATGAGCATGTGAATCCATGCCAGACCCCAAGCTGGAGAAGGAACATGTTACTTACCTGTAACTGTTGTTCTTCAGCATGGGTGTGGAATGGATTCACATGCGAACCCTTCCGCCTACCTCTCTGCAGCTCTTCTCTTGGTCCTACTGCCACTTTACGTGCTACCAAATCTGAAGACGGCTGCCAGAGAAGGGGCTTGGGTAGAGGGCAGTTATTGGCTGGGGGCAGTATGACCCAGAGACCAGTGATTGGTTATTGGGAGAAAGACAGTTCAGAAATGAAACTGATTTTTTTTTTTTCTTTCTCCGAGGATTCCCAGCCTCATGACAGGGAATATTCATGAGCATGTGAATCCATGCCAGAGCCATGCAGGAGAACAACAGTTACAGGTAAGTAACTTGGTCTTTGGTGATCCTATCTTAAGGAGTTTTGCCATGGATTCTAGAAACATCATTCTTAACGATGTTGATAAGCCAAGGGAATATGAATCCAGGAAGGCGCTTAAAAATAAAATCTTAGCCTGGCTTAATCAAAGAGTGTGCTGTAACTGTGTTAGAACTCAAGACCCGAGAGTCCTTTGGAGGATACAGATTGATGACTGGTGCTCCCTTGATAACACAGATTGTATTGTTATTGGATGTGGGCCAAGTAGTTTTCCCTGTTCTTGAACAAAAACACAAACCTGCAGAACATGTCCTCCTTTACCAAGCTAAGAATGATTGTGAACTGATTTTTTTCATGGTTATGTATGCCTTGGTACCTTTTCTTTTCCAATGTTTTTCATATGCTTGATTATTGTATGTACTTTTTTGTTTTTGTATTTCTGCTTTCTCTGTTTTTGTCAGTGCACTGAGGCCTATGGGCGTGCTGCGCTACATAAGAAATAAACTAAACTGTGACCCATTTACTCTTGAAACGACCTCCTGACAGAATCATTGGTTTGTTTGAGGCAGGGAAACCCCTCTTAGAAATGAGGATAGGTAGGGTTTTCCTTTACTTTTCGTTTAAATAGAAGTGTATAACCATAAACAAGCCACCTGTGTCGGTCTCCTACTGCTACACCCTTACAGTGTCTAAATGTTTGAAGACCTATTTCAGAGATGCTGCAATAGTTTGAATTGATTACCAACTTTTTTGTCTGTTACACATGAAATAATCCTGTTTGCTGAGCAGTTTTAATCAGTCAGATAATTTTATCTTGCAGTGTATCTTGTGTAAGAATTGTATATTTATTTTAAAATTCAATTTGTCAAGCCATGCAGTGCTTGGAGATTCTTTTTTTATCCTTAGTAATCAAGCTGGCTGCTGTAGTTTTCTTGTTCCTCTGAATTAGTGTAACATAGCATTTATAATCCATTGATGGTTATTGTGTGTACAGAAGCTCTGAATACCATAGTAGTTGCCAGTGCTTGTATAGTTGGCATCATAGATCAAAGTAGTTTACCTGGGTGCTCTTTTGTTTTTAAACTGTGGCCAATTAGTGAATGTCTCACTTGTGAAGAATCCCACTAAATGTTTTTTCCATTTGCAGATAAACACAAGGACAGAAAGGTGCCAAGATGGTGTTGGCTGACCTCGGGAGGAAGATCACCTCCGCCCTACGTTCCTTGAGCAATGCCACCATTATCAATGAAGAGGTACGTAGAATTGGTGATGAGTGCTTTTATGTTCTGCAGTGTTTTATTAAATGCTTTGATAAGGGGCATTGCTTAGTATCTTACAACCACACTTTGTTTGAACCCCATTTTTTGGAAACTCTTGTATTGGAAAGAGCACATAATGCAGAGTACAACAAAGGCCTCAACTGCCCTCGAGTAGGCCTCCGATTTCCCTCTTGCAGTGTACTACTGAGCCCTAAAACTGCTGTTATGTGACGCTCTTCTGAGTCTTTCACTGGCCTTGTGCAGCGTACCACTATGACCTTAGACTGGCCTTGTGATGAGCAACACTAAGGGCTCAGTATGGGGAGGACTGTTAACCCACTTCAGTATGCCTTTTGGTTGGTTCATTCCCTTCTTCTTGGGCCTGGAACTGCAGTGTATTGTCTGCTTTTATACATGTTGAGTTGTGCCTGGCATAAGGGCTACATCTTGACATTGGGGCGTGGAAAATATAGTTCTGAGGATTCGAAGTCAACTTTTGGGATTTGGACAGTGGGGGGGAAAAAAACAGTAACTCAATGGTGACACACAAGTCGAATAACATTGCCTTTCATTTTCCAGTATATATTTTGAAACATTCAGGAAATAAAACCAAAGTTACCATAAACTAGACTCAACTACTGGGTTTCAGATCCATGGGAGTAAGATGCTAGTGTGGGGGGCGGGGGGGGCGAGGGGAGGGGGCAGAATGAAAGGTGCATGGACAATAGCGCTGAGCACAATGAAAAAGGTGCTTAAAATGTCAACTTGAAATCCTACCTCCCTCACCCGCATCATTATCCAAGCAGGACCTCTTGCTGCAAATGCTGCCTTCCATCTTGGATAACTAACTCATTGTTCCACAGCCTTCGCCCAACTTGCTTCCTCCAATAGTCAGGATTGTCATCATATTTTGCTTACCAAATCCTAAACTCCAACCTAAGGGAGCCAAAATGCCCACTTTGGACTGTGGCCGGTTTTGAGGCAGAGAATAGTGTTGTAACAAATACAAGACTCTGAAGAGAGTTGGATCTCTGTACTAAGTGCAAGCGACACCACTTTCTCCTAACCTCCTGCCAGGTTCACTATTGGACAGCAATATTGTTCTGGTCTACTCGCAGAGCATCTAGGGACCAATTCCAGTGACCCTTCTAGGAATTATCAAGATTACATTTATAAGTTCCCTACATAGTTTTATCAGTAAAATATAAAAAAGCATTTACACTTGTAACCTAGTGCCTTTTTTGTACTTGTAAATAGAAATGCAAAGAATGATTTTTCAAAATTTTTTCTATGTATTATTCTCTTCAAGAGATGAGCATTAAAAATAAAATAGTCCAACAAGCTGTCCACTATAGTGGCAATAATATAGCTGAATAAAGTCTTAGTATCTTTCTCTTCTCTGTTTACTTCCATAAAGCAATAGCATACTACAACACATCAAAAATGTGTATAGCCATCTAAAATCTGGCACAGTACAACTGAACACTATACTCGCTGTTGTGTTGTCAGGATTGATGAACCGGTAGAGGGTCGAGGTTCTACTAACCTCTGTACCCATTACATGGAAAGTACTAAAAACCCTCTAGCGAAAGTGATGTCTACTAAAGGAAGTTGCTTAAAAGCAATCTAAAGCTATGGATTAAAAATACTGGTAAACTATTTTAAATCTACCTGTTTTGATTCCTCTTTTCCATCCAAAATGTGCGTTTGATGGATTGTCTTCTCCCAGCTGTAGAAATCGGAGGGGAGCAAAGGTCTTGATGTGCTATGCCCAAATATAATTTCACAATGGAACTCTGTGTCTCAGGAACACAAATGACAGTTTGAAGGCCTACTTTACAAAAATACATCAAGATCTCTTGTGTGGATGTAGAGCCAGTGGAAGACAAAGGTTGTAAAAAAGGCTCGGCCTCCAAAATATAGAAGCAGGCAACAAAATTTGAATTTGCCAATTTTTCCAAGTGTCAATTTTTAGGCCTTTAAGCCGATTTTAATCTTCCATGTGGAGTGTATTAGAACAGCTGCTTGCGTTTTCTTACCCAAGTAGTCCAGGCTTGTGGTTCATATCTTACAACCTGCTCACCAGGATCCCTGGTATTCTGTGACTGCTCTGTGGTTCAGCTTGCCTCATACTCTGGAGCTAACTTTATCCAAACCCCACCCATTTCCTTGATAGGCAATCGCAACTAGTGGGTGTGGGTGTCTTCATCTCTAGTTTTAATCTTTGATCCTGCCAATAGCTTTGTTTCCCATAGACTTTGCATTAGTGCGTTTGTCACTCGTTAGTTTTTTTATGAAGTCAAGTCCAGTCTGGGACAAGATTTTAGAAAGTTCATCTTTACTGAACAGGTTTACATCCCTTAGGTTTAGCCTGAACTACCCAAAGGTTTGGTAGCAATAGCTGAGCAGCCAGGCTTCGTCTAGGAGGGAGAAGGGCTGTGAAGAGGCACACAGAACTCAGACCAACTTGTATAACTTTAGTTAATCCCTGCTTAGCCACTCCTGGGAAGTGCATCCCTATCCTAAGTGAGTCTCACAAAGTGAAGGGGGGACACTGGGGTTCCAGTGAACAAGGGCGGAGGGAGAAAAGGCAGTTAAAGGCATGGTCTAGTAAAAAATTTAAAAAAATAGGCAACATCAAAAAAATACTAGCATTCTCTTTTTTAAAACTTCCTATGTAAAATTTTGAGCTATTCAAGCTCAAAATTCGCAAAAGCAAGCACATTGTGAAATGGATGCCCTCCTGTGCTGGCTTTTGCGGCACTAATGAAGGAAAAGCCAGCCAGCTGTAGTAAACAAAAGCTACCGCTGGGTGGCTTTCCCTTCATTAGTGCTGTACGCAGAGGACGGGGACCGGAGACCAGAGCAGGAAAGCTGCAGCTGAATCTCGGTGAGTGCTATTTATTTAAAAAAAAAAAAAATAAGCACTAGCTGCGTTTTTTTTTTTTTTCCTAGGTTTTCCGGGTTGAAGCTTTAAAAACGTTGTATTTATGTTTGCGGTCGCTTTTGAAGCGACCGCAAACATAAATACAACGTTATTGTGTTGGAAAACGCTGCAGTTTTTCTTTCCAAGTTTCTCAGGCTCCTCCGGCTCGGAGGAGCCTGAGAAACTCAGAAAGAAAAACCGCAGCGTTTTCCAACACAACCGCATTGTGTTTTTGCCTGCTGTGGCTTTCACTTTGGGTCTCCGGTGCTCAACGGAGCACCGGAGACCCAAAGTGAAAGCCACAGCAGGCAGAAGCACAACGCGGTTGTGTTTACATGCCACGTAGTATTTCTACCTACAGCTGATTTCCCATTTGGGGCTCTCGGGCTCCCCGTGGGGAGCCCGAGAGCCCCAAATGGGAAAGCAGATTCAGGCAGAAACACAACGCGGTTGTGTTGGAAAACGCTGCGTTTTTTCTTTCTGAGTTTCTCAGGCTCCTCCGAGCCGGAGGAGCCTGAGAAACTTGGAAAGAAAAACCGCAGCGTTTTCCAACACAATAACGTTGTATTTATGTTTGCGGTCGCTTCAAAAGCGACCACAAACATAAATACGTTTTTAAAGCTGCGGTTTTATTTCTAAGTTTTCCGGGCCCCTCCAGCCCGGAAAACGTAGAAAAAAAAAAAACCACAGCTAGTGCTTATTTTTTTTTTAAAATAAATAGCACTTCCCGAGATTCAGCTGCAGCTTTCCTGCTCTGGTCTCCGGTCCCCGTCCTCTGCGTACAGCACTAATGAAGGGAAAGCCACCCAGCGGTAGCTTTTGTTTACTACAGCTGGCTGGCTTTTCCTTCATTAGTGCCGCAAAAGCCAGCACAGGAGGGCATCCATTTCACAAAATGGATGCGCCCATGTGCTTGCTTTTGCGAATTTTGAGCTTGAATAGCTCAAAATTTTACATAGGAAGTTTTAAAAAAGAGAAGGCTAGTATTTTTTTTTTTTTTTTGTTGCCCATCTATTTTTTAAATAACATTTTTTACTAGACCATGCCTTTAAGCAGTGGACAAGGCAGTCTATGAAGAGGTCTTCAAGTTTACAGGTGAGTGTCGGTTGGGTTTCTTTGGGTAAAGAGCACAGAGGGTTGTCCACCCAAATGTGACTCAATGTAGGCCTGGGAGGGGTTGCAAGTAACCGCTCAACTGCAACAGAAGATAACCACAAGACTTATCCTTGGCCCCAAACCCAGGGATTGCATCGCTCCAGCTTTGAAATCCCTCCACTGGCTCCCCGTGGCTTCTAGGATCAAGTTAAAGACCCTCTGCGTAGTCCACAAGGCTTTCTGGAGCCGAGGCCCGCACTAAAAAAAAGAGCATCTAAATCCAAGCGACCCGGCCAATTGCAGACCTATCACAAATGTGCCATACTTGTTGAAGCTCATAGATAAAGTTACAGGCATTCAGTATGTCTCTTTTGTAGAACAGAGGGAATCCTGGCCAAAGGCCAATCTGATTTTAGGAAAAAGCATGGAACTGAAACAGCACTGGTAGATGTTAAGTCGTATATAGCCAACATAATAAAGGTGGTATGGCCATGCTGTTACTGCTAGACCTATCTGCCACCTTTGACTTGGTGAACCATGACAGTAATGGCAGATAGGCTAGTTAAGGTAGGCAATTGTTCAGTACCAGCTGGTCTTTGCTGCCATTAAAAAGTGGATGACAGAGAACTCACTCGCACTGAACGACAGGAAGACCGAAATCCTGATTCTGGACACAGATGCAAAGCTGAAAAAGTTGGATGCCCAATACAATGTGTTCTCGATTGGAGGCGTTGCGAGACCGCCCTCCGACCACGTGTAAACTCTGGAGGTCATTTTTGACCCATATCTGAACTTCAAAAAACATGTGTCCCACCTAAGCTCCACCTGTGCCTATATAACCCATTTCCTCTGGCAGATAGGTCCATACTTGTCAGAGGGAAACGGAGCATTAATTGCAGCAGCCACTATCAACACTAGACTTAACTATTGTAACGTGCTGTTGGTCGAACTTCACAAAATAATGTAAATGGACTTCTGACCATCCAGAATGGTGCCGTCAGAGCAGTATGCGGCATGAAGCGTCAAGACCATATTACACATGCACGCAGGGAGCTGCATTGGCTCCCTGTCCGTGAGAGAATCCACTTCAAAGCATTACACCTGGTTTATAAATGCTTGGCTGGTGATGCCCCCAGTTGCCTTAGTTCATGAATCAGGAGCCTGCCTTTTCGACTCTATGCAATCCAATAAAGAGGCCTTACTGATACAGCCATGCTTCAGATTGGAAAGGTTTGGAGGCTCCAGCTTCTACTCGTGGGCTCCAAGGGTCTGGAATGCCTTACCACAGCCACTCTGACAGCTTCCATCAGTCACGCAATTTAAGAAAGCTCTGAAGACCTAGCCCTTTGATGGGGGAGGAGACTAGGAAGATTGAAGCAACCGTATCATCTTGTGCTGTCTTTGTGTTCTAGGTTTGTATTGTATTGTATTTTGTTTTTGTATAGCGCCGGTAGCCCGAGGGCATCAGGGCGCTTGTACATAAAACACCGGTACTACACGACGAACAGAACATATGAGACAGACGATGGGAACAAGTACTAACCAAGATCTCATGTAAAAAGGTGTGTCTTCAACATCTTCCTAAAAGCAAAGTGATTAACTTCGGACCTAAGGATTTCGGGGACGCTGTTCCACAGTTTAGGAGCTAGCACAAGAAAGGATCTGCCCAGCCCTGTTTTGAGCTTGAACCTGGGCACATACAGGAGGCATTTGCCGCCCGAGCGTAGGTTTCTGCTGGGGTTGTAGGGCACTATGTGTGTTTTCAAGTAAGCAGGCGCTGTGCCATAAAGGCACTTGTGTACCAGGCAGAGAGTTTTGAACTTGATACGTTCTTCTACTCTAAGCCAGTGCAGAGCACGCCTCTCTTCGGTAACATGGTCTTTTCTTTTCAAATTTTTTACTAATCTAACCGCGTTGTTCTGGATCACTTGACAACTGGATAGATCCCTAGTTGCGGCCCCCAGCAACAGGGCGTTACCATAGTCGAGCCGCGAAAGAATGATGGCTCTGGCTATCGTTGCCCTGTTTACTTCATTAAGTAGTGGTGTGATTGCTTTCATAAGCCTGAGATAGTAAGCTGAGTTTTTGTTGGAGAAAGTTAGTCTGGGCGTGAGAGTCAACAACTGAATCGACCATCATACCCAGAGTCTTCACCTTGGGAACCACCTGGATAATGGCGTTTTTTATTTGAAAAGAGCTGTACTCTGCCCCTAGATTTTCCAACTGACGACTGGAGCCAAACAACATCAATTCGGTTTTCGAGTCGTTCAGGCACATCCAATTTGCCTGCATCGTCGTCTATTAACTTGTAAACCTTGGAGAGCACTTCACTATCCGTGGCATGATCCCTACCCCCCCAACTCCAATATGAGTTGGGTGTCATCTGCATAGTTGGTAAATGACACTCCGGCTTTCACCAGAAGGCTGCACAAAGTGCGCATATAAATATTGAAAAGCATTGGGGATAAGCTGGCCCCTTGAGGCACTCCGAATATGATGTCACATGGGATGGAGAAACTGCTACCCCAATGTACTCTTGCTTGACGGTTGGAGAGCGCCTTGTATGTTCGGTGAGCGCCCCGAGGCCTGCAGGCATGTTGGCGCTATACAAAAACCCAATAGAATAGATCTACAACGCTCTCTTCCTAAATACTCTCCTTCTAGGGCCTTCTGCTCATCGTCCTCCTCCAACTTGTTGCAGTGAGCCGTTTTTCCAAGCAGAGATTTGGGGGTAGATCTTTATCTACTGCAGGTGCCTCCCTATGGAACAGCCTCCCTGCTTCTCGCCTCCTTAAGCCGGAGCTCATTAAGTTTTGGAAACTTCTCAAAACCTTCCTTTTCTCCCTCTTTCTCGCTCCCTCTCCCCTGCTAACCTCCTCTTTCTCTCCCGCATCAATCCCCTAACTCTGGTCAGCTTTTGCTGACTGGTCGCCTGGCTCACCTCCAGAGCCTCACAAGTCCCCAGGCTCCCCTGCCAGTCTTTGCACTTGCCTCCGTGCCTCTGCACTAAGCTCAGCACTACTGCACTTTCTGCATACGTTCCATGAGAGGGGCAACCTCTCTCCACTTAACCCAGGGCCCTGTTGGACTGGGCGCACTTGTTCCCCCACCCCCTCCCTTGCACTTCCGTCTGTACACTTACATGACCTGAATTTACTAGGCCTGACCTGAATTTACTAGGCCTAGTAAGTTCTGTCTTGTCCCCTCTTTGTCTCCCCTCCCTAATCTGGTTGCACCTGAAACACTTCTAATGCACTACTAAATGCAAGGTCCTTAGTTGCACATGAAACCGAAATTTCTGACATCATCCTAACAGATAACCTTGGCTTCCTGGCCATCTCAGAATCTTGGTTACACAATGCCGCAGGCCCTGCCCTTTCTCTGGCAGTCCCTGATGATTACACTATCCTGAGAGCGGACAGACGTATCTCTCGAGGAGGTGGAATAGCAATTATTATTAAAATTATCCTTTCCATGAGATTAGTTACTACACCCACTCTAAAATCCTGCGAATGCTTAACTGTCAAAATACCCATTGCCAACTCCCAAACGCTGAATATTCATCTGATCTATAGACCACCAGCTCCTATTGGAACCTTCCATGAGGACATCTCCTTGGCCTTGTCCAACAACTTAAAAAGCACTTCTCAAACCTTAGTGCTAGGTGATTTTAATTTAGGCTGCAACAATACCAAGGGCTCAATCTACTGCCATCGCCAATACTTTGAAAGAACTAGGCTTTACACAGAAAGTGAACCTACCCACTCATGACAAAGGACAAACTCTTGATTGGATGGCAGTGTACAACTGCAATGTTACTATCACGACCATTGCTTCTCAAATTTGAACTGACCATTCTCTCCTGTCAGTTACATTGGCAACTAAATCTGCCACAGCTCAGACCACCCCGCTTGCCCCACCAACTCTCACGAGGAACAAAAAAATGACCGCTGACAAACTACTTCCTCACATACTACCTAATCTTAACTCCCTACCTGATAACTTGGATCCCAACTCTCTAGTTGAATATTATAACAAAGCCATGAATACTGCCCTTGACGATATTGCATCTCTCAAACTAAGGAAGAGTAAACCTAAACACTTCAACACTTGGTTCACCTCTCACTTAAAGAATCTAAGATTACTCAAAAGAAAATGTGAAACTGCCTGGAGACTTTACCTTCAGCAGAAAATAAAATAAACCTTACCAATATCTCAACCCAATACAAGAAAGGCATCCTCCTAGCCAAACAGGAGACGTACAATAACAGAATCTCAGTCTAAATCTAGTACCAAAGAACTGTTCACTATTCTAAAAGAATTAGAAACACTGATCTCTCTGCAAGAGAACAAAAAGACAATGTGGTGCTCCAGCATTCAGCACGCACTAACTAACAAAGTTTCTAACTTACAAACCAAAATTGCCCATAAGAAAGCCTCACTAGCACCTCGAACTACTCCTAGCATAGCACCATTGCCACATTACAATCACGTTTCAGCTTCTCAAAAGTCTGTTATTGAGGTGGAGAAGGTCATACTTGGACTGAAACCATCCATCTGTAAGGGTGACCAAAGCCCTGCACAACTTATCAAGGACGCTGCTAGAGAACTCGCGCCCTTCATATCTAAACTTATTAATTCTTCATTCACATCTGGTACCGTCCCGAATAATCTGAAAGAATCTTGGGTACTACCACTCCTCAAAAGGCAAACCCTTGACCCAACCATACCCACAAATTACAGACCTATTACGACTGTGCCATTTCTCTTAAAAATTCGAGATAGTGGTTTACATTCAAGTCCAGAACTTCCTGGAATCCAACCTCTTACTAGGATCTCGCCAATCTGGTTTCCGACCCCAGCATGCTAAGGAAACGGCTCTAATTGATCTTAAGGCCCAAATAGATGAACTTGGAGACAAGGACCAATCAGCCCTACTCCTCCTCCTAGACCTCTCGGCCGCATTCGACTTGGTTGACCATAAAGTCCTATGTAGCCATCTACACTCTGGAGCACACTTCTCTAAGGAAGCCATAATATGGATCAAGTCATTCCTGAGCAATAGGACTGAGAGTTTTCTCTCCTTCTGCATCAGCAGACTCTATTCCTATAACCTGTGGTGTACCCCAGGGATCCTGTGTCACGACTCTCTATAATGTATTCACCAAACCCTTTTTGACAAAATGAACCATTTGGATATCGCCTACACAAACTATGCAGACGATACCCAAATCCTCCTACCTCTTACTGGAGGGTACTCCTCGGACCTGGCTTTGGTGAATAGAATTTTTGTAATTGTTCAGGCATGGATGGCCACCCATGTACTATGCCTCAACAATGATAAAACGGAGCTGACCATCCTAAGCTTATCATCCCATCCCATGCCATACCACAGCCGCCCCTACTACTTAGATGCCAGCCTTAGTTTTTCTGCTAACCATTTACCTGAATGTTAATACTCTTCCACTGTACATTCTTCTGTATATTGATTCGTTTACTGTGTTTTAGTCCACATTGGACACTTACTGTGCATATTACCCTACTACTTTGTATTTAGTCTCTCATGTATGCCCTGATGTATTTGATGTACTTATGTAACTAAGCTGAACGTATTCTTATGTATTGCGCCCTGATGCCCCAGGGTCTGGTACGCACTATAAATAAACAAACAAACCAACAAAAAAACACTTCATGCACTTGCACTAGTAAAAATGCTGTCAGGCCTAGTACATTAGTTACTTTTTTGTTAGATCATTCGGAAATCTCAAGGCCTAAGAATGACTACTGTATTCCCTTGCTCCCTTCCCGCCTTGAAGCACTTTGGAGCACTTCACCTGTGTATAAGCGCTGTACAAATTTACAATTACAACCCTCCGAATAACGGGAACAACAAAGCAGGACCCAGGTCAGTATTGGGGGCTGAACAGTACATTGGAAGTGAAGAAGCTGATGCAGCAGGACTGTCTCCAAGGAAAGGCGACAGCAGACCCCAGTTTAGGATTCTTGGTCTTTGCGACTGAAGACAAGAACTAGCTGTGGATCTGGTGGTTGCACTCGAGCATTTGGATGCCCAGCTGAATATGTTTGCAGTGCTGGCTCATGGGTGCCTCTTGCAATGCGCGGTTGTTGTGCGGTGGAGTTTGCACTCTTTCGTGGGGACTTTTAAGAGCGGGATCCAGTCACTGAAGGTCCAGAAGGGTGCCTACCAAGTTTTGGACGAAACCGTGCTTCAGAAGATGTTGCACTGCAAAATGACACGGGGCCTCAGGAATTCAGGAATTGCAGGCCGTGGCGGTCACAGGTCGTCCCTTGATGGCGCAAAATGGGAGGAACACCTCTTCGGAGCTTCCCTGTTGCCCAGACATTAAGGTCGGGACTGCAGCGGGCACTCGGCTTGCTCTGGAAATGGCTGCGGATGTCCATCTTCTTCGGCTCTCCGTTTCTGTTCCAGGATCCTCGCCTTTTATGTAGGAAAACTGGCGGAGCCCACCAATCACCAGACAAGCATTCATTCAAACTAAGGGGTTGGGGGGAGCTGTCCAATGGGGACAGCCAGCCTCCTAGCACAAACTGGTTCCAAGCAGGAACACTGCAGGACAAAGACTAGGGGAGTTTCAGTCACTTCCCCCACGTCTTGTCCTTTAAGGCACTTGAAGAGCCTTGGCAGGCTTTCCAAGGGCAGCCTGCCAAAGACAAAAGACCCATCAAGACCTCCCCTCCTCCTTCACCCCCACCCAGGCAGATAGAAGAAGGCTCAAGAAAGACCAAGTCATCAAGAACAGGGCATAAAAAGTACAGCCCCCCTTGTGTCCCTTACTGCAGCTGTGAAGGCAGCCTGTGACAAAAGCCCACAAAAAGTTGTGCAACAAGGTACACTGCCACCAGCCTGTCAGATGAACGTGGAACACTAACTAATAGTTAATGGAAAAGCAAGACAATGGTTCTCCTCAGCAGGCCACTTAAGGTGGGGTATGCTGATCTTGCAAACAAAATACAGGCGGGACAAAGTGTCCCCTGCCTTGGTAACGTGTTAATACAGTTCAAATAAAAAGGAAAGCTCAAGGAGATCCCCAGCAACACTGCACAGAAAGTGCTGTGTGCTGTAATAATAAAATGTAGATGCCAGAAATGATCGAGGAAAGCAGAACGCCATTTAAAAAGTATCAAAAAGAGGTAAAAAGGGTTCCCATGTTCAGAGTAAAAGAATGAGCAAGTGTGGAAAGAGTTTCCCACTCGGGAGAATCAGCCCAAATCCAATAGCCCAGCAAAAATGCTGGGGGACTCACAAAGTGGGGATAATGTCACTCAGAAAGGAAAATCTACCTAACTGTCATGATCTATAAGCTCCTCCAGAAATCTAGCCAGCCCACAGCAAAGATTAGACCTCCAATCATCAAAAGGTGAAACCACCTGGGAGCTTTGTCTCCCATAGACTTTCCAAAAATGACCCTGCATATATCAGTCATGATGATGTCGGTGGCTAATGTGAAGTGCTCTCAGTTAATTACTCCCTCAAGAATCGTAGACCGTCTGGTCTCAGTTTCATAGGATTAACATTTGTGAATAAGCCGCTTTTTTTTTTTTTTTCTTCATGGAGTTCAATTTACAAAATGGCTGCAAATAAAAGATTAACCTTTACCATGGGGAATTCTAGGTAACTTTTAACACACTTTTCATCGTTCATAGGCGTACTCCCAAGAAATATAAAACCATTTTAGATTGTATTTAATTTGAAGCCACACTATGCAGTCAATTATTTTCTATTTATAGTTCATATAAAACTATTTTGCTTTGGAAACACGGCAGCCCATGTATGGGAAGTTAATTTGTTAATGTATCCCTTACAAATAGGCATACATTTCTAAATAAAAAAATCCAAAGCTTTTCAAAAATACCTTGTGCCTCACATGTGACAACCTGGATCCAATTTTGTTTTCAATATTCTTTTTATAACTTTGAAATACATAGGACGACGTAGTGGAGTGCATATTCTTACGGGCGAACGGTGCGTAGTCACATTATTAGAACAGTAAGTGAATGACTAATCCTAAAGCATTGACACTACACCAAAAAGCTCAGCGAACCGTGTAAACTGAACTGAAGCTGCCAACAGTACATCACAGCTCCCTTGCTCCTCTCCAAACTTTGTCCCATTAACACGCCCCTAACCTACCCCCATGCTCATTCAGATCCGCCACAGCACCAGGGCACCACTCAGTGCGTGGTATAAATGTCCTGTAAGATTAACGCTGTGTGTGTGCTCTACAAAATATTTGTATAAATGCATTTTGAGACTAATGGAGCCCTCTTCATAGCGATGCACATCTGTGTTTTTATGAAACAAATATACTATTGATGTTCACTGCAGTGGCAAATATACTATAGAGGTGCAGGCTTTAACGTTTGCCTTGGTTTGTAAAGAGTTTAACATGGGTTCATGTACAATATGCAGCAATTGCGCTCTACACAGAAAGGCTCCTGCTGCCCTCGCTTGTACACACCTCTGCACCTTCCCTTTATACATCACTGTTTACTGGGCCTCTGAACCCATCCTTTATAACTCCTCTTAGAGTTAGTGTGTCTGGCCTCGCTGGAAAGGGCCACACTACTACAGCCTCTTGGAATGTCACCATGTGTGCTCACTCATGCAGAACCAGTACTCTTTCCTGTGCATGCACAGGAAAGAGTGCATGACTGTGTCCATACTCTTGTTCCCATCACCGCCTCACCAGTAGGTTGTACTGCCTACTGATCCTGATCCTTGGTCCATCTGCACTGCCACTGCTCCTAATGACTCTATTTTATTTATTCATTGCCAACTGCCTAAATTGGACTATCAGCTCTGTCCAAACAGATACAGAGGTAAGTAGAAGTAGGTCTTCAACCTTTGTGTCTATAAACACTTGTATACAGGTGCATTATGAAGGCCAGATTATATCATATATCATATTACTCGCTAAAATCCATTAGATGATCCAAGCACCTACTATCTTCTGAGATGGCCTTAACCAAGTTAGCGGGCATCACTTGAAAGTTGCACCTCATCACTCACTCGAAGTATGGGGATGTAACCATTATCTGCTTTTAAATCTTCAGTCTCTGATGGGACAGTGCCAGTGGATCTTACTGCTCAAATAATTAGTTGTTGGCCTTCACAAGCTTTATGGACAAATGTGAGCTCCTTAAACCGGCAGCCAGTTTTCTTTCTACAAATAGGGGAAATGCGGCATTCGTTCGGTGTATTGGTTATCGTTCCTGAATCTGTGCGCAGCAGGACTTGTGACCAATGTACTACTGTCTTGGGGACTTAAATATAGTGCATTGAAATAATCCGTTCTAGCCCCTATAATGGTCCCGTCGGTGCATACACAATTCTCCTGAGATTTTCTTACATTTTGTAGGGCGTTGAATAATATAGGTTGCCAAGATTTATTTATTCAAATTTGTTAAGCGCACCGCAGACCGAAGGCATCGTGGCGCTAGTTACATTGTTGCTTATACTTAGTTACATACAGTTCAGGTCCGTAAGTGTTACATTGGACGCAAATATCCTTACATGCATACCTACATTGGACAGGAAGTGGCTGGGAACGTATGGTTAGTTGAAGAGGGCAGTTTTAAGTATTTTGCGGAAGGAGGTGAGAGATGTTTCCACTCTGAGGTCAGCGGGGAGAGAGTTCCACAGTTTAGGTGCGAGGAAGGGGAAGCCTATGCCTCCTGCCTTTAGTCCTATTGATGCGAGGTATGGTGAGTTGGTTGGTGTATTGTTGTCTGGTCGGTCTAGTGGATTGAGATCTGTGTAGTGTGTCCGATAGGTATGAGGGTGCTGTGAGGTAGATACATTTATGAGTGGTAGTAAGGATTTTGAATGAGATGCAGTCCTTGACTGGGAGCCAGTGAACTGACTTCCTGGCTTGCGTGATATGGTCTCTTTTAGGTATGGTGAGGGCTGCTCTCAGGGCGTTGTTTGGAGCCTGGACAGGTTTTTTTTTTTTTTTTTGAGGTGCCGGCTAAGAGAACATTACAGTAATCTAGTTTGGCTCCTATGGTTGCTCTAGCTATGGAGAGGCAGTTGTCCTTGGTCAGGAATGATTTGATTGCATTGATGAGTTTGTTGCTCAGTGCGGAGGCCGATACTATGGTGCTAACTTGTTTGTCCATGGAAAGGGCCGCGTCTATGTGCACCCCAAGTGTTTTGATTGAGGATAATACTGGGATGATGCAGTTATCTATATTAAAGTTGAGATGGAGTGGGTCGAGGTTGGAGAGTGTGGATTTTTGCCCTAGAATGAGGATTTCGGTCTTGTCTCCGTTCAGACAGTCTGTTAGTAGCCATCCACGCTTGTATGGTGGAGTAGATTTGCTGTAGGGTGGTGGTGTCTTGATGATAATGCCCCGCAAGGGGAAGGAGAACCTGGGTGTCGTCCGCATAATTTGTGTATGTGATTCCCCAGATCGTCCAGTTTATCGAAGAGAGGCTTGGTAAAGAGGTTATAGAGCGTGGGGGCAGTACATGAGCCTTGTGGGACACGGCAGTGGATGATGGAAGGTGCAGCATGGGCTATGTTTGAGAATACTGCCCTCTAGGAAGGAGGTTACCCATGATACTGCGTCCTTAGTGAAGTGGGCTGCATGCTTGAGATGACTGTTGAGTGTGGTATGGTCTACCAAATCAAACGCTGCTGAGAGGTCGAGGAGGAGGAGGAGGAGGGCAGGCTTACTTACCCTTGTCGAGGATGTTAGTGATTTCGTTTTTTTAAGTCTAGAAGGGCGGTTTCTGTTCCTTGTCCCTTGCGGAACCCAGATTGTCTCTTTCCTAGGATTGAGTTAGATTCAAGGTAGAGTTGAATCTGTTTGTGGGCGGCCTTGTCTAGTAATTTCAGGAGGAATGGGACTGTTATGGGTCAGTAGTTATTGGGGTTGGCCGGGTCTAGCAATGTTTTTTTTTTTTTTTTTAGAAGGGGGCGCCTCTTTAAGGCTGTCTGGGACTATGCCCATTTTGAATGAAGCATTGATGAATGCTGGGAGAAGAGGTGAGAGTGGTTCAGCGCAGTCCTTAATGATATGTGGGGGACACACATCACCCTTGCATTGTGAAGGTTTGAGGTGTCTAAGGATGTCAATGACCTCGCTTTCGGGGATTTCGGTGAATGAGAATTTGGGCATGTTGCTAGTTCTAACATTGTTTCGTTTGTGGATGCGGGCTTTGCTTGGGTAGACTTTTATAGTGGTGGGATATTTTGTTTTGCAAGAGGTTTATTTTGGCCAACATGGCTGATTGTATGCCTGTGCACCATGCTTCGTCTTTAACGATTTCATCAGGGCAGGAGGGTGGTACAGTTAGTTCTTTAAAGATACTGAAGAGTTCTTTGGAGTGGGAGTTAGCAGAGGAGATGCGGATGTTGTAGGCTTCATATTTAGCGATGAAGATGGCGTCTTTATATTTTTTAGCTATGGATTTGAAATTATCTTTTGCGGTGTCACAAGGATTGCGTTGCCATTCTTTGAGCGCCTGGCGTTTGTTTTTGCGTAGTGTCTGGAGTTCCTCTGTGAACCAAGAGTTGGAATGGAAGGATTTCTTTTCTTTTTTGTTTTCTAGTGGGGCAATGGTACTGACAGCCCTAGTAATGGTGTCTTTGAATATTTCTGCAAGGATGTTCGGGTCTGAGAAGAATGGGGGTGATAGGCATGGCAGATTGAGATGTGTGATGAGGTTGTCAGCAGTGAGTTTTTTTGCACTTCTGGCTAAGGTTGCCGGAGCAGTGGTAGGTACTTTCGTGTGTGTTTGGACTGGGATGTCGAATTGGAGATAGTTGTGGTCTGTCCATGGGAGGTTAATATTAGAAGTAATGGTCGTGTTACAATTATGGTCTATGATCCAATCCAGGGTGCGTCCTTTTGCGTGTGTAGGTGAGGTGATTTTTTTGTGTGAATCCTAGGTCCTGAAGATCCTTTGCTAGGGAGATGGCAGTTTTGTCCTTGGGTTCATTGAATCCTAGGTTGAGGTCTCCTATGAAAAGTGATTTGGTGGATTTATTGATATTGCTACCTAAGAGGTGATTGACGTGGCCTATGAAATTGGCAGCGGGGCCAGGTGGTCGATTTATGATATGAATATTTATAGTACTGTTTGGCGAGAGTGCTAGTTTGACTGATAGGGTGTCCACATTTCCTTCCTCTGGGTGTGGTATGATTCTGATGGATAGTGTTTCCTTGTATATAAGGGCTACCCCCCTACCCCCCCTTCCAGGTTTGGCTATCCTATCTTGTCTAAGGATGGCGTACCCTGGCGGAAGGGCTAACATGATAGCTGGGCCTGAGGCTTCGTTAAGCCAGGTCTCAGTTATTGCGAGAATGTCTAAGTCTTGTGTGGTTATCAGATCGTTAACTTCTAAGGCGTGGGCATGAAGAGAGCGTACATTGATGAAGGCGCATTTGTAAGGCGAGGGGCACAAGTTTGTTATCTGTATGGGTGGCGTGTCTAACTTAGGTGATGCTGTATGTGATATGTAGGAATAGTTGCTGGGTGTGGCATGATGTATGTGTTTAATGTTGTAGCATTAACACAATGGGTCTTCGAGAGTCCATTGCGACTGCCAATGATATGTCCTGTATTTGAGTGGTGATGGTTGTATCCGAAATGGCAACTTGGGTCAAATGGGCTCTTCGACAATCCTTTCTGCCCTTGTTGGGAGGGGGCAGGGGAGGGGGCGGAGGTGGGAAGACCTTTCCCATGGGGCCAGGGCGGTGCATCCACATTTCAATAGTCCCCGTGGGGGTGGTGCACAGGGGGAGGGTTCATATACCTCTGTATTGTTACACCCTCTTTGCCAAAGCTAAACCCTCCTTCCAACTAGTGCCAATATCTTTTATTGTAAAGTTAGCCAACCTAATAAAATGAACGCAACTAAGGCACAAGATGATCAAACTTGCTTTCAATACATTGTAATGCTGTACTCGGAATAAGATGGCTAGGAGTATGAAGATTACTCCAGGGAACTGTTGTGAGTGGTGTAGTTTTCTGTCATATCCGATTGCACCAAAGCAACACGAAATAGAGGAGGGAAACCAGGTGGAGATCCACCCTCCTGAGAGGAACTGCTGGGTATGCTGAAGCGACTCCGTGCACTTAGGAGCGAGAAGAACCACGCGTAGTCCAGGATGTGAGGACTGTGGCTCGCTGCTTGAACAAGCCTTTGTGCGTCCTTGGATAAGGGCAGCTACCCGCACGGAGATGAGGCCTCCCGAGACAGATGCAGAAGTCAGCAAAGCCACGACTGATGAGTTGCGCCCCACCCCAGCCCCCCCCCCCCCAAAACACAAAACACTCCCGGAGCCTCGTACTGATGGCCTGCTGCTCGGGAGATGCAAACCAAGCACAAAGGTATGCGGGCAGAGAGAGGGGCTATAGGTCTGGGGAATGAGCACAAAGGGCAGAGCATAAGAGGGACTGCGACCCTGAGAGAAAAAGAAATGGTCTAAAAAGAAACATGCGTGGCAGGAGAGTACACCAAGCTGGTATAATAACATTACTGCGAGTCTGGGACCTGCACTCATATGAAATTCTAAGAATAAGCTGAAGCTCATTCAAGAAAGCACAGGGTCTGGGACCCAAGGAGATAACGGGAAGAGATCAGCAGAGACCACATTGTACTGCATACACCCTTTGTGTACTACCGTGATAATTGCCCACTGATGTAATGCCTGTAAAATGTTGGATGACGTTCTTGAGTACAATGCCAGATTATTGCCACATTTACATTTATGTACCCCCTACAAACTAGCTCCGCATTCATGGCTATATCACACTGCCAATACTGCTAGTTAACTACCATGCTAACACTACCATTTTCATTAAACAATTTGCATATATGGTAAAAATGCATACTGCACACGGGCAGACTATGGAAATGTCACTTGCTTCTACTATTACACACACATAATTGCTTACACTTAGCATTGCAGCTTATATTGTGAAATTCGAACCCAGGCACACCATAAAGTGCCTAATCTACTACTACCTTTACTACTGAAACTGCATTCAGCCACCTGCATACTGTGATTTTTACCTTATTCTGTGATAGCTGAATGTCACTGTACTTGCTTTTAGCCTGCTCCATGTTACTCACTGTGCCACAGCACTGCAACTGCCTAGCGCTACATATGCTACTACAGTGTTGTTGTGTGCCGAATTACAGCTGCAACCCAGCTGCAACCCAGCCTTAGTTATGCCACTGCCATTACACTAGCACTGCCCCCTATACCCCCGCTACTTCATTTTTTGCGGCTGCCACTGTATCAGATTGACTCTTGCCTGCCACACTGACCCACTGCATTAGCCTAACAATATCCTACCTCACGCTTTAATGTGTCTTATAACATCAGCCTAGCTGTATGCCAGTCGATGCACCCTGATGCACTAGTATTAACCAATGTGCAGCATCAGCCTACTATACTAGTTTGCCTCTCCCTTTGCTGTGCCTTACCACATCAGCCCAACCTTACGCTAGCTGACGCACCTTGAGGCACCAGTATAGGCCAAAATAACTTGCCCAACTGTGTCCCACAGTGACAATACTAGGCCACCAACTCGGATATACCTACACTAGTCTTACCCATTCTGCACCCTATCGTACCGTGTCCCGGAATTAGCTGACCAGCAGCCTCTGGGTCAACCAGGACTGCTTATTACCCTTGACAGCATGTACATTCACGGTCCAGGCAGACTCCCAACAGGTGCCTTACCCAAAATAGCTTGGTTAACTCTTCACATTGCCCTCTCTGTCCTACTAGCATCACAGATCAACAGCCTGGTCACCATAACCAGCACCACTAGGCTCTCTGGTACAACGACCCTACCTAATACTTATACTAGCCATACAATGACAGACTCACAAAAACACAAAACTGTATACAAAACTAGCCAGCAACAAGAATACTCTATCACACAGGTGCCATGTAGCACTGCTGACAAATTCAAGATTACGCGCTCGCCTATCCAAACTGTATGAACTACTGGCAAAAAAGTTCAACAACTTAACTACCTAAAAAAAGGGCCTACTGTAGAAAGCAGCTACAGAGCCGAATATAAGTATCACTAATCACAAAAGACCTATATCGAACCGTACTAAACGGACGACCAAAGACAGTTCTAGCACTACCCCCGCATCAGAAAGTCCACTACCGAACCTTAAAGGAGCACTCATAAATGCCAGGTCTCTAGTTGCGCATGCAACTGAAATATCGGACATTATACTAACGGACAACCTCGACTTCCTGGCCATCTCAGAATCTTGGTTACATGATGCTGCAGGCCCTGCCTTATCTTTGGCAGTTCCCAATAAGTTTACTATCCTGCGAGCAGACAGACCCGTTTCTCAAGGAGGAGGAATAGCAATTATAGCCGAGACTAACCTAGATATGAGAATTGTCACCACACCTACTATGAAGTCCTGCGAATGCCTCACGGCCAAAGTCGCCACCGCCAACTCCCAAACGCTGAATATCTTTCTTATCTATAGACCACCAGGTCCCATTGGAACCTTCTTGGAAGATATGTCCATGGCCCTATCCAACAATCTAAAAAACACCCCCCAAACCTTAGTGTTAGGTGATTTTAATTTAGGCTACAATGACACCAAGGACACCCATTCCACTGCCATTGCTACGACTTTGAAAGAGCTTGGCTTTTCTCAGAAAGTTAACTTACCCACGCACATCAAAGGTCGCACCCTCGACTGGATACCACAATATAACTGCAATGTCAACATCACGTCCATTGCGCCCCAGACCTGGACAGACCACCATCTCCTGGTATTCACATTGGCAACTAATCTTGCCACAGCCCAGACCCCCTCGCTTGCCCCACACACTCGTGAGGAACAAAAGACTTATGACAGCTGATAAACTGCTGCCCCACATAATACCCAAGCTTAATTCCATACTAGACAACAGGGACCCTAATGCCCTAGTTGAACATTATAACGAAATCATGAACTCAGCCCTTGATAATATCACACCTATCAAACTAAGGAAGAGCAAACCTAAAAAACACCTTAACTTTTGGTTCACCCCTCACCTAAAAAACCTTTGACTACTCAAAAGAAAGCTTGAAACTGCTTGGAGACTCTCTCCATCTGCAGAAAATAAACTAAATCTCACCAATGTCTCAACCCAATATAAGAAAGACATCATCTTGGCCAAACAGGAGACCTATGATAACAGAATATCTCGATCCAAATCTAGCACCAAAGAACTGTTCAGTATTCTAAAAGAACTGGAAACGCCCATTGTACCATAAGAGAACTGCATTAAAGATAGAAAGTGGTGCTTCAGTATCCAACACGCCTTAACCAACAAATTTGCCAACCTACAGACCACAATTGCCCATAAGAAAGCCTCTCTAACACCCCAAACCACCCAGAGCACTGCCCCACCACTACATTACAATCAAGAAACACGCTTCAGCTTCTCTAAAGTCTCTATCATTGAGGTGGAGAAGGTCATACTGGGACTTAAACCGTCCAACTGCAAGGGCGACCAATGCCTGGTGCAACTTATTAAGGATGCTGAGAGAGAACTTGCGCATTTCATAACTAAACTCATTAACTCCTCATTCACAAATGGTACTGTTCCGAACAATTTGAAATAATCTTGGGTACTGCCACTACTCAAAAAGCAAACCCTGGACCCCGCCATTCCCACAAACTTCAGGCCCATCATGACGGTGCCTTTTCTCTTAAAAATCTTAGCTAAATTGGCCTACTTTCAAATACAGAACTTCCTGGAATCTAACTCCCTACTAGGCTCTCGTCAATCCGGATTCCGCCCCCAACATGGTACGGAGACGGCTCTAATTGATCTTAAGACGCAAATAGATGAGTTTAGAGATAAAGGCCAATTAACCTTACTCCTCCTTCTAGATCTCTCGGCTGCATTTGACTTGGTTGATCATAAAGTCTTATGTAACCACTTGGACTCCGCAGCTCATTTCTCTAAAGAGGCCGTAACCTGGATCAAGTCTTTCCTGAGCAACAGGACCATGAGTCTTCTCACCATCGGCCTCAGCAGACCCCATCCCCATAACCTGCGGTGTACCAACACTCTATAATGTATTCACTAAGCCCCTCTTCGACGAAATGGACCATTTGGGTATCGCCTACATGAACTATGCAGACTATACCCAAATCCTCCTACCTCTTACCAGAGACTATGCCGTGGATCTGGCTCTGGTGGATAGAATTTATAGCATCGTTCAGGCATGGATGGCCACCCATGTACCATGCCTGAACGGTGACAAAACTGAGCTTATCTTAGGCACCTCGACCCACCTATCCAAACTCAGCCCAGACTATGCCAACCTCAGCATTGATGAAATAACATAAACGTAGCAAAGGAAATGAAGACCTTTGGCTTCTATCTAGATGCCACCCTGAACTTCACCAAACTCCCTAGCCTCTGCTACTGCATATACGTGCAAACTAATCGGAGTTATTAAACAATTCCTCTCAACTGACAGTTGCCTTACTCTTGCTAGAGCTCTCATACTCTCCAAATTAGATTACTGTAACGCGCTATACATTGGTGTGAACAAACAAGTTATCCATAAAATACAGGTCCTCCAGAACAATGCCCTGAGAGCAGCACTTAAGATCAACAAAAACGAACACATTTCTTCCACCAGAAGAAAATCCAAATGGCTATCCACCTTGGATAAAATCCAACTCAAAACCGCCTCCCTCGCATACAAGTGCCTTAATAATAGAGCACCGCCTTTCCTTACCGACAGAATCTGCAGAAAAACCTCCTTCAGACCGACCAGAACAGCCAACTCCAACTGCCTCTAAGTACCACGATTCAAACTCTCCACTATCGGAGGACATAGCTTCCCAGTTAAGGCTGCGCAACTGTGGAACTCCCGACCTCCTGGTATTAGAGAACCTCAGTCCTCGAAATTCAGACAAAATCTAACCAACTGGCTAAAAGAAAATGATAAATAGCCGTCTGATAATCATTCTCTTGGCGTCCTATACCCCCATCACGTGTTCCCTTCTGCATATTGATTCGCTCACCATTTGTTAGTCCTTGGGACGCCCTCTCTGAAGTACTCCGATCACTTTAATTAGACTTGCTCATGTACATTTACACTGTATATATGCCGATATATCTCATGTACCTATTGCTGCCCATGCATTTCATGTACATATGTAACGAAGCTGAACATCTCCTTGTATCCTGCCCCTGACACCCCAGGGTCTGGTGCACATTATAAATAAACAACTATCAGTTATCATTTCCAGGGGGTATTTTTGGCATGACAGCGCACCAGACATAAGCCCTCCATGAGCAAAGAAGAGTTCTTTACAAGAATCCTGGGAACTTTTGTAATGCATCATTGGGAAAGTTTGGAAAGTCCAGTGGAATGGAGACACATCCCCCTGGCTGAGTGGATGTTGTGTTGTAACCTTTGGAGGCCTAAAAGTAGCCAGGTTATGAAAAATACCTCCCTTGGCCTTAAGACATTTTACGCGTTGTTATTTTGCAAAGCCAAGACAACCATCCAAGGAGATGGCAAGCTCCTAACTTATGAAGTAGAACAAGAAGGAATCCAGGGGAAAGGAGCTAATCCCCTGGTCATCGGAACATCGCACTGTGGAAAAGGAACCTTTGTTTATTGACACCACGCAACCATGGGAACTTTCTGTTGGCAGAGAACTTCCATCATCATTTTAGTTGAGAATATAGCATCATTGAACATTAGATATAAGTTAAGACTTGGGGTCGGAATTGGTTTTCTTGGACACAACAGTGACTTTATTTGACATCCTGATCTTTTCCTTAGACTTCGAGGCAGAGAACCCCCTCTTAGCTTTAGGGACAGAGAAGTTGTTTTTTTTCTGGTTAATCAGTTTATGACCAAAACTATGCCACGTTTGTTTCCGCGCCTTACTTCTGCACCTTTACACAATTTACACTTGTTTAACATTGAGAAGAAGAAATTCTGGTTTAGACTCATGTGAGCGTAGCCAATTTTGTTGCATCCAGGTCCCGATCACCTCTAATGGAGCTTTAATGGAAGGATGATTCATATCTGGATTGCTACTAAGCCTGATAATCATCAGCATAGTTTGGTAAGGTAACTCCCTCTGCAGATCAACCATTTTATTTCTTTTATTTTTTACTTCTCTAGAGCGCTGTTAACCCAGAGGCATCAAGACGCTGGTTACAGGATTCGAACAGCAGGGGTGAAACTGTATACATTTTAGGTTCATAGTCAATGGTAGGTGGATCAGACTGGGGTCAAACCATGGGAGAAAAGCAGTGTCTTAAGATATTTTTGAAAGGCCTGGTAAGATTGTTCTAATCTTTGTGTCATGGGTAGTGAATTCCAATTCTTGGAGGAAATGAATCCGAAGCTGAGCCTCCCAAATCTCTTTAGTCTGAATCTTAGGGTGACAGGCCGGTAAGCCTGGGACGAGTGGGTAGTTCTGTAAGTTTGCCATTGAGTTTACAATAGACGAAGAGAAACACAATTTTCCTAGTAGTGTTACCAAAAACCGTGACCATTGAAGACATTACAATGAAGTCCTTGGAGGCCCTCAGGTGGGTGATGCCCGCCCCCATGGCTCTTTTCTTTTCCTCAATAATGATCGCATAGACCTTGTGAAGTCCATACCATGAGAATGTTCATAGGGCACGCATGATCTGTGTGTTTTCGGCTAGGTAGTGTTGAAAGTAGAAGCAGGAAAAAAAGGCTAACATGTGTATCCCCATTTTCCCCTTCCCTTCCCCTCAGAGAAGTATATTGAGCATTAAGTGTCCAAATAGTGATCTCCTAAATTACACCAAACATCTGTTTTCCTGCGATGAAGGCTCGCTATATGTAAAAGGCTGATTTTTTAAGTCCTTTCCTCCCCACCTCAGTGAGGATTATGATCCAAAGGTCTCCGGGGTCCCAAGAGAGCTGTTGTCTATTTCAGTGCTCTCCCATTCAGCCTGGGCCCACCCCTTTCATCTTCTCCTTATATGCTTTGTGGTATTCCAAGAACGGGAGCCATATGTCTGTGGGAGAAGGATTCTAGGATGGGGCTGTGATGCTTTCCATCTGATAGATCGAGTATACATTGCTTTTCCATTTAGTCACGAGGCACACTCTCGCTGCTAGCAACATGTTCCTAGGCATGTGAGCTAAGACTACGAGTCTCATCCTGGCTTGGTTCGATCCCAAACAAGACAAGTAGAGGCGAGAACGATCTGGAAATCCCATCTATCTCATGAATCAACCCCAAAACTTCTTTCCAAAAAGCTTGTGCCTTTACACATCCCCACCATTGGTGCTAGTAGTCGCTTGTCTTTCCGCACCCCCTTCAACGTAATGGCGATACCCCTGGGATTCTTTTTTTTTTTTTTTAGAGCCGGTGTGGGGTTAGGTGCCACCTCATTAACAGCCTCCCGTTATGTTGTTTGTATTGCATGGATATGGATGAGTTCCACACGGCCCTGTATATCACCGCCCATGTCTCTGGTTGGTCATGGCCCTCTAACTCCTCTTCCCATTTAGCCAGAGTAGTGGGTTGTGTAAGGTGACCTCTAGTAATCAGGGGGCTATACATTTGGGCTATTAGTCCTCTTGTGCCCCGGCACTTGTTCAGTGTGCGTGCAAATGCTGTAAGAGGTCTGTGCAGGGAATCAACCCAGCACGGGGTCATGCAGGACACTCCTCAGCTGTAAATTGGACAGCTGCGCTATTGCAGTCCCATGTTGTCCTTCCTCCAGCTCTGCTCTGGAAATATAGGTGCCCGCCCTCCACATCTTCCCCGCTCTTAACAGACCATTGTCGTATTGGGGTTGAAAACAATGGACTCCAGCCAGTTTGTCTCGAATGGGGGGGGGCACAGATACAGCTAAGGGGAGAAGGCCACGACGTGACTCCCTTCATGCTTTGGGTGGGATGCCACAGGGACCATAACGCAGACAATATTGGGTGCTCCCTAATTCTACGTGGTAAGGATTGAAAGGGGGTCCATATCCATTCTCACAGGGTGACGGGAGAGAATGGCTTCTTTTCCAGGGGTAACCCATTGTTTCTCCGGGTTTTCCCACAGGTGGTCTGCAAGGATGCAGAGTTGAGAAGCCCTAAAGTATTTGTAGAGATCGGGGTATCCAAACCCCCTCTATCTTTCGGCAGAATCAGAGTTGAGTAGGGACTCGAGGTTTCAAGTTCGCCCACAGATACGCCAGAAGAGACCGCTTAACTTCTGTGTGAAATGCCACTGGAAGAATCACGGGGAGAGACGGGAAGAGAAACAAGAAGTGAAGGAGAATGTTAATTTTAATTGAGGTATACCTTGTGGCCTAGGAGAGCGCTAGCACAGACCACCTCTCCAGGTCTGCTATGACTGCGTTGTAGAGGGCCCTATAGTTTGCATCGAATAGATTGGCTAGGTCTGTTGTGATTTCTACGCCCAGGTACCTCAGCCTGTTGTGCAATTGGAAGCCCCATTCCTCCACTAGGTTGGCAGGAAGGGTCGCATTCGGCTGTAGCGTGAGAGACACTGTTTTACTGAGATTTGCTTTGAAGCCGGACAGAGCCCCATACTGTTTAAGTTTGCATACAGAGTAGGAATCCATTTCAACGGCCGGGTGATGTAGGCCAAGGCGTCATCTGCGAAAAAAGCACCAGTGTGTACTCTTTTATTATAATTCTTTTTAAATTATTAAATTATTATTTCCCCCCCCACCCGCTCTTTATCCCATGACTGCAAGGATTGGTTCTTATTGCCTGTTCAAAGGGCTCCACTAAGAGAGCGTACAGAAGGGAGGGCAAGGGGCATCCCTGCCGTGTGCCCTGCGTCAGGCTAAAGAGGTTCTGAGGTCACTCCATTTACTAGAACTTTTGCAGATGCTTCGCGGTAGAGTGCTGCTGCGCCCAATATCCACTGACCCCTATTCCTGCCCACTTCATGACTGCACGCAGGAAGGGCCATTCGAGACTGTCGAACACCTTCTCTGCGTCGATCGACAGCGAGATAGGGCAGTCCTCACTCTCCTGGATAGTTGCCATCAAATCAAGAGTTTTGCGGACATTGTCTGCATCCTGTCTGCCTTTCATGTAACTGACCTGATCCGTATGTACCAACTGAGGCAGGACTTTGGGCTAGGCGGTTAGCTAAAATACTTGCATAAATCTTTACATCCACATTTATCAGTGAAATTGGACGGTATGATGCGCATTCTGTAGGGTCTTTACCCTCTTTGGGCAGGACTACTATTCTGGATTCGGTAAACAAAGGGGGTACTTGGCTGGTTTCCATAATTGAGTTAAAAAGTTTTGCTAAAAAGGGGATGAGGGAGTTTGAATTAGGTTTACACCAGCCTTTTACAAAGCTATCTTGCCCTGGAGCTGAGCCGGCTTTCATCTTAGAGATGGCTGATTGGATTTCAGTGGCAGCAATCGGAGCATTGAGCATGGCCTGATGTTCATAAAACAACTGTGCCTGGGGAAAGTTTGATGGGTACTGATCGGCTTCCAACTCCGCTCCCTCCCCCTCTGCAGTGTACAGTGAGGCATAGAATTTCGAGAAGCGTCCTAAAACTTCTAGGGCATACGTGAGGTTGAGTCCCTGTTCATTTTTAATCTTAGGGATCGATCTATCTGCCCTTTGCTTCCGTAGGCGATTGGGCAGCATCATGTGAGCCTTCTTGCCTTTTTCTTAACATTTTTGCTTTAGGTATTGCAGTTGCAACAGCGATTTGTTCTGCCAAATACTTGGCAATTCTTCTCGAAGTTCACTGATCTGTGGCAGGGTTTCATTTCTCCCGGCGGGGTGTGTCTGGAGGTTCCTCTCTGCGTGTTATCTCTGCTTTCAAGTATTTTTTCCCCTTTTCAACCTTAGCCTATTTTTATGTGTTCCTTCCGTGATTAGGACCCCACGAATCGTGGCTTTTGCTGCCTTGCACACCATGTTTAAGGATATTGCTCCTGTGTCGTTTTCGACAAAATTAATTTTTTTATCGCTTCAGTGAGGGTTTCCTTAAATAATGGATCTTTTATACAGCGTATCATTGCACGTCCATCTACTCTCTGTGCACGGGGCACCCATATCCAGTTCAAGGAGGCAGAGATCGTGGTCTGTCGAGGCCACTGTCAATGGAGGTTTTTAAGATGGCTTTCACTCTCTGCGCTGACCAACATGTAATCGATTCTTGAGTAGGTTAGGTGTGGGGGTGGGGGAGGTGGAGTAAAAAGTGAAGGCCCGTTCATTTGGGTGTGTTGTGCGCCAGGAGTCAATTTTGTGGTTGGCCCGTTATTGGTTGAGAAATTCTTTCCCCACGGAACAGTTAGTCTGAGCACCCTGTCTCATTTTGTCCCAGTCTAGGATCTGGCTTGCAATTATGTTGACAGGGCCGCCGCACACCAGTGTGCCCTGCCTCCAACCTTAAAAGTCAAAAAGAGACTCACTAAAATGAGTCTGGTTCTGGTTGGGAGTGTAAGCGGAGCAGAGTGGAACTGTGCGTGTGCTTATCTTCCCTTTCAGGGCGAGAAACTGTCCATCCCCACCCTGATGTATTTCTTCAATGTGAAACCCCAGTGACTTCTTGAATATCATTTCCACCCCCCCCCCCTCTTATTACCCCCGGATGCCCATAGTGTGCCCCCTACTTCCTTGCCATCAACTTTGAATTCTTTTCCCTGGGCAAATTTAGTTTCCTAGACAAATAATACATCAGACTTTGAAAGTCTGAATTCCCTTGCCAGCATAGAACGCTTTTGCAGGGAATTCAGGCCTTTAACGTTGAGGGACCTGAATTTTATGCCCTCAATGCCATGTTGGTATATTAAGTGTTGGGTGATCGCCCCACCGGGATGATTGGTCATGTGACCTGCATTAGACACTTTGGCAAGCTTCTGTGAGGTATTAGACATGTGTGGCTGAGTTTGTAAATAACTGACATTCGAGTGCGACCCCCCCCCCCGCCCCTTGCCCTCTGCATGCCCCTCTCCCCTTTTCCCCTGAAAAGCGCCATTCTTCAGTGCCCTTCGAATGCAGGGACGCCCTTGGAAAAAGAAGGGCCATACTACAGGGGCACCTCTCCAGGCTGTTCATGTAAGTCTCAATTATTCAGAAAAGAAAAAACTTCATGGCAAAAAGTTCCCATAACTTAACCAACTTCTAACCACATCATAACTTTCACAACAAATTTAACCATGTGTTCCTGTCCCCCATCATGGACTGTTTACGGGCGGATGGATGCCAGCTAATTTGAAAAGCAGCGGTTTGCAGCACAATGCGCACGTGGAATCACTCCTGGAAAGCATCTTCAGACTAGGATCTTCTCCTCCGTTAAGAACTCTCAGGGGGTATTAGTGTTTGTACTGCCTGGATCCTGATGCTCTGCCCCTCCTCGGCGATGAAGGTAAAGGTCTGTTCAGTGGGCCTGTAGGCTTTCTGGATGGGTCTTTGCCTGTGCCAAACGTGCCAGTTTGTAGGTTCTCCAAGGCACCCCTAGCTGCTTCTTCTGAGGTGATACGAATGCTCTCTTCTTCGTGCTTGAAATTGAGCGAGAAGGGGGACCCCCAGCAATACCGAATTTCGTGGTCTTGCAGCCAGGTGGTCATTTGGCGGCATCCTCTGTGTCTGTCAGTGTGGCGGCAGAGAGGTCTTGATCTTTGCGTTTGATCCTTCAAACTCTATGGGTTCCTTTTTCTCTTGCCATCTGAAGTATGTCCTGCCTCTGCCGATAATGATGACACTTAACAAGAACTCGCCTCAGGCTGTTTGGGGGGCCTCCCACTCTGTGTATCCTATCAAACTCCATGACTGGCTTCTGCAGGGTCAAAATGGGTTGCCACCAGGGCCTGTACCCTGCTGTTAAGGCTGGCTGGGGTTTCGCCTTGCTTCTTGCTAAGACACAGTATGTGAACATTCGTCCTGCGCTCCCGGTTTTCCAAATCCTCCAGTTTTAGTTGCATGTCTCTCCTCTTTCTGCTCGAAGTCTTTGAATCTCGCCTTGCAGTTCATCACCGCCAGCTCTCCCGTGAGCTGGTTACTTTCCACTGCCTCCAGCCTGTCCTAGATCTTCACCATCCTGGCCTGCAGGTCCGTGACGGTTTCCGTAAGAGTGGGATTTTATAGAGCAGAGTTCCCCAAGCAGGAGGCGAATGTCAGCTTTGGTGGCACTATCTCTGTCATTTCTGGGTATTTCTGTGGAACTCTGGACTTCATCCTGCTCCATTTCTCCTGGGGAACATCTAAAGGACCTCCGTTTTTTTGAGGGTGCTTGGGTCCAGTGCTTCGAGAGTGCTGAATTCTGTGGAGAGCAGTGCCGTGGGATTTCTGCAGTTCTTTCCAGGCGACAGGGTGTGAGGTTGGCTCCTCCCTTCCTTGTTGAGGGGTGATCTACTTCTTGAGCAGGCTGGACCCTGATTCCTGGGTCTTTCTCTCTAAGTGCCCTGGATTTGCCCTTCTTCCTTGGGCAGATATGACACTGTGTTCTTTGCTTAAAGCGTGAGCAGGGTTATTTACTGGCCCCTGCACCTCCCTTGCAGTAGGATGATTACAATGGATGCAGAGGTGCTTGCTGCTGTCTACTAGCTGGAGTAAAGTAGCGTATTGCCGCGTGTGATGTTGGCCACGGGGGATGGTGGGTGCTCCTGAGGGTCTGCCTTCCCCTTTTCTCTCTCTGTGTAGCTTGGCACAACGCTGTTGATGAGGCTGATGCTATGGGCGGC
Source organism: Ambystoma mexicanum (assembly GCF_040938575.1). NCBI lineage: Eukaryota > Metazoa > Chordata > Amphibia > Caudata > Ambystomatidae > Ambystoma > Ambystoma mexicanum. Next base: position 28,585,322 of record NC_090940.1, on the reverse strand, counting down.
CTAGTCTAGTCCGATGGGCAATGTCTGTATTTTAATAGTAATTATTTTTGTTTTTTTTCTTTTTTTTTCTTCAAATGCCGGGGGCTCCCACCGGAGCGCAGCGCCTTACCGTGCAGGAGCGAGGTCAGTCAGGAATCGGTACTTAATCCGCTGTGATTGCAGTGGGCTGCCGTTGGCCAGAGGGATGGCCGCGGCAGAAGCAGAATGAGCGGTCTGCCTCTCTCCCCTGCGGTATGCGGCGGGCGCTGCTCACTTGTCTGGGAGGGCTCACCCTCTGCTGCTCCTCCCTGTTTTGCCCATCCGCAGTGATGCCTCCGTCGGGTGGACGTCTCTGCTTCGGTGAAGGTGCCGGGACGTCCTCCGCTGACCTTGCTGTGTCCACTGTAGTGGCAGGCGCGGCATCCTCTTTGGGACAGTATTCCCTATTCCTCGGGGCCCGCCATTTTGGAGCCGCTGTGCCAAGAGAGCTTGCGCGGAGCACTTTGCTCAGTAACTTGCAGAGTCCAGTGCGATTTTGCCCACCGCTGCCAGTTATTGAGGGACAGAAATGAGTCTCTAAAAGTCGTGTGGGAGCTGTATCAAGGGGGACTCTTCATCAGTGTTCCTCAGCCTTTAGAGGGAGACAACGGCTCAAGCAGCCATGATGCCTGCGCCCCCTGGTGGTCTCCCAAGATTGCGCTTTTTGAGAGAGGTAACTGGGGTGGAGTTCGAGGCATTTATGGGTGCTGCCTAAGGTTTTGAAGAGAATATGCTTGCGTACAGGTAGTCAATGAGCACTTCTTCTGGCAGGTCAGATGTGCCTACGCCTTGGGAAGTTTATCGTGGCCCTAACCGCATTGGTCTGAATGACCTGGAGTGTGTTGACATTTCGAGTGGGGATGCCTGCAAATGAAACCATACAATCCAGTCTGGAGCCAATGAGCGCACAGGTGATGGTGAGGCAACTGTCGGTAGGCAGGAAAGGTCTGCAGGCATTACGAGCCAACCAGAAGAAATTCGGTCTTAACATTGAGGCAGAGGAGATGGGAATGGGAGGCCATCCAGGCCTGGATAGACTGAATGCAGAGTGTTGGAGTTAGTCGTTTCTGGTGAGAGGCTGGAGGATCTGTGGCCTCAGTGTAGTTGGTGTAGGATATGTTCAGGTCATCTAAGAGGTCAAATAGGGGTTTGGTAAAAATATTGTAAAGGGTAAGGGAGATGCACAAGCCTTGGATGCCATAGGTGACCGGGTGAAGGGTGTGGGGAGTTGAGGGGGCAGAAGCATTGACTGAGAAAACTCTCATGGATCTGTCTGCCACAAGGGAGGAGATCCAAGAGATCTTCAGTAGAGAAATGAGCTGCCAAAGTGGAATTTGGTGGTCCACGAGGTCAAAGGCTGCCGACAAGTTAAGGAGGAGGGCAGAATTGCCAGCATCTTTTGATCTTGTCCAGCTGTTTTTTTAAATCCAGCAATGCAGCTTCAGTGCCGTTGCCTGGTCGTAAGCTTTATTGTTGCAGACCTAGCATGTTGTTTGGAGGTATGCCGCCCGATCACGATTTTTAGGAGGAAAGGGACCGTGGTGAATGGGCAATAGTTTGTGGGGATGGCCGAGTCTAGTGCAGGTTTTTTCAACAGAGGTGGAACCCATACTTCCTTTATTCTGAATGGCACTGAGCAGGTGGAGAACTGAGCAGGTGGAGAACGAGGCATTGATGAGTAGTAATGAAAGGTAAAAGGGCTTTGGCGCAGTCCTTGATAACCGAGACTGGCTGCACATCCCCTTGGCAACAGGAGGATTTGAGGCCTTTCATGATCTGGATGACCTTGGTTTCCGAGACTGTTGTGAAGTAAAATAGTGGTATGTTTTGTAAAGAGGCCAGAGGCCCGGTGAAGGAGAGGCCTGAAGTGACAGCAAAAGTTTCGACGGCGGTGGATTTCGGCGCCTAAGATCCGGTGGCTGAGCCATCCACATGGCCGGGTCCTCTGGCCAGCTTACACAGTAGGGAGAGTGGAGTCGGGGTGGCCATATCTTTAGTTATGTCTCTCCTCTTTCCCCTTCTTTGCCCTCTAGGTCTGGTCATCTTTTTTTTTTTTTTTATACCTCTTGCTATGGAAAGGACGCAATTTAGGTTCTGCCTTAAGTGTAGGGTCAGGTACCTGTGGAAAGATGAGCACAGAACGTGTAATTCTTGTCTAACCCTAGATCACAACGAGAAGCGATGTGCGATTTGTAAGCTCCTTCGGCCAAAGACCCTTAAGGAGCGCTGTGCCGCGGACGGTATGTAGCGGGCTGATCCCTCTTCCCCCACCGCCACACCCGCCGAAAGTGACGGGGGCACTGATGATGACCAGACATCCGTGCCGGATGTCATCGACCTTGAGGCGGACCCTTCTAGGTCCGCCGCGCCCGATCCCAACCCCGACCCCTCTAGGCCTGACGCAAATCTCACTTCAGGGACAACACCATGCAACAAGGGCGTACAGAAACCACGAAACACTAAGCATACAACCCCACCACAGATTTCGACGGTTCCGTCGGAAAAGGTCAAAGCGCCAACAGGACTACCAAAAATTTCGACGGAATCCTCTGATCCGCTAGATCAGCAGCCTTCACCGCATCCGCAGCAGCGTCTTGTGACTGGGCACTCCAAAAATAAGGGCCTTACCTCTAAATTGGGTTTACACGCTGAAGCGTGATCATCCGACGCTCTGGCGCCCCTTAAGGGCCCGGTGGGCCTGAAACCTACTCCTAGGCCTCCTAGCCTTTTCACAGGTGAAATATCTACCACTAGGTCCTCTGATGCTGCAGTAGACGGTAAATCTACCGCTGACCCGTTAACTCACGCCGATTCGGCAGAGGATAGTATTGCAAGGATTACTTCGACAGTTGGGCTGACGCCTAAGACACCGTCGAAACGCATGGAGTGTGCTGCGGACAAGTCTAAAGACACGTCATGGTGCCCCAATACTCGGGAAACCTACGAGGACGGTCAGGAGCCTCTGTCCAACAGCCTTGGGGACAAATTTCAACGCCAAAGAGCAGAGGATGATGTTTTCACCTTTGGGCCCTTCTGGTTCATCTAAGTGGACCAGGGAAAAGTTTGAAGAGTGCATGGACCGTCTCGAAAGGATTGACTCGTGTTCTGAGCATCCTTCCCCTAAGAGATCTCGTGAAGACCCTCTTTTGGGGTCAGCTTCACGTTTCCAGGAAAATCTTGACTCTCAGCCTTCGGCTTCTGTCCACCATGAAGATGTGGTTCAGATGGACACTTACCAAGACATCTACAGTGAGGAAGAAGACCCTTCCTTCTTGCAAGACTACCCTGATGACCAGGCGGATGCCACGGACAACTGGGAGGAAACCTAGCAAGTGGAGGCGGAGCCATGGACGCTCCCCACGCAAGATCAGGACACTGATGTCCTATGGCTGGATTCTACTCCAGCCAGGCCTCGCCGTAGTCTATCAAATGGCCTTCAATGCCATCTTAAGGAAGGCAGCAGAGCACTTTCAGATCACCAACCAGGAGGTGGTACCCGAACAAGACTTTGTGGAGGACATTCTCAAAGCCAAGCCATTCCCCTCCTAAATTCTGTTAAAAGAAGATTGGCCCCGACCCTGGTCACACCAGCTCAGACCCGGGCAGTGAATCCAGGAGTGGAAAAACTATTTTCGGCCAGCTCCTACGGACCCTCAATATATTAAAGGCCACACCACCCCGACTCCTTGGTAGTCACTACGACCCGGAAACGGGCAGGGGTACCCCTTGCTACGGGGAGGCACCTCCAGACAAGGAATCCAAAAGTTTGCACGGCCTAGGTAAGTGCGTTACCTCGGCAGCTGCATAACCACACGCATAGCGAATAACACTATGCTGCTTGCCAGTTATGCAGGCGCACAATGAAACCTTGTACAAGGTGGTCTCCAGGAGGTTCCTGAACCCGCTAGGTCCAGACTTCTCACCATCGTGGCCGAGGGGAGGCAGGTAAATCGGAATATAATCAAAAACACTCTGGACACTGCTGAGACGGCAGGCAGGTCTCTGGCCCAGGGCACACTACTCAGACGGCACGCTTGGCTTCGCAACTCTGGGTTCCAGCCTGAAACGCAGGCCACTCTTATTAACAAACCCATAGAGACCAATCTTTTCGGGAAAGCGGTCAACAATGCTCTGGAGATGGCCAAGAAAGAGCATGAGACTCTTAAGTCATTGCAACAGATAACTCAGAAGCCTTCCCCACCCAAACGGGAGGCGGTTCTCGTCGGTCCTTTCAAGGGCAATCCCGTGCAGGTCAAAACAACTACAAAACGGGAAACTGGAACTCTGGACAAACATCCGGAAGCCCCGCAAACTACCCACCTAGGGGCCAACGATGCAGCAAAGGCAGAGGCCCCAACCCCAGAGGAGCCGCAGCCTCTGGTCAGAAATGACCAACGGATCCAGGTCCCCTCCCATGTCACCCTGGTCGGTCCCCTCCCATGTCACCCCGGTCGGGGGGCATTCAACGTCTTTCCTTGCGGCATGGGAGTGGATAACTTCAGATCAGTGGGTCATAAAGACGGTCGCCCACCGGTACTGTGTGGAATTCGCCCGACCGCCACGTTCACAACGCCTCTTGCCGGGCCATCTGCAGATCCTGAATCAAGAGGTGGAAGTGCTTCTGGGAAAGGACGCCATAGAAGCTGTCCCTATTCTTCAGGTAAACAAGGGTATTTATTCACTGTACGTACTTGTACCCAAAAAGGACCTCACCATGTGCCCTGTTGTAGACCTGCGCCCAGCGAATAAATTTATAAAACCTCAAAAGTTTCATATGGTAATGCTACAGGAAGTGATCCCACTGTTGAAACAGGGGGAATCACATGTCAACATTGGACATGAAAGATGCATACTTTCATATTTCAATGTTGCCAGCGCACAGGAAAGGTTCATGATAGAGGACAGGCATTACCAATTCAAGGTACTCCCCTTCGGCATCGCCTCGGCGCCAAGGGTGTTTACAAAGGTCCTGGTAGTAGTGGCAGCGCAGACTATCTGTCCCGGTTTACCCTTACTTCGGCGATTGGCTCGTAACAGGGGACTCTACGACACATGCTTTTTGAACACCCAGAAGACTTAGAGAATCCCAGACTGAACAGAAGCTCTATCAATGAGAAGAAGTCCAGTCTAGTCCCAAGTCAAGTAAAACAATTTCTGGGGACTCTAATCCGGACGAAGGATGGCCCTGTCTTCCCCTAAACGAGAGGGTTCAGAACATGCTTTTTCATATCCCTCAATATGTAGCCAGTCGGGAGGTGGTGGTACGCAAGGCCATGCGGCTGCTAAGTATGATGGCGTCATGCATATACTTGGACCCCACGCACGCGTCCCATGCAAGAGTGGTTCAACAGCCAGTGGTGTCAGGCCAGCGGACAATGGGAAGATCTGGTAGTTGTCTCACCATGGTGAGTGGTGGTCGAGGGAAAACCTCTTGAAAGGGAAGTCCTTCAACACCCCTGCAGTGGAAGCCACTCTCACGACAGACGCATCTCTCATGGGGTGGGCGGGGGGTGGGGGGCTCACCTGCTTCAACATAGAGCGCATGGAGTGTGGTCCCCACAAGTAGCATCCAACCATATAAACCTGTTGGAACTGCTAGCGGTGTGTTCAATGTACTGATAGCCTTTCAGACACAGCTACAGGGGAACACAGTCCTGGTCCTGACAGACAGCACCACAGCCATGTATTACCTAAACAAACAGGGGGGGCACACTCTCCAGGGCTATCCAAGCTGTCCCAAAACATTTGGATATGGCCTCTCAAACACAAGATGTTTCTGTTGTCCCAACATGTTCCAGGGGAACTCAATCTTCTGGCAGACGTGCTCAACAGAGATTTCCCACTGCCCGAAGAATACGAATGGCGTCTGCACGAAGACATCGTCTCCAACGCCTTCTTAGTGTCTATCACTTCTATTAGAAGGGTTGGCGAACTACAGGCCCTTTCTGACCTAGACCCTTTTGTTACAGTCCACAGGGATAAGTTAGTTCTGCGCACTCATCTCAGATTTGTGCCTAAATTCATCTCAAAGTTCCATGTGAATCGATCGAACTACTCACTTTCTTCCAGAATCCCACGAGCATGACTGAAAGAAGCCTACACACACTAGATGTGCGCAGGGCAGTCATGTTTTACCTGGAAAGAAAGAAACCACTAAGGAAAACGAACCAATTTTTCGTTTCAGTGGCAGCTGTCAGAGATGGGGATCCTGTCTCTAAATCGGCTATCTCAAGGTGGATTGTCAAATGCATCACACTGTGTTATGCTCTTGCGAAGAGAGAACTGCCCTTCAAGCCTAGAGCACACTACTCGGGGCACTGGGGCTTCCATGGCATTCATTGCAAATGTTCCCTCCTGAGTCCATTTGCAAAGCGGCAACCTGGAGTTCTGTACACACCTTTACAAAACACTATTGCCTAGACACTCATTCTAGATCAGACTCTCAGGTGGGACAAGCAGTATTAAGATCTTTTCTCTACTGTTCCTTCTCGCAACCCACCTCCAATTCTGGGTACTGCTCGCTAGTCTATGCACAGCATGTGATTCTAAGCAGATTAACAAGCATCAGAAGACGTGCATTACTCAACATAATAGCATTTCTGATGATTGTATCTGCTTAGATTCACATGCGCCCTCCCTACCTCCCTGCTCGGGGTGGAAGGAACATAGACCTCTTACTACTTTCGCTCTTCATGTAATCGCTCACAATAGCCTTGGGCTCCATCATGGCAGAATAAATACAATCTGAGGGACCTCGGCGTGTGAGGGATTTTGGGTACACTACACGTCACAATAGGGCTAGTTTTACAGACACGCCTATGCCGATGTCCCCTTTCTATCCCCAAAAGACCAGATGCAATACTCTGCGGTTACCACTGGATGTCGGACCATATGCACAGCATGTGAATCTAAGCAGATACAATCATCAGAAATGCTTTACGGTGAGTAATGCATGTCATGTTTTGTAAAGAGGCCAGAGGCCCGGTGATGGAGGGGGTCTGAAGTGTCGCTACTTAGGGTATTTTCTTTTAATCGGATCTTCTTCTGGAGCGTCATTTTTATCTAGGTGTGAGAAACCTGACTGTATTCTCCCACCTACTCCCTCTGGATCTTCCATTCAGGTGGTCAGGGAAGGGCCATTGCTTTTGGATCCCGACCCTGGGGGTGGACAAGCGAGGGAGGTTCACCTGAGTAGAGGGTTATGAGTGATTGGCCGCAGGATACCCGAGGGTGCGACATCGTACTCACTCCCAGTCCCAATGACACCCCAACCTACTCAAACTCAGCCTTCATGTGGTATTCTCAATCTTACCCCATCTCCCCCTCCGTTTCCAACAAATACTGAGACGAGGAGGTGGCAATTAAGAGCAGTAAAGTTTACCCATAGGAATAACATGGGGTAAATAAGGGAAACCTTCCAGAGAAAGAACTCAAGTTGTCCCACTAATAAGCAGGGTCAGGCATTTAACAATGACCACTCACCTGACTCCACTTGACTGTTGTTGCCATTATGAAAGGTGTGGTCTTGCACAGGTGAACGAGCAAGCTGGGAGGCATATTGGACCAGAGAAGCCAAGAATCTGGGAGCTGCAGAAAGAAGGATCCGGAGGAGAACGGCATGCCGTGCTGTGACGCTGGCCCCGTGTTTGTGAGACGCTGCAGCGTGGCTAGGGAGCTGTGTCTTCAGAGAGCCGGAGCGAGGCAGCCGGTATCCTGCTGGCGGTGTCCGTGCAATGGTTTATAGTCATAATATCGAAAAAATAATTTTGAATTACAAAAATGTCGAATGCAAAAATGTCGAAAACACATACATATAATAGAAAAAGTCATTAATTCGAAAATAAAATGTCGGAAAAAAAATCGAAAAACCAATGTTAAAATAACTATGTAAAATGTCACACATACTAAAGTTTTTTATTGGGCGGGGTCCCCCCCAAGCCCCCCATCCCAAACCACTACCCCAACCCCCCCCTCCCCCCCTCCTCCCCATCCCCCCCAACATCCCCCATGGATATACCTTTAATTTTTAAAAAAAAATATTTAATTAAACATTAATTAAATAATTAATTATTAAAAAAACCCATCCCAAACCCCTACCCCAACCCCCCCTCCTCCACATCCCCCCCCACCCACCATGGATATACCTTTAACCATTTAAAAAAATTATGTTTTATAAACTATAATTAATTATTTATTTAAACATTAATTCGAAAAAAAATCGAAAAAAATTCGACATTTTTGTAATTCGACATTTTTATTTTCTATTAAATATTTTCGACATTTTGACTTTCGAAATTATTGTATTCGACATTATGACTGGACACCCCGTGCAATTGCTTGTTCCCTCGGGCCGTGTGCGGGGCGCAAGGGAGTCCTAAGTTTGTCTGAGTGGGCAGGTAGTAAGACCCTGACCTCAACCCAAAGCATCCAGGAGAAACCGCTCGCCAGCGCTACGCTACCCAGTGAGTTTTGCATGAGAGAGAGGGGGAGAGAGAGAGAGGGAGAGAGAAACATGGGAGTGTGCAGCTGGCTGGAGCGGTAAAGGGAGAAAAGCAAGATTTGTAAAGCGGAACGGAAAGCGAGAAGGACAGTTTTTAAAGCAGAAAGTAAGCAATAAGGAATTAAGTAGAGTGCGCGCTAGTGGCACAGAAGGAAGGAAAAGGCACATTAGCGGTGCAGAAGTAAAAGCAAAAGCCAAGGGTGGAAGCGACCCGAAAAGAACGAACCTAGTGTAAGTGGTGCACAGAAAAGTGAAATAAGTGTGCAAGAGGCATGATGGGAAAAGGACAGGTGCAAGTGTGCACGGCAAGAGGAGGGGAGCATGCAATAGGCACAACGGAGGGAAACACAGACAGGGCAAGTGTGCATGGCAAAGTGCAAGGAACCCAGTTGAAAGTGGTGCAGGAAGCACCAGAAGATCAAAAGTACCAAGCAAGGCAAGTGTAAGAAATCGAGAGGGGCAAAGGATCAGAGTGGTTGTGCTTGGGAAGAGCGAAGAGCCTGGTGTTTTCGAAAGCTTCTGATTCTAACTCATGAAAAGATTGTATGTGAGAGAAACGGTATATGAGGAAAATAGGTATCCAGTGATAATAGCGATTTGTACTTTTTTTTCGATGAGAAAAGTTCTATTTTGCTTTCAAAGAGCCTGTGTGCTCTTTACTTCATCTGCCAACAGTGGGGATCCATTGTCGGTGATGTTCCTCGCCCCTCAAGGGCTAGGATTCATCAAAGATTCTTGAAAGCCGTCTTGGGCCTACTTCGCTCCCTCCGACCGTGACCGAGCAGAAGAGGGAGGGAAGGTCCATCTTCAGGCCCTGCATCAAACGCGGGCTAGGGAATGTGTTTGTGGAGGACAAGCACCTACCATGCCTCTACTGCCTACACCTGTACCATAAGGAGGTAGAGTGCGAGATATGCTTTTGTTTCTACAAGAAAACAAAAAAGGACAGGCATAGTAGGCTAGCGGCATGGCTTAACACCAAGGCCTCTACCCGTGCTCCGAGCAGTGTCATGCCTCGTCCTGGACCGGCTGGTCCGAGGAATGGTCTTCTAAGTCCTTTGATGGCGCCTCATCCATGGGGGCCAAGATCCACAAGTCCAAGTCCACCGAATTTGCAGTAGAAGCGGAAATAGGCCATGATCAGCATCACCTTCCGCCTCCATTGCCAGCCGATCGAGCTCCTCTTCAAAGAGGAAGTCATCTATTTAGCTGGGCCGCCGTGCCCAAAGTGCATTGTCTGTTCTCCAAACTGCACTGATAGGCCACTCCCACACTATACAGGTGTCTCAAACTTAGCAGGGCCGCCGTGCCCAAATCTGCATTGTCGCTAAGGGAGACGGAGACTAAAGAGAGCCACTGTTAGAACCCAACTACATAACTATACAACCCTTAACTCCACCCTTACACCCCGACCAAGACAACAACTAAACTAAAACAACTCAGAATCGTACAATGCCGCGCAAACGACCCACCCAGAGGGAAAGAAGAGAAGAAAGAACAAACACCCCGAAACTTCAACTAAGAACCGCAACAACAGAACACACCCCCACAGACAGGTTCAAAGATCGGACCAACACTGAAAGAAGAGACAAATCCCTTTACCTAACTCCATACCTCACTGAGACCTACTCACCAGATCGAAACAACGCGACGCCAAAACCAACTACACTGAACAACCTACCAACATCACGAAGAATGACAAACTCCACCAGATACAACATGCGCACAACTGAAGCGATAACACCATACATCACCAAAGCAAGAAGAACCCCCAACCCACAACCATGTCCCCTGGAAGACGAACCAGATGAAAACAAAAACCCTAGGCTAAACCTAGAAGTACTACTTGAGAACGCTGACAACCCGAAACCTGCTCCTGAACAAGATCAGAAAACGACCCTAACAAAAAAAGGCAAACCAAGCTACACCCCTAAACTCCACTGCAATCTAATAAATGCAAGATCCATGTCAAAACACTCTACAGAGATCTTCGACCTACTCGACGACAACGGCATCGACATCCTCTTCATCACAGAAACTTGGCTGGACGACAACTACAAAATCACACTCCAAAGCTGCCTCCCAGCAAACTTTAAATGCCTTCAAATAAACAGGAAAAACAGAAAAGGAGGAGGCATCGCAATAGCATTTAAAGAGCAGCTAACAATAAGAACAGACGAACCACTCAACATCCCCAACTGCGAGTCCATGGTCATACACCTAACAACTAGCCCAAAAACCAACATAACATTCATCCTGGTGTACAGACTCCCAACTTATGATGCATCCTTCGTCGACAACTTCATAGAAGCCATAACCAACATAGCCATCAACCACGAACACCTAATCATACTGGGGGATTTCAACATCTGGTTCGAAGACAGTCATGCCAACTCCCAAAACTCACTGATTGAACAACTCGCCACCATGAAACTACGACAACCAGTAAAAGGGGCAACTCACTCGGCAGGACACACCTTGGACGCAATATTCGCAGAGGAAAAACTCATCACCATGGCACCGCCGATACAAATACTGTGGAGTGACCATCTCATCATCCCATTCGTAATCACTCTGCCTACTCAAGTCTACATCCAACCTCCCAAACTCACAGCCACCACAAAAAGAAACTGGAAAGACGTCAAAAAAGGCAACCTATTCGAACAACTGGAGTTAACCAAGCCCTCAACAACAGAACTAGACCTATCTGACCTAGACGGGAAAGCGGAGATACTACACAAATGGATTGCAGATACAATCGACAAGATGGCCCCAGAAAAACCATTCACACCATCAAAAAAAAGAGCAATGGCAAAATGGTTTACCCCACTACTAAGCACCATGAAAAAGGAAAACAAAAAGATGGAAACTGAATGGAGGAAAGATTACAATCCAGACAAAAAAAACAATGTTCCAGAAGCACATTCCTGCATACAAGAAGGAAATTCAAAAGGCAAAGAGAAAGCATTATGATGACAGAATCACAAATGCCACCAACACACAAAAAGAAATGTTCTGTATCATTAAAGAAATGAGAAACCCACCAGGCTGTGACAACACCCCAACCCCCTCGGAGAAACTATGCAACAACCTTGCAGACCACTTCAAAAAGATCAATGACATCCGACAAACCATCCAACAGAGACCAACCAGCAGCGACTTACAACCAAACGAACCCAAATCAGAACCGCAGCACAAACTCAATAACTACCCTCAAATATCAGCAGAGGCATTCGCAATGCTAATAAAACACAGCAAGAAAGCGGGCTCACCGATGGATCCCTGCCCCCCGGACATCTACAAATCAATCCTCGGACAAGGAACACCAGCAGAATACTTCAGAAACCTTCTAAATCTATCACTGGCAACAGGGACAGTACCAAGGATCTTCAAATCGGCTTACATCAAACCACTTCTGAAAAACACAAGCGGGGACGTAGATGACCTCTCCAACTACAGACCAATCTCCAACATCCCCTACCCAGCCAAACTCCTCGAAACCTACGTATACAAACTAACCCAAGAATACGTTGAAGAACACCACCTGCTAGACCAAGCTCAAGTCGGCTTCAGACCCACAAGAGGTACAGAAACAGCACTACTATCCATCTGGGATGACCTAAAAACAAACGCAGACTCCAACACAACATCTGCCCTTATCCTGCTCGACCTCTCAGCAGCCTTCGACACAGTTAGCCATGACACCCTAACCAAAAGACTAGAAGACATAGGCATAACAGACACAGCGCTACGCTGGACTAAATCATTCCTAGCAGACAGAACTGAAACCGTCTGGATCAAACCCTTCAAATCCACCCCACGAGTCAACGACTGTGGAGTACCACAAGGATCCTCACTATCTCCATTGTACTTCAACATCTACCAAACCCCTGTAATCAGAATCTTCAAGAAACGCAACATCAAATGCTACAACTATGCAGACGACACTCAAATCATCTACAAGATCGAAGACACCCAAGCCGATCATTCAAACCTAACCGACTGTCTAAAAGAAGTCTTCAACTGGATGAATGCCAACAACCTGAAAATCAACCCAGGAAAAACAGAAATCATGATCATATCCAAAGACCAAGAGAAGGAAACCGCCATCCCGTGGCCAACGGAAATGGGATCTATACCATCACCATCTAAGGTAGTAAAAAATCTGGGAGTCCTGATGGACAACACCCTAACCTTAGAACCGCAAATAAACGCAACAGTCAAGAAATGCTTCTTCCTCCTCCACACGGCAAGAAAAATACTACCTTTCCTCTCCTTCACACACAAAACACTCACCATCGTCGGCCTCATCATATCAAGTATCGACTATGCAAACGGCCTCTACCTCGGTATACCGGAATATCTACTGAAGAAGCTACAACAGATCCAAAACACTGCAGCCAGACTACTCCTCAAACTATCCAGAAGAGACCACATCACCCCGGCCCTAAAAACACTACACTGGCTCCCAGTAAAACGGCGTATCATCTTCAAAACAATGTGCATAACGCACAGGGCAATCAGCGGACAAGGAGCCGAATTCCTACAAAAAAAAATAACAATCTACAAGCCAACGAGACCACTCGGGTCAACCAACGAAATCCGACTGGAACAAAAACCTTACATCAAGAAGAAACTCGGAGGCACCGCTTTCTACCACTTAGCCGCGAAAACCTGGAACAACATCCCAAAATTGATAAGGAACACCAAAGACCACCTTAAATTCAGAAAATTACTAAAAACCTACCTCTTCAACACCGGAGACTAAAACCGAAACAACAATAAGACAAACGAATCATCAAAAAAGGACAGTGACAAACCGCTAGAACCGACAGAAGTACCCTGGGCACCAGCGGGGCTGACGCTGGACACGGGTCCACCCGCGAGACCCAGAGAAACGGATACAACTACTCCAGCCAACCCTTACCATCCCCCACCGCCCTCACAGCCACAACTAGGTCCCACGAGGCTGTGGAACAGACAAGATACCACCAATCACCACACAACCGGGTGTATGGACAATAGCAGCGGCGCTAGTCATGTGGAGGGGGGGAGGAGCATGCAAGGTTATTAAGGGAGCGGGCGGAGGGGACAGCTAGATCCTCAAACGGCCTCGAATGGAAAATCGGGCACATACCTCCTGAGGCTTAGGGTGTACAAGCATCCCGTCGGGTAAGATTACACGAGCCCAACCGGTTCAGTCCAGGATAGAGATGACTAACGAATACCATTAACAATTTCCTTCTCTGCATACACCTCTCAAACTCCAAACCAAACACAACCACAAACCTCTAGCGCAGCAAACCGCACGAACTTCACTACACTGCAACAACAAAACAAAAAAACACATAGACTCGCACATCAGCACACGACGACTACCGGCCGCATACACCCCAGGCCCAGCCGACAGAACCACCGGGCTGAGGCTGCCAACAGCACATCACTGCAATCTTGCACTTTTCCAGCCTCCACCCACTAACCCACCATCCCCCCCTCTTTCAGAGCCACCAGGGGACCACTCCGGTGGTGATAGTGCGCGGTACAAATGACCTTTAACATTAACATTAACATCTACCCTGGCTAAGCTACGGGAGAAATCCAAGAAGCCGCAGACAGAGAAGGCTGTGCAGATTCAGATTCAACCGGCACAGGCAAAGACCTAGTCTGTGTCTGTCGATGGCGGCGGCTACTACTACTACTACTACTACTACAGCAGCAGCAGCTAAGGGTGCTGGTGCTACAAGGATGGCTCCCACAGCGCAGTGTGTCCCTGCCCCCACGGCATGACACCACCACAGAGACTTTGGCAAAGTCTGTAGGTTCGCCAGAAGGGGTGGGGATGCCGGCACAGGTTCCGGTTCAGAACCATCAAGGAGGAAAAAAGGGGGACGGAGATGCTGAAGAGGCCCCGAAACAGCCCTCCCAGGTCGACTCACAAGCCATGAGGTCTCGTCCATGGACGACGAAGATCAGGAGTCCATGCATATGGTCCACAAGGCAATGACGAGGACAACGGGGACGATGGTGCAGGGTCTAGTTTCTGTTTTGCCTTCTCAGCCGAGGGACATTTCCTTGGATATTCTGTCGACTCTCCACACCTATGTGTCGGAGATCCAGATGAGAATGCCTCTAGCACTGGTACCTGTAGTCCCCAGGTCCCTGGTCAGACTGCGTCGAAGAAGAGGAAGCATCATCTGATGCCTCCATATGAACCTCCTCCACTGCGTCTGGACCCACTGCCCCCAGCAGACCCAGACAAGGGATACAGCGACGAATGACGACTAAGACATCGTCGCAGCGGACGGTGAGTCACATTTGGATGCCCCGCATAGGGTTTCCCCACCGGACGAGGTGGGTTTGTTCCACTCAATGATCGCCAGGGCCTCTGAACTATTCCAGCTGGTGCCTGAGAAAACCAAAAAGGAGGGCTTCTTGTATCAAAGGCGAGAGTCAAAGAGGAAGACTATCATGGCGCTGCCTTTTCTGGACGATATTTGGGAAGAGGGTGTAGCCCTTATGGAGAACCCTTGCACAGTTCCAGCCAAGTGGGATAGGCTGTAAAAGACATATAGGTTGCCGGATTCAGCACCCTAATCCCCGAGGTTGATACCATCTCCGGACTCTGTCGGCGGCCGCGAGGAAACGGTCGGCTAACCTGTCCTCATCGTAGTCTGTACCTCCGGACAGTGAGGGGGGGAAAAGGATGTACGCCATGGGAAAGAAGGTGATTTACACTGCAGCTGCCAATGCACTGGTGATCCTAGCCAGGTACGACCAGGAGCTGTGGTACAAACTGGGACCAATCCTGGAGTTCCTCCCTGACGATAAGAAGATGGAGGCCTCTTCCAGGGAGAAGTGTCATCGGACCACGCTATCACATGGCAGTGCACATCGCCCACACAGGGTTCCCGCAAATGGCGAACAGTGCCTGTCTTTGTTGGCAGGGATGGATGAATGCATGCCACTAACTTTCATCGGGAGGTCCAAGCAAAGGTGCTGGACATGCCCTTCGGTGGGGAAAACCTGTATGGGAAGGCCGTCGACGAGTCCCTCCAGGCCATCAAAGCGGATACGGCCTGCTCCCTCTGCACTCCAACAGCACTGCTTGTCTTTTCGCTCCTCCAGGGGAATATTGAGCAGGTCATCGAATGGGTTCTCCTCGTCGTACAGACAGCCGTCCCAATCCTCAACGCAAGAAGTCTACAGATGCCTCTCCCAGGCCTATGGTATCGGAGGACAGCGTCTCCATCGCCCAAGAAAGCCTGAACCAGCCAAGACCTCTGACCCCCCACTCATGCACACTTCTGGGATGCCGGCTTACAAGATCAGTCAGCGAGTGGAGAAAGATCACCACCGACAGATGGTTGCTGGATGCTCTTGCCCAGGGGCACACCTTGGAATTCCAACGCATGTGCCCTTGCATTCCGCTGGTTTCCTGGCAAGAGCATCACATCCTGCAGCGTCTGGCAATGGTACGAGCCATGCTATGAAAAGGAGCGATGGAGCTAGTTCCCTAACGGCTGCGGGGCTCTAAGAAGACTGGCTGGAGGCCCATCCTGGACCGGCAACGTCTGAAGAAATACAAAGTCCCAGAAATTCAGGATGGTCACGTTGCAGCATGTGCTCGTCCAAATGGAAAAAGGAAACTTGTTGACGTCGTCGGACCTGGACGCATATTTCCACGTCCCCATTCACAAGAAACATCGGAAATTTCTACGTTTCGTGGTGCAGTGGCAGCCCATCTATATCTACAGGGCATGCATGTATACCCGTACATAGACGACTGGCTGATTCGGGCCTACTTGCGGGAGCTGGCCAACAAGCACACGAAGGCGACTGTCCGACTATTGACGGATCTGGGATTCTCGGCCAACTATACGTAGTCCTGCTTAACGCCATCGCAAGAACGTGCTGTTCCTAGGTGCCAGACTCCAGTGTCTTGCCTGGTGTCTCCCTCGGATGAAAAGCTAGCAAACATTCAAGGGACACTGCAATGGCCATCGTTGGCGAAGACGGCCACAGTGCGGGCCATCAAGTCGTTACTGGGCATGATGTCGTCCTCCATCTACCTTGTCTGCCTCTGCAGATTGCAGATGCGACCCCTACAAGAATTCCTGGATGCCAGTTGGATTCAGGTGTCCGAAAGTTTCACAGACAAGATCCCTCTCAACAAGGAGTTCCGACGAGCGATAGAATGGTGGGGGTTCCACTCCCACATTGCCCAAGGCACAGGATTTCAAACCCCCCCCCCCCCTCCTCCTCCCTCCCCCATACCAGGACACACCACGGATACCTCCCTGGAAGGTAGGGGAGTGCACACCGGACGTCTGCACGCCGGAGGAGAAGGCTCTCCATATCAACATCCTGGAGCTAATGGGGGGCGTGTCCTGGGCCCTCAAGTCGTTCCTACTGTCTCTGAAAGGCAAGGTGGTGAAAATGTTCAGACAACGCCACCACTGTTCTTCATGAGGAAGCAAGGAGGCCCAGGACTTGTGGCACTGGGCCAGCAGACAGGGGATGTCCCTCGTCCCTCTGCACCAGGTGGGAGTCAAGAACACCATTGCAGACTCCTTCAGCAGGGAACTCCACTCCTGCCACGAGTGGGAGCTTTGTTGGTATCGGGTGGACCGCCTGTTCGCCGAATGGGGCAGATCCCAGATCGATCTGTTTGCAATGGTGGCAAACTCGAAATGCCAGTATTTCGCCAGCAGGTTCCACCAGCCGAGTAGCTTGAGGGGGTGCGTTCTTTCCGTGGGAAGGACTGTTCCTGTATGCGTTCCGCCATGTTGCCTCCTGCTACCAGTCATCTACACTCAGTGCCAATGCAAGATGATGCTCATCGCCCCGGGGTGGCCAAGGCACATTTGGTACCTGGACCTTCTCAGCCGGTCGGCAGCGCCTCCAGTCAAGTTGCCGGTGGCTTCTGGATTTTCTCACCAGAGAGGGAGGCGCAATCCTTCTTCACAACCCAGGATCGCTGAACCCGAAGGCTTGGCTCCTGCTGCCTTAGAGTTTGGAGGTTATGATTTGTCAGCAGACTGCAGGGAGGTCCTCGCCAATGCCAGGGCATTGTCGACCTTAAAGTGCTACGCCCATAAGTGGAAGCTTTTTTCTACGTGGTGACGGTCGCAGATTACCCCTAATAAGGTAATGGCTCCACAGATCCTTCCATACTTGCTCTCCTTGGCAAAGGCTGATCTGGCGCACGCCTCCATCAAGATGCATCTGGTGGCTATCTCCTGCTACACCAGATCCCCAGGGAGATCCTTGCTCTGGTCCCACAGACTTGCCAAGGAGTTTCTCAAAGGACCTTTCCGATCTTGAGGTTCCTGACCCGGCATGGGAACTCAACGTGTTTACTACTGGGCTCATGGGGGCTCCCTTTTGAGCCAATGCATCAGGCCCCACTTAAGTTTCTTTTGTGGAACACGGCTTTTCTTGTGGCCTTCACCTCTGCCAGACGTGTAGGTGAGATCCAGGCCCTATCCTGCAAGCAGCCGTACCTGACTTTCCATGAATCAAGTGTGGTACTGCATATGCACCCTTCTTTCATGCTAAAGGTTCAGTTGGAATTCAACATCAATGAGCCTTTGGCGTTACCAGTTTTCTTCCCAAAACCTTTGTCTCCAGCGGAAAGTGCCTTGCACTCGCTAGACTTTGCTCGTGCCCTGAAGTTCTACATGACCCGCACAAAGAGTTTTCGGATGACTACACAACTGTTCATGAACTTTGTTCCTGTGAACCATGGTAAGGCCTTGTCCAAGGCTTCCATTTCAAGGTTGCTCTCTGGCTGCATCACGCACTGGTCATTGGCGAACCGACCGCTGCCTGGCCGTCCGAGAGCCTACTCCACCAGAGCGATTGCTGCGACGGCAGCGTTCATGTCTGGTGTGCCCCTCCTGGACATCTGCTGGGCTGCTACATGGAGGTCCACGCACACCTTAACAAAGTTATACTGTATCGACAGGGATTCCAGGGAGGAGTCCAGAGTCGGCCTATTAGTGCTACGCAATATGTTCGCTTGAGGTGAGCCTGTTCCAGAGGTAATTGAATTGCTTCTGTTGAGCCTTGCCACCTCCCGTATTTGTATTTTGTATTTTCTTTATTTGTATAGCGCGCCTGGCCCAAGGGCATCTGGGTGCTCATCTTATAGTTACAGTAGGACATATTATAAATTAGTGCGGCAAGTGGGATAATTAAATTAAAATAATGGCATATCAGAAGAAGCAGCAAATATGTACAGAACAAAGTATACAATGTGAAAATGAGAGTAAATACTAGTAGTAGTACAAAGGAATACAGGTTGTATGTTGGAGGGTGTGAGCTGAACGGTGGCAGGAAAGAAGGATCAGACCGCAGAGGAAATGTCAGTGGCGTATAGCTAGTTTGGTTTTACTTTTGAAGGATTGGAAGGTGGGTTCTGATCTAAGATGGTTGGGCAGAGTGTTCCACAGTTTAGTGGCTAGGACCAGGAAGCTGGTCACACCAGCTTTCTGCAGTTCGAACCTAGGGAGGGCGAGGCAGTGTGTAATGTTGTACTGCTATGTATTTGTTATTCATGAGCATGTGAATCCATGCTAGACCTTATACTGGAGAAGGTTTAAGTTACTTATATGTAACTATTCTCCAGCGTGGATCGGGCATGTATTCAAATGCAAACACTCCCTCTGGTGGATTCATATGCGAACCCTCCCTCTGGCCCCTCTGCTGCTCTTCTTGGTCATACTGCCACTTTTACGTGCTTACCAAATTTGTAGATGGTTTCCAGAGGAGGGGCTTGGAGTGAGGACTGTCATTGGATGGGGCGGTATGACCCAGAGGACAGTGATTGGTTTAGAGGAGAAATGCAGTTGGTAAGTGAACTTTTTATTTTTTTTAATTTTTTTTTACTGTGATTCCCAGACTGACGACGGGGGAATATTCATGTTCATGAGCATGTGAATTGCTGCCAGACCCATGCTGGAGAACAAAAGTTATAGGTAAGTAACTTAAACCTTATTTGCCTCTTGGGTTTAGTTCCCTTTTTTGTCCACCGGGGGGTCGCTTAATGTTTTACTTTCTCAGAAGTTAAACATCGCCATTTTCTTTTTTGTCTATGCTTGACCGGACTCCAGTGAAATGGGCCCTGCATCACTCCCAGATTTTGGGATAGAACTTTTTTTTTTTTTTTTTTTTTTGTATGGATTTCTGGTTTTTTATGGCAGGATTTTTTTTCCCTTTGGATTATTTCTGGCTGGTTTTTGGTGGCTTCCTCGATCGGACTTCTGCAAAGAGGAACCTGTTTCACTCCCGCTTAATCAGATTTTTTTTCTTTCTTGACTTCTGGATTTTTATGGCTGGAATCATGCTTTTGGATTTTCTTCTTTCTCTGATGTTTTATATTGGATAATGGACTGCTTTTTCTGTAATCCCAAATGGTTTGGATATATAGGTTTTTTACTGTTTGGATTTCTCACTTAGATATATATATTCTTCAATTTTGGATGGGATTAGGTGGATACCAGGAATGGAAGTTGATTTTTGGATCACTTTCTTGATGATTTGGCCTATTTCTCTGGATTCTTCATATAAGTTTTGCATTTTTTCCTATTTCCTTAAATAGGTCTTTACTGTATTTTTAATCTACTCTTTCGAATATTTTTCACTCAATATTTTTATCTCATTTAACCTTTCATTATAAGCAATTAGCCACACTGTTTTTTACCTCTGTTTTATATTCACGATTGACTTTTTCTTCTGTTTGGTAAAATCACATGGAACCGGAAAAAGTACAACCTGACAAGCTGAACTTGTATTTATAACTAAAGGGGCCTAAGCTTGGGAAAGGGAACCCTGACGGGCCTACCAAAGTTGAATACTTACTTTGGAAACAGAGCAGCATAAGCTTGGGGAATTGCACCCTGAGAAGCCTAAAAGGAATTGTGATCTATTTTGTTTTGTTTGAAAGCTGAAAGGGGCCTGAGCTTGGAGAGGGGAAACCTGAGAGGCCCAACTAAGTTGGAGATCAGTTGTTTTTGTGGTGTTTGGAATTTGAACTAGTTGAAGTTGGAGCCCCATGCATTGAAGGTATTTGAAACCACTACAAGGGCTCTGTGTAGAAGGTCTTGCAAGCAGCCCTTTGATTGAACTCATATTTCTGACATTGACCTAACTACACCTGGTGAGAAGACCACCTGAAACCATCTTTGGTTTCCCATTTATTGTTGAACTACAATTTTTCTTTTTAAAGACCTTCCTATCACACACTTCTTTTTTATTTTGGACTATTAGACAGCGATGGCCATTGGAAACATCGGTTGAGGGAAACATCCCTTTAGAGTTGGGGCCAGTCAGGAATTACACCAGCCCATGAAACTTAGTAACTAAAGGTTTTAAACCGAACACCTTTGAGTCTGTGTCTCTTAATACCATGCCTGTCTCACAAAAGACATTTTGGATGTTGGAGCACCAGGTGCTGTTGTTGGTGCAATTGGTTGGTGGAGGAGCAGGAGATTCAAGCTTGCGCAGAATCACAAAGAGTTCACAGGAGCTTGATTTGGCATTGGAGATACTTGTATTAAAGGGGGTGCTTTTTGCTTGAAGTATAGCCTGTCTAAAGTCCATCGCTGAGGAAGCAAAGCAGGTTTTATTGGACTCTGATGGGTTGTTCCTCCATTTAGTTTCATCCTCATTTTTTTTTTTTTTTTTTGGCAGAGCGATTTGAGGTCGGTAGAAAACCAGGTATTGAAGTGCGAGGCAGGTTTAGCTTTATGTTGGGTGAGGGGATCTAAGGTGTTGACTGCCCTTGTCAGGGTCCGGTTGTAAATGACTACCAAACAGGGTCGCAGGCAAGAGACTGTAAGGGAAACGGCTTGTCTAACAATTGCAGGATTTGGTTACGTTTTGAGAACTCCAGGTTAGTGTAGGAGGTAAGGGCAGAGCCGTGGTTGGAATGGGGGTTTGATGTGGGTATGGTGAATGATGATGCGATCAGTCCTGGGGCAGGGCAGATTGGCGGTGACTAAAATGTTGCAGTTCAGGTCAGCTAGCCAGTCCAGGATGTGGCCTTTGGAATGCCTGGGGCTGAGGATACGTTGTCTAAATCCTTGTGCCTTAAGGGTACTGGCTACGGATAAGGCGTTCATGTCCGATTCATGCTTAAAACCCAGGATGAGGTTGCCCAGGAATAGGGTCTTGGATTTAGGTTTGGAGTTAAAGGAGAGGAGGTGGAGGATATCCCCTTCAAAGGGCCTGGTGTACGGTAGACCAAATGTATAGTAGTTGTGGCGTGTGCAGGTATCATGAAGTAGACGGACAACCGGTTCAAGTTTGGTTCACAAAGGTTTTATTACCTTAAAAGGCAGGATGGCGTAGGGCCTAACTTGCCCTATCCTAAGGTGGGATTTTCCTACCTAAAGAAAACCAAGGGTAGTCTGTCAGGAAGTCCATATCAAATGACTGTGTCCCAAACCTATACTTGCCCTCACAACTAACTGTATACAATGTGTAGGGAACTCATTGTGGCAACAGAAACGACAGACACAAGTTATCACAGTTCAATGGGTGTTTATTAAACTGAAAATGCAGGATGGAAAAACGCCCAATCTAAATCTAAGATGGGAGCAAGCGTCAACCATCAAACGAAAAATAAAGCAGTCCTTGTGGGATTGTCAAAATAAAAGGGCCTATGCTAAGAAAATGTATTGCCAATTCCTTACAAATAATTATACAAAGAGTATGGGATAATGGTTCATTAAAGAAAGAAGTGTTCACAAATAATAAATCGGGATGTGATTGCCACGGGTCTCCCTTCCCCACGTTTTCAGCACTCGACAAGGTGGGACTTTGGAGCACAGCACACGTTCGAGCTTCCTCAGCAGGAGCCAACAGTTCTGTATCAGCTACCAGGTTCTTCGATGGGCAAGTGTCCTTTTACAAAAGTCTCTTGCCTTCGAGGCCTAATGTTCTCGACAAACATACACAACGTTCTATTCCCCGAATACTTTGGGAGATGGCTTTACACTTGGTTCCCCCTCTTCCAGACGCAGACCCCTCAGTCATTCCTTGACAATTCTTTTAAACCGTTCTGTTCATACGGTAGTTAAAGTGATGGCTTGCCACTCCTAGGTCTCCCTCGGCCGGCCTTGGACCCCACATGACAAGGGGATACTTCACTCCACTTGCCTTACAGTATTTCCTGCTTTCACAAATCTTAATTTCTTTTCAAACAATGCATAGTGCGTCTCCCTCGACTTGGTTCACCTTGTCAACACACTGTTCATAGGGACTTCAGGCCTCGCCCCTTTTCGTTGGCATCCCTCTACTGGGGTCCGCATCCATCCACCGGGTTCACTTTTGCCAATCTTCAATGTCTTTTATACAGTTCATCAGGCTTTCCCCTTGGTTGTCGACTTCCCTCTGCCAGATTCAGTCTTGTCCACTTTACGAAACAGTTCATTACTGTTTCCAACATGCAAGATTCACTTCCTTCTTCACAATCATCTGTCGGTCACAGACCTTTGATGGTACAGAGGATTTTACAAGACTCCTGTATGACCATTTTGACCTCTTTTCGCCTCTTCCCAAGGCCTTCTGGTTGTGGTAGTCTCTGCGTTCGGATAATCGTCCAGAGTTGTCCGCATAAGGACCCACTTGGTGCCGGACTTTCCTCCCACTTTCTCAATAGTTATTTACTCAATGTTCAATTAGCCGTTTGCTACATTCGTTCAACACAGTTTGGTTTCTTTATCGGTTTTCCCCTTGAGACTCTGGCTGTGATGAATTGCTTTGCTTTCTTGTCTGTAGAGTCCAGGCTGGTACCATTGAGCCACGTGTCTCTCCACAGCTTGGCGGTCAGCGGAGGAGGCACCTGGGCATCGTTGACATCTGCTGCAACATACGCTGGCTATTGTTCGCGGTCTTACCATTCCTTCTCTTGAGGCTTCACAGGTCTGTCGATAAGGGCAAGGTCACTTCTCCCCTTGGTATCCCCTCGGCTCGTGCCGTCTTTCTCCTCTTTTTGAACTGCCGTGCTGAGTTAGCGCTCACGTCGTACATTTTGCCTTGCTCATATTGTGCTGTCGTGCTCCACCTTTTTATCTCTGTAGTGAAGGGAAAGGGCCTTTGGGTGTGTGTGATTCTTGTCATTTGCCTGACTTTGCATGACCCTTGTATTGGGACATGTCAGGTAAACGGCTCTGGTGTTTTTTCCGTTGTCTTTTGTGTGGTGCGAAAGTGTTCGTGTCAGAAAAGAGTGGGGGGCAGTGTTTTGGAATTTCCTATGTGAAAGGATGGGGAAAAGGTGTTTAAAGAAGGGGGATACGGCATCCCACCCATCAGTCTCCCACTCCCCAATGAACCCCCCTCTAGGTGATCCTCTTGCACTGGTCCACCCCCAGGGGCTGGGTCCAAAAGCGATGGCCATGTCCTGGATGACGGATCCCCGGGCACTAGACCTGGAGACACCTTCAGGTTTCTCACAGATGTTGGCATCAAAATGAGAAGTGTCAAAATAAAGTGCAAGCCAAGAGCTGGAAGAAGCTCTGAAATCGGCTTCCCCTTCCTCAAAACAGTTCACAAGGCATCGGGGTTCCCTTCCCCAAGAGTTCAAATCTTCCAGCTTTTCAACAAAAGAAAACACAGTTCCTTGAGACACTTCCCGGCTCTTTGAATGTTGGCACTTTCACTAATTCACCTAGACAATTCTGTCTGTTGACTTCAGAATCCTGTGAGGTTGTTGAAGAACACAAGCTTCTTTATGGAGACTGTCGCTTTTCCATACAGGGGCCCTCGATCTAGGCGCAGGTGTCGGACCACATGGTCCACCCATCACAGGTCACGGAACCAATACACCTTCTTGACTGCTTTCCATCAACAATGTGCCACTGCTTCTAATTGACAGTGATGCTTGCTTTATTCACCAGTGTCACACTCCTGACACTGTACAGTGGCTTTGTTGGCCACCGTGCACTTGTTACTCTTATATTCTTCTGGCTTTTGCCAATGCAGGTTGCCTCCTGACCTGGAGTTCCTTAAACTCTGTTGGCTGTTGCCAATGCTTGTTTTCTCATACAGTAGAGTTTTTGGGTTCTATTGGCTTTAGCCAATACTTGGTTTCTCGGGTAATACAGTTCGTGGTATCGGCCAAATGTACCACTTTTAACTTTATTCAATATTCACAAGTGCTCAAAACTTGCTTTCACTGTGTTTGGTATTCAAAAGTACTTGTAATTCAACTATTCATACGGGCTCAACCGCCCCCTCGCCATGCCTGGGCCCCTTCTGCAGGCGGACTCACCAGTTTCTGTGTACGGCGGTTCTGTGACTCTCTGCTTCCTGCCACAGGTCAGCTTCTCCCTGCGGCGTCTCTGTGGTGTGCTGGCGTTTGGCGGCCTTGCTTTTCCCACCAGCAGGCTGTCAGCAGGACTGAAACTTCCTCACAGGTCCTCCAGCACTCGTCTGCCTCACTCCAGCAGCCCAAACTGGACCTTCGTCTTGCTCTGTGTCGTCCTTCCGCTGCCCCAACTCTGCATTCCTTGGTACTCCTGAAAACCTCTTGGCTACACTCACGCCACAGATTGTGGCTCCAGCTCTCCCAGCTGGCTTCATGCACTGTGACTTGGTCTCCATTTCCGAAAGGCTTCTGCCTTTTAAGGTTCCCGCCAACGTGATTGGACCAAAAAGGACTAGACCACTCCCTGCTAAAGCGGTAGTCCTGCCTTATTCTTGCTGTTGTCCTCGTCTTAGTACCCAGTTGAGGTGTATCTGTGTTTACATAATTAGAATGAGGATGTGTTACTCTAGTTGGTCTCTTCCTCGTCTCAGTGGATTACTGTTGATTCTTGGGGAATGTTTTAGGGGAACGATAGGGAAAGGGCTGACAATAGCCTATGAAGGCTTGTGGGGTGGAGGGTTCATTATGAAAAGGAAATGAGTGGGGGGGGGAACCAACTATCACCTAAGGATGGTCCCTCCACCCTGGTGATCCTCCCTCACATATCAACCCCGAGGGTCAGGATCCAAAACCAGTGGCCTTTCCCAGGCTACCTGAGAGGAGGACACAAGGAGGAAAAGAAGTGAGGACGCCCTTGGTTGCCTCACATGAGGTGTGTGAGAGACTTTGATCAGTAGTTCTCCCGATGTGAAAGTTGAGTTGCAGATTCCTCGTTTAGGGAGAGAATCTCTTGCTATAAGGGCAACCATTTGTTTCATGTAGACATTAAACAAGAAGGGCGAGAGACTAGCCCTGCGGGACACCACATTCTATAGTAGTCTCAAATGACTTGTTCCCTATGCTTAAGTTTGAGGATCTGCCTCAAAGAAATAAACCAACCCTGCTTTCAGCTGCATCTGACAACTGCACAACCCCCACACCCCCAGTCTTCTGAACAGGATACAATGGTCAAAGATTCTCTTCACCCTGATATGATATGGCATGTATAACGCGCCTGTACACAAGTGTTTCTAGGTCCGACAAGGAGGAGGAAACATAAAGCAAGGACAAAAAACAACAATCTTACTAGGCCATGTGTCATTCAGATACGAATACGCAGTAGAACCAATTGCACAGGTCTGTCCCAGACTCCATGTGATCGAAGTGTTTTCTTTACATTAATCCCCAGCACTTTGACCTCCTCTTTGTGCCCTGTGATAAGCCCTAATAATGAGGCACTCGACACAAGGTTTACAATCGCAGAACGGATTAAAGTTCACCCTTACTTTCTTAAGAAAAGGTTGTGTGAGAAACTCAAAGGTGTCTCACTTACTAGTCCCCGGGGATCTGTCATCAAGGTGGCCAGGAATCGGCCATTGCTATTGAATCCAGTTCCTGGGGGTAGACTAGTGCGGGAGGATCACCTGGATGGGGGGGGGGGGAGGGGGTCCGCTGTGGAGTGGAGGTGGGACATTGATAGGTGGAACGCGGTAGTCCCCTTCTTATAACACCTTTTTCCCCCATCCTACCCCGTAGGATATTCCAACACTAACCTCCCTTTTCCATAGGATATTCAAACAATGCACCCCCTTTTCTGACACTAATATTTTCAAGCACCACGAAAGACGGACACTCACCAGAGCTGTTTACCTGACATGTCACAGAATTGCACACACCTGACGGCCCTTTCCCTTCCACACAGGGACAAAAGGTGGAGCACGAGAGCACAAGACGAGCAAGGCAGACTGCACGACGAGATAGCTAAATCAGCACGGCAGTTCAAGAGGAGAGAAGCGACCTTACCCTTTCCAATCATGGCCCGTGAAACCTTCGGAGAAGGAATCGTAAGACCGCGAACAATAGCCAGCGTACGTTGCAGCAGATGTCAACGGTACACTGGGTCCTCCCCGCTGACAACCAAGCCTGGGAGAGACGTTTGACCCTATGGCACCGGCCTGGACTCCAGAGACAAGACAAGCCAAGCCAACCCAACCGGTTCATCACAGCCGGTGAGTCGAGGGGAGTGCAGATAAGAAACCAAACTGTGTTCAACGAATGTAGTAAATGGCTGATTGAACTGCGAAAGAGTACAAAACTGTTGGATACCACAGAGGGGAAAACCAGCTGCAGAGGAGGCCGGCACCACGTGGGTGCTCACTCGAGAAACTCTGGGCGATTACCCGATTGTTGAAACTACCTCTACCAGAAGGCCTTAGGAAACGCGAGAAAGGGGTCAAAGTGGTCATACAGGGGTCTAGTAAAATCCTTTCTACAGTTGAAAATCTTTGACCGGCAGATGATTGTGAAGCTATGTGAAGTGAATCCTGTATCGTAAGAACTATATATTGACAAAGTTGGCAAGAGTGAACCCGATGGAGGGATTTCCACAGTGAACTGTTTTGAAAGACATCAAGATTTGTGAAACACAGATGAGATAGTGTTGAAAAGGCCATAGTGAACCCGACGGAGGGAAGGCAAGCATTCGAGAAGGGTCTGAGCCTGGAGGAGGGGGATCCGGTGGTGAGAAGCCATCACCCCACTGACAAGTGAATACAACAGAGAAATCCTATGAATACAGACAAGGGGGAACCCGACTGAGGCAGGCTGATATTAGAGAGGGGTCTGAGCCCAGAAGAGAGGGACCCACGGGTGACTAATCATCACCCTAAGTGCAATCCATAAGGAACTTCTTTATTTTTTCTATTTTTTTTTTTTTTGTGAACCCATCAGACCCTCGGAAGCAAGAAACTTAATTACCGAAGGTCCTGATATTGCAAAGAACTTTGTGGTGGATCTGACCCCGGAAGAGGGGGATCCGGGGGTGAAAAGGCATCACCCATCGTACAAGCAGAAAGGAACTTTTGTTTATTATTTTCGGAGTACATAAGTTCTTCGGAGGCGAGATACTTTTTGTAGAAAAGACACTTAACCACCGAAGGCTCTGATAACTGAGAGCAGAACTGTTGGCTCGTGCTGGGAAAGCTCAAGCGTGTGCTGTGGTCAGGAGTTCCGCCTTGTCTTGTGCTCAAAATGTGTGCAAGGCAGACCCTGACCTATTATTTGTGAACACTTCTTTCTTTCTTCTGAACTTTATCCCACACTCTGTATTCAGCTTAAGGATTGGCAATAGGTTTTTCTTAGTATAGGCCCATTTATTTGACAAGACGCCACTAGGACTGCCTTATTACTGTTTGATGGTTGAAGCTTGCTCCCATCTTAGTTATAGGTTTAGATTAGGCGTTTTTCGCACTTGCATATGCCATTTTAATAAACAGCCTTTAACTGTGATCACTTGTTGGTCTTTACTGTTGCCACCATGAGTTCCTTACTGTTGGACCAAACTCCTACAGGAACCAGTGTTTTTCTTTTCTAGAACCAATAAGGACTGGTGAATTTTGTCATGGATGGATTAATGAAAATTGGGGTCTCTTTGGGTTCACCACCTTAATTGGTGTTCAAAATCCTGAGACCAAAACCTAGTCTTAAGTCCTTGCCCCTTTAGGACACCATAGTTTACAAAATTGCAAAGGATATTACTAACAGAACAGTCCCAAACTAAACCTTAACAAGTATTTTAGCCTCCTGAATTCCCTAAGCTTATGAAAGGTCTAAGGTATTGCCAGCAAAAGGGTTCTCAAATCTGTAAGGGATCAAGAGTATGACTCGGACACAGTGGCATGCTTGTCCGCTGTATAGTTTTATTTCTCAAAACAATAAGGGGGTTGGGGGAAATCCAATCTATCCCTAACCTAAGGGGGGTTTCCTTGCCTCTACAAAACTAAGGAACTTCTGCATCTGGATGTTCAACAAAAGAGCATCCCCGTCCTGTGTCCAAAAATCCTAATCTGACCCTTGCACTGTAAACTTAATATAATGTGCACAAGGGGATTTCTACAGACTATGCATTGGCAGCCGCCTTTCAGAGTTCCAGAAATATAAAGTTTAAGGTGAATTAAGCTTTGCATTTGATAAAAGTTGAGTTTCTCAGCTAAATTCAATAAAAAAAAAAAAAAAAAAAAGTTTAAGGTGCATAAAAGAAAATTAGTTAAACCAGGAAAAGGGATCCTCCCTCCCCTTATGTTTCTTCTTATCCTTCTGCAGTTTCACTATTCAACAAAAGTGGGGCTTCTTCCCCGTGTTTCCCTTCCCTTTTTGAGGCTTTGCTTTAACAGTGTCAACGAGAATGATTTCTCCTTTCAGCTTCTTTCTTTTAGGCCTTTCGGCTTTTGAGGAAAAAATCCTCTTTTCCCTTTTATTCCTTCAATGCTATACTCCACATTTTCAAGGGGGGGAATTACCCTTCCCTTGAACTTCCACACAATTCCTCTTAATTGTTCCAATTCTTTGCACTCTGTATCTTCCACTTGCTTTCTGGGGTTATCGCTCTACCCTTCTCCACTGATTACTCCTCTTTATGGCCCTGTTGTATTCTCCTACCAGGGTATTTATTCCTTTCAAATGGATTCTGTCCTCCAACATATTCCTCATTTTTGATATGTAATGTCCAGCTTTGGCTGCTTTGGAAATCTTTTCGGCAGCGGGTGCCCTGCGTCGATGGCATCGAGTCGATGTCCCTCGAAGGCCTGAGTCGAGGGTGACGTCATCCGATGTTATAAGTAGTACCACGGCCCCCGTTGGCCTCATTTCTGTTTTTCCGCAAACTTGTTTGCTTTGTGAAACTCGGCACGCCTCGTACTTCTGAAGTATTACTGTTATATCTTTTTGACAATGTCTTTGTCTTCTACTCGGATGACTCCTCGTTCCGGGTTTAAGAAATGTAAGGCGTGCAGCTCCAAGATGTCGATTTACGGATCTGCATCGGGTCGGTCAGTGGTGCCTGGGCGAGGGCCACACGACGGATACCTGCTCAAAATGTCAGTCCATGACAGGGAAGGCCTTGCGGGAGCGACATGGGAAGTTAAAGGTAGGCAGGGTGGCCAAGCCCTGTAAATCATGACCGGCTGGGCTTTCGACCGAATAGTCGAGGGGGGACTCTCCTAGTCAGAAGAAAGCCAAGCGCTCATGGTCCCGTAGTGGTTCCTGCCACTTTTCCTCACCGTCGGAGCGGAGGCACCGCCGGTCGCCTTCCTCGTCATCTCTGTCAGGAAGTATCCCTGAGAGGGTGACGTGCCCGTCCAAAACGTCGACACCGGCAGAGTGGGAAGCTTTCCGTTTGGAGATGCTTAAGATTTTTGAGAAACCATGCAAGTCTCCGTCCGCGCCTTCTGTGGAAGCCGGCAAGGAGCAGTCTTGGCCTGATACTCGCGCGCCCTCTAGCCCGGGTTCACGGCGTGGTCCACATCGAGAGCCCTCGAGACAAGGTGTCGAAGGATCACTTGAGACAGAGAGAGAGATCTCGAGGTTTCTGTCGTTGTCGAGAACTTCGAAGCCCTCAACGCCGTTGTTGGTGCCCATTGGATCTTTGATGCCAGTCAAACCTTCGGTTGCGCTGTCGACGCTGAAGCTGTCAACGCCGGTGGGGCCTTGTTTACCAACTCAGTCCCCAGGTCCTGTTGACCCACCAAGGAAGGATCTGGCTAAATCTTAGTCGATAGCTTCAATGCTTTCTAAGCCTCTGGGCTCCATGCCAGAAAAACACCTTTGCCCCCCCCCTTCCTAAAAAGGATTTTTTTAGGAACGTCACTTCAACTTTTGAAGAGGAGGAACATTCGGATGCGGAGGATGCCCCCTTTTGGCTCCAGTATGGGACTCCCAAAGTGCCGGAGTGCCTAATTTCCGAGGAGAGCAGGATGCAGGATCTGTGTGACACTTTGCATAATGCAAGCGGTATTGATACCTCTCCGGAGTTTGAGTTCGGCAAGCCGGAACCTGACTCTTCATATAGGCACCTTATGTCTAATGTGGTGGAATACTTAGGCTGGTCCAGACCTCCAGCGCATTATGATCAGGATGATCTTATGGATATTTTGGACACCTTTCCATGTTGCTCTTCAGAAAAGGGTGGCCAGGAATTAGGAGACCCAGGAGACTAATCCGGCGAGTCTCTTACATGAAAATACTGCCCCTACAGTAGCGACCCCGGCCATCTGTCCCAACACCCCACTCCCAAGAGTCTGATGGTCCAAGCAGCTATGCCTACCTCGAAGCAGGCTGCATACTGTACCATCCCTCCTGATGGGGACCATAAGCGCGTAGATGGATGGGTGCTCAAGGCAGAACATTCCAGAAGGAGATGAGAGGGACGGTTTTCTGGCTATTAGACGGCAAGGAAGCCATGTGCGAGTCCCTCCAGTCTGGATTGGATTCTGCGGATAGTATCAGCAGATCCATGGCTACGAGCACCGTAATACGCAGGTTTGCGTGGTTCGGGAAGTCGGGTTTTGCACCTGATGTGCAGGCTCGTCTTCTCAACATGATATTATACGGGTCTCATCTTTTTGGCAGCAAGGCTTACGAAAGCCTTGAGAAGTTGCATACCTCGAAGGCGGCCGCCAGATCTTTAGGTGCCGCTGTTAGGCAACCACAGCCTTTTCGTTCTGGCGGAGGGGTAGATCTTTTCGCTACTACTCATTTGGAAGGGCGAGAGGAATGGCCAGGCAAAGGGGCCAGCGAATGTTCCCTCATGGTGGACGAGGTAGCGGTTCCAAGCCCGCTCCACAGCAGCCTCTTTACCATTGATCGCTGCAACACCCGCTTCAAAACCGCTCTGAAGGCTTCAGTCACAATTCTCCAGTGGGGGGCAGACTGTCTCAGCATCTCGAAGAATGGCGAGCCATTACTTCAGATGCGTGGGCTCTGGAAACAATAGCCCACGGCTACTGCCTTCCCTTTCTAAGGCAGCCTCAGACCAATCCACAGGGCAACACTCTTTGAGGATTCCGGATCCGCTCCTTCTGCAGGAGATTTTAACCCCGCTATAGAACCAGTGCCTGTGGCGGAGAGGAACAAGGGTTGGTATTCCCCCATATGTTTTTTATTTCCAAAAAGGACAGGTGACTGAGACCCATCTTGGACTTGAGATACTTGAGCAAGTTGCTCAGAAAAGACAATTTTAAGATGGTCACTCTTTCTCAGATCCTTCAGGCCCTCCAAATTCAGGATTGGTTGGTGTCATTGGACCTTCAGGATGCTTAATTTCATGTGCTGATCCATTTTAAGCACAGGAAAAACCTGAGGTTCACCGTTGGTGGCTTGCACTATCAGTGTTGAGTCCTGCCATTCGGGTTGACCGCCGCGCGAGGGTATTCACCAAACTGGTGGTGCGCCGGTGCCGCATCTCAGAGGGGGAATTCACGTCGCCCCCCTACCTGGACGATTGGCTGATCAGGGCGCGTTCTCCCGAACAAGTCTTGGATCATCTCAACGTTACCTGCCACTCCCTTCACAGACTGGGCTTCTCTCTCAATTTCAAGAAGTCCCAGATGACCCCTTCCCAACAGCTCCTGTACATTGGAGCTGTTTTAGATACTTCCTTGGAAAAGTGCTTGCTTCCCAAGAGGGTTCAAGACATTCTCCAGATGGTAACGAAATTCCGGAATTCCCAGAATCTTCCGGCCTTCGAGTTCTTGAGGTTGCTCGGCCTCATGGCAGCGTGCATTTTCCTGGTGCCAGAGGCCCACTTGCGAATGCGATCCCTTCAATGGGCTCTCCGATTTTCAATGTTCCCAGTTCTCCGGACAAATGTCGGACCGCCTTCAGATTCCGTCAAGAGTCTCCCAGGATCTTCTGTGGTGGGCCTGCGAGGGCAATGTTCTGAAGGGCGAATACTTTTGGCAACTATGGCTGGAGATCACTGTAGTGATGGATACCTCACTCACAGGGTGGGGGGCTCATGCCAACAAGTTGACAGTCAGCGGTCGTTGGTCTCAATTGGAGTCCAAGCTACACATCAATCTTTTGGAGCTGAGAGCGATCAGGCTAGCGCTGAAGGGTTTTCTGCCATCTGTACGGGGAAAGAATGTCCTGATGACGGCGGACAATAGAGTGGCCATGAACTACCTCAACAAGAGAGGAGGCGTGGGGTCACTTCCACTGTGCAGCGAGGCAATGCAGCTCTGGTATTGGGCTATTCAAGAAGGAATCTCCCTCTCTGCGGTTCACCTCGCCGGGGAGGAAAACACAGCGGCGGACGCTCTGATCAGGCAGAGCAGTCTCCCACAAGTGGGGAATTGGCTCAGGAAGTCCTTCAAGAGATCTTTGCCCTTTGGGGAACCCCTCAAGTGGACCAGTTTTCGACTAGTATCAACCTGAAGTGCAAACTGTACTGCTCAAGGGAATTTCCTCAGAGGAGCTCTAGGAGACCCGTTCGTGGAGAATTGGGAAATCCCACTGCTGTACACATTTCCTGCAGTCCCCGTCATTCCTCAAGTAGTCGGGAGGTTCGGGGACTGCATGATCCTCATTCCCCCTGATTGGGCCAGGAGAACGTTGTACCTGGACCTTCTGGACATGTCCATCTGTCCTCTGATACGTCTTCCACGAAGGGAGGAAGAGTCGGGTTTTCTATCCAGAGGTCAACACTCTCAACCTTCACGCTTGGTTTCTGAAAGGTTGAGGTACAAGGATTGGGACCTCCCGGATGATGTGATGGGGGACTTGCTTTCTGGCCAGACGGCCAGCAACAAAGTCTCTGTACCGTTGGAATACGTTTTGTGACTGGTGCAGAGACAAGAATGTTGATCCTTTTTCAGTGTACGACACCAGATGTTCTATGCTGTCTGCTCTCATTAACACACAAAGGTCTTCAGGTTGGTACCATTAAGGGTTACCTGGCAACGCTTTTGATTTTTAAGCCCTCTTCAGAGGAATGTTCCTATTTTAAGATCCCTCTGGTCACTGAGTTTCTAAAAGGGCTCACAAATGTGTTCCCGCCTTCATTTCAGGTTCCGGTGTGGGTCCTCAACCTGGTTTTAATTTCTGATGGGTGCCCCTTTTCAGCCCTTGCACTCATGGCCATTGAGGTTGTTGACCTTTAAGACTATACTGTTAGTTGCTCTTACATCTGCAAGAAGAGTGAGCGAGTTGCAAGCACTTTATTCCTTGCCACTCTTTACTATATTCCACAAGGACAGGGTTGTTTTGAGCGTGAAACCCTCCTTCTTGCCTAGGGTGGTTTCGGACTTTCACCTATGGCAGAAAGTCCGGTTGGACCCTAGGAGAGCGCTGAGCTTTTATTTTTCCAGGATGTCCAAATTGAGAGTGGACAACCAGCTCTTTGTAGGGTACACCGGACACAGACTCGGCCAGGCTGTTTCCAAACAGACCTTGTCTAGGTGGATCATCCTCACTATTTCTGAATACTACAGGCTGGCAGGCAAGGACTGTCCTGGGGGTTTGCGTGCCCATTTCACCAGGGGCATGACCACCTTGACTGCCCTGCAGAGAGGGGACCCTATTAAGAACATCTGTGATGCGGCAACATGGTCATCTATACACACGTTTACTAGGCATTACTCTCTACTTCCCACGCGCAGGATATTTTTGGTAAGGCAGTCCTTTTATTCTGCCCTCTGAAAGTTCTGCATGTCTAAATTCTTCTCCCTCCTCCTATCATAGATACTGCTTTGGGAGTGTGTCAAAGATGAGGAATACGTTGGAGGGGACAATCCATTCGAAGAACAAGTTACTTATCCCTGGTAACGGTCTTTTGACCTGATGTTCCTCCAACGCATTCCTCATCGCCCTCCCAACCTACCCCTCTGTAGAATTTCCCATGCTATTGCAGCTTTTGTTCCCACAAGGCTGAGTACTGTCCTGCCCATATTTATGGGCGCTTCTGATAAACTAGGAGGGAAAAAGAGAACTGAGGCCAACGGGCGCCGTGTGTGTGCTACTTATAATATCGGATGATGTCACCCTCGACGGAGGCCTTCGAGGGACATCGACTCAACGCCATTGACGCAGGGCGCCCTCTGCCGAAAACATCTCCGAAGCTGGACATTACATGTCAAAGATGAGTAATAGGTTGGAGGAACATCCAGTAGAAAGAACGTTAGCAGGGGTAAGTAACTTCTCACCGATTGCAAAAAGAGCTATATTTATTCCCTTTTATGCAGTTGTTTGGCTCTTTTCCCAACTTTAGGTTCACTTCCTTTCCCTGGTTTACTCTCCTGCCAGAATGTTACTGTTTTTCAAAGCTCACTTCTCCTCGGGGTTTGAGCCCCAGACACTCTTTGCCGGGTTCACTAACCTCCCAGGACTTTTCCATTCTCCAACTACTTTCTTTGATATCCACAAAACAATGTTTTGTAAACATTGGATACCAACCTTTTCTCATTACAGTTCATTTCTGCTTTCACTCCTTCATTGAGATATGGGGTTTTCGACCATTTTCCAGCCCTGTTCGCACTCGCACCAACTAATTCCTGATACACTGGGGCACCTACCCTTTTCTCATATTACTTACATCTGCATCAACTTCTTCAATGGTGTTACTTAACACGTGTGAGAAACCTGAAGGTGTCTCACCTCTAGTACCCGGAGATCTGTCATCCAGGTGGCCAGGACACGGCCATCGCTTTTGAATCCAGTTCCTGGGGGTGGACCAGTGGGGAGGGGTGGGGAGGGGAAATCGCCTGGATCAGGGGTCTTCAGGGAGTGGAAGTGGGACACCGATGGGTGAGACGCGGTACCCCCTCCCTTATAACACCTTTTCCCCATCCTACCCCGTGGGATATTTAGAAGCTCTTCCCCCCCCCCCACTTCTTTCGGACGCAAACACTATTTTACACTGTGAAGACAACGGACTAACACTAGAGCTGTTTACCTGACATGTCCCAACTCAAGGGGCAGGCAGAGTCGGGCAATTGACAATAGCTACACACACCTGATGGCGCTTCCCTTCCCCACTGGGATAAAAGGCGGAGCACGAGAGCACACTTTGAGCATTGCAAAACACACAAGGAAGCAGCTATTCCATGATGGCAGTTGAAAAGGGGAGAAAGGCGGCGAGACCTTATAGGACGACAAGGAGGGGGAAGTTCCCTTGCCCTTTTCAACCCAGACCCGCAAAGCCTCAGTGAAAGGAATAATAAGACCGGGAACCACAGCTGGCATCAAGTGTAACGGATGTCAAGGGCCCTCCCGTACTGATAACCAAGGCGGGGAGACTCGCTTGCTACCGTGGTACCGATAGTAAACCGGACTATGTTGAGTGAAGGTTGCAAACGGCAACATGATATGAATTGAAAGAACTTATGAACCAAGAACTTGGGTCTTACTGAACTTTTAAAGCCCAGGGAAAGACCAGCTGCAGAGTGGTCCGGTGCCACGTGGGAGATCATTCGCAAGACT
Organism: Ambystoma mexicanum; assembly: GCF_040938575.1. Lineage (NCBI taxonomy): Eukaryota > Metazoa > Chordata > Amphibia > Caudata > Ambystomatidae > Ambystoma > Ambystoma mexicanum. Next base: position 28,549,140 of record NC_090940.1, on the reverse strand, counting down.
CTGGTTGGTCCCCTTTTGTTGAAACTACAAATACCAGGATGCCCTAAGAGAGCCCAATATAAGAGGTCAAAGTGGTCATACAAGAGTTGAGTAAAACCCCTTGTACAATTGAAAGTCGTTGACATCTAGCCAAGAGGGAAGGCTAAGGGAAGTGAATCCTGCATTTGTGATAAAGCAAAGTGAACTGTGGATCTGTCTGTTGTGAACCCGACTGAGGGAGGCTAAAATTAAAGAAGGATCAGAGCCCGGTTGATGGGGATCCAGGGGTGAAGTCATCCCCCAACGAAAGATTTTATTTTAGTATAGGCCCTTTTTATTTAACAAGACGCCCCTAGGACTGCCTTATTATTTTTTGATGGTCGTAGCTTGCTCCCATCTTAGATTTAGGTTGGGGTTTTTCTCACCCATTTACACAGTTTTATAAACACCCTTGAACTGTGATCACTTGTCTGTCTTTACTGTTGCCACCATGAGTTCCTTTCACACAGCATTCACCTACACAGGCTCCGGTAACCTGTTCGCTTTCTGTGGTCTTACCGGGCGACTTTAGTGTTCATTGTGTCTTCGCTTCTCAGACTTCTCTGGTTCGCTGACTGTGTGCTTCCTGTGAGCCGGTAAGCTTTTGCTTTACCCTCCTATTCTGCACACAGCTCTCGCTGCTACGGGCCCTCAAGTGGTAAGCTTCCTTCGGTTCACCTTTCCTGCGCGCGTCGTTCGTGTCCACCTTAGCGCTGCTTCTGGCGGTCTGCTTGTCCTCTGCGTTCTGGCCGTCATCGGAACAAGTCACTGACAGAGCCAGCCTCTGCCCCTCTCTTCGTTCTGGTGGTCTCTCAGCTGTGTCAGCTTTAAACTTCCAAAGACTAGACCACAGCATTTGCTTACTGTTTCTGGTCATCTTCATTAATCCATCCCTGTTCCTCGTCTCAGTACTGAAAAGGCGGGGAAGGCACATACGGTGTTTGACTGCCGTAATGTGGGGATTTCTTCCTCTGTACCACAATGAGCCATTGTAGAGGCATATATGTCATTGGGAATTGTGACTGCAAGACTATTTTGATCTAGTATTTGTCTGTCCCTCTGCAGTTTGGGTTCCTCTACGTGGTCTTCCCACAGATAGCCACTCCCAGGGTTAGTCAGGTAGCTTCTGCCTTTCCTTTGCCACATAGGGGAAGCTTCTTCCAGAGAATCAGTGACTATATTGCTAGATTTGTCACAAATCCTATTCTCAAATTCCCATCCAGAAGTTTAATCAAAACCAACATTCCTGTGATCTCTATTTCTGGAGTTACTCAATCTGAACTTTACCTCCGGCTCACTGCTTTCACGGAGTGTTTTAGGACCTGTACTAGAGGTTTCACAGCTTGCTCTTCGGAAGAGACTACGGGATTGGTTATCCTCACTTTGAAGCATCTTCTCGATCTCTGATTTTCAGCCTTCTTGAAAGGTTGGCAAATTCTCACATTGGCTTTCTCAGGATTCACAATGCCCGCCACTCCCTATCTTGGGCTACTCGAGATTCACTAAAGGTCCCTCCTGGGCCTTTGGTTCTTTCAGGATGCTCAAGTCAATGAATATTTCTTCCCATCATATTTGAGACTTTTCAGGCAGTCAATATTATGTCCACCTTCTTTCCTCTGGGTTGCTGGTGGAAAGCATTAGAGTGGTGCACTAATCCCCCCCCCCCCACTTCGCCCCGTCCCCACCAAGATTTCAGAAGACATTTCTGTACACCTCTGGCAAACCACCATCTTGGGGACTTCCAATGACTTTGTCTCCGGTCCCTTCCTCTAGGGTTGCATTGCTTTCATCCAGGCACTGGTCTTCCTGAGGGTTCTCCATATTTCAGCCTTTTACCAGGCAGTCGTCTTTTTTTGCCATCATCACTTTTGTCTTTTCCCTCTGCATCAGGGGAGCGGTGTCCAGCACATTTGCTCTCACCAGAATAATCTTCAATGAGTTATCTTTTTTTAATTAAACATTATTTAATCATTGGGTCAGGAGTCTGGCTGGTGAGCACAGGGCAAAAGCTCTATCTCGCAGTATACAGTGTAGATTAGGGGAGATTCTTGAGGCAATGCTAGTATATAAAAGAAACCGGGTACATAACAAGCTGATCTGAGTTGAAAAAGATAGATTTGCAGGATGAGCTGGCTATAAGTAAAGCGAGAAAGCAAGGACAAGCAAATATACTGGGCAACATGGATTGATCATCTTAACTTTATTTCGGGTTGGAGCCATAAAAGTTTTCATACACAACATCCTGCAATATACAAATACAAATATCAGACCTGGGGTTTTCCCATAAATACAAAAAACAACCTAAAGCAGCATTAGGTTAGAAACATGCTGGGTTTCACTTGGTTGTAACTTAAATATCCAAGATCACACCCAAAGCCTATGTTGGGGCCAAAAGTAACTGTACAGTTTCAATGAAGCACAAACCTAAATGGTCTGGACAAGGGATCCTCGCTTGGGGAACTCTTCCCCCAGCGGGGCAGGGTTTGCTCCTGTGAGCTTAAACTAAGGGGTGCTATCACAGGGCGAGTGACTGAGTACTATTAGGGATTTTAGTAGAGGACCACAAGACTTCTTAAAATTGAATACGCCCTTGGCTAGATAGTAGTCACTATGGTCAATTCTGATAGTCCTATACATTGGCTGTCTGGCCGCGGATCCTTGTGCAACGTATAATATGCTCCTGATTAATAAATGGGCAGCCCCTCACAATCCAGATCCAGTGAAAACATTTGGTTAAGAGGTCATCTCTGGCTCGTGATGGTTTTGCGCAAACTTGGGGACCTTGTGGAGATAAAGTGATCCCCCGGCCCAAGGTGGCATTAGCCTACTGCGATTGTCTATTGTTCTTTGTAGAACATGACCCAGCCCCAAGAGCTAACTGGGAAGGCCGGAGACCCAGGTGGGATACTGACAACAAAGGGAAGAATCCCACTCGTCCCAGTAAGGAATAGTATATATATATCAAGAGTGAGAATCATTACTTGAATGCTCCTACTCGGCCCAGTGACAAACCAGTGTGTAGGAACAGTAGGAATCCTTACTGGGTTACTCATATTCGTCCTAGTGAAGAACATGTGTGGAGAGTGAAGATCGTTCCCAGGATATACATACTAGTCCCAGGGAGGAACTAGTTTGAGAAAAGAAGAATCACTACTGGGTTGCAAAAATTCATACCAGTATTGAACCGGTGTGGGAAAGAAGGGAGAATTATTATTGGACTATTCACATTCATCCCAGTAGTAGTTTATTTGTAAAGCGCCTTTATCCCATCGGTATGGCCTCCAAGTGCTTGTGGGTTGGGGGGGACAGCTTGGTGTTTGAGAAAAGTGATGATCGTTACTGGGCAGTCAACTCTTCACCCAGTAAGGAGTCCATGTAAAGAAAGAAGGAACCAATGTGAGAAAAGTGAGAATGATTACAGTGTTAATACTCATACCAGTGAAGCATTAGCGTTGAAAACACCTAAGGAGGATGAGATGGATCATTGGAACTATACTTGCTTTACTAAAACAGGAAAATATTGGACACTGAGTCAAGAGTGTCTTAAATGTGCTTAATAAAAGAGAAAGGAGAGAAAAAAGGTTTGAGCGAGAACCTTAATTAGCCCATTGATGAACTACATGATCTATAGCAGTGAACCTCGTGTAGCTCCGAAGCAATATGTTGCTCGCAGCTCCCTAAATTGTTGCTCTGGGCCATGGTGTGGAGGCCTAGAAGGAGGTGCTGAGGGGATGACACCTCAGTAGCAATATAGCCAGGACAGAGTCCCGGACAGTGCAAGAATGTTGGCCAATGAGCCTGCTGTGCTTCCAGCTGGCTTATTTGTATACATGCAAAATTTGTTGGTTGCCACCAGGCAAATTAATTTTCGTTAAATGTCTTTATTTATTATAGCAGTGTCATTGTTAAGTAAAACATGTCTGGGGATGCTTGTGGTCTCGTGCAGAAGGGATGTGACCAAGCAGTTTGTGCTGGACTGCCCCTTTTGGGGTTGGACCAAGGCTGATTTGCATATGGTCTTTTCCCTTTCGTAATGGCTCGACGGGTGAAGAGTGATGGTCGGGAGGGTTACCCAAAGCAATGGCAGAGGTTCAGATTATTTCGAAACCTTACAGCCATCGCCTCTATTGTCAAAACCCTGTCATCTTCAGATACGTTGCCCAGCTGACAAAGGTATTAAGTAAAATAATGGAAGCATGTTTTTGTCCTGGAGAAAATGGTCATATTCTGTTCCTTTATACTGCTAGTACGAGCATAATGTACAAAAAAAGTGGCATGCATACCCAACTTTCCTATATTAAATAATTTGCATGCATTATATTTATCAGAAAAATAAATGTTAGTGCCACCTATATTTATTATTCTCCAGCATGGGGTCTGGCATGGATTCACATGCTCATGAATATTCCTTGTTGGGCTGGGAATCCTCGGTAAAGAAAAAAACCTGTTTCAGTTTTGTTTCTGAACTGTCTTTCTACTAATAACCAATCACTGGTCTCTGGGTCATACTGCCCCCAGCCAATGACTGCCCTCTACCTAAGCCCCTCCTCTGGCAGCCATCTTCAGATTTTTACCGCACGTTCAAGTGTTGGGTGTCCTTGTGCTTATTTTTTCGGTCAATTCGAGCCTCAAGCTCCACCGATTCTTCTTCTGATTAACGGGGACCCGTTTCAGAATTTTCTACGCCCCTCAAGGGTGATTTTTCGTCGAGTTTCACTTCTTGGAGGATTCCGGAAGATCTTCCGGAAGATCTTTGAGGCCTACTCCGGGTGGACGTGGCCCAGGACAAAGGAGACACAACGCCTGTTGGATCCAAGCTGTTTAGGATCTGCCCAGGATGTGGACTGCAGAATGTCTTCAAGGAAGATGAGTACTCCCGGTGCCTCTACTGCCTTCACGCCGACAAGTCGCATGTGGAGGACTGCGCGTTCTGTAAGAACATGTCTGTCCGGACAATGAAGGACCTTCGTACTCGGCTCACTAACTGGCTGGATGGGAAGAGCCCAGCAGCAGGTGAGAAGAAGTCTGAGCGGTCTTCTAAGACCTTTGAGGGCGCTCCGGCGACCGGGGCCCAACAGAAGGCAAAGAACTGCGAATCTGCGGGCACCGGGAGAGCCCTCGGTTCGGGCTCCTCGGTGGCCAGGCAGGGTGCAATGTCACCGACACCGTCAACCACGAGCCAACGCTCCGGCTCGGTGAAAAGGAAGCCGGAGAACCCGGGTAAGCTTCGGGAGAAGCCCCGGCAGGTCCCAACGGAGAAAGCCAAGGGGGATCTAGGCGGTGATGCCCCACCCCACCCCACAGTGAAGGCCTCAGACGCACCCAAGGTTGTGAAGGCCCAGATAGGCCTCGATTGAGGGAGTCGACGCGGGCCTGGCGAAGCCTGGAGGAGGACGAGCTGATGGAGAGCGGCAACTCGACGAAGAACCGGACGCCTCGCCGCTTCCTGCACTCACGTCCCAACCAATGCAACCTCCGACGGACAGGCAGGATGACATTTTGCTGGCACTGCAAACTCTGCGCACCAAGATAAGGACGAGGCTACCCTTGCCTCCGGTGGACGATCCAGCAGGCCTGGTCTGTCGGAGTCCTCCAAACAAGTGGAGACGAGTCCATCCTCCCCCTCCCTTCCATCCTTCACCTCATCCCCTCCACCAAGGGATGAGACGGAGATGGCCACAACAGGGACAGACGACAGTGGTGGCGATGGGACGGATCTCCCATCACCCCCTACCCAGGCGAAATTGGCTCCTTTCACGCCATGATCGCCAGGACATCTGAGCTTTTCCAGCTAGGCCCCGAATCGCAGAAGAAGGAAGGGATCCTCTACCAACGACGGGAGGCCAAGAGGAAGACCGTCCTCTCAGTCCCGTTACTGGATGACATCTGGGACGAAGGACTGTCCCTTCTTAAGAACCCGTTCACGGCTCCTGCGAAGAGGGACCAGTACGAGAAGTAGTACCGGGTCCCAGACTCCACGCCTATGTGCCTCACGGCACAGCCATCCCCGGATTCGGTGGTCTCTGCGGCGGCCAAGAAGAAATTGGCAGGGGCGACGGCATCAACTTCCACTTCACCACTGGACGGCGAGGGGAAGAAGCTGGACGCTATGGAATGACGGGGTCATCTCGTCGGCAGCGACGGCCATCAAGGCGGCCAACGCCCTCATGTTCGTGGCACGCTACGACAGGGAGCTGTGGTTCAAGATCGCTCCCCTCCTGGACTTGCTTCCAGACAACAAGAGGGCTGAAGCCCTTGAAATCCTGCAGGAAGGCGAGGTGGCTTCGGACCACGCCATCACGGTGGCCATGGACATCGCCGACACCGGCTTTCGCCAGATGGGCAACAGCGTTTGCCTTCGCCGGCGCGGTTGGCTCAGGGCCACCGATTTCCATCAGGACGTGCAGACCAGGGTTCTGGACATGCCCTTCGACGGGAACAACATGTTCAGCAAGGCAGTGGATGAGTGACTGCAGGCCATCAAGGCGGATACCGAGACAGCCCGGGCCTTGGATTCTCTCCATCAGCGACAGCCGTCCTTTCGGACCTCCGAAGGCAAGTCTCAAGGTGCCTCAAAAGGATTCGGCGGCAGTTCCTTGTCGTACCACCAGGTGGCCCGCTCCTCGTCGCAGGAAGCCTACAGTGTTATGACTTGAGGTCCACGTAGATTATAGTGCCTCCGTCCCCAAGCACCAATCGGAGAAGTTATACCACTCGCTGATCGGTCATTGGGGCCGCAGGGGAAGGCAGGAACAGGATGCACCGGGTCCCGGATGGCTGAAAGGAAAGGCAGGGGTTAGAATGCAGATCAGGTAGTAACACAATGAACAAAGGTAATAGGATTATAAGTGGCACCTACCCCAAGGATGACCGGTGCCAACGTAGGACCTAACTGTTCCTACACAAGAGAGAGGGCATCAGGATGCAGGTAGGCAGTGAAGGTTGCTGTGATTGGAGAAACACGGGAATGCAAGATGATGTTGCCAAAACAAAACCAGAAGTCAGAAACCAAGGCAAACAAATCCAAAGGGCAATCCAGGTAGGAGTCCGGCAGAGAAGTCCAAGAGTCTAAATCAGCTCCAGAACGTTATATCCAAGGGGTAGTCCAAAAGCAAAGCAGAGTCCGAGATCCTTGAAATCCAGCAGGAGTTCCAAGATTCACCACTAGCCGCCAAGAAAACAGCTGAGAAGCGCTGGGTGGACTGACGCTGTTTTTATGCGTCCTTCCGGGTCACGTGACTGCCCACCTAGTCATGTGACTGCATCTTATTTCTTCCGGGTCATGTGACCACTAGTTGGTACACGTGACCCATTGCTGTGGAGCGGCGGCTTCCCGGGATGCCCGCGAAGCTGGAGGGCAACTCCCGCGCTCCTGCAGACTCCAAGGTAGCCTCCAGGACCGGCGGGGGCAGAAGCCCCAGGAATGCCACAAGTTGCAGGGCCTCACTGCGGACTGAGCGGAGGAGAGCTGTTGAACGCCCGGACTGCAGGAGAGGTAAGGATGCGGGGGCTTGTGAAGGCATGACATACAGAGGCCGCAGCAAGATCGGAGGACACCGTCGTCGCCAAGGAGGCCAAGGTGGCAAGGCCTCGGCAAAACAAGACTGAACCGGCCATGACGTCGGGCCCCAACCCGAGCACCCCGTTGGGAGGCCGGCTGGCGAATTTCATCAGTGTGTGGGAGTCCATCTCCAACGACCGTTGGGCGCTAGATGCCCTGGCCCACGGGCAGACTCTGGCGTTCCAAAGAAAGTGTCCCCGTTTCCCACCTGTGGCCAGGAAAGAAAACCATGTGCCACAGCTGCTTCTGGAGGTACGAGCAATGCTAAAAAAAGGGCGCGATCGAACTGGTCCCAAAGACGCTCCGGGGCTCCAGAGTATACTCTCGGTACTTCCTCCTCCGAAAGAAGACTGGCAGCCCATCCTAGACCTTCGCCGCCTCAACAAATACATCAAGTCCCAGAGTTCCGGATAGTCCCTCTTCAGCACGTGCTGGGACAACCGGAGGAAGGAGACTTCCTGTCGTCACTGGACTTGGAGGATGCCTACTTCCACATCCCCATACGCAAAGGACATCGAAAGTTCCTACGATTCGTGGTCCAAGGGCGGCACTACCAGTTCAAGGCCCTGTCTGTTAGGGAGATTTCTCTGTTTAGGCTGAATTTCCTAACCTAGTGAGTCCCCCAGCAGCTTTGCTGGATTTCTGGAGTTAGTTTTTTTCTCCTGCCAAGAGTGAGACTCTCTTTCTCCCACTCTTGGACATGATTTGTGGTGTTCCTTTGATTGTTAATGTGTTTCATGGGCTATGGGGTCTTTTACTCCATAGGGTCTCGTTTTTTTCTATGTGTGTTACACCGCACCCTCCGTGCAGTAACACCGGGGTGTCATAGTGACCCCCCACCATAGACTCCATACCCTGGGACTGACTACTGTCTCCCACGGCATGTAAAGTCGCCATTGGCTTTACTAGTCCCAAATTACTAACCGAACCAGTACTCCTCGTCGAGTTTTGGCTGGTGGCAGTGGATACTACTTTTTATATTCAACCGCGAATATATCTCTATGGGATTTTCCCATTGTTCGAGGCTAATACTTTATAACATAGCCTCTAACATACCGCCGGTTTATTTATTTAATATTAATTTAATATTAATTCACCGGTTGGTATTTTCTGCCAGAACTCGGTTTTAAAATGGCGTTTGTGTTCGCCTCTAATTCCAAAACCAAAGGTCAAGCCCTTTGTTCCACTTTTTGGCGGGCTTCTCCACAGAAGCCTCCAAAAGTGGTGCCACTCTGTCTGGGTACCACAGGGGGTGTGGGGGGGGGGGGTTTAGGCACTCAGGACTGAGTTGCCTTGGTAACTCAAGTCGCACTCTGGTGCGATTGGCCCAACCACTTAGCATGTTTGACAGCTAGGCTGAGTGAATGGGGTTGTGCTGCATAAAAGCTGGAACTTTAGAAGTCGCCACAGGACCTGAAAATCCGACGAGGGAGAAGCTGAACCGGCCTGCTACGACGACCCCACCGGTGGAGCCCTGCTGAACCGACTCACCACTTCCCAACGACAGAGGAGATCTCCCGTCTGGAGAGTCTTCTTCCCCTGACTGGTGGGCACAACCAGTTTACCTTCCTTTCTCGCATCCCAGGACGTCTTGTGGTCGAATTGCCCGTGCCAAGCACCCCGGCAACCGGATAGCCACTTACCACTGGAATTGAGAACTCCGCGGCTGGTTTCTTCCCTGGCAGTGCAACGGACTCCTGCTTTCCTCCCCAACGAGATCCTCTCTTCCTCCGGACGAAGCACCGACTTGCACCCGCTGCCAGGAACAACTGCCCCCGCTGGAGTGTTCTCACCATTTTAAGGTACCGTGTCCGCCAGACCTCCCTTTCTAAAGATTGCTACTAGGTAACAATAATCCCTTAACCTTCTGGACTGGGCTGGCCGCCTTGACCATCTAACTCGTCCCTTTCATTTTGGTCCAACTCTTTCTGAACTTATTGCGAGACTTTTGGGCGCTTTGAACCGTGTGACCTTGGACACATTTTGACCTGAGTCTCTTAAAGTGGGTCCGGCCTTGTTAACTTTGACTTTACGGTTTTCACCTGCCTTCTTCTCATACTGTGTTCTTCCGAAAGTGTTGGGATCTGTTTCTATCTTTGCTCTGCCTTTCTCTCCCTTTTTAACCAATTGATTAGAGTGCCATCTTCGTTAAGCTCTCACCGCTGTCTGAAAATAAGTCTTGCTTTACTTAAGACTTGTCTAATTGTTGAAGGGAGTGTATATCTTTTAGTGACCGTGTTTTTGAACTGCTTGATATTAGTGCCAGTGTGTTTTAACTAGATGTGTTTTTAAATAAATGATATCTCTTTTACACCAAGCTCTGGTCAGTGTTTGCTTGTTCTACTGTGTTCTTTTGACCCATTGTGAATACTCTGTATACTGCCTAACTCTTCTTGAGGGAAGTCTGACTGCTCAGCCACAGCTACCAGGTAAATCTGGGTGGTACAGACTGCTACCAATTGGGTTTACTGCCAACCACCTGTAGTCTTAAATCTTTTGCAGTGTTCCCAGAGGGAACTGCACAGGTTTCTGCCTAACACTGTCCTTTGGGTTGAAGTCAGTGCCAAGGGTCTTCACCAAGTGCCTGGCACTGGTGGTGGCGCGGCTGCGCCTGCAGGGGATCCACATATACCCCTACCTGGACGATTGGCTCATCCGAGCAAAGTCAAGAGAATTCGCCGTCGATCACACAGCGAAGACCGTCTGCCTGCTCACGGAACTGGTATTCTCGATCAACTTCGCGAAGTCCCACTTGGTACCGTCGCAGGACACCCTGTTTCTGGGAGCCAGACTCGACACAGTAGCATGGTTGACTTCACCGTCGGAGGAGAGGACGAAGGCCATCCTGGGCAAGGTACAAGGGCTGTTGACCATGGAAGTGGCCAGGGGGAGGTCCATCAAGTCTCTGCTAGGCATGATGTCATCGTGCATTTACCTCGTGCGTCTGTGCAGGTTGCGGATGTGGCCCTACAGGAGATCCTCGACGCCCGTTGGATGCAAGCGGCGGGCAGCTTCGAAGACTAGATCTCCCTCAATGAGACTTTCCGTCAAGTGATCTGGTGGTGGGGCACCTGCGCGCATCTTGCGGCGGGCATGGGCTTCCAGACCCCAGCACATCAGGAAAGGGTGACGACGGACGCCTCCCTGGAGGGATGGGGAGTGCACACCAGAGATATCCACGCAAGAGGCCTTTGGCTGCCGGAGGAGATGTCCCTGCACATCAACGTACTGGAGCTCTGGGCCGTGTTCTGGGCCTTCGGGTCTTTTCTTCCATCCCTCAAGGGCAAAGTGGTAAGGGTCTTCACCGACGACACCACCACGATGTTCTACATCCGGAAGCAGGGGGGCACCAGATCCCTGGCCCTATCCAAGTAGGCGCAGGATCTGCGGCACTGGGCCGTTGCCCAAGGGATGTTCCTGGTACCCTTCCATCTGGCAGGAATAAAGAACACCATCGCCGACTCACTCAGCAGGGAGCTGCGCTCTTGCCACGAGTGGGAGCTTCTGCAGGAATCAAGTGGATCTCCTATTCCGACGATGGGGCAAACCCCAGATCTATCTATTCACGACGGCGACAAACACCAAGTGCCAGAGGTTCGCCAGCAGGTTTCCCCATGCCGGGGAGCATGGGCAATGCATTCTCATTTCCCTGGGACGGGCTGTTCCTGTATGCGTTCCCGCCGTTGTTGTTGCTGCTGCGACTCATCAGTCAACTCGGACGGTCCCAGTGCAGGATGATCCTCGTCCCACTGGCGTGGCCGAGGCAGATTTGGTTCCCGGACCTTCTGGACATGGCAACCCCCCCCCCCCCCCCCCCCAGCCCCTCTGTCAAACTGCCGACAGACGCAGATCTTCTCGCCAGGGAAGGAGGTGCCATCCTACATCACAATCCAGGATCGTTGAACTTGCAGGCCTGGCTCCTGCAGCACTAGAGTTCGGAGGGTATGATATCCCGCCGGACTGCAAGGATGTGCTTGCAAAGGCCAGGGCGTCCTCGACTCTCGTGCTATGGACACAAATGGAAGAGGTTCTCTGTCTGGTGCCGTGCACAGATCAACCCTCTTCGGATTACGGCCCCTCAAGTGCTGCTGTACTTGCTGTCTCTGGCCAAGGCGGGGCTGGCTCATGCCTCCATCAAAATCCATCTGGCGGCGATCTCCCGCCACACCAGAACTCCGGGGCGGTGGTCGCTGTGGTCTCATCGCCTGGTGAAGGAGTTCATGAAGGGACTGTGCCGCTCATTCCCGCCGGTGAAGGCTCATTCCCGCTGGTGAAGGCTCTGACCCCGGCATGGGAGCTCAACATGGTGCTGACCAGGCTCATGGGTCCGCCATTCGAACCTCTGCATTCGGCGCCGTTGAAGTTCCTATCATAGAAGTCAGAGTTTCTTGAGGCCATCACCCTCCGCACGACGAGTGGGTGAGATCCAAGCCCTCTCCTGTAAACCTCCTTATCTGACATTCCACGAGACGAGGGTAGTGCTGAGGACGCACCCCTCCTTCATGCCCAAGGTGCCGTCGGACTTCCATCTCAAAGAGCCCTTGGTGTTACCAGTTTTCTTCCCGTCGCTGGCTGAGAGGACTTTGCAATCGCTGGATGTGGCTAGATCGCTGAAGTTCTATGTGGACCGCACAAAGGTTTCGGAAGACATCACAGCTGTTTGTGAACTTTGGCCTTGTGAATCAAGGGAAAGCACTCTCGAAGGCTTCCATTTCCAGATGGCTCTCAGGCTGCATCATGCACGGTCACTGGTTCGCAAACCAACAGTTGCCCGGCAGTCCGAGAGCCCATTCAAACAGAGCGATTGCTGCTACTACAGCGTTCCTGTCTGGTGTGCCCCTGCTGGACATCTGCAGGGCCGCTACGTGGAGGTCGACGCACACCTTCACGAGATTCTACTGCGTCGACCGGGATTCCAGGGAGGAGTCCGGAGTCGGCCAGGCAGTGCTGCGCAACCTGTTCGCTTGAAGGTGAGCCTGGTGACGAGGTAAGAGATGCTTAATGTTGAGCCTTGCCGCCTCCCGTGGTTGTGCATGTGTGTACTGCTATGTATTCTTGTATTCATGAGCATATGAATCCATGCCAGACCCCATGCTGGAGAAGGAACACGTTACTTACCTGTAACTGTTGTTCTCCAGCATGGGTCTGGCATGGATTCACATGCAAACCCTCCCTCCAACCCCTCTGCGGCTCTTCTCTTGGTCCTACTGCCACTTTACGTGCTACCAAATCTGAAGATGGCTGCCAGAGGGGGGGGGGGGTGGGGGCTTAGGTAGAGGGCAGTCATTGGCTTGGGGCAGTATGACCCAGAGACCACCAGTGATTGGTTATTAGTAGAAAGACAGTTCAGAAACAAAACTGATTTTTTTTTTTCTTTTCTTTACCGAGGATTCCCAGCCTGACGACAGGGAATATTCATGAGCATGTGAATCCATGCCAGTCCCATGCTGGAGAACAGTTACAGGTAAGTAACGTGTTCCTTACATTGGCCCTCATTACGACCCTGGCGGAAAGCGACTGACCGGACCGCCACAGCGTAAATAGCGTTTCCGCCATTGCACGAAGGAGCAAAGTGCGGCCCATTCCGACCCATCGGGCACGAGCACCACGGCATGGCGGAAGTGCAAAGTCCGCGATGGCGGAAATGACCCCAAAACGGCCCACACCGCCGCCGTACGGCGCCCCAGGTGCAATACCGCCACCCCTCTTAGCGGTCACCGCAGTGTGCGCCTACCGGAAAGTACGGTGGCCGGAAATATACGGAAACGGAAGTTAAAACATGGGCCCGGAACGGGAAACATCCCGGCGTACACCTATAAATACACTAAAACCACACAACCACTAAAATCACTACCCTGAAACACACCCCAACCCGTCAACCACCCTAGCGAAACCAAGAAAAATGGGAAAAGTAGCGAAGAAAGCGTGCGACCGCAAGCGGCAGGTCCACTTCTCCCGTGAGGAACTCACCGTGCTAACAGAGACCCTCCAGGAGAATGCTGCCGTCGTCTTCTCCACGCAAATGACCAGGACGGCACTTGCAAACAAGAAGGCCATATGGGCTCTGGTGGCACAGCGGGTAAGTGCGGTGGGGACCGCACCCCGCACCCCACAGCAATGCCGCAAGCGATGGGACGACCTGCGGATACGCGTCCGCAGCATACTCTCTGCCAACCGCAACATTGCCACAGCCACCGGGGGAGGTCCTGAATCACCCATCAAGTTGACCCCCTGGGAAGAAATCTGTGCCTCCACCATCGGAATGGAGAGCATAGAGGGAGTCGGAGGGATGGAGAAAGGAGTGCAGACATCCGAAGATTCAGGTAGGTGGGCCAGATAAAACAATGCCAAATCCACACAGTCCATCCATGTGAAGTACCATGCGTCCACATAGTGCAACAGAAACACATGTCCAGGAGAACGTCCACACACATCGGCCTGATAGCGCACGTTAAAACCCACAATGAATACATAAATAAATAAAAACCCCTAAAACACGCACTACACGTGCAGCAGGCACACCCTAACTGCAGGCTGCCAAACAACTGCACCCTCACTCCACACACAAATCAAAGCACCTCCAAGGCCCCGACCCAAATCACCCTCAGGTACCACCCCAATGCATGTGATACAATGCCATTCCAATTCCCACAGACCCATCAATAACCCTCGCCCTCCTTTACTCCACCACAGGGTCCGATCCAAACGACGAGCCACAGGACACCCCTACCAGCACACCTGCAAAGAGGGCCAAGACCAACGGCCAGAGACCCTCCACCTCAGCTGCACGCATCAAGACACGGCAGCAGCACAAATCAGGTGCCAGCACAGAGGAGGGAACATCAACAGGCACCCCAGCAGCCAGCATGCCCACAACACCACCACCACAGGTCCCCCCAATGGATGCCACAGAAGGCACTGCCTCAGGTGGCAGCAGCACCATATGCGACACCCCATTGATGGCAGCATGCTCCGACACAGAAGACGGGGATGTCGAAGTCAGATCCATCCATGACCTGTCCCAATCCCCCTGTCTGTCCCATCCCGTACAACATGAGGATACCACGCAGGGGCACCCACAAGACGACGACTGGCCATCCCCCCCAAGCCCTGTGGCAAGGCAACATGAGGTCAACAGCCCCTCTGCGACACCCCCGCAAATGGCCATGGCCCAGCAGAGGCAACAGTCCCTCGACCAGTTGATCGAACAACAGCAGCAACTGGCCACACTCCTCAAGGACCATGCCGATGAATGTGGGGGCACCAAGGCAGACATAGAAACATCAACTGAGACACTTAGGGCAGAAATGGAGAGAGGCACAGAGACGCTAAGGTCACAAATTGAGAGAAGCACCGAGAGCCTGAGGGGGGAACTGCATGCGACGTCCAAAGACGTATGTGCCGAACTTGCCGCAGTGCGCCGTGTGCTCACTGAGCTCTCGCAAACCCTTAGGGACATGCATGGACGTGAGCAGGCAGACACATCATCCGTTGCAAGTTCCGTCCAGGGCAGCCCCCAACGTAGATCTGGAAGGAACCTGCGCTCCACAGGCAGGGGTGCCCCTGATACCCGCAGAGGGGGCTTGCAATAGCGACAGCCCACTGACAATGAGCATCTTTGTACACTGGTGTTCGGGGGGGAGGTAGGAGGGTGGAGGGGGTGTGTTGGGCTCACTTGGGTGGCGGGTCGATAGGGTGTTCAACATAATATCACATATGCCATAAACAGTGCACGATCAACCAATGAGATGTGTGGACATTGATCTTTGTGTACTAGGCCATCATAGGCGTACAGTCCATATTGTGCATGTTCCAGACACACACAGTGCCACGTGTCCCGTGTCCATGTATCAGCCACCAGGCATGAGTGCTAGAAGCATACATCAATGAGATGCTGACGAATGTCACGGGCCTCCGGTGCCTCGCAGACTCCATGAGGTGCTGCCACATCCCCACCCTCATCATGACCATCATCAGGTGCTTGCAGTTCTGCGTCAGGGGGCATGGGCACATTTCTACGTACGCACATGTTGTGGAGCATGACACATGCCATCACCATCTTTGCAACCTTCTCATGGCGGTACAGGAGTGCCCCGCCAGACCTGCTGAGGCAGCGGAAACGGCCCTTCAGTAGGCCGAATGCCTGCTCAATGACTACACGGGTACGTGAGTGGGCATGGTTGTAGTCCTCCTCATGCTGGTCCCGTGGGTTCCGGACTGGTGTGAGGAGCCATCTCTTCAGTGGATATCCAGCATCACCTGTATGTGGACGAGAAACGTAGGATGTGGAATGCCATTGATACGTACGCACACCCCCCCCCCTTCCTGCCAGTACATTGCCAAATCACATACCCCACATCATCATGCATGTAATGAGACTCACCGAGTAGCCAGGATCTGTTCCCTGCGTGTCGCTCCATGTAGCGTGGTATTGTAGAGTTCCTCAAGACCATGGAATCATGGGTTGATCCAGGGAATCGGGCACAACAATGCGTAAAGATCCTGTTGGAGTCACACACCATTTGTACATTCAGGGAATGAAATTGTTTTCGGTTGCGGTACTGGGCCTCCATGGCATGTGGGACGACCAATTCCACATGGGTGCAGTCGATGGCACCAATGCAACCCGGTATGCCGGCAAGTGCATGGAATCCCACTTTTGTGTTGGTTATTTCCTGCTCCGAGCGTGGTAGAGAGATGTAGTCGTCTGCGTGCTGCAGGAGGGCATCGAGCACTTGGAATAGTGTCCGTGAGAACAGTGGCTGAGAAATGCCATGCAACTGTCCGACTGTGTGCTGGTAGGTGCCTGTGGCCAGGAAGTGGAGTACAGACACCACCTTCAGTAGGGGTGGGATGGCGGTTGGGCTATCTATCATGCTGACTAGGTCAGCCTGTGTCATGTCCACAATGGCGGCTATGGTGTCCCGGTCCAGACGGTAGAGGGTGTGGATCTGCTCATCAGTGAGGTTGAACGGATGTGCTCGGAGGCGTGGGATTGCGGGCTGCCTGCGTGGTGGTAGTGGCTGTGCTGCTGGGCCTTGCTGGCCCTGCCTTGGCCTCCTCCTCCTCCTGCGTCTCCTCCGTGCGGCTGGTTGTAGTTGTTGTTCGTCTTCTTCTTGGAGTCGGAGCACTTGCAGTGCTATCAGGTCCCCCAGGGCCAACATCGCGAGTCCTGCCGGTAGCATTTCGCTGTGGTTGTGGGAGGAGACTGGGTGTGCAATTTATGTGTTTCCAGGCTGTATGGCCTCCACCTGTGGTGATTGATTCCACCTGTGCAAACTGCTCTCCCCTTTGGCCGAGCACGTCCCGCGCACAACGCTGCAAATCGGGTAATGGTATCTTGCTATTGCAATCATGTATTTGTACCCGATGGGCGTGTAAGATTGGTTGATATGTTCATTCTGCTGTGGTCCCATTGTTTCCCATACTATCTGTGCAGTCGCGAACGGACTTGTGAAGGGTCAGTGGAACGTAGTACTCGAGTAACGGTGGGCCCTCATGCATCACTGTACCGAGTTGCAACGACGGGCGTGGCTTCCCATTTGTGGATGAAGGCAGTTGCCATTTTCACACACAGCCGCACTCGATGGAATAATTAGTGATCTCAAACGGCCACATATGCCTTCTCGACGTGATGTTGCAAATGAGGAATTCGAAGGGCGGCGCTTTCGGTTTCCAGCTAGCGGCGAGGAGATGCCCACAGGTCTGACTGCAAATATAACGTTCTATTGTTCTATGTCCTTGAGACAAGGCCCATGGCGAGGGAGCAATGATTGATATGAATAGTTTGGGATGCGCAATGGCTACGTGGGCGATGAGGCCGGCCATTCCCAAATACATGTTACTTCACATCACTGGATTTACGGGCTGGGGCACTGTGGATTTAGCAGGCTGCATTACGCACAGACTCAATGGATGTTTCTAATGTCATGTGAGTAATTATTCAGGCGTTTTGATCCCGGGATGAGGGAATGATGAATGGATGCATGGGCAGGTGATTTGATACAGAGTTTGCCATGTACAGGGCTTCTTGGGATCTATCCGCCTCCCCTACGCTATGTGATGCAGGGCTGCCATAGTGGGACCATCGTCTATCTGGCCTTGTTGAGCCCTCCCTGTCTCGACGCGCCCTCAGACACTTGTGTCCATGCACGTTAACATTCCCATCTGATGGATTCTGTTTTGGCAGACGCATGCACAGGTAGACTCGTTCGTGATGGTGTTTACACCTAGGTATAGATGGTTATGAGTCGCAAGTGGCTTTGGGGTGGTGATGATCCTTTTGAGTGGGCTAGCATGCATATGGCTGTGGATTTCGTGTGATCATTGAAGTGAGTTGTTCGAATGTAGTTCTGATGGCCATTCTGTTCTTTTTCTTTTCTTTTGGTTGACAGGTATCTCCTCCCCTTTTGCCACTGCCATCTGTATGCCACTCCTGCAGATGGATTTTACTCCCGACACCTGCTGCTTCGTGTTAATCGGTGGAGCAGCATTACGATCTTATGGGACGATCGCCAGTGGCCCACATGCCCTTACGCAGTACTGGTGGCTCGGAGCAACATTTCGGCCTTTCAGCTGGACTAGTGCCTCCCCATTGGGTCGGCCATGCGGTTCTGTGCGCTTCCATGTTGCCTTTTCGTACGTGAATGTGGCTCTGTGTACCATGGGGGAACAGGGCGACACTCAGGTAGTGGCTGGTCATTTCTTGCGGATGCAGCCCACAATGGTGATTTGTGTTTTGTAGTTCATGGCCTGATGGCTGTATGGGCTTGGTGACTTTGATGTGCATTAAATTCAATTCTGATTTGGCCCGTGTAGCTTTTTTCTTTGCAAGTGATGTGGCATGTGCCTATTTGTGGGGCGATGTATTGTGAGGAGATCTGCATTGGGTTCCAGCTTCGGGGTTTAGTTGCGTGGTACTGTACTGGGCGCGTTTGCCTACTGAGCCCGTGAGGTCAGGGATGGGGGCTGCCTATATGACAGTTTGAATGTTGTCATGCTCAGGGGCGGGGGATTGGGTTTTGTGTAACAGATGCCGGTCAGCCAGGTGGACTGGTGGAATGATGTGATTTTCGGAATGTTGCTGGGCACAGGTGCCTGTGTTTGCGTGCGTTTCTTGGTGGGGGACTGTGGTCATGTCCATTGGGATGGCTTCTGTATTCGTGCCATCTGTGACCTGCAGCTCCCATTGGCCCCTCTTGTGTTGCTTTTGTTCGTTGGCATGCATGGGTGCTTTGTACATTTCAATGGTTGCATTGTGACTTCATTGCACCTACAGGGAGTTGTACTTTGTGGGCAGGGAGCGGTGTACAGGCACTCAGTGGGGCCGTTTACGGTTGATTCGCGATGCCGTACTTCTCGCCATGGCGGAATGGTACATTCCGCCATGCCTGATGGCGTTAGGTACATGTCCGCTAGGGTCGGAACTGGCGTACCGTTGCACCATGGTGGTGTTTGCGGTTTGGCATGGCGCGCGCGCGTGCTTGGTGCAGTTAGCGTTGGCGTTCACTACGGTGTCGCTAATGGCTTCGTACTTTGCGGTGACGGGTCATAGTCGCACCGAGCGCTATTCGATGGCGGTATTGCATTTCCGCCATCGTTTTTCGATTTCCGCCAGGGTCGTAATGAGGGCCATAGTGTTGTAGTGGAAAGGTGGTAATCGTTTGATACTCTGCCCATCTGGCACGTGGATAATAGACAGATAAGGTAAATTCTTGTCACATTTTTCATTAGTTAATTTTCCCTATATTCGAGTCCAATTGCAAGCCAATTAATGAATCCAACTACCTACTCAACACCACACACCACAATGACATTGTCATCAAATGCTCAGTTTTAACCGATCTTTGCCACTAAGTTGTATTAAAAACCATTTTGTGTAGAGAGAAGAGGCCTACAATCCATCAGAAAAGTATTATTTGTATTCCCAACCACACTCCTCAATGTAACGGGCCTCGGGAGCTTTGAAATGCACTATTCGCCATTACATGCCAAAATCACTCTTTGGAGGTTAACCTCGAAAGCCCCAGTGAAGTGATCTTTATAGCCTACAAAGAAACAATCAGCATTACTCAATCAATATTAATTTAATCAGATTTCTCCCTTAAGTAAGCAACATTTAAAAACATGCATCATATTTCATAAAATCCACATAGAACAAGCTCAGAATAAAAAAGCAGCTTTAACATATTCAAACAAGTTACAAGCTATATAGAAAATCTTAATCATTACAATTAATTATATAAAACCGCTCGAACGGATGTCCATGCTTATGCAAAACAGAGAAATGACAAATTAACAGAAAATGAACCAAATCTTCATTAACTGCTATTTTGCAAGCACAGTTTGATTCCTCCTACACACCTTAATTTAATGAGGGGTAGGTAAATGTACACGTACCATTAGTATCAGCGTTCTGGGGATCTTATTTCACAGATTTCACCTTGCCATGTTGTGTGTACCTACATCTGTATACAAAGCTAAAGAGGTTAGCCTATGTATATTTTGGACATCTGCCTCTCTGCCCATCAGACAAGCTCTTGATTTAAGACCTATTTTGAGTTGACTTAATGTGACAAATTTAATTATAACCCACCCCCTATCCAAATGGACAGTGCCTTACGGCCCACCTTACCACATGTATTTTTCTTTACCATGGGAGGCTGCAATAGCACCTACACTGAAATTCACTTTATCTTTGTAATTAGCAGAAAATCCCAGCTTTGCAAGTACAAAATCTTAACTGGTCCAACAGCTACAAACTGAACATCTCCAAGTCCGCTCATAGAGACCTGCTATTTGGCACAATTTATTTTGCAACCCTTCCAGGACATAACATTTTGAATCACGCTAGATTTCACTGCCATAAAAATCATGGGACAGCCCTTTTCCTTATGTACCTCCAGGCATGTGTCCAATCCGAATGCCCTAAACTTAAAATAAAAATGTAAAAAGCCATTTAATCTTTAATGATGCCCTTTCGGCTGTCTTCTTAAAATGAGTGACCCAAGGACCTCTCTTTGAGAAGAGCAGGCTCAAATAAAAATTAGACTGCCCCCTCATCTCTACAATCATTTTAAAAACTAGCTACAAGGTTTCACCATTTTCACAAACACCATCATTTTTGTTTTTATCATATTTAATTTCAAGCTATAGTTCCCAAAAATGTTATTTGTGTTTAGGAGGCCCTGTTGGAGACCTGCTGGGGTTAATTCCAAAATAGCTGTCTTCGGCATAAAGAAGCATGCTATAAAATGTACCCTTCAGAGAGGGTGGATTAACTTTCTGAAGAGACTTACTAGAATCAACATCTGAAAGGAATTCATTGGGGCCAATTGACATTCACCTTTTATTGGTTGGGAAAAACAATGTATAATTCCCTGATATTGTATATCGGACAGACGCTGCGATGTCTGCATATCGCAGTTGGATAAAAAGTAATGAAGCTTTAGGGACTCCAATAAAATGTAAATTACGCCACACTGTTTCTATCAATGAAATCCTACAAATTTGAAAAAAAAGCCCAGAATAATCTCCATCCCTTAACCTTACTGTATCTCTGCATGATGGTGCACAGAGTGAAGCAGTGGTCCACTGCACTAAGCTCTCCCCTGAAACCTGTTTGGGAGGGCTTCAAGATATTGTTACTTTGAGTCCACTTCTCCAGTCTGAACGAACAAACATTTGGAGAATATATTACCGACAATGCCCAGTAAGGAAATTGTCCTATAACCGTGGGGGGCTGGTGGTGCAAAGACTACTTGTCCAAGAAGATGGCATAATGCCTGTCTCGACAACTGCATTAAACAATTTGGTGTCCTTTGAAAAAGCTCCCACTGTTTCTCAAGAATATTTTCTTTCTATTGTCTTTTGGCAATTTCTGTATGCCATTTAGAAACTATAAATCTGACCAATCATGTCCACACCTCTCATTAAATCATGATTCGATTTTCTTTTAGAGATTCTACATTCTGCATCGAACCATGGGGCATAGATATCCATAAACTGAACCTCCTAAACTTGGGGATGCTGTTTGCCAATAGCGCTGTCCCAGATAGTTGCAAACAAATACTCAAACAACACACACTTTCCTTTGTGGCCTCTGAACTGTTTAACAGTTTTAAGAGAATAGCTTATTTTCTTGTGATTTAGTAATTATTTCCAATGCCTCCTTGTCGAGCGTAGGCATAGCCAACCAGCCCCTCTGGCCATCAGACATCTTCTCCATGGTGCATACCCTGGCCATTGGAAAATTAACTCAAGAGGATAGTGTTCACTCTTTGTTCAATCAGAAAGGTAAAATGTCATAACATTCCTGAAGAAAAAACAATACAGTAGCCAGTGACCGTGGAACAACATTGCTGATCTCCTATGCTCATCAGTGCACTATTTGCCACGAAATATCCCAGAAAATCCCCTGGCAGAATCCCAAAGTACACCTGAAAATCAGTACTCCATTTGTGACCAATTTTACTGTACAAACATTTGCACTACATTTCTTTAAAATATTTTGCTTGAACTTGAAACCCTTGGTAATGTTTATTTTGTCCTACCATATTTTTGAACAGCTTTACTGGTCGTATATGTCTAAAAATGTACTACTGACCACTCAATTTCCTCAACATTTCCTGTAAACAACCACCTAATGTCAAATGAAGTTTGAAGGCCTTGCAAATCTACTTTACTAGAATTGCACTAGTCTAAACTATTAAGTACTGCAAATTAAAATGTTCTGTAAGCAGTTTTAAGTTTATTACATTTCTAATTTGTGTTGCAATCATTTGTCCGCCAACTAAGTGCTAATATGTTCCATTGAAAAATGTATGTTGCTCACCATTTTATTTTATGTATAGGCACGTTATAAATGCCATGTCATTTGATTTGCAAATTTTGCTCATTGCGCAGAAAAGGTTTAACCCCTGCTCTAAGGCATGTATTATGCGCACAGTTCTGATTTAAATACGGAATAATGTCATTGTATTAATTCTGATGTGTTTGTGTTTTAGAACTTTCCTAAATGTGTATTTGTCTTGCAGGTGCTGGGGGCCATGCTAAAGGAGGTCTGCACGGCCCTCCTGGAAGCGGATGTGAATATTAAGCTGGTAAAGCAGCTCAGGGAAAATGTTAAGTAAGTCTGAAAGCCATGACCTGCATGGGGCATGCAATGGGGGTGGGTGGTTGGTGCGGAGAGGGAGGTGGTGGATGCTGTGCGCCTGTGCATGCGTGTAAAGGATGGAAATGGTTCTGTGTGTAGGCTTAATTTGCGATTGAGAATGGCAGAAGCAAGGCTTGGACACAATGTTTATATATTTTGAGATATAGACATTTATTAATAATAAGGTAGGAACAATGTCTCCCTAAAGCTAAGAGGAATTTCCCTAACTCAAAGAAAACTATTGGATTTGTCAGCAAGTCTGAAACTAAAAAGTCTGTTGTGGCTCCAAAACCTACTTCTATCCCTAACACTAATAACATAAGGTAACTGCAAGGATGGTCTCTTCGCAAAGTAAGAAGTGTCAACATTGTTTTCAGCCAACAGAAAAGTTCCCGTTTTGCTGGTAGTAAAAAGTGATGCAAAATAATACTCCACAAATGCTAGGGTTGTGCTTGTTTTCCCCTAGAGTTCCTCTTATCTTAATTTTCAATATAGTTTGAGAGGGATTGTTAACTTCAGTTCTTGGATCTTATTGGCTTGGCACATTCGCTACAGAGTGTAGAACTCCTTCTCTTGCATCACATGGTCTTTAACTTCTTAAATCTCTTGTGTGAGCATGGGTCTATGACCCCCAACTTCTTTGCCCAAACTGATTTACTCTTATCAAATAATGGTTGTTGAATTGCCTCATTTCTCTCAGGGTTTCATACCCTTTTTACATACTTGGGTGCGAGCACCAGATTCACAATGTTGCGTGGTGTCCACTTGTTTCACTCTCTTGTCAAGTGTACCACTCTTTCTCTTATTTGACTGTGTCCCAGATCCTCTCTTTCATCATGGTCTCAGTCCCTCTGGACTTTGGTTGGGAGTCCCAGACTCAAACTGTTGCGTGGTTCACTGTTCTACCAAGTATGCAATTGTCTTAGTCACTTAAGGATCCCAGACCCCCTATTTAGCTAGGGTGCCAGGCCCTCTTGCTTTTGGGTGTTGTCCCCAGACTCACACGGTTGTGCTGTATCTGCTTGGTTCACTGTCTTGCCAATTATATAACTGTCTCTGATGTACTTCAGGGCCACAGACACCCTCTTGGTTAGGGTCCCAGACCCTCTGGCTTTTAGGTGTGGGACCCGGGCTTGCACAGTTCGGATGTATCTGGTTAGTTTCTCATTGCTCTCGCTCAGATTTTCAAAGGGTAGGGTCCCAGACCCTTTTGTTCTCGAGTTCACTCTGTTGTTTCCCCAGACTTCTCACAGCTCCCGTGCAACCAGTGTACCTGTCAGCCTTTACCTTGGTGGTACCGGCAGTTCCCGGGCAGCTGCGGTCTTCCTGGAGGCCCCGGTAGTGTCTGGGCATCCAGTGGGGTCTACAGCATCTCTGCAGACTGAGACCTCCCTTCGGCTGCGCAGTCCATCCCTTCCGTTGTTCGCTTTGCGTCTGGATTTTGCTCCCGCTTCTCCTCTTCGTGGGGCTGGTCTTGCTCTCTCGCATGTGAGCTTGAACTCTCATTGATCTCCTGTGTTGGCTTGTTGTATTCCATGTAGCCAATAACTGGCTGCTGGGTACTAGACTGCTTGCTTGATTCCTCACTAGTCATCCTGCTCCTCCTAATCACCATCTTAGTCACAGTAGCAGTCTTAAAGTTATAGACACTACACTTTTTATCATCTGGATTTTCATTGCTGTTATGTAACTTGGGTTGTTGTTGGATAAGATTTTAACTTTAGAGCTAATTCTACCTCACTTGTGAGAACCCCCGAACTTTTTGCTGAACTGGTAGATTATTTTTCCCTATACCTCAGTGGGTGGGAACCTTTTCCACACTCGCCGATCTTTTTACTCTTTTTGTGGGTGTCATTTTTAAGACTCTCCATAGTGCCCTTTTAATGTTATCCTGTTGGACAACTTTTGGTATATAACTTTTTATTGTTGCAGGGTTGCCCTTGGGGCTCCCCTTTTACTTTCTCTGCCTAACCTTGTGAGAACTAGTTTCCAAGGGTAGAATGGATATTTATATCAGTCTACATTTTGTTAAGTGAAACCAGCACATCCCACCTTATGTGGAGTGCTGGGGAGATGCATTGTATCCCTTTTCTCACTAGCACTGTAACCATTCTGTTATAGGGACAAGCTTACCTTAAATGGCTGGTGGCCGTGAACCTTTTTACAAATTCGGTGCACCTTTACCGCAGGCTGTTTGCACAGCTGCGGTAAAGGCGCCACCCATGGGTGCCCTCTTTACCAAAATGGCCCTTGTCTTTTTTCCCCATTTTCATACTTATTGTCCCTTCTTGTCCCTGCCCCTGCCCTCCAGGGTGGGACATTCCTTTGTGTAATTTTTATCTTTGTTGGAAGACCTCGGTCAAGCCCAGAGTGTCTGGAAGGCTGGAAGCGAAGGAGGAGTCCACAACTCTGCAGCCCTTTGTCTTCCAGCCTGCCTGCGAAAATCCAGTTCAAACTAGCAGGCTGGCTGTCCTGAACGGACTGCCAAGCCCCCCCCCTTAACCCCCCATTTGAATGTTGCACGCCTGCTTGATTTGCTGGGTTCTTGCATAAGTCAGTCTGGATCTGAATCCGAAGAGGAAGATGAAAACACAGCTGAGCCGATTCCAGCTACCGGTTAGCCTGCTGTTAACCTTCCTTCCAAGCAACCTGGGGGCTCTGAAAACGGCGATCCCGACCCAGAGCGTGGTGAGATCCACTAGACTCAAGAAGACCTGCATTTCGAGCCATCCCATGTCGTGCTGCGACCTTGGGGGCTGCAATACCCTGGGACCGCAAGAAATTGTGCGGTGGCATGGTCTTCCAAATTGAGCTGAAACTTTGGTCGCATCCTGCTGGACCTCCAGAGACCTGATTCCTGTCCTTGAAGTACCCTCACCAGAGTGCTGGACCAGATTAGCGATGCAAATCCAATCAGCGATGTTCAGTCTTCTTCTGGCTCCTGAAAAGGGCACCAAAACCATAGAGCCGCATCCACCCGTGAAGAAACTCTTGCCTCAAACCTTCCCCGTGGATCCTTCCTGCAAAATCCTTCCCAAAGTCCTGTCTTCCATCTTCATGACAAAGGAATCCATCGACCAGGTTTTTGGCTGCAGATCCTGAAGTCTTCCTGCTGCAACTCTTCTTCGTGCTGAGGTATTGTTGACTGGAGTATTTACTTCCCTTAGGCCTGTGTGATTCCTGTATATGTTTGAGGTATTTCTGTGATTGGGAGTCATCCCATCCAGTTCACCCAGGCCCACTGCTGGAATCCTCCTAGGGTGTCTTATACGAATTCCCTGGACTCTTTCAACCTCTCTAAAGTGTAACACTTTACTGCTCGAACAGTCTTCCTTTTGCTACTTCTGTGCCTTCCTGAAGTGTCTCTTAAATAGTAGAAACCTAGTGACCCCACTTCTGCCACTGAGAACACTCATGCTCCAGGAGTAAGGGAAAGACGTTCTAATGATTGGGTGTTTGGGAGAATTCTCAGAAATGTGCTAATTCCCTTCAACCTTGGAGACCCCCAGCTCTTTTACTGGACTTTAGGATTTTTAATTTTTATCCTGGAGAGAGTGAGACCTGAGATCTGACAAACTCCATAGGCATCATCCTTTTACATTGTGACACACAGCACCTTCAGTGCAGTGGCACAGGGAAGTCCTTTAGATTTCCCAAAGTTTTAAATATCTTCTCTTGGATGAACTACTGTATCCAAGAGCAGTAAAGTGAAATTGACTTTACTTACCTTGTGTAACTTTGTAATACCCAGCACACGCTATCTTCCATAGAGTGCTGGAGGGCTTACTTAGTATCCCCTTTGTCTACTTTCTCATGTAACATTTTTATGTTACCCTTTCTACAATTATTGGCTGGTGGCAGTTGTTTACTGTTTCCTACCATTGTGTTTTTACCGCAGACTGAATCCTCAGCTACAGTAAAGCACCCATGGGTGCTCATTTTGTCAAAATGGGCCTGGTCTTCTTTTTTTGCCATTTTTTGATGTAAAGGTCCTTGAGACGTACCCTGCATGCCAAACCAGGTTTGGTCCCTTAGTTCGTTTTCTGTTTGGAAGGGTTCACTGCTGAAGCCCGCCTCTGGCTCCAGCGTGTCTGGCAGGCAGGAAGCAAGGGAGGTGCCAGAAACTCCTTGTGCTTAGTCTTCGTTACAGGAATGCACCCAAAGGTGATTGGCTGACTGGCTGGCTGTACTTGCAGGACAGCCACCCTGCTGTGCGAGTGACAGCTAGGCTGCCAATGAATGGGAACAACTTGCATAAAAAGGTGGTCTTTTGCAAGGAAGGCAGAGTCGACCACTGAACGAAGGAATCCGAGGAACAACTTGGAAGAGAAGCTTGCTGCAACTCCTGGACCGTTGGTTTGTCCGGTGAAGCCCTGCTGCAGTGCTGAAGCTCCAAATTCGCCTCGACTAGCCCTGCAAAGATTGACTTCTCCCCTTGGGTTGGTGGGACCAATGGACCCGAAGACAAACCAGACTGGAAATCCTTGATCTGCTGGCTGTACTTTCATTGCTGCTGAAGGAAACTGAGTGCTAGGGGACAGGAACACCAGAATAGAGTGCATCGTTTTTAAGCTGGAACCGAGCTACAGGAAGATCCTCCGGACTAACGGCAGGAGAGCAAATTGAGGCTCTTTGAATCTTTTTCCCTGGTGTTCGTCTGACCAAGCCTAAGCCACCTCAACAGTGCTGGACCCCAGAAGCAAGGAAAGTCCACAAGGTGTCCAAGAACCGCAGTGGTGCTATTTGCGAGTAGCTGAAACTGCAAAGTGTCACTGATCTGAACTTTGCCCATTGCAGCCACCGACCTTCGAATCGTACTGCATGAGTCCCCAGACGTCCTCCATCTTGTCCCCACGACTGAGGACCAGGAACAACAAGATCTGCCATGCTACAACAGGAACAGAAGCCAGCTGGAACCATTTCTTCAGACCTAAGGTACCGTGAACTAAGGGGTACTTGCCTCTTGTTGTGTAGTTTGCTTGCTCTCAGTTGAGACTTGTATTTGCTACCTTTTGCAGAGTTGCTTGCAGCTTTGTTCTTCACAAGCTTCCCAGCTTGTGGCCCAACAGTGTTTTCATTTCGAACAAACTCTCTATAACAATGTGCATGACTTTTTAGTTGCCTGCAAGAAGTGCCTTAGCTCTCCTAGATTTTGCGCAAGTGACATTGGAGGTCCTGGCTCCCTGAAAACTCTTCTTACCCTCTGACTTTGTGCTCAACTATCCCTCCAAAACGTAATATATACCTTACTTGTATAGCTGGGAAAGGGTTCATCTACATTGCATTGGGGGGTTCAAAAGTGCTTACCTGTTTGAGAAACCTGTTGACCATTGTTTCCTTCCCTAACCTTTTCCCTTTTGCCACAACTTCAGTACTACCATTTATGTGTGAAAAGTGATGTCCAGTGTCCTTGTTGTTTGTCGCCCCAGGGTGTATGAAAATCTGTGTGCCATCCCAAAAGGATAACTACTTACTTCATTGAACTGAAGGAGTGTATTTTGAAGTGTATTTTTATTGTTGGCAATTGCGCCCTTCTAAAGAAGGCTTATTTTAAAATTGACTGTTAAATTAATAAATTATTATTTAATGAAGAAACCTTGACTATAATTGTTTGAATACTTGTCACTGCGAAACCCTATGTTGAAACACTATAGCTCAAATTGAACCCTCTTGAGATGTCTGGCTGCTCAGTCACACTACCAACTTGTGCAGTACAGGCCTATACCAAAGGTTGGGTTCCCTATTGCCAAGAGGACAAGGCTGGTGTAGTCTCCCACAGGGCTACTACATAGAACCTTGCCTAATGCTGGACCTGTTGCCTAAAAAAGAGAATACATGTTGAAAAGTTTACTTGTAAATTAGTTGGTAACTGTAACTCAGTGAGCAGCTACAAAAGTTCTTACTTACCTTGAATGTGTGTTGTGCCATTCTGAAAAGTATATGTAAGGTTATTTTACTCTCCTTTGAAATGGTTGTGCCTCTTCTCAAAAGTAATGGCGCTGTCTTCACTAAACTATTTCTTCCAGAATATTAGCGTGCAAGTTCACCAACTGGGTCTTGCTTCTCCTGACCTGCTGTATAGCCTACACCAAGTCTCTTTGGTCTTACCTACCTGGAACAACATTGAGCCATTCTTAAAATGTAACATTGGTTTTTGCTTTCACTGGTCTGTTTTGTACAGATTCTAAAACAGTCTTCGGTTTATACCCATCTTTAAGTTGCTGATGGCTCCTTTAAAAAGTATATGGGTTTTACTTGGTCTGCCTTGGGCCATCCTAGAATAAGTTAGAAAGTAAAAGCTTACCTTAGTCTGTGTCCCACTCACCTGAAAAGCAATTGTAATGGTATATTACACTGAAGGGTTTTACTCACCTAGCATAACTGTTCTCATCAATGTGGTTATAGGTTTCTACTGTTGCTTGAATGAGTGAATGAAAATTATACATGCAGGTTGGTTTACGAAGTGATTCCTTAACGGTCACTGCACAGATGCTAGGGTCTACTACCCCTGGATTACTGAAAGTATTCAGAAAGTAACATATAGTTGTATTCTCCATGAATAGTTGTGGCCTATACTAAATGTGTTTGATACGGTCTGACTTCCCTAGAAATACGGTAAGGATTCTGAACAAGATTTATGCTTTGGTCTGTGTACCTTCAAGCACTGTATTGTGTTTTTATAATGTGTTTATGATTCCATGACTTAATACCTACCCCAAGAGACTTAACTTGGCCTAATTGCATTTATAATAAACCTTTCCTTTTTTATAATACTGCTGGTTGTAAGTGTTTTTGTTGAGACATTGGTGTAATACAAGTTCTTTGTAACTTCCTACAGCCCTCTCTCCCTCCTAAAATAAGCCTGGCTGCTCTGTCTACGCTACCATATACTCTGGTGGTACAGCCTTATACTAAGAGTGGAGTCTTGTGCTGTCTCGGTTGAATGGTGAACTTTAGAAAAACTGTCCTAACAGTTGGCAACAATATATATTGGCCATCTTTTTTGTCACAGTATTGGCTTTCAGGCCACATGTGCAATACTGTATTATCTGACTTTTCAATGTTAATGTCCACATTAGCATGACTAGCCTGCTTACAACATGATAAAGGAGTTTGGCTGAATTGGCAACAGTATATTTTGAAGGGATTGTGTCCTCCGACGTATTCCTGATCTTGATAGATCATCTCCAGCTTGCTGACCTCGGAAAACATTTTTCAGTAGAGGGCACTGCGCGTCGACGTCCCTCAAGCCGATGTCCCTCGACAGCCTCCGTATCAGCGCTGACGTCATCATGCGTATAAATAGACTCGCACAGCGTCCATTGCTCAGTTCCGTTTTTCCGCGCTTCGTGGGCCTCGGAATCGCATTGCTCAGTTCGTTAGTCAGATATATTCTTCATTATTCCTCGAATACCAACTCTTACTCGATGGCTTCCTCATCCGAACCGACGACTCCACAGTCCGGCTTCAAAAAATGTCGAGACTGTGGAAAGAAAATGTCGTTGGCAGATCCTCACAGGATCTGTTTGTGGTGCCTGGGATCGGAGCACCAATGTTCAGAGGGCGAGGACTGCATGTCCATGACGGCGAAAGCCTTGAAGGAGCGTAAGGGGAAGCTTGAGAGAGGTAAGACAGTTAAAACTCATTCGAAAGTTTCCTCGGCAGAGTCGAGACATTCGTCTCCTCGCTGACACAGGAAACATTCTCGTTCTAGGTCTCGAAGCAGTTCCCACCACTCTTCGAGATTCGAGTAAGAGACTTCGAAGATCCCCTTCCTCGTCTTCGTCTGTTTCTCCAGAAAGAGTCACCTGCCCCACAAAACATTGCTCTCGGGCTGAGTGGGAGGAATTCCGTAAAAGGATGCTTAGCGTTTTCGAGAAAGCGGCCTCGACACCCCTCGAAGACAGATACCCTGGGTGAAAGACCCGAAAAATCGAAACGCCGCGAGTCATTGCACCCGGCGAAAGAAACTACTCGAGAGCGTCACAAACCCTCGAGCAAAGGCACTGTGCCATCGACGCCATCGTCAAAAGTCCCTTCGACGTATAAATCTGCGTCATCAACGCCATTATCGAAGGGCTCATCGACGCATAGGTCGATCGAATCAATGCCGAAAAAGAACAAACCCACGGCCGTCACTACCTCACAGCCAGTGGTCATACCCAGGGCCTCGAACACGACTTCGAGAATGTCGTCGACAACCTCGAGTAGGATTCCGATCCTCTCAAGCTCTTTGAGGACTCTTCCGATCTTCTCAACACTTTTTTCGGTGTTTTTGAAGCCTTTAACGTCCACGTCGACGACGTTTTCTCAACTATTATGACAAATTCGGCCCCTTCTGCTCTGGAAATAGATTTAAGCCATTTCCAAGGTCTGATCATTTCAGACCTTTGTCTTCAATTTATGAAGAAGGTGAGGATTTGGATCAAGAAAGACCGTTTGGGTTGCAGAGAACTGCAACACCTGAAACAGAGGAATTTACCTCTGAGGAAAATAGGTTAAAGGATCTTCGAGAATCCTTACATGAGGCAAGTGGGTTAGATACTTTCCCAGAAATAGAATTTGCCAAACCAGACCCAGGGGAACATGCCGAGACCCCTTACAGAATTTTAATGGCAAGGATTATAGAATTCATGGGTTGGTCTACACCTTCACCTGCATTCCAACAGGATGACCTTACAGACATTTTAGTTAAAGGATCCTGTGGTTCCATTCCATGCTGCATTACAAAGAAAAATATTGGTTAACTGGGAAACTCCTGAGGTTATCCCGGCGGTTAACAAGAAGTTATCAGCCAAATATAGGGTATCTGCTACTGACCCTGAATTGTTGTCTAAACATCCAACTCCAGAGAGTCTGGTTGTTCAAGCAGCAACTGCATCAGGCAGTAGATCGGCATACCCTACTGTTCCACAGGACAGGGATGACAAAAGATACGACTCTATGTAGCGTGGCGTTGAAATCTATTAACGCTACTTGTACGCTCGAAAGGTTCAGCCATACACTTTGGGAGTGTGCTTCATCAGCGGCTGACTGCCTCCCAGAGGGAGAAGAAAGGGAAGCGTTTCTAAACATCAAGGATGGTAAAGACGCAATGTGCGAATCCCTTCAAACTGGCATTGATTCTGCTGACAGGATCAGTAGGGCCATGGCGGCAAGTACTACAACCCGCAGATATGCGTGGTTGCGAGTCTGGGTTTGCTTCAGATGTACAAGCCAGACTTTTAAATATGCCCTTTGACGGCTCTTCTTTGTTTGGTAAGAAGGCGGATGACAGCCTAGAAAAGTTAGACATCCAAAGCGGCAGCAAAATCCCTGGGAGCTGCAATCCATCAAACGCCATATCGCCCCTCAGGAACTTCTTGGAGTGGTAAGTCCTTTCGCTTCTATTCCGCATTCGGAAACGGCAGAGGACAGTCGGTTCAAAGAGGTCAAAAAAGATTCACCCGAGGTGGATGGGGTAAAAATACAAAAGCCGCAGCAGCAGGTGCCTCTTTACCCTCGGCATCTGCATCAGCCGCCTCTAAATCACTCTGAGGACTCTCCTCACAAGACACCAGTAGGGGGGCAGGCTAACTCAACATCTGACCGAATGGCAGGCTATTACGTCAGATGCTTGGGCACTGGAGACAGTTTCCCAAGGTTACTTCCTGCCTTTTCTACGCATTCCTCAGTCATCCACCGGGGAACAGCTCTCAAAGTTCCAGATCCGCTCCTCTTGCAGGAAATTGTAGACCTGCTGGAGAAAGGTGCCATAGAACCGGTACCTGTAGCAGAGAGGAACAGGAACAAGGGCTGGTACCCCTCTCCCCATTTCCCCCCTCCACCTCCTCCCCCCCCCCCGCCCAACTCCCACCTCTACTTTCTAATACCGAAGAAGGACCTATCTTGGACTTACGAGAATTGAACAAGATCCTCAGGAAGGACAAGCTCAAGATGGTAACTCTCTCTCAGATCCTTCAGGCCCTCCAGCTCCAGGACTGGCTGGTATCTCTGGACCGTCAGGATGCTTATATCCATGTGCCAATCCGTCTCAAACACCGGAAATACCTGAGGTTCACAATTGGCGGCTCTCTTTATCAATTTCGAGTTCTGCCATTTGGGCTGACCTCCGCCCCGAGGGTCTTCACCAAGCTAATGTCGGTAGTGGTTTTAAGTCTAAGGAGGGAAGGGATTCATGTCTACTCCTACCTGGACGATTGGCTGATCAGAGCTGTATCTCCCTAACAAGCTCAGATCCAGCTATATTATGTCTGCCACTTCCTTCACAAACTGGGCTTCTCCCTCAATTTAAAGAAGTCACAGATGATACCATCACAGAGACTCAAGTTCATTGGAGTGGTCCTGGACACTTCCCTGGGAAAAGCCTCGCCACCAGAGGTGAGGGCTCAAGATATTCTGCAGATGGTCACCAAGTTTCAAAATGCCCAACGTCTCCTAGCCTTCGACTTTTTGAGGTTGCTAGGCCTCATGGCATCCTGCATCTTCCTTGTGCCAGAGGCTCGCCTGAGAATGAGATCTCTTCAGTGGGCACTAATAACTCAGTGGTCGCAATTCTCAGGGAGAATGACAGATCTCCTTCAGGTTCCGGACAAGGTGGCTCGAGACCTTCAGTGGTGGGCCTGTCAGGAGAACATTTTGAAAGGAGAACTGTTTTGGCAACATGGCCGGAGATAACAGTAGTCACAGATGCCTCACTCACGGGGTGGGGAGGGCCCATGCCAACGACTTGACCATCGCGGTCGTTGGTCTCCATCGGAGTCCAGACTACATATCAACCTGTTAGACCTGAGAGCAATCGGACTAGCACTGAAGGCTTTTCTGCCATCTGTACAGGGGAAAAATGTCCTAATAATGACGGACAACACAGTGGCCATGCACTACCTCAACAAAAGAGGAGGCGTAGGATCAATTCCTCTGTGCAGAGAGGCGATGCAGCTCTGGTTTTGGGAAATCCAAGAAGGAATCGCTCTATCGGCAGTTCACTTAGCCGGAGAGAAGAACTTGATGGCAGACGCTCTGAGCAGGCAGAGTACAGTCTCCCACGAGTGGGAACTAGCTCAGGAAGTCCTTCAACAGATCTTCACCCTTTGGGGAACCCCTCAAGAGGATCTGTTCACCACCAGCATCAACAGGAAGTGCGATCAGTTTTGTCCAAGGGAATTTCCCCCGAGAGGAGCTCTAGGGGACGCGTTCGTAGTGGACTGGGAGTTTCCACTTCTGTACGCGTTTCCTCCAGTCCTTGTCATTCCTTAAATGATCAGGAGGTTGAGAAGGTTCCGGAAAGCCATGATCCTAATTGCCCCGGACTGGGCCAGGAGAACGTGGTACCCATACCTTCTGGACATGTCCATCTGCCCTCCAATTTGTCTTCCACTCAAGGAGAATCTTCTCTCGCAGAAGGGAGGTCAGGTTCTCCATCCAGACATCAGAACCCTCAACCTTCATGCTTGGTATGTGAAAGGTTGAGATACAAGGATTGGGACCTCCCAGATGACGTCATGGAGGTGTTGCTTTCGGCAAGAAGGCCAGCAACAAAGACTTTATACCGCTGCCGTTGGAACAAATTTTGCAGCTGGTGTAGAGAGAAGAATATCGATTCCCCCCCCACCTTTTCATGTGGTACACCAACGGTGTTATCTTTCCTACTCTATTTGGCAAACTCGGGCCTTCAGGTTGGCACTATCGAGGGCTATCTCGCAGCGCTATCGATCTTCAAGCGCACTGCAGAGGAACCATCGTATTTCAAGTTACCCTTAGTAATACAATGTATGAAGGGATTAACCAATGTCTATCCTCCAAGACCATTACAAGTTCCCTTATAGGACTTGAATTTAGTCTTAAATTTCCTGATGGGTACTCCTTTTGAACCGCTCCACTCTTGTTCGCTAAGGTTTCTCACCCTTCAAACTGTCTTATTAGTGGCATTGACATCTGCTAGGAGGGTGAGCGAATTACAAGCTCTATCTTGTAAACCCCCTTATTCAATTTTTAATAAAGACAAAGTTGTCCTAGAAGTGAAGCCTAATTTCCTCCGAAAGGTGGTTTCTGAATTCCACATCACTCAGAAGATTACCTTACCTTCATTCTATCCCCCTCCCCATCCGGGGAAAGAGGAAGAAAGACTACATAGGCTGGACCCAAAGCGGGCTTTGAGCTTTTACATCAGCAGACTTGCTATGATTAGGCAAGCAGACCAACTGTTCGTAGGTTACTCAGGGCACAAATTGGGATTACCGATAACAAAACAGACCATTTCCAGATGGATTATTTTGGCCATTCTGGAAGGTTACAAATTGGCAGGGAAAGAGCCTCCTCAAAATCTTAGGGCTCATTCAACCAGGGGTATCGCAGCCTCTTCGGCCCTCCAAAGAGGGGTACCGATTCGAGACTTATGTGCGGCTGCCACATGGTCGTCTGTACATACCTTCACAAGATTTTACAACCTGGATTCCTCCTCTAGCCAAGAGACTAGATTTGGCAAAGCTATGTTGCACTTATTTCATTCTTGAAGACAAACATGACAATTTTACTCCCACCTCCAGTTACACACCACTGCTATGGGAGTCTATCAAGATCAGGAATACGTCAGAGGACCCCATCCCTTCGAAGAACAAGTTACTTCTTACCTGGTAACGTTCTTTCGATGGGATATTCCTCCGACGTATTCCTTATCGCCCCCTCCCATCCATCCCCTCAGTAAAACTTCCCTTGTGGTTACAGTTTACTCTCCTTCAGGGTGAATAACCAATTCATGGTAAAGCAACTGTTAACGTCAAAACGGAACTTAGCAACGGACGCTGCGCGAGTCTATTTATACGCATGATGACGTCGGCGCCGATACGGAGGCTGTCAAGGGACATCGGCTCGAGGGACGTCGACGCGCAGCGCCCTCTACTGAAAAAAAATTCCAAAGCCAGCAAGCTGGAGATGATCTATCAAGATAAGGAATACGTCGGAGGAACATCCCATCGTAAGAAAGTTACCAGGTAAGAAGTAACTTGTTCATTAGCTCAATCTAAGAAGGGAGTGGGATGATTTTCCGAAGGGGCTGCATATGGCAAACGATGTTGGCTAACTTGGTAGAAACATATACTTTCTATTTTTGAGAAAGAAGCAGGAACATTTATCGGAGGGGTTGAAAATGAAAAGGGGGTTTGGCTTATTTGACAAGGTATATTGGCTCTTTCCAAGGAGGGATCAGGAGTATTTATCAAAGATGGTAAAGCGGATTGACACTGAGTTCCCTGGTAATGATTTCCCTTCGTCCCACAGTGAACTCCTCTCAATGCTATTCTGTTGGCATACCACCCCCAGGGGGGTTACTGTACTGCAGAGGTACCGTTGCAGCCTCAAGTTGGTCCCCCCCCCCTTGAAAAGTGTTGAGTAAGATTTTCATTTCAGTGATGAATTGTCCTGACCTGTGTCAACCTCAGGACATTTTGCTGGGCTTTTAGTAGTCTTTTACTCTTCTGATGGGTGACTTTGTCATGTTTCCATATAGTGTGTGATTGGAGTTAGTTTCCTATAACTTTGGACTGACTGTAAAGTACTATGGCAGCACACAGCATTTTTAATGCAGTGGCTTCCTTTGAATTCTTATTTTCTTGGGTGAACTAATGTTGCCAAGAGGTGAAGTGGGATTCACATCCCCTTTACATTGATTTTAGTGAGCTAGCACACCCCACCTTATGTGGAGTGCTGGGGTGATGCAATGTATCCCCTTACTTACCTGGTAACATTTCTGTTGCAATTAAGTTTACTCCAATGGCTGGTGGCAGTGGTTTTACTTTTAGGACTTTTAGTCATTATAATTCGCAGGCTGTCAAATCAGCCTTGTTGATGCACAGGTGGGTCACCTTCCTGCTAGAATGGTTGGGCTCCTTAATTGTTCGTAATTTCTCATTTGCTTGTTGTTTACTAGGTTGTCTGCCATTCTAGGTGGTAAAGACCTTGGTTGAAGTTTTGTCTTCGGCGGGAATCCTTTGTATTCCCCAGCGAGGCTCCAGAGTGTCTGTAAAGGCAAGAAGCGAGGGAGGAGTCCAAAACTCTGCAGCCCTTTGTCTTTCACCATGCCTGAAGGGAACCAGTTCCCACTAGGGCGGGGGATGGCGGTCCTGATTGGACAGCCAGACCGCCCCTTTCTGTAAACTGCAGGGAGAGTTTGCAGAAGTTGTGCTGTAGTTCCTGATAACGGCTCTGATTATGGTAGCTGCTGAAAGTCGACCACTGGAGCTGAATCCGAAGAGGAAGATCCAGAGGTTGGTGGTAACCACCAGTCTCAAGATCATCTGCAAAATGAGCCACCCCTCGACGTGCTGTGACCTTCCTGGGCTGCAAACCACCAATACCAGGGGACCTCGAGCCTCAGCGTAGTGCATGGTCTTCCAAAGTCTGAATCCTGCTGACATTTTGGTGGACTCCTGCTGGATCTCCAGAGAAACGATTTGAATCCCTGAAGTCCCCTCACAAAAATGCAGGACCGAGAGAGTGAAGAGAATTCGACTGGCGATATTCGTTCATCTGGCTCCTGTAAAAAGGCACCAAATCCAGAGCTGCGAGAAACCGGGATGAATCCTTTTTGGAAGGTTCCTCTGACTGCTGCAAGTTCCCATCCAGTGTCCAGTTCTTTCGTCTCCAGACCAAGAACGCAGGGACCGGATCCTGTGCTGCTGCATCCTGAAGACATTCACCCAGAAGCTGTTTTTTCCTCGGGTACTGTGTTGGCTTGAATAATACTTACCTTAAGTCTTGTGTGAATCCTGTGAGGATGAGTGGGTGATTAGTGTTGTGAGTTT
Source organism: Ambystoma mexicanum (assembly GCF_040938575.1). Classification (NCBI taxonomy): domain Eukaryota; kingdom Metazoa; phylum Chordata; class Amphibia; order Caudata; family Ambystomatidae; genus Ambystoma; species Ambystoma mexicanum. Next base: position 28,511,609 of record NC_090940.1, on the reverse strand, counting down.
GCCCATACCACTTGCCCAGGCCTAACGCTGGAACGCATATAGGGAGCCTTCTGTGAAGTCCCTGAACACTTGTTTAATCAACTCTAAAGATACTTGTTGAAAGAGATCCCCTCTGGAACTCTGACTTTCCCTGATCTGAACCCTATCTTGACCTGACTACAGCTGGCTCCTAGACCACTAGGGCCCCTCTTCTGCCTCTGAGAAAACTAGTGCTTTAGACTAGGGAACAACTTTAAAAGATGAGGCTTCTGTCTTAAAAACTATAATGTGTAAAAGTACTTACCTGTAAAAGTTAGTGTTGTAACTGTATCCCTGCAAGAGAGTAAGTTATCAAGTGTTATAGAAGTTATTACTTACGTTTAAGTTGCTGGTTGTTGCGCCTTTAAAAAGTATATGGGATGTTTTACTTACTTTTAATCGTGTTCCACTCTTCTTAAATGTAATAGGGTTGGTCCTGTTTTGTTCTTAACTGAATGAGTGTAAAGGCTTACCAATAGGTTTCACCTACTGTGTGTTCTTCTTAAAGTGTACTGTTGGCTGTTGCTTTCCCTGATCTGCCTAGAGCATTTCTAAAACACTCTAGTAGTTAATACATATGAATTGCTGAAAGCCCTTCTTAAAAGTTTACTAAGAGTTCTTACTTGCCTTAGAATTGGTATACAGTGTTAATATCGAATCTTTTATATAGAATGAACATATATCGAATAGTTTATATTGACCAATTTTATAGTGAATGCATTTAGGGTGGGGTAAAGGGGTAAATATTTTTGGGAAACGGTCGGGATGGGTTTTTAGGGGTGGCAGACTGGGTTTGGGGTGGGGTACCCCCCCCCCCATTCTCCCTAAAAGTGCATTCACTATACAATTTTTCAATCTAAAATATTCAATGTGCATTCTCTATAAATTCGGTATTAAGACATGTAACCTTTTTAGAATTGTATAACACACTTCTGAAAAGTATCATTAGTTAAAATGTCTAATCTTATGCTTAAATAGTGTAATAGTTTAAACACCAATAGGTCCTAACTGTAATTTACTGTGCACAGTGCGGGCGTGAGCCGCTACTATTGAAGCAGTTGAACTGTCAGTGTGCTTGTTGCTGCCGCAAGCCACTACTAGTTAAGTTACTCCCTCTGAACTGTGTACTAAAAAGTAACATTTGTGTGTAACAGTATCCATACTTGAAAAAGGAAAGTTACATATGTGGCAAGATAAGCTTCTAGCAAGTGTTAGTCTAATTAAGGGATTCTGTAACTGAATAACACTGTATATTCTGACCAATAGGGTCTGCTGCCCTTGGAGTACTTATGGTATTCTAAAAGTCTAATTACTGTGGTTTTAATGTGAATGCCATTATAAATATTATCATTTTGACTGCCCTTGAACTGCTAATTGCTATTCTTAATAAGGATATACTTATGTTTGTAAGTGATAAGTATTGCGTTACTTTTTATAATTGTGTTTATATAATATTATAGTACTTACTTCCTCAAGATTTATCTTGGCCTACTTGTATTTAAATAGACCGTTTATTTTAACAATACATAGTGTTTCTTTGGACCATATGCATGCAACAATTTCTTTGTACGGATTCTACAGTCCTCTCTCCCTCCTAAAATAAGCCTGGCTGCTCTGTCTACGCTACCAAATGTTCCTGGTGGTACAGCCTTATACTAAAACAGTGGAGTTTTGTACTGCCTCGGAGATGGTTTTATGAAGCCCTTAGTTGGACCTTTGAAAAATTGTCCTAACAGAGAAAAGAGACGACATCTTCGGATTAATCACAGAATACAGTGTTCATGCATATGAGTGGTCCATTTGGGTGTGTTTGTGGCACACACTTATTTCATTGCCTGCCTTCCTTCCCAGCCATGAAGTGCACACTGCTACCTGGTGCAGTGCCTCTGTTTATCTAATGAGGGCTCCTCAGAGACCGCAATGGGCCATAGGGGTGATGGTAGACAATGTCACCGGTTTTGCTTGTGCAGTTCACCTCACAAATATGTGGGTGTTTGCGGGAGGGGTGCCCCGTCAGACACCAGTATGAAATTTATTACCAATAGCTGTATATTGTTTCTGGGAGAGAATTAATGGTGTATTGATGTGGTCCCCAATATGGTCTTGGCTCCTGTCCGTCATGAAGATTGCATTTGCCAGGATCATCCGTGTCGAGTTTGTGAATTGCATATGTATTGAACCCTGAATCCACACTTGAGACCACCTGGCAAGCTCACTGTAAAAGACTGGTTGGCCATCAGAATGTTTGAGTGGCTGCAACCCTGTCATTGGCACTTCGGCGCTGGCCCGCACCCCATCCCACAGTTGCCCGTGAAATGTGGCGGTGCTGCTTCAGTTATTGATAGTAGAACATGGGAATGAGTCCTGAAGCACAGAGGAAGATGTCAGCTGGCAGCTTGAAGACTGGGGAAACCCAACCCTGCCTGGGCCTGCAACCTACTTTGTTTTGGTACTGTCTGTACCTGACTTCCTGTACAAGAGTGGCGCCAGATTTGTGACTACATTATCTCACTGGACAAGATAAGTTTCAAACACTTGAGAGCCCTCTCGTTCCCTGCGTGTACACTCACAGGAAGAGGCCACAACACGGCACAGTGAACGCACCAGTTATGTCTGTGACTGCTAGAAACTAATGTGGGAAATTCAAGGAGTGCTGAACCGCAGTCGCTGCACCTGGCCTACACCTTACATTGTGACTTGACAGACGGCCTGGACGCCTTCCTGTCTGCAGAGCTCTGCTTCTTAATTGCTTAGCGCTGAGCACCGGCTGAACCACCACGTCCGACTTCCACCAGACTTCAGCACAAACTGCTTGCTGTCCAAAAGGAGTAATAAGACCATGGGGTACTGTCCACTTGGCTCGCTTTCGAAAAGGCACCCTGTGTGATCCCTAAAACAATTTCCTATTCTGTGCATTGGGGTTTGTCTGATAATGGAAAAATGCACTACACCCAGATCAGAAAATTGCTTAGGCAGTCAGATGGCAGTGTCTGTCCTTGTCGCCGCTAGGCCAGACCCACATTTGAGTAGGGACTGATCCTGCCGCACCCTGTGACATCCTACAACGAGAGTGCAAAATGTGCACTTGCCTCTAGCCATTGGATAGTGATATTTAATTCTTAGCCAGTGGGCAATGGTGTGCTGAGTTTAGGTGTAGAATTGAGATGGTAAGTGTCTTTATGGCTGGCTAGTAGCTTACCACTTGCATGTTTGCCCCTGCTACGATAACCTCTTTATTTGAAGGTCTAATCAGACTTGCTCTTTACAACACAACAGGTTAAGAAGGGGAGTTGTCGCCTCTATAATAGAGACATTCTGAACATATATTAGATATGTTTATTTAACTTACATCTCTGTTCCAGAATAACAGCATTATTTTCTATAACAAGTTCGTTCCTCTGAGGATTAGCCTGATTAGATCTACTACTACTATGCCTGGTTAGCCAAGAACCTAAGAAGCCTCCTTTGTGCCTTGATTTGAGACAACAAGGCTGGCTTCTAAGAATGGCGATCAAAAAAAAAATACTTGCCCAGTCTGCCTCGTTTCTTCATAAAGGTTTATTGAACATATCTAGCACACTAGTCTCTCTCCGAGCAGGGATTGGAAGGTAAATGGAATACTGGTCACATGAACTAGGAATAGTTGAGTGGGACATGAGATCAGTCGTCTAAAAAACCTTGTTTGCCAGTGTTTCATTTAAGTAAAAAGTAATGGATGAATAGTTTCACACCAAGCAGAAAATCCCTCTCTTCTGGGGATCACAGGGCAAAGGCCCAGAAGCACAACTGCAGGACTCTAGTGGTAGTGGATCAAGAGCCAGGAAGTCAGTCTATAATGTATGGATGAAACTGGCAGTAAATGCCTCTGCATTGTAGCCACACATTACTGATCCATGCCAGCCCATTGAATTGTGAATAGGCAATCAATGCCATTCTTCAAAGGAAACGCCCACTGGGGAAAAATGCGCCCAACGTTCATTATGCATGGTCTCTCTTCTGAAGGAAGTTTACAATACACACAGCCATGACACATTTGAATTATATTCCCTCTTGCAACACTATCGACTCAATGTGATGCCAGGGTCCATGAAGCCTACACAGTTGATCACGCTTGTACATGGAGTTTGGGTTCATGTTCATGAAGCTGGCTGAAGCACATGTGAGGGCATGTATCCCGCTCCACGTGGTTGCAGATAACTCCACCAAGAGCTAAACGTGACCCCCACCTTTATCCTGCCAATTAGTGGGGTCCAGGTCAGAAGGCAAAGCACAATGTGGCCAGGCATGCCCCATCCTCTAAGCCAGGCTCCTTTGGTTTATGTAACAGCTTCTTCAGTGTCTCTTATCCTTGGGTCTGCAATCAACCTAGCACTAACACGAGACTCGCACCATCACTGGATCTTAGTCGCAACCTCCGTCACTTGCTGCAGTTCTAGCACAGGGACCCACACCCTCTTCTGGTTTATTTCACCCCTTTCCTGCAATACCACAACTATTTCAGAGCTTCAACAAGCACTCGCGTGTACCCCTGACCATGCACCTTTATACCGACCTACCCATTCCTGCCATTGCTGAACTGGGACATCGCAATAGCTCTGCCAGTGTTCCTCAATCCAAACTTGCAGAATCCCTTGTCTTTCCTGTACTGGACATACACACAGCTCTAGTCCTATTCCAGTGGCTGGGTCACTTGAATTTGTTTTCTTTCATGTTCCGTCTGGTAAGCCCTTTGTCCCTTTGGAGGACCAGTCATCTGAGTCGTCTTTCTTTTTAGGTCTGCAATTGATCTGGAAGAGATGGCCTCGGGCCTCAACAAGCGTAAAATGATTCAGCATGCTGTCTTCAAAGAGCTTGTCAAGGTAAGTCACTCATTCCATACCCCATACTAGTCTCTCACTGCAAGGCCTTTCACCCAGACTAAATGTCCAATCACTCATTGTTTGCATCCTCCACTTGCACTTCAGTGTTTGACATATTTGTCTCTCTTTCTGCAGCTTGTTGACCCTGGGGTGAAAGCATGGACTCCTACCAAAGGAAAACAGAACATCATCATGTTTGTGGGGCTGCAGGGGAGTGGTAAGACCACAACGTGTTCTAAGGTATGTTGAGCACAGGAGGTGCAAGTGAAGCAGGTGATCGATTGAGTAGGACTGTTAAAACAGTTTTTCTGAAGTCCAGTCTTGGGGAAAATAAGTACTATCACATTATATATAACCACAATTATAGAAACGTGACACAATGCTTTAACGGACACAGACCAAAGCATAGACACCATCAGTTACTTTTAGATTACTTTACAGTAAGTCAATGGTAGTAGACCCTGTCAGTCATGCAGTGACACTCCGTTAAGGAATCACTTAGTAAACCAACCCTTTTACCAGGATACTTTTCTGAATAGTGGAACACAGATTCAAGGAACAATATAAACCTACTTGTTTGTCTTCCTTTACTTATCCAGTCCTTCCCTGTTCTATTGCATGAGTTCACTATGAGGCAGCAGAAGAGGGACCCTAGTAGTCTAGGTGCCAGCTGCAGGCAGGGTGAGATGGGGTTCAGTTGCAGAAAGTCTTCCTGTGGAAAAATTAAACAAGTAAGTAGTTCACTTATTAAAGTTAGTTAGGATCCAGGGTCTTCGGAGGATTTCAGCAGTGGTCCTTAGCGAACTGGATGAGAGGACTCCCAATCACAGAAAACACCCCACAGCTCTACAGAAACCACATAGTCTTAAGGTAAGTAAATGCCCCAGCCAACACAGTACCTTAGCAGAGAAGAAGAGGTTGCAGCAAGAAGACTTCAGGATCTGCAGCCAAAACCTGGTCGCTGAAATCCTTGTCATGAATATTGAAGACAGGACACTGGAAGGCCTTCTGCAGCAGGGATCCACGAGGAAGCCTCCAGGCAAGAGTTTCTTCGTGGCTGGATGCGACTGTGATTTTGGGGCCCTTTTCAGGAGCCAGAAGAAAACTGAGCATTGCTGATTGGATTTGCGTTGCTAATCTTGTCCATCACTCTGGTGAGTGAACTTCAAGAACTGGAATCGCGTCTCAGGAGGTCCAGCAGGATGCCTCCAACGTTTCTGCTTGATTCGGAAGACCATGCACCGCACGATGCAGGTCTTCTTTAGCCTAGTGGATCTTACCGGCTCTGTGTCGGCGCCATAGTTTTGAGTCCCCAGTTCACTTGAAAGGAAGGGTAACAGCAGGCACAGGTTACACAGCAGGCTCTCCGGTCGCTCAAAATCATCTCAGCTGTGGTTTCTTCATCTCCCTCTTCGGATTCAGGTCCAGTGGTCGACTACCTCTCCAGCTTCCAGGATCGACCTTTTATGCAGGAACCCAGCCAATCGGAGGTGCAACATTTAAGCTTTGAGGGTTGGCAGTCCTTTCAGGACAGCCATCCTCCTAGTTTAAACTGGATTCTCACAGGCAGGCTGGAAGACAAATGGGGGGGTGAGGGGGACAAAGGTTTGGACTCCTCCCTCGCTTCCTGCCTTCAGACACACTCTGGGGCCTGAATTGGCTTGACCGAGGTCTCCCGCAAAAGATAAAATTGACGCAAAGGATTTTCCCAGGGGAAGATCCAAGAAAGGGCAACAAATGCTAAAATGGCAAAAAAAGAAGACTGGGGCCATTTTGGTAAAATGGGCACCCTTGGGTGCATTTTACGCAGCTGTGAAAACAGCCCACGGTAAAGGTGCACCAAATTGGTAAAAAGGTTAACTGCCATCAGCCTTATGGTAAGCTTGTCCTTGTAACAGAATTGTTACAGTGCTAGTGAGAAAGGGGATACATTGTATCCCCCAGCACTCCACACAAGGTGGGGGTGTGTTTGTCTTCACCTAACAAAATGTAGAAGGGATAGAAATATATCCTTTCAAATGGATTGTGTCCTCCAACGTATTCCACATCTTTGACATGTAATGTCCACAGCTGTGCACTTGGGAAACTTTTTCAGCAGAGGGCGTCCTGCGTCGATGACGTTGGGTCGATGTCCTTCGAAGGTCTCTGTCGAGGGCAATGTCACCGGATGTTATAAATAGGACGCACGGCGCCCGCAGCCTCAGTTCTGTTTTTTCCGCGAACGTGTTGCTATGTCAAACTCAGCAAGCCTTGTGTGTCAACATCGTTGAGATGTCTTTTTCTTCGACCCCCTCTGACTCTGCGATCTGGCTTCAAGACCTGCCGGGACTGCAAGTCGAAAATGTCGATCACCGACCTGCATCGCATTGGTTTGTGGTGCCTGGGCGAGTCGCACAACACCTGCTCGAAATGTCTGTCGCTCACTGCCAAGGCCTTGCAGGAGCGTAAGGGGAGCTCCAGGTAGGTAGGGGCTCTAAGCCCAGTAAATCCTGAAAATCCAAGTCCAAAGGGGTGTCAACCGACGATTCGAGGAGCAACTCTCCTCCACGTCGGGTGGAGGCCCAGGGTTCTCAGTCCCGAAGTGGTTCCCGCCATTCTTCTTGTCGCGGAATTCACAGAAGCGCCGTCACCGGTCGCCTTCCCCATCGTCCTCGGAGGAGGGAGCTGCGAGGAAAGTGACATGCTCGACAAAGTTCTCGACTCCAGAGGAATGGACTGCCTTTAAGGAGCAAATGTTAGCGATATTTCAATCGTAGGGCACGGGTCCGGTCGTGCCTTCTAACGAAGCTGGCCAGGATCGGTCTTGTATCGTGGCCCGCACGCCTTCGGGCTCCCGTCCGCGAAACGACTTGCATAGGGAACCTTCGAGGTACCGCCCGGACAAGGCTTCGGAGATTCGAAAGAGACGTGCTTCTAGGTCTCGGTCCTCGTCCCCAGCGAGACCGCAGCAACCTACTAAGGGCTTGATGTTGACTTGGTCGGCGCTGTGTCCGTCCAACTCTGACGTCAACGCTTTGCCATCTTATCAGTCCACGGCGTCAGTGCCAACGTCAATGCCGAAGCCTTCGGCGCTCACGTTGTCGACGCTCTCAGCGTCTAAGTCTTCGGCGCCTTTGGGGATTTTTTCTCAATTTGCCTTTGGAGTACCCAGATGTGGTGGATCCTCCTAGGAAGGCTCCAATCCCTCTAGCAGACCTACATGAAGAGGAAGAAAGGTCTGAATTTGAAGACCCTGGTGAACTTGATGAAGCTCCGATGTTTTCTGGAGACAGTCAGTTGGAGAAGTTGAGGCAGACCCTCCATGATGCCAGTGGGTTGGACACTTCTCCGGAAGTGGAATTTGGTAGGCCTGAGCCTGGGGCTCATGCAAAGTCTTCGTACTGGAGGCTCATGGCTAGAGTATCTGAGTATCTGGGCTGGTCCATTCCTCCTAAAGACTTTGTGCAGGATGATCTAACGGACATCTTAGATCAAGGTCCGTCCTCTGACCCAGTTTTACCATTTCATCTCACCTTGCAGAAAAGGGTGGTAGTTGCTTGGCAGTCCCCGGAATTTCTTCCGGCTGTTAATAAATCTTTGACAAAGAAATACTGCCCTTCCATTAGTGACCCCAGCTATTTATCTGCTCACCCCACTCGCGAGAGTTTGGTGGTTCAGGTGGCTATGGCCACCTCGGGTAATGCGGCGTACCCTACCATCTCTCAGGATAGGGACGATAAGCGCTTTGACGGTTGGGCCCGTAAGGTATTTTCTGCTGGGAGCATAGCCTGGAAATCGGTCAACTCCACTTGTGCCTCGGCAAGGTTTTCACACAGTCTGTGGAACTGTTTCTTTAGCGGCTGAGCATACTCCCGAGGGGGATGAAAGGGATGGGTTCCTTGCTTTCGTGCAAGACTGCAAGACTGCAAGGATGCCATGGGCGATCCCTTCAGTCAGGTTTGGATACATCCAACAGTGTTAGCCAATCCATGGCTGCAAGCACTGTTATACACAGATTTGCGTGGTTGCGGAAGTCTGGTTTTGCTCCGGATGTGCAGGCCGTCTTCTCAACATGCCCTTTGATGGCGCACATTTGTTTGGCAGCAAGGCTGACGAGAGCCTTGAGAGATTGCAGACCTCGAAAGCTGCTGCTAAATCTTTAAGCGCAGCTGTGTCAACCATCGTCTTTTCGTCCTAGAGGACAGCAATGGAGGGGAGGTTCTTTTCGTTACTACTCCTCCTTTGGTAGAACGAGAGGGGCCGCCAGTCAAAGGGGACAGCGAAAAAGTACCCGTGGTGTTCGTGGAAATCGTGGTGCTAAAGCCTCTTTGCCTTCAGGCACTGCCGCAGCCAAACGGTCATGAGGCCATGTCACATGGTTCGCTGGTTGGGGGCAGACGGTCTCAGCATCTCGAAGAATGGCGAGCCATTACTTCAGATGCGTGGGTTCTGGCTACCATAGCCCACGGCTACTGCCTTCCCATCCTTCAGCGACCTCACGACAATCCACCAGGGAAACCCTTTGAAACTTCTGGATCCGCTCTTTGCGCAGGAAATCCTAAAGCTGCTGGAGAAAGGTTGCTATAGAACCGGTGCCTGTAGCGGAGAGGAACAAGGGATGGTTTACCCCTTAATTTTGGATTTCGAAGGACTGGGGATTGAGACCCATACTGGACTTGTGTTGGTTGAACAAACTTCTCAGGAAGGACAAGTTCAAGTCCTCCAGGCCCTTCAACTTCAGGATTGGTTGGTGTCTCTGGACCTACAAGATGCTTACTTTCATGTGCCAATTCATGTAAAGCACAGAAAGTACCTGAGGTTTGCGGCTGGCGACTTTCAGTTTCGGGTCCTGCCATTCGGATTGACCTCTACCCCGAGGGTCTTCACCAAGCTAATGGTGGTGGTGGCAGCGTACCTCAGGGGAGTGGGGGATTCACATCTACCCCTACCTGGACGACTGGCTGATCCGGACACGCTCTCCCAAGCAAGCTTTGGATCACCTCGGTCTCACCTGTCTCACTCTCCACAGGCTGGGCTTTTCCCTGAAGTTTTCAAGAAGTCGCATCTGGCACCTTCCCAACAGCTCCAGTACATCAGGGCTGTGTTAGACACAGCCCTGGGGAAGTGCTTGCCTCCCAAGGTGAGGGCTCATCACATTGCGCAGATGGTGCACAGGTTTCAACATGCCCAGAGTCTCCGGGCTTTTGAATTCTTAAGGTTGCTCGGCTTCATGGCATCCTGCATTTTTCTGGTGCCAGAGGCCAGGCTGCAGATGAGGTCCCTGCAATGGGTCCTCAAGATGCAGTGGTCCCAGTTCTCCGGCAAGATGTTGGATCCCGTTCAGATTCCACTCTTGGTCTCCCAGGATCTTCTGTGGTGGGCCAACGTAGGGAACCTGATGAGGGGGGAACCGTTTTGGCAACCGTGGCCAGAGGTGACTGTAGTGACGGACACTTCCCTAACAGGATGGGGCGCTCATGCCAACGACTTGACCGCCAGCGGTCGTTGGTCTACGTCAGAGTCCAGACTCCACATCAATCTGTTAGAGCTGAGGGCCATCAGGCTGGCCCTGACGACTTTTCTGCCCTCTGTACGGGGGGGGAAGAGTGTCCTAATCATGACAGACAACACAGTGGCCATGCATTACCTCAACAAAAAAGGGGGTGGGGAGTAGGGTCACTCCCGTTGTGCAGAGAGGGATGGCAGCTCTGGTTCTGGGCCATACAGCAGGAGATTTCGATATCGGCAGTTCATCTGACCGGAGACGAAAATGCGGTGGAGGACGCTCGGAGCAGGCCTAGCACGATCTCTCACGAGTAGGAGTTGGCTCAGAGTCCTTCAGGAGATCTTCGCCCTTTGGGGAGCCCCGCAAGTGGATCTCTTCGCCACCAGTGTCAACTGGAAGTGCGAGAGATTCTGCTCAAGGGAATTTCCTCCGAGGAGCCTTAGGAGACACATTTGTGGTGGATTGGTCTTTCCCACTGCTTTACGCGTTTCCTCCAGTCTCCGTCATTCCTCGTGTGTTGCGGAGGTTAGAGGTTCGGTTCCCACATGATCCTCATTGTTCCGGACTGGGCCAGGAGAGCGTGGTACCCGGACTTTCTAGAAATGTCCATCTGTCCTCCACACCGTCTTCCCTGCTGAGAGGATCTGTGCTCTCTCTCTCTCTTGGTGCAGGAGGGGAAAGGGAGAGGGAGGGGGGGTGTTCAGGTTCTCCATCCAGGGGTCAAGACTCTCAACCTTCACGCTTGGTATCTGAAAGGTTGTGGTATAAGGATTGGGACCTCCCGCTTGACGTGATGGAGGTGTTGATTTTGGCCAGGCAGCCTGCAACTAAATCTCTGTACCGTTGGCGTAAGTTCTGCTACTGGTGCAGGGGTCAAAATGTGGATCCTTTTCAGTGCTCCATTCCTATGGTTTTGTCTTTCTTACTTTCTTTGGCCCACAGGGGCCTTCAAGTGGGTACCATTAAGGGTTACCTGGCGGCGCTGTCTATCTTTAAGCGCTCGTCTGAAGAATGTTCTTACTTTAAGATTCCTTTGACTTCTCAGTTTCTTAAAGGACTGACTAATGTATTCCTGCCGTCCCCTTTCCAGGTGCCGGTTTGGGACTTGAATTTGGTTTTTACATTTCTCATGGGTGCTCCGTTTGAACCTTTGCACTCCTGTCCTTTGAGATTACTGGCCTTCAAGTATGTGTTCTTGGTTGCGGTTACTTCCGCTCGCAGAGTGAGTGAATTGCAGGCACTTTCATCTAAGCCACCCTTGACTGTGTTTCACAAGGACAGGGTTGTACTCCGGGTACATCCTCCTTTCTGCCGAAGGTAGTATCTGAATATCATTTGAGTCAAAAGGTGGTTCTTCCATCTTTCTACCCTCCTCCTCCTCCTGGTAAGGAAGAGGAGCGACTCCATCGGTTGGATCCTAGGAGAGCTCTGAGCTTTTACATTTCTAGGATGTCCAGGGTCAGAGTGGACAAACACCTCTTTGTGGGATATGCTTGACACAGATTGGGCCAGGCTGTTACCAAACAGACCTTGTCCAGGTGTATTATTCTCACCATTACAGAGTGTTACTGATTGGCGGGTAAGGACCCTCCTGAAGGGTTGCAAGCTCATTCTACTAGGGGTGTGGCTACATCCACAGCCCTCCAGCGGGGGGTTCCTATTAGGAATATCTGTGATTCCGCCACATGGGCTTCAATCCACACCTTTGTTAAACGTTGCTCTCTGGATGCAATCCATGGTCTGGATATGGCCTTTGGGAAGGCGGTTCTTTATTCCGCATTCTGATTGGGTACTCTAAATTCTTTTCCCTCCTCCATCTACTGGTACTGCTTTGGGAGTCCGTCATAGATGAGGAATACGTTGGAGGAGACAATCCATTCGAAGAACAAGTTACTTACCAACTGGTAACATTCTTTCGACTGGATGTTTGTCCAACGTATTACACATTGCCCTCCCAGCCTGCCCCTCTAGAGAATTTCCTATGCGATTGCAGCTTACGTTTCCGCAAAGCTATGAGCAGTCAAGCAGGCATGGAACTGGTGCTACACATTCTGAGGGAAACGACTTAAACTGAGGATGCGGGCGCTGTGCGTCCTATTTATAACATTCAGTGATGTCCCTCGAAGGCCTCCGTCGAGCGCGACATCGACCCGACGCAGGACGCCTTCTGCTGAAAAAGTTTCCGAAGTCGAGTGGACGCCGCTGAAAGGTCAGACGAATACTCCAAAGCCAGGGAGGCCTGAGCAGAAGCTGGAGAAAGGCAGACAGTGGCATGACCTCACGGAGGTGGGCCATTTCGTTCCTGCAACATTTCAGATACCGAAAGGCCAGACACCCTGCGGAGCCGCAGCAGCGTGTAAAGTCTCATGGCGAACGGCCGATGGGAACGAGCCAACCCAACACCCGAGGAAGGACCAGCAACGTGGTGCCAGCAAACACAAGGTAACTGGCGCTACGGTAGACCCGATAGGGGCTTGGGAGAAGGTGACGATTGTATCGGTAGGAATCTCCCTCGTCACAGTAACAGTGCCAAAGTTACCAAAAATGAGGAGACTATCAAGAATAATAGTCCTCGGAAGAATCGAAAGAAAGACCACAGCGAAAAGAACCTCTGGAGTAATCTCCCTCGTCCCGATAATCAGAAGTTATTCAGAATCAAGGAAGTTAAGAGTGGTCTCTCTAGCGATGGTGCTATTAAGGATAGTGGAAGAAACCAAGAACACTTCAGGAGTGACCTCCTTTGTTTTATTACTCGGAGAAGAGCAGGGAAACCTGGGAGTATATATTGTGTTAAAATGGAAGAAATATTGGACAGCTGATCAGACCAGGAAATGTGCCTGGGAGGAGCTACAATGACTTTTAAAGTCTGTTACTAGCGACTGTCTAAAAACAGCCTCTACAGTGAATACAGTTTAACTGGGAGAAGGGAGTCCTTTTCCCAGGTTTTCAACATTGTTGAACCGGAAGCCATGTCAAAAGATTGTCAGAAGTCAGCCCAAAGGTTGACCAGGAGAAGGGAGACATTTTCCTGGCCGCATCATTGTCACACACCTTTGCACAAGATTGTTAGAAAGCAGCCCTGAGGTTGATCCTCTTGAACCAGGAGAAGGGAGTCATTCTGTTCGTCAGAAACCTTATTGATTAGTGGTTGGGTCCAAATAGGATATAGGACGGACTCTTTACTTTGACATCCACCCAGACGACTGTTGGGTAAGATTTTCATAGCAATGATAAATCTTCCTGACCTGTGTCAACCCCAGAACTTTTTGCTTTTCTGGTGGATTATTTTTCCCCATACCTCAGTGAGTGGGAACCTTTTTTCACACTCGCAGATCCTTTTGCTCTTTTTATGAATGTCATTTCAAATACTCTAGTGTCCTTTTTAATTGTATATTCTTTGACAACTTTTGGTACATACCTTTTTATTGTGGCTGGGTTGCCCTGTGGGGCTCCCCTTTTTACTTTCTATTATGTAAGGAACTCAAAGACAGACACAAGTGATCACCGTTAAAGGGTGTTTATTGAACAATAAATGCAGGGTGGAAAAACACCTAAGCTAAACCTAAATCTGAGATGGGAGCAAGCTTCGACCATCAAATAGTAAGGCAGTCTGAGTGGCGTCTTGTCAAAATAAAAGGGCCTATACTAAAAAATGTATCACCAATCCTTACGCTAAATACAAAAAGAAAAGTGGGATAATGTTCTGAAGAAAGAAGGAAGTGTTCACAAATAAAGTCCAGATGCGGTAGTCGGGGTCTCCCTTCCCCATGTTCAGCACGGGACAAGGTAGGGTTTTAGAACACAGAACATGCTCTAGCTTTTCCAGCACAAGCCAACAGTTGCACTCTCAGCAATCAGGATCCTCGGTTTTTTTTTTTTTTAATTTATTTTTATTCAAATTTCAAAACCAAACAAAACACACATTTCAACTGTTTCAATATACAAAAAAAAACATCATTGTGCCATTCAGTTTCCATTAGAACTCCCCAAATCACCCCCCCCCTTAAACTAGAGCCAAATCTCCCATGTCTTCTACTGGAGCGTTATCGGGTAGTACAGCACTTAAATGGTCATTGCCCGAATCTTCTGTTTCGTTGTTACCCTGGCAGGAATTAACCATAGAGGTCACCAGTTGCCGCCAGGCCAGCAGGGGCCCCACTTCTTCCTCGCCCCCCCTGGTAACCGCTTCAAACCAGACTGCAGATTCAGCTTCCACCCATTTCAGGAGGTCTGCCCACCATAGCTCCACCCTGGGTCGATGGGCCGCCTTCCAGCCCATTGCAATCCTGCGCTTGGCCAGAACATAAGCCAGGTCCTTCATCTTGCTTATGTGTTTGGAGTGTCTGGGTCTGGTAAAAAGCCCTAGCATGCATGACCAAGCCGATTCCACATCCAGCACCACTCCCCCGCCAGCCAGCTTCGTTTTGACCTCATACCAAAACCTGAGCACTTCCGGGCAAGCCCAGAACATATGTAGCAGCCCTGCATCCACCTCCCCACACCTGGGGCATTGCTGCGTGGCTAGTCCCCCAAACCTTGCAATCTTCCCGGTGGTCAGGTAGGCCCTGTGAGTAACGTACAGCTGGAGTTGTTGGAATCTAGCATTTCGGGACACCTTTTTATGGTATCTCTGTGCCCACTCCCATTGCCCATCTGTCATAGGTCCTCCCACCTCCTCTTCCCAATCCTGTCTTAGTTGGAGCAACTCCTTCCCCGCCCTCACCCGTAGGAGTTCATATATCCTCGAGATTTCGTGCCCGCCCTCTGACACATCATACATAGTTTCCAGGGAGGCCTCAGGGTCCTCCGCTAGCACTGTCTTGGGCCATCTTTCTCTAGTCTTTTTAACGAGCCTAGCGTGAGTTATATATTGGCCTTCATGCACCCCTGTCTCTTCCTGCAACCTCTGGAAGTCCAGTGCCTCGCCATCCTGCCATATGTCTCCGAGGGTGGCCAGGCCTACCTGCTCCCAGTATCTCCGGACTGCTTCGAATAGCTGAGAGTCGTTCCCGCACAGAGCCACCAATGGGGCCTGCCGGGAGTACGGCTCCTGATCTCCCATCATCCTCCTAGTCCTATGCCAGAGCTCCCAGCCCAGCCTCAACAGCCGTCCCTTGCCCACCATTTTATCTCTACGCAACCACACCACTTCTTGCAGGAAGTATGGGGCTGAATCTCCATGCAGGAGCCGCACCTCCGACGAGTCTTCTGCTGAAAGCCCCCTAGCCACATACAGCAGCTGCCCCGCCAGGTAGTAGAACTCAAAATTTGGCAGGCCTATGCCCCCCTTGTCATACGGGTTCTGGAGCTTCCACAGAGCCACCCTGTTCCTGGAGTTACCCCATAGAAAGCCCCTGCACATGCCATGTAATTTTACGAATAGGCTTCTTGGTATCAAAAACGGGACGTTCACAAAAAAGTGCAAAAGTCTAGGCAAGACCACCATCTTAAGCAAAGCCGCTCTCCCTATCATGGTCAGAGGCAATCTGGCCCAGAACACCATGCTATTCTTAATCCCTTCTAACGCTCTTTCCGTATTATGTTTGTGTTCTGCTTCTATTTTGTGGTAGATATTTAATCCCAGATACCTGAATGTCTCTGTCTGCCATGGCATCGGTAGGATAGGTAACCTCTGCAACGGGACACTCCTGTATCTGCCCAGAGGAAAGAGGCTGGACTTTGAGATTCACCGATATACCAGAAAGGGCAGCATATCGTTCCATTACCTCTAACACGTACTGCAGATTTTCTTCCGGATAACGCAAGTAGAGAAGCATGTCATCTGCATATAGTGATATCAGGTGCCTACCGCTACCCGTGCTTATGCCCACCTCCCCATATTGATGACGCAGGCATATTGCCAACGGCTCTAATGCTAGTATATATAGCATGGGCGACCAGGGGCACCCCTGTCTGGTCCCTCTACTAAGTTGCCAGGTGTCTGAGATTGTGGACCCCGTTTTGACTCTCGCCAGCGGGGCGCTATAGAGCAGCTGGACCCACCTGAGGTACCCAGGTCCTATTCCATATCCCTTCAGAGCCGCCTTCAGCCAGGGCCATCTTACCGAATCAAAAGCTTTAACCGCGTCTAGTGACACTATGGCTAGATCGCCCGAATCCCCTTCAGTTTGGTCAATAACATGGTGTAGCCTCCTGTGGTTATCTGTAATGTTTCTGCCCGGGACGTAACCTGTTTGTTCTGGGTGTATCAGCTTCCCTATCACCCTCTTCAACCTGTTGGCCAGCACCGCAGTGAGTATTTTGCATGGTTGAGCATGGACAATGGTCTATAGGACCCGCACTCCTCGGCCGGCTTACCTGGTTTCAAGAGTGGGATGATCACGGCCTTGCGGAGGGACAACGGGAGTTCCCCCTGTTCGTAGGCCTCGTTGAAAGTGGCAAGCAGTGGTTGGATTAGCTCCTGCATATATGTTTTGTAGAACTCACTAGGCAGTCCGTCTGAACCAGGTGCCTTGCATGTGGGCAGGCTCTGGATCACCACCTCCAGCTCATCTGAGGTGACAGGTGCGTCTAATTCTGCGCGTTCTAGGTCATCTAGGGTGGGCAATTCGATGTCCTCCAGTGTGTCAAGTATAACTTGGCACATATCTTCCCCTGTGTCCTTGTACAGGTGTCTATAAAACTTATGGAACTGCTTGTTTATCTCCTCTTGGGTGTTGCACATGCAACCTCCCTCATCCTTGACCTCACTGATCACCGAGCGGGTGGTCTCACTCTTATACAGCCAGGCTAGCAATCTGCCCGGCTTGTCGCCCCCTGCATGTATCCTCTCTGTATATTTCCTGTAATTAAGTCTGCACAGCCTGTCCCAGAGTTCACTGCAGGTAGCCGGTAATTCTTTTAGCCTAGTTCTGTTGTCGTGGGCGGCGTTTTCATATCGCGCGAGCGCCAGCTCCCTTTCCGCTGCTTGGAGTTCCCTTTCTACACCCCCCCCCCCCCCCTGGAGCCCTTTAGCCTTAGAAATGGCCACCCCGCGCACCACCACTTTGAACGCTTCCCACAGGGTGCCCACAGAACGTACACTACCCGTGTTTATATCAAAATATTCTTTGATGGCGTCCCGTAGGCCCTCCCGGAACCCCTCGTCCTGCAACGCCTCGGTCCTGAGCCTCCATGTTGGGATCTGCGGTCTTGGGGGTTGGTGTCTCCACTCCACTACCAGGGGCGAGTGGTCAGACAATACTCGGGCCCTATATTCCGCTCCCACTATGTCTCCCGCTATCTTGGCCGTTACAAATATATAATCTAGCCTGGTGTGCAAATTATGTGGCGCTGCGTAGTGTGAATATTGCCTATCCTCTGGGTACCTCCTCCATACATCCTCTAGGCTTAGGTCTTTCAATAATGTTCCCAGCGCTCTGGCCGCCGGCGCCGTTTTTCCCGCCCTGTCCTTTGATCTGTCCATCCTGGGATTCAGAGTGCAATTAAAGTCCCCCCCCACACTACCGTACCCCCTGCCAGGGGCCCTAGTTTACTGTAAAGAGTCCTAAAGTAATCTGCCGTATCATTGTTAGGGGCATACACGTTTACAATGTGCACTTCCCTGTTTTCCAAGAGGCCCGTGACCACCACCATCCTACCCTCCGGGTCTGCCGTGGAGCCAAGCACCTGGAACGGCACATGCGGCGCCACCCACGTGATGACCCCTCTAGCATACACCGAATATGCAGCCCCTACCACAGTGCCCTTCCATTTCTTCTTAACCACCTCCTGCTTCTCCCTAGTAAGGTGTGTCTCCTGTAGCAGGGCTATATCTATGCGCATTCTCTTTAAATACAGCATTACTTTATTTCGTTTCAGGTAGCTGTTGAGGCCCCGTACATTCCAGGTCACAACTCTGAGATTACCCGACGCCATCTGTTCGGGCCGTTCCCATCCCAACCTTTCTCCCGATGCTCCCCCTACTAATCAATTTTCCGGCTCTTTCCCGACAAGTTACAAACAAAGTCCCCCTTCCCCATCCCCCATATCCACCCCACAGCACACAACTCCCTCCCTCCCCCCCTCCTTACCAACCCCCAACAGTTGCCCAGCTCCATCCCTGGATCTCAGGCCTACCCACTTCTGGACCTGTCCCATATCCGAGAACAAGGACCCCGTAGGGCGTCACCGATCTAACGGTGACCTAACTAAATGAACTATTATTGGGGTCTGAGGGCGCTTCCTAGGAGCTCTGTCATCTATGTTAGGAGAGGTGCGTCCAACGGGACCCGCCGGCAGATACCATAGCCCCCCTCCTACAAGCTCAATATCATTCTATATTCCAGTCCGTGTCATAACTATGGCACTTAGGGTGCTCTTGTGACGTGCTACTTATCTTCGGCCGCATCCGTCTGGGCATCCTGTTCTTGAGGTCGGCCCTGCAAATCCAGCCAATCCATCGCCTCAGTAGGAGTCTCGAAGAAAAGGGATTTGTTCTTGTAAAACACCTTCAACCTGGCGGGATAGAGCAACATGTAGCGGTGGCCTGCTTCTCTAAGCCTCCTCTTTACCGCTCCGAAGTTCATTCGATTCCGCTGCACTAGGAGCGTGTAGTCCGGGTACACCGTTATTTTCGCTGACCCCCTTTCTATAGTACCTCCTTTCCGGAAAAATTCAAGAATCTTTTCGCGGTCACGATAATTCAAGATCTTCGCAATCAGCGGCCGCGGGGGGGCTCCCGGGGCCGGTCTCCTGGTCAGGGCCCTGTGTGCCCTTTCTACCGCGAACCCCTAAGTCAGCTCCCCGCCAGTAATCTCCTGCAAGAGCATGGTTTCGACGTATTCTGTGGGGTTCGGTCCTTCAACCCCTTCTGGTACGCCCACTATACGGATGTTACGTCTGGCGCGCCCTTCCGCTTGCTCCGCTCTATCCTCCAGGTTGCCAACTCGCTGCACTAGAGCATGCAGCTCCTTAGCATGTGCAACACATGCCTCCGTGTTCGGGGTCATCCCCTCTTCTAGTGCCCCAGTGCGCTCTGCGATCGTTCGCACGTCCTGTCTCAGTAGGTTCACCTCTTCCTGGACCGCTCCGATCTTGAGGTCCAAGCCCTCCTGCAGCTCTTTCATGGCTAGGCCCTGCTTTGTTTCCCAGGCCACCTTCAAGTCAGCAATTGCTGCCAGCACCTCCTGGATTGTGCCCGGCGGGTCCCCCGCCGCCGCAGGGGTCTCTTTACCCTTGCCCCCCTCCGTGCTCGGGGGCAACTTGGTGTAGGCCTCCATCGTGGGTTGCTTGTTCCGGGGTCTCACCACTTTGGTGGACATCCTGTCGCGTCAGTTGGACACGGTCTCACGGTGCTGCTCCTCACTCCACTGTTGGCGTGGTCGCTGACCACCCTCCGCTGTTTTAAGCCTGCGCTCGCCTGCAGCATACGCCCCGAGTGGGCTGTGTCCTCCCACGTGCTCGCGCACCCCTGGCGTTAGGTTACTGGGTTCTGCCGTGTATGGTCTGCAAACAGCTCTCCACGGTGCCTTGTTGCTTCAAGTTCACAGTCCCAAAGTCATGCGTCTTGCGGGGTGGTCTCCACTGCGGGGCTTCTGTTCTAATATTCTGGGGGGGGCCCTCCTGGGTGCAAGGGGCTTGCAAAATGGTCCAAATCAGCCCGTTCAAGAAGCTCGTGCCACCCCCTCCACGTGCGGGCACAGTGCCAAGTCCAGTGCACACTTGACTTGGGCCCTTACTTGGGCCCTTTCTCAGCCCAGCCTCCCTTATTCCTAATGTTTTCGGGGGGGGGCCCTGCGCATCCCCCGGTGCTCGTATGCGCCCTCCTGTTAGGTGACCTAGTTCAAAGGCCCACGGGGGCACACGGAAGACCCGCAGCCCTCCGTTGGCAGTTCCCACAGTGTTCCGTTTCTCCTCGAACGGACACTGTGTTAGGCGACTCGCGGCAACAGTGCGCAGGATCCACAGCGTCTTTGTTGCCAACGAGGACCGCGTCGGCTTTCTCCTTCACGCTGCAACAATGAATCTCCACTGCCCGCAGCCCGCGAGTCCGTCTCGCCCGCGGCCCCCACAGTGCTCACTCCTAGCACTCCTGCTCCGCTCCACGATCTGTCCTCGAGCGACGAACGTAAAGTTCGTTACGGGGGTCTCACAGGTCACCAACCCAAGACCGCAGCGGCTCCCTCGCGGCTCCCGTCTTCTTCTTTGTGCTGGCCGCCATTTTGTCTGTCTTCGGTCCGGGACCCACTGCAGCTCGGCGAGGGTAACTCGAATTCCGAGCATTCCCCATGCGCCACACCTTCAGCGAACGTCACCGCAATGTTTCACAGCGTCTCTGTTACCAGCGAGGACCGCGTTGGCTTCCTCCTTCACGCGGCAACAATGTATCACAACTGCCCGCATCCCTCGAGTCAGTTTCGTCCACGGCCCCCACAGTGCACACTCCTAGCACTCCTGCTCCGCTCCTCGATTTGTCCTCGAGCGGCGAACGTAAAGTTCGTTACGGGGTTTTCACAGGTCACAAGCCCAAGACCGCAGCAGCTCCCTCGCGGCTCCCATCTTCTTCTTTGTGCTGCCGCCATTTTGTCTGTGACTTCGGTCCGAGACCCACTGCAACTCGGCGGGGGTAACTCTAACTCCGAGCATTCGCCACGCGCCAAACCTTCAGCGAATGTTGCCGCAATGTTCGTACACGTGTGTGTAATTTTGTAGCCCCGGCTGGTCCCTGCACGCGCTCCGTCTCCTCAGGATCAATATCGGATCTACAGAGCTCCGCGAAGGCACAGCCTCCTACGTGGCCATCCAAGCCACGCCCCCGGATCCTCGGTGGTTACATCTCTTTTCTGTCAAAAAGTCTCCTGCCGCCGTGTGCCTATTGTATTCAAAAGAAGGTATTTTTCGGCTTGCAGGTTGGGTGATGCCTTTCACCCTTGAATCCCGCTCTTCCAGTTGCAGATTGCTAGAAAGTTCCTTTGTGAACAGTTCACTCTCGGCCGGGTTCACTCTTGTTAGCACACTGTATATGGGGACTTAAGACTTCGCCCCCTCTTTATCGGCATCCCGCTTTCGGGTTCACTCTTGCCAATCTTGTCAATCGTGCATTCAACTCTTACAATGCGGGATTGACTTCACTTAGCTTCACAATCATCTGTCGGTCACAGACTTTCGACTGACACAACACAGGATTTTACAAGACCCCTGTATGACCACTTTGACCATTTTCTTTGCCTTTCCCAAGGCCTTCTGGTACTGGAAGTTTCAACAATCTGGTAATCGCTTTGCTGAGGGAGCACCCACGTGGTGCCTGACTCCTCTGTTGCTGGTTTTCCCCCATTTAGCATCAATAGCTCTTTATGCTTTCACAGTTGAATTAGCTGTTTGCTTCTTTTCGTTCAACACAATTCGGTTTCTTATTGACTCTCACCTCGACTCACCGGCTGTGATGAACCACTTGGCTTTCTTTCTCTTTGGAATCAAGGTTGGTACCACAGAGACAAGAGTCTCGCCCTGGCTTGGTTAGCAGCGGAGCAGGGTCTTGTGTACCGTTGACATCTGCTACGACACACGCTGGCTATTGTTCGCGGTCTTACGATTCGTTCTGCGGAGGTTTCACAGGCATTGGTCGGTAAGGGCAAGGTCGCTTCCCTCCTTGTCAATATCTTGGTTCGCGCCGTCTTTCTTCTCCTCTTGAACTGCCGTGCTGAGTTAGCTCTCTCGTCGTGCGGTCTGCCTTGCTCCTCTTGTGCTCCACCTTTTTATCCTTGTGGGAAGGGAAAGGGCCGTCGGGGGTGTGTGATATTCTGGTCGATTGCCTGACTTTGCCTGACCCTTGTGGCGGGACATGCCAGGTAACCGGCTCTGGTGTTTGTCCGTCTTTCGTGGTGCGCGAAAATGTTTGTCTCAGAAAAGGGTGGGGTGGGGGGTAGTGTTTGAATATCCTTGTCAAGTACTAAAGTAGTTGGATCCTGCAGGAGTGAAGCTGGCCCACCTAGCCCCCAAAGCCTGCCTGCTCAACAATCCTGATACTATAAAACTATTGGCCAGGCAAATGAAAGGGGAAATGGATAACAAAACAAAGACAAGAACTCCCACTGCAGGTACTTCAGACTGTCTTCGCTGGAAGGGTTTTTTGGATCAGTGGTGTTCCTAAAAGAAAACACAGCCTTAAGTAAAATATATTTAAACTCATGTTTTGACTATTCTATATTACTCTAATATGTCTCTAACTACCTGTTGCCTAAACTTGAATTGCCCTTAGGCTGCTTCAGTAAGAAATGTTGCTGCTTTTGATGCGGTATATGAAGTTTCTTCTCTTTCTTTTCTCTCTACATACAGTTTATCACTCTCTAAAACAAATAAATAGTGATACCCATTTATGTAGTTGTTACTCAGCCTTTGAATATTTCCTTTAGTGTATTTTCTAAATAAGTATATTTATTAAATATAAATACCTTGGATAACTTCCTGAAGAAATTCTAATATTCCGCTGGCCAGTACTGGATTTTCGAATATATTACAAAGTGTATTTTCTTTAAAAATTCTCCTTCGAAAAAGGCTTTAGTTCAAAACTCTTGTTCATAAAAATAACTGACTAGCCTTGAATCCGAAGCGAATTGTCCAAACGAAAGTCTTTATTTCTTTGAGTCCGTTACGAAGCGCGACACAGAGAAAAAAATGATTCATCTGAAAATGGCCGCGACGCACGCGCGACATCGTAGGGTCCTTTTCTCTAACCGCGCGCATAGGATTCCAATATACGCTCCGGCTCCATACGAATGCTCGAAACAAAATTACTAAACGTTAGAAAGGTTAAATAAGGTTAATAGAAATTAGACACGCAGCGAAAACGATCCGCACGCCTAGTTAGTATTAGTTGGTTTTAAAAATCTAAAATTAAAATTGAAAATGAAATTCTTTTTCTTGAATCTTCAACGACTCTTGTTTGACCAAATATAAATAAAAATTAATTGACTTAAAAATTACCATGAATTAACTTGTAAAGTCTTAAGTAAAAATTTCTTTTGAGCAACATCTAATAGCTTTCTACATTAAACAATTGAATTGCACTTAGCTTAGTCCTTGTTCTTAAATTGGGTTCCTCTGTTCAAACAACTGGTTCAACTGGAATATTCTTATAGTAGATTTCAGCAACTTCTTTCTTGAGTGAGATTACTAAGGTTGAAATTGAACTAAAACAAAAGATTCTACACCTAATGAAAGTACACTATAGTTTTATTTTAACTGGAGCTAAAAAATGTACGACCTACTCTGATGAATACTTTAATGAAAGGCAGTTTAGATTTGTAAGGAACATTCTAAGTGACATCACAATACTGCCTGCTGCAAACTAAACCAATCACTATTGGGATAGTGTTCCTCCATCTTGGCTTGGGGACATTTCATCTTTCTAATGAAAGTTAGTTAAGGAACAAGAAAAAATGAACTAACTAAAACAGAAAATGTTCTAGTTTCTAAACAGAATTTATGTAATATTTTAACCACCTGAAATAGTGTTTGCAATATCCTATTCTCCTAGGAACCTTGCTAATGTGAGGTACAGAATGCGAAAACCTGACAATCCTACAGGGTAGGATGGGGAAAAGCTGTTATAAGAAGGAGGATACCGCGTCCCACCCGTCGGTGTCCCACCTCCACTCCCCCGAGGAACCCCCATCCAGGTGATCCTCCTGCACTAGTCTAAACCCAGGAACTGGATCCAATAGCGGTGGCCGGTTCCTGGCCACCTGGATGACAGATCCCCGGAGACTAGTAAGTGAGACGCCTTTGGGTATCTCGCACAACCTTTACTTAAGAAAGTAAGGGTGAACTTTAATCCGTTCAGTGACTGTAAACCTTGTGTCGCGGTGTCTCATTATTAGGGCTTACCACAGGGCACAAAGAGGCAGTCACAGCTCTGGGGACGAACATAAAGAAAACACTCAAATCACATGGAGACTCGGACAGACCTGTACAATTCAACTGCGTATTCGGATCTGAATGACACCAGGCCTTGCTCGTATTGTGTTCTTGTGCTCCACCTTTTATCCCTGTGGGGAAGGGAAAGGGCTGTCCGGTGTGCGATTCTGGTCAATTGCCTGACTTTGACGGATTAACCCTTTTGTTAAGGAGAATTCTCAGAAATGTGCTAATTCCTCTATACCGTAGAGACCCCCAGCACCGTTGCTGTATTTTGAGGACTATAATTTTTTTACCTGGAGAGTTTTAAAAAAATTGTTTTTTTTTTTTGTGCCCACTCTCGTATGTATTTTTACTATGACCTGAGCACTGTTTCTTTTGGTTGTGGAGTTTGACAAACTCCATAGGCATCATCTTTTACATTGTACCACATGGCACCTTCCGTGCAGTGGCACAGGGAAGTCCTTTAGATTTCCCAAAGGTATAAATGCCTTCTCTTGGATAAACTACTGTTTCCAAGAGCAGTGAAGTGAAATTGACTTTACTTAAATTTGTAACTTTCTAGACCCAGCACACACTATCTTTACGTTGGGTGCTGGAGGGGTTACTTTGTATCCACTTTGTCTAGCTTCTCATGTAACCTTTTTATGTTACCCTTTCCTCAATGAAAGGCTGGTGGCAGTGGTTTACCTTTGACTACCGTGGTGTGCTTTTACCGCACGCTGCGTTCGCAGCTGCAGTAAAGCACCCAACGGTGCCATTTTTGTCAAAAAGGCCCAGGTCTTCTGTTGTCACCATTTCTTTGTGGAAAGGTCCTTCTTGAGATTTACTCTGCAGGCCAAACCAGGTTTGGTCCCTTTGTTCGTTTTGTCTTTGGCGGGATTCACAAGTGAAACCCACCTCTGGCTCCAGTATGTCTGGCGGGGGCAGGAAGTGAGGGAGGTGCCCGAAACTCCCTGTGCTTAATCCCTTGGTTGCAGGAATTGCAGCCAAAGGTGATTGGCCAGCTGGCTGTCCGGCAAGGACAGCCACCCTGCTGTTTGACTGGCAGCTAGGCTGGAATGAATTGGAGAAATCTGCATAAAAGGCGAGGCTTTTTGGCAGAGTCGGCCACTGGAGGAAGGAATCCAAAGAAGTACTTGAAAGAGATGCCTGCTGCAACTCCTGAACCGTTGGTTTGCCCGGTGAAGCCCTGCTGCTGTGCTGAAGCTCAGAATTTGCATCGACTAGAGAAGTCCTGCAAGGGCAACTTCTCCCCTGGGAGGGAGGTGATAAGGGGGGGGGAGGGGGAAGAGAAAAGGGGAGCAGCACACAGACCAAGAGGGAAGTGCTAGGGAGTGTGCAGCTATAATTGCCTAGGTGGAGTGGTCAGCTGCCAATAAATAAGTGCAGGCCAGTGGGTGCCAAGGCAAAGTGCTGGGAGGTGTGGAGGCTGTAGGCGATTGGGTGTGGCAGGCCAGGACCCGGGAGGACACTTAAGGGCCCTGGTCATCAATCTCAGTACAACTAAGGGCTTAGTAAAATCATTCAACTGAGGCAGTACAAGACTCCACTCTTGGTATAAGACTGTACCACCCAAGTACATGGCAGCGTAGGCAGAGCAGCCAGGCTTATCTTAAGAGGGAGAGAGAGGGCAGTAGAATCAGTACAAATGGTCCAAAGACACACTGAAACACTATGCATTGTAACAATAAATTGATTATTTAAATACAAGTAGGCCCAGATAAATCTTGGGGGGAAATGAGTACGATCACAGATCATTTAAACACATTATAGACCGACCAAAGCATATGACCTAATTTGGAACGCCTAACAGCAGTTCTAGGGAAGTCCAACCCCATAGTTACTTTTTAGATTACTTTCAGTAATATAAGGGTAGTAAACCCTATCAGTTGAACCGTGACGCTCAGCAAGAGATCACAAGGTGTCCGTTCAAAGATTCGAATCCAAAAAGATCGAATGCCATAGGATCGAGTCAATTTGACCTAAAACGAAAGGGTACATTTTTTTTTTAATATTTTTTTTTTTGCGTTTCCGTTTCTGAAAAAAAAGTGGTTTTTACCACAAAAAAAAGGATTTAGGGAAGGGGGGGGGGGTGGGAACAGCGCACAAAAAAAATGTACAAAAAAAAATCGACTTTGTTTTAGGTCCTTTTGATTCGACCCTTTTGCCATTTGATCCTTTGCGTTCGAATCTTTGGCCTATAACCAGATCACAGTTCTATCAACTGGACAATATACTTTTCTGATCTAGTGAAACACAGATGCTGGGAACAGTATAAACCTATAGCTCTGATTGCGGATAAGTTATTCTAGGGGAGTTGGACTTCGGGTTATAATATTCAGTTTGCTGCATTTCAGTTCACAGACTAAGGGAAGCAGTAACTAACTTATTTTAGGATAAGCGTTATACTCAAGGTAAATAAATCCTATACACTTTTTACTGGAGCTATAAGCAACTTGAAGGCAGGTGCAAACCCAAAGACTCTTTGTGTCTGTCTAAAACAGACCAGGGAAAGCAAATCTCAGTGTTACACGTTATGAATGACTCGAGGTTTTTTTTGGTAGGTGAAACCTAATGTAGAGCTGCTGTATCTGGCTCTTCTGTGACACTTGCTCCACCGTCTGCAGCTATTGCAGAATATGGCTGTAAGAGTGTTGCTCATATGATGATGCTGCTTCTTCGTCAGCTCCGCTGGCTTCCAGTTGAACAGCGCGTTGGGTTCAAGTCTTTGTGTTTGTTTCACAGAGCCTTCTATAAGGGCAGAATTCCTTTAAGCAAAGTTCTGCCCTTACAAGCCTTGTAGGTCACTTCGCTCCCAATCTTTTTAAAACGGTTCAACCTCCGAGGATTAGACTCTCTGGTTGGAGGCCGTGCTTTTTCAGTGGCTGCGGCAAGGGCATTGAATTATCTTCCTCTTTGTATGCCATTGAGGCAATTCTCCCTTTCGGCAGGCCTTGAAGACCTTTCTTAGCATTTGTTCTATTCGGGTGTTGGTTTACCTTCTGCGGTTATAGCGCCATGATGACTTTTGTCGAACGATGCGCTTATACAAGTATAAATAAGATAAGATTCTGACAGGCTAACAGCAAGTCAGGGGAGGCAAGACCCAATTGGGAAAACTACACACTAATTTTCTGAAAGAAATAGTTAAGTGAGACCAACCGCATTACTTTTGGCGTAGAGGCACAACAAAATCACAGGTGAGTAAACCAACCTTATATATACTCTTCAGAATGGCAGAACATTTCTAAGGTAAGTAGTAACTTTTGTAACTGTTTACTCTCAGAGTGACAGTTACCAGCCAACTCTTTTACAAGTAACTTTTAAATCTGCAGTCTCTTTTCTAGGCAAAAGGCCCAAACCTTTAAAAGTATTTCCCTTATTCTTGGAGCATGAGTGTACTCCGTGGCAGAAGGCGGGTATCTAGGGTCTAGTGTCCAACGGGCAGTGTCAGGATAGGTTCTTATGTAGCGAAAGTCAAAGTTCCTGAGGAAGACTGTTCAAAATAGGTGAGTATTTGACTTTAGGGCTAGTTGAGGGTCCAGGGCTTTCACAGAAGAAACCCTAGGAGGATTCAATCGGGGGCCTGGGTGCATTGGACGAGAGGACTCCCAATCACAGAAAACACCCCAAAACTGCACAGGAATCACAATAGACTTTAGGTAAGTAAATACCCAAGCCAGCACAGTACCTCAACACAGAAGAGGATTTTGCAGCAGGACTTCAGGATGTGCAGCCAAAAGCCCAGTCAGTGGATTCCTTGTCGTGGTGACTGAAAACAGGCCATTGGAAGGGACTTTGCAGGAGGGATTAAGTGGGAAGGCTCTAGGCAAGGTTTTCCTCACAGCTGGTTGCTTCTCTGGATTTGGCACCTTTTCAGGAGCACAGAAGAAGACTGAATATAGCCGGTCGGATTCTTGTTAAAAAGGTCAAGCACTCTGGTCAGGGGACTTTTCAGACTTTATTGGTGTCTCTGGTGATCCAGCAGGATGCCCACGAAGTTTCAACGAGATTCGGAAGACTGCGCACCACACAATGGCTCGAGGTCCCAGGGTATTGGGGTATTGCAGCCTGCAAGGTCGCAGCATGACGTGGGATAGCTCAAAATGCATGTCTTGAGTCTAGTGGGTCTCGCCAGGCTCTGGGTCGGGGGTCATCCGTTTACGGATCCCCAGGTCGATTGGAAGGACGGGCTACAGCAGGCTCCGGTTACACAGCAGTCTTCCCCGGTCGCTGGAAATAGTCTCAGCCATGTTTCCTTAATCATCCTCTTTGGTTTTGGTTCCATTGGTTGACTACTTCTTCAGCTTCCAGGATCAGACTCTTATGCAGGAACCCAGCCAATCAAACAGCCTTGCAACATTCAAACTAGGGGGTGGAGGGGTTGGCAATCCTTTCAAGACAGCCAGCCTTTCAGTTTGAGCTGGAATCTCACACGCCAGCTGGAAGACAAAGGGCTACAGGTTTGTGGACTCCTTCCTCGGTTCCTGCCTTCACAGACCATCTGGAGCCTGGGCAGGGAGTCCACAGGACTCTCGCCCAAAATAAAAATCGCACAAAGGAATTTCCCACCCTGGTCGGGGGAAGGAACAAGAAAGGACAAGGAACACTAAAATGGCGAAAAGAACAAGAATTGGGATATTTTGGTAAAATGAGTACCCATGGGTGCCATTACCGGGGCTGTGCACACAGCCCACACTAAAGGTGCACCAAACCTTTTAAAGTTATCACTTTGACCAGCCATTAATGGTAAGTTTGTCATTGTAACATTAATGTTACATTTAAAATGAGAAAAGGGGATACTCTGTATCCTCCTGCACTCCACATAACGGGGGTGCTGGTCTTGCCTAATAAAATGGATCCAAAGATCCTTTGTACCCTTGAGAACTGTAGTTGTCACAAGGTTACCCAGAGAAAGTTAAAAGGGGAGTCCTTGGGGCAACCCAGAGGGAAATTTGAAAAAGTTGTGTGATCTGCATAACACCGGAGGTTTCGGGAGAAGGTGGAAATGAGGTGTGCAAGCGGAGCAAGGCACTTGTTAGAGCAAGGGAGAAAGGTTGGAGCCCTGGAGGACACCGCAGGTGGTGATAGAGGTGGGGGGGGAACAAAGAGCCCAGAATAACCTGGGACAGTCAGTCACTGAGGAAGGGGTCAGCCTGTCCACTGCCCGCTCCGAGATACCTACCATATCATGCAGTCATTTTATGAGGATGGAGTGGTTGACGGTATCAAATGCAGAGGAGAGATCTAGTAGAATGAGAACAGCTGGAGAGTTGGAATCAAGAGATGCAACCAGTTCCTCACGGGTGTTGAGGAGCAGTTTCCGTGCCTCTGGATGCTCGAAATCCAGATTGATGGTCG
Organism: Ambystoma mexicanum; assembly: GCF_040938575.1. NCBI lineage: Eukaryota > Metazoa > Chordata > Amphibia > Caudata > Ambystomatidae > Ambystoma > Ambystoma mexicanum. The sequence continues at coordinate 28,482,026 of NC_090940.1, read as the reverse complement.
TGGAGTCGTTTTGAGGATGGAGTCTATGCTTTGGTCCGAGTACCTTCAAGCATTGTGTTTTTTATAAATGTGTTAGACTCCTTGACTAGTACTTACCCCAAGACTTAACTTGGTCTACTTGTATTAATAATCTTTTATTTGTATACTACTTGTGGTGGTCAGTGTTTCTATTGAATCCTTTGTGTACTACAGGTTCAGTGTACTTTCCTACAACCCTTTCTCCCTCCTAAAATCAGGCTGCTCTGTCTACACTGCTATATACTCAAGGTGGTACAGCCTTATATTAAAAGTGGAGTCTTGTACTGTCTCATTTGAAGGATTTTACTAAGCCCTTAGTTGTACTTCAGAAATACTGTCCTAACAACGACTAGTACCCAAGTTATAATTCATTTTAGGTAGGGAAAACCCTCTAGTGATGGGTAGAGTTAAGCTCTTTATCATTTTGCTCAATACATTGAGTCAAAATGTCATCCTTTTTGTTTAGACTCCTTCTCCTGACTTAACACAACATCCAATAGATGCCCTTTCATTAACGTACACAGACATATTGACATTTATATTATGCCTGTGTCCCCAATATACACTAGCATTGTCACAAAGTCACTTTCATGAAGCTGCATACACAATCTGCCATTAGGATTGCGGCTGCTTGTTCATGAAAGTGATTCACAAACTAACCCAGTCTGGGGAACTGTAAATTACTTTGATAATCATGCAGACACAACCTATGTCAGTATGTTGACTGTAAATCACGTGCCTGAACAAGAGGGCAAAATCTGTGCCGGCATTGTGAATTCAAATCTCACATGCTCATCAATGCAAGTAACCATCTGCTACTATGCAGTTCAACTATTGCATAGGTAGCATTTTCCTTCTGAAACATGTTTTAATTAGTTAAGCTTGAAAAATGTCAGTACTGTTTGCATTGTAATTAAAAGTGATATAAAGAATCAGTTGTCTGTGATCAATTGATTTTTCTTGCATAGCAAATGCTCTTATCAGGTGATGTAATGCTCCCTCCCACATATATACTTGAAGCAAAGTTCAGAAACTGCTAGTGGCTTGGTCTATTGTAGTCTTGTCTAGTCCAAGTGCTAACTCTGGCATTTCTGTCAAAAGATCCAGCACTGCAATCACAGCCCCTTCTTCGTTGACATGGATACAAGTAACTGCCGGGTCCTTCCAACCATATGTTGTGCTGAGAATTCTTTCTTGGAGCTTAAGCCGGTCTGGGTTCTGTCCTTGAAAACGTCCAAAAGATAATTTTTCAATGCCCACTGCACTCCGAGAATACAGAGTGCGCTTTTCCTCTCCACCAGCTTGCAGACAAACCTCCCCACTTCTGCATGGTCACCAATGTCCATTATAATGTTCAGTTCACTAACCACCAATGAAATACTGTCGAAATCCAGCTGGAAAAGCAGAGCATATCTGCTGCCTGCAATCCAGCACTTGAATCGATATGTCTTTCATCCCTTTCGAGTGTGTCCTTGGTGCATTTTGTGAATCTGATGGCAATGAGTTCCTTTAAGTGGTCCAGTTCGGTTACCAAATGTGAAAGCTTGGCTTTCCGATCGGTAGTATTTTGAGACCTTGTTAGAGAGGCAGTCAGCTTCCCCATAACCAACTGAACCTGTTCATCATTGTGATGCGTGGATTCATCTCGGTTTTGGCACTACTATTTTACAAGTCCTTTTTACCTTTTTATTTTTCTTTACTTTTTTTTTTCCTTGCTGCCGAAACATCCCAGTGGCAATTTCTTTAAAAAAAAAATTCACTCACATTACACATTGCACAAGTTGTGCTGTAGTCCAAGCACATAGGTACACTAATCCTGGTCTGCATATGATAGATCTGATGTTTTTTTAAAACAATTTACTTAATTACTTTATAAGGTGTAGACAAAGTGCTTTGGCCCCTTCTACACCACAGGTAGTCTTTGGCGGAAAAGATTTACCATCTCTGAAATGAAGCCCATAAAAGACCCTTGATTATGACGAGTGGGCCTAGGGATGAAGAAACGAACATAGAGGATCGCCAGCGAGTCACAGAGCAATATCTTTGGGCCGAGAAAGCAGTTATGCAGAAAGTTCTTAGCAGTTTCCACATGCGGTTGCTTTGTACGTTGTTTGCCAATGATCTGGGGTTCCATTGATGATACATTGGTGCATAAGGATACAAAGACCCTTTGGAAGGACAGTACATGTATTCCCTGGTTGAGGGTTGGAGCCAGAATAGCTACAGGGTGGTTAGGCTGAGGCTGGCAGTAATTGGCATTGCAAGATTCCCACATTGTCCTCTTGCACATGATCTGGGGACAGCTGGGTGAGACACTGCCCCCCTAATCCCCAGGATGAAGGAATATAGAAGAAACAATTTTGTAGTCACAGGAGAGAGAAGCCAGATGGGTAAGGACTGGTGAAAGAGTTCAGCAGAGCATTTGACGGATTGGAGGCTACAGTCCCTTGGAGCTTCCCAATTGTGGGAGATGGAACCATAGGAGCTTGCCTGATATCCTGGGAAGAAGTGTCCGGTTTGTTCAGCATTGAGAGTATTCAACGTCATGGCAGTGAAGGGGCACCCATATCTGGATCCAGCGATGCAGGCACACTCAAGCTTCCGGGTGATGAGACCATTGTGCTGGCCTGTGATCCACCAGAGCTTCACCGTTGGATTCTTTGTAGTTAAAGGATGCTAGGGCAGAGTTTTGGTCCTCCCTTGAGCAGCAGGCCTTCGATGGTGCAGGTTCAGAGGTCAAGCTATAGACTGAGTGGTAAAGGCTTTTATCTCCCATGGGAGGTATCGAGTGAACACAGAACACTGTTGCACCCCAAGAAGCGTTCAAACTGAAGGATCGTAAGCCAGTGGCAATCAATCTCACAAAGCACACCATTCATTCTTGAAGGAGCTCTTACACAAATCCTCACTATTCTGGGCAGGCATGCTCATATGCCAGTAAGAACTGGTTTCAGGCAAACTACCCCCCCCCCTTCCCCGTGCTAGTTTACAGGCATCCGGTGGCCCTTCTCTCTCGCCTTTTTCTTTCTCGCTCTCGTTCCCTCTCTCGTCATGCAACTCCTCAGGTCTTCAAGACATTTGGGAAAGATTTTATTTTTGCTGCTTTCCTTCCAGTCTTCTATGGGACACCGTTTCTTTTTGCTATGGTTTGCTTGGTGACCTGACTTTTTTGAGGTTTGTGAAGCCCTCTGCTTTACTTTCCTTGCGTGTTGCTCTTATTGGGGAAACTGATCAGTCCATAGGAATATTAATGACGGGAGACCATCTCCCTTAGTGAATTTTTTGTATCTCTAAAGCTGCACACATCACCCTAAATGGATCTATGTGATCACTGCGCCACCTGCAACTGTGACGTCGAAAAAGGCGACGGCAGTTGCGGCGCAGTGATCATATGGATCACTGTGCCCCCTACAAATTCCCCCCATCCCCAACACAAACACACTTACCTTTAGGGCAGCACACTCTGCAATCCCCTGCTTTCTGTAATGGTAAGTGGGGGACACCCCCGAGCCCCATTACTGCGCCCAGGAAGAACGGGGGACACCCCTGCAACCCCTGCTCTGCTTGGGTGCAGTAAATATCACCCTCATTTTGTGTGCCTCCAAAGTCGCAGTGACTGCGAGGGCGCACAAATGAGGGCAAATTTTTTGTACGATACCCCCTAAATTGTATTGTGGTTAGGATACTTTGTATCATTTCACGCTTTCTTTTGTATGTCTGTGGTTACAAATGCAGTATGTCCAGGATGGCTGGTGGCAGCTGTTAAGATGGATTTCGAGAATCTGTCCTGGTGGACAGATTTTAGGCCACCCTAGTTCTAGTGAACAGGGGTGTACTCTGAGAGTTTAGCCAAGCTCAATTAAGCTAAGTGGGGAGAGTGGTCAAGGTTATTCTCAGGAGTGAGAGTGGGCTCAGGGGTCCACAATGAGTCAGCACAGTAAAGGACACAAGGATTCCATTATCTTAACAAATATATATATATGTGTATGTGTATCCCCTTTAGGTTTTTAGAAGTTCATTCAAGAACTTATATGCAGTAGAAAAGAAAAGAAATTCACAAGAATTAAACCTCACTTCAATCCAATCCCTATGATGTATGGTGCCTTCTGCCAAAAAGTCACAAAGGTTGTTTTTAGGACCAGTGACTCCTTTAGGAAGAGTTCCTGTGTTGGTGACAGGTTTCAGAAGATATTAAACAAAGTTACAGGTAGGGAGAATTATGTTCTAATGATCAAAAAGCGATGGCATGGAAGTTTATTCTAAGGTTTATTTTTAGGAGAACACGGGGAGGTGAATGTGTTGCCATTACTTACCCCCGGACTCCCATTTTCCCAGATTACTAGGTGGGTCAACTGGGGGTCGCTGGAGGTATGTTTTCCCACCATTGGCTACAGTGAGAGGTGCCTGGGAGCTGCAGGAGCGAATATTCTACCTGTCGATTCCAGTAGCACAGTGCAGCCCTTTGCGAAGAAGACTTGCAGAAGCCACTGTTGCAGACCTCTTCAGGGCACTTCACTAGACTGAGGAAGGCGTGATCCATCAACAGCCAGCGAACATGGGCAACAGCCGGTGTCCCTCTAGTTCTGGTTGCACAAGACCTTCCGGAGCAGGATCCTTTGAAGCTGGGAAGCTGTAAATCGTCAGGAAGGTGACTTCTAACACGAGCTGGCAATCACTGAATTCCTGTGACTAATGCGGAAACACCGATCATTCTTAGGTGGTGGCCCAGTGGACATTGGTCAGTCCACTGAGTAGACTGCTGGAACCATGGGAATGCGTCTAGACTGGTTGGTCCCAAACACAGGAAGGGATTCTGAGTCTCTCCGGGGGTTGTTTATGGATCTTCAGTTGGCTACTAGTTTATGGATACTTGGCTCCAATGCTGAGCTGAAGAACTGGCTGCAGGAGTACTCATTTCATCATAAATCCTGGCTGGAAACCAGTTCAAGCCTTCCAATGGATAAGAATCTGCACCATTCAATCGGCCAGCAGTGGTCCAATCGGGGACCACTGTGGGTTTCACTCATGCCACACACCTAGACTCTCGGGTACCATGGATGTGGAGTGGGGACCAGACAAGCACATACAAAGGCTTCACTAGATTGCGAAAGCAGAAGCTTTCTGGGGAAGTGCTTGACTGTACATGGTATTTCTTGACCTGAGAATCGGGAAGAAGGTCAAATAACAATATGGCCAGTGAACAAGCAAATAACCTTATGGCATGGCCATTTTAGGGCACTAGCCACATTTATTTATTGGGTATTTATAATGCGCCTATGTGCAATGTGTTTCAAGGTGCAACAAGACAAGGGGTGGTGGGACAGGGATGACGAAAACAAAAGCGGTCCTACTAGGCCTTGTAACATTCAGTTCGTGCAAGTGCAGTAACAAGAAGGGCAGGGGAGAGAGAGGGAGGGAAGTGCCGGTCAGAGCAGAAGGGCCTGTGGGCTAAGCGAGTGCCAAGGGAGGGCAGGTGGCCAGAGCCAGGGGATTCATATTGTGCATGGGAAAGAAGGTCCACGTGCTAAGGGTGAGGAACGCGGCTGGTAGGGCTCAAGGGGTGTAAGCCCAGCCAAGCTAGTGCAGGGGGAGGTAGCCAGGAAGGGCAAGTGCAGGTTGGGAGACCCACGGGAGGGGGTCGGGCGGGGGGACCAAGTTCAGTAGGTAGACTGATCAAAGAGGGCATGGTGCCCTGTAAGAATCTGAAGAGACCAAGCAGCCAGTCAAGAGGCAGAGGGGGACATTAGCAGGGGAGGAGGAGAGGGAAGGAGGAAGCAACAGAAGGGTCTTGAGAAGCTTCCTGAACCTCTCTGCTTGTAAAAGCATCTGACCCGCAGAGAGTTGGAGCTAGAATACCAAAGGGCTCTAGCAGGGAGGTAATTAAGGAAAGAGAGTTGGATGTAGCGCGGTCCCAGGCCCCAGAAAGCCTTTTGGATGATGCAGAGGGTCTTGAACTTGATCCTCGCAGCAACTCTGAGACAGTGGAGAGATGCAGTCCTTGTGCTTGAATCCAAGGATAAGTCTTGCAGTACTATTCCAGATTATTTGAGGGGGGCGAAGGGATGAGTTGGGTGGATTGAGGAAGAGGCTGTTGCAGTTGTCTAGCCTGGGGAGGACTGGCGCTCTGGAGACATTGAGGTTCTGGGGGAAGGTGAGGAAAGAGAATGCCTCAGAGGAAGTGCCACTGAAAGTGGTCCTTCTTTATTTTATTATGTATTTTTTTTTTTTACATTTGTAAAGCGCCTAAGCCCAAGGGCATCCAGACACTGTCCGAGACCAGTTATACTCCATTATGACACTTGAAAGGAAGTACATAACAAACATAAATAGAGTTCATACATTTTTTCACCATTCGCACACAAAGTTCATGCCATGGTGAAGCTGGGGAAATTAATGTTGAGTGTTTAGGAAAATAGCCAAGTTTCAGGGCTTTTCAGAAGGCCCAGTAAGATTCCTCTGCTCTTAGGGCAGGAGGGAGGGCATTCCATTGATTAGCTGCCACCGTTGGCAAGCTGGCTCCTCCTCCGGCTCGTTTAAATTTGGGAGGTGCAAGGCGGTGGGCGTGGGCTAACCTTGCTTGTCTAATGGTGTTGGCTCTTTTTTTTCTTTGTGCCAGGTATGCAGGAGCTACGTTAGCCAGGCATTTTTGAGTGATAGCATTTTGAAGATAATCCTTTCACGAATGGGGAGCCAGTGGACCTCCCTTCTTGCTGCTGTTATGTGATCTCTTTTAGGTATATTGAGTGCAGAGCGTAGGGCATTGTTTTGTATTACCTGCATTTTGCTGATGTTCTGTTTGGAGGTGCCTGCAAAGAGGGTGTTGCAGTATGATACGAGTCATTTTATAACGCGCCCCTACACAAGTGTTTAGAGTTTTGCACCTATGTCAGCTCAAGCAATTGTGAGGCAACTGGTTGGTGTAAGGAATTGTCTGGCAGCATCAATCGATTTGGTCGTGTAAGCGGCTGAGGATGCGATTAGTTTACTTGACACGTGAGAGTGGCATTTAGATGAACGCTGAGAGTTTGCACTGAAGCAGAGACAGAAATCGGGAAATCGTCAATAGTGAAGGCTGTGTATTGGGCGTTGAGCTTATTCAGCATTACTGATGAACCCTCCAACAAGATTGTCTTGTCATTGAGGCCTAGATGTTTGGATTCCATTTAGGCCTGGTTTACTGAGTAGGCTTTATTTATAGTGAGGGAGTTATCGTCATAGGTGCCTGACATGCGGAGGAGGATCTGGGTGTCATCTGCATAGTTTGTGTATGATATGCTGTGGCGTCCAAGAGGTCGAAGAGAGTTTTGCTGAATGTTGAAAAGGGTGGTTGAAACACATGATCCTTGAGGGACACCACAGGCCATGGGGCGGGAGGGGCACTGGATGTTTCAGAGAAAACTCTCATTGATCTTCCTTCCAGGAAAGAGCCAACCCACGTAGTAGCTTCCTGGGAGAGGTTGGCAGCTGCCGTGAGGTTGTCACACAGTATATTGTGGTCCACCAAGTCAAAGGTAGCCGAAAGATCAAGGAGGAGGAGAAGGGCAGGCTTTCCCTCGTCAGAGGTTGTCGAGCTGATTTTTCAAATCAAGCAACGCAGATTCCACGTCATGTCCTGGATGGAAGCTTAATTGACCCGTTCCTAGGATGTGGTTGGTTTCCAGGAAGTGTTCAATTTGGTTGACAGTCATATCCAGCATCCTTAGTATTTCAGAATGCTGGCTAGGACGGTCTATAACCAAATACTGGGGTAATGGGGCGGTAGTTGTTAGGTGCTTGTTAGGGAGAAATCTCAGAAATGTGCTAATTCCCTTCTACCTTACAGACCCCCAGCTCTTTTGTTTTTTTGTTTTACATATATTTAAATATAGGTTTTATTCAACTGACTGTTAAATAAATGTTTAATTGTTTAATCAAGAAACCTTGAGTGTTAATGGAAAAGGTATTTATATAGCGCACCAACAGAGTTGGTCTCCAGGTGCTCAGGCGGATATGTAACAAGAGTGTGGGAGGGGTTAAGTTAGTCGGGTGAAGAGGGAGTAGAAAAGTGAGAATAGAAAAGTGAGAAGAGTGGTCTGCTGTTGGCGACTTCACTTTGGTTTTCACTGTGCGCGGAGCTTTGGTATAAGTGTTGGATCGGAGCGAGACCTCTTGTGCTGTTGATGCAGTTTATGTGTTAGTTGTTGCGGTGTGGTGAAGTCTGTGCGGTTTGCTGGGCGAGAGATTGTTGTGTGGGTTTTCGGGTGAATTAAGTAAGCAGAGGTTTGAGGTTCGGTTAGTGGGTTTCAATGTCCTGGTACTCAACGATCTTGTTTTATTTAGGTGGCCTACCTGTGGGTACACTTGGTGGCTGGTTGGGGTTCTTGGCCATCTAACCCCACGGTGCGATACAGTGCGTTCCTGGTTGTGTTGTATGGATTTTGGGTTGGTGGGCCTGGTTATGTCTAGTTTATTTATTTGTATAGTGCTCCAGACCCGGGGGTAGAAGGGCGCTTAAAGAAGGTTACATTTTGAAGTATACAATTGCAAAATAAAACAATTTAAGAAAATCAGGATACAGCAGTTACATATTGTGATATATACAGTTGTGAAGTAAACAATTTGCAGAGCAAATTTTGCAGACATGGTTAGGTAAAGGGATCTGTGCCTTCCTAACTGGGTATTACTCTTTGTTCAGGAGCCAACTGATAACATTTTTCCTAAAAACCTGGAAGGACTCAATGGTTTTTATGTCAAGGTGTAGGGTGTTCCAGAGTTGGGTGGCAAGTACTGTGAAACTGGTTCCTCACGCTCTTTTTAATGAGAATCTGGGTACTGTTAAGCATAGGGTGTTGGATGATCTGGTGGTTGTGGCAGGTTTTAAGGTAAATTTGTTGGAGAGATAGGGGGTGGGGCTAGGTGGTTTAGAGCCTTATATGTAAGGCAGATGGTTTTCAGGTCTATTTTTTGTCGAATGGAGAGCCATTTGCATGATTTCCTAGTATTGGAAATGTGCTCATGTCTGGGAATGTTGAGTGCTACGCGAAGGGCGTTGTTTTGTAGGACCTGTGGCTTGTTAATTATGGTTTGGTTAGCACCTAGGTACAGACTATTGCAGTAGTCTAGTTTAGACTGTATGAGGGCTCTGGCAAGCGTGAGGCAGCTGTTGGTGGAAAGGAAGGGTCTACTGGACCGAATAAGCTTGCCAGTGTAGGCGGCGGCAGAGGCGATCATGTTGGTTTGTTTGTGAATGTTAGAGTTGGCATCAAGATAAAAGCCGAGGGTTTTCACATTTTTGGCGATAGGGATGGTGTGACCATCGATCGTGATATTATTATAGTTGGGGATAAGTTTGGACAGGTTGCTGGGAGAGCCGACAAGGAGGAGCTCCGTCTTCTCATCATTCAGGCAGAGGCCATGAGAGGCCATCCATGCCTGAATGATGGAGAATATTTTGTTAATCCGGGTGACGTCTGTGTGGTAGTTGCCTGTGATAGTGAGAAGTATATGGGTGTCATCTCCGTAATTCGTGTAGGTGACACCCAGGCGGTTCAGTTGATCAAAGAGTGGCTTTGTAAATATGTTGTACAAAGTGGGGGAGACACAGGAGCCTTGTGGGACCTCGCATGAGATAGGTATAGGGTCTGCTGCAGCTGTTGTAGAGAAGACTCGCATGGTTCTGTTCGCCAGAAATGATTGTATCCAAGCGATGGCGGGGGAGGAGAAGTGAGCTCCGGTGGCCAGGTGATTGCAGAGGATATTGTGGTCGACCAGGTCAAAGGCCGCTGAGAGGTCTAAGAGGAGGAGTAGTGCAGTCTTGCCTTTTGTCTTTGATTTCATCAATCTGGCTTTTAAGATCAACAAGGGCAGTTTCTGTACCATGTTGAGGTCTAAAGCCAGACTGACGTAATCCTAGCAGTTGATTGGATTCCAGGTATTCTTGAATTTGGAGGTAGGCGATTCTATCCAGTATTTTTTAAGAGGAATGGGACTGTGGTGATGGGTCGGTAGTTGGTGGGTATGGTTGGGTCTAATGATTGTTTTTTCAAGAGTGGGAGAACCCGGGATTGTTTTAGGTTGCTGGGGACCGAATTGTTAGTGAATGATAGGTTGATAAGTTTGGTGATGAAGGGGGATAGATCTCTGGCTGCATCTTTTATGAAGGGGGATAGATCTCTGGCTGCATCTTTTATGATCTGGGCGGGGCAGCTGTCCCCTTTGCAGTTAGAGGGTTTTAAGGAGGTGATGATTTTTTGAACTTCAACCGTGGTTACTTTCTTGAAAGTGAAGCTAGATATGGCTTCAGAGCGTTGGTAAGTTAGGGTTAGTAGGCTTGTTGTTGGATAGTTGTTGGCATTTGCCTTGATTTTGGTTTGGAGTCCTATGATTTTATTGCTGAGGGCGTTTTGGATGCCAGTCCGCCAAGGTTTGTCTTTCAGACATGTGTCTGTGGGTGGATTGGGGTTTTCGAGTTCTTTTAGAATTTTGAACAATTCTTTAGTGGAGGATCCTGCCTGATCGATTCTGACGTTGTAAACTTCTTTTTTGCTGTGAATAATTTAGTTTTTATAAAGAGTGATTATATTTTGTGAGGTTTAGTTTATTTTCTGCAGGGGGATTGGCTTTCCAAATGAGTGGAGCCTTAGCTTTCTTTTTTCTGAGTGCCTTAAGTTCGGGGGTGTACCATGTGTTAAGGTGCGCTCTTGGTTTATCTTTGCGCAATTTTAGGGGGGGGCAATGGTGTCATTGCTTTGGCCATGGAATTGTTGAAGGTGTCGATTTAGTAGGTTTAAATCAGCGTTAGCTGGGAGTTCGTTAAGGGTGGGCAGGACCAGGGGTAGAAGGGCCTCAGCAGTGATGTTGTGTTTGCTTCTGGTGGGGCATGCTGGTGGTATAGGGCTTTTTTCAGGTGTGGCGTTGGTGATATCAATCTCAAGAGATATGAGGTAGTGATCTGTCCACGTTAGAGGTTGGGGGTCCTTCCAGATGGTGTCACAGTTGTGGGTTGCCACCCAATCGATAGTTCGATCTTTCTGGTGGGTGGGGAGGGCAATGAGTTGTGCAAAGCCATGTTCTGTTAAGGCATTGGCTAGTGATGCAGCAGGTGCATCGCTGTAACCAAGGTTAAGGTCCCCTAGGATAATGATTTGTGCTGACGGCTTGGAGTTTTCAGCAATGAGAGAAGTGATGTCTTCTTCAAAGGCCCATGGGGGGCCTGGAGGTCTATATATGAGGTGAAAGGTGATTGTGCTTGTGGGGGAGGTTTGTAACTTGGCCGTAAGCAGCTCACAGGAAGAGAGTGCACGAGGGGGGGTTGATCTGAAGCCTAAGGAGGATTTTCAGATAATTGCTACACCTCCTCCCCTGGCGTTAGGTCTGTCGGCTCTGAGTATGGAGTATTTGCAGGGATGGCTAGTGATAGATGGGTCCAGATGCTTCGTGAAGCCAGGTTTCTGTTAGGGCTAGGAATTCGAGATCATTGGTTAGAATGTCAGCAATTTCTGTGTGATGGGCAGCAAGGGATCTGACATTGAGTAGGGCTCCTTTTAGTGGGGGTGGGGGTAGGCTTGTTTGATGCCTTCTGCTTCTTGTTGGTTTTAGAGTTGGATTTGGTAGTGGGCTTGTTGTGAGAAGGGAGCCTATTGCCTAGTCTGTAATTGCGGGCTGTGAGTTTGGGAGTGGAGGAGGGGGTCAGTCCAGGAGGCTTGGGTGGGGTGAGGGGTTTGGTGTTCAGTTCGGTGTGGATGGGCTTCGTAGATGGCGAGGAGGAGCTTGGATCGCAAGGTCCGGGGGTGTTGAGGGTTGATTCAGCGGTGGCTGGGAAGTTGTTGGTTGTAGGGGGTGTAGAAGGCAGGTAGTGGGGGGTGGGAAGGGAGGCAGGGATGGTAGGGCGTAGGGCAGGCGATAGGGTAGTGTCTCAGGCATCCATGTTTGGCTAGACCATCTTTGTGGGCTATGTAGCTATTGCTGCTGCATGGTACGTTGTCCAACGTAATGCTGAAGGGGAACATGGTAAAAACAAGCCAGGTGACCATGGTCTGGCAGCGGGGCCTGAGTAGTGCAGTTAGTTGGATGAGTGCCGCTGGCTGTGGCTGGTAGTTGCTGGTTAGAGTGGGGCCTCTAGTCTCTAGTTTCAGAGTGATATATATGGGCTGGAGAGCCGTGGGGCAGCACCTAGGTTCAAGATGGCGCAGTTGGACTAAGGTGCAGGGGCAGTACTAGATTCAAGGTCGCAAAGGCTAAAGTGCAGTATCGAAGTTCCGCATGCAGAATGTGCAGTACCTAGATTCTAAATTATGTGGGGCTACATGTGAGGCTAAGGTGCAGATAGGATGCAGTATCTAGATTCCAAATTGCACATGGGCTAAAATGCAGCTAAAAAAGCAGTGCCTAGATTCAGACTTAAATGTGTGGCTAAGAGGCTGATAAAATGCAATACCTAGATTCCAAATTACACATAGGGCTAAATGCAGCAAAAATTCAATGTCTAGATTCAAAATGACACGTTTAGGCTGGAGTGCGACATGGGCAGTACCTGGATTCCAAGTTACACGTGAGGCTAGGATGCAGCTAAGATGCAGTACATGGATTCCAAATTTACACACAGGGCTAAAATGCAGCTAAATGCAGTGCCTAGATTTGGATTTACATATGAGACTAAAACGTAGAAAAAAATGCATTAGCTAGATTCCAATTTTACATAGATGGGTAAGAGGCTGCTGAAATGCTGTGTGTAGATTCCATATTACACGTGAGGCTCGGATGCAGTAACTAGGTGACGAGATTAGGCCAAGGTGCAGGGGCAGTGCCTAGAATCCGAATGGCGCCTCAGGCTACGAGGCAATGTCTGGCGTAGCTGTTAGATGCACATTTAAACAAGATTGCAGTGGAGCGCATGCAAGTTACGAGTTTGTGCAGAGTGTAGGCATAGGTTGCATGGTACAGGTTCATTATTAGAGTGAGTGCAGGACTCGGTGATGTCGGTATGTTCAGAGTGATCGGTGAGTTTAAAGAAGCATCGGTGGTGGCTGTGGGGTACAAAGGCGAGTGGCGCTTGTGAATTGCAGGTGAGTTACCTTTGGGACAATCGTGTAGGAGGGGCCAGGGGGTCTGGCATATGGCAGACCGGCAAGAACAGGCACAGAATAGTCTTACCCTTCTGCTGTTGGTGCAATGGGTTGGACCCCTGTATTCCCTCGCTGTATATTTTGGCAGTGGTCTGCTGGGCTTGGGGCTGATTGGCAGGGGTGCTGTTGATGATCGTCTTTTGGTCTACCGTCTTGGTGTGGCTGTGTATTTGGTCCTTCGTATCGTCCTGTTATGGCTAACTCTCAGATTGTAGTTTGATACGCCTTAGATTGTCTTCGTTGGGTCTGTATGTAGTTGATCGATTGTTGGTCCGTGATCAGTGTTTACACTAAACATTGTTATCCAGTCTGTGTGTTCACGTGCGGCCGTTCAGCTAGTTATTCAGTGAAGAGCCATGATTTGAGCAGTTTCCTGAATAGTAGGTGGTTTCTTGTGTTGTGTATGTTCTTCGGTAAGTTGTTCAAAATCTTTGGTGCGAGGTGAGAGAAGGAGGATCCTCCGAGTTTTCTCTTGTTGAAGGGTTTTTGCTACAGGCGAACGTCGTTGCTTGATCTGAGCGTTGGCTGATGTAGGTGTAGTTTGCCTCTTAGGAATTTTGCGTCTTGGTTCTGGATTGCTCTGTGCCTGATGCACATTGATTTGAATTTGATTTGCTGTTTTATTGGTAGCCAGTGTAGTGTTTTTAGTGCAAGAGTGATGTGTTCTCTTCTGGATATTTTGAGTAGCAATATGGCTGCCCCATTTTGTATGCGTTGTAGTTTGTTTAGGAGTCGTTCCGGCATACCCAGTTATAGGCTGTTGGCGTAATCAACTCTGGACATGACAAGAGCGATGATAGTTAGTGTTTTGTTGGCAAATGATAGGAACGATGGGATCCTTTTTGCTGCGCGCAGTAGAAAGAAGGATTTCTTGAGTATAGCGTTTACTTGTGGCTGTAGGATGAGTTTGTTGTCCATCAGAACTCCCAAGTTTTTTACAGTCTACGATGGAGCTGGGGTTGCACCAAGTTCCCTTGGCCAGGGGGATGTAGTGGTTGTCTCCTCCGTTTTTTGTGATGCTCATTATTCTTTTTTTGCCTGGGTTTGAGTTTTGAGGTAGTTAGTTTATCCAGTTGAATACATCACAAAGGCAATTCTCAAGTGTTTTCTTCTTGAGGGTCTTGTATTTTGAATACTATTTGTGTATCGTCAGCGCAGTCGTACCAGGTGAGACTGTGCACTTTGCTGATTTTGATCAGCAGTGGAAGGTATATGTTGAATATTAGTAGGGAGAAGAATGATCCTTGTGGTACGCCGCATGTGGATTCTCTTGTGTTGGGATTTGAACGGTTTCATCCAAATTGCTTTCTTCAACGATCCCGTGCAGTGCAGGAGTCCCCCAACATCCTCCCTCTTGTCCCCAGGACTGAGGCTCAGGAACAGCGAGATCTGCAGGACCTGCCAGGAACCACGACTTCAGCAGCATTTATTTCTTCATACAAAAGTACTGTGCCAACCCGATTGAGAGGAGGCCACTCTCGCAGTGAAAGTTGGTGAAACTTTCCCAACTTGCAGGCCTAATCAGCTTGTGCCCCGACATATATGATTCTTTTTCGCCTAAACTACTTTTAAGAACTTTCGTAAAGACTGTACTGTTTGATACCAGAACTGCTCCTTCCTATCCAGAACACCAGCCCATTGACTTTGGACTGGCCTATTGACTTGAACTCTTCTGGGGAACTGAAACTGGTTGCACTGTCTAAAAAGTATATATGATCTATTTTACTTACCTTGTGCCTTTTGCTCCTTTCTAAGTAACTGAACTGCCATTTGACTCCTATTTCAGGGGAGCTCAAACTGTCTCAAAACCTTAGAATTTTGTATTGAAGTGTATTAGTTCATAATAGTAAGTTGCCTTCTTCTATTGAAATGTTTTCTAAATGATTGTGTAATAAATCACCAAGTGTGTTTACCAAGAAACCTTGAGTATAAGTGTTTACTTGAACTGCTGTGATTGAAAGTCCTCTGTGTAACTACTTGTACATTCACTCTTGAGATGCGCCTGGCTGCTCAGCTCGCTACCAAAAACTGCGCGGTACAGACTTATACCAAAGGTTGGTTTGGCTAACACCTGTAGTCCTTATTGTGTGTAGTGGTCCCAGAAGGTACTGCCTGCAATTCTGCCTAAAAATGAGATATAACGATTTCTCTCTTGCGGTGTTTGTTCTGATAGTAGCAATGTTTGGCGGGGTATTTCCTGTATTCAATGTCGCTTCTGGGAAAATAAAGGGGTAATCCTGCACATATATCCCTGATCCTTCAGGTGTAGTATTCTAATATCCACAGATTGGATCAGTCGAAGGGGATGACACTCTTTTAGTACATATTCAAATTTTTTTTTTTTTTTTTAACTTTTGTTTATTCATTCAGCTTGGCAACACAGAAACAGGTGAATTACAATAGAGCCTTGGAAGCAAAACAGGGTAATCGGCATATTACATGCAATACATATCAATGGGATACATAAATGAAAAGGTAACGACATAAGCACCTGGGGGTCCATAGAGGAACGAAATAACAGGTAAATGAAATACAGCTCAGGGGCCCCCTGAGGTTGAGTTAGGAGAGGGAGCTGGAGATACAGAATCTGAGTCGGTGTCGGTGGAGGACATGAATGAGCGAAACTTCTGCCAAATGTCTCTAGGCCTGGAGCAGGCGGGTTGTTGGGCCGCCCAGGATTCTTCAGTGTCGGAGGCCCATGTAACTGCTTTGAGCCACTGCGCGT
Organism: Ambystoma mexicanum; assembly: GCF_040938575.1. Classification (NCBI taxonomy): domain Eukaryota; kingdom Metazoa; phylum Chordata; class Amphibia; order Caudata; family Ambystomatidae; genus Ambystoma; species Ambystoma mexicanum. Next base: position 28,466,180 of record NC_090940.1, on the reverse strand, counting down.
GGGTGGGGGGGGTAGGCCGTAACCAGCAGAGTAGGATTGTGCGCACCGCTATTAGCATGCAAAGGCCGGCCAGTTTCCTGGAGTCGCGGTGGAGTTCAGGGAAATCATGAAATAGGCATTTCATTGGAGATGGAAGGAAGGGAAATTCGAGGATGGTCGATGTAGTGGAGCACACTGAGGACCAGAATTGGGCGAGACGAGGACATGCCCAGATCATGTGGATGTAATCGGCCTCCTCGTAGCCGCATCTAGGGCACCTGGGGGAGGAGTCGCTAGAGATGTGGTGTAGCCTGGTCGGGGTGTAGTGGTACCTGTGGGTCACCTTAAATTGGATCAGTTTGAACCGGGAGTTGAAGGACACCGCGTGGATCCGTGCACACATGTGGGACCAGCGTTCATCGGTTATCTCGAGGCCGAGATCTGTCTCCCAGGAGCGCCGTAGTTTGGGGAATGTGGGGGATGATCTGGTTTGGAGTAAGGTGTACAATCTGGAGATTTTGCCCCTCATTGGGTCAGGTGAGGAAAGCTCGGTGATTGCAGGTTCGTCTGGTGGCAATGTTGGGAAGCCTGTGTACTTGTGCTTGAGGGCTCTACGTAGGGATGAGTACTGAAGCCAGACGGAGGGTTTCTGTCTAAGGGGGGCCGGGAGGTCGGGCCATTCTATAAAATTACCTTGTTCGAATATATCGCGTAGCAGCTCATAACCCGCCTCGGCCCATGTGCGGACCACGGAGGGAGGAACTCGTGGGACCCCGGGGAGGAAATTCCAAATTGGGAAGTTACCGTGAAAGGGATGGGTGATGCCCAACATTTGCCAGGCTTTGGACAAGGCCAAGGATGTGCATGTCGCTGGGTCCAGTGAGTCTGGCATCGCAGGGGTTGGTATGAACACCAGAGATCGGATGTCACGATCGCTGACTGACAGCCTTTCCAGTCTAACATGGGGTGGGGGGTCTGATATGTTGAACCAGTGTGCAGTATGCTGGAGTTGAGCCGCCAGCCAGTACTTGAGGAAGTCTGGTGCCCCAAAGCCACCCGCCTCCATTGGGGTAGAGAGGGTCTTAAGCTTAAGGCGGACCGCACCGGAATGCCAGAGGAAGGAGTTAAGAGAGCGTGTCAATGTCCGGAAGAATTCAGCTCCTGGCCACAGCGGAATATTAGTAAACCTGTACAGGAGTTGGGGGAGTACCACCATCTTCAGTACCCCTATCCTGCCTGCCAGTGAGATCGGGAGTTTGTTCCAGGTCTGTATTTTAATCATAAGGTTCGTGAGGTATGACTGAAAATTATCTTCCAAGACTCGTTCAGTATGCCGTGACACCACTACGCCCAGGTAAGTGAATCTAGATTGGGCCCATGCGAATCCAAAGGTATCGGGAGGGGGGAGCGTGCTGGGTGTGAGAGGAAAAAGGGTTGATTTAGAGCAGTTCACTGTGAGACCGGAGATCCGCCCGAAGAGAGCAATGTCTGTAAGTATTGGGGTGAGGTTAGTTTCGGGGGAGCGGATATAGAGAAGAGCATCGTCGGCATATAGAGAGACTATATCTGAGGAGCCGGCCGTACGTAGACCTCTATGTGCATGGTTCTGGCGAAGCATGTCCGCAAACGGCTCCATTGCCACAGCGAAGATTAAGGGCGAGAAGGGGCATCCTTGTCTGGTGCCCCTAGCTATTTGGAATAGGGGGGAGCAGCGATCCTCAGTGCGAACTCTGGCGACAGGGTTGGAGTAAAGTAGCTTGACCCAGGATACAAAGGTGGGACCAAATTTGCATTTATCGAGCACCCGCCAAAGGTAGCTCCACGAGACAGAATCAAAAGCTTTTTGCATGTCTAGTGTCGCGGCCACCGCGTGTACGCCAGGGTTCACTCTGCTCATAATATTGAAAAGACGTCTCAGATTTAAGGAAGTGGAGCGGCCCGGGATGAACCCCGCTTGGTCAGGGTGGATGATGTGTGGCATGTAGGGGACCAGTCGTAGGGCGAGTAATTTTGCGAAAATTTTAACATCACAATTGATCAGTGAGAGCGGGCGGTAAGAGCCGCATTGAGTCGGGGGTTTGTTAGGTTTTAGTAGGACTGTTATGGTGGCTTCGCGAAGTGAAGGGGGAAACTGGCCTGCCTCAAGCGATTCCTCCCATAGAGCCACCAGGTGGGGGAGCAGGATGGATTTGAACTGTTTATAAAACTCGACGGGGATACCGTCCGAGCCTGGGGCCTTACCCGAGGATAGAGAGTCAATAGCGTCTGAGAACTCCTCAGGGGTGAATGGACTCTCGAGGGATCCGATGGTGTCGGGGGAGAGAACCGAGAGCGGGAGACCATTAAGATAAGCATCAATCTCTGCATCAGTGGCACTGTCAGAGTGTGCATATAGAGATTGGTAGAAGGAAAGGAATTCCGCATTGATATCTCCGGGGGAGGTGGCCATGGAACCATCGGGTCTCTGAATTCCGGGGATGGGCGGGGAGCCGAACTCATGGCGGAGGAGTCTGGCTAGGAGACGGCCAGGGCGTTCGCCCTCACCGTACTTCCTCGCCCGCCCGGGATTATCTAGAAACTTAAGCTCGCGGTCCGCGAGAGCGCGGAAGGTGTCCAATTCAGTACCGATTAAGGCGAGGGTTACAGGGGTTGGATCTAGGGAATACCGCGCTTCAAGCGAGGATAGCGTGGCCTCGCTCTCGGCGATCTCCCTGCGAATAGTTTTGAGGATGCCATTTTCCTTGGAGAGGGCTATGCCTCTGATGTAGACCTTAAAGGATTCCCAGAGGGTAGCCTGCGAGGACACGGAGTCGGTATTGATCTCGAAAAACTCCTCGATCGCCGATTCCATCTCAGAGCTAAACATCGAATCGAGTAAGGAATGCGGCTTCATTCTCCAGTGTCTGGATCGATCCCGGTCTGGGCCCCAGCATAGTGTAACGGTTACAGGGGAGTGATCGGATAGGGTCCTGGGGAGGATTGTCATGCCCGATACACTCCTTATCAGCCCATCAGACAACAGCCATCTGTCGATCCGAGAGAAGGAATCGTGGACCGTAGAGTAGAAGGAATAAGAGCGGGAATCAGGGTAGAGAAGCCTCCATGCGTCAAATAAGGATAAACGGGGAAGAGAGGAGAGTGTAGTGTAGGCCGCTCTGGAGAGTTGACGGGGTCTGGAGCCAGATCTGTCCAAGTCCACGTCAAATATTGTGTTGAAATCGCCTCCCCAGAGAATCGGTACCAGAGGGAAGCCATCTAAGAGAGTTATGAGATCAGAGTAAAATCCGGGATCATCAATGTTGGGACCGTATATATTCAACAGAACTACTTCCCTATTCTGTAGGATACCGTGGAGTAAAACGTACCTGCCCAGGGGGTCGATGATCGTGGCTATGGGGTTGTACCTGAGGCTTCTGTGAATAAGGGTCATAACCCCGCGGCTCTGAGTGGAATAGGTGGTGAAGTATCTTTGTGGGCCCCATGTTTTAGCAAATTTTTCGCAGTATTCTTTGCAGGCATGTGTCTCCTGAAGAAAGAGGATTTTAGTCCCATGTCTCTCGGCTTGAAGTTGTAGTAATCTCATTTTCTTATGATTACCCAATCCCCGCACGTTCCAACTCATGAATGTCAGGGTTTCCCCACTCGACCCATTAGGGACAGCCATAGAGAAATACGGGCGGGTGGAAATGTGCTCCCCATGGGCGATGCTTACTGTGGATCAATCGAAAACGCTGATGAGGCCATGATGCTTCGGGCTCTGCCCTTTCTGAGAATACCAAGCTGCTTTTAACATTTAACCCCGATCCCCCCTCCCCCACCCACATCCCCCCCCCAAACGAAGGGATGAACAACCCACACCCAAGCAACCAAAACAAACACGATGGCATCAACGCCTGGGGGGCCTGTGTACCGGCCTGGCGGCGATGCTCCGAACTTTAAGGCAATTTAAGGATAAACATAGTGCCCAATAGTATTACCCGTACCCACCCAGGGGGGTCCCATGGGTGACGGTAGGAGAAATGGGCAGCAGGTGGTGGAACAAGAGAACTGGATTGAGAAAAAAAAGTGTATAACCGATCCACTGGACCAAGGAGCGTATTAGCTTAACAGCGAGAGAGAATCCTAAGGAGAGATGAACCAGGGGGAGAAAAAGAATTTAGCGGGCCACCAAGGCCCATCAGGGAAGGGGGTGGACCGAGTAGGAGACTGCCCGGCGACCCGGACATGTAGTGAAGGGCCAGTGAATCTGGGGGTAACAATCACAGTGAGAGACCACAACAGTGAAGCCAACATTTTGTCAAAAGTGTGAATGAGGCGCTATTCAATAGACTGATCAGGTAATAGCGGGGTTACAGAAATTTAGACAAGCAGGATTAGACGGTGACAGTTCAACAGTTGGGGCGATCTGTTGCGAGCAAGTGTCAGTGGCCGCTGAGGGGACATTTCAACCAAGAAAGTGTTCATCAATGAACCTGGATACCTCCTCGGGGAGCGTGAAAAAGTATACCCGGTTTGCGTGTTCGATACGCAGTTTGGCGGGGTATAACATTGCATATTTAACATGGAGGTCACGCAGCCTCTTCTTCACTGCCAGGAAGGTTTGTCGCTCACGTTGAACTGCCACAGAAAAGTCTGGATATAGATGGATCCTGGTTGCACCCAGGAGAAGGTCCCCCCTGGCCCTCGCCGCCCTGAGGAGTGCATCGCGGTCGCGAAAGTTCAGGACCCTGGCTATGATCGGGCGCGGGGGTGCTCCAGGTTTGGGTTTTGCCATAAGTGAGCGGTGGGCCCTCTCGATCGCAAACTGCGGGGAGAGTTTAGGGGAGTCGAGTAGTTGGAGTAGCATGCCCTCCACATAGTCTTCCATGGGCTCGTGTATATTATCCTCTGGCACCCCGATTATGCGGAGGTTGTTGCGCCTCGAACGGGATTCGAGGTCTTCGTTCTTCTTCTCAACCTCCGTAACGCGGGCCGATAACGTGGAGACCTCCGCACGAAGGGAACCCAGACCGTCCTCGGCGGCGCTCACACGTGTCTCGACCTCCGTAACTCGACCATCAGTCCTCTCCATGTGTGCCTTGATGGATGAGATCGTGCCGTTCATGTCATCGAGTTTACTATGAAGTGTGGTGAACCCCTCTCGGATAAACTCCATCATTTTCTGGGAGTCGGAAGGTTCCAGTGACAGTGAGGGGGAAGGTTCCAGTGATGACGCCTCAGCTCCAGAGGTCCCCGAAGGTTTCGTGAAGATATTGATGGAGGATTGTTTCTTGCCGGTTCGTGTTGACATGTTGCCGAAGAAAGGGGGGAACCCTGAATGCAAAAGAGATGGGGTATAGCCACCAGGGGAGACACCAGGATCGTTAGGGAGACGTGTGGGCGGGATGTCCAGGCAGAGCACCAGGAGGGAGAGGACGTGGTGTCTCCGATGGGGGGTCTCGTCGGAGCACGAGGGGGTCGATGAACTTCAGGCGGACCTGAGCACCTCGCCGGAGAGACTGTAGGGTTGGTCAGGGGCCGAGTGGCGATGACCCGTAGTAGAGGCAGCCGTAGCCGGAGTCGCAGATGCTGATGTGGTGTTGAAGACCCCGACCGTACAGTGCAGCGAGGTGAGTGGTATACAGTGCTGGTCACTGAGGGCGAGTGGATGGGCCCCGGAGCATCCCCGGAGGTTAGGTCCCCCAGACGGGGGTCTCGGTGAGAACCGTTGATGATATCACTGTGCGGGTTATCACCTCCTAAGGGCCCGAGGAGGGGGCCGCTGGTCGGGGGGGAGACCACTGGAGAGGGGCGCCCCCGAAAGAATCCATAAAGCGGGTAGTGAAAGGAGGTCCAGAAGCAGTGACACCTGGGATGTTGGTGGTTGGTGGTCTCAGCGCACTCCGGCGCGGGAAGGAGAGCAGCCGAAGGGGCAGGCTCCCCAGAGTGCCTCAGAGCCGAATGGCCATGTCGACAGGGGCTGCCGCCGCAGGCCACATGTTCGGAAAGGTTGGAATGAGGTAGAACCGGGGTGCGTACGCCTCGCCTCACCCCGCGCCCGGAGATACCCGCGGTCCCCGGGATATAAGAGTCGTGGGGCCGGGGATCGGGGGTCCGGAGGGAGGGGGGACTCACCGTCTGAAGCCGGGATCCCAGAGACCAGCGGTGTGTAGCCCGCCGCCCAGGATAGGGAAGCGGACCGGAGCGCTCCGATGTCCGTAGTGGGGGAGCTCTGGTGAAGGGTCCGCCCGATGTGCAGTCTGAGCGAAAGGTATGGTTCTGGTGCTAGAAGTGGTCCGCAGGGCCCCCGGGTCCACCCCTGATGTATAGAAGTTGGGAGGTGGCCAACCCGGTCCCACAGGGAGGCCACCACCACCAGGCACCCCAGGGAGGCCAAGGAGTTCCCGGCCAAGTAGAGTCCTCCACCAAACAGTTCGAGGGCGGGCTTGGTGTGTTGCCGCCGAATGGGGGTGCAGGGTACACTGAATGTTGTTCAACACAGACCTCTTAAAGAATAGTACAAGAGGGCATGGGCCCCGGTGGCAGTCTCAAGCAGAGGAGGGTGAGTGATGCCTGGGCACTGGCAGTGATGGTATAGGGGGCTCCGGGACTCACCGCAATCGTCCAGGATAAGGCAGCCGCTCATGCAACACCCCCGGAAGAGGGGCACCCACGGCAGAGCTCCGCGGGTCTCGGGAGTCAGCAGGATGGGCGGCAAAGCAGGGCGCTCCGCAGCGTACAGGAACTCCGTGTCCAGGGAGGTCCACGACCGACGCAGGCACCGGGCGTCAGTGCGTTACCCTCAAGGTGCAGTGTGAGGCGGACGATCAGGTCAGGGAGGACCCCGGGTCCGGGCAGGCACTCGGGCTCTGCGGGTCGCGACCCCAGTTCAGTGGAGGTGGCAGGATCGGGGCGTCCAGCTATGGCGAGGCCCCCGTGGGGTCAAGGCGTCCAGGAAGCACCTCGAGGGCCCACCGCAAGATGTCTCCCCAGCGAGGGTGGAGGAGCAGGGCGCGGAGCCGCGTCAAAGACCTCCAGGTCCGCACAGGCGGCAGGCCACCCCGTACGGCCTCCGCAGGCCGCCGGTGGATGAAGTAGGAGGGCTGCAGCGCGCGACTCCTGCGCCCCTCCCCCACTGCAGGCCCCCGATCCCCGGCCTCGGAGCAGGAGCGCACTGGAGCCAAAGGCGGACCGAGCAGCGTCGGCTCCCGGGCTGGAATCAGTGCCGCGTATCTTCGTGAAGGCGTGGACCCGGGACACGGGGCTCAGGCTGCGTGCACACGGGACCAGCAGTAATACGTTGAGGTCGCTGATAGAAGGAGAAACAGTGCACCAGAGGAGAATCTTAGTCAGAATATCGCCTCTTAGGACGGAGCTCCGCGTCAGGCGGCCATTTGTAAAGAGCGCAACAGCGCCCCCTACATATTCAAATTTTATTCAATAAATTCATCACATGAAAAAAATCATCTAAATATCATAAAACTTGATGTGAAAACAATTTCATACCGACATTCATAGCCACATACAGGACTCATTCAAACATTCACACACAAAAAAACACCCATGGTATTACATTCATCATTGGGTATAGAAAATCTAATATTTCTCTTCATTTAATATGTTAAACAATGACCCAGTCCCTAATATTAGGTGTCGTGGTATATCTGAAACCGAATTTTGGGTCCGATATTTTTCACAAAAAAGCGTCGACACGTGTTTCGGTCAGAGACCTTCTTCAGGACGTAGGGCAAAGAGAGAATGCTTCGCCCTGTTCTTTACAAGTATGGGCCCGTAACCAATCCCCAGGTTCCAATTCGAGGAAAGGTGAGCGGGATAAAGGGAATTAATCTTCCACTGGAATCAGTGCAAATACTGAACAAGCACCCATGGATCAACTTGGGAGACCACCAAAGTAACGTAACAGAACGGTCATTCACAACCCGGCGTCGGAGTTGCACGCTCGGTAAACCCTTCACGATGCTCTTTAGTACACCGATAAGGTACTTCTAAAATGGCTGTGATCACTCGTTCGGCTCCAGCAGCTCCACCACAAAGTGAGCTGACTTTGAACTGGAACCGCCTCTGTAGGAGCCGCCCTTTGTCTTGTGATCCTTAGCCACAGGGGTTGCCGGGCAGAGGGCTGCCCAGGAAAGGTCAGTTAAGACTCAGCAGGTAGCCAATCGGGGACGGTGGGCGGGCTGAGAGGTGGGAGGATCTGGAGATGCGGAAGACGAGAGCGAGCTAGGGGAGGGAGGTGGGAAGAGTGCAAGCGGGCCTAGGGGGTCAGCAAATAGGCTATTCAGCCCAAGAAGCCTAGGAGGCCTCTGGTCAACGACACTCACTGGGATCAAGATGTGTTCAAATGCGGCGAGTGCGTGCAGTGCGGGTTGTGGTGAGTAGTGCCTTTTTTACTGTGACCCGCCTGGGCCTTCCATTTAACCTTGCTGCCCCCGTTTGAGCCTCCAGCCCCATGATTCCCCCGAACTCCTTGGTATCTCCTTCACCTGCCCCACCCTCCTCCCACCCTGCTCTCCTCCTGTGATTGGCTAGATGACTACATTTAACTGACCTTCCCAGGGCAGCCCTCTGCCCGGCAGCCCCTGTGCCTAAGGATCCCAAGGCAAAGGGTGGCTCCAACAATGGCGGCTCCATACAGTGTCTGCAGGGGAAGCCAGTGGCCAGCCGTCAACTGACCGCAACTAAAAAAGTAAGTTTGGCATGGGTGGGGAGTAAAGCAATCACTCTACTCCAGAAAGTCCTGCCACTCTACATTCTTACCAAAAACATAGACTGCCAGGCGAACATCACTTGCATCACTCATACCTAGATAAGAATTGTGACCATCAGCCTGCGTCTATTCGAGACAGGATTGTAAATGTTGCCTTGCGTTGCATCTAGACATATTTGTGAATGTTAGCATGTGCCACACTTGGATAAGATTGTGAACAATAGACTGCGTCACAACTAGATAGGATTGTGAATGTCAGCCATTGCCACATCTAGACTGCACTGGGAATATTACTGATGCCAGATTTAGATAGAATTGTGAATGCTAGCCTGCTTCACATATAGACAGGATTTCTTTAAGGTGGACCAGTGCCACATTTGGATATAGTTGTGAATATTGGCGTGCGTCATATCTAGAAAGGATTGTAAATATTAGCCAGTGCCGGATCTAGATAGAAATGCAGAGATATTCACGTGCCACACCTAGAAAGAACGTGGAAATTAAGCACAGCACTTCTAGACAAATATGCCAATAACCAACCTACTAACAATTTCACCCCTCTGCATACACCTCTCAAACTCTAACCAACCACAACCCTAAAGCACAACAAACTGCACAAACGTCACTACACCACAAAAACAAAACAAACCACACACAGCCTCGCACAACAGGACAAGACAACTACTGACCTGAAAGCACCCCAAGCTCAGCGAACAGTGTTAACCGAACTGAAGTTGCCAACAGCACATCACTGCTCTTGCACTTTCCTGCTCGTTCCCACTAACTCATCCTTCCCTTTTCAGATCCGCCGGGGGACCACTCCGGTGGTGATGGTGCGCAGTACAAATATCCTTCAACATTAACATATGAACCAATCGGGACGGTCGTCGGCTGGGAGGCGGGAGTATCTGGAGATGTGAAAGGGGAGAGCGAGCTGGGGGAGGGAGGATGGAAGAATGCAAGCAGGCTTGGGGGCAACCAAATAGGCTATTAAATCAGCCCAAGAAGCCTAGGAGGCCTCTGGTAAACGACACTCACCGGGATCATGATATGTTCAAATCTACGTGTGTTTATTTGAATACTTGTCACTGTGAAACTCTGTTACAATACTACAGCTCACATTGACCCCTCTTGAGATGAGCCTGGCTGCTCAGACACTCTACCAACTTGTGTAGTACAGACTTATCTTATACCAAAGGTTGGGTTAACTATTGCCAAGAGGACAAGGCTGGTGGAGTCTCCCACAGGGTATTGCATACAATCTTGCCTAACAGTGCTCATGGGCCTAGTATAGGTTTATTTTGGTAGGGGACCAGGACTATTTGAGGCTGGATGGGACCAGGTTCGAGGTAAAGGAGGCGTTAATGAACCTAGTAATGAAAGGGACTAGGGCTTCTGAGCACTCTTTGATTATCGTGGCTAGGAGGATGCCCCTTTTACATCTTAAGGGCTTTAGACTTTTGATTAGGTTGGAGGTTTCTACCTTGGCGATTTCTGGGAGTGATGTTTCTAGGTGGGGTGGGGGGGTCAAGGGATGGGGAATAGTGGTAGTTTTGATAGACGCTTGTTTCAGGGCTATTTTCTCCTGTAGGGAGTTAATTTTAGTCCGCATACCTTTTTGTGTGTTTGAGCACCACCAGTCTTCTTTGGGGATGGTGGTTGGAGGGGATGATGGTGTTTCCAGCTCTCCAAGTAGTCTGAGAATGTCTTGAGTTAAATTAGCATTTGTGATTCTGGAGTTATATGACGCAGCTTTAGCTGCAATGATGGCCTGCTTGTATTCTCTGGCTATTCTATTGAATAAAGCTTTTGTAGCGTTGGCAGGTGCCTTTTTCCAGGTGGCTTCTGATGAGCGTTTTTTGGTGCGTAATGCCTGGAGGTCAAGGGTGAACCAGGAGTTGATTTATCTAGCGGGTTTGGCCCTATGAGGCGCTAGTGGGGCTACAGTATTCACTACCCTTGTCGAGTCTTCTAGTAGATGTCTACCAGGACATTCAGGTCTGTTGAGTGGATGTATTCTGGGAGGAGTGGTGTGAGAGAAGGAGAGGTGGAGTCTTTAGTTATCTTCTGGGAGCTTCGGGCTAAAGTGGGAGGCATGGTGGGTCGGGCAGGACAGTGCTGTTTGGTTGGCGGGAAGGTAAAGGTCACAATGTGGTGATCTGACCAGGGGAATGGGGAGTTGGAGGTATTGGTGATCTGGCTATTAAGGTCAGCGATCCAATCCAGGGTTTGGCCTTTGATGTGGGTGGGGGGGACATAACGCAGTGTCTGAAGTCTGGCTGAGTTTGTTTGCCATGGATGTAGCATTGGAGTCCAAAGGGTCATTGAGACCCAAGTTCAGACCCGAGTAGGATAACTCTGCTAGTAGGCTTAATGTTATCCCTCACAGTGTGGAGGAGGTCCTCTTCGAAGGATGCAGAGGGACCAGGTGGATGGTATATAACATGGATGGCGAGGGACTCGGAAGGGCTGGTTGAGAGCTTGACCAAGAGCAGCGCTCTATTGCCCTCCATGTAGTTGTTGGCAGGTCTTATTTGGAGGGTCTCGTTAAAGATGAGCGACCCCTCCACCTCTAGAGTGAGACATGTCTCTTCTCAGGCTAGCAAAGCCGTTGTGTATAGCTATAGTGAGGGCTTGACCAGAGGCTTGTTTAAGCCAGATTCCTGTAATAGAAAGCAGGTACAAGTCTTGGGAGGTGATGAGGACATTTATGTCTAGGGCGTGAGCAGGGATGGATCTGGCGTTAATGAGGGCTCTTTTTAAAAGAGGTGAGGGCAAGGCAGCCGGCAAAGTAATTTTGTGAGCAAGGGAGGAGGGAACATGTTGCTCCATAGTGTTAGTACTAGTGTTGTAGCTACGGCTGGTAGCATAGGTGTCCTGTCTCCTATTTATCCAAAGTGGGTGCCTGGCTCCTCCTAGTGGCCTTGATGAGCTGAATGCTGCTGGGGGTGGGTGTCATTAGTCGGATGGATATTGGACTGGCTGCTACTAGGGTCACTGGAGGATTGTTCCGGGTGCTGTCTGGATTTAAGGAGCCTGTGGCCCAATGTAGGCTTGACTGGTTAGGTGGACTTTCTGTGAAGGGCACGTCCTTGCACCTAGCTTGTAGCTTGGCAAGGTACGTGATGTGAAGAGAGAAGGAGAGCGAGGAGTCGAAGATGACACCCAAGGTTTTTTGCCTCACAGGAGGGTGAGAATAGGGGGCCTATGGAGGGCACCAGAGTGCAGGAGATGGAGGGAGCTGGGGTCCCAATGAGAAGGACCTCCATCTTACTGGCATTAAGGCAGAGGTTGTTAGCAGTGCACCATGCCTGAATAGCAGACAGTCAGGATTGCGAGAGGAAGAGATGGAGGAGAGCTGTGTTGTCCACATAACACTGGATGTTAGGAGAAAAGGCGGAGATCAAATGGGTTAGAGGGGCAAGATAGATGTTGAAAAGGCAAGAGGATGGAGCCCTGAGGGACCCCACAGGTAGAGAGTGATATGGAGGAGAGAAAAGGGCCCAGTTGAACCTGGGAAAGTCGCTCAGAGGAAGGTCAACCAGTCCAGAGCCAGGTCCGTGATGCCAAGGGTATCACAGAGCTGATTTGTAAAGGTGGCATGATTGACCAGAGTAAAGCTCTTCGCCTAAACCTTTGATTGCTTGCGCTTTCTTGGCCTGCAACACACACTGGTTTTTTCTACCCTGCTTTCTTCTGCAACTATGAATTCTGTTCTATGACAAGCACCACAATGCCACACTATCGTCTCATGTGTGTACTGTATCATGTCTTGCTGCATCTCTGTAACTAAGAAATCTGTCTGTAACTAAGAAATCTGTAACAAGCGTCACGATGCCTACGGGCTGCTGCGTGCTCTAAAAATTCGAATAAATGAATAAAGGTCAAGAAGGATGAGACCAGAAGGAGAGTTGGAATCGAGAACTTCGAGAGCAAGTGTTCACGGGTGTTCAGGAGTGCAGTTTCTGTGCCTCTAGCAGCTCTGAACTGGATTGGTGGTCGTGGAGACAACCAACAGATTCAATGTGGTGGATAAACTGGGAGATGGCCTGCTTCTCCAAGAGTTTCTCAGGAAGGAGGTAATGGAGACGGGGCAGTAGTTAGCCGGACAAGAAGGGTCGGCTTTTTGAGGAGTGGGTGCACAAGGATCCAGTGGCAAAGGAGTGATTGCAGACGACTTTCATAGAGCGGACCTGTCTAGAAACCCCATCCGGTGATATGGGACTGAAAGAAGAGTAGGAGTAAAGGGGTGGCGGGGGGGGCAAGGAAGGCCTGAGAGTGGGTCAGGGGGGAAAAAGTGGTGTAGAGGAGAATGAGGTCAGGATGTCCTGAGTTTAATAATGACGTGAGAGGCCAGTGCAGAGGACCAGGGAAGGCAGAGGATAAATGTAGACTGCAGTAGGATTGGCAAGTTCCTTGCAGATTTTGAAAAGTTCTGCTGTTTTAGTGGCCCCAGAGATGCAGACTTGGATATAGGCCCCCTTCTTCGAGCAATTGGAAATTCTGTATTGCCTTTCAAGCAGGCGGCAGGCCAGTTTGTCAGAGGATGTACTCTAAGCCTGCCACTTCCACTCAGCAGCCCTGCACTTGCGTTTCAGAGATGCCAGGTTGGAGTCCTACCAGAAGTTGCGCTTGGTGGCAGGCTTCATGCAGATTCTCATGGCAAGGGCAAGGCTGTCCAGAGTGTTGGAGATGGAAAGTTGAAGGTTAGTAAGGGCTGTGTCATAGTCGGAGTCCATGGCAGGAGTTGGAGGGGGGAATGAAGGTGGCAGCAAAAGCAACCAACACTCGCTTCATAGGTCGAATGACTGAGAAGGAGACTGGCAGTGCGGGCGGGGACTTAGCAAGGGGACACAAGGAGGTCTAGGTGAGAGGACAGGAGAGCATGATCAGATCAGGAGAGAGGGGTTGTGAGAGGGATGGGGTTTTCTGCAGAGATGAGAGCTTCCAAGGTGTGTCCGGCTGAATGCATTGGACCGAAGGGAAGAATGGAAAGGGAAAGAGTCACAGATGTTGCGTAAGAGTCCAGAAGCCACATCAGGATTCAAGGTCAATATGAAGTCTCAGAGGAGGAGGAGAAACTTGGAGGTGGAGGCCAGGGGAGAAGAGATGAGGTCTGACCACTCTGAGAGGAAGAGGGAGACCGGGCCAAGGGGGGGCCTGTAGATGGTGGCCAGAGTCAGCGAGAGGATGGGAGGGACACCAAGCCTGCAGACGTGGCATTCGAAGGAGTATGACTGAGTTGGTATGATAAATAGTAATGTTTTTTATAACACGCTTCATACCCAAGAGGTTTATAAGCGCGGACCCAGGATTCAAACCTGTGTTGCTCTTCGTCGTCTTGCTTCCAAGACGAGTGCGTTGCCACTGAGCTATACCACCCATGCGTAGTAGCAGAGACCCACTAAGGGAAGATCAGGGCCACCCTACTCCTTGACTGGTTTTGCCTGGGCTTAAAGAGGATCTTGTAGCCCTCTGGGAGGAGAGTGTCAAAACTCAAGATGGAGCTGGCCATGAACCATGTCTCGGTGATAGCGAGGAAGAGGTCTTCAAGAAGTTGGCAGATGTCAGAGGAATGTTTGATAGCAGAGCGAGAGTAGAGGGTAGCGAAGTGGAGCTGGTTGCCACCTTTTGAAGGTCTTCTGAGGAGGGGCACAGGAATGTGGTAAACCCATCTGTGGCAGGAGAAGGGAGGAAGTTGATGAGAGACTGAAGACTGAAGACTGAAGACGACGACGAGGAGGAGGAGGAGGAGGAGGAGGAGGAGGATCGTTGACATAGGTGTCAGTAATGGTCAGGCTTGGATTGGAAACCAAGACATCCTTCTTTAACTTTTTCCTTCCAGACTTCGAAAGAGAAATATAGGTTATGTGATCGAATAGCAGTTAGAGAATATAGTGGAGATTGGAAACCCCATGGAGGGAGAGGGTGAAACTGCAGTGCACGACACCAAACTACAACACACATCAATCCAGTGTCCAGGATAAAGGAAAAAAGCTAAGGTTACAGCATACAGCGCTTTGAAACACTTGCCTGTGTATAGGCACAATATAAATGAACTGTACCATACAGCAGAAAGCAAGACGCCTAGAAACAAGCTTTCTGGATAGAGGGGGAAAAAGATCATGGAAAGTGGGATAGAGGGGGAAAAAGCCTAATTTTCAAACACAACAGAAAATGGAAAAACACAGATTTGATAGAGGGAAAAGGCACCAATGGCTAACTAAGACAATTCACCTTATGCAAGATATGGATAACGTACAACTGCGAGGTGCAGCAGACTGAAAACGTAGCTAATAGGAGTAATAAGCGAGGAGGGACAGTTAAATAGGGAGCAGTAATGGCTGTTCCCCATATCTTTCTTAGTCGCTGCTGATTGCCGGCTGCGCTTCATGCTCCCATGGCAAATGCAGACTGTCTGGAGCTGCTACCACATGAGCTGCTCTTTGCTGAAGGGGCAGCACGGGCAGGGGGGGCTGGCCTAATGCGGGGAGTACTGAGGAGCGTAGGGCCAATTGGGGCGTGGGGCGGGTATGCAGGCGGTCGTGGGGACACTGATCAGGAACCCAGCTGCAGGACGACTACATTGCAGTGGGAAGAAACCTGAAGGTGTCTCACTAGCTAGTCCCTGACATCGGTCATCCAGGTGGCCAGGACACGGCCATCGCTATTGGATACAGTTCCTGGGGATGGACCAGTGAGGGAGGATTGAATTGATATTTTATTTCAATAAAGAGGCTATGGCCTTCTCGAAAGAGGCCATAGCCTGGATCCAATCATTCTTGGACAATCGAACTATGAGGGTCTTCTCTACTCTAGCCTCAGCAGACCCCATCAAAATAACCTGCGGGGTACCCCAGGGCTCCTGCGTCTCCCCCACCCTCTACAACATTTTTACCAAGCCCCTATTTGACAAGTTGGACAGACTGGGTGTTTTTACACAAACTATGCAGATGACACCCAGATCCTCATACCCCTTTCGGGCAACTTCGACTCAGATACGGCCCTGGTAAACAATTTATCTCATCATTCAGGCATGGATGGCCACACACGGCTTATGCCTGAATGATGAGAAAACCGAAATCCTGCTCCTCGGATCTAACACCAATATAAAAAAACTCAGCCCCAACTATAAGGCCTTCAACATTGATGGCAATACCATCACAGTGGCCAAACAGTGAAAACGTTAGGCTGTCACCTAGACACAACCATGTCACTAAAAAAACAAGCCAACTCACTAGCATCCTCTACCGCCTACACATGCAAGCTGATCAGGACAAGCAGAGCCTTCCTCACCCAAGCTAGCTGCATCATCATCGCCAATGCCCTAATACTATCCAGACTCGACTATTGTAATGCCATGTACCTAGGCGCCAACAAATGCATAATCAACAAACTACAGACACAGACACTACAAAACAACGCACTCAGAACAGCCCTTAACCTACCATCCAAGGAACACATATCCAACAAAAGGAGAGAAAACAAATGGCTCAAAATCTCTGACCGCATCTCTCTCAAAACAGCATCACTCACTTTCAAATGTTCAAATAATGCAGCCCCCCCCCCTATCTAGCAGCCAGAATAGCAAAAAAACCTCCACCCGCCCCATCAGATGGATTAACTCCCACTGCCTGCAGGTACCCAAATTCAAACAAAAGAAAACCGGTGGCAGTAGTTTCCCTGTCTTGGCAGCCCAACACTGGAATGCCCTCCCACTCAACATTCGGACAGACCAATCCTATTACTGCTTCAGGAGAAACACCCTCACCTGGTTACGGTCCAATGATTCCCTTGACTAAGCCCGCCCACATGACTACGCCCCCAATCCAACCTGACCGCCGCATGCACAGCATCAAATATGTAAATATGTAAGCTATCTATTTTCTATATATATATATATATATATATATATATATGTACAGTCCACACAATGTAATGTTATGCCTCTTATTCATGTATGCCTTATCCTGTAACCAAGTTTTTATGTAATCTTACCTTCCTGTTCTCTGTTGCGCCCTGTTACCCCTGGGTTTTGTGCGCCATACTAAATAAATAAACAAACAAACATTTCTATCGCGCTCGTACACAAGTGTTTCAGAGCGCGACAAGGCAAGGGAGGGAAATAGGGGAGAACACAACAAATATCTTACTAGGCACAGTGACATTGAGAATGTGCAAGTGCATGGGAGAGGGGGAGGGGAAAAGTGCACGGAAGTGGGGAGAAGTGTTAAGTGCAGAGCAAAGGAGAAACAGATTAATAATAAATAGGCAACAAACAGTGGTAGTGCAGCCAGCAAGTGGCAAGTGCTGGGTTTAAGGCAGCAGACCGGGTAGGTCTGATAAGTGCAGGAAGAAAAAGGGGGGCGGCTGTAAGGGTACAGATACAGACCCGAGTGCAAGGAGTGGCCCGGAGACAGTGCAGGAGGATGGCAGGGTTAGCAGGTACCTGGGCCCGGAGGACAGAGGGTGGCCAGGTGCACGGTGCCAAGAGAATAGATCAGCAGGAGAGAGGGGGAGCGAAGGCAGAAGCAAAGAGGAAGGTTTTGAGGTGCTTCCGGAACTTTAGATGGTTCTCCTCGTTTTAGAGTGGCAGGGGGGCTGTTCCAGAGGGAGGCCCCAGCTGAAGACTGAGATCTATCCCCAACTCATTTCTTTGAAAAACGACTGACCCTGAGAGAGTTGAAGGTAGAGGAGCGAAGAGCTCAAGAGGGGAGGTATTTGCGGAGGTATAGCTGAAGGTATTTTGGACCCAGGCCCCAGAAATCCTTGTGGACAATACAGAGAGTTTTGAATTTAATCCTTGCATCCACTGGGAGACAATGAAGAGATTTCAGAGCTGCAGAGATACGATCCCAGGGCTTGAGGCCAAGGACAAGTGTCCCAGTCCTGTTCTGGATTAGTTGCAGAGGGCGGAGAGTAGAGGCAGGTAGATTTAGAAAGAGGCTGTTACAATAGTCCAACCTAGAGAGAACCAGAGCTTTGGGGACTGTGAGCTTCTGGGGGAAGGAGAGGAAAGGCAGAGTACCTCTGAGGAGGTGCAGTAGGAAGTTTGACTTTTGAGATCTCAGAGATGTGGGCGGAGAAGGGAAGTGTGGAGTCAAAGATGACCCTGAGGATCTTAGCCTCACAGGTGGGGGTGGGAGGAGGGCCAAGGGAGGCTGGACAGAGAGTGAGGGGAAAGGATGGTGACGGTGTGCCCATGAGGAAGATCTCCATCTTGCTGGCATTCAGACAAGGATCATTGGCGGCAAACCAATCTTGAATGCCATTTAGGCAATCAGATAGGAGAGGGGGGTAGCCTGAAAATGAGTTGTGTTGTCAGCGTAGCACTGGAAATTTGACCAGAAAATGGCATTGCAGTGGGCGAGAGTTGCCAGGTATTGGTTGAAAATCCAGGGCGAGAGGTTAGACACCTGTGGAACACCACAGGTAGAGAGGAGGATAGATGGGAAGGACCCAAGTTGGACCTGGGAGGGTCGATCAGAGAGAAAAGAGGTCAGCCAGGCCAGAGCCTGATCAGTGATACCCAGGTTATCACGGAGACGGTTGAGCAGGCTGGTATGGTTGACCGTGTCGAAGGCAGAAGAGAGCTTGAGTAGGATGAGGACAGAGGGAATGTTAGTCAAGGTTGGAGAGCAGATCCACTTCCACTACTCGAGGATCACCTGGGAGGGGGCGTCCTCGAGGAGTGGAAGTGTGACACCGACGGGTGAGAGATGCCATCACCCTTCTTTTAACACCTTTTTCCCCATCCTACCACGTAGGACATTCAAAACCACTGCCCCCCTCCCTTTCCGACACAAACACTTTTGCACGACACACCAAAGAACGGACTGTCTCGGGAGGATAGCTCAGCGGCAACATGCTTGCTTTGGAAGCAAGATGACACGGAGCAACACAGGTTCGATCCCTGAGTCCGCGCTTAGAAACCTCTGGGTATTATGCGTGTTAGAAATAACCTATCGTATCATATATAACACCAGAGCCGTTTACCTGACATGTCCCAATACAAGAGTCAGGCAAAGTCAGACAATTGATCAGAATCACACACACCTGACGACCCTTTCCCTTCCACACAGGGATAAAAGGGGGAGCAAGAGAGCACAGTACGAGCAAGGCAGACCACGCGACGAGACAGCTTTCCAGACCCGGCAGTACAAGAGAAGGAGAAAGGCAGCAAACATCTCGAGGCTGACAAGGAGAGACAACCTTGCCCTCTCAGACAAAACCCTGCAAACCCTCTGCTGAAGGAATCGTGCGGACAATAGCCCAAGTGTGCTGCAGCAGATGTGAACGGTACACAGAGCATGTTGACGCTGATAAGCAGGAGCGAGAGAATCTCCTGGTACCGTGGTACTGGCCTTGACTCCAGTTGCGAGGAAAGCCAAGCGGTTCATCACAGCTGGTGAGTCGAGAGGAGAGCCGATAAGAGCCAGGCTGTGGTAAATGAAAGCCACAAAGTGACTAGTTGAACTAAATTCAAAGAACTGTGAAAGTGTTGAGGGGAGACCAGCTGGAGAGGGAACCGGCACCATGTGGGTGCTAACTCGCATCTCTGATCGATTCCCGTCTGAGTAAAACTACAAACACCAGAAGGCTGTAGGAGAGCCGTCAAGATGGGTCAAAGTGGTCATACAGGAGGTCAAACAAAATCCCTGTACAGTGGAAAGCCTCTGGCCTAAGAACTGTGAGAAAGCAATGGAAGTGAATCCTGTAAACATTTGTGAATGTGAAGTTGGAAAGAATGATCCTAGAAGAGTTATGCTGACGAGAAGGGGGCAAGTCTAAAGTCCCAAGAAACAGTGTGTTGACGAGAGTCAACACGGCTGAGGGATGTCCACTGGAACTGTTTAAAAAGACTTTAAGATTTGTGAAGGATGGAAAGCCATAGTGAACCCGGTGGAGGGAGGCTGAGAGTATGTTGGGACAATTTTTCTGAAGTCCAACAAAGGGCTTACTAAAACCATTCAACTGAGGCAGTACAAGACTCCGCTCTTAGTAGAAGGCTGGACTACCTGAGTTCATGGTAGCATAGACAGAGCAGCCAGGCTTATCTTAGGTGGGAGAGAGGGCTGTAGAATCAGTACAAATGAAATTGTAATACAGATGGTTCAAAGAAACACTATGTATTGTAAACATAAATGGTTTATTTAAATACAAGTAGGGCCAGTTAAATCTTGGTGGAAATAAGAACTATCGCAGCATATGTAATCACAATTATAAAAACACAGAACTATGCTTGAAGGTACACAGACCAAAGCATAAACCTTATTTGGAACTCCTAACAGTATTTCTGGGGAACTCAAACCTTTTCATACACATTCAGTATAGGTCACACCTATTCTTGGGGAGTAAAAACCAATGGTTACTTTCACAATTACATTCAGTAATTAAAGGGTAGTAGACCCTACCAGTTGTACAGTGACTCTCAGTACAAATCAGTCAACTAGTAGTGGAACTCTTATTCCAGGCACAGTAAATACCTAGAACTACTTTTGTGATAAGTTATACTATGTGAGTAAAACCTAAGTGTTGGGGAGAATTCTCAGAAATGTGCTAATTCCCTTCTACCTTGGAGACCCCCAGCTCTCTTACTGGACTTTAGTACTTTTAATTTCTAACCTGGAGAAAGTGAGACCTTTTTCCAACTCTCATGTATTTATCTGTGATTTGGCCTATTTCTTTTGACTATGGAGTCTGACAAACTCCATAGGCATCATCTTTACGTTGTGACACACAGCACTTTCAGTGCAGTGGCACAGGGAAGTCTCTTAGATTTCCCAAAGGTTTAAATACCTTATCTTGGTAAAACTGTTTCCAAAAGCAGATGAAAGGTTTGACGTGCAAACCAAAGCATTTCAAATACATTTTTTTTTTTTAAAAAGCAGTGAAGTGAAATTGACTTTACTTACATTTTGCAACTTTCTAGACACAGCACACACTATCTTGCCATAGGGTGCTGGAGGGGTTACTTAGTATCCCCTTTGTCAAGTTTCTCATGTAACATTTTTGTTACACTTTCTTCAATTAATGGCTGGTGGCAGTGGGTTACTTTTTACCACCTTTGTGTGTTTTACTACGGGCTGCGTTCGCAGCTGCAGTAAGGCACCCAGTGGTGCCCATTGTGGCAAAATGGCCCTGATCTTCTTTTTTCGCCATTTCTTGTTGGAAAGGTCCTTCTTGAGATTTACTCTGCACGCCAAACCAGGTTTGGTCCCTTTGTTCGTTTTACCTTTGGCAGGATTCACAAGTGAAGCCCGCCTCTGGCTCCAGCATGTCTGGCAGGGGCAGGAAGTGAGGGAGGTGCCAGAAACTGCCTGTGCTTCATCCCCTTGGTTATAGGAATGCACCCAAAGGTGATTGGCCGGCTGGCTGTCCTTTGAGGACAGCCACCCTGCTGTGTGATTGACAGCTAGGCTGGAATGAAGGAGAAACCTGCATAAAATGCAAGGCTTTTTGGCTTGGAAGGCAGTCGATCACTGGACGAAATAATCCGAAAAAGAACTTGGAAGAGACGCCTGCTGCAACTCCTGGACCGTTGGTTTTCCTGGTGAAGCCCTGCTGTTGTGCTGAAGCTCTGAATTTGCCTTCACTAGAGAAGCCCTGCAAGGACGATTTTTCCCCTTGGGTTGGTGGGACCAATCAACCCCAAAGTGACCTCGTCTGGACATCCTCCCGGAGCAAGCTGTACTTTGCTGCTGCTGGAACCGAAGTGCCAGTGAGAGGAACACCAGATCGAGTGCATCGCTTTCAAGTTGGACCAGAGCGCCAGGAAGGTCCTCCGGACTTCTCTGAAGCACGACTGACCAAGCCTGAGCCACCTCAAAAAAGTTCTGGACCCCAGATGCGAGGAAAGTCTGAAGTGGTATACGAGAACTGCGGTGTTGCTATTTGCTAAAGACGCGAGGAGCTGAAACCACGAAGTGCCGCTTGACCTTTGCTGCTGCCGACCTTACAGTTGTGTTGCAGGAGACCCCAGAAGTCCTCCCTCTTGTCCCCACGACTGAGGCCCAGGAGCAGCAGGATCTGCAGAGCCACACAGGAACATAAACCAGTTGGAACCATTTATTCTAACCAAAGGTACTGTACAGTCTAAGAACATACCTCTTGTGTAGCCTTACTTGCTCTCAGTTGAGACTTGTCTTGGTTGCCATTGCAGAGTTGCTTGCAGCTTTGCCCCTCACAAGCCTCCTAGCTTGTGGCCCTTCAAGTGACTCTTATTTCTACAAACCTTTCTAAAAACATTGTGCAAGACTTTTACCTGCAAAGAAGATCTTCAGCGCCCCTAGACTTTGTTCAACTAACATTGACTGTCCTGACTCCCCGAGAGACTCTTCTACCTATGACTTGGTGCTTTTGCCTTTCCCCCAGAAAAGGGTTAATTTACATTGCATTGGAAGGTTTAAAAAGTACTTACCAGTTTATGAATTATTTGTTAACCTTTGCTTTATTTCTCTATCTAATCTTTTGTACCCCAAACTCAGCATTGCTCTAAATGTACCAGTGATAAAGCAATGTCCACAGTGTCCTAGCTATTTAAGTCGCCTGAGTGTGAATTGTCTTTGTGCCATCCCCAATGGGTATCGTCTGATTTAGAGGAACAGAGTGTGTTTTGGAGTGTATTATAATTGTTACAAGTGTTGCTCCTTTCTGAAGAAGATTTATTGAACGGACTGTTAAATTAATAATTGTTTAATCAAAAAACCTTGAGTGGAAGTATTTATTTGAATAACGGTCCCTGAAACTCTGTGTTACAACCCTACTGCTCACATTGACCCCTCTTGAGATAACCTGCCTGCTCAGCCACACTACCAACCTTTGTAATACAGACGTATACCAAAGGTTGGCTCCCTATGGCCAGGAGGTCAAGGTTGCTGTAGTCTTCCAAAGGATATTGCACACAATATTGCCTAACATTAAGCATGTCATATTCAATTGCAGGTGTTTTTGAGTACAGTGAACCACAGATGGAGATGAGCAGTAACTCTTGTAACTTATTTTTGGATGGCACACGGCTAACTCAAGATAAGTAAAGGCCATATTCTTTTTCAAGGAGCTATCAGCAACTTGGGGCAGGTATAAACCTAAGACACTTTTGTGCCCGTCTAAAACAGACCAGGGAAAGCAACACCCAATGTTACACCTAATTGAATGACTCATTTATCTAGGTAGGTAAAACCTAATGCAGACATATTCTGTACAGGCTAACAGCAAGTCGGGGGAAGCGAGACCCAGTTGGGGGGGACACTCATACAATTATCCTAACAGGAATAATAAAGTGAAACCAACAGCATTACTTTTGGGAAGAGGCAAAACCAAATCACAGGTGAGTAATATACACTTACATCTACTTTCTTTTAGAATGGCAAAACAATTTCTAAGGAAAGAAAGATGTTACATATGATTTTCAGAATAGTTCAACACACATTCAAGGTAAATGAGAACCTTTGTAACTGTTCACTCTGAGTTGGTTACCATCCAACTCTTTTACAAGTAACTAACTTTTAAACACTTATTCTCTTTTCTAGGCAAAAGGCTCAATCCCTTAAGCCTTTCCCTTATTCTTGGAGCATGAGTGTTCTCAGTTGCAGAAGGGGGGGGGTGGGGGTCCCTGGGGTCTAGTGTCAACAGGCAGTGTCAGGATAGGTTCTTAAGTAGCAAAAGTCAGAGTTCCTTAGGAAGACTGTTCAAGCAGGTGAGTATTTTACTTTAGAGTTAATTGAGGGTCCAAGGGCTTCACCGAAGACACCCTAGGAGGATTCCTGCAGTGGGCCTGGGTGAACTGGACGAGAGGCCTCCCAATCACAGAAAACACCCTACAGCTACACAGGAATCACAAGAGACTTAAGGTAAGTAAATACCCAAGCCAGCACAGTACCGATACAATATTTTATTTGCATCGTGCCCATACACAAGTGTTTCAGAACGCGAAAGAAGATGATTTTGCAGCAGGACGACTTCAGTATCTGCAGCCAAAAACAAGGTTGGTGGATTCCTTGTCGTGGTGACTGAAAACAGGACCTTGAAAGGGACTTTGCAACAGGGATCAATGAGGAAGGCTCTAGGCAAGGTTTTCCTCGCAGCTGTAGGCTGTTCTGTGGATTTGGTGCCTTTTACAGGAGCACAGAAGAAAACAGAATATCGCTGGTCGGATTCTCGTTGTTACAAAGATACAGCACTATGGTGGGGGGACTTTTCGGTCTTGCTTTGTGTCTCTAGAGATCCAGCAGGATGCCTGTGAGGTTTTAGCGGGATTCGGAAGACTGTGCACCGCACAATGGCCGAGGGTATTCGGGTATTGCAGCCACGCAAGGTTGCAGCACAGCCAGGGATGACTCAAAATACAGGTCTTTTTGAGCCTAGTGGGTCTCACCAGGCCCTGCGTCCGGGTCGTCTTATTCAGAGTACCCAGGTCGATTGGAAGGAAGGGCTTCAGCAGGCTCAGGTTACACAGCAGGCTCTCTGGTCACTGGAAATCGTCTCGGCCTCTTTTCCTTCCTCTTCGGTTTTGATTCCAGTGGTCGACTTGTCTTTAGCTTCCAGGTTCGGAGTATTTAAAGGAATGGTTCGGTCAACATTTTTTATTGCCCCTACGGGTCGGCCATGAGTTCTTAAGCCTAAATCGCTTGATTTTAGAAACATTTCCTATGGACCTTACCTGAGTTTTCGTCCATTAAACGCACGCGAAAACAGGCATCAGGGAGCTGCCATTTTGTGATGATCCTGTCGTTTTCCCCCATCGCCCTGGCTGACCTGCTTTTGCGGCACTAAATCATATCCCCTGAGCCTGACATTATCAAAACATTCATATTCCCTGCCTCTCTCCGTGACGTTTCTGTGCTGCGTAGGCAAACGCTCCCAGTCTTCTTCTACGTGACTTCACACAGAACCAGGAAACCAACACAGATCAACTCACAACACAGCGCGCCACAATTCAGAATATGAAACTGTACTTTAAAATCAAACAGCAACACGGTACATTTGGTAAAGTACATTTATTTGACATTAAATGTTTATAGAATATTCAGCAATTGCCATATGAACTTCGAATGCCATTTTTCTTTTATCTCTATCCGCAAATCCGTAAAAGTTTATCGTGAGTCACGCGCTGTTCCTTTATGGTACACAGGGTGTTGGTTTTCGTTAAAAGAAGCACTTTGGTCGCACGTAAGCACTAGGCCAGCGTAAAGGTTGATATGTTGCTTCTAGCCGCTAGTACCGCGTATGGGCCCTTGGCTATCGTCCCATAAAATCATCAGTGGTGCAGTTGTTTACAAGAAGCTGCAGCTGGCGGTTGAAAAAACCATCTGCCGGGGTCTGAAACTGGTGGCAGTAGCAGTAGGGAAGGATATACCTGTTTTGAAAACTTAAAATTTATAATTGGTCTCGCCAGCTGATTTTTATTTATTACAGCCGAGCTGAAACTATTTGCTTTCAAGGTTAGTGCAATGGAGTATGTTCAGCTCTAAAATCAATGCGAAAAGTAACTAAATAAATCGAGGTTAGCACACAATGAGAAACGACTGTTTGTCTACATGCGTGTGGAATGTGGACTTGCATGCCCATGTGCCCGCTATAAGGATGATCCCACAAACGTTTTCCTAGCTCTTTATTCATTAATTTATTCATGCATCCATTCATTAATTCTTCATTCCGGTATAAAGCGTCTAAAGAGTTACTTACATTATATTTGCAATTTCCATTGTGTTTCTGCGTAATGCAGTCCGTAAATCCCACTGTGCTCTTGACAACGACTTTTCGTATACTGAACTAACATGAAACTCGGTCTAGTTTCTGAATTTTCTGCCTTATCGTCTTACGTTATTGCACCCCCCCCCCCCCTTAAAATGAAGTTCTTTCGGTATCCCTGTCTCTCTCAAGGTCAAAAAACAATATAACCTTATACTGCCAGTGCGAGTTGTGGGCCTCTTCAGGGCGCGAGCTGAAAATCAAAGCCGCTGACCTTCACTAGAAATGAGCATACATTCTTTCTTTGCAACATCCCGTAGTAAAGCCATCTGTGAGACCTTGAAGTTTCGAATCCATCTATGTACTGCGCCTCAATGTGCAAATGCGAACTGGCTTCTCTCCCATCTGCAACGGCTTGCTTGAGGCGTTCCAAGGCCCCCAATATTGTTCTCGTTGTCTGCGAGCTTTGAACCCCCAAATAACCATAACTCTTGAGACTTTTAATTTTTTGGGTAAGGTCAGGGAAAGTATAAAGTACCCGAGGAGTTGAGTTGAAAGTGAGATTTGTTTGTTTTATTATTTGCAATACGCAAGCCTCCCCTCGGTTAACAGTGCGCAGCATTTACATGAGATTGTGAAAATTAGTTACATCAACAAAAATATATACATACACATATAGACAAGGTCAGCAATATGAGGTGAATAGAGAGAATTCAAAGATGACACCCAGGTTGTTCGCCACCCATGATGGTGAAGGTAGGGGTTAGGGTTAGCGTACTTTGTATGTACACTGTACAATAACATTTATTTACAAAAAGACAATCGTATTACAATTATTTAAACCGGGATTTGTACTTCACAACCAGCTCTCCTTTGGGTGGACATGGCATAGTGGCAATGTTGGGTGGAAATGGATCAGTGCTCTGCACAGAAACGTTCAAAATTCCATATCTGTGCTTCTCTAATACAGCAACAATAAGGCTTTTGACAAAGTCGAACTCCATTTCCTCATAGACTGGTTTGATCACCCATTGCTTACTTTTTTTTTAAAAGGCCTTAGTGTAGCGTGGCATCCTTACATTACCCGTAGTCCTAGATTGTTCACGGCTGAGATTCTCGTTATGGGCCAAGACGGCAAGTAGAGTCCTATGTCTCATGCCCTGTATGCTGAAATGCAAGCGCTTTGGCCTGTACTTTAGGCACATATTGTGGAACACCTCCAAACCTCCTGTGTGTTGGGGAGAATTTTCTCTTTAGGCTGAATTTCCTAACCTAGTGAGTCCCCCGGCAGCTTTGCTGGATTTCTGGAGTTTGTTTTTTCTCCTGCCAAGAGTGAGACTCTTTCTCCCACTCTTGGACATGATTTGTGGTGTTACTTTGAATGTTAATGTGTTTTATGGGCTATGGGGTCCTTTACTCCATAGGGCCTCATGTGTTTTTACTATGTGTTACACAGCACCCTCTGTGCAGTGACACAGGGGTGTCATAGTCATAGACTCCATACCCTGGGACTGACTACTGTCGTCCAGGGCATGTAAAGTCACGATTGGCTTTACTAGTCCGAAATTATTAACAGAAACCGGTACAAACCATCATATGTGGACGTACTTGTCGGGGCAATTCGATTGCCCCGGGGTCTGTTAGTCGAGGGGGCACGTCTCCGTCCCCCCTGATCGAGTTTTGGCTGGTGGCAGTGGATACTACTTTTTATATTCAACCGCAAATATATCCCTATGGGATTTTCCCATTGTTCGAGGCTACCAACTTTAATTACTTAATTCTCATAGCCTCGAACATACCGCGGTTTATTTAATTAATATTAATTCGCCGGTTGGTATTTTTTGCCAGGACTCGATTCTGAAATGGCGTTTGTGTTCTCTTCTGTGACTCCAACCCAAGTCGAGCCTTTTGTTCCCCTTTTTGGCGGGCTTCGCCACAGAAGCCTCCAAAAGTGGTGCCACTCTGTCTGGGTACCACAGGGGGTGTGGGAGGGGGTTTAGGCACCCTGGACTGAGTTACCTTGGTAACTCAAGTCGCACTCTTGTGTGATTGGCCCAAGTGGTGAGCTGAGTGAATGGGGGTGTGCTGCATAAAAGCAGGGCTTTGGGGACTGGAACTTCAGAAGTCGCCACAGGACCTGAGGATCCGACGAGGGAGAAGCTGAGCCGACCTACCACGACGACGCCACCGGTGGAGCCCTGCGGAACCGACTCGCCACTTCCCGACGACAGAGAAGATCTCCCGGCTGGAGAGGCTTCTTCCCCTGACTGGTGGGCACAACCAGTTTACCTTCTTTTCCTCGTATCCCAGGAGGTCTTGTGGTCGAATTGCCCGTGCCAAGCACCCCGGCAACCGGATAGCCACCTACCACTGGACCGCGAATAAAAGGACCGCTCCTTTTACCTGAGAACTCCGTGGCTGGTTTCTTCCCTGGCAGTGCAACGGACTCCTGTTTTCCTCCCCGACGAGATCCTCTCTTCCCCCGGACGAAGCACCGACTTGCATCTGCTGCCAGGAACAACTGCCCCCGCTGGAGTATTCTCACCACTTTAAGGTACCGTGTCCGCCAGGCCTCCCTTTCTAAAGATTGCTACAAGGTAATAATAATCCCTTAACCTTCTGGACTGGGCTGGCCGCCTTGTCCATCTAACTGGTCCCTTTCTTTGGTCCAACTCTTTTTTTTTTTTTTTTTTTTTAACCCTTTCAAGACTTTTGTGCACTGCAACCGTGTGACCTTGAACACATTTCATTCTGATCCTCTTAAAAGTGGATCCGCCTCCTGAACTCTAACTTCACGGTTTTACTTTGCCTTCCTCTCTTGTTGTGTTCCTGTGAAAGTGTTGGGATCTGTTTCAAATTATACTCTGCTTTTCTCTCCCTTTATAAAACGAATTATTAGAGTGCCATCTGCGTTAAGCGCTCACCGCTGTCTGAAAATAAGTGGGGCTTTACTTAAGACTTGTCTAATATTCTTTTAAGGGAGTGTATATCTTTTAGTGACCGTGTTTCTTAACTGCTTAACCTTAGTGCCTGTGTGTTTTACTAGATGTGGTTTTAAATAAATAATTATATCTATTACACCAAGCTCTGGTCAGTGTTTACTTGTTCTACTGTGATCTTTTGACCTATTGTGAATACTCTGTATACTGCCTAACTCTTCTTGAGGCAAGTCTGACTGCTCAGCCACAGCTACCAAGTGAATCTGTGATGTACAGACTGCTACCAAGTGGGTTTACTGCCAAACAGCTGTAGTCTTAAATCTTTTGCAGTGGTCCCAGAGGGAACTGCACAGGTTTCTCCCTAACACTGTGTGACAGAATTCTGTCAGTCCCCTCAAATCTCTTGCTAGAGTTTTATCGAAAACAATCTTCTCAATGGCTTTGTGTGTCGGTGAAGATGGATTCAACCACTTCTTCTTCTGTGCCTCCACTGGGGACAAAGGGCCATGTTCACATTGGTGGAAATGTAGGTTTTCTGACCAGCGGTGCACGTTGGTACAGTGGTGCATCAGTGACCGCCATTTTTCAAGTAGTATTTCCACTGACCCTTCACAAGTTTTGGAGCTCCACCAAAGATGGTTGCTGATAGACTGGGACCACTCTGAAATACTTTCCAAACCTTTTTTTCCCTGCTGCCGAGATTTTCTTATTTATTGATTTAGCAAGATGCCATACGTCAAATTGATGTTTAATATGTGGGAACTTCTCTCTCATTGTCTTGTCAATTGAAACATGTCTGTCTGTGGCTATGAGGTCGATGTGCATTCCCCTCGATTGTAGATATTCCACTGATTTTATAAATCCTAGTTTCTCCATGGCCACTGAGGATGTACATTGTGTTACCTGCACGACCACCAAACTCACAATTTTCTTACTATCCATGTCCTGAAAGTGGTAGGTGCAGTACTTGGCAGAAAATCCAGGGCTGTCGCACTGTCCATCGCCGGCTAGCCTGAATCGTTTGTACTTGCTAGACACAATTGTTCAATTTTCCAAGCATCACTAATGGCCGGAAACAGATAATCATGTTGGTATTTGTAGTACTGCGTTTTTGAAATGAAATGGAGTCCCACAAACTGAAAGAAAGACTCTAACTTTCTAAAACTGGAGCCACTAAAAAGTGATGCAGCTGCACACAGAAGATTGCCTGCTGGCAGTTTCCCCAGCATCGGTTGTGCAGACCATGAACGTATGATTTAATCTACAGGCGGCATGTATTGTGACGTTACTATCTTGTTTTTGACGAGTCACATGAATCAATGGCTTCCCACATACTTTCCCTCTGACGGAATGCCCACATTTCAGCATACTTCTATCCATCAAACAACTGTCGAATACTATGTATTTGCCCTCTTTCATTAGACTGTCATCCTGCGTCAAAGTTGTTTCGGCCTGTGACGTTGAGGACATGTCACCACATTTGAAAGAAATATCGCTGCTATCAAGTTCTGAGGCGTCGGTGAATGCTGCTGCTGGTTCATTCTGTCATTTCAACATCTGCTACCTCAACATTGATGGGAGAACACAACAATGTCGACAGCTTTTTTGGTGGCAATTTTTTGGCGGGTGTAGATTGTGTGAATTGATCTGCGACTACTTCAGAGCTATCTTCAATACAGCCAGTATCATGTTGTGGTGGTGCGGTCAAACTGTAGCAATGGTCCAATACAACTTTGCTGGATTCTCCGGACACATTAATTTCATGTTCTGGCCATTGGACATGAGCATCCCGAGTCTCAACAGGCCATGTCTGAATTAATAGTTCCTCCATAGTGTAAATGGTCTGTCAAGGAACATCTCTCATTCGCTTCACTGTCTGTGTATGTATAGTTCGTAGACCCACGGGTAACTAGAGGACAGATTGGAAAAGGGATGTTCAGTTTAAACACAAGATAAAGTATAGTACAATTGACTGGAAAAAAAACATAAAATAGTCCCCAGCACAAAAATGTTTCTAAAGTTATGAACAGTTTGTAACTAACCTTATTTTTGTTTCTTTTCTTTGCAACTTTTTTTGACTCGACCTTCAACATCTGCACGCTGTTGCTCCGATTCGTATCCGCATGTCTCCCCTTCCTCTTGCGCTGCAACGACTTATTTTCTGTATCCGCATAGACGGCAAGGAATGAGGCTCCATCGCTTCCCTGAAACATAGTATTTTCATTACTGTGTATCAAAATATTGTTAGCATAAAACACACGTGAGGACGAACACAGGTACATCTCAATAGCCAAACACAATTTAAACATTGTGTGGAACAATCAAACGACAAGTATTCGAGGTCTGATGACCTAGTTCGATGGAGCCGTCAGTATCCATACCTCTGGCTCTGCATGGACTGCCACAAATGATTGTATTGAAGAGGAGGCATCAGCAACTCCCTGAAACACAGTACTTGCGTTAGTATGGTTTTCAATATTGTAAACATAACACACACTTGGGGTCGACGGCACAGGTACATATAAAGAGCTAACCACAAATGTTGCATTGTCTAAAAGAATCAAGGAATATTTAAATATCATCAGATTTAATCGACTTATTTCCCCGATTTCTTTACATCTGGATCATCTAAATGGGATCTTGTGATTGTAGTGGAAGCTCCATCGTCTCCCCGAAACACAGTACTTGCGTTAATAGGGAAGAAAGTATAGCAAATGGAATCACTTTATATGATCATGCTCGATGGAGCTGTCAGTATCCATACTTCATGCTGCTGAAAAAATCTATGGATGTTGTAAATGTGGTGCGCACTTCCGAAAGCTGTGCGCCAATTCGTATCCGCATGGTCCTGCTTCCGCTGGAATTACTTGAAAGTCGGGCTCCGTATCAAGTGTGTGGTTTGACGCTTCAACAACTGCCTGAAGCATAGTATTTGCATTAGTAAGGATTACAATATTGAAAATGCAACACACACTTGGGGTCGACCGCACAGGACCGCAATGGCTAACCACGAATGAAACATGGTGTAGAACAATCAAACGACAAGTGTTCCAGTCCTGATGATCACGGTCGATGGAGCGGTCAGTATCCATACCTCGTGCTGCTGAAGAACATCTAGGGCTGTTGTCAATGCGGTGGACGCTTCAGCATCTCCCTGAAAGACAGTACTTGCATTAGTATGGATAACACTAATTAGAACTGAAAACAATCACATGGGGACGACAACTAAGGTGTGTATCAATTGGAAAGCACTAACCAAACAATTGGTAAAATAATCACACGATACATAAAAACTATTACTTGACATGCTTAAAACAAGTCTGTAGCGGAATAGCCAAGTATGATTACCTGATAAGCGCTAGAAGTGGTTAACTGCGGGCACGTCACGGATGTAGAATGTTCTTGCTTCAGTTTCAGTGGATAGTCAAGCAGTTGTAAAGGTAAATTATTGTTTGATGATGAAATGCAAATATTAAAAAATTGCCATGTAAACCGACAGAATACTTGTGAGTAATGCTATTGAAAATGCGCAATATAGTACAGTTCCCTGTGCCCATAAATAGATTTCCTTTGGGGGTTATAAAATCGAAAAATAATTTATTAATAAATGTCATTATTCAAAAACTATACACATCAATATCAAAAGTATTACAAGGGACACAACACCTAAAATATCAATTAATCCATTCGGCTACCTACACACTACCGCAAGGCCTGAAGCTAAATCCGGACACTTGACTCACCAGTGGCGGAATGTTGACGAATGGAGTTGGAATAGCGTTTGCGAGCAATTTTCGTGTCGTTCGCTGTTTATTCTTCTTTGTTACCTAAGATGTGGCGTACATGTTCGAGGAAAAGTGCCGGCTGCAGATGCGCTATCGATCACCCCTCTTGTCCTCTAAGACTTGTTGGACTCTACTTTCCAGCTCATCCAGTGGATATCCGCAATGTCTGACCCATTCTCTTATTCGATCAACAGTTTTCGGGAATACATGCATTGTAGTGCCTTCAGATTTAGCATGGGTCTTCAAAGGGAAACCGCTAATCGAACAGGCAGGCATTGTTGAAAATTCTGAAAAGTAAATATCAAGATTATTATAAAACCTTGATGAATAAAAAGTCAAAGTAAATGAACCATACCATGCTCAATGCAAGGTTTGTTTAGTCGACGGAACTATACCAGTTCATCATGTGCGGCTTAGTATTTGCATAAATTACAGAATTTTTTTTAAAATTATGTGACTAAACTCTGAACATGTGACTCGTCCCTTGGATGTTCTGTCTTGCACGAAAAGGAAACGTGCTTACATTATAGACTGGACCCCCGAAGGATGCAATTCGATGACAATTGACACAGATGAAAATAAATAGATCTATTGATAGCATAACAATTGAAACTCAAGTCAATAGCAATGAGACCAATGACCATAGCTCTGTTGGGTACTGTAATCGCAAATAGATAGAAATGTAAAAATGACCGAAATATGACTAGGATACATGGCCTTACCTTGACCAACAAACAGTTGGATTCAGCAGGCCGAGCAGTATGTTGCAGGAGAACCGGTAGATGGCCACAGGTAGCACACTGACGAGTTTGCTCGAAGCGGTCACAGATGGCACCACGACGAGCAGATTAGCATAGATCTCAGTGCTTCTCAGGTAGAAGGTTCTGGAATTGAATTGCAAAGCACTAAGATGTTCTCATGAGACCTATCAAGTGGTTTATAAAGTATTAGAAACAGGGGTGTGTTTGTGAATGAATGACGTGTGTATGTCGTGGTATTATGTGGATTGTAGGGGGGCGGCCTGCCTCAGGGGAGGCCTGCCTGGAGACACGGGGTCTGAGGAGGCCATGTGAGCGATGGCCCCTGGGCGTGGGATACCTTTTGAAGTGTACATGCTGTTTGGCACCTTGGCTGTTTGTGCCCGTGACAGCCCCCCATGCCAGCGCTCATCCCCGGGTGCGAACCGCCTTTGATGGAGGGGGTGGGATGGATGGGCCGATGGTCATGCAGGCAAGTGTGTGGGAGCGAGGGGCCATCAGGCCCCTCTCATCCTTTACTTCTCAGTAGAAACTCGGACTAAGTGCCTCCAGTAGTGGGTTCGCCCCTTGCCCTTATGTGATGACTTTGGTTGACATTCGCGTAGATGGCACCACTGAGCAGGACACGGGGCATCCATTTTTGTACCCCTTTCCACTCCATCTTGGTGACCAGGCCTCACTGCGCAGAGCACATGGCCCCCACCCTCGTTCCCACTCTGACTGGAAAACTCCAGAGGTATTTGCAACAGCTAATAAATGTAACACATCACTCTTCCTCTGAGATCACTGTCCTGCATGTGAACCAGCCTGAACTAAGCACATAGCTCGTTCATCTCCACAAACCTGTCCTTGCCCACGCACCCTCGCCAGTGGAAACTTACTGCCATTCTGACCCTGTGTCCCTGCAAGGTATTCTCTTCATGTGCCAGACCACTGACCACGCCATGATGCCCACCTAGCAGATCCCCCAACTAACATTAGACCCCTACTGCAGTATATCGTTGCCTATCAATAAAAAATGCCACATACTGGAGATTCTTGTGAGCACAGACCCACACTTCAGTGTATTAAAGTGGCCAAGACCCTTGACCTAGGGCCTGTATAATCCAATGTTAATTGATAGTATAGATATATGTGTGACTTTTATAGAGGCATAACCAACTGAAAGACTTTGAACAATTGTTATTTAGTGCATGCATTATTGAGTATATATTATGTTAGCTTAGATAGTGACCACCCTGCTTCACAGCGACCTGACCTTCACCCATTCGGAGCATTGATGTCTGACGTCCATTCTTGAATGGAGACCCACTTCATTCATTTAAAAAATCAAAACAACCGTTGGTAAAATATATGTGGTGTTTTATTTTGTATCTTATTTTGATGACACAAAAATACAAGACTTTAAACATTGTACAGGTCAGGTTGCAGCACAGCGAGAGAAAATCCCCTGTACTGACCGCTGTCACTCGGGAACGTTTCTCTTATGGCACGAACGGCACAGGCGGGTATTACTCTTCGAACACGGTCTCCAAGCCTCCCGTGAAGCCACCATGTAAAGGAATGATAGGCCACCAGCCTGTACCACCTGTGAAAAGGAATGAAACAAACTGTTTTTAAATGACCAAGATAGGTTTAATAAACGTTTGTTGTCAATGACAATTCTTGTAACTAATGGGATTCTGCTCGGACAAATGCTATCTAGACACTGCACACTATTGAACGACTTTCATGCGTTGCAATGATATGTGTATGTAATTTTGGATATAGTAGAAGACCATGAAATAGGAGTGGAATGACAAGCAGAGTATACTTACTCGTTACTCGGATTACGAGGACGAACAGTTGCGTGAAGTTCGTGCATAAGCACCATCATTATCCTCAACACGGACCGTGTGAGGCAGGCTTCCCTGAAGTCTGGCAGCTCGGTGATGCATTGCGGTCGTGGCTCGCCTTCCGAAATGTAGGGCACGCATCCTGAGTTTTCACAGCAGCAGCAGTTCCCGTCCTCGGTTGGCATTAGCTCGTACTGATTGCATGTGCACCATGTGGAAACACCGTCCATGCGACTAGGTCCAGGCTCTTCAGATGTTGAATCGTCCTCCCAACTGCCGTCCAAAGACCCATCATTTTCACGCGTTTCCCTTTCCAGTAGTTCCTCCTCGGTATACTCTGGCTCGTACATGTAGGGCATTATTTTAGCCATTGTGTGTTAAACAAACTAAAATAATTTATAGCGGTGGTACTGGTATCTGTTCACACGGGCTACAAGCAATGATGGTAGCTGACCAGAGCATAGAAACGAGTGACAGAATACTCAAAGTAACACAGAGAGAGGAATGGAATCGAAAATCTGCTGCTGTGTGTTGTGAAACGGTCTGTTTATACTTATTGAGGAAAGAGGCGTCCTGCCATTTCCATGGCAACACGTCATTAGCTGAAGCGCAGCGAATGTTGACACGAGACGTGCTTTGGCGTTGTGAAATGGGCGGTACGCGTCTGCTGATGACAGGCTCAGGGGCGGGGGATATGATTTAGTGCCGCAAAAGCAGGTCAGCCAGGGCGATGGGGGAAATGATAGGATTATCACAAAATGGCAGCTCCCTGATGCATGTTTTCGCGTGCGTTGAATGGACAAACTCGGGTAAGCTCCATAGGAAATTTTTCTAAAATCGAGCAACTTAGGCTTAAAAACACATGGCCGACCCGTAGGGGCAATAAAAAATGTTGACCGAACCATTCCTTTAACAGGAATTACAGCACATCTTCTGCATTCTCTCCCTGCATTTTACAAGGGGCGGTCTGGTTGTCCAATCAGTACAGCCAGCCCCCCACTGGGATTTGTCCCCATTCAGGCAAGGAGGAAGGCAAAGGGCTGTGGAGTTTTGGACTCCTCCCTCGCTTTCTGCCTTCAGACAGACTGGAGCCTGAGCAGCGAAGATAAAAATCACAAAGGAATTTCCCACCCTGGATGTCGGGCGGGGGGGGGGCGGGAGGGGAGGAAGAAGGCAAGACGAAACACTAAAATGGGGACGAAACAAGATGGGGGGGCCATTTTGCTAAAATGATCACCATTGGGTGCCTTTACTGCAGCTGTGAACACAGACCGCGGTAAAGGTGCACCAAATTAGTAAAAGGTATAACTGCCACCAGCCATTAAAGGTAAGCTTGTCCCTGTAACAGAATTGTTAGTTTTAGTGTGAAAGGGGATGCATTGTATCTTCGCAGCACTCCACAAAAGGTAGGGTGTGCTGGTTTCACCAAATAAAATGTAGAAGGGATCCAACGATCCTTTCTACCTTTGGGAACTGTAGTTCTCTCAAGGTTAGCCAGAGAAAGTTAAAAGGGGAGCCCCTAGATCAACCCAGCAACAATAGGCACGTATTGCCAATAAGTTGTCAGAGAATAACTTTAAAAAGACACCATGGAGAGTCTAAAAAATGAGACCCATAAAAAGAGAGAAAGATTCTGTGAGTGTGGGAAAAGCTTCCTACTCAGAGGTGTAAGGAAAAGGGATCCACCAGTAAAGCAAACAGTTCTGGGGTTGCCACAGGTCAGGAACATTTACCATTACTATGAAAATCTTACCTAACAGTCGGAAGGTGATATCGACGAGGAGCACAGCCAATACTGTACTCCAGAAAACCCAGACACTTTTACACTACTACAGTTGTGTACTGTGCTGTGCTCCATAGTTAGCCATTGTGCTGCACTTCATAATTGGAGATTGTACTGAATTGTGTTGCAACTAGATGTATGTTAGAGGGCAGACATGTTGGATTTAGTTTTATTTTGCGGCAAAGCAATTGTGTTGCACCCAGATGTACTTTGGGGGCAGGAAAGGTGTTGCACTTAATGTGTAGTTGGGGCAGGAAAGGTGTTACTATAGACATATTGGGAGGATTAGCCATTCGTCACATTTGGATGGTGGAAGAACTGAGTAGCGAATGTACTAACCACTCCCTCCTGCTCCCCTCCAACATACCTCCCAAGTACTATACAGGCTATATTGGCTATCCAAACTACTCACAAACACACTGTAAGGAACGCATGGTGGCCACAGTAAAGACTGACACAAATTATCACAGTTCAAGGGTGTTTATTAAACGGCAAAGGTAGGTTGGAAAACCACCTAATCTAAACCTAAATCTAAGATGGGAGCAAGCTTCGACCATCAAATAATAAGGCAAATAAAAGAAGGGCCGATACTAAGAAGAACCTATTGCCAATCCTTGCGCTAAATACAAAATTAAGTGTGGGATAATGTTCTTAAGAAAGAAAGAAGGAAGTGTTCACAAATAAGTTGGGATGCAGTACTTGAGGTCTCCCTTCCCCACGTTTTCAGCACAGGACAAGGTGGAACTTTGGAGCACAGCATACGCGCAAGCTTTCCCAGCACGAGTGAAAAGTTCTGCTCTCAGCAATCTGGGCCTTCAGTGGTTGTCTCTTTTCTACAAAAAGGCTCTTGCCCTGATGTATAATACACAAAAAGTTCTTCTCTACTTGCACGTTGGGTGATGTCTTTCACCCCTGGGTCGCCCTCTTCCGGACTATGACCCTTCTTAATTGTTAGCCTACCTCCACCGGTTTCACTATGGCTTTCAACACAATCTTCTTTGTATCATTCACAAATCTTAATGTCTTTTTAAACAGTTCACTGTGGACATCCCTAGGTCGGGTTCACTCTAGTCGCACACTGTATTTCGGGACTTTAGAATTCACCACCTTTTATCGGCATCCATCTTTCGGGTTCACCTTTGCCAGTCTTGTCTTTTCCATTCAACTCTTACGATGCAGGATTCACTCTGCTTGGCTTCGCAATCATCTATCGGTCAAAGGCTTTCGACTGTACAGAGGATTTTACAAGGCCCCTGTAAGACTGCTATGACCCCTCTTTTCACCTTTCCCAAGGCCTTCTGGTTATGGTAGTTTCAATACTTGGGTAATCGTCCAAAATTTCCTGAGTGAACACCCATGTGGTGCCAGACTCCTCTGTTGCCGATTTTACCCCCTTTATATACCAATAACTTTTCAGTTTCGATTAGATTAGACGTTTGCTACTTTTTGTTACACAGTTCGACTCTCCCCTCAACTCACCAGCTGTGATGAACCGCTTGACTTTCTTTTTCCCCGGAGTCCAGGTTGGTATCACGGAGACAAGCGTCTCTCCCCGGCTTGGTTATCAGCAGAGGGTCTTGTGTACCGTAGACATCTGCTGCAACACACTCTGGCTATTGTTTGCAGTGTTAATTTTCCTTCAGCTGAGGTCTTGCGTCCCTTGGTCGGAAAGGGCAAGTTCACTTCTCTCCTTGTCACCATCTCGGTATGCGCCGTCTTTCTCCTCCTCTTGAACTGCTGTGCTGAGTTTTCTCCCTGGACATGCAGTCTGCCTCGCTTGTATTGTGCTCTGCTTTTCCTTTTATCCCTGTGGGGAAGGGAACGGGCTGTCAGGTGTATGTGGTTTGAGTCAATTGCCTGACTTTGCTTGACGCTGGTGTTGTGACATGTTTGGGAAATAAATTGAGTGAAAAGGGGTGGGGGGGGGGGGGGGGGAAGTGTTTGTGTATCCTACATGGAAGGTTGGGGAAGATTTGCCATTAGGGGGATACCGCATCTCACCCGTCTGTGTCCCGCTTCCACTCCCCGAGGACCCCATCCAGGTGATCCTCCCTCACTGGTCCTCCCCCAGGAACTGGATCCAATGGCGATGGCTGTGTCCTGACCACCTGGATGACAGACCCCCGGGGACTAGAGAGGGAGACACCTTC
The DNA here is from genome assembly GCF_040938575.1 of Ambystoma mexicanum. Lineage (NCBI taxonomy): Eukaryota > Metazoa > Chordata > Amphibia > Caudata > Ambystomatidae > Ambystoma > Ambystoma mexicanum. Next base: position 28,427,552 of record NC_090940.1, on the reverse strand, counting down.
AGGTTTCTCACAACACCCAACATAAGTAACACTTGCATACAACAATCACAGGCACTGAACCCCACCCTTGACATCAAGCCCGTGCACTCAATCAACCCCATCTGCAACCCAACACACACAGATGCCAGCTTCTCCTGGTTCTTGTTGGGGAGAATTTTCATTTCTGTGCTAATTTCCTTCAACCTTGGAGACCCCCAGCTCTTTTGCTGGACTTGGGGGTTGTGACATTTACCACCTGAGTGAGGGGGACCTTTTTCTCACTCCCTTGTGTGTTTTTCTGGACTAGGATTTTTGTATTTGACTGTTTTATGGAGTCTGACAAACTCCATGTGCATCTGCTTTTTGTTTAGTGACTCAAAGCACCTTGGGTGCAGTGCCACTGAGAAGTTCCTTGGACTTCTCTGAATTTTTAGATACATTTTCTTGGGTGAACTACCGTCGCCGAGAATAGTAAGCTGATCCCTGTCTTAGTGGGACCAGCACACACCACCCAATGTGGAGTGCTGGAGGGTTTCTTGGTAATTCCTTATCCCTCTTCTCATGTAAAATTTGGTGTGACACTAAGTTACTTTAAATGGCTGGTGGCAGTGGATTTATGTTTACTACCAGTGTGCATTTTTACCGCAGGTTGTACCCTCAGCTGCAGTACAGCACCCATGGGTGACAATTTTTCCATAATGGCCCCCTTCTTCTTTTTTTTTGCTGTTTTCTGTTTGTTGGTTTCTTCTTGGCTTTTACTCTGTGTCCTTTGTGGGTTTTGCCCTTGGCCGGCTTCAGCCCCGAAGCCCGCCCAGGCTCCAGTGTGTCTGGAAAGGCAGGAGATGAGGGAAGGTACCGAAACATCCCTGTCCGTTGTCCCTAGGTGTGCCTGAGTGAAACCAGTCCTGTATGGCCGACTGGTTGTCCTAAAATGACAGCCAACCCTGCTGTGTGATTGACAGCATAGGCTTTGAATGAATGGGAAATCGCATAAAAAGCAAGGTTTTTGGGACTGGAGTCAGTCGACCACTGGAGAGGAATATCCGAAGAAGATGTGACGAGTCGCCAGCAGCACCCTCTTGGACCGCAAAGTGCCCGGTGAAGCCCTGAAGCTGTGCTGAACCCGTTTTCATCTCGACTGGGAAGACCTGTACGGGACAACTTCATCCCTTGGGCTGGTGGGGCCAACCAGCCTCAAGACAATATTCCATTTGGTGCAACCCCCAACTTGCTGTGCCTCACCAGAGCTGCAGAAGCCCAATGCCAGGGGTACTGTGACCATTGAAGAGTGCATCGTCTTGCGAAGTAAGAATCTGGCCAAATCTTCGTGGGCATCCCAAGGATCCTTGAGAGACAGGAAATCTTGATCCAGAGTCCCCTCACCAGAGTCCCCTCACCAAAGTCCAGGACCGAGGGAGCAAGCTTCTTCCAACTGGAGATAGTCGTTCTTCTTTGACACCGGGGAAAAGGTGCCAAAACAGCCAAGTGCCGCTGAAACAAAGGAGATCCTTAGCTGAGGAGTCCCTCTCCCGAGTACTGCTACACGAGCCGGCCAGACGTCCTTCATTTTGTCACCAAGACCGAGGCCCAGGATCAAGGGTCTGCAAAGCTGTAGCAAGGAGGAATCCAGCTGTAACATTTCTCTTCGAATCACAGGTACTGTGGGAATTGGGGTGTTCACCTTTTAGCCATATGTTGTGCTTCCTATCTTGCGAAATGCTATTGTTCCACGTTAGAGTTGATACCAACTCCTGCACTGGCCTGAACAGCTTGTGCTTTCTACAAAGTAGCTCACTTGAGTTACTGTGATTTCTGCTGAAGTTACTAACTTTGTCAAGACTTTACCCAAGAAGAAGTGCGTCAGAACTATTGATTTTGTCCATTAACCTTGGCTGTCCTGGCTCCCTAAAGGCACCCTTCTAACCCTACTGGCTTTGGCAGTACTTGTTACCTCATAGGTTATAATTGTGGACACCTTTATTGCTGGGATAAGTTATCTGCATCCTTTTGGTAGATTGTAATTGGTTTACACTGTGGAAAGTATGTTCTAAATCTGATTCTAACCTTTCCTTCCTTTACAAACTCAATAACTGAATTGGTTTCTGAGAATAAGTGCAATACTGGCCTTAACTGAAGTCGCATCCGTGCGCTGGAAAATGTGTTGGCTTAAAGTATTTACCAACGTTTATTGTAGACTGCTTATTTAAACCTTGTGTGTATATAAATATTTATAATAACTTTGTGTGCAAGTGTAACTTGGCTACTTGTACTTACTGATTTCAATTGTACAGCTCTACAGCTCACATTATCCCTCTTAAGAGAAGCCTGACTGCTAGGTCACAGTAACTACTTGTGTAGTAGAGGCTTATATTAAAAGGTGGGTTACCTAATACCAAGCAGATAAGTATTGTGTAGTCCTCACTAGTTGGACTGCACTAATTCTTTACGAACAGTTCTGGACCTATCCTATCACACTATCCTCCCTAGCACACCCCATTCACTTTCTTGCAGAGCCACGTGAGCACCTGGAGACCGCCACTGTGGTGGTAACGGTGCGTGCTAGAAGTCAACGTAACAAAAAATATGGTTTACCATAGGACCGTTTCCTTAAAAAGGCTTGCAGCAGTAAGGGGTCCCCTGAAAGTGACAGCAGACCCACCGCCCCAATGGAATTCTGCCCCAACAATAGGCATCCCAGAACCGTACATCAGTGGTAGCTCTGAAAAACCCTAATGCACATCTTCATTCGTAGGCTACTGGAGATTGGGGCTCTATTGTGCCATCCCCTTTCCTGAGGGTGCTGCCGTACTCTGGTGTTGAGGTGTGATCCGAAGTTCTTCCCTAAGGTTGTTTCACACCTCTCAGGATCTGGTTCTCCCTGCCTTTTTTCAGGATCCGCAAACGCCATAGGAGGTGGCTTGGCATACCATTGATGTGCGGCAGGCGGTGTTGGAGTATTTGGCTAGGACTACCCTTTTCCGCCAATCTGATTGTCTGATTACTTTTGGCCCTGCTGGTGCTGGTCACAGGGTCTCAGTGGTTTACATTAGCCGGTGGATACGGTCTTCCTTTGGGGTTGGGCTTTTGTCGGTGGGGATGTGAATTTAGTTATTAAAGGTGTGTTTTTTCTGCACTGTTTTTGGCTCTCTCATTGGGACCTTTTCCCCGTTGCTGCTGTAGTATACCCCATGAGCTAACTACTGGGAGGGGGAAGAGTGGATGTGGAGGTAATGCTCTGATTACTTACTGATAATCTTCATTACTCTTAGTCCTACTCTTCCTGGTCACAGTACTGACAAACCCCCTCTCTTTTCCTGCGGGGTAGGTCCCATGCTCCGGCTTGGTTATGTAAACTAGGTGACATGGTTGGAGGGGATGAGTTAAAGAGGATCAAAGAAGGTCTTGTGTTGGAGGCAGTAGCTGCCTGAGATAAGTACTGTGACGAGGAAGAGTAGAACTAGGAGTAATGAAGATTGTCGGTAAATAATCAGAACATTCTTTAAAAAGGCAATTCGCTGTAACAATTCAAATAAACTTTAAAATTACTTTTCAGGGTCAAATAAAGCTACTGGATTGAATTGATATTTTATTTGTAAATACCACTGGGTTGTGGAACTGTCGAGACTTAGGTGTGGACACTGGAAGGTGCACTGGCCATGTAAGTGGGAGTGAGGAACATGCAGGGTTGTTTGGGAGGCTGGTAGAGGTGGCAGCGAAATGTGAATGGGCCTCGAATTCAGAACGGGCCCAGACCGAACCAGAGGCACAGGGTGCACACGCACCCCATCTGTGAGATTACGCAAGCCCAACTCTTCAATTCCAGATAGAGATGCCAACTAACCAATTCCACTAACAAATTTCCTCCTCTGCATACACCTCTCAAACTCCAAACCTACAGCACAACAAACCGCACAAACTTCACTAAACTGCAACAAAAAACACAGACTCGCACAACAGTACACGACTACCGGCTGCAAACACCCCAGGCCCAGCCAACAGACCCACCAGGCTGAGGCCGCCAGCAGCACATCACTGCACTTTTCCATCCTCCCCCCCCCCCCCCCCACTAACCCACCCTCCCTCTTTCAGAGCCGCCAGAGCGCCAGGGGACCACTCCGGTGGTGATAGTGCGCGGTACAAATGTCCTTTAACATTAACATAACAGTGAGATAATTGAAAGTGGAACCCCTTTGGATTTAACAGGAGTGGGAGGTGGTGGGTACATACTTGCATTTTGTTAAACTCTTAAAGACACAGGATGCTGTAAGGGTTCAGTCATGTGAGGCTCACAACTGTGTTTAATTTTCTCAAAGTTTGACATTTTATTTTAAACAACAGCAAATAAACCCAAACTAAACCTCCTCTACCAGGGGAATCCCTATCTAGTCTAGAATGTAAGGGAAAACAGTCTAGCATACACAAAACTAACCCTCACACGAGGCAACAAAACATTCAAAGAAAAGCAATAAAAGATTCCCAAATAACCAGCTTCTTGGATGACTTCTACTTGTCCTAGGTAGATCCTGTTCTCCCCCCCCAGGAATGTCCAAAGTCAATTTCTCCCAAGGAAAAATAAAGTCTTAAATCAGTTCTTGAAAAGTTCAAAAGAAACAAAAGTTCACCCAACCAAAATACCACTGGCAACAGTTCCTTTTATTCCTTGGTTGAAAAGCTTCTCTTTACAAGTTCCACAAAGAAAACTGCACCAATGGTAATCCTGGATAAAGTTCAAAACAAAAGGTACCACTTATGCATTGACAACAACTTCTGCAGCGTCTTGAATGCAGTTTGTCAGGATGCTTCTTTCCAAGCGGGTTGCTCTCTCCTTTGCAACTCCCTTCTGCCAATGATGCTGTGAAAGCAGGCTCCTTTACCTCAGAGTCTGCTATTACTTCAAAATAAGTGTTTTGCCAAAATGATAGACCACCACTACTGTTCTGCTTCTGCTGCAGCTTGGTATTGTCTGAATATGTTCGGCAACTCATACAAGACTCTTCGTCCTCTACAGGTTGGCAAGGCACTTTTTCCAATATTATAAGAAAGGGCACCCTCTTTGCCTCTCCTTTGTGTCTTGTAGCTGTCACAAAAATCTGTCGCAGGTTCTAGACTGCTTTTCCCTTTCAACTGCCAGTCTCAGCTTCACAGATGGTTTTATTAGTTATTTTAACAAGCACCCATCTCCCTTCCGCAGCTTCATGTAGACCTTCTTGACTCTATTGGTTACCTCAAAGCTGCCATACCACTCTCCCAGCCTTGAATAACTTTGTCACTCTTGTATCGGAGGAGTCTGGGTTTATTTTAGTTTCAACAACTTAGACAACGATGTTCACTTCTTGAGCTAGTTTCTCCTTTGGAAGGTTCTGTCTATTGACTTGGGTAATGCATGTTCTACTTTTGAATTCAACAACTTCGAAATAGATTAAGTGTTTGTTCAGAATGTTACAAGAATCAAGTTTCACTTCAAAATCAAATTTAGGCATACACGATTTCTCTTTGATGGTTAATTCCAACTTGTGTTCCCTTTAATTCAAGCAGCGTTCTACTTAAACAATGACCGGGAAACACAATATCTTGTACGCAACCTCTTTGATGTGAAATATTCTTGTAACACTTTGGGAAAGTTTGCTGCTACTTCTTAAACCATCATTGAGAATGTTCTCCCTTTATAATAGGAGACACGTGGTTATAGGTGAAAGGATCGAAAAAAGGATCGAATGCCCTTTTTTTCGAAACCAAAAGGGTTGTTTTTTCTTTTTTTTTTTATGGGGGGGGGGGGGTGCCCTCCAACCCACCAAATTTTTTTTTTTATGCATACCGAACTAAAAATATATATAAATGAATAAAAAAGCATTCAACCCTTTTTTTTTTTCAGTCCTTTGGATGTCGAAAAAAAGGCATTTGATCCTTTTGATTTAGATCCTTTGGCTGGACACCGAGACACGTGACCTCTGGTTAATGATTTTTATGTAGCCATGGTAACAGAAAGACTTTCTTCACAAGTGAGCACTTTAGCTGAGGTCGAATAAGCATGTGATACAATTCCCTATGTTCATAGAGGCTTCCATTGGCTACGAACAACTTCACTCGCTTTATCTTGTATGCAAGTGTGATTTCAGCTGGTTAGTTACTGGCAAGGAGTTGTGCTGGTTTGGAGTACAGAGCTTCATTTCCCGGCCTCAAAGTTACAGCGGTTGCGGGCTGCTTTTACTTCCCGACGACTTCTTCTGCTACTACTACTACTACTACAGACACTTTTAGGACCCACACTCCTCTGCAGCACGGGTGTCTCGGATCCCTCCTTGACCATGGAGTCTTCCTTTCTCCAGCTTCCCTCGGCTTGCTTCTGCATATGGGCCTAAATAGGTGCACCTGGAAAGAATGCTAACTTCTCCCAGTTTCTTCCAATGTAGCCACAGCCAAACAGGGCTTGTGAGCACAGGACCAACTCAGAGCCTGCCGGTGAGATCTTATCTTCCTTTGCTCTGGCGTTCCTTCTGAGGTCCCACTTCCTAGTGAACTGCCAGCCTTGTGCACTGCTGCTACTGCTGCCGATCTTCCAGCTTCTTTCTACTGCTCCTTCTTGCTGTATGCCCTTCAGGTGGGTTAATTGGCTTCAGGTGCAGGCCCTCAGTATTAATTGCGTGATCTTGCCAAAGGCTATTAGGCTTGCCTGCCTGTTCTACTCCTCAGAAATATCATACACACACAATTGAGCACAGCCTACCCTGCCCTTCCACACAAAGTGGCTGCTCTACACCTCTACATGCCTCTTCAGCCCTCTTCAGTCCCTGAAGGATTCTGTGACATGTAGTCCCTTTTAGGGAAATTCGTTTTTTCTACTTTGATGGTTTTAACAATAAGTGTGCCTCCCTTGCTGTTTTTAGAAGAGGGATTGTAGGACTTAACCTTTTTAGAGATAGATGTGTGCAATAGCACCTTGGAGCAGATCTCATGCACAGGATGGAATTACTCTAGTAAATGACCTTGGACGCAAATAACCAGACAGATGCAAAGAATATTGCAAAGTACTCCTTTGTCAGCTCATATAAAGTAGGGAAATCTGGTGACCGTACAAAATTCAGCTCACACTCTCGGTTACTTTTATCTTACACAAAGACTTTATACTTAGATGCACGTCAGCTATGACGTCATCCTAAATGGCATACAATGAAACCTATTGAGGGGAGGTATTGCTCAGGGGAATATATATACCTATAGTATGTGTAAGTGTTAATAACATGAGTGATTGCCCCTTATCTAATAGGCCCGTCTCAAAATACAAATAAGACTGATTATAAAAATAATTGCAGTTTGGCTTCTGCAACATTTGTATAGCATGTTGCTACATAGCTACTTATGATTGGTAGACATGCTCTCCCAACCGTGGACATTCTGCTTGCTAGCAGCATGTGAACAGAACGAAACCCAGGTGCAGAGAACGTCGGACCACTGCCCACATTGGTCAGTTAGCCTACCATCTCTTGCCACGATGAGCCAAGGATTCTCCTTTGTAGTTGACCTTGCTGACTGTTTTCTTCTCTGGGATTTTTAAGGGAGTCAGGATACACACACAGTTAACCATTCCATCCTCATACAAAGGCTCCACGATACACTTGGTATCTCGGAACGTGAACTGGATTGGCTGTCCTCTTTCCTCACTAACCGCTCTTCTCGAGTCATCCTGGGCCCCTTCTCCTCCTACTTCCATCACCACCTGTGGTGTCCTCAGGGCTCTATACTCTTCCCTGGCTCTTCAATATCTACCTTGCACCCCTCTTCTGCTCTTTCTCCACCAACATCCAGTGTTACGCAGACACACAGCTCTTCAGACTCCCTGCTGACTCTCTTGCACCCTCCATCATCCCTGATTGCCTATCTGCCATGCATTCCTGGTGCGCCTCCAATGATCTCTGCCTCAACACCTGCAAAACTGAGATCTGCCCCATTGGGACCCCTGCTCCCTCCTTCTTCCCCCTCTATATGGCCTTCCTCCTTGGGCTCTCCCCCTGCGCCTTCAACTGAAGCCAGAAAACTTGGAGTCATCTGGGACTCCGCTCTCTATCTCTCTCTCCTTCCTCCCTCACACTGAAAACATTGCCAAGAAGTCCAACTATCAGCTCTTCCGTCTCAAAGGAATTTGACCTTTTCTCACTTTCCCTCAGAGGCTCAATGTGACTGAAGCCCTGGTTCTCTCTGGGCTGTACTACTGTAACAGCCTCCTCCTGAATCTGCCTTCTTCCACTCTGCAACCCCTCCAGATTATCCAGAATAGGGCAGCAAGATTTATCCTTGGCCTTAAGGCCAGAGACTGCAGCTCTCTTGCACTAAAAAGTCTTCACTGGCTCCCGGTTGCTGCACAGATTAAATTCAAATCCCTCTGCATCATCCACAAGGCTGTCTGGGCCCAGGGACTGCACTATCTTCACCTTTATCTCACTAAATACTCTCCCTCTAGACCACTTCGCTCCTCTGGCACCAACTCTGTGTGTGTAAAGCATTTTGCTAAACAGAAGGCAGGGGGTTGCTCCCTTTCCTCTGTGGGCTCCCTCCTTTGGAATAGCCTACCCCCACCCACTGCATCTTGAGCAGGATCTTCTCAAATCCCGGAAGCTCCTTAAGACTTTCCTCTTTTCCTCCTTCCATCCTTCTCTCCTCTGCTAATCCCACAGTTGCTGAATCAGTGTCCGGGCCCTTACGCATCCTCAGAACCTTGACCTCCCACACCAATTCTTCCCAGCTCCTGTCTATCCACAGCACTTTGAACTGCACACCCTCCGCTCTGGAGGCTCGCACTTACACCTCCGTGGCCCAGGCCGTGTAGCACTCAACATTCGTAGCACTTCGTCTATTGCTTCACCCACGAGCTCGGACTCCCCAGCACTTACCCCATCTTCCCTCTCCTTTCTGCAATTGCATGTTCTGAATACTCACAGGGCATAGTAGGTTTGTCCCTCTTCTTCCTCTGCTCTTAAATATTGTGTTGTAATGTACCGCCCACCCTCGCTCCATCCCGGCCCTGTGGGCGCTTTGAAACAGTATTTTCTTATTGTATAAGTGCCTAACAAGCAAACAATAAATAAATACACCACTATATTAGTCTGAGCTTTAATGATTAGACCTTGTTTTCAAGTTTTGCATCACGTGTCGGTAGATGACAAATTTGTCCCTTTTTGACCTGTTATTTACTGCCATGGTGATTTAATTATGCTGGGTGATATTATGCCTCTTGGCCTCTGGAGACTTGGGTGCTCTGTCTTACTTGTGCTTTCTGTGCTCTTGATTATCTATTACTTGGCATCTGCCGATGTTTTTGCTTCTGCTTAATCTAATCGAAATGTGCCCTTCGTTCATAGCTTATCCTGGTTAACTCCCTTTGTACTTTCCAATTATGGCTTGCTGTGTCATCCTTAGTCTTATGTGAGACAGGCATGGTATCGAGAAACAGACTCAAAAGTATTTGTTTTAAAACCTTTATTTACAAAGCTTCCTAGGTTGGTGGAATCCCTGAATGGTCCTAGCTCTAAATGGATGGTTCCCTTAACTGATGTTTCTAATGGCTGTCGTAGTCTAATAGTCCCAAAAAAGTCTGTCTCTAAACCTATGCTTGCGTTAGGAATGATTGTATGCAGTACCCTGTGGGAGACGGCACCAGCCTTGACCTCTCGGCAATAGTTAATCCAACTTTGGTATAATCATGTACTACACAAGTTGGTAGAGTGACTGAGCAGCCAGGCTTACCTCAAGAGGGGTCAATGTGAGCAGTAGGGTTGTAACACAGATTCACAGTGACTAGTATCCAAATACACACTTGCACTCAGGGTTTCTTTTGAATCTAATATTTTTATTTTCCATATCCACAAATAAGAACATTAAACAGCAGTAATCAATTAAATAAACAGTTAATCATTTAAAGTCTAAACATACTTAACCGGTCTCTAACTATTTCTGAATAATGAAAACAAGGAGAAGAATAAGTGTTAAAGAAGGACGAGAAGAAGGGAAAGAAGAAAAGGAAGAGAAAGACAATATTGAAGCAAAGAACTAAAAACTAGCATTTGAAATTATTTTTAACAATCATGAAAATATCGCACAACAATTGCATAAAATATTAAGTAAGCATACACCAATACCATTTTTCAAAGCCAGAGACATACTTGTTCAAATTAAATTCCTGCTTTATCCATAAACAACAAGAATGATATGATATATGATATGATATGGTATTTGTAACGCGCCTATACACAAGTGTTTCAAGGCGCGACGAGGCAGGGACGGAGGGAAACAAGGGGAAGACAGACAAACGATCCTACTAGGCCAGGTGTCATTCAGATCGCGCAAGTGCAGAGGTAAGGGGAAAAGGAGAAAGTGCAAGGGGAGGAGGTGGGGGGGAAAGTGCAATACAAGGTAAGTAGCGTAATAAAATAATAAATAATAAATAAAAGGGCCAGCTGGTGGCAAGTGCGAGGTAAGTGCAGAGCAAGTGCTGGGAAGGGGGCTGTAGGGATACAGTGACAGTCCCACAGTGCAGGGGGAGCCAGGGAGGCAGTGCAAGTGGAGAGTGGCTGGGCCCTGGACTGAGGTCGCTAAGAGTGGCCAAGATGCAGGTTTAGTGCAGAGTTCAGTGGGGAGTTAAGCAGGTTTAGCAGGGGAGAGGGAGAGAGAAGGCAGAAGCGAAGAGGAAGGTTTTAAGGTGCTTCCGGAACCGGAGATGGTTCTCCTCAAGTTTCAGGGAGGCAGGAAGGCTGTTCCAGAGGGAGGCCCCTGCTGCAGAGAGAGATCTACCCCCAGCTCGTTGCTTCGAGAAGCGGCTGACCATGAGGGAGTTGGAGACGGATGAGCGAAGGGCTCGTGAAGGAAGATATTTAGGAAGAGAGAGTTGAAGGTATTTAGGCCCCAGGCCCCAGAAGGCCTTGTGGACAATGTAGAGGGTTTTGAACTTAATCCTCGCAGCCACTGGGAGCCAGTGAAGAGATTTCAGTCCTGGAGAGATACGGTCCCTGGGCTTGAGGCCAAGGACAAGTCTCGCAGTTCTGTTCTGGATAAGTTGCAGAGGGCGGAGAGTGGAGGCAGGCAGATTAAGATAGAGGCTGTTACAGTAGTCCAGCCTTGAGAGAACCAGGGCTCGGGAGACAGTGAGCTTCTGGGGGAAGGAGAGGAAGGGAAGAATACCTCTGAGGAGGTGCAGCTGGTAGTGTGACTTCTTAGAGACGTCAGATATATGAGGAGAGAAGGAGAGTGTGGAGTCGAAGATGACCCCGAGGTTTTTAGCCTTGCAGGTAGGGGCAGGAAGGGGGCCAAGGGAGGCCGGCCAGAGAGCTGCAGGGAAGGAGGGAGTGGGTGTGCCGATGAGTAGAATCTCAGTCTTACTGGCATTAAGGCAGAGGTCATTGGCGGCACACCATTCCTGGATAGCAGACAGACAGTCGGAGATGAGGGAAGGAGGGGAGGAGGGGAGGAGGCCGAGGGTAGCCTGAAAATGAGCTGGGTATCGTCCGCATAGCACTGGAAGTGGGGGCAGAGAGCGGCGATGCGGTGGGCAAGGAGTGCCAGATACTGGTTGAAAAGCCAGGGAGAGAGGTTGGATCCCTGGGGGACACCACAGGTGGAGAAAAAGATGTCAGAGAGGAAGGAGCCCATTTGGACCTGGGAGGGTCGACCGGAGAGGAAAGAGGTCAGCCATGCCAGAGCCTGACCAGTGATACCCAGGTTATCACGGAGACGGTTGAGCAGGATGGCATGGTTGACAGTGTCAAAGGCAGAGGAGAGATCGAGCAGAATGAGAACACAGGGAGTGTTGGAATCGAGGTTCAGGAGCAGGTCCTCACGGATGTTCAGGAGAGCAGTTTCCGTGCTTCTGGCCGCTCTGAAGCCAGATTGATGGTCATGAAGATTACCAACATATTCAGCATGGAGGTTAAGCTGGGAGATGGCCAGTTTCTCCAGGAGCTTGCCCAGGAAGGGAGTGATGGAGATTGGGCGATAGTTGGCCGGGCAGGAGGGGTCGGAAGAGGGTTTCTTGAGGAGGGGGTGCACAAGGGAGTGCTTGAGGGGGGATGGGAAGACTCCAGAGGCGAATGAGTGGTTGCAAAAGTCAGTCAGGGCAGGAGCCAGGGAGTCGATGTGGTCCTTGATGGTTTTGGAGGCGCAGGGGTGAACCTGTTTAGAAGAGGCTTTCATAGATCGGACTTGTCTGGAAACCTCATCAGCAGAAAAAGGTGGAAAAGCAGAGAAGGAGGGCGGAGGGGCGGCTGCAAGAGAGCAAGAGGAAGAGCCGAGAAGAGAGGGAGGGAGGAGAGAGGAGGAGAGCGAGGACAGGATGTCCTGAGTTTTTGAGATGAAGTGCGAGGCCAGTGCAGTGCAGAGGGCCTGGGAGGGGACAGGAGAGGTAGAGACTGCAACAGGGTTGGCCAGCTCCTTGCAGATTTTAAAGAGTTCGGCCGAGTTGTTAGATGCCTCAGAGATGCGGGCTTGGATAAGGGCTCTCTTCTTGGTGAGAACGGAGAGCCGGTATTGCCTTTGGAGCAGGCGGCAGGCCAGTTTGTCAGAGGATGAACATGAAGCACGCCATTTCCTCTCTGCCACCCTGCACTTGCGTTTTAGGGTGACGAGATCCGAGTCATACCAAGAGTTACATTTGGCTTTGGGCTTCAGGCGGATTCTCATGACGGGGGCAAGGATATCGAGAGTATCAGATATAGAGGAATAGAGCATGGAGAGGGCTGTGTCAGGGTGGGAGTCAGCCGAGGGGGGAGAAGGGGGCGAGAAGGTAGCAGCGAAAGCCTCAACTGACACGCGCTTCATAGGTCGGATGACCGAGAAGGTGGGTGGCAGTGAAGAGGGTGGCTTTGCCTGTGGGTTAGGGAGGGAGAGGTGGGAGGAAAGGAGAAAGTGATCGCTCCAGGAGAGAGGAGTGGAGAGAGGGAGGGAGAGGGGAAGGTCAGAAGAGATCAGAGCATCAAGAGTGTGCCCTGCAGAGTGAGTAGGCCCAGACGGGAGAATAGAGAGTGAGAGAGAGTTGCAGAGTTCGCGAAAGAGACCAGTGGGGGGACAGGAGGCATCGAGGTGGATGTTGAAGTCACCGAGAAAGAGGAGTTGGGTGGTTGAGGACAGGAGTGAGGAGGAGAGGTCAGCCCACTCAGAGAGGAAGGAGAAAGCTGCTACATATGTCCCAGAACTTGTCATCCTCATCTGCGTTTTTGTAAATGGCTTTCTTATATGTTGAAATAGTTCTTCCACCCAGTCATCAATTTTGAAAGAATTACTTGACTTCCAGGACCTCCATATCAACTTTTTAGCGATCGTGCATGCGCGTAGTAACAATCTTTTGTTGCCAAAGGTGATTTCATTTAACTGAGATATGTCTCCTAGAACCAACAAAGAAGCAGTTGTAGGGATCATAATGTTCAAGACCAAGCCTAGTCTCTCTCATACTCTTCCAGAACTCCATTGACTTTGGACAAAACCAACGCAAGTGACTTAGGGAGCCGCTTGATCCTTTACTTTTCCAGCAGAGATCACTGTCCAAAGGCTGTCTCCTAAATAACTTATCCGGTGTCCAGTATGCTCTAAAGAGTAATTTCGTCTGGGACGCTCTAAGGCCCCAGTCCAGACTCCTCAGACAAGTGTTTTCACAGCATCTCCGCCAACATCTTAGGTCGACATTTTCACCCATATCCGTAACCTCAGATCTCCTTCTCGACAAGCTTTCAGGATACTGTACGTTGTAGATGCAGGGTATGACGCACTCGAGCACGTCTTTAAAGCTGTCCAGGCAGCACTCTGAAGGTTCATCTGTGGCGCATCAACACAGGCAGAAACAATAACCTTCAGCTTCCTGTATTCCGCAAATGAGCAGTCTGCCATTTCATACATCTGACCTAGCTGTGTGTACGGGATCCAACTGCCTCCCTCAACCAAATCTTTAATGTATTTTATACCAGCTAGAAACCATTCCGTCCAAAAGAGGGTCCTTCCTTGGTATCTCAAAGCTGGGTTATGCCAGATGGAGGCATCTTGGTGCAAGTAGGGATCTGCATTCATACGTTTTGAGATTTCACACCAGCAATCTTGAAAGAATGTAGTAAGTGGGTTGGTCTCTTGATTTACCTTTCTTAGTTGTCAATAAGGCTTTGGGATCCATTTGGGAGACCGCACCACACTCCCATGATAAGTATTCAGGTTGTTCATTGTTTGAGTTGATGATTTTGCTCAATTGGCGAGTGGAGAATAGTAAATGGTAGTGCATGAAGTTAGGTAAATTCATTCCCCCAAGCTTTAACGGGAGCTGAAGTTTCTATATTGCGAGCCTTGGTTGTTTTCCATTCCAGATCAAATTTTGCATGATTCTATTGATCTCTTTAAAAATGTTCCTTGGTACTTTGATTGGAAGCATGGACAAGATGTCATTTATCCATGGTGCCAAGTTCATTTTTATACAGTTTATTTTCCTCCATGTAGACAATTTCAAAAGTCCCCACCTTTCCAAATCTGATTTGAGTTTTGGAAGGATTAGTGCAAAATGTATTGTCGGTAACTTCACCACATCTGCTCCGATCCAGATGCCCAGATACTTCATCCTTTCTCCACACCACCTAAACTGAAATTGTGCACATGCGTGTCGTTGACAGAGATTATTGATCCGGAGGATTTCAGATTTACTCCAATTGATCCTATAACCTGAGACCGTGGAGAAATATTGAATGTCTTGCATCAAGTGAGGAATACAAGCAGTAGGGTTCTGAAGGGCAACTAAGAGATCAGCGTACAGCCAGATCAGGTTATTTCGACCAGTTCCAATAATGGGTTGAAGGTTCACATCCGCTCGTAAGCTTATTGCCAGTGGCTCCATAGACAAAATGAATAGAAGAGGTGAGCGGGCAGCCCTGTCTCGTACCTCGAAGAGTAAACACATCAGAAATGAGGCAGTTCTTTAGCACACTTGCAGATGGGTTTTCATACAATAGTTTAACCCAGCGCTGAACTTCTTGTCCAAATTTAATTTTTTCTAGGCACGTGAACAAAAAGTCCCATTCCACACAATCAAATGCTTTTTCAGCATCTAGCGAGATCACTGCATTGGCGACAGGCTGTTTGTCCTTTCTCAATGGCCAACAATAGCTGTCTCAAGTTGTCCGCCACTGCCCTTCCAGAGACAAACCCTACTTGATTTTCATGTACCAAAGTTGAGATGACTGTTTCTAATCGAGTGGCTAGGACTTTAGACAAGATTTTACAATTTCTGTATCAGGCTGATCAGTCTATAATTTTCGCATCTGGTAGCAGATCTGTCCTTTTTTCTCAGGACCGTAATTAATGCAGGTCTCATCGTATCTGGCAGTGAGCCAGACTCAAAAGCATCATTATAAACTTTGCATGAAAGCTGCAATGCAGATTCAGGAAGAGCTTTATAGAATTAATTTGGTAGTCAATCTATGCCAGGCGACTTGCCTACAGTCCACTTTGAAATCGCCTGTTATAATCCTCTATTTCCACTCTTCCTTCAAGGCTTGACGCTTGATCTGCTGACAGACGAGGTGATTAAAGAAAGTTTTCAATCTCCACTTTCTCGCACGCCAGCTCAGACTCATAGAGCTTTTCATAGAAGCCACTGAATACATTTTTGATTTCCTTTTGCTGCGTTTCCAATGTGTTATTGAAACCCCTGAATGCAGTAATGAAGCCATTGCTTTCAGCTACCTTTTAGCCTATGCGCCAACAGCCTTCCTGCTTTCTCACCGTTCTCGAAATAGTTAATTTTCTATCTGAACCGGGCATAGTCGACCTGCCTGGAAATGAGTTTAATTCATATTTAGCTTTTCTTGGCTCAGACTTTGTTATTTCATCTTTACTTGTCGCAAACAGATTATCTAGGCGCTTTGCTTCAGAAGAGTTTTTGAATTTCTTTGGCTCTGTTTTCTCTCTTTACCAGTTTTGAAATTAACACTCCGCGGACAAAGCATTTCAGTGCTTCCTAAACTGTTGAGATTTTGATTTCATTAGTCTTATTGATCTGAATGAAACTTTCAACTTCCTGCATCACTTCATTTCTGATTTGATCATTTTTTAGGACATTAGAGTTCATTCTCCATCTTGAAGACTTTACCAGAGTGTGTTGTAATGATAGACGTAATGACAGGTGCATGATCTGACGGGGCAATGAGCCTGATGTCTGCATCATAGCAACTTCAAGTCGCTTGTCCAGAGGTCAAGAAAAAATCAATACGAGATGTATCAAGACACTGAGTGAAAACTATAATCTCTTTTCGACGGGTGTTCCAGTCTCCAAATGTCTGCCACGTTGAATTCCCTTATTAAGCTCTCCAGAGATTATTTGCTTTTTTTTTGGAGTTCTAGTGCAGGCCCCATTTGATCGGTCCAAGGCGGCTGGGTCCATCACCTGATTGAAACCACCAGCTATCACAATTGAGTCAATGTTGAAACTTTGAAGTAATTGCGCCATCTCGTGAAGGATCATCCAGAGTAGGTGCATATACATTACACAAGAGAACGTCCACATCTTGAATTTTTGCTAACATAGAAATAATCCTACCTTCTTTATCTCTTTTACTTGCAATGATTGATATAGGCAGATTTTTTTTAATAAGTATTGAAACACCTCTCTTGCTGGATGAGTGAGTTGAGAAGTAAGCTTCCCCAACCCATCCCCTTTTTAGTTTTTCAGCTTCAAGATTTTCCAAATGCCTCTCTTGGAAGAATGCAATGTTGCATGAATTTGATGGCAGCTGAGACAATATTTTGGTCCTTCTCACCACATTGAGTCCGTCGACATTCCATGAGATGATATTTAGATGGTCCACAATTTTAGTGTTACAGAACTTATTCTGGTTCATCGTAATATGAGTAATCACAATTAACAGGATTGGTAGAAAGGACAGAAAGATGAAAAGAAAAAAGATAAAGCATATGCCCCCAACCAGGCGTTGGACCACTAGGTTATACAAATATTGGTCACAAGTTGATGGCTCGCTGTACAGATGTAACAGCAAGGCATCAAGTAACTATAGAATCACAATAGATACTTAACATTTAGTAAACACCAACCCCAAGCCTCCTGTCCCCACCCTAAAATACACTTACAATGGCTTTCCCAAGTATGTAGACACTGCATTGTATTATCCACATACAATAAGGCCAACCTTTGACACCTATAAGCAAGAAGACCTGATTGGGCATGATGTAATCCTAATATTTCAAGACCAATATTCCATGCATTGGACACTTTCCACTCCTAAAACATTATCCTTGGCACTTAGGCGCAGGTACCTGAGGTAAAAACCCAACCATTAAATTTGCCCAAGCCATTACAATCACACAAGACGATAGTCACTTAATCTTGGTAGCTCATATCTGCTATCCAGAGCATGCATATGTAAACAGGGAGGTTCTTTCACACGTGTAATCAAGTGAAACTGCTGTATCTTAAAGTACCGGCTACAAGTGCATACGCTCGTCAAATTCTGATACCCCAGAGTCCGTATGCCCAATTTGTTAATACATAGCCCATTGACATATGAGCTTCAAGTCAATAGCCACCTATCCCTTGGTGAAAAGGAGTTCCAGCCATACTATACTTTGCCTATCATTGCAATTGTATTAGCACAAACTATTAGCGAATACACATTACAATAAGCAGCAGCATTCTTTAAGAACGCAAGTCTTGTAACCCATGCCTCAATGCACCCCCTACCATCCACTCCAAGCCCCTAAAAGAGCAAAGCGCCAGTCCTCTTCCTCCACCCCCCGCATCCAGACCGGCACACGACCCGACCAACATGCCGACGGAGGGGACACCCACCACGCACCGAACAGAAAGCGACCACCCCCGAGAGGAGGGCAGAGTCCACCGGGATCACCAAACCAAATCCCCTCACATCTGCACAACGAACCTCAAGAGCAACATTCACCCTGAACACGCGGCAGGCAACCCGCCAACCAGGAACCCACCACCCGAGCGACAGCCCCAAACCTGGGCAGGCACCCCCAGGGAGAAAACAGAACGCAAGAATCAGCCATCCGAAACAAAACTAATCCCCCCACCCCCCACAGATACCCACCCAGGTCCATGGCCACCACCCAAACAACACACCCCCTGCCAGGGCCACCCACCATGCGCCCAGATCAAACAAACACTGCACCCAAGGCCACAGCGCACAGACACGCAAGGACGCAGACCGACGAACAGACTCCACCCCCCCCCTCAGAGATGACCACACGACTCACAAAAGACCCCCCCCCCCCCCCACAAGCGCCATCGAAGCCGCGCTCCAGCCCAGAGCGCCATCCGCCACAGGAGCGGGGAAGAGTGCCACCCCGCTCTCCCCCGGAAACCCAGAACGGACAACGGAAAAGATCACCCCACGCCCCCACCTGAAAAGAGGGCCAAGCCGACCCCCCCCACCCCCACACAGGGGCGGTACCAAACACAACCAGCAAAGCAGAGCACAGGGACACCACCAGCCACCGCCGTGCCCCCCGCCTGCCCCCGTGAAGCACAGAATATACTGGTCCATACTCTTTCACTGTCTTTTACCTGCGCATACAAATTATTATAGAACCCCCCCCTGCTAGCGCCATTACACTTACCAGTGACCATATCAAGATACCCAACAATATTTACAACTCCGTTACAATCGTACACATAAATCATGCCGCCAACATAAGGAACGCATGCCTCAGTAATGTGTCTCCATACCTTCTTTATTCAGGAAGCCATGTAAACGCTCCTTACAAAAGTCAGCTTGTAGCATGTAACAAAACCTCGTTTGGCAGCCGACTCGATCATATCGCAATTGCCCCATTCAGAGCTACACCTATATATCAGGCAATCATACTCATTACCCCCCGCATCCAATCCATGGTACGCAGCATCGGGTCAATCACTTTCTATGTAATTATGTTTCAAAACAAGATGCGTCGGGTCCCTTCCTCTAGTACGGGCATGCATTTCATGAAACAACGTATGGAAAGAACGAAGAAAAAAAGCATCTCATCTCGCGCGCAGATGTCGTTCAACCGCTACCATTCAAATGTCAACATTAGCAAGCAAACAAAGTAAATATACTAATGAAATAATAACCATATAGTTAGAATCAATCAACAAAACATAGCAAGGCATTAACTAGAAAAAACATTTCCTTTTATGTCTGTGCAATCTGGCAAGGATCATTTTTGAGCCAGCCACAGGCTTGCTCAGGGTAGTTTGTAATCTTTATCCCATCAGGCAGGAAAAGTTTTAAAACAGCAGGCTTCAGCAAGGAAGTCTTAAGTCCACGTTCTTTAGCCATGCACTTTGCCTCCCAAAATGCCTTCCTTTTAATGACCACCTCCTTTTGGAAATCGGGGTATATATATATATATATGGATAAAGTTTCCTTCCCAAAGCAGAGATTCCTGTTGTCTTGCAATACGCATAATTTCTTCTTTCAAGGTGGTCTTTACAAACTTCACAATTATTTGCCTTGGTTTTCCAGTTTCTTGTTTCCCAGCTCTGACAGCCACATCCAAGTCCTTCAATTGCACATTACAACCCGGGAAGCTTTTTTGAAAGACATTAATAACCAAAGTGAACAGGTTAGGTTCAGGCTTTTCATGGATGCCAATCTGGTGTAAGTTGTTGCTCCTAGCTTGAATTTCCAAATTCATATTTGTTAGCTGGAGCCTTGACATCCCTTCTTGTAATTCCTGGTAGGCTATGTAGCTGCCAGAGGCTTCCCTCTCCTAACCAGATGATCTGCCCTCAACATCCATCATGCAAGTCTCCAGTCCGCTGACTTTACCTGATGATTCACTTAACGTTGTTTTCACCTCGCTCATAGCACTGGCTATTTGCTTCAGGAGTTTAAAAATGTCAGCAGTGCCTGGAATGTCTTCAGGATCCTCAGGAACCTGTTTAGGTTTCTTAGAAAGAGGGTTGTCCACTCGCTCAATGTTCTTCTTACTGGACATTTTCAGCCAGGTTTCAGATGGTTGCTAGGGTGGAGATAAGGAGCTGCTGCCTTAAGCTGCTACACCTTCAGAGGCCATTCTAGACTCCAACACTCGGGGTCTCTTGATTAAACTATTTAATAATAAGCCGCCTTCAGAAGGGAGCAATATATATGTAACACAAAAATATACTTCAAAGTACATACTCTCAGTTTCTTTAAATCAGTAAATACCCATTTGGGATGGCACACAGATTCTTCCTACACCCTGAGGTTATATCAGGTAATAATATCTATATATATATATTTGCTGTATATAATGTCGCCGGGAACAAAACAATGGTTAACAAATATTCTTAAGCAGTTATGCAAGGTTGTATGCAGTTCCCTTTGGGTGCACTACAATAACCCTGACCGCCTGGCTATAGGGACCCAACCTTTGGTAGAAGTCTGAACTACGCAGGTTGGTAGTATGGCTGAGCGGCCAGGCTAATCTTAAGAGGGGTCAATGTGAGCAGTAATGTTGTGACACAGTTTCACAGTAGCAGTTATTCAAATAAACACTTGTAATCGAGGTTTCTTGATAAAAACAATTTATGTATTTCACAGTCAGTTATAAGCCTTCTTCAGAAGGGAGCAGTATATGTAACAATTAAAATACACTTCAGAACACTCTTAGTTTCTCTAAATCAGATGATGCCACTTGGGGATGGCACACAGACACTTCCTACACCCTCAGTTGACTTAAATAGCTAGGACACTGTGGACATTGATTTACCACTGATACATTTAGAGCAATACTGAGTTTGGTGCAAAAGTTGGATAGGGGAATAAACCAAAGGCTAACAAAGGCTTAGGCATGGACCTGTAGAACCTGAAAAGACGGAGTAATAACAAAGTACGGCATTTGAATCTGATGGGACCCCAAGCTGAAAAAAAACACTATTGCCATATTTGTTGAAGATCACTTTCATATGGATGGCATTGTTTCTGCTCACATCTCAGCAATAAAACTGCATTAATTTTAACCATACTGATTAAACACAAGACTACAAACCTTTATTAAAGTAATTGGACCATAAATTATTGTATGCATCTCACAGGAATATGTTACATTCACAGTCGAAACACCTACATGTGTACAAAGAAATGCTACTTAATACAGGAATTTGATGTTTCCTTAGGAAAATGTTTTACACTAAAAAAAAAAAAGGTAAAGAGTCTCTCGGGGAGCCAGGACAGCCAATGTTATTTGCACAATGTCTAGGGGAGCTGAAGATCTTCTTTGCAGGTAGGTAAAAAGTCTTGCCCAATGTTTTTAGAAATGTTTGTAGAAAATAGAACACTTGAAGGGCCACAAGCTGGAGGCTTGTGAGGGGCAAAGCTTCAGCAACTCTGTGAGGTAACCAAGACCGGTCTCAACTGAGAACCAGCAAGGCTACACAACAAGAGAGAAGTTCTCTTAGACTTTACTGCTCCTCTGGTTGGAAGAAATGGTTCCCGCTGGCTTCTGTTCCTGTACAGCTCTGCAGATCCTGTTGTTCCTGAGCCTGTCATGGGGACAAGAGGGAGGATGTCCGGGGACTCCTGCTCTGCAATGGGAAGGTCAAAGGCAGCAATGGGCAAACTTCGATTCAGTGGTCCTTCTGTATTTCAGCTCCTCGCGTCTGACAGCAAATAGCAACACTGCGGTTCTTGGATACAACTCTGGACTTTCCTCGCATCTAGGGTCCAGCACTCTGTTGAGGTGGCTCAGGCTTGGTCATTCCTGCTTCAGGGAAGTCCGGAGGATCTTCCTGGCGCTCGGGTCTGACTTAAAAGCTACGCACACCTTCTGGTGTTCCTCTCCCTGGCACTTTCGTTCTGGCAGCAGCAGTGCAAGTACAGCCAGCTCCTAGAGGATGTCCAGACAGGCTTACTTTGGAGTTGATTGGTTCCACCAACCCAAGGGAAGAAGTCGTCCTTGCAGGGCTTCTCAAGTCAAGGTGAATTTGGAGCTTCAGCACAGCGCAGGGCTTCACGGGGCAAACCAACGGTCTAGGAGTTGCAGCAGGCGTCTTTTCCAAGTTCTTCTTCAGATTCCTTCATCCAGTGGTCGACTCTGCCTAACTAGCCAAAAAGCCTCACCTTTTATGCAGGTTTCTCCCATTCATTCCAGCTTAGCTGTCAATCACACAACAGGGTGGCTGACCACCGAGGATAGCCCTCCAGCCAATCGCCTTTGGGTGCATTCCTGTAACCAAGGAGACTAAGCAGAGAGAGTTTCGGCCACCTCCCTCGCTTCCTGTCCTGCCAGATACACTGGAGCAAGAGGCGGGCTTCACCAGTGAATCCTGCCAAAGACAAAATGGACAAAGGAACCGAATCTGGTTTGGTGCGCAGAGAATCTCAAGAAGAACCTTTCCAAAAAGAAATGGCGAGAAAAAAAGAAATACCCGGGCCGTTTTGGTAAAATGGGCACCCATGGGTGCTTTACTGCAGCTGCAACTGCAGTCCGCGGTAGAAACATACAATGGTAGGAAAAAGTAAACCACTGCCACCAGCCATTAATTGTAGAAAGGGCAACATAAGAATGTTACATGAGAAACTAGACGAAGGGGATACTAAGTAACCCCTCCAGCACCCTATTGTAAGATGGTGTGTGCTGGCTCTAGAAAGTTAGAAAATGTAAGTAAAGTCAATTTCACTTCACTGCTCTTGGAAACAGTAGTTTGACCAAGAGGCGGTATTTAAACCTTTGGGAAATCCAAGAGGCTTCCCTGTGCCACTGCACTGAAGGTGCTGTGTGTGTCACAATTTAAAGATGCTGCCTATGGCGTTTGTCAGACTCCAAAGTAAAAAGAAACACAGTCCAAATCACAGATAAATACATGAGGGAGTGGGGGAAAACGGTCTCACTCTCTCCAGGTTAGAGAATAAAAGTCCTAAGGTTGGCACATTTCTGAGAATTCTCCCGAACAGCTTGCCCTCACGCCTTATAAAAATGTGATGGGAGTCTTCTGCAAAAAGAAAAATAGTGGTTCAATAAAAAGTTGGTTTCAAGTGGTCTTCTCACCGGGTGCAACTTGGTCAATGTCACAAAGATGGGTTCACTCAACAGGGCTGTTCGCAAGACCTTCTCCACAGGGCCCTTATAGTGATTTCAAATACCTTTAGTGTCTTTGAGTTCCTTCGGGTTCCCCTCCCCAAGCTTTAACTGGTTCACTTTACTTTCCCCAATAGGCCCCTCAGGGTTCCCTCTTCCAGCTCTCAATATACCAATACCCTGCCCTCCTTCCTCGTTTCCATTCCCTGTTCCCGTCTCCCGCCCACCCCTCTACCCTATGATTGGGCCTGCTGCCCTTGATTGCATACAGTGAGGTCCGGAGACCACGCGTCCTGTGTCAGAGGCCCTATAGCTTCCGGCTCGCAGGTGAGATAGCAGCTGGTTCTCCGACCCTTTTAGTGTATCTTCTGCTGCGTTTTCCAGCCCATTAGCCCTGCATTGCGCTCTAGTGTGTGTGCTCTATCCCCTGCTGTCTTTCCTCATTTCCATTCATCAACAATCTACCTCTGGTCTAGCCCCGCGTGGGCGACCATTTTGTCATACCCAGATAAAATCTACCTAAGGGGGGTTTGGATCACTATGCCCCCCCTGCACTTCTAACTCAGGGCCTTTGTGCACTGTTACTCCTAGATTACTCCTATGAACACACTAACGTAAGACACAAAGAAAACACATGAATCGATTCAACAATAGAAACACTTTTATTCATAGATAACAATGCATAATGCAAACACTACTATAATGCAAATCTCGAATTTGCACCTTTTATGCTTTTGGTGCAAATCTACCATGCAATAACTAGAAGCCTTACAGGCTTCTAATGCAAGCAATCTAATAGCAACTTCAATCCACACCATTCCTCTCCAATCCACACCATACTTAACAAACTCTAAGGCAAACCCTGTCTGATTACCCCATCTATCATGTCAGCTAAAGCTTCTCTGTGTTGCTCTATCTCTCCTTTCCCTCTAACTCTGCAGCCAGTCAGTCAGGGCCAGGCCTCTCTCTGCCACAAAGAATGCTTTCCCTTCTGCATATCAGCCAAAGCCATTGGATTCTGCTGCTCGCAAAACCGCCTTGAAGTACATCCAATCACTCCCAGACGCCTCTCCAAGTCATCTCTCCTCTCTGAGTGTCAGTGTGCCATCTCCAACTCCAACTAGCATCTCGAACTACAAATTCCCTCTCTATCTCAGAGAGCAGCAACCCAAATCTCAGAGCCTCATCTCTCATTATACTGTTCAATGACGTATACATATCCATGGTTACATGTCTCTCTAAGCTAAAATGCCTCTGTCAGCATTTGTAAATGTGAGCAGTGCCTAAAAGTCTCTGATGCATGTCTTGTACTTTTCAATCACTACATGTTCTGGTCATCATGACATTTGTCATCATATCTATACCATATCTTCTTCTGTCTGTGGTACCATCCTACCATCTCCTCATATTTCTCCATTCACATCCCCCTCTTTGCATGTCTCTGCCTGCAAAAGCCCTCCCTCTCTGGTGCTGCCCCCACCTTTTCTCTGTCTGTGAAGCACCAGCCCAGGGCCTGATAAGGCCTCAATGCCTTCCCCACTCGGACAAGGGTTGTGTTCTCTGTCTGCCAACCAAACTGTTTACGCATACTTTGTGCACTGTAACTCATAACATCTTTCCGCACTCCGCTGTGCTTGTCTCATTCAGAATGGATTGTGAGCCAGCTACATCTGTCTAGCGTTTACTCTTTCTCTCGCAAACCCAAGCGCTATCTAAAATGCAGACTCCATGCATATTCTAAGTGCACACTCATGCGTGTCTCTATAATGCATACATAATACATAACAAAATATCTCTACATGCGTCTACAAATATAACGTGTCTATACATGGCACTTCAAATATAACAGGCCTCAATCTATAGCAGATTGCAAATGCATACAAAGTGGCAGAATAATGTGGATAGTCTAATGATGTCACTACTTCATGTCACTAATCAGAATGATTGATGGATAACTGCATCCCTAAATGGGTAATGATTTTCTAACAATGGGTAATGATTCTCTAACAAGGGGCAATGATTCTGTAATGATGGGTAATGATTCCATAATAACAAACCAGGCTTCTCCATACAATCGGGTTTCATACCCCCTACCCCGATTGTTCCTTTGCGCCCATCTTATACAATTGACCAGTGCAGCCCACTACCCATTGTGTAGCCCTTTGGTTAAGGGACCCAAGGCAAAGGGCAGCTCCTGAAGGAGCAGCTCCAGATTGTGTCTGCCTGCGAAGCTAGAAGCCTGGTTCTGTCAACCGGCACCGACTGACTAGGTAAGTGTGGCGCGAACAGGGGGGCATAGCCATCACTGCACTCCACTAAACTGCCCCACCTCTCTAATTTCTACACCAAAAAGTCTGCATGTACCCACATTCGTATGGCAAACTCATCTCTCATATACACCTACTGTGTCAACCTCTTTTCCAGGTAGTGTTACTTATCGATTATCGCAACTAGGTGAACCGTTAGCTAGCAACTTCTCACATCTTAACTGCCCAACGACTCTTATTTCTAAGATTGTAGTCTGATGCACGTAGCCCATTGTGGTATGGCGTCCATACCTGGCACTTAAACCATTACGCTAGCCATCCTGTACTACTCCTTAATTGTACTGCCTATCTCATTGCCTATTATCCCACTCCCCCAGGCACTTACCATACAAGGTAGCCATCTTGAAATTGTCCTCATTACGTGGGGTGACCACGCTTTGCATCATGCCAATTGTGTTGGTCAGCCACAGTGTGCACCTGGGTAAGTGGGAATGGGATAGAATTGTGAATGATCAGCATACGTCGTATTTAGATAGAATTATGAAGTTAATCATGGGTCACGTCTAGATAATGATGCCACTAACCAACCCTACTAAAAATCTTACCCCTCTGCATACACCTCTCTAAACAAATACAACCATTCCTCCAAGCACAACACACTGCACATACTTCTCCACACCGCAACAACAAAACAGAAAAACAAACCACACATCGTCTAGCACAACATCAGATGACGGCAACCAACCGAAAAGCACAGCTAAGCTCAGCGAATGGTGTTAACCGAACTGAAGCTGCCAACAACACATCAAAGCTCTTGCACTTTCCCACTCGATCCTACTAACCCATCCCATCCACTTCCCTTTCACAGCCGCTGGAGTGCCAGTGGACCACTTTGTTGGTGATAGTGCGTGTTATAAATATCCTTCAACACTAACAGTCAGTTTCCTCAATAGGCCTCTCGGGGTCTCTTCCCCAAGCCCAGGCCTCTTCCACCTTTCAACTCACAAAAAAATATATCCCAGTTCCTTTTTTTTTTTTGCTTCACAGGGCCCCCTTTCTCAAACTTGGGCCCCTCTAGTTCCAAACACTAATTCAGCTGGTCAGGGTGTGCCTTTTCCTTATATAGTCTTTCTTACACACCACCCTCTCATGGGGTAGAATTAAAAGCTTTTTAAAACGCCAGGCTCTTTGCTTTTCCTCAGTGCAACTATTCGGATCCTTTGCCCCTTTCTTTGTTTCTTACTCTTACTTTCCTTTGCACCCATTTATCTTCAGGTGCTTCCTGCACCACTTTCCTGTATTCCTTTCCCTTTGTCATGCACACTTGCACTCTCCTTTATTCCTTCTCTTGTTTGTGACTCTTGCACGCTTCTTTCCCTCTTTTGTGCAACCCTGCACTTCTTTATTTCGGGGTCACTCGCACTCTTTTACACTTTTCCTCTCGGGCCTCTTGCACCTTTTCCACGGGCAACTGGCCCCTTACACTCAGATCATTTAATTGTCCAACTTTATTCCATTTATTATTTCACACATGTGCGTTTCCTCAGTTTCGAGTTTACTGTTACTTGTACCTTTTCCTTTGTAGAAGTCTTCCCATTTAACTTAAATCGAACACTCGCGCACATGTGATCCTCTTTCCTATGCGTTTCTTATGTTACTTTGTATCCCGCTCGTCACAACCCAGCTCTGCAATGCTTTTAGACTCACTGGGCTGACTTCTGCGTTTCGGCTTCACAATGGCTTTGTTCTGAGGTCAGGGTCTCACAGCCTGCCCCTCGGAAACTCTTGGGCTGTCTCACCGGCCCAGAGAAACAAGCATCCAAATTCACACGTTCTGCAGGAGGTCGGCATGCCTCTCGGCTCCCATACACGGACCCTTCTTGGCTCCCTGGAGACACAGCTCCCTGGCCACGCTTCTGTTTTTGCAAACTGCAGTCTCTCCGCGTCTGTCTGGCCTTTGGTCCTGGGGAGTTCTGGTGTCTCGGCTCTCCTCCCAACTCGCTTTTCTGCTTGCTCTCCTATTCGCTCATCCATTTGTGTAAGACCGCACCTTTTTATAGTAGAAAGACCAGTCAAGTGGAACCAGGTGTGAATAGTTACTATTGAATGCCTGACCCTGCCTGTCTCCATTAGTGGGACAACTTGAGTTCTTTCTAGAGTAAGTTACCCTTATTTTCCCCATGTTATGCCTATCAGTGATCTTTACTGATCTTAGTTGCCTCTTCCTCGTCTCAGTATTTGTTCGAAATGGGGAGTGGGAGATCGGTTGACATTGGAAATACACCATGAAGGCTAAGTGAGAGTAGGTTGAGGTGGTTTTGGGACTGGGGAATACAATGTCTCGCCCTTGGGTATATTTCTCCCAATTCCTTGTGACCCTCCACTCGGGTGATCCTCCCTCTTGTCCACCCCAAGGGTCGGGATTCAAAAGCGATGGCCCTTCCCATGCCACCTGAATGGATGTTCCTGAGGGATTGGGTGGGAGAATATTGTCAGGTTTCCAACACTAAGTAAAACAGATATTCTTTGTTCTTCGCAGGAAGCTGTTTTCTGCAGTGTTTCTGATTTGCAGCCTTGGTTTCTCTCTGAGGTAGTTTTGACAAAATCTGACGTCCATCTTTACATCACAGGCGCTTTACTCATGTTAGTTTCTACTGCAGTAAGCTTCTATGTAACTCATCTACCTTGTGTTTTTTGCATACATACATTTGTTGAGCTTTCTCATTTGTCTTCTCTGCATAGATGATTTCATCATCTCTGTATACTTTATTACTTTGTTACTTGGATTACACCTTAATTCTAAGTATTCTTATATTGTTTCTGTGCGTCATTGTCTTCCCTTTATGATGTCTTTTTACTTTCATCTGTTCGCACTTACAGCTCTTCTATGTCTAATGGTGTGTGCTGACATCCTTCCGCCACTTCAATGCGAGGGTACATTTGATACGTCTGAGTGCATAGCGTCTCTCATATCTTCGGTGTGGTATTGGGACGATACCTGGTGCCATGCACAGTCTTCCTTTTTTGCTTCTAGTATGCCGGAGGCGAGGGGACGGGCACTACAAATCACGTCATCTGCGCCTCTACAGTTGGGATAGGAAAGGCCACATTGCCGTCTTTCCTTTTGGTTTATCTTTTGCATTCGGGAGGATATATGATTTTAGGGGTACCAAAGACCTGTTCTTTAGGTATGGTATTTTGTTGAATTATACTTTGGGAGTTTACTGTTCCATCTTTAGTAGGAGGTTGAGATATATCAAAAAGACACTAAGCAAATTCCTCCATTCACCCCATGGTGAGAGTATTCCCCTCCAAGGAGAAATCCTGTGTCAGCCTGCACACTCTCCCCACCGCCTTAGGCCTTGTCTCCACCCAGATGATCCTCCCACAGTGCACCACCCCCAGGATTGGGATCAGGAAGTGTCTGTGCTCTCCTGGCCACCTGGGAGGAGACTTTAGGCAGGATTTTAGTGGGGGGATCTGTAGGATTCTCCACAATGCCCAAATGGCACTTGAGTAATATTGCTATCTGCAGTTTCACCACCCCGTAAAGGAACATGCCCATGTGGTCTCTTGTGTGGAGTCCTGCTTGCTGGCTGTGGCATGGTGTTTTTTTTTTTCTCTCTTCCACTCCACCGCCCTGATTTCTTACCATGTCCCCAACCCCCTGTCGTGTGAAAACTTGTTTCTTCCTTCTTAATGTAAGGAACACTGAATCTGCCTTGACACAGACCAAGTGCTTTCCGCTCCCTTCTTGTATCGCGCTTACTCCAAAATGTCAACCACCCTGTCCCTTTTATCTCTGCTTAAAATGACAGCTCCAACGCAACATGTAAAATGAATAAAGCAAGGAGAAGACAGTGGTTTCCTGAGTCTAGTTTTCAGTAGGCCGTACTAAAACCTGAGACCATGCAGGGTCTTGATGTCATTAGTGGGCAGGAAATGGGCAGACTGGATGAGTTGTGTGGTATTCTTTGCTTGCTAATCCTACACTGGCAACTGTTTCCTCTCTCCACAGCTGGCGTACTACTACCAGAGGAAAGGATGGAAAACATGCCTCATCTGTGCCGATACTTTCAGAGCAGGTGATTCTCTTCCTGAGCAGCCTTTTACCAAATTGTCCCCATGTTTGGTGTGATGTCTATCCCCTTTTCTGTGTGTGTATGGAGCATCAGTTCAGCCATAACTGCGTTTCACTTTTTTAGGTGCCTTTGATCAGCTAAAGCAGAATGCCACGAAAGCACGAATTCCCTTCTATGGGAGGTATGTACCTCTGCACTCTGTGATGGTGGCATGTTGGCAGTAGTTAGTAAAAATGAGCATTTGTCTTATGAAGGATGTAGCTTTATTTACTGCCAAATGTAGGGATTGTTTCTGGCAAGCAAAATGATATTTCGGTATAACTACAGGTCTTGTCAACATGTTTTCACATTTAAAAGTAGTCCCAGTTCTTTGTGCTAATGAAGTGATTCTTGGTGCTGAAATTACTGGTTAATCGATGTCTTGTGAAATCAATGCCTGGTTTGGGATTTGATTCGTAAGGCATCTGGTGAAACCGTGGCTAGTTTGAAAGTGGATTAAGAAGGGCCTGATTTGGGAGTGAATTAAAAAGGCACTTCTGAAATCAGCAGCTAGGTTGAGCTCTATGTGGGACACTGGAGCATATGCTAAACACTTTACGTTTCTTTTAGGGAAATTGGGTGTTGGGGACTAGACTGGGGGCCTGCAGCCCTTTCTTTATATTGGCTGGCCGGGGGGGGGGGGGGGGGTTGGAGAGTGCCTCATGATCAGATTTCATTGCTCCAGGATGTGCATTGTTCAGGTGGATTTTCACAATCCACCCAGCCCCAGTGGCAGAAGGGTAGGATAGGGTAGTTGATTGGTAAAGCCTAGACTCAGGATGGGTGCGAATGGTTTAGGGCTACAATGAGCCACTCAGAGCAATTCGGTAATTCCAGTTAGAGAAGTACACTCTAAACATATGAAAACTTCAGGGTAGTATTGTCCCTAAGCTATTATCAAGATACATGTATACTCCCATAATGGGGGGCAGGGGGAGTTCTGAGTAGAACCTCTACACTTTACTCCAGTTAATCAACCGTTGGCATAATCATACTGAATAATTTCAGTAATTGTGGTAAAGCAAGCGCAGAGTTAGAAAGAGTTGCTACAAAACCAGTAAAACCATAAGCCCGTTAGGACATCAGTTTGGGTTTATAAAACATAACTTCAACATTGGAATGTTGGCAGTTCCTTTGCAGACAATGCAATAGGTGAGGGATATAATAGCTGGTAAAAGCCTTTCATCCAGAAAGTCTAGTGTTTCTCCTTGCGCTTTACTTGTTTTACACAGATCCTTCTACCCTCCTGCGGTAGAATGTTCTAAAGGCAATAAATCCTGCCTATTAGGGGCATAATTACATGATAATGTCCGTAGGTCCTTCTTCGTGGGCCAAGGGCTGTTAAACACTTGGTAATCTCGTTATGCTGCATTATTGCTTACTTAAGAGCTGTCCTTCAATGTGTTGGGCATTAAGGGTTTTCTGTATTTGACTTTGTGGCACCTCCTTCACTTGCGTTTGGTACGAGTGGCCCATTTGGTGGCCCCTGTTGGTGGTCTCCTATGGCCTATCTGGTATTGCCTTGCCCAGAAAGTTCCCTGGTTATCGCAGCATGTGAACAGTAACTGGTGACCTCACAGTTCCCTCGCTGTCTCAGGTATTGTCTTGGACTCTGTGATCAGGCATGTGGTCACAATTCGCATATGATTAAGAGCTATCTTTTCTCTCACAGTTACACCGAGATGGATCCTGTCATTATTGCAGCCGAAGGTGTAGAGAAGTTTAAGAACGAGAACTTTGAAATCCTCATTGTGGACACAAGCGGCCGACACAAGCAGGAGGATTCGCTCTTCGAAGAAATGCTGCAAGTGTCCAATGCAATAGTAAGAACAGAAGACCTGAGATAGCAGAGCTGTTCCTCTGGGTACACAATCATCTCAGGCACTGGGGAGCAGGGTTTTCCCTGGTAGTATGTAGATCTTTCAGACAAGTTTCTGGGGCTATCCCTCCTAGATGGACTATCTGTGCACAAGCGTCAGGTTCTGTGTTCGTCTTGTGGGAGCTGTGGTAAAGCTGTAGTCCAAATAGTACTTGGGTTTAGGGTAAAAAGTAAGGCCTTTACCTCCGATCTTAGCCTCTGACTAGGATAATCAACGTACATAGTCTTTGCAACATATCCTCTAGAAAGGACCATGCTAATCTAAGCATGGAGGGTTTGACAAGGAAACCATGCTACGTGCCAGAGTGTTTATCAGAAGTTTTGGAATATGTATGAATGCACTGCAGTATATAAAGGGCAGAAATCTGTCAAGTACTTAACTCTTTAATTAAGCGTTTGTGATGGCTAATGTTCCAGATTGATATGTTCTCCTGTAGAGGTAACTGGTGTCGTGTTGGCCACCACTCTCCTCAACTCATGGGGACATAGCCTCTTCGCTATACTGCTTGTGCTGTCCCCTCACACGCCAGGTTACCACTTTTCTAACAAATGTACAACCACCATCTTTCTCTTGCCACTCCTCCTCCCAATGATTTGCTTACAATTCCAAAGCCACCTGTCATTAAGGTGTTATGCCTGCCTCTCCTTCAAGCACCCATCCCTCTGCATTCTGCTCTGGGCGATGTGGTAACCTCTTAACTCTTTTATTTAATCCTTCTTTCAGCAACCGGACAACATTGTGTACGTGATGGACGCCTCCATTGGACAGGCTTGTGAGAGCCAGGCGAAGGCCTTCAAAGACAAAGTGGATGTAGCCTCGGTCATCGTCACAAAGTTGGACGGGCACGCGAAAGGTGGAGGAGCCCTTAGCGCGTAAGTGTGAACCATGATACGCGGAGAGTAGCAAGTGAAGAATTGGGCACATTTTTGTCGGCGCAGCTTGGCTCAACTTTCATGGAAGAAGAGCTGGAGGCCACAGTCCTTTGGGAACATGCTTCTTGGCCTGTGTCTCGCACATGGTTCTTTCTGCGTGTGTGTTTGTGTGGGAACTGGTGAACGCTCAGAATAAAGTGAAAGAAAAGATTCTCTGTTAGCGCCTATCAACCGTTTTGAACGATATTATTCACAAAAACGTGTATTGTTGTACAACCTGCATTGTTGCCAGTTGGGCCTATATTCCACCCGCTTATCATCCTAGTTGAAATGTGATGTATTATTGCCCTCTTTTGTCTTGGACTAAGGTTACCAGATGGCCCTTTGCTCTCAGTGAAACCATGGCCCTTGTACTGAGCTTTCATTTCTCTGCCAATTGCATTCTGGGAGTTGTAGTCTCGGGCCAGCTAACTTGAATGAGATAGCCTAAACTTAAGTAAAAGCAAAGGCAGCCTTGACATGGGGTCATTTGGTAACCTTAACACTACTGTTTACTTTTCAGCATTGCTTTCTTGAGGCCAAGCCCAATGGTAGAAGTATAAAGATGGCACCTACTGGAATGCCTATTGTTGGAGGCTGGGGTGATGTCCTATATGTGACTTATTGCAAACACACCCAATGTTGACGTCCGTTTAAATTTTGAGAAAAACAAACTATCTGGACCCAAGCCTAGTTTGCACTAATTATGTACAATAGGTGAATCTTAAACCAATATAGAGTTGCGGAAGAGTACGTACCCTCCAGCATATCTGCTTTTTGTTTGCATTCTGTTTTTTTGGCCCCCTTTTGCCACCCTCAGTTGCTTGCTTCTCATTTCGTTAGCGGGCACTGGTCTGTCCCTACCTGTACAGGGTATCTCTTCCCTTTTGTCCACCTTATTTTTAGTTTAGCACAAGCCACCTTAAAAAAAATGTCTATGTAACATACCAGGTGGGCACTGAACATGCTGGCGACAGTAACTATTTTTGAATCAATTTTCTCTGTATTACTGTGCTTTTTTTTTTCTTTTCTCTTTTCCAATATATCTCTTGGTACAAGATCTGTTCTTGTGCCATCTTGTGTCCTTCTCAGAGAGGAAATGGCATGCACTTTGTGGCATTCCAGCTCTTGAATGTCGGTCAGTGCCTTGTGTGGGTGAACCATCTTAGTCCCAGCCCACACTTCGGCCAGGAGTTGTCATGTTGCTGGGCAGAATGTGAGGTGCTCCTCAAACAAGCCAACCAGCAGAAAACTGTCCCAAAATGAATACAACAGTGGAGAAGCCCCAGGATGGCCCAAACCAACACAATTGGCACGGTATTGGTGTCCAAATACACTACTGGGCAATGACTGCTTCCTACACAAAGGCAGTACAATGTCCCAGAGATGGTCACAGCATGGCCGGCCCAGCACATACAAGAGTAACAGGGGAAGGAAAAAGACTGCAGAGGACGACGTTGAGCATCCAACAATCAAAACGGTGCAAATGTACAGAAACATAAGCCCAGCAGGTATAGCCAAACCTTGTCTCAAAATTGTAGCAGCAGTTTTTCAACACCAAAATCCTGCAGTAGGTTAAGTACACCTGCAGAGTTCATTTGAACTCAAGCAGAACTGACGGCAAGATTAGGGTATCCCCTAGAAAAACCTACACACTTGTGTACCGCCTACCCCAGTCCACCAGTAGCCCACTGCTAGGCAAGATTTTGGTTTTACTGCTTTCCCCTCCATAGACATCTGTGAACCCCCAACATTTTTCTTTTCTTTTTAACCTGCCTTGACCTTTGGCGGCAAGTGGAGTATTTGTATTACTTTTGCTTGCTATGCTCATCTGTTTTGGGGGCACTCGGTGCAGGAGAACTCTGATGTGAAAGTATCTGATTTTGCCCTGCACTCCTCACCTTACAGTGTTGAGTGGGAGAGTCTTTGTGTCCCTTTTTTAACCTTGTTGTTCATAACCGTTTGGTTAGTTGCGTTGTTGGGTAAGATTTTCATAAATGTGAATAATCTTCATGACCTGTGGCAACCCCAGAACGTTTTACTTGGACTTGGTAATTATGTTCCCTTTTCGCTAGTTGAGTGGGAATCTTTTTCCCCCCCTCTCACCTAGTCTTTTTTTTTTTTACTTTTTTTTTATGGGTGACATTTTTATGTCTCTCCATAGTGTGTGATTGGAGTTAGTTTCCTATAACTTTTGGGCTTAGGCTGCGTTGCCTCTTTGGGCTCCCCTGTTTCTCTTATTTGATCTTGGGTGAAAGACTGTTGCCAAGAAGTAAAGTGGGATTCTCATCCCCTTTACATTGATTGTAGTGAGCCAGCACACCCCACCTTATGTGGAGTACAGGGGGAATACAAAGTATCCGCTGCCTTACTTACCTGGTCAACTTTTTGTTACAATTAAGTTTACTTGAATGGCTGGTGGCAGTGAAACTACTTTTATGACTTTGTCATTATTACTTGGGGACGTCATTTAGGGATCACCACTGTGACCCCAGAGGTCTCCCTTGCTACCCCTAAAAAAACAAAATGTAAAAAAAAGTTTATTTTTTTTTTTTTTTTAATGCAAGCTCCTGGGCTGTGGCCAGCGCAATGTGGCTCTTTGCCTCTGGAGTGGCTGGCTTTCGTGTTCAGGGCTCTTAAAATAAAATGAACAAGGGTTGCACAAGTCTAACACTTTCAGCAGTGACCATAAATAAGAAATAATAGGAATACCAAATAATGTCTTTCTGGAATTCTATACAATGATTGCTAGACTCATTAAAGGTTTATTTCAGGCACACTACAGGGGATGAGTCACTGATTTAGTCTGTTCTTAAACACCTCAACTCAGCCTTTCATCCTTCTGAGGTCGATAAATGAGTAGCAACACAGGGTGGGTGATATTGTATGTATTTTTTCTATATAAAGCGCTTAAGTGCTACATAATAACATGTCATTTGACCGTGGACGTCTGCTTGCATTCACAGTAATTTGGTAATATGTCCTATACACACTGATCCTAACGATGCATATGGCGATCCATTCTTGTATGAAATGTATATCACATTATAGTGATGTGATATAACCATATTTTTGTACTTCGGAACAATGCTATGTGATGCCACTTCCTGTTTTGTCGAAGGGTGAAAGGTTGCATTCCATCGCTTCCCGCAATATTACTTGGGGGTGAGGTCAAATGACATCACTTCCTGTGATGCCATCAGAGGTCAAGGGTTGTGTGATGTCACTTCCGCTACCTCAGTCATTTTGGGGAAATGTCCCTGTTATTACTCGCAGGTTGTCAAATCAGCCTCAGTAATGCACAGGAGGGCCAACATTCTGCTAGAATGGTGGGTTCCTGTTTTCCACATTTTCTCGTTTGCTTGTTTCGTAGGTCGTCTTCTGCCATTCTGGGCGAGATAGGCCTCAGTTGAAGTTTTGTCTTTGGCGGGAATCCTTTGTATTCCCTGCAGAGGCTCCACAGTGTCTGAGAGGGCAGGAAGCGAGGGACGAATCCAAAACTCTGCAGCCCTTTGTCTTTCACTGTTAGGGAGAATTCTCATTTCTATTTTAATTCCCTTGAACCTTCGAGAACCCCAGCTCTTTTGCTGGACTATAGGACTTTTTAATTTTAATCCTGAAGTGAGAGACCTTTTTCTCACTCAATGTATTTTTTAAAATCTGATTTGGACTCTTTCTTTGGTTTTGGAGTCCGACATACTCCATAGGCACCACCTTTTGTATTGTGACACACTGCACCTTCAGTGCAGTGTCACATGGAAGTCCTTTGGAGTTCTCATAAGGTTTAAATACCTTCTCTTGGGTGAACTACTGTTCCCAAGAGTAGTAAAGTGAAATTGACTTTACTTACCGGTTTTTCCTATGTAGGTCCAGTACACTCCATCTTATGTGGAAGTACTGGGAGGGGTTGCTTGGTAGCCCTGTTAGGCAAGATTGTATGCAGTACCCTGTGGGAGACTGCACTAGCCTTGTCCTCTTGGCAATAGTTAACCCAACCTTTGGTATATGCATGTACTACACAAGTTGGTAGAGGCGTATCTCAAGAGGGGTCAATGTGAGCTGTAGGGTTGTAATAGAGTTTCACAGTGACCAGTATCCAAATAACACTTAAATTCAAGGTTTCTTGATTAAACAATTTATTAATTTAAGTCAGTTGAATAAGCCTTCCTTTAGAAGGGAGCAAAATATGCAACATAATATACTTCAAAAATACAGACTCTGTTTCCATAAATCAGTAGATGCCCATTTTGGATGGCACACAGATACTTCCTACACCCTGAGGTGACTTAAATAACTAGGACACTGTGGACATTAATATATCACTGGTACATTTAGAGCAATAATGAGTTTGGTGTCAAAAGGAAAAGGGTTGGGGAATAAAACTATGGTTAACAAATATTCTTAAGCAGGTAAGTACTTTTGAACCCCCAATGCAAAGTAAATTAACCCTTTCCCAGCTACACAAGTTATAGAATGTGACTTTTGTTGAAGGATAGTTAAAGCACAAAGTCTGAGGTTAGAAGAGTCTTTCAGGGAGCCAGGACAGCCAATGTCAATTGAGCAAAGTCTAGGGGAGCTGAAGCACTTCTTGAAGGTAGTAAAGTCTTGTACAATGTTTTAGAAGTCTTTGTAGAAAACGAAATCACTTTTGGGCCACAACCTAGTCTCAACTGAGAGCTGGCAAGGCTATACGACAAGCGGTAAGTACCCTTTAGTTTACAGTACCTTAGGTCTGAAGAAATTGGTTCCAGCTGGCTTCTGTTCCAGTTGTAGTATGGCAGATCCTGTTGTTCCTGGGCCTCAGTTGTGGGGACAAGAGGGAGGACGTCTGGGGACTCCTGCACAACGGTTTGAATGTCAACAGCAATGTGCAAACTTCAGATCAGCTGCACTTCGCGGTTTCAGCTTCTCGTGAATAGCAGCACTGCGTTCTCGGATACCTTTTATGGACTTTCCTCACATCTGGGGTCCAGCACTCTTTTGAGGTGGTGCAGACTCTGTTAGGCAAAGTTTGAATGCAGTACCCTCTGGGAACACTACAAACTATGACTACAGGTATAGGCAACCTAACCTTTGGTATAAGCTTGTACTACACAGTTTTGGTAGCGTGTTGAGCAGCCAGGCTTATCTCAAGAGGGAAAATGTGAGCTGTAGTGGAGTTACGTAAAGACACTCAGTTACCGGTATTCAAATAAACTCTTACACTCAAGGTTTCTTGCATGAAAAATTATTAATTTATCAGTCAGTTATAAAGCCTTATTCAGAAGGGAGAAATAGAATAGTAACACACAAATATACTTCAATACTGTACACTTTGAGTTTCTGAATCAGACAAGGCCCTTTTGGGATGGCCCACAGACACAACCTAAACCGACAGGGGACTTCAGTAACAAGGGTGATGGGGATATTAATACCTTACTGTTGGCATTCAGCATACTCGTTAAAAGTTGGTAAAAGAAGCCACCAGGAGGGCGCATAGGCAATGGCTGCCTAATTCCCGAGCTCCCGCAGGCGCCAAGTCACAACGGGGATTGAGCTCCCCCCGAAGCCCCCCCCAGGGAGAATAAAGAAGCCCGAACGGGCAGTGAACCCTCCGGGGCTCCCCCCCGTAAGAAACAGCAGAGTCCAGGGACCCCGGAAAAGAGGAGATCCAGCACCTCGGCGGAGAGAGCATCATGGGCGTCCCGAACGGCCGCGAGGCTGGGGGAGACGCGGAGGCCCACCGATCCTGGAGACTGTCACAGAGGCGGTCAGCCCCCCCTCGGAGAGAATCGCCTTGCCGCCAGGCGAGCGGACCGTGGAGCGGAGCCACCAGGCCACACGGGGTGGGCTTACGTCCTCAGAGCGAGGTGGCGGCCTTCCCGTACCTCGCCCGGGCAGACGCAGCGGCACCAGTGGCCTGCGCCCGGGGAAGAACAGAACTCAATCGTCAGCACCAGTCGCCGGACAAGAAGGGGAGGCGGCGCGGGGGCCGCAAATCCTCCCTTGGCCTCTGCTCCCGCCAAACCGGAGAAGGAGTGCGGGGCGGGCGGATGGGCTGCGCACGTACAACGATCGGGACGAGACCGCAGCCCCCCCCCAGCAGAGAGCACGAAAAACAGAGGGTCCCTGGGGACTCCCATGCCGGGTGCGAGGCCCCCGCCAGAGGGAGGCGGGGCGTGTGCCCGCCCGGTAGCAGCCCCCCCAAAGAACGAAAGACCACAGAGGTGGGTGGAGAGTGGTCACCCCCATGGAACACACGAAGGACACCACAGGACCCGGGGACTCCCCTGCCGGGTGCGAGGACCCCGCCAGAGGGAGGCGGGGTGTGTGTCCGCCCGGCAACGGCCCCCAGGAACAACGAAAGATCACAGAAGCGGGGGGAGAGCGCCCCCCCCACGGAAAGCACAAAAGACACCGCAGAACCCGGGGACTCCCACGCCGGGTGTGGGGCCCCACCAGAGGGAGACGTGGCGCGTGCCCACCCGACAGCAGCCCCCCAAGAACAGCGAAAAACGACTGATGCGAAGGGAGAGTGGTTCCTGCCTGTCCTCCCTCCCCCGAGGGGGTCCCCATCTGTGTGGCACCTGCTGGCCTGCCGGGTGATCCCGGGGCCCCCACAGCACCGAGGTACACCCACCGGAGAGGCCCGGGGGGGCACCAGATGAATCGGCAGAGGAATCTACAACAGTTCCGCTTCCAGGAGACTGGTCCCCGTGACACCGGCCCGTCCCACGACAGAGAAATAGTCCACTCGGAAGCCCCGGAGCCTTCGATGCGGGCCATGCAAAGGGGCTTCGCCTCAATCGTACAAGAGATCAGGGACATGCGCTCCGATATTGCGCAAAAGTTCGAAAAAATGGCCCAAAGGGTGGGCAAAGTTGAAGACCGACTTCAAGTGGAGACCAACCAGTCCACCTCAGCAATTCAAGAGGTAGAGACGAATATGAGGCTATCTGCCCTACAGAAGGAAGAGGAGAGGGCGAGACAAATGGATGATTTCGAAAATAGAGAACGGAGGAACAACCTTGGATTTTTCAGGCTTCCCGAGGCTGAGGGGGAAACGTAACGGGAGGTCATCCGAGTGGTGCGAGACATTATTGCCCTCCTCTTTGAAGAGGAAATGACCACAGAACTCACCTTTGACCGTGTCCACAGAGCAGGAGGACTGGCAGGAGGGCCCTGCTCTATTCTGGTCCGGTTCCACTACTACTCGGAAAAGACAAGGGTGCTGGAGGCCACCAGGAAAGCTCAGGAGATCGCATATAACAATTCCAAGGTCTCAATTTTTCAGGACCTCTCCGCATATATGTTGGCCAAGCGCATGATGTGCCGCCCCCTCACCCAGCTGCTGAAGGAAAAAGGTGTGCGCTACAGATGGGGCTACCCCTTCTCTCTAGCCTTTGAATACCTGGGCCAGCGATCGATGTTGATCACAGAGGAGGACATCAAGGAGGCTATCCGGGACTATGTGTCGGAACCAACCCCTCGAAGGGGTCCCATTGGCCCGGCTCTAGGCGGCGCAGATGGCCCGGGCCTATCGGGCGGAAGAAGAAAGAACAGGCGCAAGGAAATTTAGGAAGATGAACACACCCTCTCCAAAGGAAGGAGAGAGGAATGACTCCGAGGGATAATCTCCTGGGGGGGCAAGAAGCGTCTGGAGTGCCCGGCCCATTCCTAGATCGGTATCAGGGGGGAAAAATTGGAGGCCACACCGGAATGAGATTCCCCAGAAAGCGATGTAAAGCGGAACTTACCGAGGGTGTCTTAGTTGGGGGGGGGAGGGGCGGGGGCTCATAGTAAGAAGCTATGCAAGGATCGCCTGGCCAGGGAGGGCAGGCTGGTGGTCCGGCTGGAATACCAGAAATGGCGGAACTTAACGGCTGGATGCCGGGGAGGGGGGTGAGGGGGCTACGAACTAGTTGGGATTTGTTTGTTGGGAAAGCGGTTTGGGGGGCAGTTGGGGAAAAGTTTTACAAGTGTCCGAACAAGGAGGCAAAGGGAGACAGAAAAGAGTACCGATGCAAAGTTGTTGACCAAGAGAGGGGGAAACGTGGACTATGGCTGACGGCCGGCCGGCCCTGGGAGTGGGAACCCTGAATGTGCGGGGACTGAATTCCCCCACGAAAAGATCTTTGCTTTGCAGGGAATTTACGAGGGCGAAATTGGACCTGCTTTTCGTCCAAGAGACACATTGGGCACGAGGGAAGGAGCCCAAAATGCGAGGGGGTGGAATTGAAGAGGTCTTCCACGCATCCCATAAGGGAAAGAAGAGGGGGGTGGCCATACTGGTCGCAAGGAACGCAGGCTTTGAGAGAGAGGCCATTTTGAAGGACCCCGAGGGCTGATACTTGCTGGTACGGGGCTCCTTACAGGGCTCCCCCTAACCCTGGCGGTAGTGTATGGCCCAAATGAAGGACAAACCCTATTCTGGGAGGAAGTAAGAGACAAGCTAAAACTGTTTGTGCAGGGCCCGCTGGTGGTGGGGGGGGGGGGGGGTTATTTCAATATGGTCCTTGACACAACCGTAGATAGAAAGCAGGTGGGGTCCCAATCCCTCCGATCCGCAGATTAAGCCATGGTGCGAAACTTCCGTAAGGGTGAATGAGTGCCTGGCGGATACAATTCGGATCCCCCGAACAGATGTCCCTTCCTTCACTTCTCAACCATCCACAACTCTTTTTTTTCTAGGATAGATTACATCTTTGTGGATGAAACCCTCCGCCCATATGTGGCGGGCTACAGGATGGACCCTGTCCCCTGGTCAGACCATGATATGGTCCGTTTCACCTTGGCGGTTGACTGGTGTAGAGCGCGCAGGGGACGCTGGACATGCAACAATACCATATTGAAGGATCAGGTCCATGCCCAGGCCGTCTCGGACGCCATAGAGTTTTATGAGCTTAATGACATTGGGGAGGTGGGCACACACACACTCTCGGACGCCTTCAAGGCAACCCTACGAGGTGTCCTCATAAAAAATGGGAGCCCGAAAGAAGAGGGAGAGGGGCCCAGGAGAAAGCACTGCGAGAAAAAATAGCTCGCCTCCAGCCAGGGGGCTCCTCAGAGCAAGCCCTGGAGGGCGATCGGGTGGCCGCGCTGGAGGATTATAGACTTCAGCTAAAAGACCTATTCCTGCATAAAACGGAGAGGAGCCTCCTGATGGTAAAACTAAAATACTATGACAAAGGGGACAAAGCGGACAGGATCTTAGCGTGGAAGCTGAGAGGGGTCCAGGCTAGTAGAAGGGTGAAAGAGGTAAGGGATGCCCAGGGGAACCTTGGTTGCGACTCTCCCCATATCGGAGAGGCCTTCCGCCATTACTACAAGGCATTATACACATCGGAATACGACGGGGATGGGACCCAGATAGAGTCCTTTCTGGATTCCGTACAGATCCCGTCTCTGTCTAGGGAGATGGCGGAGGGGTTGGAGGGCCCGGTGACCGAGGATGAAGTGGAAAAGGAAGACGGGGGAAGACTGGTTTACCGTTTACTTCAACAAGAGATTTCGCTCCGCCCTGGCCCCATACCTAGTGAGAGTCTTCAATGCTGTACTGGACGGGGGCGCCCTCCCTGAATCCATGATGGGGCCATAATAGCAGCCTTGCCTAAAGAAGGGTAGGATCCCACAGAGTGTTCCTCTTACCGCCCTATATCTCTGTTGAATATCGATGTTAAGATTCTAGCCAAGGTGGTGGGGAAGCGGATGGAGGGGATAATGCAGAGTCTAGTCCACGGGGACCAGGTGGGCTTCATTAGGGGTAGGCAAGGCTCCGATAACATTCGCAAAACAATAGACCTCTTCCATTTATGCCCAGAATTCAGAGCTTTCGCATGTGTCCTCTCCCTAGACTCGGAGAAAACCTTCGACAGGGTCGAATGGAGGTATATGGAACTCCTTCTCCAACGAATGGGCTTCGGGACCCACATTATGAGTTGGTTATCGGCCCTCTACAGAGCCCCCACAGCAAGGGTACAGGTGAACGGGAAGCTGTCCGATTCATTCCCTCTCTCCCGAGGGACGAGACAGGGTTGCCCACTCTCCCCCCTGATATACGTCCTCACGATGGAAGCATTGGCCATAGCTATCAGATCCCATCCGGGCATCAGGGGTATTAGAAGGGGGGAGGTGGAATTCAAACTCTCCCTGTTTGCAGATGACATCTTGGCATATCTGGTAGACCCAGGCTCCTCACTCCCCCCCCCCCCCCCCCCTCCCTTCTTAGCCCTGGTGACTGAGTTTGGACGCTTCTCAGGTTTGAAAATTAATACCGCAAAATCTGTCCTGTTCCCGATGAGAACAAAAGACCCAGTCCAGGACCCCCTGGACAGGTTAAACAGGATTGTAGTAGGGAAAGATGCTATACGATACCTGGGCCTACTTCTCACCAGGGACCCCTCTAATCTGAGCACCACTAATTATGGCCCCATAATGTCTGAGATCTCCTCTGATCTGAGGAGGTGGGACAAAATGATCCTCTCTTGGTATGGCCGGATGACCGCAGTGAAGATGAACATACTACCACGGCTCCTGTATCTTTTCACAGCACTCCCAACCAGTGTCCAGGCACAGACCCTTGGAGATCTACAAATTGCAGTCTGAGACTGTGTGGCAGAGGAAAACCCCCAGGACTGGGAGGGCTACCCTGACCCTACCAAGGGAGGAGGGGGGGATTTGGGTTCCCGGACTTTCATTTGTACTTCTGTGCTGCCCAACTGCGCGTCCTCCTGGAGCACATGAAAGAAGGTCTGGGAACATATTGGTCGTACTTGGAAGACATGGACGCTCACCCTTTAAAGGTTCACGATCTCTTATGGGCCCCACGCAAGACGATCCCAAAACACCTGAAATCACACCCGACCCTGGGAGTTCTCTGGGACATTTCGAGAGAAGGCCCCCAGACGGCGCATCTTACCACATGGCCGTCCCCGATGACCTCTCTCTGGGGCCATCCCTTTAAGTTGGCGGGGGGGGGAGGGGTTCCGGCACTCCCAGACCTGGTCGGACTTGAGAATGGAATGTGCCGGGCAGATGTTCAGGGAGGGCGAATTCCTATCCTATGAGGACCTGAGAGACTCCCTGGGACGAGGATCCCTGTCCATATTAGAGTACCTTCGCCTTAAGGGCATCCTCTGTGATCAGCCATGGGGTCCTAACCTGAGGAGACAGTTGACCCCTTTCGAGAAGCTCCTCGACTCAGCGACATCGAGAAAGGGTGCGGTATCTAGTATGTACAAAATCTTAAATACTTACAACCTTGAGAGTAGGCGGAGCTTCCGCACGTTTTGGAATGACCTGGCAGGTGAAGAGATCTCTGAGGACGC
The DNA here is from genome assembly GCF_040938575.1 of Ambystoma mexicanum. NCBI lineage: Eukaryota > Metazoa > Chordata > Amphibia > Caudata > Ambystomatidae > Ambystoma > Ambystoma mexicanum. Next base: position 28,384,060 of record NC_090940.1, on the reverse strand, counting down.
TTGGGCTAGAATATTCAAAATTGCATTTCACGGGAACTTATTCACCTCAGATATGGAACATAACTTTAAGATACTGCAGCGGTGGCACAGAGACCCAGTAAAACTGTCGCAGATGTTCACGGGGGTCACGCCAAGGTGCCCGAGAGGATGTGGTCAGGCAGGCTCCTGGGGCCACATATGGTGGCATTGTCCAAAGGTCCAGGCCTACTGGGGGTCAGTGAGGGGCTGGATAGCGGAGGTAACAGAGGAACTCCTACCACTAAACCCCCTAACGATGTTGCTAGGTCTCCCCCCGGAGGAAACTGAACTACACCGATACCCAAGGATGTGGGGAAACGTGTTGAGGGCGGGCATAGTGGCTCTCGCTCAGAGATGGAAGAGCCTGGAAACCCCCTCCAAAGAAGATTGGCTGAAAAAAGTGAAACATATGTTTCTGATGGACAAATTAACTGCTATGGTGAACCAATGACTCTAGTTCCTTTCTCACGTACTGGGTGAGTTTGCAACAATCCTGTGGTTGTGATGTTCATTGACTCCGAAGTACAGATCTTGGCCCGGAAGGGGCAGGACTAGCTCCACGACACTTGGCAATTGACTGGGAGACCCACGCCCCGGGGGAAGGCGGCGCTTAGTCAAGAGGTGACGTGGTCACGAATCGCATCATCTCCGAGGCACAGGTCTCGGAGGGTACATTAGGAGTCTCCCTAGACGAACACTGTGAACTGGACACGGGGAGGGAGGGGGGGAGCGTTGGGAGGGGGAGGGAGGAGTTTGTTGTATTACAAAATGCCAATAAAAACCAAAGTTTAAAAAAAAGAAGTTGGTAGAAGGCAAAGGTTATTAGAACACATGAGACCACAAATATTCTTAAGCAGTGCAGTTCACTAGAAGTCATTCAATTCAATAGGCTAAGCCTAAGTCGATGGGCAAAAGTATTGGATAGGATGAATCCGTTCTGGTAAGTAATGGAAAAGTCTTTGCACAAGTTCTTAGGAGTCTTTGATGAAATGAAGAATCAAATTTAAGGCCACAAGCTGATTAGATTTGTGAGTTGTGGAAGTTACAAGCACTTCTACAGTAAGAGGTAAGTTCTTAGACTTGTTTTACAGTACCTTGGTAAAGAAGAAAAGATGCAGCTAATGACTTCTGTTCCTGTGCAGCTATGCAGATCTCATTGTTCCTGGGCCTCAGTCGTGGGGACAAGAGGGAGGGCATCGGGGGACTCCTGCACTGCCCCAGTACTGTCAAAACCGGCAATTTTGACTTTCAGTGGCTGTTTGGCGTTTCAGCTCCTTGCGGTATAGCAAATGGCATTAAGCGCAGTTCCTGGTTGTCAAGGTGGCCTGCCCTTGCTTATGGGGTCCCGCACCACTCTGCTGAGGGGGCTGAGGCTTGGTCAGGCCTGCTTCGTGGGAGTCCGGAGGATCTTCCAAAAGCTTTAGGTCAGCTTAAAAGGAACGCACACAATCTGGTGTCCCTCTCCCTGGCTATACAGTTCCTGCAGCAACTCTGAGGAAATTCAACTAGCTCCGAGATGGGTGTCCAGGTGGCTTACTTTGGAGTTGATTGGTCCCACAAACTCAAAGGGAGAAGTCGTCCTTGCAGGGGCTTCTCTGTCGATGCGAACTTGGCAAGTAGTCACTGCAACAGGGCTTCACCGGGCAAACCAACGGTCCAGGAGTTGCAGCAGGCGTCCTCTTCAAGCTCTTCTTTGGTTCCTTCGTCCAGTGGCCGACTCTGCCTTCCAAGCCAAAAGACTTGCCTTTTATTCAGTACTCTGTCATTCATTCCAGCCTAGCTGTCACTCACCCAGCAGGGTGGCTGTCCTGCAAGCCTCCCTGCAGACTCTTCTAACCCTTTGGCTTTGGTTCTAACTGTCCCTCATAAGTGCTGCATAAGTTTAACTTGTATTGCTTGGGAGATTGCAAAGTGCTCATATGCTCTGAGAATCTGTTCACCTTTTCCTTCCTTAACCTTTTCCTTTTCCACAACCTCGGCATTGCATTAAGTGTAAAAAGTGATATATTAATGCCAAACATTGTCCTAGCTATTGAAGTCACCTTAGGGTGTAAGAAGTGTGCATGAGGCATCCCAAAAGGGTATCTACTCATCTTATATCTGAGGAAATGTTATGAAGTGTATTTTTATTGTTGCATATTGCCCTTTCTAAAGAAGGTTTATTTAAAACTGACCATTAAATAAATACATTATTATTTTACTATAAAACCTTGAGTTGTTAGTGTTATTTGGATACTTGTAATTGTGAATCTCAGTGATGCATCTCTACAGCTCACATTTACCCCTCTTGAGATAAGTCTGGCTGCTCAGTCACTCTACCAACTTGTGTAGTGCAGACCTATACCAATAGGTGGGTTACCCCTTACCAAGAGGACAAGGCTGGTCACTGCATCCAATCCTGCTTAACATTCACCTTGCCTGAAAGGAACGTATTCCCAAAAGAGGAGCAGGGGAGGGCAGCCAGCCCATCCCTTTCTGTAAACTGGAGGAAGTTTGCAGTAGTTGTGCTGTAGTTCCTGATAAATAATCTGACTCTAGAAGCTGACAAGTTGACCACTGGAGCTAAATCCGAAGAGGAAGATGAAGGAAAGACGTCTAGCTCTTTCCAGCAACCGAAGAGCCTGCTGTGTAACAGGAGCCTGGTGCCACCCTTAGTTCCAATCGACCTGGGGGTACCGAATGTGACAGCTCCTGCCCAGAGGCTGGTGGGATCCACTAGTCTCTTAAGAAGACCTGCAAAACGAGCCATCCCTTGACGTGCAGCGACCTTTCATGAGCTGCAAGATGCCAAAACCAGGGGACCTCAAGCCTGTGTGCAGTGCATGGTCTTCCCAAGTCCCAGTCCATCCAAAGTATTTGACTCCTGCTGCACCTCCAGTGACACAAATTGAATTCCTGAAGTTCCCTCACTAGAGTAAAGGACCGAGAGAGAGTTAAGAGAATCCGACCAGCGGTATTCTTCGTTCATTGGGTTCCTGTAAAAAGACAACAAATCCACAGCCACGAGAATCGATGAAGAAACCTTTGCTGTAAGTCTCCTCTTGCGACTGCTGCAAGTTCCCATCCAGTGTCCAGTTCTTTTGTCTCCCAACCAGTAATCCAGGGACAGTGTCCTTTGCCGTTGCATCCTGAAGGCATCCACTCTGAAGCTCTTCTTTTCTCCTGAGGTACTGTTGGCTTGGGTAATACTTACCTTAAGACTTTTGTGAATTCTGTGAGGCTGAGTGGGTGATTTGTGTGGTTGGGAGCTTGCATATACCACTTGCTCAGGCCTAATGCTGGAACGCATATTGGAAGTCTTCTATGAAGTCTGTGAACACTTCTAACTAAAGAAGATATTCTCTGGAACCTACCCTGACCTGCCTACAGCTGGCTCCTAGACCACTGGGGATCCCTCTTCTGCCTCTGAGAAAGCTCATGCTACAGACTAGGGAAAGGCTTTATAAGAGAAGGATCCTGTCTTGAAAGCATAATAAGTGTAAACCTGCTTAATTGTAAATGAGTTAGTGTAACTGTATCTCTAGAAGAGAATACGTTACAAAGTGTTACAAAAGTTATTACTTTTGCTGCTGGTTGCTCCATTAAAAAGTTATCTTACTTTGAATGACGTTTCCCCTCCCTTCTACTTCTAAAAAAAAATAAGAGTTAGTACTCTTTTATTATTCTTAACTGAATGATTGTAAAAGCTCACCAATAGCTTTACCTGCTTTCAATAACAGTAATTCTGAAAGTGTGCTATTGGGTGTTTCTTTCCCTGATCTGTTTTCTACAGATCTGAAACAGTCTGGGTGTTCATGCTTGTTGCCCCCTCTGAAAAGTATAGTAGGTTCTATTTACCTTAGAATTGTATGGCACACTTCTGAACTAGAGTGACTTTAACTAAAGGTTACTGTGCTAATTGTTGGTGCAAGCCACTACTAGTTAAACAGTGGAACTGTCACTGTAATTTCCCTGTAGCAATTGCTGGCGCGAGCCACAACTATTTAGGTTTTACCCTGAAATGGTGTAATAGGCTAATTACTTAACTTGAAATATGTGGTCTTTATTAAACTGTAATTGGGTTTTGCTTTCCCTAAATTGCTTAGTGCTTTCTAAAATGGTTATTGAGCGTTCATACTTAGCATTGAGTAGGCCCTTCAGAAAGTAGTATACAAGTTGCATTACTAGCTCTGAACAGTGTTCTACAAAGTAATATATGTTGAAAGATAGACTTGTAACAAGTATTGGTCTAATCAGGTGATTCTCTAACTGAATAACTGTCGATTTTGACACATAGGGCGTGCTGCCCTTGAATTACCTATAACACACTTTAGCCACTGTTGGAATAGTCTCTTCTCCCAGAGGGATGTAGGTAGTCTGGTTCCCAGCAGAAAAAGTGTTACACAATTTAAAACCTATGGTGGAACCAGCACTGCCAAATCCAATAGGGTTGAGAAGTGGAGCCTTTAGGGGACTAGGATAACCAAAGTCAAGTGGATAGTTCTAGTTTTGATTCAGTTCTTCAGAGAAAAGGTTAATCACACAGTCGTGAAGAATTCTTGAAGAATTCCAGCCAGGAGCTCAGGAAGAGCATACCTGATGGTGCACAAGCTGTTGGGCCTGCGCAAGTGTGTTGAGTTCAAGTCTAGATAGGTGAGAAAAGTACTTCCCGGGCCAGGAAGCACCGGAAATGGCACAAGGAAGTTACAACCCTAGCCCCACAGTACCTTAAAGATGAATATTTTCCAGTTGGCTTCCTTCCTGATGCAGTGATGGAGACCCTGATTCCGCTCCTTGGATGTGGTGACGAAAGGGGGACCTTTGGTAGGCATCTGTAGCAGCACTCTGGAGAGGAACTCTGCAGCAATGGATTCCATACACTTCAGCGGGGTCTTTGTGTTTTTTTTTTTCTCTGCACCAAGGAGAAACGAATATCCCCGGTTGGATTTTCCTCAGTCACTCGGTCCTGAACTCTGATGGGACTTTTGATGCAGAATTCCTGCTTTTGTAGGACCCCATGGATGCCGGTGAAGTTTCAGCCGGATTTGTTCTTCCGAAGACTTATGCACTCGATGATAGTCCAGGTACAATGGGTAATGGGTATTGGGATATTACAGCCCAGGAAGGTCGCTGCAAGTTGGGGGTTGAGTCAAAATGAAGCAGGTCTCGAGGCTAGTTGGTCCAACCGGCCTAAGGGAGGAAGTCTTCCTTTGTGGATCTTCCTGTCGATGTGAAAACCGGGTCAGCACAGCCGCAAGTCTTCACTGGTGCCTTCACGGTCCTGGAAAGTGCTGCTGGCCTCGCTGCTCATCCTCTTTGCCAGATGTCTTATTCCAGTGGTCGACTGCCTGTAGTCCCAAAATCCTCGCCTTTTATGCAGAATTTCATTCAGTCATGCAGCTGTCTATCACCGGGGGGTGGCTACCCTCCAGGACAGACAACCGCCCAGTTAGACCTGGTTTCAGCCAGGCATTCCTACAGACCAAGAACAGCGAAGGTTCAGGCTCCTCCCTCACTTCCTGCCTTCCCCTACTGGAGCTTGGACAGGCTTCAGGGCAGAAGCTCGCCAAAGGCAAAACGCACAAAGGACTCAAACCAAATTTAAACAGAGTAGAAGGCCAGAAAGAACTAAAAAAGAAGAAATGGTGAAAAAAGGAGGGGGGGGGGGGCTTTTTGGAAAAATGGTCACCCATGGGTGCTGTACTGCAGCTGAGAAATCGGCCTGCTAGTACGCTGCACAAAAGGTAGTAAAAAGTAACCATGGCCACCAGCCATTTCAGTCAGGGTAACAAAAAGTTACATGAGGAGTGGGATAAGGCGTTACAATATAACCCCCAGCACCTCACATAAGGTGGTGTGTGTTGGACCCACAAAAGAAAAGGTAAGTAAAACCAAAGTCATCCTACCATTTCTCACAAGAAACTGTATTTAAACCTTAAGAGAAGTCCAAAGGACTTCTCAGTGGCACTGCACAGTGGGTGCTGTGTGTCACCAAGCAAAAAGCAAAAGCCTGTGGAGTTTACCAGACTCCATAAAACAGAATCAGAAAAATCCTAGTCAGAGAAAATACATGAGCGAGTGTTAAAACGTCCCACTGAAGCAGGAGTTAAAAAGTCTAGAGTCCAGCAATAGAGCTGGGGGTCTTTAAGGTTAAAAGGAATTAGCACAGAACTGTACATTCTCCCTAACATCTGATCAGGACATGAAATATGCACTGGTGTCCCGTCCTTACACCCCCCTCGGCTGCACACCTAGAGGGCCCATACTGGTAGCCCTTCTCATGTCAAATATCTAAGGGGATTGCCAAAAAGGGCTCAATGTTCGATTAGATGGATTGTTGGAGGTAGAAAATGTGGTGCACATAATTGGATTTTTGGAGTGGGAAATGACACACTATAGATTTTAGGGGTTGTGAAGGCATCATGAAGCAAGACGCAGGCAACTGATTCAATGTTCTAAATAAAACCCTTGTATTTACTTAAATGTCAGGATGGTGTAAGGCCCAACTTGCCCTATGCTAAGTGGGATTTCCCTACCTAAATAAACTAAGGGTATTCCGAGTCAGTAAGTTCAACTTAAGTCTGTCTCCAAAACCTGTTGCCCTCAAAACTAAAGCTAAACAATGTGTAGGGATGTCAGCAACAAAAGAAATAGTGTTCCAAATAAAGGTCGGAGCTTCTTCCAGCTCTTGGCTTACTTTCCAGCTCCTCTTCCCCAAATTCAAAACAGTTCAAAAAGGCCTCTGAGGTTCCCTTCCCCAAGACGACAAAACAGTTCACAAAGTCTCGGGTTTCCCTTCTCCATGGTGACGACTTTCAGCTTTTAAATGTACAATCAGTTCAAATACCTTAGTTTTCAAAACCAGTCCCAGGTCAACTTTATAATCCTTCAGGCTCTGTTGGGGACATTTATAATTTTTATGCTTCATCCCCTCCTTTTAGTGAGACCCCCAGCACTTTCTGCTGGACATCTGGACCTTTTTCTTAAATCCTGAATGAGTGGAGCCTTTTCCCACCCATTCATTCTTGTGGGCTCTGTCTTTTAGAACTCTATTCTTTGTATTCTACCTGTACCCTGGAGTCTGTTTTGCTCCATAACACTTAAAGGCATCTGTATTTATGGGCAGTGTTGCCGAAGACCCTTGGGGTCCTCCTTTGAGATTCTTTTCTTTATCCTAGAGTAACTATAGTTCTTCAGGATAGGGAGATACTTAATATATTTTCTAAAACTTTATAGTCTGAGAGATTGCCACACACCACCTTATGTGGAGTGCCAAAGGGATACCTAGTATTCCCACTCTCGCTGCTCCTGTGACTTTTTAGTCACATAGACAATCTCCTAGTTATGGCTGGTGGCTGTGGACATGTTCTACCAACTATTGTATAGTGTTAATACTGCAGGCTATGCCCATAGCCTGGGTAACGCACAATAGGGGCACCCAAGTACCAACTTGGGGACTCTTCTTTTTTCACCATTGTGTGTGTGTGTGTGTGTGTGTGTGTGTGTGTGTGTGTGTGACACACACACCCTTCGGTGTCCCCCACGTAGCCTCCAGAGTGTCTGGTGTTAGGCAAGAATTGTTGTAGTAGTCCTGGTGGAGACCACACAACCCTTGTACTCTTGGAATTAGGTAACCCATCTATTGGTATAGGCCTGTACTACACAAGTTGGTAGTGTGACTCAGCCAGGCCTATCTGAAGAGTGGTAAATGTGAGCTGTAGCAATGAAATCCACAAATACAAGCAGCCAAGTAACACTTACACTCAAGGTTTTTGTTATAAATAATGATTTATTTAACAGTAGTTTTTAAATAAGCATGCTTTAAAAAGGTCAGTATATACATCAATCAAATACACTTTTAAATACTTTTCCAGAATCAACACAAAGCTAGTAGATACTCTTTAGAGATGCTTCTTACGCACTTCCTACACCCTGAGGTGACTTCACTAACTAGGACAGTAGTGGCATTTATATATCACTAGTACACTTTGTAGATTCTGAGGTTTGTAGAAAGGAAAGGTTAAGGGAAGGAAAAAGGCTAAACGGATTCTCAGAGCATGTGAGCATACTTAAATCTTCCAATGAAGTCTAGACAAGACCTTTCCCATCAATAACAGTTAAAAACCAAGATATCACATATGAGGGACAGTAAGTACCGAAGTCAAATGGAATAGAAGAGTCTGCAGGAAGCCAGGACAGCCAAAGTCAATTGGAGCAAAGTCTATGGCGCTAAGGGAATTCTTGGATAGTAAACGTCTTAAACAAAGTTAGTTTTTTGAAGATAAATCACTGTAGGGTCACAAGCGTACACCTGTGAAGGGTAGAGCTGAAATCAACTCTAGCAAACCAGCTACTGCAATTCTCAACTGAGAAGACCAAGCTACAGACACTGCGGTAAGTACCCCTAGTCAGAACAGTAACTTTGGTTAGAAGAAGAGTGGTCCAGCTGGCTTCTGTCTGGTTGCAGTGATGCAGATCCTAGGTTCCTGGGCCTCAGTCGTGGGGACAAGGGGGGAGATGTCTGGGGACTCCTGCTGCAGCAATTCGGAGGTCGGCGGCAGCTAAGGGCTCTCTTCGGATCAGCAGCACTAGGCGGTTTCAGCGCTCTGTAAACAGCACCATTGCGGATCTTGGATACCAGTTGGGCTTTCGTCACTCCTTGAGTCCTGCACTCTGGTGAGGGGACTCGAGCGCTGGTCGTCCCACTTCTCGAGGGTCCTGGGGAGATGCATGGAGCTTCTGGCGGGATCACAGACGTTGCACTCTACTACGGATTTCTCGACCCCTGCCTCCCTGTTCCTGCAGCAGCAAAGAAGTACAGCCAGCCGGGGAAGGTGGTCCAGTGGAGGTCGTCTCTGGGGGTTAGTTAGACCCACTAACCCAAGGGAAGAAGTTGTCCCTTCCGGAGCTTCTCTTGTCGATTAGAAAAAGGAGTTTCAGCGCAGCAGGAGGGCTTCACCGGGCCAAGAGGATGCAGCAAGCTTCATTCACGGTTTCTTGGTCGGGTTGTTCATCGCAGTGGTTGACTGTCTTCAGCCCCAAAACCCTTGTGTTTTAAGCGGGTTTCTCTCATTCATGCACAGCCCAGCTGTCACATAAAAAGCAGAGTGGCTGTCTTCCAAGGACAGCCAGCCAGCCAGCCAATCGGGACTGGGTGCATTCAGGCATTCCTAAGGACAAAAGACATGGGAGTTTGGGAACCTCCCTCAATTCCTGCCATTTAAGACACGCTGTAGCCAAAGGCAGGTTTCAGTACGGAAGCCTGCCAAAGGCAAAATGAACAAAGGGCTCAAACCTGGTTTGGCGCGCAGAGTAAAATCCAAGATAGACCTCACAAATAGAAAATGGCGAAAAAAGGCTAGGCCATTTTGACAAAATGGTCACCCATGGGTGCTATACTGCAGCTGAGGATTCAGCCTGCGGTAGAAAATCACAATGGTAGGAAAATTAAACCATTGCTACCAGCCATCTAAAGTAGTGAGGATAACATAAAAAAGTTACATGAGTAGGTAGGCAAAGGGGGCTACTAAGTAACCCCCAACACTCCACATAAGACTGTATGTGCTGGATTTAAACCTTATGAGAAATCTAAAGGATTTCTCTGCGACACTGCACGGAAGGTGCTGTGTCACCATACAAAGTGGATGCCTATGGAGTTTGTCAAACTGCAAAAAAAAAGGAAACCCATAATCCAAATCGGGTCAAAACACATGAGCGAGTGAGAAAAAGGTCTCACGCACTCCTCGGTTGAAAATGAAAAGTCCTAAAGTCCAGCAAAAGAGCTGGGGATCTCGAAGGTTGAAGGGAATTGGCACAGAATTGAGAATTCTCTTTAACATCTGGGCAGCCATTAAGTGGGGGAGGAATTTTCCACCCCCCCTGTCCTTTGTCTGCCAGAGTGCCTGAATAAGACCAGCTCCCACTGGGTGTCCTGGCTGTCCTGATTGGACAGCAGAGTGCCCCTTTCTGTAAATTGCTGAGAGAGATTGCAGTGAAGTGCGTGCTGGAACTATCTAAAAGGTGAGTCTCCTGGAGTGAAAAGCAAGTCGACCACTGGAAGCTGAAGTAACCGAAGAAGACAACCAGAGACACCTGCACACCCTTTGCAACACTGTGAAGCGACCTCTGCTGTCCTGACCCTGTATTCTGTGCGACAGAGGAGCTCCGAGGACTACTCCTTCCCTTTGGCTGGTGGGAACAACCAGTCCCAAGGCAAACTTTGATTTGAGCCATCTCCTGAGGGCCTGTGAGTTACCAGAGCTGCGGAACCCCAATACCAGGAGACCTGCTGCCCATTTCTAGTGCATTATCGTGGAAAGGCTGAATCGGTCCAAATCTATGCTGAGCCCTCAAGGACACTCCAGAAATCGGATCCAACTTGCCAAGACTCCCTGATCAGAGTACCGGACTGCAGGAAGTGAAGAACCGGGCGTATTGCGTCCTTTGTTGGTGCTGCAGAAAAGTTGCCAAATCCGCAGAGTGAATCAAGAAGTTGCTGAAAGTCGTGACCTAGGTCCTCCTAGAGACTGCTGCTGCTGCTGAAAGAACCCGTCCAGTGTCCTGCCTTCGGTCATCAGACTAACAAATCTGCAGGTCGGGTCCAGAGCTGCAACATTGCGGAGCATCCAGCACGAACATTTTCTTCTAACTAAAGGTACTGTGGGTAAAAAGGTATTGCTTACCTGATTCCAGAAAGTTGCTCCAGAGCATTGGAGTGCATGTATAGATGTCAAGGGCAACCCTCTCTTACCTCTGACTCAAGCTGCAGCTTGTGTCCCTTTTAGCAAGTCCTTTAACAGGGCCTCCAATGTTTAAGTCTTCTTGTAACTTCTTTCCTAGAAACTAGAAAGTATCCACAGGAACTTTTGATTTCTTCTGCCTTGCAAGACTTTAAACCGATACAAACTACCTTTAAGCTAGGGTTGCGTTTTTGACTTTAAAAGACCTGCTGTGCAGGGAAACTACCTCTGGAACCTGAAGCTCTGCTAGGGTAACACTAACCAACTCTTTTCCCCTACCCAAAAGTCACTATCTTCTATGTGTATGCAGACTAAATACAATGACTATTATTTTGTGTGTATGCAGTATTACCGATGGAACTGTCAAACTCCTGTAACAATTGCATACGTTCAGCAACTACCAACTAAGGGGTGACTATTTGAAAGTATTGACAAGTATATCGGTGTGATGGTCTGTGCTGATAAGTATTTAATATGGAATCGTGTGTAAATATATTTCTGAGGCTTGTGGAATCTGCTTAGATCACTTGCTATGCATAGGCCGACATGTAGTGGAAACGGCAGCGTATTTATTTTATTTATTTTTATTTAGTTACATTTATGATGCGCACAACAGCCTTTGGGCATCGTGGCGCTGTTACAGAAGGCTTACTTGGTTACATAAGTGCTTATAGGACATAAATGGTGATGCAAGAGTCAAATAGAGTGGCACATTCGTGGAGCCTCACCCATATTGCAGGGCGGCTACTACACAGATGCAAGAGTCAATTCAGAGGGCATAAGCTGTATTACAGCGGGGTACTCGCCCTGGTGCGTCCTGGTACTGGACAGGGAGTAGATGGGGCCTTTGGTGTGGGCCTTAGGTTATACTGGCCAGCTCGCTCCCGCCTCCCGGGTGCTCTCATTGACTAATGACAGCCAAGGCAACCAATGAGAGGTGGGAGCTAGCTAAGCCAGGCAGGCAGCACAGAGCAACCATCTTGGAAGTGCAGAGGTGCAGAGACGCACCAGTTAAGGTAAACAAAGTTAAAAAAAGACCCAGCAGTGGGTAAAGTCGTGGCAGGATGGGAATCCTGCAATCCTTAATGAGTGTAAGATAAACTTGGATTTCTGTGGTCCGATGCGGCATGTCCGCAAAGTAGGCACTGAATGCGCCACAATCACACAAGCTTACCCCAGGAATTGGGATGGGTAGGCAGGCAGAAGGGCTGCAGGAGCGGGCACCCAGCTCCGTTGTTAGCAAGAAGAGTTGTTTTCAAAACCCTAAAAGGGAGACGTCGACGGTACCAGTAATACTATCCCTAGTGTGACGTCTACTGTACCCATGGACCTTCACGTGTCACTCCCTCAGATTGTTTTGTTTCTGACATGAAGTTGCATGAAGTGTAGCGGGAGTACAGGTGTAGTAAAGCAGATATGTATCGGATGAAGCCCAGGAAAAACCATCTATGCATCTTTTACGCCAAGGGGAGAAAGGGTGGGCGCATGTGAAACTAAGCAGATACAAGCATCAGAAATATGATTACGGTGAGTAATGTATCCCTTCTGGGGCTTGTGGAATCTGCTTAGATCACTTAGCGACCAGTGTTTGGAGAAGGTGGTGGGTTGTGAGAAGGTACAGTGGAAAATAGATGTTTTAGAACGGCTTGTTACACCCGAGAATCTGAGAGTGTCGATGCAGTAGTGCTGCGTGAAAGTGTGTACTGAGCTCCATGTAGCTGCTTTGCAAATGGCATCCAGTGGGATGTTTGCGATAAAAGGCAGAGTAGCTCCTGTACCCCTAGTGGATGGAGCTCTTGGTGTGAAAGGCTGTGTTTTGCTTGATAAGGAGTAGCAGAGCTGTATGCATCTGACTATACATGTGGAGATGGCATTTGTTGAAATGCGGTCTCCTTCTCTGCTTGGTGCTACGAAGACAAACAGTTGGTCTGTTTTTCTGAGCAGTCTGGTTTTGTTTACATAGTAAAGGACCGCCATCTAGTGGATGGGGTTTCTTCTCAGCTGAGCTTGTTAAGTTCCACTCTTAGTATAAGGCTGTACCTCCTGAGGATATGGTAGTGTAGACAGAGCAGCCAGGCTTTTCTTAGGAGGGAGAGAGGGCTGTAGAATTAGCACAAAGAAATTGTAATACACATATGGTCCAAAGAAACACTACGTATTGTAAAAAATAAATGGTTTATTTAAATACAAGTAGGCCCAGATAAATCTTGGGGGGAATAAGTACTATAACAGATCATATAAACACATTATAAAAAGCACAACACTATGCTTTCAAATACAGAGATCAAAGCATAGACCTTATTTAGAAAACTAACAGTAGTCTTGGTAAGTCAAACCTTTTCATAGACATTCAGTATAGGTCACACCTATTCTTGGAGTAAAAACCATTAGTTATTTTTGGATTACTTTCAGTAATGGAGGGTAGTAGACCCTAGCAGTTGTACCATGGCGATCAGCAAGAAATCACATAGTAAGTCAACTGGACCATATTCTTTTCAGAATAGTGGAACACTTATTCCAAGAACAGTATAAACCTATAACTCTGATCCAGGATAAGTTATTCTAGGGGAGTTGGACCTTATGGTGTAATAAACAAACTTACTTTTTAACTCAGTGAAACATAGTCGAAGATCAGTAAAAACTTCTTAAACTATTTCTGGATGGCTGAAGGCAGACCAAGGTTAGCTGGACCTACGAACACTTTTCAAGAATGGCACACAGCTATTCTAGGCAGGTAAAACCTAATGTTATAATATGCTATTAGTTTGCTTTTCAGATCAGTTCAAAACAGATTAAGGTAAGCAATAACTCTTTTTTTAACTTGTTTTGGGATGGCACACAGCTAACACAAAGTAACACCTATACACTTCTCAAAAGAAGCAATCAGCAACTTTTAGAGGCACATATAACCGAAGTAGACTTATTCTGGACAGGCTAACAGCAAGTCCGGGAAAGCAAGACCCAATTGGGTACACTCGGACAATAATCCTAACGGGAATAATAAAGTGAAACCAACTGCACTACTTTTGGGAAGAGGGGGACCCTATTCACAGCTGAGTAAGTTAACCTATCTACTTTCTGTTAGAATGGCGAGACAGTTTCTAAGGAAATTAAGACTGAGAATACTTAAGGCACATAGCTTTTTCTAGGGTAATGTAAGGGAGGCATGGTATCACAAGTAGGACACGGACACAATAGGTACAATTTGTACAAATCTTTATTACATTTTTTTGGGGTTTGGAAAAAAAACTCCTACTTTGCCCCAGGATAGGATGGGAGTAGTCTTGACCATCAAATAATAATCCTAGTTGAGTCCGTCAATTCAAAATGGCCTATACTAACAAAACCGAATGCCTCCCCTATCTCTTGTACAAAACGTGTGTAAAGGAGAATGTTTTTAAAGAAAAGTCAGTGTTCAAATATAAAGAATAAATGGTGCTGAGTCAGCGCTCCTCCCCACGTTAGACAGCCCGGAGAAAGGCGGTCCCCGTAGGCAGGCTGACGCACTCGGTCTCAAGTTCTTAACACAAAGGCAGTTCAAAACGTGTATCGAGGCCTGTCTGGCCTTCTACGTTAGTCTTTCTTTTCAGCTTTCAAAATACAGTTCAACAAAAAGTTCTCGCCGGTCCCCCTGTCTGGCTCGGACCTTTCAAAGCAAAAATTCCAAACTCTTGCAGGGGTTCCCTTACCAAAGCTTAAATCCTATCCTTTTTGGGGTTCCCTTCCCCTAACTTATTACACTTGCGGTCTCCCTCAGTCGTTTTCTGATGTCAGAGTTTCGAATGGGCGTGGCTTTTACTTGCAGACCTCCGCAGGACCACTTCGACCTTCCCTTCAGCTCACTCTTGTGCGATTTGCCCCAGTGCTTCTTGGAAGTTGAGTGTCGGAAGCACCAAAGTTCAACTTTCACATTTTTACTCTCCCCTTTCCTCAAGGTTAATTTTGGACCACTTTGCTTTTACAGTTCATTTACTTTATCACTGCAAATATTTAACTTTTCACAGACTTTAGAGTGGGCTACTTTCTTTTGCCAGACCACTCTGCTGGTTTCACAGCTATCATTACTTCAAAATTAATTCACAGGTAGGCCTTTCTTCATGTCTCATCCACACGTGCGCATCCTTCAATTGTGCGATATAATGTTGCAACTTCAATCTTTCCTTAACACACACCGGTCTTTCATGTCGCTTGCCAACTCACTGCTGTGTGATTCTTTCTTGCCTTTACAGTTTTTCAGTTCACAAGTCAAGTCAAGTCAAGGTTGGTACCACAAGCTTGGCCTCGCCTCCCCAACTGCCGTGCATCCTTGAAACACAATACAGCCTTCTTGTTTGGGATGTGGCCTTCTCTGCGTGTCTTTCGCAGCCTTTTGGAGGCAACAACCTCCTACAGGGAACTCCTGGGGTTCTCCACCCTCTGCTCTCGTCCCTTGGTCTGTCGCTCTGCTCCACTAGGTTCGCCTTCTCTACGAAAGTTCTGCGCTTGCTAGTGTTCCACCTTGCTCAGTGTCTCTATGTTCCGCCTTTTATCCGTGTTCGGAGAGCTAATTGGTATCAGATGTGTGCACTTACAGTCAAATGCCTGACTTTGCCTGTCCCAATTAGCAGGACATGTCCTATGTGATCTGTAAGGGTTAGCCTCTTTAGTCTGTCGCCCTCTTCCTCGGCCCAGTGTTTGTCTGAAAGGGGGGGTGGAGTTGGAACATCGTAGAATCCTATTAAATAGGATGGGTTAGGTGTACGGGAAAGGGGGATACCGTGTCTCACCATTGGTTGTTGCACCCCCAACCCCTGAAGACCCCTCACCCAGGTGGTCCTCCCGCACTGGTCCACCCCAAGATCTGGATCCAAAGGTGATGGCTGTGCCCTGGCCACCTGAGAGGGAGATCCCCGGGGACTAGCAGGTGAGACACCCTCTGGTTTCTCACAGTAATTAAATCCTATATATACTTTTCAAAATGGCAGAACATCTCTAAGGTAAGTATTCACTTTTTGTAACTCTTCACTCAGTTTAAAGTTACCAACTAACTCATTCACAAGTAAACCTTTCAACACTTGTTTGACTTTTCAAGGCAGACCCCTTAAATTATCCAGCCCTTGCCACTTCTAGTCCAATAGTTCTCTGAGGCAGAAGAGGGACCCTAATACTCTAGGAGCCAGATGTAGGCAGGGTGAGATGGGGCTCAGGTGCTGGCCAAGTTCAGAGTTCCAGAAGACTGTTCAAACAAGTATTTTACTTTTAGAGTTAGTTAAGGGTCCGGAGACTTCAGAGAAGACACCCTAGAAGTATTCCAGCAGTGGGCCTGGGTGAACTGGACGAGAGACATCCGAATCACAGTTAACACCCCAAAACTACACAGGAATCACAAGAGACTTAAGGTAAGTAAATACCTCGGCACAGATGATTATTTTGCAGCCGGAGGACTTCAGGATCTGCAGCCAAAAATCCAGTCGTTGAATTACTTCATCAAGAAGACCGGACACTGGAAGGACTTTTGCAGTGAGAATCTCAGGGAAGGCTCTAGGCAAGGTTTTCCTTGCAGCTGGATTCGGCTCTGTGGATTTGGCGCCTGTTAGGGAGAAATCTCAGAAATGTGCTAATTCCCTTCTACCTTAGAGACCCCCAGCGCTTTTGCTGTACTTTAGGACTTTTAATTTCTAACCTGGAGAGCATGAGACCTTCTTCCCCACTCATGTATTTTTTCGTTGCTTTGAACATGGTTTCTTTTGACTTTGGGGTCTGACCAACTCCATAGGCATCATCTTTTTACATTGTGTCGCACAGCACCTTCAGTGCAGTAACACAGGGAAGTCTTCCAGATTTCCCAAAGGTTTAAATACCTTCTCTTGGTTAAACTGTTTCCAAGAGCAGTGAAGTGAAATTGACTTTACTTACATTTTGTAACTTTCTAGACCCAGCACACACTATCTTACAATAGGTTGCTGGAGGGGTTACTAAGTATCCCCTTTGTCTAGTTTCTCATGTAACATTTGTGTTACCCTTTCTACAATTAATGGCTGGTGGCAGTGATTTACTTTGTCCTACCATTGGGAGTTTTTACCACGTGCTGTGTTTGCAGCTGCAGTAAAGCACCCATGGGTGCCCATTTTGTCAAAATGGCCCCAGTCGTCTTTTTTCGCAATTTCTTGTTGGAAAGGTCCTTCTTGAGATTTACTCTGCGCGCCAAACCAGGTTTGTTCTTTTTGTTCATTTTGTCTTCGGCGGGTTTCACAAGTGAAGCCCGCCACTGACTCCAGTATGTCTGGCGGGCGCAGGAAGTGAGGGAGGTGCCCAAAACTCCCTGTGCTTAATCCCCTTGGTTACAGGAATGCACCCAAAGGTGTTTGGCTAGCTGGCTGTCTTGGAGGACAGCCACCCTGCTGTGTGAGTGCTAGCTAGGCTGCGGATGAATGGGAGAAACCTGCGTAAAAAGGCGTGTCTGTTGGCTTGGAAGGCAGAGTCGACCACTGGCCGAAGGAATCCAAATAACTTCAAAGACACTTGCTGCAACTCCTGGACCGTTGGTTTGCCCGGTGAAGCCGTGCTGCATTGCTGAAGCTCCGAATTCGCCTAGACTAGAGAAGCCATGCAACAGACCACGTCTCCCCTTGGGTTGGTGAGACCAATCAACCCCAAAGCGAACTTGTCTGGACATCCTCTTGGAGCTGGCTGTACTTCCATTGCTGCTGCAGGAACCGATTGCCAGGGAGAGGAACACCAGATTGAGTGCATCGTTTTTAAGTCGGACCTGAACTCCAGGAAGATCCTCCGTACTACCATGAAGCAGGACTGACCAAGCCTGAGCCAAATCAACAGAGTGCTGGACCCCAGATGCGAGGAAAGTCCATAAAGGTATCGGAGAACCGCAGTGGTGCTGTTTGTGAGAGCTGCGAGAAGTCGAAACCGCGAAGTGCCGCTGATATGAAGTTTGCCTATTGCTTCCGCCAACCTTCAATTCCTAGTGCAGTAGTCCCCAGACGTCCTCCCTCTTGTTCCCACAACTGAGGCTCAGGAACAAAGGGTCTGCAGACCTACAACTGGAACAGAAGCCAGCTGGAACCAATTTCTTCAAACCCAAGGTACTGTAAAACTAAGGGGTTGCTTATCTCTTGTTGTGTAGCCTTGCTAGCTCTCAGTTGAGACTGGTCTTGGTTGCTTTCACAGAGTTACTTACAGCTTTGCCCCTCACAAGCCTCCCAGCTTGTGGCCCTACAGTGAATTAATTTTTCTACTAAGATTTCTAAAACATTCTGCAAGACTTTTTTCCTACCTACCTACAAGAAGTGCTTCAGCTCACCAAAACTTTTGCTCAATTGACTTTGGCTGTCCTGGCTCCCCGAAAGACTCTTCTACCTCTGACTGTGCTTTAACTATCCCTCAACAAAAGTCGCACATTAGATAACTTGTGTATCTACTGATTAATTGAAACTGAGTGTGTAGTTTTGAAGTATATTATTGTTAAATATTTTGCTCCCTTCTAAAGAAGGCTTATTCAACTGACTGTTAATTTAATAAATAATTGTTTAATCAAACCTTGAGAGTAAATGTTTATTCGGATACTTGTCCCTGTGAATCTGTGTAATAACCCTACAGCTCACATTGACCCCTCTTGAGATAAGCCTGGCTGCTCAGTCGCTCTACCAACTTGTGTAGTACATGCTTATACCAAAGGTTGGGTCACATATTGCCAAGAGGAAAAGGCTGGTGCAGTCTCCCACAGTGTACTGCATACAAACTTGCTTAACAGCGCCTTTTTCAGGAGCACAGAAGACGACAGAATATCGCTGGTCGGATTCTCGTCGTTTCCAAGGTCTACCACTTTGGTGAGGGGACTTTTCGGACTCGATTCACATCCCTGGAGGTCCAGCAGGATGACCATAAAGTTTCAGCAAGATTCGGAAGACCGTGCACCGCACAATGGCTCTAGGTCCCAGGGTATTGGAGCATTCCTCACCACAAGGTCACAGCATGGCGTGGGATGGCTCAAAATGCAGGTCTTCTTGAGTTTAGTGGGTCGCACCACGCTCTGGGTCGTTGTTTTCCGAGTCCCCAGGTTGATTGGAAGGAAAGGCAACACCAGGCTCAGGTTACACGGCAGGCTCTCCGGTTCCTGGAAATCGTCTCAGCTGCGTTTCATTCATCCTCTTAGGTTTTGGTTCCAGTGGTCGACGACATCTTCAGCTTCCAGGATTGGACTTTTATGCAGGAACCCAGCCAATCAAATAGCCTTGCAACATTCAAACTTGGTGGGGTTGGCAATCCTTTCAGGACAGCCAGCCTCCCAGTTTGAACTGGAATCTCGCACTCGGGATGGAAGACCAAGGACCGTAGAGTTTTGGACTCCTCCCTCACTTCCTGCCTTCACAGACACTCTGGAGACTGGGCGGAGAGTTCACAGGACTCCGCCAAAGATAAAAATCGCAAAGCAATTTCCCACTCTGGAGGTCAGGGGAAGGAACAAGAAAGGTCAAGGAACATTAAAATGGCAAAAGAAGACCGGGGCCATTTTGATAATATGAGCACCCATGGGTGCCTTTACCGGGGCTGTACAAACAGCCTGCAGTAAAGGTGCACCGAATTAATAAAAAGGTTCACTGCCACCAGCCATTAAAGTTAAGTTTTCCTTGTAACATAAATGTTACATTTAAAATGAGAAAGGGGATACTCAGTATCTCCCCAGCACTCCACATAAGGTGGGTGGTGCTGATCTCTCGTAATAAAATGTAAAGGGGATCCAAATATCCTTTCTACTCTTGGGAACTGTAGTTCTCACAAGGTTAGCCAGAGAAAGTTAAAAGGGGAGCCCTTAGGGCAACCCAGCAACAATAGGCACATATTGCCAAAAAATTGTCAAAGAGGATAACTTTTAAAAGACACTATGGAGAGTCTTACAATTGACACTCCTAAAAAGAGTAAACGACTCTGTGTGTGGAAAAAGGTTCCCACTCACTGAGGTATAAGGAAAAATAATCCACCAGTAAAAGCAAAAGGTTCTGGGGTTGACACAGGTCAGGAGGATTTCATTGCTATGAAAATCTTACCTCGCACAGTGCAGTCTTCGGAATCGAGCTGAACCCTTGGTGGTATCTTGCTGGACCTCCAGAGACGCGAATTGAGTCCCAAAAGTCCCCTCATCAGAGTGCTGGGCCTTGCAAGCGGCGAGAATCCGACCAGCAATATTCAGTTTTCTGGTGGCTCCTGAAAAGGCTGTCAAAACCACAGAGCTGCATCCAGCCACGAAGAACCTCTTACCTGGAGCCTTCCCCATTGATAATTGCTGAAAAATCTAAAGTCCGGTCTTCCATCTTCATGACAAAGTAATCCGTTGACCGTGTTTTTGGCTGCAGATCCAGAAGTCTTCTTGCTGCAACTCTTCTTCTGGGCTAAGGTACTGTGTTGGCTGGGATATTTACTTATCTTAAGCCTGTGTGATTTCTGTAAAGCTTTTAGGGTGCTTTCTTTGATTGGCAGTCCTCTTATCCAGTTCACCCAGGCCCACTGCTGGAATCCTCCTACAGTGTCTTCTCAGAAGTCCCTGGCCCCTAACTAACTCTAAAGTGAACTACTTACATGTTTGAACAGTCCTCCACAAGAACTCTGACTTTTTCTGCAACTGAACCCCATCTCACCCTGCCTACAGCTGGGACATAGGGTCCCTCTTCTCTCATGCAATAGAATTTTGAAGGACTGTATAGGAAAAGGATTCTGCCTTGAAAAATATGACAAGTGTTTTAAAGTGTACTTCATTGTGAAGGAGTTAGTTGGTAACTGTGACTCTGAGCGTGAACAGTTTCAAACGTTCTTACTTGCCTTGAATGTGTGTTGTGCCATTCTGAAATGTGTATATATATGGTTATTTTCCTCGCCTTTGAATTGGCTGTGCTTCGTCCTAAGAATAATGCTGTTGGCTTAACTATTTCTTCCAGAATATTAG
Organism: Ambystoma mexicanum; assembly: GCF_040938575.1. Lineage (NCBI taxonomy): Eukaryota > Metazoa > Chordata > Amphibia > Caudata > Ambystomatidae > Ambystoma > Ambystoma mexicanum. Next base: position 28,363,390 of record NC_090940.1, on the reverse strand, counting down.
TGTGCAAGTTCACCAACTGGGTCTTGCTTCTCCTGACCTGCTGTACAGCCTGTGTAAACTAAGTCTCCCTGGGGTTTTACCTGCCTTTGAATAACTTTGAGTCATTCATGAAGTGGAACATTTGGTTTTGCTTTCCCTGGTCTAAATGTATAAAAACAAACATTGAATTAAAGACCGTATATGGAAGGAAAGAAAGAGAAAAAGGGAAAAAAGAAAATACATGTATAATAAAACTTAAAATATTGGGAGATGAAAAGCAGTTGAAAACTGATACATAGTCAAATTCATCAGACAATAAAAATATAACTTAAATAATGCCTAAGGCAAAATCAAACTCGTCTAACAAAATCAGTGTATCTTAAATGGAACCAGATAAGTGAAAATAAAAATCGCAAATACAACAAATAAATCACACATGGTAAAACTAAATACAAATATTTGTTTCTAACCAACAAAAACAAGATCAGAAAATAAGAATATTCAAGTAGCCTGAGTTGCCAATAGTAGATCACATGACTTAGGTTCAATAATGGCAAGGAAATCAATTTCAATGTAAGTTGTAAGCTGTACCTCCCCCCATACATAGTTTCCACAATGATTCCATAGCAATGTGTGATTGCGAATTCGAAAATTCGAGCCCGGGAGACCTAAAAAAAGTACAATAAATCACCAGGTGTTTTAGGGTTTCACTTTCGACGTCTGACTCGCAAAAGCGACAGGTACCCGAGCCCATAAAAGCTGATGGCTCCTTTTTAAAAAGTATATGGGGTTTGCTTACCTTGGGCCATCCTAAAATAAGTTGACTTGCTTACCTTAGTCCGTGTTCCACTGAGCTAAAAAGCTACTTTTATTGTATATTACAACAAAAGGTCTTACTCACCTAGTGTAACTGTGTTATCCTGAATGTGGTTGTAGGAGTAGTAGTAAAGCTTTATTTCAGTCATACAACCATAAAATCAGCACATAAAACAGTACATTATTTGTTATAAAAATATAGTAAAATCATAGTAACACCATTAATGTTATATTCACACATTCATAACTATTAAGATATTTTCTGAAATACCATAAGGAGAGCATTTCGTGCAGCCTTAGTAGCTGATCCCTGCAGCCATAAAGGATATCACATACTTAATGTTAGGCAAAGTTTGAATGCAGTACCCTCTGGGACCACTACAAGCAACTATGGCTACAGGTGTAAGCAAATCAACCTTTGGTATAAATCTGTACTACACAGTTTTGGTAACGGAGCTGAGCAGCCAGGCTTATCTCAAGAGGGGAATGTGGGCAGTAATGATAAACATAGGTCTACAATCACGGGTGTTCAAATAAACTCTTACACTCAAGGTTTCTTTGATAAATACTTAATTTATGTATCCGTCAGTTATAAAACATTCATAAGGAGGCAATTATATAACACACAAATATACTTCAATACCATTCAGAATACTTTTCAAGAAGAGTAAAGGGCAAAGATTATTAGAACATGAAAGGTTACATTTATTCTTAGACAGTGTAGATATTTTGAGTTCACCAGAAGTCAATTCAATAGACTAGGCCAAAGTCAATGGGCTAAAGTCTTGGATAGGATAAAGCGGTTCTGGTAGTTCAACGGAAAAGTCGTCTCTGCACAAGTTCTCAGAAGTAGTTTGTAAAAAGAAGAATCCTATGTTGGGTCACAAGCTGATTAGGCCTACGAGTTGCAAAGGTTTCAAGCACTTTCACCGCGAGAGGTAAGTACTCTGTCTGATTTCACAGTAACTTAAAATGAAGAAAAAGATGCGGCTGATGACTTCTGTTCCTGGCAGTTCCTGCAGATCTCGCTGTTCCTGTGCCTCAGTTGTGGCGACAAGAGGGAGGACGTCGGGGGACTACTGTACTGGGACTGGTCAAAAAGCTTGCAACTGGCAACTTCATGCCGGTGGCTGTAAGTAACGCCCACAAGCTGGTGTCCATCTCCCTGGTTATACGGTTTCCTGCAGCACTCTGAGGAAAATGCAACCAGTTCCGAGATAGGCATCCAGGTGGCTTACTGTTGAGTTGTTTGGTCCCACCAACTCAAAGGGAGAAGTCGTTCTTAGCAGGGCTTTTCTGTCGAGGTGAACTTGGCGATTTGGACCTGCAGCAGGGCTTCACCGGGCAAACCAACGGTCCAGGAATTGCAGCAGCCGCTCTCTTCGAGCTAGTCTTCGGTTCTTTCGTTCCAGTGGTCGGCTCTGCCTGCCAAGCCAAGAGACTTGCCTTTTATTCAGTTCTCTCCCATTCATTCCAGCCTAGCTGTCACTCGCCCAGCAGGGTGGCTGTACTTGCCGGACAGTCAGCCAGCCAATCACCACGGAGTGCATTTGGGTCTCCTAGGAGACTAAGCACAGGGGGTTTCAGGCACATCCCTCACTTACTGCCCACCCCAGAGACTGTCTTCACTCCTGAGGCCCGCCAAAGGCGAATGAACAAAGAGACCAAACTAGGTTTGCCGCGCAGAGAAACTCTAGACGGACCTTTCCACAAAGAAATGGCAAAAAAAGACTGGGACCTGTTTTTACAGAGGGGGCTCAGACACCACCTTAAAAAACATGTCTCCCGGGATTTAACATTACCGAAAGTTACGAATAGTTTGCGCTTGTGAAAAATCATAAGTTTGTTGTAAAACCACTGCCACCAGCCATTCTGAGAGCAAAGGGTATCATTTGACTGCTACATGAGTATCTAGACACAGGGGATACTAAGTAACCCCTCCAGCACTCTATTGTAAGATAGGGTGTGCTGGGTCTAGGAATTTAAAAGACTAAGTGAAATCAATTTCACTTGACTTAATCTGGGAAACAGTAGTTTATCCCTGAGAAGGTATTTAAACCTTGGGGAAAGCCTGTGCCACTGCACTGAGAGTGCTGTGTGACACAAATGAAAAGATTATGCCTATGGAGTTGTTTAGACTCCATAACCAAAGAAAACACAAGAGTAAAACACACATCAAAATATGAGTGTGGGGAAAAAAAGGCTCACATTCTTTCCAGGTTAAAAAAATCAAGTCCTCAAAATCCAGCAAAGTTGCTGGGGGTCTCTAAGGTGAAGGGAATTAGCACATTTTTAAGAATTCTCCCTAACACTTAACAATCTCATGACTGGCGTCATCCTGTGCTGTATTTTTGATCGCTCTTTTCCTTTGTATCCACGCTCTATGTATATAGCGCGCTGTGGCAAATATAGTACATATGCTTTGGGGATTACTTAAATACAACAACGCCTCTCTAGTATGGCGGGTCCTGGACAAAATTCAAATATTTCAGGTATCTACGTCTAAATATCAAAGTACTTTGATTTTACAAAACGTGCATTACGTTCTCTATAGTGGTCTTACATCGAACACACAACAGTCTTGAGGTTTCCAATAATAAGTGACGTGTGCGACTGGCACGGTCCCTATTCTGAAGCAAAGTATACAAATCTTTCATAAGCTGGACTAATCATATCAATATATGCTATGGCATCTTCAGACAATCTGCAATTAACATGTTTGGGTCCTAAGGACAGTTTCAATGCATCACATAATAGCTAATTTCTTAGCTGGCTATTGATAGCTAGATTGATCGTCTTTTTGCTTACTGTTTTACAAGAAGATGGTACATCCCACAAGTTACTCAAATTAAGAGCAGATGAGCAATTTCTTACATGAGTAGACAATTTCGAGCTACTACCTCCAGGCTCAAAGTGGGACAATTCATCACAATAAGGTGTTGAGTATTCCTTACTCCACAGTCTCATCCAATATCTAACCAGTTCATATTTCGCCTTGGTCACCACTGGAATACCTAACTCGAGATATATTCGAGAGGACAGAGTATTTTAAGGTGGTGATAGCTTTTTTTGAAATTTTCGCTCACAAGATTTGTAGCTTAACTAGGTCTGTATGGTCCCATATTTCTGAGCCATAGAAATCTGCTCGGGCTGGCTGTTTCTGGAATAAATGAATGGCCGGGGAGACTTGCACCGCTACCATGTCACATGAAAAATAGCTGATAGCCCTGTTATATTTTTCCATACTAATGTTGGGTTTCTCCATTTGTGGCACCCAGCTTCCATGTTCCTTGAGTCCGATTCCAAGATAATATACTAAATGCACCTTTTCAAGGGGAACATCATCAACTTTGAAGCTTGTAGGGCCATACTTGGACAAACAGGGCCTCAATACCATAATCTTAGATTTCTCAGCATTAAGCTCTAATTTTAGAGCTTTACATTTTAGCCTAAATGTTGAGGGCCTTTTTTTAGTCCTGACTGGGTTGTGGATTGGATTGGTGCATCATCAGCGTAAAAAAGGGCTGGGTACTTCACTAAGCCCATTTTAGGGAAGTCCTGTCACTCCTTTAACCCTTTAAGTGCCATGGGTATTTCTCCCCAGTGCCAGGGCCTTTTTTGGTGATTTCGGTATGTGGCCATTCAATGGCTTGTAACTTTTTTGTTACATGAGATATCTCGGCCAAATTTGGCTCCTTATTTTCCCACATCTAGGTGGTCGTCCTAGGAATCCTAGGTTGCTGTAGGGGGGAGAGAGAAAATAACCAAAAAGGGGGAAAATGTTGGGTTTTATCAAAAAATGCCAATAAAATGATGTACAAAGAAGTCTGTGATTTTTTTTTCTTTTTTTTTTTTTTTTTCCTTGTAAGAGCTAGAAACAAATGGTTTGCTGTGCTGAATTCCCCAATTTCCTGGCTTTCAAGAACAGGTTGAGTGGAAACGAAAACAAATTATTTTGATGTGGTTATCAACCGTTTTGTGAGAGGTAGGCAATTTTGGCCATTTTTTTGCCAATTTGACATGCATGGACGGAATGGAAGAAAAGTGTAGGAAAGCTGAATTGGAGAACAGAAAGGTATACATTTCAGAAAAGTAGACAAAATTCCAAATTTAGGACGGGGTGATTTGCGCAGGTCGGGCGACAACTAGGTAGGGGAAAATGCTATAGATTGGGGAAAAATCAGGAAAATTACAGAAAAAGGGTATGCGGTGGACATGGTTGGCTTGGTACGGCAATGGCTTCTATGAATTTTGAGAAAAACAATGCTCATCTACATTCCCCTGACTCTTGCAGTTAGGAAAGCACACATTTTTTGTAGTGTTTCACAAAACAAGCAATGCCACAAGCCAAACACTGAGCCATGGTACACAGGAGTTTTATGCTTACGGCCTGAACAGACCTACTTAGCAAATGTGGTGAGGAACGGCAAGCATACATTTTTTGAAAGAGCACAGGCAGACCTTTTCAAGGGTAGGTGACTTGTGCAGGTTGCAAAAGTGTATGGTGCCTAAAGCAGCGACTAAATGTAGGTCACATTTGGGAAATGAAAGGGTTGTGTGACAAAGGGCACCAGCAAATGGGTCAAAACGTTATGAAAACCACACAAACGCAACACATGGCCTACTGTCCCGCGTTCCCACAGGTGTCCCAATGAAAACGGTACCTCACATGTGGGTGCACCTACCTGGGCGCCAAGGGGAAAGCCTAAAACACAAGTAACCCCAAGTCTTTTTTCAGACCAGAATTTCAGACTCTCTGCCGACCGGCACACCATACAGATATGGGCCTCGGTGTCCAAGCCACCAAGGAAAACGGGGAACCCCGTGCATTTCCGAAAAAAGACACCTGTGGGAATCCGCAGAGGTATGATTTGCGTAAATCGGCCCAGAATTTATTACCCAGATACCCCTGCGAAGTCCAAAATGTGGGGGGAAAAAAACGCATTTTATGCACATTTCGCTCGGCTCACCCATCGAAACACGCCCCCAACAACACATGGCCTACCATCCCTCGTTCCCACAGGTGTCCAGATGAAAACCGTACCTCACATGTGCGGGTGAACCTACTGGGGGCGCAAAAGGAAAAGGGTAACACACTGTTAACCCCAAGCCTTTCGCCACTGCCCATTTTGTTCATGTGGGCAACCTACAGATTTGGGCCTAGGGTGTCGAAGCCAGCAAGGGAAACTGGGGAACCCCTTGCATTTCCCAAAAGAGGACACCCGTGGGAATCCACACATGGCCAAATTGGAGGGGCGGCCCGTCTCATGTAGCACTCTCCAGGGGCAGATAATGGGGGGGTAGGGGGGGGGCTGTCCTGCACTCCTCCCTGGGCTCAGGCGTCCATTCCTAGGAGCAGATATCTGGTCCCAGGGAGGGCTGCATGACATGGCACCCACTCCATTGCGTGTGGGGGAGACGGGGTCACCACCCTGTCCCATTAGAAAATTCCCCGTCCCTTTGGGGTGCCCCACAGCCCCCCCTAAAATACGTTCCTCCATTTCTTTCTTTGTTTACAAAACTTGCCTTGGCGCAGAGGGGCACATTGGTGTGCCAATCTGGCCCCGGGGTGCCCAAACCATAGTGCCCCACCCTCTGGGGGGCCTTTCCCACCATTTTTTTGGGGGCCCCCTCTCCCCAAATGGGTGGTGGGTTCACCTCATACAGGCTTCACTGGGCCTCCTACAAACGGCTGCATGAGGTACACCCCCATTTGGGGAGGGGAGGGAGAGGGCCCCCAAAAATGGTGGGACAGGCCCCCCAGTGGGTGGGGCAGTAAGGTTTGGGCAACCCGGGGCCAGATTGGCACACCAATGTGCCCCTCTGCACCAAGGCAGGTATAGTAAACAAAGAACACAATTCAAAATGCAGGCTGCCCTTTAGCGGGGGCGGAGGGGACTCCTACACCGCTGTGGAATTTTCTAACGTGAAGGGGGGTGCACCTCTCCACCCCCACCCAATTGGAGGGGCGGCCCATCTCATGTAGCCCTCCCCAGGGGCAGATAAGTGGGGGGAGGGGGGCTGTCCTGCACTCCTCCCTGGGCTCAGGCGTCCGTTCCTAGGAGCAGATATCTGGTCCCAGGGAGGGCTGCATGACATGGCACCCACTCCATTGCGGGTGGGGGGGGTCTACGCCCCATCCCATTAGAATATTCCCCAACCCTTTGGGGTGCCCCACAGCCCCCCCCCCTCCCCCTAAGAAGCGTTCCACCATTTTCACTTTTTTCCTTTGGTAACCCAACTCCCCTTGGCACAGAGGGGCACATTGGTGTGCCAATCTGGTGCCAGGGTGCCCAAACCTTACTGCCCCACCCACTGGGGGGCCTGTCCCACCATTTTTGTGGGCCCTCTCCCCAAATGGGGCACCTCATGCATGCCTCCCTGGGCCTCCTACAAACTGCTGCGTGAGGTACACCCCCCGCCCCTCCATTTGGGGTGGGGGGGAGAGGGCCCCCAGAAATAGTGGGACAGGCCCCCCAGTGGGTGGGGCAGTAAGGTTTGGGTCCCCCGGCGCCAGATTGATACACCAATGTGACCTTCTGCGCCAAGGCAAGTTTTGTAAACAAAGACAAAAATGGAAAATGGTACACTACACTTTAGGGCGGGCTGAGGAGCACCCTAAACCGCCAGGTAATTTTCTAATGTAATGGGGGGTGACCCTCTACCTCCCCTCACCCCCACACACCAAATGCAGGGGAGGCATCTCATGCAGCCCTCCCTGGGGTCAGATGCCCCTTCCTAGGAGATATCTGCCCCCAGGGAGGGCTACAAGGGGTGCCCCCATTTCCCCTTGGGGTGAGGGGAAGAGGGCCACCCCCCATTTCTGTAAAATCTATCCCTGGTGGCCCCCCCAATCCCACACAAAATTCCCTTTTGAAATGTTCATTTTTAGTATTTTTTTTTTTTTGGTTTTGCCCCCTTCGCTGGGGCAGATGATCAGCCATCTGCCCCCAGGGGGGGCCTAACCTGCAGGCCCCATCCTTTGGGGGGGCCTGCACACTAATTCCTGGTAGCCCTCCCCCAAACCCCCCAATTGGATGGGGGGCCACCTCATGTACTCCTGCCTGGGGCCATAAATCTGCCCCCAGGGAGGGCTACAAGGGGTGGCCCCCCTTTCCACTTGGTGTGGGAGGGGGAGGGCCACCACCATTTCTTGGGGGCAAAAAAATCTGCCATCTGCCCCCAGGGTGCCCCATGCTTTACTTGAAGCAGTTCTCCCCCCCCCCCCACGTCACAAACGTTTCCATGGTGGTCCAGTGGTTGCTGGTCACGGATCGAGCGCTCTGCGCTGATCCGTGACCAGCAACGCGTCATAAGTGGTGTCCTTGGAAAGGGGAGAACCTCCCCTTTCCAGAGACACCACTTTTTCCTATATCACTGGTGGCCTAATGGGCCCCAGGGCCCCAGCCCCTCCCCTCACCTTTTTTTTTTGTTTTCATTTTTTCATTTTCACCCCTGGGGGCAGTGATCGTCTGCCCACAGGGTCTCTGGCGCTGTGGCCCCATGCTTTGGGGCCACAGGGGGAAGGGGGCCTCTTACCTAGTAAGCAGCCTCCCTCCCCCCGCGTCACAAACAGATCTGTATTGATCCGGTGACATTGCTGCCCACGGATCGCGCGCCCTGTGCCCGATCTGCGGGCAGCAATGCCACACAATGGGTATCGTTGTAAAGGGGAGAATCTCCCCTTTCCAACGAACCCGCCTCCATCTCCGGCTTGAAATACAGCCGGAGATCGAGGCGGAGAAAGGTGAACACTCGCCTTCAGTTTTCACCGCAGCAGCCTGAAATGGCTGCTGCGGTGAAAATTACTTTCACGCCGACGTGCTTTACGCACTCCGACGTGAAACTGAAGGTAATCCAGCCCCCTGTCAGTGAGGGAGGACCTCCCCCTCACATAGCCCGGGGGTTGGATTACAGTTTTGAGCGATCCGCTCAAAACAAGGTGCCAAAAAGGACAAGCTATCTCGTCCTTGGCACTGCGTATGCACTTCCAAGGACGAGATACCTCGTCCTTGGCACTCAAAGGGTTAACAAAGCGTCAATAATTCCTTGGATGTAAATATTAAAGAGCAGGACTGCCAGGACAAAGCCCTGTCTCACTCCCCTACTTAGATTAAATACTTTTGTTTGCTCACTTCCCAAACCAAACAAGACTTTTGCTTGATTTTGGGAGTATAATTAAGAAATAATTGAAATTAACTCCTGTGGTGCTTTGCGAGTTTCAAGTATACGCCAAAGTATCCCCCTCGAGACTGCATCAAAAGCTGTCTTAATACCTAAAAAGCAATGTACGGTTTCATCTTAAATGGGCAAACATATTTTTGAATGAACTAAATAAAAAGCATTAATCAATAGTGCCCCGATTTTGACAAAATCCTGCCCGGTGGATGCTTATGTGATTATCAGACCAGATCTGTAGGTGACATAAAACCGCTTTAGAAAAGATTTTCCCTGCCCCGTCTAAGAATGTGATGGGGCGATAATTACTGGGTATGTCCCTTCGACCCTTTTTGTAAAAGAGAATAATCTCTGCCTGGCACCATGAGGGGAATTAGGCCAGTTGAAAGAATAATATTAAAAATTCTGCAAAGAACTGGGACCCACACAGTTTATTCATCTTTGTAAAGGCCAACCGGAAACAAATCTGGGCCTGCTACCTTACCATTCTTCATAGATCTATCTCAAAGCTGCCCCTTCACCGTGCTCAAAGCTGTCCTGTGGTCTTACACTTCACCAATACCACATTACTCACATTCAGTTCATTTTCTGGATGAGATTAGAAAAATGAGTCTCCCACTCCTCTGCCATAATACCACATTACAAAACATGGTCTCCATTCCGCTCTTTGTCGACCACCATGTTCCAAAAGAGGATTTTCTCCCCCTCTTCAAGGGCATTCTGCATAGTAGAATATGTTTCGTTAACAAATTCCCTATTTTTTAGTGGTTCCTTGTAGCTTGCTGACAAGGATCACAATTCATCTTTGGCTCCCCCTTCTCTTTAACCATGGTTATAAAGTTTTCTTTGGTCACGCGGCATTCTCTATCATAACAATCTGGTTTTGTAAGAACCCCTCTTTTGATTATGGCTGACGATGCGGTGACGATAGGGGACAAGAGTTTATTTTATCAAAATCGGTCAACCCTAAACCCCCCCAAAATTTTCCTTGGCCTAACTTCTATTTATAATGAGCCTTTATTTTTTTTAATAATACTTCTGGTTGTCTGTGTTTCTGTTGAACTACAAGTTTTGTAATTTCCTACAGCCCCCTCTCCCTCCTAAGATAAGCCTGGATGCTCTGTCTACGCTACCATATACTGTGGTGTTACAGCCTTATGTTTAGACTGGAGTTTTGTACTGTCTCGGTTGTATGGTTTTGCTACTCCCTTAGTTGGAATTCAGAAAAACTGTTCTAACACCCACCCATCACAGGTCACACAACCGATAACCCTTCGGTCTAGGTGCAGTTGTCGGACTACATGGTCCACCCCATGACAGGTCAAGTAACAGATGACCTTTGGCACTCTGTTTATTCTTCTATAGCCTTTGGGTTTTATTTCTAACACTGGTCTCCCTTCTCTGTACCTGTGCCATGGGTTTGCATCCTTTCTGATAATCCTTGGCAGTCTTTTGTCTTTGTTAAAAAGTGTTTGCCATATTGTAATACGTTTTTCTTATTAACACAGGTTTCCTCTCTGCACCTGTGCCATGGGTGTCTGTTAGGGGAGTTTTCCCAAAGTCCCACTTGGAGGTAAGACTTTAGTAAGCTTAGGTTGTAGATCCCCAACTATTAGTATCAGTCTGTACTAGCTCAGGACCTCGGTACAGTGGCCGAGCAGTCAGGTTTATCGCAAGGAGGATGTGAGCTGTAGGTAAGTACACTGAACCTAGTTAGTAATGCATATCAAAGAAACACTTGGACATAAATTCATATTAAAATATAGATTTATTATATTTACACAAGTCCTTGTTGAATACTTGGCACAATAAACCAACACACATGGGTATACATTACAATACTTTCAAAAGGCCACTTCTTAGTTGGTAGTTGCTGAACGTGCACAATTGTTACTGGAGTTTGACAGGTCTACCGTACTATCGGTAATAACACGGGCACACACAAAGTAATACGGCAATTGCATTTGGTCAGCATGCACATATAAGATAGTGATTATTGGGAAGGAAAACGGTTGGTTAGTCTTATCCTAGCTGAGCTTTTTTAATTAAAAATGTAATGAAGTGCGAACTATGGCCCGAAGGGATCTGGGCGCTAGGCGGGGAAGGACAGTGATGCGTTTTAAGTGCTTTCCTGAAAGGAAGGTATTCAGTCTGCACTCTCAGGTGTAGCAGGAGGACATTCCACAGGCTGGGGGCAAGTACTGAAAAAGAGTAGGCCACCTAGCCGCTTACAAAAAACATAGGAATCTTCAGAAGAGCCTGTGATTCCGAGCGAAGACTTCTTGCAGGAACATACCTGGCCAGTTTCTTCAGATACTGAGGACCAGCGTTGTAAAGAGCTCAGTGCACAACACACAAAATCGTAAACTCAATCCACGCTTCAACAGGCAACCAATGTAGTCGGTGAAGAATAGCGGCGGAGGGAGTCGGTCCGGGAACTTCTGCATTCTGTAGAACCTACAGTCGCTGAATCTGGTACTTTGGCTGTCCCAGATAAATGCCATTGCAGTAATCTGCAGACCCCATTAGCGACGATGTAACCAGTATAGTACGATTTTTCAGGGGGAAGTGGAGTAAGAATTTTTTCACAAAGTTGTCAGTTTCCCATAGACTGACCCACAGATGGCGGAAATCTTGGCTTCACAGGAGCCATTGGGGAGAAGTTGAACACCCAGGCTCTTAACTGAGGCAGAGTGGGCAGGGCAAGGGCCAAGAGATTCAGGCCAATATTGCGAATTCCAGAGCTTCAGGTTTTAGAGGCGGTTTCCCTGCACAGCAAGTCTTTTAAAGTCCAAAACGCAGCCCTAGCTAAAAGGCAGTTCAGAGGCTTAAAATCTTGAAAAGCAGTAGAAGTCAAACATTCTTGTGGATACTTTCTAGTCGCTAGGAAAGGAGATGCGAGAAGACTTAGCCAATGTTGGAGATCCTGTTAAAGGACTCGCCAAGGGGACAAAATTAGCAGCTTGGGTCTGAGTTAAGAGGGGGTTGCACTGAACACCTCTATGTGCAATTTTACGCTATGAAGTGACTTCTGGAATAAGGCAAGCAATACCTTTTTCCACACAGTAACTTAGGTTTGAAGAAAGCATTTGTGGTAGATGCTCTGTGATGTTGCAGCTCTGGGTCAGACCTCCAGATTCCCTGGTCTGATGACGAAAGGCAGGACAAGGGACTGGATCTCTCAGCAGCAGTCTCGAGGGAGGACCTCTGGCACAGCTTTCATCAACTTCTTTGGCCACTCTGCAGTTTTGGCGCCTTTTCTACAGCACCAACAAAGAATGCGATTGGCCAGGTCATTCTTCTTTGGTTCCTGCGGTCTCACACTCTGAGGGGGTCTGGCCGAGTTGGATTGAGTCTCTGGAGTGTCCTTGAAGGCTCAAAGACCTGGATGGATTTTGGCCTTTTTCCACAACTATGCACTCAAAATGGACAGCAGGTCTCCTGGTATTGGGGTTCTGCAAGCTCTAGAAACTCACAGGACCTCAGGAGAGGGCTCAAATCAAAGTTAGTTTTGGGACTGGTTGTCTCCACCAGCCAAAGGGAAGGAGTCCTCTTCGGAGCTCCTCCGATGCACAGAAAACTGGGTCAGGACAGCCGTGGCCGCTTCATGGTGTTGCAAAGGGTATGCAGGCGTCACTCAGTCGTCTTCTTCGGTTACTTCAGCTTCCAGTGGTCGACTTGCTTTTTACTCCAGGAGCCTCACCTTTTATACAGTTCCAGTACTCACTCTGCAATCTTCCACAGCAGTTTAAAGAAAGGGGCGTTTGGCTGTCCAATCAGGACAGCCAGAACCCCAGTGAGAGCTGATCCCATTCAGAGACACTGGAGCGTAGGCGGGAACACCCAAGAGTTCCTGCCAAAGGCAAAACACCCACACACAAGCCGCCCCCTCCCAGAATGGTAGAAGGGCTAACAAAGAACCATGCTAGTAATGGCGAGAAAAAAGGAGGCCCCAAGTTGGTACTTGGGTGCCCCTATTGTGCACTTCTGAGGTGATGGGCATAGCCTGCAGTAGACAAATCACACAATAGTTGGTAGGACACGTCCTCCACCACCAGCTATAACTAGGAGATTGTCTGTGATTATAAAGTCAAAGGAGCAGAGAGGAGGGGTTACTAGGTCTCCCTTTGGCGCTCCACATAAGGTGGTTTGTGCAAATCTCAGACTATAAAGTTTTGGGAGAGATACTAGGTATGTCTACCCTTCAGAACTGCAGTTTCTCTGGGATAAAGAAAATAATCTCAAAGGAGGACCCCAAGGGTCCCCACCAACACTGATGATTAGGGAGAATTCTCAGACATGTGCTAATTCCCTTCTAGCTTACAGACCCCCAGCTCTCTTACTGGACTTTAGGACTTTTAATTTTAGTCCTGGAGAGAGTGACCTTTTTCCCACTCTCGTATTTTTCTTTGATTTGAACACTGTTTCTTTTGGTTTTGGAGTCTGAAACTCCATAGGCATCATCATCATCTTTACGTTGTGACACACTGCACCTTCAGTGCAGTGGCACAGGGAAGTCGCTTAGATTTCCCAAAGGTTTAAATACCTTCTGTTTACTGTTTGCAAGAGCAGTGAAATGAAATTGACTTTACTTGCATGTTGTAACTTTCTAGACCCAGCACACACTATCTTACAATAGGGTGCTGGAGGGGTTACTTAGTATCCCCTTTGTCTAGTTTCTCATGTAACGTTTTTAGGTTACCCTTTCTACAATTAATGGCTGGTGGCAGTAGTTTACTTTTTCCTACAATTGTGTTTCTACCGCGGGCAGCAATTGCAGCTGCAGTAAAGCACCCATGGGTGCCCATTTTGTCAAAATGGCCCCGGTCTTCTTTTTTTCGCCATTTCTTGTTATAAAGATCCTTCTAGAGATTGACTATGCGCGCCAAATCGGGTTTGGTCCCTGTTATGTAGTGGCTGTCTGTGTCATGCTGTCATGCTGTGAGTCTGTGATGTTACATGGAATGTTACTGTGTGGATGATGGAATGTTTATCTGTGGGTTCCATACTGAGGCAGGCAGTTAGAGCTCCCCTGCCTGGGTGATGGGGCCAGTGCTGATTCAGTCCATACTCTCGTATTTATCCTTTTGTAACTGTGTCTTAAGTTCCTGTAATAAAACCTATAAGTAACTCAAGTAAGCCTGCAAGTCACTTTGCAATATTGGGGAAGAGTTGGTCTCTAAAGAAGAGTCTGCACACATGATGAAGGAACCTGCTGCGGGGGGGTGCAGGAGAGAGGAGGACAAAGTGGTGGTCAGCACTGCCTCCAAAGATACAAGTAAGACAATACCCATCACCCAGGTTTAAGGAGGGGAGGAGTAAGAAAATCCCATTGCCATTAGCCGCCCTCAAGCTGGAGGGGGAGTTACACGTACGGGTTGAAGGAAGAAGCAAGGCCATAGAGGGAAGTTTGGAAAATGAATCTGGCGCTTAGCGTTAAGAAGAAGTCCTCAGTCGGGGTTTAATAAGACTGCAGATGTGGGGAGGAAGATTTAAGGTTTAGGTCCCAGTGCTGTCTCCCTGAAGGAGTTTACAAGGGAAGCTGTCTTGATAAGAACAGAAGTTTATGTACTAAAGCATGCAAAAGAGTACGCCCAGATCGAGATCAAGACTACAGAAAATAAGTATAGGGAGAAAGTGAGTTTATACAGAGTATCGGTGCCATAATCGGGTCTCACTGTTCAGATGACCATTGGTGAGCAGGAGCTCAGCATTGCTTCGTTGTAAGGAAGTGACTGGTGACGTCACCCAAGCTACAGTGAGTACTGGCGAAGAAAATGGATCGAGGTCTCCAACGTTCCGTGTGGGTCTTACACCAGTTTCCCAAGACTTTGAATATAGAGAGCGGATGCTACGCTGCAATGTTGCAGCGAGACAGGAAGTGATACAGGCTTGGAATAAAGTACCTGTTCAAATAAGTGCATGGCGTAATGTTGTCAAGTGACGGTATCCGGAAACAATTGGAAAAGTGAAGGAGACGTACTGGATTGTGTGGCAGTATCCGGATGTCATCAAAAGTCATCTAGTAGCAACAGGCAGTATCTGGAAGGCATGGCATGGCATCGAGTAGCAACGTGGAGTGTCCAGAAGGCATCGGATTAAATATGCTGTGCGGGAGAGAGGAAGCCGGTCCGCCTCACCCAGGGGCGTTCTGCAGTGGCCAATAAGTAAGCTAGCATTGGAGATACTAGATCCAGATGTACCGGGAAGGGGTTCACCCACCAAACTTTGCTGCAAGGAAAAACATCGGCGGGTGATGACGTTGAAAGAAAAGATATATCGGTGAACTGGTCCAGTTCGTCGCAGAAGTAGATGTGTATCCTTTGAACTAACTCAATCCATGTCATGGTGAAATATTTTTTTTTTTCTCTCCATTTGATGATATGGTGCAAGTGGTTATTAGATTGAGGTAACAAAGGAAAGGTTTGCAGCTTAAGGGTGTTCACCCATGAACTTTTGGAAAGGTAGTGTTATATCAAAATGCAGACTGAAGTATGTGCATTACAGGTGAAGTGTTTGAAGTTTGCCCGGGTTGCTATGAAAAGGTGTGTGTCTATGGATGGATGAAATAGTATAACCTTTTGAGGATTTTCAGGAGTTTGGTTGCTATTGCAACATGGACTTTTAGGAGCAAAGTTTGTCATAGGGTCAAAAGATGACCATGGACTTTTAGGGTGAATTTATAAAATGTTTTAGTATACTGCAGTTATGACATTGCTATTTTTGCTGTGTAAATGCAAATATGTTAATGTGCCTGACTATATTGAGGTTGGATGTGAATCTGTTGCACAAGGATTGGTATGAGATATGGTATGAGTCAGGTTGTCACTGCAGAGGTAGCGCCTCTGGTGTGGGGTGACACTTAGGTAGTAGTAAGAAATAGCGACTCTGGTGTGTGTGTATCACAATTGTAATTAAAAGAGGTAGCGCCTCTGGTGTGACTGTCGCTAGGTAGTGGTGAGAGGTAGCGCCTCTGGTTTGGGTTGCACTTGTGGCATTTGAGTGAGGTAGCGCCTCTCATAAGTGTAATTAGTGTATGTGAGGGAGGTAGCGCCTCCGGTTTGTGCGGCACAAATGGTACTTGAGAGAGGTAGCGCTTTTGATTGTGCATGTCACCAGGGTATTTGAGGGAGGTAGCGCCTCCGGTTATTGCGAAAAATTGTATTGGAGAGAGGTAGCGTCTCTGGTGTGCATGGACGCAAGTGTACTTGAGGGAGGTAGCGCCTCCGGTTTGTGGAACATTGTGATGTGCGAGAGGAAGCGCCTCTGCCAGTATGAAGTAGGGCTGGTATCAGAGTGGATTAGTGCCATGTTGGATTGTTTCCACAATTATTTAAAGGATGTAGCGCCTTTGTATGTGATATTTTATTTTCCTATATGTTGTTGTGCCAAAGACTGTGCTTTCTCCAGGCAGTGGGTTTGGCATGCTAGACTCTTGTAATGCTGCCATTGGGTCGACAGTGGTCAAATGCCAGGTACTCAGATGGACTTGGGATGTCTTGCCAGTGTCTCATGGTTATCTGTGGTATTTGAATGTATTGGCTAAGTTGGTTGCACCTGATTGGCTGAGTCTATTTGCCGTTTGAGTTTGTGAGTAATGCTGTATTGTTTTTGCCTTTTGTGTGTGTCTGGTAAGGGAAGGTGTTATGCAGGGGCTGTCTGTGTCATGCTGTCATGCTGCGAGTCTGTGATGTTACATGGAATGTTACTGTGTGGATGATGGAATGTTTATCTGTGGGTTCCATACTGAGGCAGGCAGTTAGAGCTCCCCTGCCTGGGTGATGGGGCCAGTGCTGATTCAGTCCATACTCATGTATTTATCCTTTTGTAACTGTCTTAAGTGGTGTGCAGTCATAAAATCGAAAAAAAATATGTCGAAAGTCAAAAAAATCAAACATAATGTTGGAAAAAAGTCGAATTATTAATTTTTTTATTTATATTTATTTTTTGGCTCTCGCATGTAAAAAAAGGTAAAAACAGAAAAATATTAAAGGGGGGTTTAGGAGGGAACCCCCCATTTCGCATAAAAAACGTAATAAAGAAATGTGGCCTTTTTTTTCGACATTTTGTTTTCGATTTTATGACTATAAACCGTCTTAAGTTCCTGTAATAAACCTTATAAGTAACTCAAGTAAGCCTGCAAGTCACTTCGCAACAGTCCCTTTGTTCGTTTTGTCTTTGGCTTGTTTCACTAGTGAAGCCTTCCTCTGGCTCCAGCGTGTCTGGCAGGGCAGGAAGCGAGGGCGGTGCCCAAAACTCCCTGTACTTGGTCTCCTTTGTTACAGGAATGCACCCAAAGGTGATTTGTCGGCTGTCTGTCTTTGAGGGACAGCCACCCTGCTGTGTGAGTGACAGCTAGGCTGCGAATGAATGGGAGAGACTTGCATAAAAGGCAAGGTCTTTTGCACGGAAGGCAGAGTAACACTGTACGAAGGAATCCAAAGAAGAACTTTGAAGCAAAGCTTGCTGCAAGTCCTAAAGCATTGGTTTGCCCGGTGAAGCCCTGATGCAGTGCCAAAGCTCCGAATTCGCCTAGAATAGAGAAGCCCTGCAAAGGACGACTTCTTCCCTTGGGTTTGTGGGACCAATCGGTCCAAAGACAAACTCTACTGGAAATCCTTTCTCTGGTGGCTGTACTTCCATTGCTGCTGCAGGTACCGAGTGCAGGGGACAGGAACACCAGAATCGAGTACATTGTTTTTAAGCCGGGACTGAGCTCCAGGAAGATCCTCCGGACTCCCTCGAAGCAGGGCTGAGCCACCTCAACAGAGTGCTGGACCCCAGAAGCAAGGAAAGTCCACAAGGTGTCCAAGAACCTCAGTGGTGCTATTTGTGAGAAGCTGAAACCATGAAGTGCTGCTGATCTGAATTTTGCCCATTGCTGCCGCGGACCTTGGAATCGTAGTGCAGGAGTCCCCAGACATCCTCCCTCTTGTCCCCACAACTGAGGCCCAGGAACAACAGGACATGCCATACTACAACAGGAACAGAAGCCAGTCAGAACAAATTTCTTCAGACCTAAGGTACTGTGAACTACGGGTTACTTGCCTCTCGTTGTGTATATTGCTTGCTCTCAGTTGAGACTTGCATTTGCTGCCTCTTGCAGAGTTGCTTGCATATTTACCCATCACAAGCCTCCCAGCTTGTTGCCCAACAGTGATTTCTTTTTCAACAAGCTCTCTAACGTTGTGGAAGACTTTTTACTTCCCTGCAAGAAGTGCCTCGGCTCCCTCAGACTTTGCTTAAGTGACATTGGAGGTCCTGGCTCCCTGAAGACTCTTATAACCTCTGACTTTATGCTCAACTATTCCTCCAAAAAATCATACATACCATACTTGTATAGCTGGGAAAGGGTTAATCTACATTGCATTATGGGGTTCATAAGTGCCTACCTGTTTGAGAAACCTGTTAACCATTGTTTCCTTCCCTAACCTTTTCCTTTTTGCCATAACTTCAGTATCATCAATTCAGTGTGAAGTGATCTATAAACGTCCAGTGTCCTAGCAATTGAAGTTACCTCCAGGTGTAGTAAATCTTTTTGCCATCCCAAAAGGGTATCAACTTACTTTATTTTAACTGAAGGAGTGTATTTTAAAGTGTATTTTTATTGTTGGCAATTGCTCCCTTCTAAAGAAAGCTTATTTTAAAACTGACTATTAAATTACTAAATAATCATTTAATCAAGAAACCTTGAGTATAAGTGTTATTTGGATACTTGTCACCGTGAAACCCTATGTTGCAACCCTACAGCTCACATTGACCCCAACCCCCCACTCCCCCCCTCCTCTGAGAGAAGCCTGGCTGCTCAGTCACACTACCAATTTGTATAGTACAGGCCTATACCAAAGATTGAGTTCCCTATTGCCAAGAGGACAAGGCTGGTGTAGTCTCCCACAGGGTTACTACACACAATCTTGCCCAACATTGTGTTAGGGAGAATTCTCAGAAATGTGCTAATTCCCTCCACCTTAGTGACCCCCAGCAACTTTGCTGGATTTTGAGGACTTGATTTTTTTTAACCTGGAGAGAGCAAGACCCTTTTTCCCACTATCTCATGTATTTTAATGTGAATTTCTAACTCTGTTTCTTTTGGTTACAGTCTGACAAAATCCATAGGCATCTTTTACATTGTGTCACACAGCACCTTGTTAGGCAAAGTTTGTATGCAGTACCCTCTACACTACTACAACACTACAAACAACTCTGACTACAGGTATAGGAAACCCAACCTTTGGTAGAAGCTTGTACTACAGTTTTGGTAGCGTGTTGAGCAGCCAGGCTTATCTCAAGAGGGGTCAATGTGAGCTGTAGTGGAGTTACACAGAGATTTACAGTTACAAGTATTCAAATAAACTCTTACATTAACAATTGTTTATTCAAGAAACCTTGAGTGTATCAGTCAGAATAAGCCTTCTTTAAAAGGGAGCAATATAACAGTAGCACTCAAATACACTTAATGAAATACACACTCTTAATATCTCTAAATCAGTAGATGCCCTTTTGGGATGGCCCACAGACACTACCTACACCTTCAGGTGACTTCAATTGCTAGGGTGCTGGGGACATTAATATATCACTGTTACATTTAGGATCCTATAGTGATAAGTCAAAGGAAAAAGATTATCTAGAACATACAAGAGACCACACATATTCTTAAGCAGCCAAATACTTTTGGATCCCTCCAGAAAGAGCCATTCAGTACAAAAGGCTAGGCCAAAGTCCATGGGCAAAATTCTTACATAGGATGAAGCACTTCTGGTAGGTAAATGGAAAAGTCTTTGAAGAAAAGAAGAATCAAATGTAGGGCCACAAGCTGATTAGACTTGCGAGTAGTAGAAGATGCAAGCAACTCTCCAGCAAGAGGTAAGTTCTCTCAGACTTTGTGCTGTACCTTTTTTAAAATGAAGAAAAGATGTAGCGGGTGACTCCTTTTCCTGTGCAGATCTCACTGTTCCTGGGCCTCAGTCGTGGGGACAAGAGGGAGGACGTCGGGGGGGACTCCTGCAATGCACTTGGACGGTCCAAACTCACAACTCGCAACTGGCAAACTTCACTTTCAGTGGCTGTTCAGTGTTTCAGCTCTTCGTGTCTACCGCAAATAGCAACACCGCGGTTCTTAGCTGTCCAGATGGATTTCCTTGCTTCTGGGGTCCCGCACTCTGTTGGGGGGGGGGGGGGCTCTGGCTCGGTCAATCCTGCTTCCTGGGCGTCCGGAGGATCTTCCTGGAGCTCTTGGCCAGCTTAAAAGCAACGCACACAATCTGGTGTTCCTCTCCCTGGTTATACAGTTTTCTCTGTCGATGCAAACTTGGCGTTTCGGGACTGCACAGGGCTTCACTGGGCAAACCAACGGTCCGGGGGTTGCAGCAGCCGTCCTCTTCAAGTTCTTCTTTGGTTCCTTCGTCCAGTGGTCGTCTCTGCCTTTCAAGCCAAATGACTTGCCTTTTATTCAGTTCTCCCATTCATTCCAGCCTAGCTCTGTCACCCAGCAGGGTGGCTGTCCTTGGACAGTCAGCCGGCCAATCACTACAGAGTGCATTTGGTTCTCCTAGGAGACTAAGGACCTGGAGTTGCGGGCACCTCCCTCACTGGGAGTGAACTGAATAAAAGGCAAGGCTTTTGGCTTGGAAGACAGAGACGAACACTGGACGAAGGAACCGAAGAAGAACTTGAAGAGGACGCCTGCTGCAACTCCTGGACCGTTGGTTTGCCTGGTAAAGCCCTGCTGTTGTGCTGAAACTCAAAATGTGTATCAACGGAGAAGCCCCTGCAAGGACAACTTCTCCCCTTAAGTTGGTGGGACCAATCGACTCCAAAGTAAGCCACCTGGACATTCTCTCGGAGCTGTTTGCGTTTCCACAGAGTTGCTGCTGGTAACTGAAACGCCAGGGAGAGGAACACCAGATTGTGTGCGTTGGTTTTAATTTGGCCAAGAACTCAAGTAAGATCCTCCGGACTCCCAGGAAGCAGGACCGACTGAGCCTGAGCCCCCTCAACAGAGTGTGGGACCCCAGAAGCAACAAAGGTCAATTTCGACAGCCAGAAATCGCTGTGTTGCTATTTGCGTTAGTCGCGAGGAGCTGAAACACAGAAGTGCCACTAGTTGGAAAGATTGCCGGTTGCGAGCGGTGACCGTACCATTGTAGAGCAGTAGTCCCCAGTAGTCCTCCCTCTTGTCCCCATGACTGAGGCCCAGGAATAGTGAAATCTGTAGGGCTGCACAGGAACAGAAGTCATCTGCTGCACATTTTCTTCAATACAAAGGTACTGTAAAGTCTGAGAGAACATACCTGTCATTGTAGAGTTGCTTGCATCTTCTGCCACTCGCAAGTCTAGTCAGCTTGTGGTCCTACATTTGATTATTCTTTTCTTCAAAGACTTCTAAAATATTGTGCAAAGACTTTTCTACTTATCCACCAGAAGTGCTTCAGCTCCTATAGACTTTTGCCCATTGACTTTAGCTTAACCTGTTATACTGAATGACTCTGATGCGGGGATCCAAAAGTGCTTGCTTAAGAATATTTGTGCTCTCTTGTTTGTTCTAATAATCTTTTCCTTTTACCAAATTCTAACTGTATTCTAAATGCAAACAGTAAGATACGAATGTCCCCAGCACCCTAGCTATTGTAGTCACCTGAGGGTGTAGTTTGTGACTGTGGGCCATCCCAAAAGGGTCTTTACTGATTTAGAAACTAAGAGTGTCCGGTTTTTAAGTGTATTTGTGTGTTGCTTTTATATTGCTCCCTTCTGAAGAAGGCTTATTCTAACTGATAAATTAATAATTGTTTATTCAAGAAACCTTGTGTGCAAGTGTTTATTTGAATACTTGTCAATGTGAAACTCTGCAACTCCCCTACAGCTCACATTGAGCCCTCTTGAGATCAGCCTGGCTGCTCAGCCACACTACCAACCTTTGCTTTCAGCACTTTGGTGTATGGTGCTTTATAAATCAATAAATACAAATAAATACAAACCTGTGTAGTACAGACTTATACCAAAGGTTGGGTTCCTATTGCCAGGAGCTAAAGGTCATTGTAGTGCACCCTAAGGGTACTGCATACAATCTTGCCTAACACAATGCCAATAAGGAGCTGCGTGCTGCAATAGTAAAATACAGATGTCTTTAAGTTTTATGGAGGAAAATAAGACTCCATAGCACAGGTAAAATACAAATGGAGTTCCAAAAGACAGAGCCCATAAGAATGAACGAGTGGAAAAAGGCTCCACTCATTCAGGATTTCAGAAAAAAGTCCAGAAGTCCAGCAAAAAGCACAGGGGGGGGGTCTCACTAGGAGAGGGGATGAAGCATACAAATGATTAATCTCCCTAACCGTGTCCATTCACTTTACTCTCCTTGCCAGTCTCCTGTCTTTGCCACATTGGGTTCTTCCCCACAGTGCACTCTGTGGTGCTCACTCTCTTCCACTACCTTGCCCTGCTTTGACAGTATTCATAAGTGTTCATCACGTTTACTTCATAAATATTAATCTCTGTTTCACACTTGGTTTCACTTTGTAGGCTCATCAGAACTTTCCTTTAATTCGGTATTTAGTAATAATTCCTTCACATTCAAGTTCATTTACTTATAATTTGCAGCTTGCTCGTTATGTCCAAAACCCCCCACTTTGGGTTCACCATCAATTGTCATACGTTTGTTTATTCGGCATTACCATATGCCCATCTCTAGCCCATCTCTAGCCCCACGAGGGTCCCGTTATTTCACTCATTTGATTTCAATTGCCTGACCACAATTACATCTATTTTCTGGACATGGTTGACCCTTGCAATACTCTTCCTCTGCAGTTCTCTTCATGGTCTGAGTATCAGAGTGGTGTAAATGAATGTTGGTGTGTACAACTCCTAGTCACCTCTTACTCATCCCAGTACTATAGTGGTGTAACTGAGCGAAAGTATGCACAACTCCCGATTGCTGCTTCCCTATTTTGGACTTATATTTCTCTGAAAAATTACTATGGGATTGATGTGTTTGCCCCCACACCCCCCCCTTTATTTTTTTCCCCTTCCGCCGAGTGTCCTTTCATGCTCCACCTTTTATCCATGTGGGGGAAGTGTGATGGAAGTCATGTGTGTGTAATTATCAGTAATTATCAGTAATTGCCTGACCCTTGTGTTGGGACATATCAGGCATACGTCTCTGATGTCAGTTTGTTGTCGCTCACAGTGAATTGTCCGAGAAAACGTGTTCATGTCGGGAAAGAGTGGGGGCGGGGGGTTGAATTCCTAGGTATCCTACCTGGTAGGATAGGGAAAAGGTGTCAATGGAAGGGGGATACCACATCTCACCTTCCAGTGTCACAATCCCAGAGGACCTCTCATCCAGGTGATCCTCCCGCACTGGTCCATCCCCAAGAACTGGATCCAAAAGAGATGGCTGTGTCCTGGCCACCTGGAGGACAGATCCCCGGGCCTGGAGGGTGCGACACCTTGAGGTTTCTTACAGACTGGAGTGAGTTGCAAGTGTTTTGGGTGTCCCCATACCTCTGGCCCAGGTTTTGGAAGGTGGGTCCTTTATGGTGTCCTTTACAGAGTCCCAGTACTTGGTGTTATCTTACTAAAACTTTTGATTCTAGTGACTACAGTAACTTTACCTGCTCTGCTGCTACATAAGACTTTGGTTCCACTCCTACACTGACTTTATCGTATAGTTGGGGATTGTACATTAAAAGCATTAGCCTTGAAAAGGGTCACTACGAAGTAAAGAAGTGTTTACAGTGTTTAAGTATACATAACCAACTATTTTCCTTTCTACAGAATTTATTTGATGTTTTGCTAAACTAATACAATTACCGTATATGTTGTACATCAATGCGAGTGTGCGGTAGTACCAATAATACGGTAGAACTGTCATTAGTTTAATTCTCTGTAACAAATACAACCGCAAGCCACTACTATTGAAGTATTCACCTTTGAAACGTATTGCTATTCATTCCTGTGTGTTGGTTAAGTGAAACAAGTATTTATCTACCTTATTTGTGTAAATAAGAATACATGTATATTTTTAATGTAACATTTACTGTGTAAGAGTTTCTTTGCACTATTGTACTTACTAGGTTTAGTTTTCTTGGCTACAGCTCACATTCTCCTCATCAGATCAGCCTGCCTGCTCTGCTATTATACCAAATCCTTTGGGTAGTGCAGACTTGTACTAGAGTTGGGGACCTGTATACCAAGGGATAGTTGTTGGGGAGATTTATCATTTGTATGCTCCATCTCCTCTCCTAGTGAGATGCCCAGCACTTTTTGCTGGACTTCTGGACCTTTTTCTTTTAATCCTGAATGAGTGGAGCCTTTTTCCACCCATTCATTCGTTCTTATGGGCTCTGTCTTTTGGAACTCGATTCTTTATATTTTACCTGTCCTATGGAGTCTATTTCCCCCCCATTACCCTTAAAGGCTTCTGTATTTTACTATTGCAGCACACAGCTCCTTCTAGGCAGGGTTGCTGGGGACCCTCCAGGTCCTCCTTTGAGATTATTTGCTTTATCCTAGAGTAACTACAGTTCTAAAAGGTAGAGAGATACTTAGTATCTCTCCAAAAACGCTATAGATTGACATACACCACCTTCTGTGGAGTGCCAAGGGGATACCTAGTATCCCCCTTCTCTCTGCTTCTGTGACTTTTTAGTCACTTGGACAATCTCCTAGTTTTGGCTGGTGGCAGTGGACCGTATCTAGCCTCTGTAGTGCACAATAGGGACACCCAATTACCAACTTGGGGCTTCCCTTTTTTTTTCACCATTACTAGCATCGTCGTTCTTTGTCAGCCCTTCTACCATTCTGGGAGGGGAGGTGTGTGATTGTGAGTGATTTGCTTTTGGCGGGAACCCCTGAGTGTCCCCGCTTAGCCTCCAGAGTGTCTGGGCAGGCAGGAAGTGGGGGAGGAGTTTTCCACCCCCCGCCCCCCTGTCCTTTGTCAGGCCGAGTGCCTGAATAGAACCAGCTCCCACTGGCGGTGTGGCTGTCCTGATTGGACAGCAGAGCGCCCCTTTCTGTAAACTGCTGAGAGATTGCACCATAGTGTGTGCTGGAACTGTATAAAAGGTGAGGCTCCTGGAGTAAAAAGCAAGTCGACCACTGAAAGCTGAAGTAACCGAAGATGACAACCAGAGACTCCTGCAGACCCTTTACAACACCATGTAGCAGCCACTGCTGTCCTGCCCCAATTTTCTGTGCGACTGAGAAACTCTGAAGAGGACTCCTTCCGTGTGACTGGTGGGAACAACCATTCCCAAGTCAAACTTTGTTTTGAGCCATCTCCCAAGGTCCTGTGAGTTTTCAGAGCTGCAGAAACCCCAATAGCAGGCGATCTACTGCCCATTTCGAGTGCATCGTTGTGAAAAGGCCGAATTCATCCACGTTTTTGCTGAGCCCTCGGATACTCCAGGGACCCAATCTTAACTCATCTAGACTCCCTCATAATGCGGGACTGCAGTTTGACCGGGTGGATTACGTCCTTTGTTGGTGCTGCAGAAAAATCGGCAAAACCGCAGAGTGACCAGAAATGTTGATGAAAGCCATGCCAGAGGTCCTTCCTTGAGACTGCTGCTGAGAGATCTCCCGGCCATTGTCCTGCCTTCAGTCATCGGACCAAGGAATCCAGAGGTCTCATCCAGTGCTGAAGCATCGCAGAGCATCGACCACAAACGTTTTCTTCCAACCTAAAGTACTGTGGGGGAAAAAGGTATTGCTTAACTTATTCCAGTAAGTCGCTGCAGAGCGTTGAGTTCACGTAGAAGTTTCCAAAGCACCCCCATCTTACCTACGACTCAAGCCGCTGCTTTTGTCCCTCTAGCAAGTCCTTTAACAAGGTCTCCAGCGTTGGTTAACCCTTCATGTATCTTTCCTAGAGACTAGAAAGTAGCCACAGAAACTTGACTTCTACTGCTTTTCAGGCGTTAAAGCCTCTCCGAACTGCCTTTTAGCTAGGGTTGTGTCTTTGACTTAAAGGACTTGCTGTGCTGCGAAACTGTCTCTGGAACCTGAAGATCTGCTAGGATTACACTAACCCGCTGTTTTTCTTCCCAAAAGTCACCATCTTATATGTGTATGCTGACTAAATGCAATTATTGTATTACTTTGTGGGTGTGTGCTATTACCGATATGGAAGACCTGTCAAACTCCTGTAACAATTGTACACGTTCAGCTTCCACCAACTAAGAAGTGGCCATTTGAAAGTATTAGGAAGTATACCCATGTGTGTTGGTTTATTGTGATAACTTTTTAACAGTGACTAGTGTGAAAATCTAATCTATATTTTAATATAAATGTATGTGCAAATGCTTCTTTGTTGTGCTCGCCTAGCTCAGATTCAGAGTACTTACCTACAGCTCACATCTTCCTCTTAAGATAAGCCTGACTTCTCTGCCACTCTACCAAGGCTCTGAGCTGGTACAGTCTGATACTTTGCTTACTAAAGACTTACCTCCAAGTGGGACCTCAGGAAAACACCCATAACCGCTGGGCAGATGTGGTTGCTAAGGCTGCCCAGGAATGGACAGTCCCTTCAAGTTTCCTTGGTGCAGATCCTTACCCTTGGTTAGCGACTCCACCTGTGTTAGGCAGATTCTTCATTTTTATGCCAAATGCCCTCTACTTGTGAGACCCCCAGCAGAAAGCCGCCCCCCCCCCCGCACCCCCCAGCACTTTCTCCTGGACTCTAGAACCTTTTTCTTTGTTCTTCTGAATGGGGGGGAGCCTCGTTTCCCCTCATTCATTCTTTTGCGCTGACTATGCAACCCTTGTTCGGTATGTTTTTATTTTTTGGGATGTCTTGCTTTCCTCCATATTTTTGAAAGGCTTCTGTCTTTGACATTTGCAGCACACAGCACCTTCTGTGCAGTGTTGAGAACCCTTTGGGCTTTCCTTTTTATATTGTTTTATTTTTATTTCAGGACATTACTTTGTTCCCCCTAATGTTATTTGGTTCTTATTTAATGCCTAATATCTATACGTCACCTGCTTGTTTGTGAGGGGTTTTGTCTCGTCATCTTCTTTGTATCCACTCGTGTTCATTCCGCTTTTGGAAGCGGGAAGATAGAGGGAACGCTGTTAGAAATTCCTTTTGTTTAATCTATATGATTGTGTTGTAATAGAATGTTATACATCGGTATGCTGTTTTTACATTACGTGGCTTCTCTAAAGTTGCTGTCTTCTAATGGACCCGGGTTCTGGAGTTGTTATAGTTCAGCCGTGGGATCTATGTCCCACTGTTATATTTTGCACTGTCTGTGTCTGCATCTGAAAAAAGGGGGGTACAAGAGAAGTGCTTAAAGAATCGTTTCTACCCTTGCCATATGTACTGTCTGCTTGCTAAAATCTCACCTGCCTACCTTTTTTCTTTTCGTTAATGTGTCGGCGAAGTATTAGTATGCAGCACTACAGCGCCACAGAGATACAACTCTAACTTTAAAAGTCCCCTGCACTTGTGCAATCTCAATGTCGCCTGGCCTAGTACGATTGTTGTCGGTCTTCCCTTTGTTCCCCCTCCTTTGCCTCTTCGCACCCAAGTACAGGCATGTTATAAATGCCATATCATATCATCCCTAAATTTCTCAGTTTTGTGAGATGGGAAAACCTTCGTTTAGGGCTTCTGGGGTCCAATGGAGCATTCCAAGGGGTAGGGGACAAGTTATTCTAGCTAATAAGTGTCCCCCAATTTCGGAATGCTTGTGGGAGCAAGCATTGGCAAAGCCAAACTATTAGAAAAGCTTCTGAATGTTTGCAAAAATGTTTAAAGGCGAGATAGTGGTTCAGGTAATTACTGTATCAACTCACCCTCCATACTCCTATTCTTCCCAGGACTTGGCAGGTCTCCTGAAGAGTGTCCAAGGTCACTTTCCCACCTTCAGCTACGGTTCTTGATGCCCAGGGGTTGCAGGTTCGAGCACTTCTACGGTTGGTGACAAATGTTTGTGTAAGGTCTTCAGGTTGGGAAATACATAAGAACTTGAGGCAGGGCCCCTCAGCACAGGATGCTGAAAAGCCGTTTTGGACGATGGGTACTGATGCACACCGTCGCTGGGGCACACACTTGCTGCGGTCTGACTGTCACAGGGGAGTGGGTACCCCTCTCAACCTGGAGTTGGTGGCCTCCCAGGGCATTCCCAGAGTCTGACCTATTTCAGAGTTTGAGAAGGACCCCAGTCCTCGATTCCCATTAGTGGTCTGGGTGGCGTGAGAGCACTGGTACCACTTTCCCTCTTCAGTACCCGGCAGCCTCTTATCTGGTCAGATTTCTTTTTTTAGGAATAAGAGTGCCTGAAGCTCTCAACCCACACTGCAGTCACATGACTGCTGGAACCCTTGAGTGCTCATTGGAAAATGTATCTAACCAGGCATCTTGAACTCCGCAAGCAGCAACGCCCGGGAAAGAAGTCCTCTTTTTTTAACCTGTGATGGGAGACCGACCTATGGAGAAAAAACTACTTCCCGCTACAAAGGAGGAGCAAATGCCAGAGAGTGAAAAGGGTGCAGAACTTATTTTGCACATACAGATTTCCCAACCCCCAAGAGTAGGTCAAGGTTGGCCCATAGAAACAGGTGACCAGGGAAGACTATGGGAGTTGGCGGGGAGGGGACAGGCAGCAGAGCAGGACAGGCTGTAATATAAAGACTCCTTTTCTAAAGAGTTGTGTGAGCGGTGTTCGAAGGTGGCGAGCGGAAGGTGGAGAGGCGTACTAATGAGGTTGTGGCACTGTTGGAGAGTGCATGTGAGGTATTGTGTCGGAGAAAGATTGGTACCGATTTTTGATAGTTTGGGCACTTACAACTTCCTCAGAGATGCATGGACATACTCAGGGAGGCAAGAAAACCAAACACCAGATATTGCTACTGCAATAAATGGAAGCCCTTTATCTGGTGCAATGCCAGTGGCGTCAATCCCATTGACTGCTCTCCTACTCGATTGTATTGTACCTAACTCATTTACTAGACTCAGGCCTGGTTTTTAATTCCCTGAAGGTTCACTTAGCTGCTCTTTCAGCCTACACTACGTCACAACAGAATGTGTCGTGGTGGAAAATACCAGTTGTTAAGGCTTTCATGGAAGGGATTAAGAGGATTCATCTCCCCATTTCTAACCCTGCTCCCGGATGGTATCTGAATGTGGTATTTACTAGGCTCATGGGATCCTCCTTTGAGCCTATGCACAAGGCAAGCCTCAAGGATCTTGCCTATAAGACATCCTTCCTAGTGGCTATCAATTCTATAAGGAGAGTTGGTGAACTACAGGCCCTTTCAGTTCTAAACCCTTTCGTTACAGTTCAGAGATAAGGTGGTTCTGTGCACTCATCCCCGTTTTGCGCCTACATTTATTTGAAAGTTTCATGTGAACCATTCGATAGAACCACCTACCTTCTTCCAGAACCCCACTAACATGGCAGAGAGAAGCCTACACACATTGGATGTGCGCAGAGCAGTCATGTTTTACCTGGAAAAGACTAAACCACTGAGAAAGACTAACCAGTTTTTCGGTTCAGTGACAGCTGGTGGAGAAGGGGATCCTGTCTCTAAATCGGCCATCTCAAGGTGGATTGTCAAATGCATCACACTGTTACACTCTTGCTTAGGGGGAACTGCCCTTCAATCCTAGAGCACATTCTACTCGAGGCATTGGGGCTTCCATAGCTTTCATTGCAAATGTTCCCCTAGAGCAGTGGCATTCAAACTGTGGGTCGCGACTCCCTAGGGGTCCGCGGGTGCATCCCAGGGGGGCCCTGAGAGCTCAGCATGAAAAAAGATTTTTTTTTTTTTTTAGATTGGAAGAAATGGGCAGGGGTGGCCCACATGGGCGGGCTGAAGCATGAAACTGTCTCAGGCAACAATGAAAAAGTGGCCCACAGTTGTAAATGGATATTCATTCCTTTAGTCACAGACTGGGCCTCATTACTACTATGGCGGACCAGTAACAACGGTGCTGGTAAGCTACCGGCACCGTTGCTACCGTTCCGCCATAGTAAGAGTTGTGCTCGTGGGTGCTTGACAGCCCCCGCCAGGTCTGACCTCAGCTCGTCGGATGCACCAGCACCGTTATTAACGGTGCCGGTGCATCCGAGCTCCCCCTTCCCATTTGAGCCATATGGGGCTCAAATGGGAATGGGGATCTACCGGCACCTTCGAAAGGGCAATTATCATGTCCGCCTAACTCGGCATGACCTAGTAATTGCCCATTCGCGGGTGCCAGACCCGGATGCAACTCCAGTGGCAGCCGTGCCGGTTTTACCGGCACAGCTACCGCCAGAGTAGTTATGAAGCCCACTGTTTCAATAGTACCCAAAGGGGTGCTTTGTGTTAAAATGTAAGTAAATTGTGATATATTCAGCAACAATGGTCAACATTACTAACTGCATAGTGGCCCCTCACCCATTATGGAGGAGCTAAGGAGCCAGCCCAGTGAAACAGTGAGCACTCCCTCAGCTGCTTTATCCAGCTAATGGAGTGCTCCTGGGCTGGCTGAACTGTCAAAGGGAAACACTGTTTCCCTTTGACAGTTCAGTTTAGTTCCCCAGCCGCACATGCTCACTGAGCCATGCAAGTGCTGGGGCATTTTGCTTCGCCAGCATTGCATAGCTCATTGGAAATGCTGGCTGGGGCACTGCATGTCTGTATGTCCGAGGGGGAGCTCCTGCGCCTCCTCGCACATATGGACAGAGCAGCTGGAGCAGCACCCACACACAGGCCAATGCAGAAGGTACGTTTATGTTCATTGTTTTTATTTAAACATGTGTATGGATGCGTTATGAGTGAGTGTATGGTGATGGATGCTCATGTGAATGATAGAGTGATTGCTGTATGAATGTGCAGCGCCTTGCATATACACATAATCATGTTCATTGTGTTAGGACCAGTGGGGCCCAGGGGACAGGGATGGTATCTTTTTACCGGACATCTATCATTCAAAACCCTCTGCCTTGTCCACAAGGCTTTCTGGGGCCTCGGTCCAAAATACCTTCAGCTATTCCTCCGCAAATACCTCCCCTCTCGAGCTCTTCACTCCTCTACCTCCAACTCCCTCAGGGTCAGTCGTTTATCAAAGAAACGAGCTGGGGGTAGATCTTCGGCTGGGGCCTCCCTCTGGAACAGCGCCCTGCCACTCTAAAACTTGAGGAGAACCATCTTTCTTCCTGCACTTATCAGACCTACCCTGTCTGCTGCCTTAAACGTAGCACTTGCAAATTGCTGGCTGCACTACCACTGTTTGTTGCCTTTATTATTTATTTATTGTTATTTATCTGTTTCTCCTCTGCTTCGCACTTTCCACTTCTCCCCCCTTCCATGCACTTTTCCCCTCACACTTGCGCGTTCTCAATGTCACTGGGCCTAGTAAGATCGCTGTTTTATTCTCCTCTGTTCCCCTCCCTTGCCTGCCCCCCTTGAGCGCGATAGAAATAAAATATCAATGCCTGCCCCCTGGACTCCCGGCAACAATTGCAAACTGTTTGGCAATTTACCCATTTTTTGTTAAAAGTATGCTCTACAATGCAACATTTTAACCTATTATTTAAAAAAAAATTCACAGGGGGAAACCCCCCCGAACCTCCCCTTAATGCCCCTCCACTTAAAAAAGATTCACCAGCCGCCACTGGCCCTCAGACTGTGTTGGGAACGGGATGGGGGAACCGAGGGACTATGGTGGGAGCACAATGGGCGGGAACCATGGGATAGTGATGGGAGCAGAGTGGGGAGAGCCCTGGGTGTGTGATGGGGTGGGGAGAGACCAGCGACTGGGTAGGAGTGGGATGAGGGAGCCCAGCGACTTTGATGAGAGCAGGTGACGGCGCGCAATATATACTGTCCATTTGGCATTTCTGGGGGGTCCCGACCTGCCCAAATTTTGCTCGGGGGGGCCCTGGCCAAAAAAGTTTGAAGACCACTGCCCTAGAGTCCATTTGCAAAGTGGCAACCTGGAGTTCTGTACACACCTTTACAAAACACTATTGCCTAGACACTCATTCTAGGTCTGATTCTCAAGTGGGACAAGCAGTACTAAGACATCTTTTCACTACTGTTCCTTCTCACAACCCACCTCCAACTCTGTGTATTGCTCGCTAGTCTGTGCACAGCATGTGATTCTAAGCAGATTAACAAGCATCAGAAGACATGCATTACTTACCGTAATAGCATTTCTGATGATTGTATTTGCTTAGATTCACATGCGCCCACCCTTCCTCCCCGCTCGGTTGGAAGGAACATAGACTTCTTAATACTTTCTCTTTTATGTACTCCCTCACGATAGTCATTAGGCTCCCTCATGGCAGAGAAAGTACAATCGGAGGGACCTCGACGCGTGAGGGATTTTGGCTACACTACACGTCACATTAGGGATAGTGTTACAGGCACGCCCATGTCGACGTCCCCTTTCGATCCTCGAAAGACAAGATGCAATACTCTGCGGTTACCACTGGATGTCGGACTATATGCACAGCATGTGAATCTAAGCAGATGCAATCATTAGAAATGCTATTACGGTGAGTAATGCATGTCATGTGCTGGCTCTAGAAAGTTACAAGTGTAAGTAAAGTCAATTTCACTTCATTGCTATTGGAAACAGTAGTTTATCCAAGAGAAGGTATTTAAACCTTGGGAAAATCTGAAAGACTTCCCTGTGCCACTGCACTGAAGGTGTCGTGTGACGCCATGTAAAAGATGATGCCTATGGAGTTTGTCAGACTCCACAACCTAAAGAGAAACAGAGTTCAAAATCACATAAAAATACATGAAAGAGTAGGAAAAAGGGTCTCACTCTCTCCAGGTTAAAAATTTAAGTCCTCAAAATCCAGCAAAGTTGCTGGGGGTCTCTAACGTAGAGAGGAATTGGCACATTTCTGAGAATTCTCAATAACAGTAGGGCTTAAGAAAAACTGTCCGAACTAGAATCTCCTGAATGCAAAGGACTGATACCATCTGTGCACAGAGACACTGTAAATTTAAAGGTGATCCTCAATGGCAGAGGTTTTTCTTTTTCTCTCGAGAGGTTTGTCTCCAATCCTGTCTTGGGGTCCGAGGTGAAAGTAAGATCAAAACGATTGACTGTTACGATCCATAGTGACTACTTTGGGGTTTGTGACTTGGGGGTGGCTGGATTCAGAGGTGGGAGGTTTAAGAGCCTCTACTCTAGGATGCAGCACAGGGCTCTCCCAGGAGAAGAAGGGTGGGTGGGGGATGGTCTGGGGGGGCTTGAGGGGTGTGAACTAGGGAAGCTCCTGGGTTACTTTGCTGAGGCCTAGCGCATCCCCCTACCCCTCTTGAGGTTTTGCGTGACCATAGCATTTATAGGGTTTGAATAGTCTAGTATAGAGCATACAATTGGAGGCTCTTGTTGATGATTAACTTGGTACCTTCCAGAGTACGGATCCACAACCATTTTGTGACTTTTGGGTGTTCTATTCAGAGAACATGTGAGCTGTTTTTCTTTTCATAATAAAAAGCTTTGCATTAAAAGAAATTATTTTTTTAAATCATGTGTTCTTCTCGTCTTACAGAGTTGCTGCTACCAAGAGTCCAATCATTTTCATTGGTACTGGGGAGCACATCGACGACTTTGAGCCCTTCAAAACGCAGCCATTCATCAGCAAGCTTCTGGGTATGTGCTTGCTTTGTAGTGCTCCAGCAGTTTCCACTAGCAGATAGGACAAACCTGCCAGGCTGAGCTGTGGAGGAAGGAACTGTGGAGGGTTCAGCTGCCTCTGCTCTGGTAGTGCGGCATTGCCTGTAACAGATCTTGCAGCGAGAGCTCTAGCTGGTGCTGAGCTCTGCTGAATGGATCACATTTTGCTGTCAAGTCTCTGATCGTTATTTCGATGACTGCTTTGAAAGGGCTCTGGTTGTTCCATTGTGTCTCTGGTTGGAAGCACTCTGATAATGACGACAATGGAATGGCTCAGATTGGTTGGCATTGATCTGGTGATGAGTGTTTCTCTAAATTGAGCCGCAAGGCCCCGACTTAGCTTTAGGTTGGTCATCGGGGCATCGCTTTCCTCGGATTCTGCTGAGGTTTGGTTGCAGCATGCATCAGCCTGCATCAGCATGCATGCATTTGAACTGATTTTGAGATACCGGTTGTGATGTGGGGGTATTGACTAGCTATGATCAGAGGGGGGGCACTCCTATGTGGTCCTTCAGACTTCATTGGTCTATAAAGGCGTGCGTTTGCTCCCATCCAGTTTGTTGCGGTGTGGATTGGATTACAACAGAAGATTTACTGTCCTTGTCGGCAGGACAGTAATTCCAACCAACAGAGAAGGCAACTGTCTCTAAAGGGTAGTAGCAACGGGAGAGCAGAGCAGCTAGAATTAACCTCGTGAGGGAAGGAAGGAAGGAAGGAAGGCTAGTAGTTAAGAAAACTCCCAACACTGTATACCGAACAATGTACACTATATTAAAGTCACATACATGGACTCTTTAAGGTGACAATCAGTACTTTAGGTACACAATACAAGATAGATCCATTGTATGTACGAAGTGCAGCAGTGGTCAGTCCGATCCAATCCTCCCCTACAACTAATGTTTAAATCCAGTAGCTGCTGATGAGCACTGCACATCTACTCTAAGAGGGGAAGGGGCAAGTAACCTTTTTAGGGCCTTTCAAACGTTTTGCTTTTTCCCACCTTTTCTTTAATTTGTTTTTTTTTTTTGGTGGCCAAAGGAATGTCTCCTGAAGGTCCCCTGCCATTAAGACATACTCCGTGCACCACCGGTGCCCTTCGAGCACTTCACTTTTACCCTAGGCTAATTATATCGCCCTAAATTAGTTTTAGGGAGTAGGCTCGTGGCAGATGTAATTTAGTTTTGGTTGCACCAGAAGTGCAAGTCTTGTTAGCACATTGGTAGCCAAATGTGCTAGCCGGTATCAGTGTGTGTTTCTTTTGTTGAAGTTCTGCTCCGAGTCATTTTGCTTATTAAGGCTTACTTTGTTCAGGACATGCAGGAGGTGCCTAAATGGCGTTCTGGCCATGCTATCTTTGTGAGCCCACATGGCAGCCTCACTTTTGGTTTTCTAATGGTTGCCTTTACTTCAGACCATTTAGGGTTTGTTTCAGTATAGCAGTTGTTCATGCTCTACAGCCCCTTGCAGCATAAAATGATACAATGAAATCTCACTGTTCTCTTTCAGGTATGGGTGATATTGAAGGGCTGATTGACAAGGTTAATGAATTAAAACTGGATGATAACGAAGCACTCATCGAGAAACTCAAGCACGGTGAGTCACAGAAAGTACCTCCTTGCAAAGTACCTTCTATTGGTGGGCGCTCCAGACTGGAGTCTTGGCTTCAGGGGCTCTAGTGCCGGTTCGCTAGAGGGGAGGCCTTGTGATGGACTTGAATGTTATTGCCGCAGTACAATTTCATAGTCAAATAATCTCCACAAAGGGCACAAGTCCATTATCTCGCTTTAACAAAGTTTTATTTTGGAGAAAACATAAAACGGGCCACAACAGTTTCAGACCAAAATGTCCTTTGGCTCGGAATTGCAAGTCTTTCCAAGGTGGTTGTCTTAAGTGTGTGCAGTCAAAAAAAGCCTCCAAACAAAGTCTCTGCTGTGTCTCCCTGGCGTCTCTCATAGTCCGGGTCTGTCCTTTGGCAGTGTTGTTCTTTCACTGGTCAACGTTCGATGAGTGGGTTTTTGGCCAGGGAAAGTCATCATGTACTCCAGCAGGTTCCAAATGGCGCAAAACTCTTCCCATTGGAAAAGCAAGCCCAGAGCGGCTACGGGCAGGACACAGGCTTCCTAACAAGCTGACTGATTCAGGGTCATTGTGCTACCTGGCCCAACCCAATAATTTTCCTCCTCCTAGCACAGCCAGACCGTCATCTGTAGGGGATCTCCAGGTGCCCGTTTTGGAACCTGACCCTGTAGTGGCTTCTTAAGAACCGACATGCTGGTACCTCCTTCCTCGTAGTCCTTCAGAAGGGGGGGTGTTCTTTTCTTCACCCTGTCCCATCCACTCCTCTCGTCTCCCAGCCTCTAATCCTCCTTTCACCAGACTCCTGTCCTCTGTTCTTCCAGCCATCTCCAAATGCGCAGTCTTTCATACAGCTCCCACACCAATGCCCTGACTGCACTCCGTAATATAGGGTCTCTTCCCCCTCCCAAATGAGCCAGCTCCCCGTGAGGATCCACATATTTTTTCATTCTCTTTGCAGGACTGATTATATTTGAATACATGTTTGTAAAGGTGGATTTCCAAACTCTACCTTGGGGCTAGATTTTGGGAAGCCAACCTATTATAGTGAACAGGAAAGACATTGAAGTCTAGCCAAACCCAATCAAGGTAGGTAGCAGAGCGGTGAAGCTTGGACTTAGGAGGGGTGTGAGTGGTCTAGGGCTACAGTGAGACACAAACTGAACACTCCAATAATTCCAGTTTGACAGAAGATGCACAAAAATATACAATTATTTATTAGGCTTTCAGAATACACTTATCAGTGAAACCGCAAGTCCAATATTGTCACGCTTACTATGAAACTGATTATACATTCACCCTTAGGAGAAGAAAGAAAGCATGTACTTAAGTAACCAGTGAAACATGGCTAAGTTCTCAGATGCATGAAGTTCAGATGAAAACACTTGGACTAATCACAAAATGATTCCCTAGCACTTAGTAAGTCCAGATCTAAGATAGTTTGGGGCCTTGTACTGTAAAGTTACTAGTTTCAAAGATACGCTTTTCAGGTAGGTTTATTATGTGATTGAATGATGTCATGTGTAGGACTCAGAGTTCAAAAAGTTCAGGAAAATGTAGGTAATTAACTCTTTCAGTCCCTCTATCCTCGGATAGGCCTAGGATAGGATCCTAGAACAGATCACCACTGATCTAAATCAGGGTGACGGGAAAGGAATTTACGCCCATATAACCCGATGGAGGACAGGGGGAAAAGAAACCGATTTGTTAACCTACCCCTCTGGCTCTGATTTATCCAGAGACCACTGCTGAGGTTCTGCAATCTGTTGGGGACAGTCGTCTGTGTTTGGTCCAGTCGAGGGAAGACTAGGGGTCATGGGTTCAGATGTCATTTTCGGACGTGGGATTTAGTTTCGATCTGTCGTGGTGCTTGAATCTTAGTTCCAGGCACCTTTCAGCTGAACACCCTTGCAAAGAAAAGATTAACTTCTGCAGAGCAGGCGACCTCATGACACCTACCAGACAATCTTCAATGGATAAACAAATGAGCAGGCCCTACACAGCTTCCGTTAATGCAAGAAGGCTGAAGATGCGAGAGCAGTCATCTTGTGGCACAAGCTGAAGATCCTCTAAGTTCCAAGGGTGCACTCAGAATGGCGACTGCTGCAACAAGGTAGCCCAGGACAAAGCCTTTTTACCGGTCGGTTGGTCCAGGGACACTAGTGGATCCTCAAGCAGGGGTCTAGACTGGTTGTTCCCACCGGTCCGAGGGTTGAAGCAACGACTAGGGCCTTCTGAGATCGGTCAGAGAAGCAGGGCTTCACTGGGACATCAATGGAGTTGCTGCATGTCAGCTTGTAGTCAGTGGGCTACACTTCGTAGGGGTCTTGGCTCCAACAATCTGTGCAATGGCTGCAGGAGTCAACCTTTTATCCAGGATTTGGGCTGGAAGCTCGCCAATGATAAGGATCTGCTCCATTCAAACTGGCAGTGGCTATCCAATCGTGCATAGCCTACATTCTGCTCAGCAATTCAGGTACCAGGATGTGAACTGGGACCAGACGGTTCCAGCCCCCACCTCAGGCCGCACACACAGACTACCCTTTACTCTGTTAAAGCAGTAGCTTTCCCCAGGAAAGGATATTCCACATAAGGCAATTCGTCCCTGAGAGGGCAGGAAGAAAGCCAAAAAACAATATGGCTAAAGGACAGGCACAATTCTTGTGGCACGACCATCTTGGCGCACTAGCCACGCTTGGTCATTCGCGATAAGTGCAAATGTGCACAGGTAAAAAGATTAAAATGGGGTAGGAAAATATATTCGATGCCACCAGTCCATCCTAGACACTTTGCATTTGTAACCTAAAAGTTACAAAAGAAACCAATATAGGATACAGATTATCCTAACACTTCAATGTAGGGGATGTGTGCAGTTGTAAAAATACAAGAAATCCATAAAGCAAGACGGTC
Organism: Ambystoma mexicanum; assembly: GCF_040938575.1. NCBI lineage: Eukaryota > Metazoa > Chordata > Amphibia > Caudata > Ambystomatidae > Ambystoma > Ambystoma mexicanum. The sequence goes on along the minus strand of NC_090940.1, from coordinate 28,325,307 downwards.
TCTCGGCTATGGACTGATCAGTCTTCCCATAAAAATGAGCACAAAGCAGAAGGCTTTACAGCTTCACATCCCTTCAAATAGTCAGTTCAGTAGTGCAAACAAAGCAAAAAGAAATGGTGTCCCATAGAAGTCTGTAGGAGGAAAGCAGAAAAAAGTAAAGCTTTCCCATCTGTGTTTCAACTTGGGTGCTATTGATGGCACAGCGCAGGTCTCCTGAGTTCATTGGAGCAGACTTATTTCATGCAGTTCCACTATATTTTCATTCCATGTGCTGCTTCTGCCTGGGAACACCAGAGCTCTGTGCCGTTGTTCTGGCAGCGCAGCTTTTGGACCCTGCAGCAAAGCACTGCCCCATCATTATGATGCTGAGCAAATATGTTTCTCAGTCAATGTGGGCCTGTGTTACTGTTGTTCACATTGTTTGTTTTTCATTCTAGTTATTAAATTATTTAAAGGGGCCAATGATTTGTTATGATCCATGTGATGAACACCTGCCGCCCTCCAACCCCCTCTCAAGGGGACGGCTAGCTGATCCTCCCCATACCACCCAGGTCCCTACATAAGAGTGGGCGGCTGTTCCCCCATGGGTCATGCCCCTGACCCCCACCCCACACACCCTAAGGGTCAGGCAGGGGACTTGGTCACACCTCCCATACAAGAGCAGATTGTTCCAGTGGCTACAGGTGTAACATTGTGCCCCTGTGGTTACCCTAGTGCTTGCAGTAAGTGAAATGTCAATCAAAGCAGGAGCCACTCCTAATGTGTCCCTACATAAGGCATTTGTGTGATGGGAGAGAATATGGGTTGTTATTTCACCGCTCTGGACACTTGCTTAACACTGGATTATTGCAGCTCTGGGCTTTTCTAAACAGACCGCTGTAGTCTGGAGAAGCCCAATGAAGTCTTAGCTAAGGAGTGCCTAACGGTGCAGCTTTTTAACCTTTCCCTTATTCTCCAGTGATCATGTTCCTTGGTTACCTATTGACTGTGATGTGTTCTTCCACAAGACGCAACAAGCACAGCCTCAGTTCTGAGTGTTTGTCAATCTCATGTTGCCACAGTGTGCTACAACTGTCCCCAGTGCCATTTGAAATTGTTTCATAGTGTGTGTTTGTTCCCGTTTGTGATCCTGTGTTTGTATTGCAGGTCAGTTCACACTAAGAGACATGTACGAGCAATTCCAAAACATAATGAAGATGGGCCCCTTCAGTCAGATACTGGTGAGTCCTCTGACGCATGCCCTCAGAAATCCACTGACAATTATAGTAGATTCAAGCTGTTCTTTAAAGTTTTCAACAGGTCTGAGAAGACTGGGATGGTTGGAAGTAAGGGGGTCCCTACGGCTCTCTCGAACCATGTGTGAGCAGTTAACACCCTAGCCCAGGATACATTACCCCCAGAATCTACCTAATGCACTCTAAAGGAAGGTACCCCCTTCTATCAATGTCTTTCTAATCTTGACAAGGACATTTAAAGGCTTACAATGAAATACTTCTGATCTGTGCGACTGCCTGATGCCACCAGGCTTTCTCGGTATCCAGTGATAAAGTTGCCTGGGAAAAGGTCACCAGGGGGCGACATTTCCCCAAATTTGCACGCCCAAGAAAACCAGGCACTTTCAACAAATGGTCTGGGATTTCAGAATATAATAGTAAATAATACCCTTTCCTCTAATATTTGTGGGTGGAGGCTTTTAGGGGTACAGGAAAATAAATTGCCTAGCTGGAAACTTTTTCCCAGGCAACGACATCACATAGAACTTTTCTTCCAGTCTCTCAGCTTCTCATTCTCTCCCACTCCAGCTCTCCTTCTGTGATCTTCCTATTCTCCCTCTATGCATTTCCTTTTCCTCACACTTCCCCTTCTTTCCCTCCCGCTTCCTCCTCTCCCCTGCTGCCCTCACACTACCTGCACCTCTCTCTCAATCTACCCCTCTCCTCTCACCCCTCGCACTCCTCTGCTTCCTGGTCTTGCATACTTTCTCTGACTCCCCACTACCTTCCTCCTTCTCTCCACCCTCCCCATGACTGTTCATATTGCCACCTCACTTTTTCCCCCACTCTCCTGTCACCCACTCTCCATCACTGACTTTCACACCCTCTCTAACTTCTGCTGCACTTACACCACCTTTATTTCTCCAGCATGGGGTCTGGCATGGATTCACATGCTCATCAGGCTGGGAATCCTCGGTAAAGGAAAACAGTTTCACTTCCACTAACAAACTGTATTTCTCCTGTAAACCAATCACTGAGCTCTGGGGTCATACTGCCTCCAGCCAATGACTGTCCTCTACTTAAGCCCCTCATCTGGCAGCCATCTGCAGATTTTTACTGCACGTTCAAGGGTTGGGAGGCCTCGTGTTTTGCTCTGAGCTGATCTACGTTGTTCACGCTTTTTCAGTAAAAATGTCAACGCCACTGATGGGCAAGAATTGTCTAAGTTTCGACGAAGATTCCAGGACAAGACGACCGACCTACCCCAGGTGGCTGAGGTGAAGTAGTTGACGAACAAGTTGGTGGCGCCTGCCCTCTCGAAGGCCAAGGGGGCTGATCCAGTCAAGGTAGCCCCGGTAGTGCGCAGAGTACTCCTGCCCCCGAGACGGGAGGCATCGGCCAAGCCGGTTGAGAGGACACCGGAGAAGAGGATGCCATCCCTGAGCCCGAACCCGAGACTTAGGGATACAAAAAAAAGGGGGGGGGTAGAGTAAGCCTCAACCATTCTCCAGTGCATGGACATTTCTTCCTTGGATGAGGAGGACCAGGCGTCCGTTCACACGATCCAGGAGGACCTGGGAGACGCAGACTACGACTGAGGCGACGGCAGACCCGCCGATGGCACAGGGCCCAGTCAGCCTACCGCCTGACCCCACTGAGGGATGCCGTTGGACATCCTTTCGACCCTGCACACCCTGGTGTCAGAGATTCAGAAACAGATGCAGGCAGCACTGCTGGCCCCGGTCCAACCCCCGATGAAAAAGAGGAAGCGGCAACCTACGCCGCTGCCTCAACCTCCACATGTGCCCTCACCCCCAGCCCCTTAGGGACACGGGGATGGACTTGACTGTTAGGCAGAAACCTGTGCAGTTCCCTTAGGGACCACTGCAAAAGGCTTAAGACTACAGGTGTTGGCAGTAAACCCAATTGGTAGTAGTCTTCACCACTCAGAATTACCTGGTAGCTGTGGCTGAGCAGTCAGTCTTCTCTCAAGAAGAGTTAGGCATTATATAGAGTATACACATTAGGTACCAAAATACAGTAGCACAAGCAAACGCTGACCAGAGCTTTGGTATAAAAGTATATAATTTATTTAAAAACACACTTGTAAAAAATACACTAACAAGGCAAGCAAGTTCAAAACACAGTCACTATCAATATATATACATCCCTGATTACTTATTGAACAAGTCTTAGTTAAAACACCACTTATTTGCAGACAGAGGTGAGCGCTTAACCTAAGATGGCACTCCAATAAGTTAGTTAAAAAGGGAGGGAAAAGGCAGAATTAAAAAGCACACAATACCAACACTTTTAAAAGAACCACGGCAAGGCAAGAAAGGCAGAGTCTACTGTAGATCAAGAAAGTTCATAGGCCAGGCCCACTCTTGGAGAGAGCAAGGCGGAATGTGTCCAAGATCACACAGTTGGATTGTACTTTAAAAGTCTTTGCAGATAGTTCAAAAAGAGTTGAATCAGTTCAGAAAAAGTTAGTTAACAGGTCCCAGGTCACCCCAGGATAGAGAGTCAAAGATTTACAGGACACCTTGAACAGTCTGTTGCAAGGGAGACAAGGCGGGACACAGTACCTGAAATGATGAGAAAGCTCCAGCGGGGGCAGTTGTTCCTGGCAGCGGGTGCAAGTCGGTGTTTCGTCCAGGGGAAGAGAGGATCTCGATGTGGAGGAAAGCTGGAGGTCGTTGCACTGCCAGGGAAGAAACCAGCCGCAGAGTTTCCGGGTTAAAAGGTACTAGCCTTTTATTCGCAGTAGTGGTGAAGCGTGGCTATCCGGCCGCCGGGGTGCTTGGCACGGGCGATTCGACCACGAGACAATCCAGGAAGGCGAAAAAGGCGAACTGGTTGATCCCACCAGTTCAAAGGAAGAAGACTATCCGGGATGAAGATCTTCTCTGTCGTCGGGAAGTGGTGAGGCGGTTCAGCAGGGCTCCACCGGTGGTGTCGTTGCAGGTCGGCTCAGCTTCTCCCTCTTTGGATTCTTTGGTCCTGTGGCGACTTCTGAAGTTCCAGTCCCCAAAGCCCTGCTTTTATGCAGGAAACCCCCATTCATCAGTCCTAGCTGTCACTCAAACATGCTAAGTGGTGAGCCGGGCGGCTCACCACTGGGCCAATCACACAAGAGTGCGACTTGAGTTGCCGAGGCAACTCAGTCCAGGGTGCCTAAACCTCCCCTCTCACACATCCTTTAGACCCAGACAGAGTGGCACCACTTTTGGAGGCTTCTCCGCCAAAAGTGGAACAAAGGGCTCGACTTGGGTTGGAGTTAGAGGTGAACACAAACGCCATTTTAAAACTGAGTCCTGGCAAAAAGACCCAACCGGGGAATAAATATTAAATAAAAAACCCGGCGATATCTTTAACATTGCACCAAAAAAGTGGTGCGTTTAAAATGAATGGGAAAATCCCATAGGAAATATGGTTCTGTTCACAATTTAAGACTAGTAAAGTCAATGATGACTTTACATGCCCTGGGAGACGGTAGTCAGTCCCAGGGTATGGAGTCTGTTTGGGGGGCACTATGACACCCCTGTGTTACTGCACTGAGGGTGCTGTGTAACACACTTAGCAAAAACACATGAAACCCTATGGAGTAAAAGACCCCATAGCCCATAAAACACATTACAAAGTCAAAGGATATCGCAAATCATGTCTAAGAGTGGGAGAAAAAAAGTCTCACTCTTAGCAGGAGAAAAAATAAACCCCCAAAAATCCAGCAAAGCTGCTGGGGGACTCGCTAGGTTTGGGAAATTAGCCTATACAGAGAATTCTCCCTAACAATGACCACGGCGGGCGGTTTGCCGCAGCCAAGGGCCTCGCCCCCGGGTTTGTTCTATGCCATGGTCACCAGAGTGCCGGAACTCTTCCAACTGACACCAGAGGAGACCAGGAAGGAAGGTTTCCTATATAAAAGACGCAAGGCCAAGAGGAAGACCATCTTGGCGGTGCCTCTCCTTGACGACGTTTGGGAGGAAGGCCTGGCATTGATGAGAAACCCAGCCGCAGCCCCACCCAAGAGGAATCGGCTGGAGAAAAAGTACCGGGTGCCTGAGTCTGCACCAAAGTGCGTACGTTCACAGCCTTTCCCGGACTCAGTGGTCTCGGCAGCAGCAAGAAAGAACCCCTAGTCTTCATCCTCCGTCCCTCCGGATAGCGAGGGGGGGGGCAGGGGGGAGTAGGATGCCTTGGGAAGAAAAGTAATCTACTCCGCAGCGTCAACAATCAAGGCGGCTAACACCCTTGCTTTCCTGGCCAGATACGACAGGGAGCTGTGGTATAAGATAGCCCCACTGCTGGAGGTCCTGCCCGACGACAAGCGGGTCAAGGCGCTTTCCATCCTCCAGGAGGGGAAGGTGGCATCGGACCATGCCATCACGATGGCCCTAGACAGCGCAGACACAGGATTCCAACAGATGGGGAACGTTATCTGCCTCCGTCGTGGCTGGCTGAAAGCCACCAACTATCGTCAGGAAGTCCAGACGATGGTTCTGGACATGCCCTTTGAAAGGTACAACCTCTTTGGGAAGGCCGCCGATGAGTCGTTGCAGGCCATTAAGACTGACACTGAGACGGCCTGTGCTTTAGGCACTCTTCAACACCGCCTGTCCTTTCGTGGCTCCGGCGGGAAGTCTGGCAGATCGTCAAAGGGTTTCGGCAGAGGGTCCTCTTTGTACCGCCAACCCTCCCGGTCCACGACCCAGGAGGCCTACAGAGGGTGTTCCAAGGCTTTCAGTGGAGGTGGCAGTTGTCGCTTCCAAGGCAGCACACGGCCCCAGAAGCAGGATTAAACCGGCTGGGACGTCTGGGCCCCCGCCCACGCACCCTGCCGGGGAGACCAGCCGTCTGGCTTCGTCAGAGAGTGGAAGATCTCCACCAACCGATGGATTCTGAAGTGTCTCCGGATACCACCGGTGGCCCAGCAGGAGTGTTATCCCTCAGCTCCTGCAGCAGGTGCGGGATAAAAGAAAAGGGGCGATGGAGCTGGTTCAAAAGTGTCTCCGGGGATCCAGAGTCTACTCCAGATACTTCTTGGTAAAGAAGACCGGGTGCTGGAGGCCCATTCAAGACCCGCAGCGTCTCAACAAATACCTCAAGTCCCAAAAATTCAGGATGGTCACGCTGCAGCACTTGCTCGGCCAACTGGAGGAAGGAGACTTCTTGCCGTTGCTGCATCTAGAGGATGCATACTTTCCCATTCACAAGTAGCATCGGAAGTTCCTGCGCTTCGTATTACAGGGAAGGCACTACCAATTCAAGGCCCTCCTCTTTGGACTGAAGTCTGCACCCAGGGTGTTTACGATGTGCCTGGCACCAGTGGTGGCACATCTGCGTCTACAGGGGATGCATGTGTACCCGTACGTCTACGACTGGCTCATCTGGGCTAAGTCAAGGGAAGTAGCCGTCGAACACACGTAGAGGACTGTCCAGCTGCTGACAGATCTGGGGTTCTCTGTCAACTATCAAGTCCTGCTTGATACTATTGCAGAATGTGCTATTCGTCACGGTCGCCCGACTGGCGGCCCCCTCGGAAAACAGGGTAGTGGCCATGCCCGGCAAAGTCCAACGGCTGTTGGCACTGAAGACCGCCACGGTGCGGACCATCAAGTCGCTGCTCGGCATCATGTCTTTGTTCATCTACCTGATTCAGCTCTGCAGGTTGCGGATGCAACCCCTTCAAGAATTCCTGGACTCTTTGGATCCATGTGTCCAGAAGCTTCGCAGACAAGATTGCTCTCGACAAGGAGTACCGTTGCGTGATATGGTGGTGGGGAGTGCGCGCTAACATAACCGGGGGAAGAGGTTGCCAGAGCCCCCTTTACCAGGAGACGGTCACCATGGATGCTTCCCTTTAGGGCTGGGGAGCCCACACCGGACGTCTCCACGTCAGTGGCCTGTGGCTACTGGAGGAGAGGGATCTCCACATCAATGTCCTGGATCTGCAGCCAGTGTTCTGGGCCTTAAAGTCGTTTTTTCCATCCCCCAAGGGCAAAGTGGTGAGGGTCTTCCCGGACAATACCACCACAGTGTTCTATAGCAGGAAGCAGGGGGGCACCAGATCCCCAGCACTCTCCAGAGAGACGTAGGACTTGTGGCACTGGGGTGTCGCCCAAGAGATGTTCCTCATCCCTTTTCACCTGGCGGGAGTCAAGAACACCATCGCGGACTCCCTCAGCAGGGAGCTGTGCTCCTGCCACGAGTGGGAACTTTGACAGGAACAAGTGGACCGCCTCTTCCTCAAATGGAGCAGACCCCAGATCGATCTGTTTGCGATGGTGACTAATTCTAAATGCCAGAAATTCGTCTGCAGGTTCCACCAGCCGAGGAGCATGGGGGAGGCGTTATCCTTCCTGTGGGAAGGCCTGTTCCTGTATGCGTTGCCTCTTCTGCTGCGAGTCATCAATAAACTCAAAACAGTGCAGATGCAGGGTGATCCTCGTTGCCCCGGCGTGTCCGAGGCAGATTTTGTACATGGATATTCTCTGCCTGTCAACGTCATCACTGGTCAAGCTGGCAGTGGTCATGGATTTGCTTGCCAGATAAGGAAGTGCAATCCTACATCATGACCCAGGGTCGCTGAACCTGAAGGCTTGGCTCCTGCTGCCTTAAAGTTCAGAGGGTACGAGTTGCCGGGAGACTGCAGGATGGTCGTTGCCAGGTCCAGAGCGTTGTCTACTCTTAAGTGCTACGGGCACAAGTGGAAGCGTTTTGCGACGTGGTGCCGGATGCAGAAGATCAATCCTTTGAGTGTCACGGGCCCGCAGATTCTGCCATATTTGTTGTCCTTGGACAAGGCGGGGCTGGTGCACGCCTCTATCAAGGTGCATCTGGCGGCTTTCTCCTGCTACACCAGGTCTCCAGGAAGGTTCTTCTTTGGTCCCACCGTCTCGTCAAGGAGTTCTTCAAAGGACTGTTTCGATCGTTGCCGCTGGTGAAGGCTTCTGCCCCAGCGTTGGATCTCAACTTGGTACTGACGAGGCTCATGGGGAGGAGGTGTGGGGGGCCTTCAAGCCTATGCTTCGATCTCCTCTCGGGTTCCTCTCTTGTAAGACAGCTTTCCTCATGGCCATCGCCTCTGCCAGGAGGGTAGGTTAGATCCAGGCTCTATGATGCAAACAGCCTTATCTGACTTTTCACGACACAAGGGTGGTGCTGCGGACGCTCCCTCCTTCATGCCAAAGGTTCTGTCACAATTCCACCTCAACAAGCCTTTGGTGTCGGCTGTGTTCTTTCCAAAAATGTTGTGGCAGGCTGAAAGGACTTTGCACTCGCTGGATGTGGCTCGTGCTCTGAAGTTCTCTGTGGCACGCACAAAGAGTTCCCGGTGGACGTCTCAACTATTCGTGAACTTTGGTCTTGTGAACCATGGGAAGGCCTTGTCCAAGGCTTCCATCTCAAGGTAGCTTTCCGGCTGTATCGCACACTGTCATCGGTTGGCAAACCGACCGCTTCCCGGCCGTTCAGAGAGCCCATTCCACCAGAGCGATCACTGCTACAACGGCATTCCTGTCTGGTGTGCCCCTGCTGGACATCTGCAGGGCTGCTACTTGGAGGTCTGCACACTCCTTCATGAGATTCTACTGCGTCAACAGGAATTCCAGGGTTGGCCAAGCAGTGCTGTGCAACCTGTTCGCTTGAAGGTGTGCCACCTCCTGTGGTTGTGCATGTGTGTACTCCAATGTATTCTTTATGCATGAGCATGTGAATCCATGCCAGACCCAATGCTGAAGAAGGAAAAAGTTACTTACCTGGAACTATTGTTCTCCAGCATGGGTCTGGCATGGATTCACATGCAAACCCTCCCTCCTGCCCCTCTGTGGCTGCTCTTGGTCATACTGCCACTTTACGTGCTTTCCAAATCTGAAGATGGTTGCCAGAGGATGGGGCTTAGGTAGAGGGCAGTCATTGGCTGGGGGCAGTATGACCCAGAGACCAGTGATTGGTTTAGAGGAGAAATACAGTTTGTAAGTGAAACTGTTTTTTTCATTTACCGAAGATTCCCGACCTGACAACTGGGAATATTCATGAGCATGTGAATCCATGCCAGACCCATGATGGAGAACAAAAGTTACAGGTAGGTAAGCAACTTGTTCCTTCACTAACCTTTTACAGCCCTTCCCCTAGTTTATGCACATCTGTTACCGGTCTCTCCTACCCACAATAACATACCAGCACTCTTCTCAGAACACTGCCACAGTCTCATCAGCACTTCAATCCACCCCCTGCCTGGTATCTTGATCACCACTGCTCCACCTGATCAGACCCGAGCACCTTCCAATCTCCTCTCTACTGGCTGGGAGTTTTCCTAATGTTGTACTGGCAGTAAGACTTTAGTAAGCTATCCCAGTGGTTTGTAGATTTCCCCCCTCCCGCCCCCCCCAAACTCTTAGTATCAGTCTGTACTAACTCAGGACCTTGGTAGTGTGGCAGAGCAGTCGGGCTCATTTTAAGAGGAAGATGTGAGCTGTAGATAAGTACTCTGAATCTTAGCTAGACGAGCACAACAAAGAAGCACTTAAACATATATTTATATAAAAGATATATATTTATTATATTTACACCAGAATCACTTTAAATACTTCCGACCTTTACAGTAGAACACTTAAGAATACTATATAATACACTTCAAAGGGCACTTTAACTTTTGTGTTGGTTCGCGGTTACATTTGTAGCAACATTAGAAAGGGGAAAGACGAGGTTATCGTACTATCGGTAATTGCACACTCATGCGGTTTTCAACAGGTCATACGGTAATGCATTTACTCTGCAAAACACATATAGCAAAGTCACTTAAAGGGGGGAAAATAAGTGGTTAGGGCAACATGAGCTTAGTTCAAGGTTTTAGAGACGGTTTCTTTGCCTCGCAATATTTTGTCCAAAAACACAACCCTAGCTAAAGGCAGTTCGGAGAGGGCTTGAAGCCTTGACAAACGGCGAATAATGAAGAGTTCCTGCTGATTTCTTCCAGTGTCTAAAGTTATTGAAGCAGCAAATTAACAACTTACAAAGGAGACCAAAAAAGGGAATTGAGAAGGGGATACAAGCAGCAGCTTGGGTCTGAGGTAAGAGGGGTCCCTGGACACCTTTACGTGCACTCCAACGCTCTGAAGCGACTTCTTCTTGGATTCGGGTAAGCACTACCTTTTTCCCCCCCCCACAGTACCTTTTGGTTTGAAGAACGTGTTTGTATTGGTTCTCTGCGATGTGGCAACTCTGGACCTGACCCCTGGATTCCTTGGTCAGTTGACGAAAGGCAGGACAATGGACGGTGCCTCTCGGCGGCAGCCACGAGGGGGGACCTGTAGCACGACTTTCAGCAACTTCTTGTTTCACTCTGCAGTTTTGGTGCCTTTTCAGCAGCACCAGCAAAGGACACGGATCGCCCGGTCAATCTTCTTTGCTTCCTGCAGTCCCACGCTCTGAGGGCGTCTGGGCAAGTTGGATCGGATCTCTGGAGTGTCCTTACTGTTTAAGCAAAGATTTGGACGGATTCGTCCTTTCCACAATGATGCTCTTGAAATGGGAGCAGATCTCCTGGTATTAAGGTTCTGCAGCTCTGGAAGCTCCTAGGACCTCGGGAGATGGCTTGTTTCAAAGTTTGCCTTGGGACTGGTTGTTCCCACCAGCCAAAGGGAGGGAAGAGTCCTCTTCGGAGCTCCTCCGTTGCATAGAAAACTGGGTCAGGACAGCAGTGGTCTCTTCAGTCTTGCAAGCGGTCTGCTTGCCTCTCTGGTCGTCTTCTTCAGTTACTTCTGTTTCCTGTGGTCGACTTGCTTTACATCCCAGAAGCCTCACCTTTTTATATAGTTCCAGCACACACTCATCTGCAGTCTCTCTCAGCATTTTACAGAAAGGAGCATTTGACTTTCCAATCAGGACAGCCAGACCCCCTGTGGGAGCTGGAGCTATTCAGGCACTCTGGCAGACAAAGGACAGGGGGTGGAAGACTCCTCCCCCACTTCCTGCCCGCCCAGACACTCTGGAGCCTAGGCGGTATGCCTACTGGTTCCCATCAAAGGCTGCACACACACCCCAAGTTGGTGCTTGGGTGCCCCTATTGTGCACTACCGGGGCTATGGATATAGATTGCTGTATAAAAAAAATACACAATAGTTGGTCGAGCACGTCCACTGCCTCCAGCCATAACTAGGTGATTGTCTATATGACTAAAAGTCATAGGAGCAGAGAGAAGGGGGGGTACGAAGTACCCCTTTGGCACTCCATTGAAGGTGGTGTGTGCTGAGTTTTGGGAGGGACGCGAAGTATAAGAACTGTAGTTACTCAAGGATATAGAAAAATAATCTTAAACGAGGATCCTAAGGGTCCTGAGCAACACTGGCTATAAGAAGCCCGCGCGGAGTAAAGGACGCGCGCTGTTGTCTGTTGTTCGGCTGGGAGGATCTATCTGGTGCCCTGCTGGTGCTTTTGCTTGCTGTGAATTGCCGTCCACCCGCTCCGTTCGCGTAAGCATATCAGCTGGAGCTGATAGCAGTTTGATGCGAGCGGGCCGAGTGATTGCTTGGACACGTGACATTGGAGACACACCCCCAGGAAGTGACATTCAAATACAGCACAGCGTGACCCTTGTGGCGTGAAGCCCGCGAGGAGTAAAGGGCGTGCGCTGTTGTCTTCTGTTTGCGGCTGGTCGCGGCGGTAAGTACTGAGCGATACAACTAGAAACCCTTCCGGTGACCAAACCACAGGTGTGGTGTCGATCACAACAATGGAAACACAAAAACCAAGAACTAGGCTCCAAGGGAAGCTAGAGGAATCCATTGCACAAATATCCAAAAACCCGCCCCTTACATGACAACTGAGGAAAGTAATCCAAACGAGGATAACAAACTAGAAAATATACCCTCACAAGGTAACAAACACCAAAGAAAAATCCAAGCCCAATACTGTCAGAGGAAATTGTTCCCCAATCTCCGAAAGAGAAGTTGCCGAGTATAGAGAACGTAACGGAAAATCACCCAACAGATTTAATTCGACCCAAAACACACAAGATGCAAAAATTGAATGCTTTGAAACATGTGGAAACGAACACTTTGAGGGGATTGGGTCCTCGGACGTATTCCATATCTATGACAGGTAATGTCCACAGCTGTGCTGCTTCGGAAAATCTTTGGCGTCTGCGTCCTGCGTCGACGACGTCGATGCGCCGTCCCCGAGGACGACCTCCGACGGCCGACGTCACCCGATGTGATAAGTAGGACGCACGATGCCCATAGCCTCAGTTCCGTTTTTTCCGCAAACGTGTTCGCTTTGTGAATCTTGGTATGCCTCGACTCTTTGGAGTTTGCTGTTTTCAATTCTCGGTTCATTGATTTTGTGAAGACCTGTTCGTGGCGATGTCTACTTCGTCTTCAACCTCCGCGTCCGGGCTTCAAGAAATGTGGGGACTGTGGGTCCAAGATGTCGGTCACGGACTCGCACGACGCCTGCCTCTGGTGCCTCGGGGAAGCCCACGATACGGACGACTGTGTTGACTGCCAGTCACTCACGGCAAAGGCCTTACGGGAGCGCAAGAAGAAGCTGTCGGTAGGCCGGGTGTTTAAGCCCCGGAAGTCGAGGTCTGCAGGGCTTTCGACGGATGACTCGAGGGGTGACTCTCCGCGTCATCGTCGGAAGTCCAGTGGGTCTCCTTCCAGGAGTCGGTCTCGCCACTCCTCCGCCTCTTCGAGGCATTCCCGGAAGCGCCGACATCGGCCGCCTTCCCCGTCCTCTTCCGAGGACTCCGCCCGTCGGCGGGTCGCGTATCCCTCCATGCAAGCGACACTGGAGGAATGGGCTTCCTTCGGGAAGCAGATGCTTCCGTCCGCGCCTCCGAGTGGGGTCGGTCGGCACCGGTCGAGAGACACCGCTCGTACGCCTTCGGGCTCGGGTGGTTGGCACGGCTCGCAGGAGAGGTCCTGCTCGGACAAGGGTAGCCGTTCTCGCCATGCCCGTTCCAGGTCCCGGTCCTCGACGCGCTCGAGACGGCGCCAAGGTCGTCGACGATTTCTCTCGAGGCTCCGCCTCCGAGGGGGTCGTCGGCGCCTAAGTCGTCGAGACACGCTCGAGCTCCGGCTTCGAGGCCTGTGTCGACGCCACCGATGCTGGCGGCGCTGCAGCTGACTTCGACGCCTTTTCTGTCGACGCCGACTCATTCGACGCCCTCAACGCATTCCGAGGCGGTGGTGTCGGAGGGGCCCCGTGACACAGGATTAGCCCCTAGGAAGGCTCTGGCTAAGGTCAGGCACTGCTTTGGTCCCCAGGGGTCTTCCTCTCCCCGCCTGGAGTACATTTCAGAGGGTGATGAAGGCTCTGACGGCTTGGTTCCGGTTCTGGTTCCAGATGAGCTTATCTCGGGCCATAGCCAGTTTGATGACCTGAGGCAGTCGCTGCATGATGCCAATGGACTGGACACCTCTCCGGAGGTGGAGTTTTGTAGGCCGGAGCTTGGCACTAATGCCAATTCTTCATACCGGCACCTTATGTCTCGGGTCACCGAGTACTTGGGTTGGTCTGCTCCCCCAGGGGAGTTCGTTCAGGATGATCTCACGGACATCCTTGATCTTGGTCCCCCCACTGACCCGGTTTTGCAGTTTCATATGGCTCTGCAGAGAAGGATGGCGGCGGCTTGGACTGCTCCGGAGAGTCTCCCAGCAGTGGGCAAGTCTTTGTCGCGAAAATACCGTCCAGCCAGTAGCGACCCTTGCTACTTGTCTAGGCACCCCACTCCGGAGAGTTTGGTGGTGCAGGCGGCTACGGCCCCGGCAAAGCAGGCGTCGTATCCTACCATCCCTCCGGATAGGGACGACAAACGTTTTGACGGCTGGGCAAAGAAAGTGTTTTCTTCAGGGGGTATGGCGCTTCAGGCAGCCAACTCCAGATGTGCCTTGTCTCGTTTCACACACACACTGTGGAACTGTGTTGCATTAGCGGCTGAACATATTCCCGAAGGGGACGAACGGGATAGTTTCCTTGCTATGGTTCAGGATGGCAAGGATGCCATGTATGAGGCCGTTCAGTCGGGTTTGGACTTGGCAGATTGTGTCAGCCGGTCCATGGCGGCAAGTACCGTAATGCGCAGGTTTGCGTGGTTGCGGAAGTCTGGGTTCGCTCCTGATGTGCAGTCCCGGCTCCTCGACATGCCCTTTGACGGTGAACACCTTTTTGGCAGCAAGGTTGACGAGAGCCTTGAGGTTGCAGACCTCCAAAGCTGCAGAGAAGTCGTTGGGCGCTGCAGTTCGCCAACCTCCGCCTTTTTCGTCCTAGGGGACAGCAATGGAGGGGAGGTTCCTTTCGCTATTACTCGTCCTTCAGTAAAGCGAGGGGAGCTAGCAGTGAAAGAGGCCATCGTAAGAGTGCCAGAGGTGGAAACAAAGGTACTCGAGGTGCCAAGGCCGCTCGGGCAGTTGCCTCTTTGCCCTCAGGCAACTCCGCAGCCGCTACCACTCAGTCATGAGGCCAGGTCCCATGGTTCGCCTGTTGGGGGGAAGGCTGGCGCAGCATTTTGTACAGTGGCAAGCCATTACTTCGGATGTGTGGGTTCTGGAGATAATAACCCACGGCTACTGTCTTCCTTTTCGGCAGAGGCCTCACGACAATCCACCAGGGAACCTCTCTTTGAAGAGTCCGGATCCACTCCTTGCGCAGGAAATTCAAGCCCTGCTGGAGAAATGCGCCATAGAACTGGTGCCTGTAGCGGAGAGGAACAAGGGATGGTATTCCCCTTATTTTTTGATTTCGAAGAAAGACGGGGGATTGAGACCCATCATGGACTTGCGCGGTTTGAACAAACTCCTCAGGAAGGACAACTTCAAGATGGTGACTCTTTCTCAAGTCCTCCAGGCCCTTCAACTTCAGGACTGGTTGGTGTCTCTCGACCTCAAGGATGCTTACTTCCATGTGCCGATTCATCCCAGGCACAAGAAGTACCTGAGGTTCGCGGTTGGCGACTCGCACTTTCAGTTTCGGGTCCTGCCGTTCGGATTGACCTCCGCCCCGAGGGTTTTCACCAAGCTCATGGTGGTCGTGGCAGCGCATCTCTGGAAAGGGGGATTCACATCTACCCCTACCTGGACGATTGGTTGATCAGGGGGAGCTCTCCCGAGCAAGTCCTGGATCATCTGTCCGTCACCTGCCACTCCCTTCACAGGCTGGGCTTCTCCCTCAATTTAAAAAAAGTCCCATTTGACACCAACGCAGCGGCTCCAGTACATCGGAGCAGTGCTCGACACGTCCCTGGGGCAGTGTTTTCCTCCCCACGTGAGGGCTCTTCACATTCAGCAGATGGTGAACAAGTTTCAATTTGCCCAGGTTCTCCCAGCGTCCCGAGTTCTTGAAACTGCTCAGCCTCATGGCATCCTGCATTCTTCTGGTGTCAGAGGCTTGTCTGCGGTTGAGATCTTTGCAGTGGGCACTCAAGCTCCAGTGGTCTCAGTCCTCCGGCAGGCTGTCGTACCCTGTTCAGGTGCCGCCCTCGGTAGCCCAGGACCTTCTGTGGTGGGCCGTCAAAGGCAATCTGATGAAGGGGGGCCCCATTTTGGCTGCCCTGGCCAGAGGTGACGATCGTGACGGACGCATCCCTCACGGGATGGGGAGCTCATGCCAACGAGTTGACAGTCAGCGGTTGTTGGTCTCCGTCGGAGTCCAGACTCCATATCAATCTGTTGGAACTGAGGGCCGTTCAGGCTAGCCCAGAAGGCTTTTCTGCCGACTGCGTGGAAAGAGTGTCCTGATTCTAACCGACAACACGGTGGCCATGCACTACCTCAACAAAAAGGCGGGGGGGGGGGGCAGGGTCACTTCCGCTGTGCAGGAAGGCGATGCAGCTAGAGTTCTGGGCCATCCAGCAGGAAGTTTCGATCTCCGATGTTCATCTGGCCGGAGACGGCAGACGCTCTGAGCAGGCAGAGCACGATCTATCACAAGTGGGAGCTGACCCAGGAGATTCTCCTGGAGATCTTCGCCCTTTGGGGGACCCCTCATGTGGATCTCTTCACCTCCAGTGTCAGCAGGAAGTGCGAAAGGTTTTGCTCGCGGGAATTTCCTCCAAAAGGAGCCTTAGGAGACGTGTTCGTGGTGGAGTGGTCATTCCCACTGCTGTACGTGTTTCCTCCAGTCCCGGTCATCCCGCAAGTACTGCGGAGGTTACGGAGGTTCGGTTCCCGGATGATCCTCATTGCTCCGGCGTGGGCCCGGAGGACGTGGTATCTGGACCTTCTCGACTTGTCCATCTGCCCTCCACGTCGTCTTCCCTACCGAGAGGATCTGCTCTCATGGGAGGGGGGGGGTCAGGTTCTCCATCCAGAGGTCAGATCCCTCAACCTTCACGCTTGGCTTCTGAAAGGTTGAGGTGTAAGGATTGGGACCTCCCTGAAGACGTGATGGAGGTGTTGCTCTCGGCCAGGCAGCCGGCAACAAATTCTCTGTACCGTTGCCGTTGGAGAAAGTTCTGCGACTGGTTCAGAGTTAAGAATGTGGATCGTTTTGAATGTGACATTCCCATGGTTCTGTCTTTTTTGCTTTCTTTGGCCCACAGGGGCTTGCAAGTGGGGACCATTAAAGGTAACCTGGCGGCGCTGTCCATCTTTAAGCGCTCGTCTGAAGAGTGTTCCTACTTTAAAATCCCTTTAATTTCAGTTTTTGAAAGGGCTCACTAATGTGTTCCCTCCGTCACCTTTTCTGGTGCCCGGTTGGGATTTGAACCTTGTTTTTAAGTTTCTTATGGGTGCTCCGTTTGAGCCTTTACATTCTTGCCCTTTGAGGCTGTTAACTCTGAAAACTGTGTTTTTGGTTGCGGTTACTTCTGCTCGCAGAGTGAGTGAGTTACAGGCACTTTCAGTTAAGCCACCCTTCACTGTGTTTCATAAGGACAGGGTTGTCCTTAGAGTTTGTCCTTTTCTTCCGAAGGTGGTTTCGGAATTTCGTTTGAGCCAGAAGTTTGTTCTTCTGGCGTTCTATCCTCCTCCACATCCTGGTAAGGAAGAGGAGAGGCTCCATAGGCTTGATCCTAGGAGAGCGTTGAGCTTTTATATTTCGCGCATGTCCCGGGTCAGAGTGGACGATCATCTTTTCATTGGTTACGCTGGAAAGCGTTTTTGACAAGCTGTGACGAAACAGACTTTGTCTCGTTGGATTATTTAAGCTCGAGTGTTACCGCTTGGCGGGCAAGGATCCTCCGGCTGGCTTGCGGGCCCATTCTACCAGGCGAGTGGCTGCGTCTACTGCCCTGCAGAGGGGAGTTCTTATTCGTCACATCTGTGATGCAGCCACCTGGGCTTCAGTACATACATTTGTACGTCACTACTCCCTCGATTCCATCAGAGGGCAGGATCTGGCCTTTGGCAAGGCAGTCCTCTATTACGCAATTTGATTGGGCATGCTAAATTTGTGTTCTAAATTCTTTCCCACCTCCTTGCTTGGTACTGCTTTGGGAGTGTCTCATAGATATGGAATACATCGGAGGACCCAATCCCCTCGAAGAACAAGTTACTTTCTTACCTGGTAAAGTTCTTTCGATGGGATGGTCCGACGACTTATTCCATATCGCTGCCTTCCCCGCTGCAGAATTTATTTTGCGATTGCAGCTTGCGTTCCGCAAGGCCTTGTGTGTCTGACTGGCAGAAAACTGGTGGCACACGTTCTGGGAAAAAACTATAACTGAGGCGTCGTACGTCCTACTTATCACATCGGGTGCCGTCGGAGGAGGTCCTCGGGGATGGCGCATCGACGTCATCGACGCAGGACGCAGACGCTGAAGATTT
Source organism: Ambystoma mexicanum (assembly GCF_040938575.1). Taxonomy (NCBI): domain Eukaryota; kingdom Metazoa; phylum Chordata; class Amphibia; order Caudata; family Ambystomatidae; genus Ambystoma; species Ambystoma mexicanum. The sequence goes on along the minus strand of NC_090940.1, from coordinate 28,307,327 downwards.
TCCGAAGCAGCACAGCTGTGGACATTACCTGTCATAGATATGGAATACGTCGTTGGACCATCCCATCGAAAGAACGTTACCAGGTAAGAAAGTAACTTGTTCTTCTATGCCTCAAACAACTATTCATTGAACTCACACCTCGACGTCCCAATGAATAGTAGCCAAAGAGATACACGCGTGGCGCTAAGGAACCCATCCGACAGGATAGCACACCCAATTCAACCAAAAGATAAAGAGGACGACATAAGGTGAACAAGAATACTGTGGTACCCCATCGTGTCAAGACCGAGCTAAAGCGGCAAAATTACACTGGCAATCTAAATGCACACCAGCTCAGAGACAAAACATTGATCACAGCAAACCTGTAGCACGCAGAGTTGCTCGACTTTCTCTTGCTATCGCCGAGATTGAGGCCATAAAGGAGTCTCAGGAAAAAAGAAATGAACCTTTTGATGGGGTAAGCATGCCTAACAATATAAAAAACATCAAAACCTCAACGCCAATTGTATGAGCAAGATCTATCTCACTTGATGATAAAAAAGACATCTCTTTTGAATAAAGTGGTAGACAACCACAAGACAGAAGAACCTTAAGCCCCCCCTGTGAAGGTAGCACCGGAACACCAAGCCCAGGCATCGGAATCTCAACAAAGAATCCCAACGACCATGTTAGATCTACAAAATACGTTGGTAGCAGTCCTGTCGACTGCAATGATTCCGTTCCTAAAGATACATGAATATATGGCTGATTCTACTAAAGACCAGGCAACGCTGCTGGCAATGATAATGACTAAACAAACATATGTGGAAACATTTATGAATACTATTCAGGATCGGCTAAATCAAGAAGCCGAAACATCTAGAGTATGGCAATCACGATTAGCAGAACTCGCAAGAGTTGACCGGGTAGACAAACCGAACCTCTTGGAAACTCAACGATTACCAAAAAACTGATGGAAGAAAAAACAAAAAAACAGACGTACATGTTGGAACATAAACAATATGCAACAAATCATACGCAAACTGAAGCGAGAAACAAATTAGAAGACAAAGCAGATCAAAGTTCACAATATGAAATGCAAATCATCCCGATGTCTCCAACAAATTTGACAATATCCTCACATCCCGTCAATACTGAATCACCTGTGTGTACCCCGTTCGATATATTCGATCTCTCAAAGCGTGGAATGGTAGGACAAGACCTGTCATGATCTCTGCTTCCAAAAGGTCAGGGTTTTCCCAACTCCCTTGGAAGCAGATCCATAACCCAGGTTCCGAGTGCCAACCAGTCCCAATTGGGACCTTTTGGACCCAGTCCTGGCGCCAGTGGCACCAGGCTCATAAATATGCCCAGTCCCAGCGCTGGAAGCGCCGGGCTCATAATGCTTGGGTGGACTTACCTGCAGCAGACCATGCTGCTTACTTGCCTGCCAGTTGAGCCTCTGATCCTCTTCTGTTTGGAACTACTTTTCCTGTTGGGTGGGGGAGGAGCCACTCCCTAGATTCAGAACACTGGAACTCTTCTGGAAACCAGGAACTCTTTTCTTACCTAGGCGTGGCTGTGGAAGGAGACACCTAAGCACTACAGGAGGCTATTTAAACCACACCCGATGGATGAATCTTGCTTTGCGTTATTCTGCATCCTCTGCAGCAGAACGCTCATCGTGTCTTCTGCATCTGATCCTGGGCCTAAGGAAAAAGGCTTACCATCCTGAATCCAGTCTTCAGCAACACCTATAAAGACGAGAAAGAACAGGTTAGCATTACGGTCTTCAGTGACAGCTCTTCACTTACCTGGTCCATCGGCTGTCACCAACGCCTCGCGCTGCATTCCGGCATCTGAAAGACAAAGGCTTACCTACTCTTCGTGCGCTCCGGAGGTCTTCACACTGCATTCCGGCATCTGAAAGACAAAAGCTTACCAACTCTTTGCACGCTCCGGAGGCCTTCGGCGCTGCATCCCGCATCTGAAAGACAAAACAAGGTGCGTTTAAAGACATTGGGGAACTTTAATACTCACGTGCCATTACTCCTTTCCACATCTAACCCAGTGGGTATTCCGGCACCCTGCAGCCGCTCCAAACTTGTACCTGCAAAATAAAAAGACAGTTAGAGCGCATCGTGAAGCAGGCAACAAGCGCTTACTTACGTGCTTCCAGGCGCTTCTATTCATCACACGGGCTCCATCTTCAACTCACTTCAGCCCGTCATCCGCCATCGCCGGAACCCTGCAAAACAAGAAACATCATTACTAAAGACTTTAAAGACATTAGAATTACTCGAAACTTACCGTTCGTGCAGTAAACGACGGACAGCAGTCCTCTGAAGTCAAGAGGCCTGCTCCCCTTATCCAGTGAAGAAACTGGTTACAGCACCCTGCCCCGAGGCAGATGGCGAGCACGGCGTTCACTTACCTAAGGTGAGAGCGTTAACCTTTGGGGTTCTACAGGAGAAGAGAAAGGGAAGAAGAGAGAGACATTCAATAACCCAGTTCCTTAATCCCATATTTTCCATCTGCAGACATCTTACCCTTCGAGTCAGACATACAGTGCACAGAGGTCCAGCCCAAAGAGCCAGCCGTGTGTTACACATCACCTTTGAAGATACGGTATACGCCCAGTCAAGACCGGCGCCTCTACGGGAATCAGGTGAGCGTTACAAGACCTGATAACTAGACATAAAGGCAAAAAAACGACAAAAATCAAAATGGATCTCGCACATTTCTGAGAAAAATAAAGTTAACACAGAAAACATTAAGAGGAGGCTAATAACAACAATCAGCCTACTCTCAAACAAAAAGGTATACAACAAAAAAGCAAACAAAAAAGACGATAATGCAAAAAGATGTTATCAAGGTAGATGTGAATGCAATGAGCGAACCATTGTATGCGCTACTGGAGATAATCAACAAAAATATACCTGGCCAACTGGAAAATCCTATTCCAATAATAGGTATATCAACAGCTGACGATATGAGTGATTATAATTCCATATCAATTAACTCACAAGATGCGACTTTGATCCTCATTGATGAATATCAAGATACGGCAAACAATCAAACTGTAACCGACTCTCACGACAAAGAGACATCGGTCCTCGAGTTGGAATATTCTACTATATCCAATGATGAAGCGTGGTTAGCAAGCGAGTCGCAATCTGAAGATAGCACCCATAATAGCCTGTTACCTCAACCTAGTCCAATTTTAATTAGACCTAAATTCCAAAATCCACAGGTTACAACAGCCGCCTACAGAATAGCTTTATATCCAACGACAGCTAATACATATGAACCGGTAATAATGAATGGAGCCAACATTTTACGGCTATTTAAAGCAATCCCACAAGTGGAGAAAATAAAATTGGATGATCTAGACCTAGTACTCTTTCCAAATAAGCAAGATATGGAAGAGGGCCAAATTGATTTTTTCAGTCAAGACATAATGCAAAAGGTTCTAGCCACGAAAAATCAGTTTGAGAAACTAGGATTCGGCATAGAGGAAATATTTGTCACACAGGCAGTCGCAGAAAAAAAGCAAAAAACCTGGCTCCATTTAGGAACCACAAAGCAATTAACAATGAGGATCAGAGCAAAGTGACAAAGGCTTCTCAAAATTATAATAACTTAAGATCTAAGAGGCAGTCTGAAGACTATTCACTCCATCATCCCATCTGGCGTGATTACCGGGAGACCCCACATATGAAACCAAATTTGATGTTTAAACAAACTGGAAGGAAAACTTATTTATAACAATCAAAAAAGAATGAAGCGCAAAAGTCTAGAATAGCACTGGGATCGTGGAATACAAGAGGAAATAAACATCTCCTAGAAAAACACTCAAAAGCCCTGGTTAATTTGGATATCATATGTTTGCAAGAAACGTGGCTAACGGATGAAGTGATTTGCGATGGGTTTAGTACCCTAATGAATCCGGCGATTGTAGCACAACAGGGTAGACGAGCAGCAGGAATGCTGATATTAACAAAAATAGTCCCCACATGGACAATCATAGCAAGTAAAAATATACATCCGTAGGCACAATATGTAACTATCAAGATTGCAACAGACAACAAGGACGAGCCACCTGCTGCCGGGGATAATTATGTGATATCCATATTTAATATATATTGGAACCCAAATGCAATGTCGGAGACGAAATTTATTGATTCAATATACGAGGAAATTGACAATGTGACCATCACCAACAACGAAATGGATTTCATTATAGTAGGAGACCTTAACTTTCATTTATTTGATAAAGGTAGACGGCTAGATCCTACTTCACTGTCGAGCAGAGCAGAAAAACGGATGAGGGAAGTGAAACGGAGGAACATCTATTTAAGTGCCCAACCAACAGACTCCTAAAGTAAACCTTTACCAACTTGGGCAAGTGAAACTTCCAATTCAATTATTGACTACATATTTACTTCAGCAAGAATCAGAAGATTAACCACTTCAACAGGAAATTCATCTCAGCAGGATAGCGATCACCATTTAATCCAGATCGAATGGGCCAGTGAGCCAGGAATTGATCAACGACTAATACTACCTGACTTGGAGCTAACAAATGGGATGAATAGACTCAGGATAAAACACAACCATATGGTGGAAATAGTCGCAACCTTTGAAGATGCACCAATTCAAGATAACATAAAAGTGGACTATGGCTGGATACTAGAAAAATACCAACAGAAGGTTGAAAAGAAAAATCAACAACAAATGCATGCACATTACTTCAATATTGAAATCCAAACAAAAAAGAAACAACACTACAATGTTCTATGAAAATTGCGCAAACTTGCACCTAATTTTGAAATGGAAATAAAAAAAGAAAAGAATAAGTATTCGAATGAAATAAAAGCGATCAAAGCATTGATAAAACAGAACGATGCAGAAGCAATCTTGACAGCACTTAAACAAAAAAAATACGCGAAATCTATTGTCAATGTTGAACATATCATCGACTAATCAAAACATGATCCAAGAAGTCGACGCAAGCAGATGGGTGAAGCACTACTCAACATTATACAATAATACGGCACAATCAACTACGAAGCTTATACCAAGAGATGATGGTCCTTGGGACCTTAAATGGGAGAATGAAGACATCATTAGTACCATCAATTTACTTAAATCCTCGAGAGCTCCAGGACCTGATGGTTTAGCAAATAGCGATCTAAAAACAGATCCAGTCCAGTGGGCCAAGTTTATGAGCCATCTATTAAGATTAATTGAAAAAATGAAAAAGATACCTCAAACTTGGACGACGGTGGTCTTGATTCCAATTTTCAAAGCTGGAGATGGAAAAGATCCGGCCAATTACAGACCGATAGCCTTACTGGACCCATTGGGAAAACTATTCGCTTGTTTCCTTCAAACAAAGCTGACTCAATGGGCGCAGGATAACAACAAAAAAGCAAAAAGACAAACAGGATTTGTAAAACGAATAGGCACCAATGTCAACCTCCTACTGCTGAACATGTTGAAATATGAAGCAATGGCTAAATCACAACAACTATATGCCATCTTCATAGACCTGAGAATTGCCTTTGATTTAGTCAATAGACAACTGTTATGGGCTAAGTTAAGAGATTGGGGTTGCCCTCCAAATATCCTGAATCCGATGAAAGAACTATATTCAAATACATTGATATGTGTTCGGTTGACGAAAGAGGGAAGAGTGACCGAATTTATTCCATCGGAAAACGGACTGAAGCAAGGCTGTCCATTGGCCGCATGTCTCTATAATCTATTTACTTATGATTTTGGAGAAAAAATACAAAACAACATTGCGAATCCACCAAAAATTAACAATGAAACAATCCAAACGCTAATCTATGCAGATGATATTATTATTTTGGACAAAACATTAAAAGGATTGCAACAAACGGTGAATAAAGCACAAGAGTACATGGTGGACAATAAGTTGCAAATCAATACTGACAAGACAAGAATAATGAAACTGATTAATCTAAAAACAAAGAAACAACCTAATTTGAAGATTCAAATAGGAAACCAAATGATCTTGACAACCAAAACAATCAAATATTTAGGGGCATTAATCAATCCATCAGCAAATGAAGCAGAATGGCAACATCACATTGAAGCAAAAGCGAGCTCTTTGGCAAAACAAGGACAGTTCTTCCATGGAAAATATGGGACCTTTTCTCTAAAAGCCACAATTCTGCTGTATAAACAGAAAGTAATCCCAATTCTGACATATGCAAGTGAGACAATTGTTAATCAAAACATAATGAGATGGCCGTACTATGAAGCACTATTCTCGAGGAAAACCCTCGCCTTACCGAAAACATTTCCAATGAACAGACTAAGATTTGAACTAGCCTTACAATCTGTACAATCAATAGTACTGTGGAAACAAATTGACTTGTTAAGGAAAATCATGTCTGAAGAAGAAATACCAGCCTTGGAGATTCTAAGAGAAAAAAAGGAACCTCTTCAAATAGCAGCACTATTGAAATGGTCTAATGAAATCAAAGCGAAAATGAGAGCGGAAGACATCAGAGGAATTATTACTTAATAGACCACAATATGCAAAACGGAAATTACAAACGAACGATTGGTTAAGAACAATAGAAGCACAGAAAAAGTACAAACAACACTTGCATGCAGAAACAGAGGTGAGGGCACTTAACCAATTACCGAAATATTTGGCACAATTCCCCAGCTGCAGTATTCGTGACTTGTTTCTGCGTTTTCGTTTAAATATATTGCCGACTTGCGAATACCAAGCATTGATAGATAAAACACATAACAAATCGGATACCTGTCGCTTCTGCAAACAAATGAGACCAGAAACTTTATTCCATTTGATTATGGTATGCCCGGCATTGAAAGAGAAAAGAGACTTATACAAAGATTTCTTTAAAATTTCTGAAAAACAATTGACAACAGAGGAAAGATGGGCGGAACCCCTCGAAGGAAGTAACCAACGCCTTATATTCACCGTGATCAAATTTTGGATTGACATTACTAGAGGAAACATAGATGAGTAAATTGAAGGATATTGTCTATGTAGGGTCAAATGAAAAGTTTGTTAATTCAAACAAAACATTTTAAATAAAAAAAAAAATAAGTAGCTGTGTGCTGCAGCAGTAAAACACAGATGCCTTTAAGAGCTATGGAGCAGACAGACTAGATGGTACAGGTGGAATACAAAGAATAGATTTCCAAAAGACAGATTCCACAAGAATGAATGAGTGGGAAAAGGCTGCACTCATTCAGGATTGAAAGAAAAATGTCCAGCAAACAGTGCTGAAGGTCTCACTAGGAGAGAGGATGAAGCACAATAATAATTCTCCCTAACATCACCCCACCCCTCAATGCTCTGCCCATCTTCCTTTGGTCCCCCTGGTCAAATGCTCCCTTTGGTTCATATCTGGCTAAGCGATCACTAGAGGCTTCAAAAAGGCATTTGGCCCCACCCCCTTTTTATTCCCCTTTTGCAGGGTAGCAGCCATGTGTGCAGGCTGCTTGTTTTCCTTGTGGCTTTCTCCATGCACTGGTACGTTACACTTCTAATTTGGTTTGGCGAAGAGTTCCGTATCTCTCCTGCTCCCCTGCAGCACCTTCTCATTCTCAGTTCATTTTCTCTTAGCCCACCTTTCGCATGGACTCTGAGATTGGCAGGCCTGTGCTGGGTATAATCTGTTTTGCAGGCAACATTCCTGTCCGTTCCTGATATTGATGCCATCCCCTCCAGCAGTAAGGAATATATTAACTGATTCCTTATTGATAGTTACTCACGGTTAGATATCAGTACCTGTCCAACCAGCTTGGGCAACAGGGCCAGTGTTTCTCAGCTTGTTTGGCCAAACAGGCCCAACCAAGGTGTGTGACTTGGCGCTTACTTGGCTGCGGCGCAAATCAAGACAACTATGGCCATAAGAGGCTGACTGGCACTGTGTAATGCTCAGTGGGGCTAGCAGACCTATACAATGCACACTCGGATTGGGTTTGGGGGGGGGGGAGGCAAGGACTGCGCCTCCTTCGCCCCACTTCTGGGGTAGCATTAGCTCTGGCATGCACCCTGATAGGCCGCCGTTATACAAGGCCAGCTTGCACTGCACAAGTTCGATCTTGTGGCGGGTTGACTCAACCCGTCATCCTTGCAAAGCCGATAATGGGGTACCATTAAATTGGGTAACTCCTCTTATTACAGTCCTTAGAAGCAGGTGGGATCTGAGGTACACTGTGTTGAAATACAATCAGTGTCTCAAAAGCGTCTTTATGCAGCTGAACAGTTATTGTATCCTAAGTCCCTGTTCCGAAGCAACCCCTTCCAGAGGGATATGGGGCAGCATAAAGCAACAGTCCTGTTCGATGTCTAATGTTCCTTCTGTATGGACCAACATATCTGTCTCTAAGTGATTGTTGTGTAATACTCCGCAAAAACTATTCTCTTTAATAGAAACTTGGTGAGACATTGCTACCTGCTGGTAGTTGCCTGGATACACTGATAGTCTTTAGATTTCAATGTTAAAAGCTCCCCCATACACCTTTTTTCCTCTCCTTACCCCAGTATTTGTCCACCCCCTTCCTACCTGTTACCTGCTTTGTATCCCTTGCTACTCCCCTTTCTTGTCCCCTTACCCTCACCTTAAACTAGTCTTCGGCCAAACCCAAACTTGCACCACCCCATACCTAATGATCTCACTCCCTGCTCCAGCTCACCCCAAATTAACCCGCCTCCTTGTCCAACCGCCCCTCCCATCATAAACTAGTCCATCAGACTAACAGGTTGACCCCTTTAATCGGCAGCCAGTTTGACGAGCACATTGACCCAACTATCAACTGGGAGTCAATAATGAGGCCCAGTAACACCATAGTCCTTGTTTGCTGTTTGGTGAAACATATGTTTGTCCATTTGTGCCTGAAAACCTCAGAAGGCATTCTAGAGTCCTGCAGCGTTACACAATTAAGAGAATCCTGACTTCTTGGAGCTACGTAAAGCAGAACTTCTCTTGTCTTTTTTTTTTTGGTTGCATTTTTTTTTTAATTCAAACCGTTGTTTTTAGTTTAACAAACTTTTACAACCTTTTTTGTTTACATTTACACTTAACATTTGCAGCATATACAAACTTTTTCTTTTCATCCAATGTTAGTTTGAAATCCCCAAAAACAATGCATATTCCTTTTTTCAAATCTGAATACAAAACATAAGTGCAATGATATATACCATGATAGTGTATGCAGTCAACTGCAATATCAGTGGGAAGCTAAAACTCACAGAAATTAAAGGAGAAAAGTATCTATTTACATGGTATTATTTTAAAGCTTGTGACCATTTTTTTTTTGTAATGGGGATAAAGCAGTAGTGCGCATGTGCAAAGCTATCAAACAGAATGCAACTTATTTTCTAATTCCTGATGATTTTAAGGAAACTGGTTAGCAACAGTATTGTCTTAATACAAGTGCCCCACATAGAGGAGAGCCAAAACCGTTCCCTTTTGTATTGGCGTTGTACCCATCCTTTCAATTCCAATAAGTTGAATACAAATTTCTTCAAACTATGGACAATAGATGACTAAGTGCTTTATAGTTTCAGGCTCATTGGGTTAATGCAAAATCTACAGCCATAACTAGATTGAGATTCCTCTTGCAGGAACCAGTTCTTTGTTCTAACGAGTGTGTGCATTTGTTTCAACTTAAACTCAAGTAAATATATCTAGCTTTATGGCAAGGGAATTGAACTAAGTAAAGTTTATGAGGGAGTCTTCCCGTGCTGAACCTTGCCGCTTCTTTGTAGATTTTAAAGGCTTCTATGGCATTAAGGATTTTGCACCAATCATATTTGAACAAACAGAGTTTCACATACACCAAATGATATTCCAAATTGGCGGGAGTGAGAGCAATTTCATTGAGCATTAAGATAATTTTATCTTGGTAGTTAGCCAAGGATGGAGGATTGAGTCAAGGAGCAGAAGGCCTAAATCCTCATATAAAGAGTTTCGAGGAGGGAATAACATTTTTGCAAAATTTGCTAATAGTCGCCAGTTGTATCGAGCAGACAATGATGTGAGACCCAGCTCCTGTCTAAGTACTGGATTCGGCAAGGATTTAGCAAGACGTAGTGTCCCCTTCCAAAGCTTGCTTTGCAACTGATCAAGAAATTGACTGTCGGCGAGACACATGTCTAGGGCATACAAAATAATGGCTTCAACTTTTAAAGTATAAAATTAAATTAAGGGAATTAAGGAGAATTTGCAAAATTTGGTATAAACCATACGCATTTGGGTACCAAGAGATACTGCTTTTAAGTTCAATTCCTCCTTCCACCTCCTAATTGAATTTGTGTCTGAAATTGTGTACCCAAGATAGCGAAAAGTGGCAGCCTTTGGAATAGGGATTTTATCAATAGTCCATTTCCACTTACGGAATTCCTCCTGAGGTTCTTAAAGATAAAAATGTGTGATTTTTCCACATTGCAATGGAGATCATGCTCACTGCAATAGGTAGCAAACATTTCCAATTTAGATTGTAGGCCAAAAGGGGTGCGATCGAAGATGATAATGCCATCCGCGAAGGCGAGCCACTGGATTTTTAAGTGGCCCAGCCTCGCGGGATAAGTAATTTGCTTAGACCAAATTTCATTAATACCACAAAGGTAGAGGTTGAATAAAGTGGCTGCTATTTTGCAGCCTTGCTTTACACCAACCGCAATTGGAATGGCATCAGTTGTAGCACCCTTATTATGATTGACTCTGACAAAATATGCTGTGTTATGATGCAACTTTGCAATGAGAGAAATTAAATGGGGAGGAATTCCCATGAGAACCATTTTTCCCCACAGAAGTTCACAAATAACACAATCAAAGGCTGCTTTAAGATCTATAGCTGCCATGTACAGTGGGCCCGAATCTGGGACCTTTGTTTTAGCAAGAATATGCACCATTATGGTTGCATTGAGAGCAGTCCCCATCTGCGCCCGAAAACCAATTTGAAACTTTGGATATTATGCTGTTTTAGAAAGAGATGCAGATCGCGAAGAAGCGAGAGTGCAAAAACTTTAGCAGCTGCGTCAATAAGAGCAATAGGGCGATAGTTGGCAGGGTCAGAGGTAGGGCCCTTTTTGTACAGAGGGACAATGATTGAGAATACCCAAGAAGAGGGAATAGTTAAACTTAATAGAATGTTATCAATTTAACTCTTTAAGATTCCCACCCAAAGCATTGGATTATGCTTTAGTACGCAAGGAGGAATGCCATCTGGGCCGGCAGCTTTAGAATACTTTAAACCGTAAATTATACATTCAATATCAGTACTAGACCAAGATGGAATTGGGTCGATAGGATTGCAAACCTCTTTTAACTCAGCGTTCTTAAAAGTAAGAGGTAACCAAAATTTAGATGTAAAAAATGCCTTCCTGGTGAATGCAGATATTGTCGACACCTGGGCAGTGGGAAGACGATTATTATCCGCCCTGAGCATGGCCCACGTAGAGCGTCTGTCATTACGGCAATGGGTAGCAAGCATTTTTTGATCAGATTGTGAAGGTTATGCTTATGATTTAAGCATTTATTGCGATAGGCATTGTTGATGACCTTTTTTCACTTTACTGCCCGCACCCCCATTGTACAACGAATCTAGCGTAATTGTTTTAAGGAGATTTGCTAACACATCTTTAATAACACAACAATACAGCTTGGCCTTAAGCTCACTGGTAGAGGGAAAATTGGAAGTTTCCTCAAAGTAATGTATCCGAGCAGCAATCATGCCATTAATCCTATCGCAAAGTTTGGAGTTCCAACGAATAGATATACCAGGACGATCCCCTTCCAGAATCATTTGGAGGGGATCGATTCTCAAACTTTCGACACTTATATCAATTACCAATTTGATCATGCGGTGATCACCCAAACCCGGGTCGAGAATTGAAATCGTGCTACACTTGTCCTGCAAATTGTCAGATATGGCGTAATGATCGATGTATGAAGCAATCGTGGCCCTCCTCCATGTATAACAAGAGACCCCAGCATCAAAGGATAGAAATGATATCTCCCACGAGGCCAAATACTTTCGCCATAGTCGCCCTCTAAATGACGCTGGGGTAGAAAGGTCTGCCGGGTACGAACCAGATGGAGCCTCAGAGCAGAGGGCATTAAAATCTCCACCCAATATAATTCGACATGCTGGATACTGAGACATGACTACTTCAAACAAACTGTCAAGTTCATGAAACGCACTTTCAATTTTTAAGAGAGCTGGGTTGTGATAGAGATTATAAGGTATGGGATAGCAGGAGCATCATTTAGGGTTACCAATAAAGCCATTGCTGCAGAAAATGTGTAGACATCGCAAATATTTATGTTCAGATTTGAGTTAATAACTATGGCCAAACCGCCATATGGCTGCCCCTTAAGCCCACGTTTGGCCAAAATTTGATGTACAATAAATCCCGGCAGCATTAGCTTTTTTACACACATTGTTTCCTGGCATAAAATTGCATCACACACAAAATGTGAAGGTACATTCTTTAGCCATGTGCACAAGTTCATATACCCACAAGAATTCCACGATAAAAGCGTCAAAGAGGAGTTCTTGTTACTTGGGGGGGGGGGGGGGGGGGGGGGGTCTTGTCCATGGCGGGGTTCAAGGTGATAGCTAGGGACTGCAACCAAGACCAATCCTTACTAATGTTAGAGAGGCTGACAAGCTGAGCGATTACAGCAGTTTTGACTCCACCCTGTACATCAGGCATATTGTCCTTTTGAGAAGGCACAATGGTGACAGGGAGCAGCATTTCGTTAAAGCAAATCGCATCATCAATTGAATCGAAACGGTGGGGAGTTAAACCAATGCGTTGCAATTCACGTTGATATTGCATTACCAAATCAGTGATAATAGTCGAGTGAACCTTGCATACCATGCATTAATTGTGAATTGCTGGCAAGGTGACCTGTTCTATGTCTGAGGTGTTAAGAGTTCTTAAAGCAGGAATTTTGCTAAATGATTGAAGAAGCGCAGATCGATTTAGGCGCTTTTCGCCATTGATTTCTGCATCTGACACCCAGCCTATAATGATCGAGGAATTGCCTACATCTTTGTCTGATGGCAACACCTTTTCAATGGACAAGCTATGTGGGCGCAATGTTTGCACTCCCGACATATTGTGTGTTGAGTGCACGTCCAACAATTGCTCTAATGGCGGGGAAGAAGGAACCAATGGCCACTGGAAAGGAGAGCAGTTTCATTTCCATTGTTTGTTTGGGAGGCCAAAATGGTTGACGTAGAAGTCGTGTTAGGGACGACATCTATAGAAGACCTTGTGTCCTCCTTAACTATCAAAGCAACTTTATTTTCACTCTGCTTATAGAATGCAGGTAAATGTGTTTGCAGCGTCAAGGACCCTTTGCCCTGGGCAAGCGGTTGTGCGTTGGAGAGAGGCACAATATCCGGCTTACCCAAGTCAATAATGGGCTTGAGTATTTTCTTATTGTTAAGCAAAGATTCAAAGCCTCCCATGATGGCCTGCTGGTCCTCGAGGCTTAGATGTTGAAGCGCATTCTTACTGTCTGTCGATAGTTCGATATTGATGTCCAGCTCATCACTAATACCACATTGAGCAGGTGCATCCACATCAGATGCAACCACGACAGAAAGCTGTTTTTGAGTTTTTTGATTTATTGCTTTTATTTATTGTTACAGCTGAGCTAGACCCTGACGATTCTTTCTGTCCATCAGCTTTTTTTTTTAAGAGCCCGAAAGAAGAATCTCTTCTCCTTATGTGAAACAAAGCAGTGGCCCGCATCGGAAGGGTGCGCATCACTCTTGGTCTCTACCATGCCAGGGGCGTGAGGGAGATTCTGAGCATTTGTTTTTATCAAATTTGTTAAAGCTGTAGGATTGTCAGGATGCAACGTTTTGCACATCTCTTTTGCCTCTACCCACGGGGGAGGCACTGCTTCCTGTTCTTCAGGGTGGGCTTGGAGGAAGAACAATAACTGCTCTATTTTTTCGGAATGAATCACAGCCATTTGGCATAATTGAGCGTGAGTAAGAATTTGACATAGAGTGGCGTTGCTTAGTAGCCACTGTTTCAGCAAATGAGACGTGAGAGACGCTTTACAATCCCTAATTTCATAGCGAGTGTAGTCGTGCCCTCTGTCCAATAAATTGAGTATACGTGTCAAGACAGAGGCATGTCCTCAGAGGGCTCGAGTACATCAAAGCCTAGCAGATGAGCCGCAGCATTAAAAGCTGGTGAAAAAGGGAGGTTTAGCACTGGGATCGAAGGTGAAGGTGGAATATTTGATGTTGGGACATGACGAGGACTAGATGATGAAAAATTCGGGAGCTTTTTCTCAGAACATTTTACTAGATGAGGATTAATAGGGTCGCTATCGGGGATATCCTCCTCCTTACAATGTAAATGTACGTCGGCCCTCCGAACACTAGGTAAAGTTACAGGTGTGGAGGGACCAATAAATAGACTTACTCGTTTCTCAAGTGCTGCCAGTACCACAGGTGCCAAAATGGAATTGCCAGAAGGTGAAACATTCATTACATCAGTGGAGCATTCCTCTGTGGCACCATCTTCCACATTAAGCGGCGCATCCATACGCATGCTGAGAACTCTTGCGTGCGGAAGGAAACGAACCGCCCAACGCGATTGGGCCCTTATCAGAGAAGGGTGGTTATGTAGTAAGATTTGCTGCGGCTTGCGCACAAGCATATGCAAACGCGACATCATGACAAATCAGATCGTTGGCTACTAAAGAAGGATTCTTGTTGGAAGAGCCAGAGGCTACAGCTAATGCAGACATAGTAGAGCTATTTGAGGGAGAGGCTTGAGACAGGCTTGATTTTTTTGGCGTTTTGACAGCCCTGGTTTTGGAGGGCTGGGGGGGGACCAAGTGCGCACCCGCTACTTAAGTTCGAAACCATTTGTTTAAGCAGCGGCTGCATGAGCAGTATAGCTGTCTCATAGAACACAATACATATTGGGGCTAATGAACCTAACTTTTGAGTGGAAAATAAACATTAAACCATTAAACCCACACTCTCACCCTAACAGCCCAACAGCCACTTTGTACGCCCACTTCGAATGCGCGCGCACCTCACTATTAATAGGAAGTGGCGTCTATGGAGGCGGGCTGGGGGCAGGGTGGAAGGTGGAGCAAGGAATCTGCAAGAAGCAGAAAGAATATGGTCAGAAAAGTGAGGAAGGACAAACCAAGTTAAACCAGTGGAGCCGCGGTAACACAACAGTACAAGTAACTTTTAGTCCAATTACTTCTCCAGCATGGGGTCTGGCATGGATTCACATGCTCATGAATATTCCCCGTCGTCAGGCTGGGAATCCTCGGTAAAGAAAAAACCAGTATCAGTTTCGTTTCTGATCTGTCTTTCGTAGCAATAACCAATCACTGGTCTCTGCGTCATACTGACCACAGCCAATGACTGCCCTCTACCTAAGCACCGCCTCTGGCAGCCATCTTCAGATTTTTACCGCACGTTCATGTGTTGGGATCCTCGTGCTATTGCTCTCGAGCGTTAGTGCTATTTTTTCGCGCTTTTTTCACAAAAACTTCGATTCTTCGGTCAAAGAGCCTCAAGCTCCACCGATACTACATCCGATCTACGGGGACCCGTGTCGGATTCATCTGTGCCCCTCAAGGGTGAAGATTTCGTCGAGCTACGCTTCGGAGGACTCCAGAAGCTTCTCAGGCCCGGTCTCGGAGATGGCCCAGGAGAAGGGAAGCTCGACGCCCGGAAAGCTGTTCAGGGTCTGCCCTGGATGCCAGCTGCAGAACGTCTTTAAGGAGGACGAACACTCTTTCTGCCTTTACTGCCTTCATGAGGACAAAACGCACGTGGAGAAGGACTGTGCGTTTTGCGGCGACATGTCGGAACGGACCATGAAGGACCGTCATCAACGTCTCGCCAACTGGCTGCAGGGTAAGAGCCCGTCTGGCGAGAAGAAGAAGAAATCCGAGCGGTCTTCTAAGACCTTTGAGGGCGCCCCGGCGACGGGGGCCCAACATAAGGCCAAGCACCGCGAGTCCGCTGGCACCGGGAGCGCCGAACGGTCGGGCTCTACGGGCGCCAGGCAGGGCGCACCCTCCCCGGCACCATCAACCACGAGCCAACGCTCTGGGTCGGGTAAGAGGAAGGCCGAGCACCCGGCGAAGCTCCTGGAGAGGCCCCGGTCGAGCTCGAAGGCAGAGGAGGAGCGTGGCAGTGCCCCCTCCCTCAAGGACAAGGCGGTGAGCGCACCTAGGGTGGTGAAGGCCTTGATCCATCCGACCAAGCCCTCTATCGAAACGGTCGCGGCGGCCCTGGCCCAGCCTGTGGAGGCTACTCCAGTGGTGGCGACCTCAGGGCCCAGAATCTCCCTGCCTCCTCGGAGGGAGTCTTCTTTTATGCCCATCGATAGGACCCCCGTGAAAACCTCCGTGGAGAAGAAGGGGGGGCAGGGCGTCGTCGTAGATTCGGCCTCAACCTCAGAAGAAGAGCTGGTCGAGGTCTTAAGCCACGGCCTAGGCGTGGAACAAGACCAGCCCGTCGGAATGGGTGCCGACGCAGGCGACGACGACGACATCGTCGAGGATGCCGACGGGGCCCCTGCTCGCCCGTCGGATTCCCCTCTGCCAGCGCCGCGAGACAACTCGGCGGCCATTTTGTTGGCCATACAGTCCTTATGCACTGAGATAAGGACGAGGCTACCGTTACCGACGGAGGAACCTCTCCCGTCGGGGGATCCAGAACCGGGACCTTCTGGTGTTCCCCCTGCCAAGAAAAGAAGGATCCATCCTCCACCTCCTTTTCAACCGTCGCGCCCCGTCCAGCCCTCCTCCCCGTCCACCCGAGGGGATGATACGGGGACTGACACGGCAGCGACGGGTACGGACGACGAGGCATACGACGAGGATTTTCCGTCGTCGCCCCCCACCAGGGCTTCTCCGCCCGACGAGATCGGATCCTTCCATTCCATGATCTCCAGGGCTTCCGAGCTTTTTCAACTCTGCCCCGAGGAGAAGAAAAAGGAAGGCTTCCTTTATCAGCGGCGCGAGGCCAAGAGGAAGACGGTCCTCGCAGTGCCTCTGTTGGACGACATTTGGGATGAGGGTCTTTCCCTCCTCAAGAACCCTTCCACGACGCCAGC
Source organism: Ambystoma mexicanum (assembly GCF_040938575.1). Taxonomy (NCBI): domain Eukaryota; kingdom Metazoa; phylum Chordata; class Amphibia; order Caudata; family Ambystomatidae; genus Ambystoma; species Ambystoma mexicanum. The sequence continues at coordinate 28,290,202 of NC_090940.1, read as the reverse complement.
TAGAAGAGACCGGTACGAGAAGAAGTACCGGGTCCCGGACACGGCCCCCCTATGCCTCCGGGCGCAGCCTACCCCGGACTCCGTCGTCTCCGCGGCGGCCAGGAAGAAAGCGGGGGGGGGGTGCGGCCTCCACATCGACTTCCCCGCCGGACGGCGAGGGAAAGAAATTGGATGCTATGGGACGTAGAGTCATCTCGTCGGCAGCGACGACGATTAAAGCGGCCAACGCCTTGGCTATCGTGGCCCGCTACGACAGGGAGCTCTGGTACAAGATGGCTCCCCTGCTGGGTTTTCTGCCGGACGACAAGAGGGCTGAGGCCCTTGAGATCCTCCAGGAAGGCGAAGTGGCTTCGGACCACGCCATCACCGTGGCGACGGACATCGCCGACGCGGGGTTCCGCCAGCTAGGCAACGGCGTTTGCCTTCGACGTCGTGGATGGCTCAAAGCTACGGATTTTCGGCAGGACGTCCAGACCAGAGTCCTGGACATGCCCTTCGACGGGAACAACCTGTTTGGGAAGACGGTGGACGATTCCCTCCAGGCCATCAAGGCGGATACTGAGACGGCCCGGGCCCTGGGAGTCCTGCAGCAACGACGGACGCCCTTTCGGAGCGGCGGAGGCAAGGGCGCCTCCAAAGGTTCCGGTGGCGGTTTCGCTTCCTACCGTCAAGCGGCCCGCTCGTCGTCGCAAGAGGCCTACAGAGGACGAGGCAAGTCTAGCGGACCCCGCCGTCGTCGCCAAGGAGGTCAAGGCGGCAAGGCCGCGTCCAAGCAGGATTGAACCGGCCGTGGGGTCGGGCCCCCACCGAAGCACCCCGGTGGGAGGCCGGCTGGCGGGCTTCGTCAGCGTGTGGGAGTCCATCTCCACCGACCGTTGGGTGCTGGATGCCCTGGCCCGGGGCCACGCGCTCGAGTTTCAAAGAAGGTGCCCGCGCGTCCCCCCCGTGGCCAGGAGAGAACTTCACGTCCCTCAACTTCTCCTGGAGGTAAAGGCGATGCTCAGAAAGGGCGCCATCGAACTCGTCCCAAAGAGGCTTCGGGGCTCCGGAGTCTACTCGCGGTACTTCCTCGTGAAGAAGAAGACGGGAGGATGGCGCCCCATCCTAGACCTGCGACGGCTGAACAAGTTCATCAAGGCGCAGAAGTTCAGGATGGTCACCTTACAGCACGTCCTGGGTCAACTGGAGGAAGGAGACTTCCTGTCGTCGTTGGATTTGGAGGATGCCTACTTCCACATTCCAATCCTAAAGGGGCACCGAAAATTCCTCAGGTTCGTGGTCCAAGGGCGGCATTACCAGTTCAAAGCCCTTCCCTTCGGACTGCGGTCGGCACCCAGGGTATTCACCAAGTGCCTCGCACCGGTGGCGGCGCAGCTGCGCCGCGAGGGGATTCACGTCTACCCCTACCTGGACGACTGGCTCATCCGCGCCAAGACGAAGGAGCTCGCCGTGGTCCACACGGCAAGGACCGTCCAACTCCTCACGGACCTGGGATTCTCCGTGAACTACACCAAATCCCACCTGGTGCCCGCGCAAGTCGCACTGTTTCTGGGAGCGAGGCTCGACACAGTGTCCCTTCTGGCCTCCCCGTCGGAGGAGAGGACCAGGACCATCTTGGGCAAGGTGCAACGGATGCTGGTGGCCGACGCGGCCAAAGTGAGATCCATCAAGTCCCTCCTCGGGATGATGTCTTCCTGCATCTACCTCATTCCCATGTGCAGGCTCCGGATGCGCCCGTTGCAAGAATTCCTGGATGCGCGCTGGATCCAGACGACGGGCAGCTTCGAGGAAAGGATCAAGCTCGACGAGAGTTTCCGGCGAGCGATACGGTGGTGGGGCACCCGCGCGCATCTGACGGCGGGCATGGACTTCCAGACCCCAGCCCACCAGGAGACTGTGACCACGGATGCCTCCCTGGAAGGGTGGGGAGCGCACACCGAAAATCTGCACGCGAGGGGACTCTGGCTCCCGACGGAGAAGTCCCTGCATATCAACGTCCTGGAGCTCCGTGCAGTGTTTTGGGCCCTCAGGTCCTTCCTTCCGTCCCTGAAGGGCAAGGTGGTGAGGATCTTCACCGACAACACCACCACCATGTTTTACATCAGGAAACAGGGCGGAACCAGGTCCCCAGCGCTGTCCAAGGAGGCGCAGGACCTGTGGCATTGGGCCGTCGCCCAAGGGATTTTTCTGGTGCCGTTTCATCTGGCAGGGATAAAAAACACCATCGCCGACTCACTCAGCAGGGAGCTGCGCTCGTGCCACGAGTGGGAACTACGGCAGGATCTAGTGGATCGCCTCTTCCGACGGTGGGGCACACCCCAGATCGACCTGTTCGCGACGGCGACGAACACCAAGTGCCGGAGGTTCGCCAGCAGGTTTCCCCAGACGAGGAGCATGGGCGATGCTTTCTCGTTCCCCTGGGAGGGCCTGTTCCTCTACGCGTTCCCTCCCTTGCCTCTGCTAATCCGGCTCGTCAACCAGCTCAAGAGGTCACGGTGCAGGATGATCCTCGTCGCACCTGCGTGGCCGAGGCAGATATGGTTCCCGGACCTTCTGGACTTGTCAGCGTCCCCGCCGATCAAGCTGCCGGCGGACGCAGACCTACTCTCCAGGGAAGGAGGCGCCATCCTCCACCACGACCCGAAGTCGCTGAACTTGCAGGCCTGGCTCCTGCAGCGCTAGAGTTTGGAGGATACGACATACCGGCCGATTGCAGAGAGGTTCTTGCAAAGGCCAGGGCGTCCTCGACTCTTAAATGCTACGGACACAAATGGAAGAGGTTCTCTGTCTGGTGCCACGCACAGAAGATTAACCCTCTACGGATTACGGCTCCCCAAGTACTGCCGTACCTGCTGACGCTGGCCAAAGCTGGACTGGCACACGCGTCCATCAAGATTCATCTTGCTGCGATCTCCCGATACACCAGAACCACGGGTCGGACGTCCTTGTGGTCTCATCGTCTGGTGAAAGAGTTCATGAAGGGACTATTCAGATCGTTCCCGCCGGTGAAGGCTCCGGCCCCGGCGTGGGAGCTCAACGTGGTGCTGACCAAGCTCATGGGACCTCCGTTCGAGCCTCTGCACTCGGCCCCGTTGAAGTTTCTATCGTGGAAGACAGCTTTTCTCGTGGCCATCACCTCCGCACGACGAGTGGGTGAGATCCAGGCCCTTTCCTGCAAGGCCCCGTACTTGACTTTCCACGACACGAGGGTAGTGCTCAGGACGCACCCCTCCTTCATGCCCAAGGTACCGTCGGACTTCCATCTCAACGAACCCTTGGTGTTACCTGTGTTCTTCCCGTCGCCTTCGTCGCCGGCTGAGAGGACTTTGCACTCGCTGGATGTAGCTAGAGCGCTGAAGTTCTACGTGGATCGCACGAAGGGTTTTCGGAAGACGTCACAACTCTTTGTGAACTTTGGACCTGTCAATCAGGGGAAGGCTCTCTCGAAGGCTTCCATCTCCAGATGGCTCTCCGGCTGTATCATGTACTGTCACCGGTTGGCAAACCGACCGCTGCCTGGCCGTCCGAGAGCCCATTCCACCAGAGCGATCGCAGCTACCACGGCGTTCCTATCTGGTGTGCCCCTGCTGGACATATGCAGGGCTGCTACGTGGAGGTCGACGCACACCTTCACGAAATTCTACTGCGTCGACCGGGATTCCAGGGAGGAGTCCAGGGTCGGCCAAGCAGTGCTGCGCAACCTGTTCGCCTGAGGTGAGCCTGGTGAGGAGGTAAGATGCTTAATGTTGAGTTGATGTGATGCTTAATGTTGAGCCTTTGCCACCTCCCGTGGTTGTGCATGTGTGTACTGCTATGTATTCTTTATTCATGAGCATGTGAATCCATGCCAGACCCCATGCTGGAGAAGGAACAAGTTACTTACCTGTAACTGTTGTTCTCCAGCATGGGTCTGGCATGGATTCACATGCGAACCCTCCCGCCTACCCCTCTGCGGCTCTTCACTTGGTCATACTGCCACTTCACGTGCTTCCAAATCTGAAGATGGCTGCCAGAGGCGGTGCTTAGGTAGAGGGCAGTCATTGGCTGTGGTCAGTATGACGCAGAGACCAGTGATTGGTTATTGCTACGAAAGACAGATCAGAAACGAAACTGATACTGGTTTTTTCTTTACCGAGGATTCCCAGCCTGACGACGGGGAATATTCATGAGCATGTGAATCCATGCCAGACCCATGCTGGAGAACAACAGTTACAGGTAAGTAACTTGTTCCTTCTATGAGGCTCCAGGGAAGTCCAAAAGTGCCGCGTTACGGTAGCAACTGTGATTCCTCTCTCAGATGGCAAGGCACACTGACACTCAAAGGCAGTCCAGGACACAGGATCCAAGAGACGAAGCAGCCCAACAGCCACTTTGTATGCCCACTTCGAATGCACGCCTTGCCTTTTCGCTCATTCTTATAGCGAAACTGTTCAGTCCATAAGACGATCAGTACTGAGAGACGGTGTCCCTCTTGGTGAGTTTCTTGTGTTGTTAATTGCTCATATCACCCCAATGAGAAGTGCATTTCAGATGTTTTGGATCCTTATACATTTTTTTGTAGTAGCTTTTTTGTTACAATTACGATATGCCTAGGATGGGCTGGTGGCAGCAGCTCTTTTCTACCACGTTTTTAAACGTTTTGCTTGTGCACTTTGGCCTTTTCTGCAAATGTCTACTTAAGGTGACGAGCACCGTAAAATGGCCTTGCCACAAGGTTTTCGCCTGTCTGTTGACCATATTGTTCTTTGGCCTTCTTTCTTCCCTCTCGGAGCCAGATTTGCCTTGCATGGAATACACTTTTGCAAGGAAAGCTGCTGCTTTCGCAGGCTATGGGGCGGCATGTGTGTGTGGCCAGATGTGCTAGCTGGGACTGTCTGGTCCCAGTCTACATCCTGGTGCCTGAAGCTGGGCAGAATGTGTGGCCGGTGGATCGCCAGGATTGGCTGGCCAGTGCGATTTTGAATGGTGCAGAGGTGGACCTGGGCGAGCTTCTGCACAGACCTTTGATAAAAAGGACTCCTGCAGAGCTCATCTCCACAGATCATTGTTGGAGCCAAGACTCCTACAGAGAAAAGCAACCCACTTATGTCCCCAGGACAACCTCTGCAGCTGACCAGAAACCAACTTCAGTGAAGCTTTGCTCCTCTGCCTGATCTCAAGACCCTTGTCAGTGCTTTGACTCCTGCACCGGTGGGAACAACCAGTCTGAACCTCTGCTTGAGGATCTGCACCTTCTAAGCCTTCAGAAGTATTCCTGGACTAAATGGTGGACTGACCAGCCCTCGCCTGGGCTACCTCGCTGCAGCCTTCGCCATTCAGAGTGCAACCTTGTTCCTTGGAGGATCTTCAGCTTGTACTACACGATTCCTGCTCCTGCATGTTCAACCTTCTTGAATCAATGAAAGCCATGCATGACCGGCCACTTTGTTCAGCCATCAATGATCACTTGTCGCCACCTTACCATTGATTGATTTTGCAATCCACCATATTTGCCTCCTAGAGGTGTTCTGAGGTCGCCTGCTCCGCAGAAGTCTTCATCTTTTCTTCATTTGGGTGTTGGACTGGAAGGTGCCTGAAACCGAGATTCAAGCACCATGAACGACCGACTAAAACTAACCTATTTCTGAAAGGGACCTCTGCACCCATGACTCCTGGGCCTTCCTCGGCCATGCAATCACAGAAGACTGTGTCCCAATGGTTTTCTGGAATCTGCGTAGTGGTCTCTGTAGAAAGCCGAGTCAGGGTGGTAAGTTTACCTAACTTTTCCTGTCCTCCATCTGGCTACGTGGTGTCCTGCCCCATAATCACACTTTTCTGACTGATCAGTGGAGGTCTGATCAAGGGTCCCTTCCAAAGCCTAGGAACAGTGAAGATGGGAATCCATTTTAGATTTTGGGTCTGCGTTTATTCATAGGTCTGATCCCTTGTAGTGACTGTGCCCCATGGTGATATTAAAATTGCTTGCTGTGCCTTACTGTGTTCTGATGTAGTGTTGCCAAACCTCCTTTTTAAATAGATGATGCATGTCAATCTGAGCCCACTGTTACTTGTGCAGTTGTTACAGCTTGGATCAAGTATTTTGCACTGACCTGTATCTGTTTACAAAATGTGTGCTGATTTTTAGGGCATGATTCCTGGTTTTGGACAAGACTTCATGAGCAAAGGAAATGAACAGGAGTCCATGGCCCGGCTCAAGAAACTGATGACCATCATGGACAGCATGAACGACCAAGGTAAAATGTGTGTGTTGAGGAAGGGACACTCTAGCGTTCCGGTTTTGCATGAGTGTGTCAGTTATGCAGGGCACACGTCACGCTTTTGCCCTGCAATGCGGACATACTCTACCCATGCCTTCACTATCCAGCTTCTAGATAAGCTGCTGGCTTCACTTCTTCTACAGTGCTGTCACAGGACACACTTCAGTTAACACTGCAGTGATGCTGACACAGGATATACTTCCCTCCACATTCTAGCAGTAATGACACAGGATGCACTTTCCCAGCTGTGTTGGCACAAGAGACACTTCCTTCACACTCCAGCTGTTCTGGTACTGGAGGCACTTCCCCATCACATGCCAGTGATTCCGGTTCAGGACAGGGCGCACTTCGCTTCATGGTCCTGCAAAAGTGGCTCTGGATACGTGTCTTTTCACTTTCCAGCGATACTGCCACAAGCCACCCTCCAGTTTTCTTTGCTTCAATCTTTGCTCTGGCAACACCACCCTCTGCTGTATTGCGATACTGACCATGCAACCGCTCCGTACGTTTCTGCTCACTGAAGGGTCTTGCCCTTCATTTTGTCTGCCCTTGTTCTTGTATGGAAGCTTCTTGGTAGTGTCTTTGATGCCACCTGGGAGCCTGTAGTGTCAAACATGCACTTGCACAACAGTCTCTTCATAACGCTGCAGCATGCTCGTATGAGTTGCATCTTTCTGCTTCTGATCTGTTTTGGGGTGCTCCTCTTTCCCAGTCTGGCCAGGAGGTCAAAGGGCATAGCATGCCCTTTACAGAGACCTAATTCTACTTAAATAGGGAAGAACTATCCCAACAGGGACTAGTTTAACATTAAATAGATGCTGTTATTAGAAGTATACGCATGCTTACCATGCCACAAGCAAGGAGATGAGCATTCTCACCATGTACCGCAATTAGTGTGTCGCATAATTGACAACTGTTTATTTCTCAATTTCGATGGTCATGAAATTAGATTTTTTTTTTTTTTTTTACAATGCAACATGAGTTTAAAAGCTTTTACATATAGAATGCACACAGTGCGCATCTAAAAACATTTAATTATTTTCACATATAATCGGTATTCATCAAAGATAAAAACATGTTTCATCAAGTGTATATGCAAACTCGTGGTGTCTGGTAGGCCTTGATCTTCCAGGCTATAATACACATCAACAGAACATGATCAAGACCTCCATGTCACACAATACCCACCCAATTCTGTTCAATCACTGAATTCTGCAAAAAAAAAATAGATTTTATTAATGTATCAAACGTTAAATATTTTTACATAAATTCGTGTACATATGCGAACCAACAAACAATTAATGTACTACTCAACATACGTCAACATATGGCCAACAATAGACACAACCCTATATATTCAACAAAAATCCAAGACAGACTGTAAAAAACATATATATATTGTAAAGTGCAACAAACCCTGACACATCAGGGGACCTCTAGAATCTTAGTAGTGCTTTTTGTGACTTGCCCCTTATTTGCAGTATCTTGATTTCTTTTTGGTAGTCATGTGTTTCTGGCTTTCCAAGAGCATCAATTGGTGCTCCAACAGACATTTGTACATTCAATCCCGAAAGGGGTGGTGTAATCCTGATGCCCACTTTATGCCCGTGTACAAAAATCACCATTGGCCAGATTGTTCTGCATTTATACTACTTCCATATAATCACTCTTCGGACGTTTTTCTATTCAGTGCAGGCTCGCATCTAAGGCCCCATGGTGCCGTGTTCCCATCCACGTAAGTGAAGGGAACCGACGTCACAGAGGGGTATGGGAGACTACGGCAAGGTGTGCCGCCCACAGGTAAGTAATGGGGTGGGGGCTGGCACAAGGGGATAGTCTGAAATGTCTGGGGAGAGTAAAACCCAAATATATTTTCGGTAAAATAGCTTTAGTTTTTTTTCCCTTTGAACATTTCAGCTTCGATTTTAATCTCGATAATCCAAATGTTCAGTTTGTAAGGGGAAGTTTGCTTAGAAATGTTGTTGTCCCAATCAATCGGGCATGTATGTACTGTAATGTATCTTAAAAAGATTTCATATGCAACTTAGTTTTTCCAGCATGGGGTCTGGCATGGATTCACATGCTCATGAATATTCCCCATCATCAGGCTGGGAATCCTCGGTAAAGAAAAAATCAGTTTCACTTCTGAACTGTCTTTCTCCTAACAACCAATCACTGGTCTCTGGGTCATACTGCCCCAGCCAATGAATGCCCTCTACCCAAGGCCCTCCTCTAGCAGCCATCTTCTGATTTTTACCGCACGTTCAAGTGTTGGAAGTCCTCGTGCTATAGCTCTTTGGCTTTTACTGTGTTTTGTGATTGTTCTAAGAGTTTTGCAAATTTTTTTTGGTCAATCGAGCCTCAAGCTCCATCGATCCACCTTCCGATTAACGGGGGCCTGTTTTCGGATTCTTCAGCGCCCCTCGAGGGCGATTTTTTTTTTTTTTGACTAGTTTCTTCTTGGAGGAGTCCAGAAGCTTCAAGGCCTATGCTGCGTGGATATGGCGGATGAGAAGGACTCGGCACCTCTCTTAAAGGTTTGCCCTGACTGCAACCAACGGAATGTCTTTTCGGACGACGGACCTTCCCTGTGCCTTTACTGTCTGCACTCGGACCTGACGCATGCGGAGGATGACTGTGCAGCTTGTCGGGAGATGGTGCCACGCACGCGAACCTATCGGCGCAAGCATCTCAACAAGTGGCTGCAGGCCAAGGCCCCTGCTCTGGGTGAGTTCCCGGTAGCATGCCTCCCCTGCCCAGAAGAAGAAAGTTGAGTGGTCTTCTAAGGCCTTTGAGGGCACCCCTCCTGCGGGGGCCCAACAGAAGGCTAAGCACCGCAAGTCTACTGCCTCTGGGAGCTCCAGCGCCTTCGACCACGAGCCAACGCTCAGGATCTTCAAAGAAGAGGAATACGGACCATCCGGGCAAGCTCTTGGAGAAGACCCAGACTGGCCCTGCAGAGAAGGCCAAGGGGGAGCGGAGCCCGACTCTCCCCCTAAGGTGAAGGCCGTGGACTCGGCCAAGACCGCAAAGGCCCAGGTGCATCAGACGAAGGACCAACCTTCCATCGAAGGAGTGGCGGCGTCCTGTGCGAAGGCCACCTTGGCGGATCCACAGGGCATGGCCCCAAAGGCGAGAGTATCCCTGCCTGCCAGGAGAGAATCCTGTTTCCAGCCCATCGAAAAGACGTCGGAGACAATGATGCCCATCATTTCACCGAAACAGTCTCCCTTGGTCGCAGAGAAGGGAGGGGGCATGGTAGTCCTCCAGGGCACGAACATCTCCTCAGAGGAGCAGCTCACCAACGTCCCGATCCTCCAGGAGGGACGATGCGTCGAGAGCAGGCCCTGAACAGCAGGGCGTTGACGACTCAGAGGACCAACCTAAGCCGCGAACTCCCTTGTCTCCGTTGCCACCACCACCTCAGCAACCACCTGGGGATTTCTCGGACATTCTCACGGCTCTGCATACCCTGTGCTCGGAAATCCTGACAAGGATGCCTCTTGTGCCGGCGGCCCCACCCACGGCGCCGGGAACATCGTAGGAACCACCATCCAAGAGGAAAGTTCACCCCCCCCCTTTCCACCCTTCGCCTCCCTCTCTTCCCCCCCCCACCCCCTCTCCCGTCCCTTGCCAGATCTTCACCGCCCGACGGGATATGTTTGTTCCACGCCATGATCGCCAGGGCCTCAGAGCTATTACAGCTTGTCCCTGAGGAGAAGAAGGGTTTCCTATACCAGCGCCGAGAGGCGAAGAGGAAGACCGTGCTTTCACTCCCACTATTGGATGACATTTTGGACAAGGGGTTGTCCCTCATGAAGAACCTTTCATCGGCTCCGGCGAAGAGGGACCATTATGAGAAGAAATACAGGGTGCCGGACTCTGCGGTCAAGTGCTTACGGTCCCAGCCGTCTCCGGACTCTGTGGTTTCGGCGGCGGCCAAGAAGTCGTCTTCGGGCTCCTCAAACCCTCCCCCCCGGACGGTGAGGGGAAGTAGTTGAATGCCATGGGGCGAAGAGTTAGCATGTCGGCAGCAACGATCATCAAGGCCACTAATGCCCTCGCTATTGTGGGACGTTATGGCAGGGAACTTTGGTTCAAGATGGCCCCTTACTGGACTTCATTCCCGACGACAAAAGGGCTGAGGCATTGGAGATCCTACAGGAAGGCGAGGTAGCTTCAGACCACGCCATTACAATCGCCACATACATTGCCGACACGGGATTCTGCCAAATGGGCAACAGCGTTTGCCTTAGTCGGCGGGGCTGGCTGAGGGCCACTAATTTCTGCCAGGATGTTCAGTCAAAGGTGTTGGACATGCCCTTCGACGGGGACAATTTGTTTGGAAAGACTGTGGACGAGTCTCTTCAGGCCATCAAGGTGGACACTGAGACGGCTCGTGCCTTGGGCACGCTTCAGCAACGATGGCTGTCCTTTCGAACTTCTGGAGGAAAATCCCAAGATTCTTCTAAAGGATTCGGAGGAGGTGCTTCGTCCCACCGTCAACCCTCGCGCTCGTTGGCCCAGAAGACCTAGAGGGGCCGTGCCAAGTCTGGAGGTGGATGTCGTCGCCAAGGCCCCCAAGGCGGCGTTTCGATGTCAAAACTGGTCTGAACCAGCTGTGAAGTCGGGCTCCCACCCGTGAGGCCGGCTGGCGAACTTCATCAGTGTGTGGAAGATCATCTCCACTGACCGTTGGTTGTTGGATGTGCTCCCCCACGGACACAGCCTAGAGTTCCAACAGAAGTGTCCCCGTATACCACCAGTGGCCCGTCAGGAAAACCACGTCCCTCAGCTTCTGCTGGAGGTGCAGGCCATGCTAAAAATAGGGTGCGATGGACCTCGTCCCAAAGAGGCTCCGGAGTGTACTCTCGTTACTTCCTCGTCAAAAAGTAGACCGGCGGTTGGAAGCCCATCCTGTACCTGCGCCGTCTGAACAAGTACATCAAGTCTCAAAAGTTTCGGATGGTGACTCTTCAGCTCGTGTTAGGACAGCTGGAAGAGGGGGATTTTCTATCGTCGCTGGACTTGGAAGATGCCTATTTTCACATTCCCATACACAAGGGCCACCGCAAGTACCTACGATTCGTGGTTCAAGGACAACATTACCAGTTCAAGGCCCTTCCCTTCAGACTGAATTCAGCACCAAGAGTGTTCAAGTGCCTGGCACCGGTGGCGACGCAGCTGTGCCTATGAGGGATCCACGTTTACCCTTAACTGGACGACTGGCTCATCCGGGCAAGCTCAAAGGACATCGGTGTCGAACACACAGCGAGGACCGTCCAACTCCTGACAGATCTGGGGTTCTCGGTGAACTATGCAAAGTCCTGCTTGATTCCATCGCAGGATGCACGGTTTCTAGGATCCCGACTCAACACAGTGTCGTGCCTGGCGTCTCCGTCGGAGGGGAGGATAGCGGCCATCTTGGGCAAGGTACAACTTCTGTTGGCCCTGAAGGTCGCAAAGTGCGAGGTTCATCAAGTCCCTACTCGGAAAGATGACGTCATGCGTATACCTAATTCGGCTGTGCAGGCTACGGGTGCGTCCGCTGCAGGAGTTCCTCGACGCCCGTTGGATACAAGTGTCGGGAAGCTTCGAGGACAAGCTCACACTCGAGAGTTTCCGTCAAGCGATACAGTGGTGGGGAGTGCACGCACATCTGTCCACAGGCGCGGATTTCCCAACCCCACCTCAGGCGACGGTCACAATGGATGCCTCCCTGGAGGGATGGGGAGGGCACACCGGAAGTCTTCTTGCAAGAGGCCTGTGGCTACCGGAGGAGAAGTCATTGCACATCAATGTGTTGGAGCTGCGGGCAGTGTTTTGGGCCCTCAAGTCCTTCCTTCCGTCCCTCAAGGGCAAGGTGGTACGGGTCTTCACGGACAACACCCACAATGTTCTACATCAGGAAGTAGGGGGGCACAAGGTCCCCGACGCTCTCCAGAGGCGCGCAGGACCTTTTGGCCCTCGGCCATAGCCCAGGGGATGTTCCTCATGCCATTTCATCTGGCAGGAGTGAAGAACACTGTTGCCGACTCTCTCAACAGGGAGCTACGAGCTTGCCACGAGTGGGAACTTTGGCAGGACCAAGTGGATCACCTGTTCCGCAGATGGGGCAATCCCCAGATCAATCTGTTTGCGACAAACACCAAGTGCCGGAGGTTCGCTAGCAGGTTTCCCCAGCCGGGAAGCATGGGGGGGACGCATTCTTTCCCCTGGGACGGCCGGTTTCAGTATGCGTTCCCGCCATTGCTTCTTCGACTAGTCAATCAACTCAGATGGTCCCGGTGCAGGATGATCCTCGTTGCACCGGCGTGGCCGAGACAGATATAGTGCCTGGACCTTCTTGACATGTCAGCGTCCCCTCCAGTCAAGCTTCCGGCGGTCGCAGACCCTCTCGCCAGGGAAGGAGGCAGCTATTCTGCACCACCACCAAGGATCACTGAACCTGAAGGCCTGGCCCCTGCAGCACTAGAGTTTGGGGGCTACGATCTCCCAGTGGATTGTAATGAGGTGCTCGCCAAGGCCAGAGCTTCGTCTGCTCACAAATGCTACGGGCACAAGTGGGAGAGGTTTGCCGTTTGGTGCTGTACTCAGAAGATCGACCCTCTACGAGTCACTGCTCCGCAGGTGCTTCCGTATTTGTTGTCGTTGGCCAAGGCAGGACTGGCCTGTGCTTCCATCAAAGTTTATCTGGCGGTTATCTCCCGCTACACCAGATCATCCTTATGGTTGCATCGATTGGTCAAGGAGTTAGTCACAGGATTTTTTCACTCGTTCCCGCTGGTGAAGGCTCCGGCCCTGGCATGGGAGCTCAATGTGGTGCTTACTAGGCTCCTGGGTCCTCCGTTCGAGCCTATGCATTCGGCACCACTGACATTTTTGTCGTGGAAAACAGCTTTTCTTGTGGCCATCCCCTCCGCATGACAAGTGGGAGAGATCCAGGCCCTCTCTTGTAAACCACCTTATTTGGCATTCCACGAGACAAAGGTGGTGCTACGGACGCACCCCTCCTTCATGCCCAAGATGCCGTTGGACTTTCATCTAAACAAGCCCTTGGTGTTACCCATATTCTTCCCGACGCCTTTGTGGCCGGCTGAGAGGACTTTGCACTCGCTGGATGTGGCTAGAGCGCAGAAGTTCTATGTAGACCGCACAGAGTTTCCGGAAGATGTTGCAACGTTTTGTGAACTTTGGCCCTGTGAACCATGGGAAGGCCCTCTCCAAGGCTTCCATTTCCAGGTGGCTCTCCTGCTGCATCACCCATTGTCACTGGTTGGCAAACCGACCGTTGCCTGGCCGTCCGAGAGCCCATTCAACCAGAGTGATCGCTACAACTACAGTGTTCCTGTCTGGTGTACCCCTGCTGGACATCTGCAGGGCTGCTACGTGGAGGTCGACTCACACCTTCACAAAGTTTTACTGCGTCGACACGGATTCCATGGAGGAGTGCAGAGTCGGCCAAGCAGTGCTGCGCAACCTGTTTGCTTGAAGGTGAGCCTGGTGGGGCGGTAAGAGATGCTTAATGTTGAGATGCTCAATGTTGGGCCTTGCCACCTCCCATGGTTGTGCAGGTGTACTGCTATTTATTCTTTATTCATGAGCATGTGAATCCATGCCAGACCCATGCTGGAGAACCACAGTTACAGGTAACATGTTCCTTTCCTCACATTTACACATGTGAAAACGGGTTGGGCACCGCCATCTGTGCAAATATTTTCTGTTCATACATCGCCCCAAGTTCAAGTGCTCTTGCGCCAAGAATATAGATTGCTCACCCCTCAAACTGACATCACTAAACGCGTATGCCCCTTTTCACAACACCAATTCACGTCTCCTGTAAATGTCCTTAGTACGCAATATATTGACGTTTCTTCATGGAAATGCCAAGCTGCCTCTTTCCTCAAAGTGTCAACAAACTCTTTCTGATCACACAACATTGGAGTTTCTTCCTTTGTGTCGGTGTATTTTGTTTGGAGTCTGACTTGTTTCTGCTCTGTTGAGCTATCTTCCTAGTTAGACGCCCTGCGAACAGGTACTTTCAACTAAGTAGTTGCTTTTTATTTAATCGTTTCTTATATTATGTAAAAATGTGTTTGCCAAACCATGTTTAAATTGTACTTTTACAAGGCTTATTTTTTACATGTGTGAATGAGAAACTTCATAGTTTGTGTCTATTGTTCATGTGTTTGCACTGTGTTTTTGTAACATGGCAGTTTTGTCTCTCTTCCTTCTTTAACAGTAGTTCTTGTATACCAACATTCATATTTTTCTGACTTTTGATTTTGTATTTATTCAATAGTCAGGAACTATGGCAACAATACAGCCATACCAGTACGAGCCCGAATATTCAGAGGATGAATTAATTGAAAGAGAAAGAAGCGGAAACAATGAGGAATTGGATGACTCATGATGATCAATCACTGCAGCCTGTACCCAGTCTCATGGAAGAAGTTTCCACCTGGTGTACCTGCGATCGTTGCGAGGTTATGCCAGCTGACGTGGAGAGCTGTTGCTGCCGAAAAAGCTTGGGATGCGCGGCCTACATAGCCGAAGAAGAGACACCATCGCTATGCGTTACCGAGCTGCATGACTTCAGGATAGCCTGCCTCACAATATCTCTGTTGCGAATGATGATAGTCCTTATGTACAAACTTCGAGCAACAGTTTGCCCTTGTAATCAAAGTAATGAGTAAGTTTACTGTAGATCTGATGTATGTTTCACAACTTAGACGGCTAACATTTGATGATGTTCTCCTACATCATTGTAACTTCCTTCGATCACCGACAAAGGTTTTTTTTCCTGTCATTTTAATACTTTTCTCATGCTAATGTAAAACCAGAGTATTCATCACTAGATGTAACGTCCAAACAATAACGTCTTTCACTTTGAACTTTAAAACAATATTTCCTTGGGTCCCAAACTGCTCTTACTTCTGGGGCGTTCATTTTTCAATACTTCAAATGGCGTTTCATACTAAATAAGTACAGATATCTGGTTAATTATAGTAAAATATTTGTTTCTCTTTTACAGGTGGTACAGGCTTGTGGCCTATCGTGCGTGTACATGGTAGATTCATGGGAGGCTTGGATTCCGCGTTCGACTAGTAATACCTGCCTGTGTCGTTCGAGCCACTTGTGTGAAATTCCCTAGTGACAGCGGTACTGCAGCCACATCAATAGAATTTGTAGTTTGTTTGTGCCATCTGCATTACCAAAGTAAATAAAGAGTTAATATGAATAGTTGTTTGAATTTTTCAGTAAGTCAACAACCCGTCCAACCATCTACAAGGTTCTTAAAAGATTTGTTTTCTGTTTTGCGCTCAACTCATGCCCATCCATCCCTTTCCAGTATCAGTGGCAGTTCGCACCTATGACCGTGTACTCCTGAGGGGGCTGGGTGCATGGGGACGCTCAAGGTGCCAAACACCCTGTATACCTCAAAGGTGTCAACCGCACTTTCGACCATTGTCCACATTGCCTCCCCAAACCCGTTGTCTCCAGGCTCCCCTTTGAAGACCACGTCCCTGCAATCCGCATATGTTTGTATGCCTTGAACATTGTTCCTGGCCTATTGAGCTCGCCTCATGCCCATCCATCCCCCTCCAGTATCAATGACAGTTTGCACCCATGACCGTGCGCTCCTGAGGGGGCTGGGTGCAGGGGTATGAGGATGTCAAACATTGGCATCGAAGCTTGGTGGGTGTGTCAACAAATACGTCACACACATTCACATACACACACCTTTTTTTTTTTTTTTCCTATGCCTTTATAAACACCTTGATAGTTCCCTAGGGAACATCTCTGCATTCCACAAGGTATAACACCATCGATCTACTTGTTACCAGGCTTGCTCAATCGGCTCATCTGTGTGTCCAAGTATTTGTCAACTATTTCGTTCTGTAGTTTCATCGATCTCTGCTCGGAAAGTTAGTATTTTATACCCTATATACACCGTATTCTCTTTTTAATTAATCTCAGAGTTCATCATTATCTAACATTTTATGTATTTTTATCTCTGGAATTAGCAAATTTCATTGTAGAGCATTGTATCAGAACGTAATGTTTTGTAGTCCATGTTTTCAATGCATGTTTTCTTTTGGTGGCTCAAAGTTTATTGAATGGAATAGTAATACGTTACAATTTGCTGTATAACAATGAGGTCTAACTAATTTGATTGCTGTGATAATTGTAGAAGGTTACAGCATGTTTTGTTAATTTAAAACAGTTTACAAACAAATGTGATTGTTGCTTTGCTCAGTGATACGTTATTAATTTTAATAATTATTTATATTTCTTTAACTAATCTTATGGATATTTTAAGAATGCCTTCATGTATAATTTTTGATTGCCCTACTGTGAGCAATGTCAGAATTCCTGGCTCAGTCCTGCATGTATTCCCAAAGGATTTATATTTAATAAGATGGCTTTCAAATTGTGGATTTCCATTGTCCGAGATTGAAAGCAGAGCCAAGGATGTCTTGAAAGACGTGAGGGGCAATCGATTACGCGTCTGCAGCATGCACTTCAGACGATATGTACGACGCATCCCACGCCCTAAAAAGCGTCGCCCGAGATGCCTTTGCAAATTACTTCCCAATGCAGTTCCAACTAAATTTCAGCACACGCTGGTTCCAGTGAGTAGTGGACGAAGAATTTGTTATGCATGTTGGTATATGAAAAGAGTGCTCTCTATACATATGCCTTCTAAAGAATCTTGCAATCTAATGTATTAGTGTGGGGAAAAGGTAACCTGATGATCGTTTTGACTTTTTGGGGAATATTTTCATCAATGTTATTACACAAGTTGCACCAGCAACTCAAAGCACTGTACTTTTATTAGACTACTTTGTCTATCCCCACGTTCGCTTAATTTTTTAACATGTTTGTTAACATGTCTTTCTTTACATAGAGCTCATTGATGGAAGTACAGACTTTCACCAATTGGGGAACCAGACAAGTCGATTATCCCAATGGTGATGCCCAGCCATGTTTTTGAGCGTTGGATGTGGTCAAGTGTATAATACAAATGTACCTTTTCAATTGGACTCTTTTCTGATTATATACATAAAATAAAGGAGCCATATTCATCATTGATCACTATTCAGGAGTCAACAGCAACATCATTCACCTAACAAGTACTTATTTTAAACTAATCCTTTATATGCGAGTGAACAATACATGCGTGTGGCCTACTTTGAATTGAAACATTGAAGATTATTTGTAATAGTTATTGACAGTGTTGTGTAGGAGTGTCTCGCAATATGGACCACCTTCTGCATTTGAAGTTTTGTTTTTTATTTTGCTTTTACATCCGTATTAAAAAAATTGCTATGTTTTAGGGGGATGCTGGAACTTCGACAATCCCTTCCTCATTTGAAACTGGTCCTAGTATGAGGTATGCATAGTTAGAATTTGTTACATTGGTAGTTGGGGGTCTACTTAATTTGGTTTGACATTAACATACGTGTTTTATTGTATGAGCCAGGAGAACGTGGTGAACACAAAGAAATCCAAGTTATGGACAACTGCGTCCCCTGCACACTTTCGAAGAGGCCGAAGGCCTAAATAGATTTAATCATACAATTATGAGAGTAATGAGAAATGGGTTTAGCGTCTCTGAAAATTCAAATATGTTAAATTTCATAAGAAAATTCATAAAGATTTTTGCATAAAGAAAATTCAATAGGCCGTTTTCTTTAGAGAAATATGGTCTCCTTTTTAATGATTTTTTCTGTTCGCCCAACGCGTTTCGAGATTCATTTTCTCTTCATCAGGGGCTTAAATTTCAAAATAATTTTCACAAGCATCTATAAAGAACATATATGGATAATAGATTAAACAGATTGCCTATTTTTCAAAAGAGAAACACCTTAACATATCGTTTCAACACATCAAATTGAAGTTATAAACAAAAGTTAACAATAATCTAAGATGGTTAGCACATCACTTGTGTTATTGGCAACCTGATTATACTTATAGTCTCAATCATCAAAAAATCCAACATTAAAAGGAGATGAAGCTTATGTTAGGTGTTTATTATACGGAAAAACTCGCCCGTTTTCCATGTTGTAACAAGGAGAAAGTTGTTTTTAAGGCTAAAATGCTGATGTTGTCCCATTCCCACTATATATGTAAAAAACCTAGTCATGCCAGATAAATGTAAAGTAAAGAGAACGAAGAATGGACTCACCCATCTTCAAAAAGTCTTTATGAGAAAAACTTTAGAACTGGGTCAGAAAGTGCACCCCACGTAGCCCAGTGCTATAGCCAGAACCTGGTTTTCTTGGGGGAAGGATGATAACGGTCTCCTAAGGTAAAGTGTGAAAAATAAATATAGAGAAAGGTGGGGTTTGGGGGAGTATAAGATGGTGTAGGAGAGCTTACCCATATATCTAAACTTACTTGATCCGGGATCTGATGCAGAGACGCGGTCAGGAAGTGCAGCTTTCCGACCGCCTCGTCTGCTACTCTGTTTATATATGGTAAATGGGTCCTGTGACGTCACTCGCGCACGCAACGTAGGTGTTTCTCATAAGTGGTAAACAAGTTAAGTCCCCTATGACGTCATTCGCGCATGCGCGGATGACGTCTGTAAATGATGCTGTGGTACCGGGGCGCACCGGAATTGCGTGAGTGCTGGGAATGCCATTTGAGTAAATAAAATGCACCTGTCACTAAAAATAGCGCGAACAGCTACATGTCTTAGATAAATCTTACATGTATAGTAGTGTAGATAGTGGATCTCTAATGGGATACTCGTAGTGGCCTGTTTCTAGGCATGTTCAAAAAAAGGGGGGGGGGGGGAGTCCACAAGTATAAAGTAGTTGAAGAAAAAGATAGTGTTGTTCTGCCTAACCCAAAATGAAAAGAATGGTATTTGTGTACCTGTAGGCTACTGGGTGTACTCCCAATTCGGAGAAATAATTGGAGGAAGAAAGGATTTTTCCGTGTAGGGATAAATCTTGGTGATTGGAGGTATACCACTCTAAGCAGCGCTATTGTGTGGCGCTAATGTTAACCCTATATAGACTGTGTTTCAAAGAAAGGTAGAAAAGATGTAATGATAGCAGACCCTAGTATTGGACCCATGTTATGGTATCATAAAACAATTTTGTGAATATATAATCGAAAAAGTCTTTTTCCATAATTGTCTATCCCAAGACAGATGGGTGTACAATCTTAAAGGGACTAGAACCCTTGATGGATTTCTTACTTAATTTACAACATATATATCAGATACAAGACATTTTAGTAAAATCTGGGAATACCTTAGGTTTCATGGAATATGGATATTTGCCTATAAAAATGGTCTTAGATAATGCTATTCATTTAATCCTAGGGGAGTCATGGCATCTAGTTTGTTGATCCAAAAGAGTTCCCTCTGCGCCAAAAATTTAGGCAAGTTTCCCCCTCTGCTGAATGGACGTATGACTTCCAGAATTGCTAGTCTCATCTGGGAAACATTGTGTCTCATGTCTCTAAAATGTCTGAAGATAGGTGAACTTAAATTTTTTGTCCTGATGCATGATTTATGTTCCGTCCATCTGTCTTTGGCCCTTCTATTGGTTTTCCCAACATAATACTTCCCGCATGGGCAGCGTATCGCATAAATGACAGTTTTTGTGTCACATGTCGCAAAGTTCCTTAGAAAGATCTTTTTACCTGTTTGTGGATGACGTATATGGTCGCCTTTAATCAGATTGTGACAGTGCTGGCAATGTAAACAGGCAAAAGTGCCAACTTTGGGTTTGCTTAATGTCCTCTGTGATGTTGGTTTTATTCTTTCTGCTCTTATCAGTTGGTCTCTAAAGTTCCTTCCTCGTTTGTAGGCCATCATTGGTGGATCAGGGAATAGATTTGATGTCTCATCAGATTTGATTAGTTCCCAATTTTTGTGAATGATTCTTTTTATCTGGAAACTCTGACTTGAGTATTTGAGCGTGTGTATTAAATTTATTTTCTTCTTCAGTCTTCTGTTTATCTTGTAAGAGAGCATTTCTGTCATGAGCTTCAGTCCGTTCAATAGCTTTGTTGATGGTATCTGGAGGAAAACCTCTTTGCAGGAATCTTTTTCTCATGTTGTTGTATTCATCCTGTAGCGTGTTTGTCTCTGATGTGATCCTTTTAACTCGTAATAGCTGACTGTAGGATAAATTGTCTTTCAAGTGTTTCGGGTGATGACTCGCATGATGTAAGCAACTGTTCACATCCGTAGGTTTTCGAAAGATTTTAGTTTTACTGTTTGTGCCTGGATATTCAACTGTGACATCAAGGAAGTTCAGAGGGTTTGCCAATTTCCAACGTAAACCCTATTCTTGGGTTGCAGGTGTTCAGATGGTTCCAAAATTCAAGCAATTCTGTTTCTGTGCCATTCCAAATATGTCATCTATATACCTTAGCCAGATTTGTATTTTGTTTTTCCAGATGGGGTTGTCCAGTACATGTGTTTTCTCATAGTGATACATGAAAATGTTGGCATAGGATGGGGCCACTGAGGACCCCATCGATGTGCCAGAAATTTGAAGATAATACCGTCCATTATACCTAAAGTAGTTATTGTAAAGGATAATGTAGAGCAATTCCAAAGCGAAGACTTTTTGAATATTGACTTCTCTGTGTGACAACAGGAACCATTCCATAGCTTCAATTCCTTCTGAGTGTGGGATGGAAGTGTACAAGCTATTAACATCCATTGTGAAAAGCAATAGGTTTTCTTCTGGCAATTGTAGTGAATGTAAGGTTCTTAAGAAATGTGTGGTATCCTTGAGATATGTACTTATTGATTGAACCAATGGTTGAAGAGCAGTATCTAGGTAAATGGCAAGAGGTTGAAAGATGCTGTCCGTTCATGCAACTATTGGGCGAAATGGTGGGTCTCTGGCATTCTTATGTATTTTTGGAAGACCATAAAATACTGGGGTGACTGGATTTTTTGGATTAGGTAGTCTGCTGTTTTCTCTGAAATCCAGTTCATGGTTTCAGCTTTATCAACCGTTGTTTGAATAATAGCCATTGTTCCTAATCCTGGGTCATTGTCCAGTAGTTTATAGGTACGACTATCTTCCAGAAGTTTTCATGCATCCCTTGTCGTAGAGTGTGGTGTCCATGAGAACCAGGGCACCCCCTTTGTCCGCTTGTTTGAGCGTGAGGGTATTGTCTTCCGCCAGTTTTATGAGCTTGAGTTGATGTTTCCTGATGTTACATTTTTTGAGGGTACATACTTTATACGTTTAAGATCCTTCATCGTTTTTTGTTTAAACAAGTTTATTAAAGGATGGTTCACCTGAGGGTGAAATGTGCTCTTACTTTTCATCTCCAAGTACCTAGGTGTGTCTGTGGGTTGTAGGTTATCTTCGATGTTATGAAAAAATACTTTTAGCGCCATCTTCCTCATTAGTTTAAACAAATTGACTTCTTCAAAAAAAGTGGTGGTGTTGGTTGGTATAAAGGAGATTCCCATGTTTAATGTATCAATTTGTGCCATGGTGAGTTGCTTGGATGAAATATTAATCACCAAGTGTTTGTCTATTTCTTTTTCTGGCGTAAATTTCTTCTGTCCTCGTCTTGTTTTGCATTTCCTAAAAAAGGACGTGGTTGTGTATCTGTTGTGGGTCCCGGTCTAGAGTCTTCAAGATTTTCTGGGGTTAGGTTGTTAATAGAGGTTGATGCTACTGAGGGTTGACTTCTATCCTCAACTTCCCCACTTAGTACTTCGCTGCTGTCGGTATTGCTATCCGGTGTGTTTTGTGGTCTCTGTGGTCTCCTTGGTGTCGGCCTATTATTTGCATAAAACTCCTGCCATGAGTAAACAATGTCTCTAGCGTAATCCAATGTGTCACGGCAGAATTTTCTGATTTTGCGTTGCTCTATGTCCTGTTTGTACGAATCCAATTTATTGTTTGTGTCTTCCAAAATTTGTTTCAGTTCAGTTTCTGTCTTGAGTTTTGACAATTGTACTGTGACTTCCTCTATTTCCTGCTGTAACGTTAGTACCGATTTTGATAGTTCTTCTATGGTAAGCAGAATCAGGTCCAATGAACACTTATTGAGGATGTGCTCCCATCTGTTAACTAATTCTTTATTCTCTTTGCAGAGGGTTGGCTTGAGATAAATTCTCAAGCCACGTGGAATGCGTTTAGCACTATAGTATTGTGCAAGCGTAGTTGCATGGAGTTTCTGTGAGATCTCTCTCCTAATTAGGCGTTCTAATTTCTGTATTAGTCGTTCTGGATTATTATCTAATGAAGTGACTTTGCTTGTGTCTTTGATCAGACCTAAAATTCTTGTTGCCTCCTCCTCTGTGAAGGCTAAGGTTGTAGCTGACTTATCTGTTAATGTACTAATACTCGTAAATGACATGTTCTGTTTGTTGGGTGCTAGTGTTATATATAGATACCAAACCACCTCGGTGGGAAACTATAACTGACAAAACACCGAATTACACTTGCACACCAATTTTCAATACCATTTCAATGGTAAATTGAGGATATACATTCTTAAGGTAGGTAGTAATATTCAAGGTGCAGGGGAGAAGGACTCAGCCTTGGTACCTAGGCTGGAATACAATAGAGAACACAAAGAAATCCAAGTTATGGACAACTGTGTCCCCTGTACACTTTCGAAGAGGCCGAGAACGTGGTACCCGGACCTTCTCGACATGTCCATCTGCCCTCCACGCTGTCTTGCCTACCGAGATGATCTGCTCTCGCGGGATGGGGGTCATGTTCTCCATCCAGAGGTCAAGTCTCTCAACCTTCATGCTTGGCTTCTGAAAAGTTGAGGTATAAGGATTGGGACCTCCCTGAAGACATGATGGAGGTGTTGCTTTAGGCCAGAAGGCCGCAACAAAGTCCCTGTACTGTTGCCGTTGGAGAAAGTTCTGTGACTGGTGCAGGGTTAAGAATTTGGATCCTTTTTTCATGTGCCATTCCTGTGGTTTTGTCTTTTTTGCTTTCGTTGGCCCACAAGGGCCTGCAAGTGGGTACCATTAAAGGTTACCTAGCGGTGCTGTCAATATTTAAGCGCTCGTCTGAGGAGTGTTCTTATTTTAAGATTCCTTTTGATTTCTCAGTTTCTGAAAGGGCTCACTAATGTGTTCCCACGTCACCTTTCCAGGTGCCCGGTTGGGATTTGAACCTGGTTCTAAAATTCCTAATGGGAGCTCTGTTTGAGCCTTTACATTCTTGTCCTTTGAGACTGTTGACCTTTAAAACTGTATTTTTAGTTGCGGTTACTTCCGCCCGCAGAGTGAGTGAGTTGCAGGCACTATCCGCTAAGCCATCTTTCACAGTGTTCCATAAGGACAGGGTTGTCCTTAGGGTTCGTCCCTCTTTTCTTCCGAAAGTGGTGTTGGAATTTCATTTAAGCCAGAAGGCTCCATAGGTTGGATACTAGGAGAGCTTTAAGTTTCTACATCTCACGCATGTCCCGGGTCAGAGTGGACGATCAGCTCTTTGTAGGATACGCTGGAAGGCGTTTGGGACAGGCTGTTACTAAGCAGACTTTGTCTAGATGGATTATCTTGACAATTTCTGAATGTTACCGCCTGGCGGGTAAGGACCCTCCGGTAGGCTTACGGGCCCATTCTACCAGGGGTGTGGCTGCCTCTACTGCTCTGCAGAGGGGGTGTTCCCATTCGCAACATTTGTGAAGCAGCCACATGGGCCTCTGTCCATACTTTTGTAAAGGACAGTGTATCGACGTCATCGATGCAGGACGCAGGTGTCAAATTGTCCGAAGCAGCACAGCTGTGGGGGATTACCTGTCATAGATGTGGAATACGTCGTCGGAACATCCCATCGAAAGAACGTTACCAGGTAAGAAAGTAACTTGTTCATCTCAGGGTCTCCATCGGGAAGGAAGCCAACTAGAAAATCTTCATCTTTAAGATACTGTGGGGCTTGGGGTGTAACTACCTTGTGCCATTTCCAGTGCTTCCTGGCTCTGAAGTGCTGTTTTCACCCATCTAGACTTGACCTCGACTCACTTGCAGCTTGTACACCATCAGGGAGGCTCCTCTTGAGCTCCTGTAGTTCTTCAAGAACTACTGACTGTGTGATTAACTTTCCCTAAAGAACTGCATCAAAACTAGAACTATCCATTTGACTTTGGTTATCCTGGTTCCCTAAAGGCTCCACTTCTCAACACTATTGGCTTTGGCAGTGCTAGTTTCCCCAAAGGTTTTAAATTGTGAAACACTTTTTTCTACTGGGAGCCAGACTACCTACATCCCTCTAGGAGAAAAGACTATTGTAACAGTTGCTAAAGTGTGTTCTATCTAACTCTGAAACTTTCCCTCCCAAACTCAATGTGTAAAGGTAATAATTTATATTTTATTTCAATCGCGCTCATACACAAGTGTTTCAGAGCGTGACGAGGCAAGGAAGGGAAACCTAGGGGAACAAAACAACGATCTTGGAAGGCCCATTGACATTGAGAACGCGCAAGTGCATGGGAGAGGGAGCAGAGAAAAGTGCATCAAAGGGGGTAGAAGTGGAAAGTGCGGAGCAAAGGAGAAACAGATAATAATAAAGGCAACAAACGGTGGTAGTGCAGCCAGCATGTGGCAAGTGCTGGGTTTAAGGAAGCAGACAGGGTAGGTCTGATAAGTGCAGGAGGAAAAGGGTGGGGGTGTATGTGTACAGATACAAACCACACTGCAGGCAGAACCAAAGAGGAAGGTCTTGAGGTGCTTCTGGTACCCGAGATGTTTCTCCTCAGGTTTCTGAGTGGCAGGGAGGCTGTTCCAGAGGGAGGCCCCAGCCGGAGACAAAACTGCCCCCAGCTCGGTTCTTTGATAAACGACTGACCCTGAGGGAGTTAAAGGTAGAGGAGCAAAGAGCTTGCGAAGGGATAGCTGAAGGTATTTTGTAGGCAGGCCCCTGAAAGCCTTGTGGACAATGCAGAGGGTTTTGAATGTAATCCTTGCATCCACTGGGAGCCAATGGAGAGATTTCAGAGCTGGAGAGAGACGATCCCAGGGCTTGAGGCCAAGGACAAGTCTTGCAGTCCTGTTCTGGATTATTTGCAGAGGACGGAGAGTAGAAGCAGGTAGATTAAGAAAGAGGCTGTTACAAGAGTCCAACCTAGAGAGAACCAGAGCTTGAGAGAGTGAGTTTCTGGGGGAAGGAGAGGAAAGGTAGAGTACCTCTGAGGAGGTGCAGTAAGAAGTTTGACTTTTTAGAGACATCGGAGATGTGGGCAGAGAAGGAAAATGTGGAGTCAAAGATGACCCTGAGGTTCTTAGCCTCGCAGGTGGAGTTAGGAGGAGGGCCAAGAGAGGCCAGCCAGAGAGTGAGGGGAAAGGATAGTGAAGGTGTGCCGATGAGGAGGATCTCTGTCTTGCTGGCATTCCAACAAAGATCGTTGGCGGCACAGCAATCTTGAATGGCAGTTAGGCAATCGGAGATGAGAGAAGGAGAGGAGGTGGCAGAGGGCAACCTTAAAATGAGATGAGTTGTTGTCAGCATAGCACTGGAAATTAGGGCAGAAAACGCAATGCAGTGGGCGAGAGTTTCCAGGTGTTAGTTGAAAAGCCAAGGCGAGAGATTAGACCCCTGGGGAACACCACAGGTAGAGAGGGAGATAGATGATAGTAAGGACCCAAGTTTGACCTGGGAGGGTCGATCAGAGAGAGAAGAGGTCAGCCAGGCCAGAGCCTGATTGGTGATACCCAGGTTATCACAGAGACAGTTGAGCAGGATGGTATGGTTGACTGTGTCGAAGGCAGAAGAGCGATCGAGTAGGCTGAGGACAGAGAGAATGTTAGAGTCAAGGTTGGAGAGCGGATGTTCAGGAGAGCAGTTTCCGTGCTTCTGGCAGCTCGGAAGCCAGACTAATGGTCATGGAGAGGACCAACAGAATCAGAATGAAGGTTACGCTGAGAGATGGCCAGCTTTTCCAGGAGTTTGCCCAGAAAGGGAGTAATGGGAATTGGGCCATAGTTAGTCAGGCAAGAAGGATCAGCTGTGGGTTTCTTGAGAAGAGGATGTACAAGGGAGTGCTTCAGAGGGGAAGGATCAGAAGAAAAAGGAGAGGTTGCAGAAATGTGCAAGGGCCAGAGCAAGGATATCAATGTGGTCGTTGATGGTTTTAGAGGAACGGGGAATAACCTGTTTTGATGAGGCTTTCCTAGATCAGACTTGTCTAGCGACCTCATCGGGAGAAAAGAGGAAAGGACGAGAAAGAGGGTGACTGAAGGAGGGTCAGCATGCACAGACGGTGAGTGGGGAGGAGGGGGAGAAGAGGGTGGACAGGATGTCCTGGGTATTTGAAATGAAGTGAGTCAAGGGCATTGCAAAGAGCCTGTGAGGCAATGGGAGGGGTAGAAACTGCAGCAGGGTTTGCCAGCTCCTTGCCGATTTTAAAGAGTTCGGCCGAGGAGTTAGATGCCGCAGAGACAGCGGCTTGAATGTGGACTCTTCTTGGTGTGGACAGTCGGTATTGCCTTTGGAGCAGGCAACAGGCCAGTTTGTCAGAGGATTAACAAGAAGCCCTCAATGTCCTCTCAGACGCCCTACACCTATATTTAAGAGTAGCTAGGTGTAACGCTCACCTGTTCTTTCCCACAGGGGCGTCTCCAGACACACTCTTGAGGACTCTTCCGTATTCCTCTCTCATCCGGAACCTCTGGATAAGCGGATTCGGCTCTAGAAGACAGGAGGGGCAGCTTAGATAATTTCCTACTAGGTCGCCCACCTCCCGCGTTCCCGTGCAGGTACCCTAAGGACGGTTCTCACCTTTTTGATATTAACGATGCGCTCTCTGTCCTGCCACTCGGGGCAGGGGTGTCGATTTGGGCCCGTACTGCCGAGTTACTTCACTGGCGAGGGCCGGAGTTCAGACCGGCTGCAACTCCTTCTCCAGGTAAGTCTTAATGTAAAGTCTTTATTGATGAGAATAAGTCTTTGGCATGAGTTAACTCTTGTCTTAGTCGCAGATGGTGGAGGTCGCGAAGAAAGCTGAAGACTGTTCGAGCATGTAAGCAGAGTCGCCTTGCGGCGCTGGAAGCGTCCTAGCAAATGACTAAACTGCCAACTTATCTTGCAGACCTCGGCGACTAGAGATGATGGACTTGCCTTGGTTGCTCCGAGGTCGGAGGATGCTGCAGAACTGGTGAGTATGCCGATGGACTTGCCTTGGTGCTCCGAGGTCGGGGAATGCTGCAGAACTGGCGAGTATGGCGATGAACTTGCCTTGGTGCTCCGAGGTCGGAGGATGCTGCAGAACTGGTGAGTATGGCGATGAGCTTGCCTTGGTGCTCAGAGGTCGGAGGATGCTGCAGAGCTGGTGAGTATGGCGTTGGCCAGGCCTGGGTATGCTCTGAAGACGATGGATAAGCTGAGCAGGTAAGGATGCTGAGCAGGATGAGCGTCACGCTGCAAGGCAGAATAACGCGAAGCGCGTGCTCTTGATCGGGGCGTGGTTTATAGCTAGGTAGTGTCCCAGGTGCCCTTGGGGCCCCACCCTGAAAGCTAGACCGCAGCATACAGTTCTCTAGTATTCCACATGGGGGCGGCCATGCTTACCCATCGGCCATAGGAAGCCCGTCCCAGTGAGCGTCTCCTATGCCAGCAGCGCCAGGACTGGCTCCAGGGCATCCGAGGAGGTCCCAATAGGGTTCGCCAGGGCCCATGCCCCTTTGAGGGGGACAAGGTCATGACACTAGGTCACAGTCCTGCCAGGAATTGCACTTGGCTTTTGGACTTCAAACGGATCCTTAAGACAAGACAAGCGCAACAAGAGAGTCTTCTAGATAGAACCCTCCTAAAAAGACACTCTTGGCTTAGGGACTCTGGCTTTAAGCCAGAAACACAGGCGGCCCTTATCAGCATGCTCATTGATGAGGGTCTCCTCTTTGGTAAAGCAGTTGCGACCGGCTTTAAACCACAAAAAAGGAGCATGAGACATCACAATCCTTGGTCAAAGAACCAACAAACGCTTCATACAATAGGGAGTATTCAACACTCGCTGAAACCTCCGGGCGCAAGGATTCAGCAGATCAGGCCAAGCTAACGCAAGCAAGTCTAGTGCCTCCTTCAGTCCCCAGGGTTAGTTGTCCTACAAGTACCAGCAGCATGGGTTTCGCCGTGGGAAAAGGAGGAGGCAGAGCTGTGGCCTCCTAGGGGCACAGCAGCCCCTGCCTCCAATTGATGGGCCTATTCAACGTTCCTCCCAGGCTCCCCAGTCGGGGTTCGCATTACACTCTTCGCCCAACAATGGGAGGGAATTACGTTGGACTGCTGGGTTCTAGACACAGTGGCCAAAGGATACTCAGAGTTCCTAGAAACACCTTGAATGGAAAGAATGTCCTCCGAACACCAACATCCTGCAGCATGAAATCGAAATTCTACTCCAAAAAGGAGCAATCAAACTGGTACGATTGCTCGAACAAAATCAAGGTATTGATTCAATGCGCTTCCAAATAAATATCTAACAATGCACCCGGTGCTGGACCTGAGCCCTGCAAACACATGTCAAACCGCAAAATTCAGAATGACAACGTTGCAGGAAGTCATCCCATTGCTGAAACTAGGGGATTACATGGCAACATTGGACATGAAAGATGCATACTTTCATAGTGCAATGTTGCCAGCGCACAAAAAATACCTCTGAATCAAATTGGGAGTGCTACCATTCAGCATTGCATCAGCCTCCAGGGTATTCACAAAGGTCGTAGCAGTGGTGGCCCCCACTTGCAAAAGTAGTCCATTCCAGTGTACCCTTACATAGACTGGCTAATTACCGGGGATTTTCCCCAGAGGTGGCTTCAAAACACGCAACAGATTATCAATCTGCTGTTCCAATTGGGCTTCTCCATAAACTAAAAGAAGGCGAGTCTAGTGCCCAGCCAAGTAAAGCAATTTCTGGGAGCACTAATCCAAACAGACTAGTCTTCCCCTCCAAAGAAAGGGTCCAAAACATGTTTCAAACACCTTGGGCAATGGGCCTGCTGGGAATGATGGCATCCTGCATCTACCTAGTGCCTCATGCCAAGCTGTGCATGGGTCAATGCAAGAGTGACTAGCAAAACAATTGTCGCAGGTAAGCGGTTGTGGAAATATGTAGTGGTGGTTTCGCAACCTCTGGTTCAATCGCTACAGTGGTGGAACAAACCATCTGCTAAATGGAAAGCCTTTCCACACACCAGCGTTCAAGGCCACTCTGGCAACAGATGCATCAATGACAGGGTGGGGCGCTCACTTCCTTCACTACACTGTTCACGGCCTGTGGACACAGACACTAACCAGAAAGCACATCAACCTTCTGGAACTATCGGTTCTCAAAGCACTTCAAGTTTTCAAAACTCAGCTAGCGCACACAAAACAGGCCTATCCTCGCACAGTGCCACGGCCATGTTTATATAAACAAAAGAGGGGGGAACACTCTCCAGGGCTGTCCAAACTATCCCACAAAATCTGGCTGTGGGCACTACATCACAACATGTTCCAGGGGAACTCAATTCTCTGGCAGATGTGCTAAGCAGGAGTACAATGCTACCCTCCTAGCACAAGTGGCAACTAAACACATGTTAGACAATGTCTTCTCAAGCGTGGGTACCCAGAAATAGACTTCTTTGCAACCCTGGAAAACGCACAATGCCGTGATTACGCGTCCAGGTTTCCCCACTGGTCAGGGAAATTTGCATACGCTTTTCCCCAACACCTCTTAACAAAATAGTCCACAAGCTACACCGGGAACAAGTAACGCTAATCCTGATAGCTCCAATGTGTGCTTGACAGACATTGTCATGAACCATCGCTCTTGCTGGTCCCTATGGCAACGCTGGAGATGCTTGCCTTGTGCTTCATTTTGTCCTGGATGGTGGTACTCCAGCATGGCGACTATTACCTGTGTTAACGGTCTAGTGGTTGCCTCAGACTGTATGTCCGCGAACACGTGTACCCGGAAGTCAGAGCTGATGCTGCTGAATAAAGGATTCTATGAAATGGAGACAGACGCATCGATACGATTTTAGCAAGACGCTTGCCGGGAGTACCACCCCTAGTTGCCATGTGTTTTTGTGTTTGATGAATGACTGTCCTGTTTACTCTCCTCCTTCAAACTTGTCTGTCCTTTCATGTAGATCCTTCAGACCGCATAACCCTCCATCTCTTATCCCATGTTCGTTGTGACTACTTCTTGGGAAATAACCTGAACTGACATCTACAATCGCTTACTTGAATCAAACCATTCCGAAGCCGCGGCATCCCTGCACCTCGACTGCCGTGCTGATCCAGATCAGGGTTTTCTACCCCAGAGGGTTTCCCTGTAACCATTGAAACTCGCTGGGCAATTGTCATGTAGTTTAAAGGGTTGCAGGGGGATTTCTCTTATACTTCAAACTGGTCCATATTCTGCAATCGGGCCAGTGCATGGGGTATATTTAATTCCGGTTATAGTGCATGCTATCGCAGATGGCGACGCACAACAGATGAAAGTATAATATGGACCAATTGCAACAGCTGGTAGCAGTTGTTCAGAATCTCACCATAGAGGTGCACGCCTTTAAAAAATGTGAACACAGCCCTTAGACATAAAGTCAATACCTTCACAGGGCCCACTTCGAAGGGATTGCGTCCTCCGACGTATTCCTTATCTTGATAGATTACTTCCAGCTTGCTGGCCTCGGAAAACATTTTCAGTAGAGGGCGCTGCGCGTCGACGTCCCTCGAGTTGGTGTCCCTCGACAGCCTCCGTATCGGCGCCGACGTCATCGTGCGTATAGACAGACTCGCGCAGCGTCTGTTGCTCAGTTCTGTTTTTCCGCCCTTCGTGGGCCTCGGAATCGTGTTGCTCAGTTCTTTCTTCAAGTATTACTTATTATTCCTCGAAGATATCTTCTCCATTCGATGGCTTCCACTTCCAAACCATCGACCCCACGGTCCGGCTTCAAAAAGTGTCGAGATTGTGGGAAGAAATTGTCGTTGACGGATCCTCACAGGATCTGTTTGTTGTCCCTGGGGTGCCAGCATCACTGTTCGGAATGCGAGGACTGTATGTCAATGACGACAAAAGCCTTGAAGGAGCGTAAGGGGGAAGCTAGAAAGAGGTAAGACTCTTAAAACTTCAACTTCTTCGAAAGTTTCCTCGGCAGAGTCGAGACATTAGTCTCCTCGCTGTCACAGGAAACATTCCCGTTCAAGGTCTCGAATCGGTTCCCATCAGTCTTCGAGATCTAAACACTCGAAAAAGAGGCGGCGTAGATCTTCGTCGTCTTCCACTTCCCCAGAAAGGGTCACCTGCCCCACGAAACACAGCTCTCCAGCTAAGTGGGAGGAATTCTGTTAAAAAATGCTTAGCGTCTCCGAGAAAGCGGCCTCGACCCCCTCGTAGATGCCAAAGGTGATACCCTGGGTGAAAGACCCGAAAAATCAAAATGCTGCGAGTCGTTGCACCAGGTGAAAGAAACTGCCCGAGAGCGTCAGGAACCCTCGCGCAAAGGCACTAAGACTGTGCCGTCGTCGAAGGTTCCTTCAACTCATAAATCTACATCATCGACGCCTTTATCGAAGGGCCCGTCGACACACAAATCGGTCGAATCGACACCGTCTTTGACGCCGCTGTCGACACCGATAAAGGACAGACCTACTGCTGTTACTACATCTCAGTCAGACGTCCCGAGGGCTTCGACCATGACCTCGAGGATGTCGTCGATAACCTTGACGACTCCGAGTAGGATTCCGATCCTCTCGAGTTCTTCGAGGCGTCTTCATACTTTTTCAAACCCTTTTTCGGTTTCATCGAAGCCTTTGACTTCCGCGTCGACAACTTTGGGTTACAGAGGACCACTACACCTATACCAGAGGAAGTTATCTCTGAAGAGAACCGATTGAAGGACCTTCATGACTCTTTGCATGAGGCAAGTGGTTTAGATACTTCTCCAGAAGTTGAATTCGCTAAACCAGACCCAGGGGAACATGCTGAGACCCCTTATAGGGTCTTAATGGCCAGAATAATAGAATTCATGGGGTGGTCTACACCTTCACCTTCTTTTCAACAGGATGATCTTACGGACATTTTACTTAAAGGCCCACAGGAATATCCTGTGGATCCCTTTCATACTGCATTGCAGAGAAAAATATCTGTCAACTGGGACCCTCCTGAGGTTATACTGGCAGTTAACAAAAAACTATCTGCCAAATATAGGGCATCTGCTTCTGACCCTGAATATTTGAGCAAACATCCAACTCCAGAGAGTTTAGTTGTACAAGCAGCAACTTCATCGAACAGTAGATCTGCATACCCTACTATTCCACAAGACAGGGATGATAAAAGGTTTGACGCTATGACAAAAAAGGTCTTTTCGGCATGTAGCATGACGCTTAAATCCGTTAATGCTACTTGCATGCTCGCAAGATTCAGCCATACACTTTGGGAGTGTGCTTCATCTGCGGCTGACTGTCTCCCGGAAGGAGAGGAAAGGGAAGCATTTCTGAACATCATTTAAGATGGTAAAGAAGCAATGTGTGAGTCCCTTCAAACTGTCATTGATTCTGCTGACAGTATCAGCAGGGCCATGGTACAATCCGCAGACTTGCGTGGTTGCGAAAGTCTGGTTTTGCTCCAAATGTACAGGCTAGACTTTTGAATATGCCCTTTGACGGCACTTCTTTGTTTGGTAAAAAGTCTGATGACAGCCTAGAGACGTTAGACATCCAAGGCAGCAGCAAAATCTCTTGGAGCTGCAATCTGTCAAACTCTGTATCGCCACTCAGGAACCTCTTGGAGGGGTAGGTCCTTTCGCTTTTATTCCGCATTCGGAAAAGGCAGAGGACAGCCGGCTCAAAGCGGCCAAAAACGATTCACCCGCGGTGGGCAGGTTAAAAGTACAAAAGCCGCAGTAGGTGCCTCCTTGCCCTCGGCATCCGTGTCAGCCGCCTCTAAACCAACTCTGAGGTCTCTCCTCACAAGACACCAGTAGGGGGCAGGTTAACTCAACATCTGACGGAATGGCAGGCTATTACGTCAGATGCTTGGGCATTGGAGACAGTTGCCCAAGGTTACTCCCTGCCCTTTCTACGCACCCGTCCGAGTCCTCCACCAGGGAACAACTCTTTGAAGTTTCCAGATCCGCTCCTTTCGCAGGAGATTCTAGACCTGCTAGAGAAAAGTGCCATAGAACCGGTACCTGTAGCGGAGAGGAACAAGGGTTGGTATTCCCCCTACTTTCTAGTACCGAAGAAGGACAGAGGACTGAGACCCATCTTGGACTTACGAGAATTGAACAAATTCCTCAGGAAGGACAAGTTCAAGATGGTAACTCTCTCTCAGATTCTTCAGGCCCTCCAGCTTCAGGACTGGCTGGTATCTCTAGACCTTCAGGATGCTTATTTCCATGTGCCAATCCATCTCAAACACAGGAAATACCTGAGGTTCGCAATTGGCAACTCTCACTATCAATTTTGAGTTCTGCCATTTGGGCTGACCTCCACCCTGAGGGTCTTCACCAAGCTAATGTTGGTAGTGGCTGCAAGTCAAAGGAGGGAAGGGATCCACGTCTACCCCTACCTAGACGATTGATCAGAGCAGTATCTTCTGAACAACCTCAGATCCAACTAGATTGTCTGCCACTTCCTTCACAAACTGGACTTCTCCCTCAATTTAAAGAAGTCACAGATGATACCATCAGACTCCAGTTCATCGGCGCGTCCCTGGACACTTCCCTGGGGAAAGCCTCGCCACCAGAGGTGAGGGCTCTAGATATTCTGCAGATGGTCACCAAGTTTCAAAATGCCCAACGTCTCCCAGCCTTCGACTTTTTGAGGTTGCTAGGCCTCATGGCATCCTGCATCTTCCTTGTGCCAGAGGCTCACCTGAGAATGAGATCCCTCCAATGGGCACTAAGAACCCAGTGGTTGCAATTCTCAGGAAGAATGACAGATCTCCTTCAGGTCCCGGACAAAGTGGCTTGAGACCTTCAGTGGTGGGCCTGTCGGGAGAATATTTTGAACGGAGAACTGTTTTGGCAACCATGGCCGGAGATAACAGTAGTCACGGATGCCTCACTCACGGGGTGGGGAGCCCATGCCAACGACTAGACAATCAGCGGTCGTTGGTCTCCATCGGAGTCTAGCCTACATATCAACCTGTTGGAGCTGAGAGCTATCAGACTAGCGCTGAAGGCTTTTCTGCCATCTGTACAAGGGAAAAATGTCCTAATAATGACAGTCAACACAGTGGCCATGCACTACCTCAACAAAAGAGGCGGCGTAGGATCACTGCCACTGTGCAGAGAGGCGATGCAGCACTGGTTTTGGGCAATTGAAGAAGGAATCTCTCTATCAGCAGTTCACTTAGCCGGAGAGAATAACTTAACAGCGGACGCTCTGAGCAGGCAGAGCAGTCTCCCACGAGTGGGAGATAGCTCAGGAAGTCCTTCAAGAGATCTTCACCCTTTGGGGAACCCCTCAAGTGGATCTGTTCGCCACCAGTATCAACAGAAAGTGCGATCAGATTTGTTCAAGGGAATTTCCCCCGAGAGGAGCTCTAGGGGACGCGTTTGTAGTGGACTGGGAGTTCCCACTTCTGTACGCATTTCCTCCGGTCCCTGTCATTCCTCAGATGATCAGGAGGTTGAGAAGATTCCGGAAGACTATGCTCCTAATTGCCCCAGACTGGGCCAGGAGAACGTGGTACCCGGACCTTCTGGACATGTCCATCTGCCCTCCGATTCGTCTTCCGCACAGGGAGGATCTTCTCTCGCAAAAGGGAGGTCAGGTTCTCCATCCAGACATCAGAACCCTCAACCTTCACGCTTGGTTTCTGAAAGGTTGAGATACAAGGATTGGGACCTCCCAGATGACGTTATGGAGGTGTTGCTTTCGGCTAGAAGGCCAGCAACAAAGCCTTTATACCGCTGCCGTTGGAACAAGTTTTGCAGCTGGTGTAGAGAAAAGAATATCGAACCCTTTTCATGTGGTACACCAATGGTGTTATCTTTTTTTTGCTCTATTTGGCAAATTCAGGTCTTCAAGTTGGTACTATCAAGGGCTACCTCGCAGCGCTGTCGATCTTAAAGCGCACTGCGTAGGAGCCATCATATTTCAAATTACCCCTAGTAATCCAATTTCTGAAGGGGTTAACTAACGTCTATCCCCCAAAGCCATTCCAAGTTCCCTTGTGGGACTTAAATCTAGTCTTAAATTTCCTGATGGGTACTCCTTTTAAACCACTCCATTCTTGTTCATTAAGATTTCTCACCCTTGAAACAGTCTTACTAGTGGCTTTGACATCTGCCAGAAGAGTGAGTGAATTACAAGCTCTATCTTGCAAACCTCCTCATACAATTTTTCACAAAGACAAAGTTGTCCTACAAGTGAAGCCTAATTTCCTCCCAAAGGTAGTCTCTGAATTCCACAACACTCAGAAGATAACCTTACCTTCATTCTATCCTCCTCCCCATCCAGGGAAAGAGGAAGAGAGGTTACATAGGCTGGATCCAAGGCGAGCCTTGAGCTTTTATCAGTAGACTCGCCAGGATAAGGCAAGCAGACCAACTATTTATAGGTTATGCAGGACACAAATTAGGATTGCCAATCACAAAACAGACCATTTCAAGATGGATTATTTTAGCCATTCTAGAATGCTACAAATTGGCAGGGAAAGAGCCCCCTGAACACCTTAGGGCTCATTCAACCAGGGGTATTGCAGCCTCTTCGGCCCTCCAAAGAGGTACCGATTCGAGACATGTGTGGCTGCCGCATGCTCGTCCGCACATACCTTTACAAAATTCTGCAATCTGGATTCCTCCTCTAGCCAGAAGACAAGATTTGGCAAAGCTGTTACACTCTGTTCATTCTTAAAGGGAAATATTCCAATTTTACTCCCACCTCCTTACGCTCCTTCAAGGTCAATAACCAATTCATGCACAGCTACTTTTAAGCTTCAAAACTGAACTGAGCAACGGACGCTGCGCGAGTCTATTTATACGCATGATGACGCCGGCGCCGATACGGAGGCTGTCGAGGGACACCAACTCGAGGACGTCGACGCACAGCGCCCTCTACTGAAAACATTTCCAAGGCCAGCAAGCTGGAAGTAATCTATCAAGATAAGGAATACGTCGGAAGGAACATCCCATCGAAAGAACGTTACAAGGTAAGGAGTTACTTGTTCGTCTATCCCACCAGGCCCTTTATCATGCAGTAAATATGATGGGAATCTACGTCCGCTGAAAGAATTTTTGGGTTCTTGTCTGATACAGTTTTTGTTTAAAACAGCAGATTTTCCTACAGATAGGGGAAAAAGTAGAGTATATGATCTCTAACCTTTCTGGCAGTGCTTTAGCGTGGGCTACCCCCTTGGTCACTACCAACAATCCCATCTTGGGCTCTTATCCCGGTTTCGTAAATAGTTTAAGAGCCATGTTTGGTCGACAGGAGATTGTAGTCTCCACTCAAGAGCAGCTTTCGGATTTTAAGCAGGGGTCTAAGGACATCCTCGCGTATCTAACTGGGTTTAAGCAAATGGCTGCTGGTACTGCCTGGTGAGACGATGGCTTAATCACTGTCTTTAGGCGAGGACTAGTTGAAGAATTTAAGGACGAGTTGTCCAGAGTAGCCAGACAAATTAATCTTGCTGAAATTATTTCCTTGACCATCCAGCTAGATTATCGCTTGCAGGAAAAAATCTCCGAAAGGAAGAAAGGACGTTTTGGTCGACCTTCTGGGGGATTTGTTAAACCCTTCATCTAAACCTGTTGAAGCAGACTAGCACAGGCAATTGGGTATAACTTGCGGTGTTCTTACTACTGAAGAGCACAATAGGAGACCGGCACAAGGTCTATGTATTTATTGTGCTTCTAAAGACCATTTAGTTTGAGAATGCCCGGTGGCACCAGCTGGGACATTGGGAAACGCCATCTCCCGATTGTAGGGGGAACCACAATCTGGGAAGAACAGAGTTCCCATAAGACTATGAAACCTAGTCATGCACAGTCAATGCTAGTTGTCAAGATCACCTTACATTTTATCCAACTTGGAATTGATCAATGTAACAGCTCTCATAGACTGTGGAGCTGCAGGATTATTCATTAATGATTATTGGGCTAATAGCAAAGGTATACCCCGGGTACAGAAAGAGGTGGTTGTTCCTGTAGAAGGTGTGGACGGAACTCCCATAACAGAACATATCACTTTTGTCCATGTCCATAGCCTCTCATAAGGAAATACTCTAATTTGACTTCATCAATGCAGCTCATTATCCTGTCATATTGGGCCTCCTTGGCTTCGTGTACACAATCCCTACATAAATTGGACATCAGGGACCCTATTTTTAGGTTCTGAACATTGTTTAACTCATTGCCTCTGGAACAACTCAGTGGGGATCCGGTTTTCGACTACTATAGTTTCATAGATGCATCATCCAGTTATTAACTGTTTACAGGCTATTCCCTCAAAGTATCATTCTTTTCATGAGGTGTTTTCAGATCATCAGTATAATTCCATTTCGGACAGATGTATATCCTTTCGGAATCAGAAACACTAGTCCTTGATGACTATTTACAGGCCAATTTAAAGAATGATTTAATCGGAGTCTAAATCCCCTCTGGGAGCTTCCTTATTCTTTATCCCTAAAAAGAACACCTCAGAACTCCGTCCTTGTATTGATTATAGGGCACTTAACAAAATCACTGCTGCTGACAGATATCCAATGCTTTTTATCCCAGATATTCTTGAAACAGTTGGGAGTGCCACAATCTTTACAGAACTTGATTTAAGATGGGCGTATCATCTTATTAGAATTCAACGTGGTGATGAATGGAAGACTGCATTTCGCTCCCCTTTTGGTCATTTTGAGTAGAGGGTCATGCCCTTCGGCCTCTCGAATGCCCCTGCTGTATTCCAGCGTTTCATGGACAATTTATTCAGATTTGCTCATGCTTTCCATCATCGTTTATTTGGATGACATATTGGTATTCTCCTGTTGTGCTGCAAAGCACACGCCTCGTGTACAAGAAGTACTACAAAGACTGCAGGTTAATCACTTATATGTAAAGGCTGAGAAATGCGAGTTTCAACAGTTTACGGTACATTATTTGGGATATGTGTTCTCTTCCAACGGTGTGAGCATGGATCCAGACAAGGTACAGGCTGTACTGGATTGGCCAATTCCTGGTTCAGTACAGGAGTTGCAGTGATTACTGTGGTTCTCCAATTTTCTATATGAAGTTTATCCCTGGTTTTCCACACTTATTGTCGCCTCTTACTGCTCTACTAAATAAAAATGGTTCAGTACACCTGGAGCAATGCAGCTTAGTCGTCTTTTGCTCTGCTGAAAAGGGCTTTTGCCACTGTTCCCGTATTAAAACTCCCAGACCAGACCAAGAGGCTTCATAGTCAAAACTGACAACTCCTCTGAGACCTTAGGGGACGTCTTTAAACAGTGTGGAATACCAGGTTGCGTACATGTCTAAGACTCTTTCCTCCTTCAGAACAAAATTATACAGTCCTGGAAAAGGAATGACTGCGAATCAAGTGGGCCTTTCAAGACTGGCATCTTCTTTTTTGAGTCCCACTTCCCTATTGATTTCTGCACGGATCATCAGAATTTGAAATGTTTACAGTATGTGGAAAGCCAAAACAGCAGACAGGCCCATTGTGCTTATTTTATCTCTCTGTATAACATCACCTTTATGGTAATACCGGTAAGAATAATTGTATGGCGGATGCCCTGCCACCGAAAGTCCAGGAAAAAACCTCTTGCCCATCCTGAACTTTTATTTCATAAAGCTACATTTTTGTGTGCTGTATCATCCTTCCTGCAAGATCTGAGGACCCAACCCAAGCATGTGGACAGTATGATTCCTGTTGTACTATAACCCAATCCTTTTTGCTAACTCGGGAGGGGGGGTGGTGGTCTCTTTTTCTATGGGTCTGATATATGTTCCAATGCCAATGGTCGCCCTACAAAACACTGTCACGATTTTCCCATGGCGGGTCATTGGGGAATTTGTGCGGCTAAGGCCTTGATACTGAGACATTTCTGGTGGCCTAACCTGGGACCGGACGTACAACAGTGTGTTGCTTCCTGCACGGTGTGTATGCAGTCAAAGACTGAGGAGGCCTCCGTTGGGACAGTTAGTTCAGCCTGCCCTACCTGCCTGCCCTTGGGGTTCCATTTCCACTGATTTCATTGTTGATCTGCCTCCCCCGTTGGGCCATACAGTGATTATGGGGACTATTGACTTTTACTAAATTGGCACACTTTGATGCTCTCCCGAAGGTTCCTTCAGCGCCTCAAATGGCGCGTCTGTTTTGACAATCTATTTTTGCTCGTCACGGCTTACCTGACTCTCTATTGTCGGATTGGGGTCCGCAGTACATCTCCAGGTACTGGTCTTTTGTATGTAAGGTGCTGGGTGTTCAAAGGTATCTCACTTTGGGGCTCCTACCTTTGACAGAATTTGCATACAATAATCCTCCACAGTCTTCTTTAGTGAGTTCCTTCCATTGTACCTATGATATGATATGGTATTTGTAACGCGCCTATACACAAGTGTTTCAAGGCGCGACGAGGCAGGGAGGGGGGGAAACAAGGGGAAGACAGACAAACGATCCTACTAGGCCAGGTGTCATTCAGATCGCGCAAGTGCAGGATGGGCTCTTGTTTCCCTGCGGTGGTTCGCTCTGGCACCTCATTCACGGCAGTTGACGCTATGATCTCGGACATTCAAGAGGGGCACATGACTGCTTTGTCTGACCTTGCTTCATCGTGTCTTCGCATCAAGAAGTGGGCTGACAAAAGAAGAACCAAGGAACCCACGTTTTGTCCTGGTGATAAGGTCTGGTTGGCTTCCTGGTTTCTACTGCGTCCCTTGGCTCCTTCCAAACTATCTCTGAAGTATTTTGGTCCCTTTTCTTTATTGGCTGGCAAGGGCCCTTAACCTATAAGATACTTTTGCCTCTATTCTGGTCTCAGAAACATCCTGTCTTCCATGAGTCCCAATTGAAGCCTCATGTGGAGGACAGTTTCACGAGAGGTGTCCTTTTTATGCCTTCTCCTGTTGATGTGTCTTCTGAGCTTGAATTTGAGGTTTCTGGTATTTGCGTCTCCAGTTATGAGGGGTTGTCTTCATTATCTGGTTGATTGATAAGGTTATGGTCCCTCGGATTGCTCTTGGACACCGCTGGTTCAAGTGATATGATATGGCATTTATAACGCGTCTGTAGACCAGTGTATTCTCCATGTCTGGTGCGCCCTTTCCACCACTTGCATCCTGTTCTTCGGGGAGGGGGCATACCATCATGAACCAGCGTGCCGGAGGCGCTTGCCTTGTGCTTCACTTCATCCCGGATGGCGGTACGCCAGCATGGCAACCGTTACCGGAGTTAACGGTCTAGTGGTTGCCTCAGACAGTATGAGAGTTAACGTGTACCCGGAAGTATGAGCTGATGCTGCTGAATAAAGGATTCAGAGAAATGGAGACAGACGCGTCGCTATGATTTTAGCAAGACACTTGCTGTGAGTACCGCTCCTAGTTTCCCTGTGTTTTGGTGTTTGATTACCGGCTGTGCCCTGTTTACTCTCCCTCAAACTTGTGCGTCTGTCCTTTCATATAGATCCTTGTCACCGCCCAGCCCTACATCTAGTATCCTGCGTTTGTTGTGGCTGCTTCTTGAGAAATAACCTGCGCTGACATCTAGAATCACTTAATTGATTCAATCGATTCAGAAGCTGTGGTATCACTGAGTCTCTGCTGCCACGCTGATCAGATCAGGGTTTTCTACACCGGAGGGTTTCCATGCGACCATTCAAACTCTGTGGGCAATTGTCCTGTCACTGTTTGAAGAGTTGCAGAGGGATTTCTCCTATACTTCAAACTGGTACATATTCTGCAATCTGGTCAGTGCCTGTGGTATATTTAGTTCCCTGATATAGTGCATGCTATCCCAGACCCGATTCTCCTACCTTCAAATGATGTCCCTGTGTCTTCTGATGAAACTACCTTGTCCAGACAACCTGTTAACTCTGGATCAGGGAACAATGCTTCACTCATGCCCTCAGAAGTTGAATTTAGCAGCTTGACTCCTGAGGTCATAGAATTTGGTCACCTAGACCAAAGGTGCATGGAAATTTTCAAGGAAGCATGCAAGCCTAACGCAGGCACTGCTATTTAAAGAAATGGAAACATTGTGTGTTGTGGTGCAGATCAGTCTCTTAATCCAACTGGCTGTTCACCGTCCAATATAGTCAACTTCCTGCTCTATCTACTTTACTCCGGATTAGTCTTTAACTCAAAAACACCTAGCAGCTCTCTGCCTACACCATGTCTCAAAGTAAAATTGGGTGGTGAAAGGTGCCTGTAGTTAAGGCTTTCATGGAAGGCGTTAAAAAACTGTACCCTCCGATTTCTAATACTACGCCCGGCTGGGACCCCAATATCGTACTCGCAAGGCTCATGGGTGGGGGGGCCCCTTTCAGCCTATGCACAAAGCCAGCCTTACACATCTGACATACAAAAACTGCCTTCCGTTGCCTCAATCGGAAGGGGGAGTGAACTACAAGCCATATCAGTACAAGACCCCTTTGTAGTTGTACACAAGGACAATGATTCTGCTATGCACCGATCCTCACCAAAGTTCATATGTAAATTCCACGTAAATCAAACAATAGAACTACCTGCGTTTTTCAAAAACCCCACAAACGCAGCAGAAAAAAGCCTTCATACACTGGATGTACGGAGAGCGGTCATGGTCTACTCTCAATAGACTAAACCTATCAGGAAAAACAGACCATTTTCTTGTGTCTGTAGCTGCTGTGAGATAAGGGGACCCTATCTCTAAAGCAGCAATTTCTAAATGAATAGTCAGCTGCATCCAACTTTATTCTCTAGCTAGGAGAACGTTGCCATTTAAGCTTAGCACACACTCCACTCGAGGCACGGGAGCAACTCTAGCCTTTATAGCAAATGTACCCCTAGATGCCATTTGCAAGGCTGCCACTTGGAGTTCAGTACACACTTTCACCCAACATGAATGTCTGGACATACACTCTAGGGGTGATACACAGGTGGGACAAGCAGTGCTGAAATCTCTTTGCAGCACTACTTTCTAACAACCCACTACCTTCTACAAGTACTGCTCTCTAATCTATGCAAAGCATGTGATTCTAAGCAGATCCACAAGCCTCAGAAGGGATGCATAACTCACCGTAATCGTATTTCTGATGGTTGTATCTGCTTAGATTCACATGCACCCGCCCTTCATCCCCTCTTGGAGTAGGTGCCTGAGAAAAAAGTTTTGATCTTTCCCACCTCATAGTCTCTACCTACAATCCACGCTTACAACTTACACTCCCTCTTTTCACAAACAAATAATCTGAGGGACCTCTACACGTGAGGGATCCTGGGTACAGGGTACGTGACAGTAGGGATAGTGTTACAGTCACGCCTTGGCGACATCCCTTTTTGAACTTCGAAAAACGTCATGTGCAATACTCTGCAGCTTCCACTAGATGCCAAAGCATGTGAATCGAAGCAGATGCAAGCATCAGAAATACGATTACGGTGAGTAATGTATCCCATATACAGCCCCTGTAGCCACTGCTATACAACCACAATACCCCCACTCCAAAATACTGAAAGGAAGGGTAATGGTTAGTGTTAGGACTGATTTTTCTATACTCTGGCCTGGTGGACCTAGAATTGTGACTGGGACAACTTTGGGAGCTGTAGCCCTACCAGTTCAAGGTAGGTGGACGAGTGATGTAGGCAGGTCTCAAGAGGAGGTGAGCTTGTAAGGGGTCCACAATGAGCACACACAGTGAAACGTCAGGGTACGCACTTAGACAATCAGTTATAAAACTACTTATTTATTTATGGCCATGCAACACTGAGACAAATGACTACCAACAGGTAATATGATCACGCAACACTAATAATAGATACATATATACAATCACTGGAGTAGGGCAAGATGCATATAAAGACCTCTGTGACGGAAGGTGAGTATTAGTATAAGCACTACAGGTCCACAGGGATACAACACTAGCTTCAGAAGCCCATCCCTAAAATGTATGGTGCCTTGTGCCCAAAGGTTCACCAAAGTACCATAGAGGTAGGGTCTCTGGGGACCAATGAACAGTTCCAAGTGTTGGGGGACAAGCAGTGACAAAGCCAAACCAATACAAAAGTTATCAAAACTTTTAAAAGGGAGATAGGGGTCCAGGTAAGTATCACTACAACTCACCCCCTGTATCCAGATTCTTCGTAGGACTCGTCAGGTCTGCTGAAGAGGGTCCGGGGTCGATTTTTCCCACCATCAGCGTCATCCCCTGATCACCAGGGGCCGCAGGTTCGAGCACTTCTCCGGTTGGCGACTAATGCTTGTGAAAGGTCTTCCAGTTGAAAAATGCAAAA
Source organism: Ambystoma mexicanum (assembly GCF_040938575.1). Classification (NCBI taxonomy): domain Eukaryota; kingdom Metazoa; phylum Chordata; class Amphibia; order Caudata; family Ambystomatidae; genus Ambystoma; species Ambystoma mexicanum. The sequence continues at coordinate 28,246,582 of NC_090940.1, read as the reverse complement.
GAACTCTATGAAGGGCCCTGCTCAGGACAGTACTGTGCAAATCCTAAGGGCATAGATATTCCTTGGAATTTTCTTTCCAAGTTAAAACAACTTGGGTGCGGGTCCCAGACTCGCAAAACACCTGGTATACTCTCCTGCCTGGTTCTCTTGTACAATTCCTTATGGGTGCAAATCTCAGATATGCAGCTCACCTGATATACTATCCTGTCAGGACTGTATGTAGCAATCTTTCTCAATCATTTCCAGGGGGCACAGGTCTTCCCCAAGTTACTTTATGGCAAAGAACTCTGACAATGAAGATGGTGATTCCAATGAAGATTACTCTTCCCCACTCTAGGCAACCACTTCACTCTTTGTGGGTCTCTTTCACTCCTTTTCGGCATCCCATTGTTCCCTCTGGGTTTACCGATTACATATGCACTCTTTCAATCCACTATGTATTTGGGTACTCGCCTCGTTATCTCCCGGACTCGAACGGCTTTCCCCAGTCAGCGGCACAGAGCGTTCTCGCTCCTTGCAGTGGATGGAAGCCCGTCCTGGCTTCCAGTTCCCGCTTCCTTCTTAATCTGGTGATTCTACAGTCAACAGACATTGCTTCACTACGTGGCTGGTCTGGATGTTGCCTCTGCAACTCTCTTCTCAATGGCAGTGCTCTGCAGCAATGACTCTCGGTCCCTTCTGCTTCTCCATTTGCCTTATCGTCCAGCAGTGCTTGGGTCGGCTCCCTCTCTCGCCGCCTCAACTCGTCTGCCTTTGGGGTTCGCTCCCGGATTGGTACACCGTTTGCTCTGCACTGCAACCTGCATCTCATTGGTCTCCAAACCTATAATTGGAAATGAAAGCTCTCCTTTTTCTTGCAGCTGCTGATTTAAACTCCTGCTTCCAGGCTGGAAAATGTCTTGGACCAATCACATTCTTCACAACACTAGACTGGGCATTATGGTTCACACTTTATCATGGCAGTCCTCGTCTCAGTACATGTTGTTTTACTAGGTGTAAAATGGTAATAAGTTTTGTCAACTTTTGCAGGACGCTGAAGGGGATTATCGCAATATGCCATCAAGGCATCAGGCATTGAGAGCATATCCCTAAAAGTAAAGGTGGGGATAGCATGTCTCGTCAGATGCCTGACCATCCATCTGAGGGCTGCCTCCCCTCATGTAATCCTCCCTCGCATAGCCACCCCCAGGGTCACGATCAGGTAGTGGCTGCCGTCCCCTGGCCACACGAGGAGAGGCTACCTCTGGAAAAGTAGTGATGACATTGAATTCATCACAATTGTAAAGCGCTCTGTTGCATACCAAAGCTAGGTTTGTGGTCCATAAATACCCTAATAACATTCCAGAAGACCGCAGTAAATGGACCAGCATTGTTTTCATCACAGAGATCCCAGCCCATCCAATGTGGAGGACCAGTAGGAGAATGAGGACAGCCCAGGAAGGACGTCCAGCAGCAGCATGGCCAAACTTGGTCCCTAAGGTGTTACCTTGAGACCAAAGAGAGGGACCTGGATAAGTGGGGGATAATATCCAGTTAAAGCAATCTAAATGAACATGTGGAATCCCCTCCCTGAAGGGCTTCTGCAAGGTAGATATGTCGTACTCCCCTAATGATATATTTTATTTATATTGCGCTCATACATGAGTGTTTCAGAGTGCGAGGTGGTACACCAGCACCTCAGCAAGACAATTCCTCTACCAGGCAAGTGAAACCTGCATGGATCAGTTAGGGTCTCCCAAATCTAGCCCTTCAATCACACATGGGGTCCTAAACAATGATGAGCCCACACTACAATAGCGGGTGCAAGACTGCGTTTCCAGTGAGGCCATGTTTGCACAATGGCCATTTTAGGCCCGCCTCATGATCTAACTAAACAAGGGAATGGTTCAAAAAACAAATGGCCGAGGACAGGATTTAAAAAATAAATTGGCACTCCAGGGGCTACCAAACAAGTACATTGAACTACTAAATTGGCTTGTGCCCCTTTTGAAGCCGAAACTAAGTTGCAGTTGCTACTGGCTTACTCCCTAAAATCAATGTAGGATGATGAAATTATCGTAGGGCCAAAATGGGGCGGGGGGGCTTAAAAAGCACCACTGTCCCAGCAGTTATATGGGCTACTAGAGGATCATACATTAAAAGGGGGTTCCAGTGGCAAGCAGACTGCAGAAGTTCCTCTGACTACATGAATAAGCCAGATATCCTACAAACCAAAGGGGGGGGTGTCAAAAAGCTTAGGGGTCGTATAAAATGGGACCGTAAAACTCCCGAAAATGAAATTCTATTACAATACCAAGGTCCTCCTCAAAGTTTATGTCCAAATTCCATGTTAATCAGTCAGTTTAGTTTCAAGCTTTTTTCAAAAACAGTGTCCAGGTCAGAAAGATAATTACATACATGTGTGTGATGTATGTAGAGCAGTTCTGTTCTGCATGGACCACACCAAGCAATGTGGAAAAACAAACCATTTTTCTTTTGCCTCTGGTCAAGAAGGCGATCCTGTAAGTCCAGCATTGTCAAATGGATCATAGGTTCAGTACTAAGGTGCCACACTTGTGGGAAATAATTTTCCAACACCACCAAGGATAGCCTCCAAATTAGGTACAGGACCAACACTAGCGTTCCTAGGGAATGTCCCTTTGGACACAATTGCAAATCTGCAACCTGGTGTTAAGTACACACGTTTACAAAACACTATGCAGACAATGGCAGATTGACAGGTGGGTCACGCAGTTCAGCTTGATTTTTCTGGCGTGTCCTTTACACTCGGATCATAGCATGTGAATCTAAATAGATTCACAAGCCCCAGAAGACACATTACTTACAACAGTAATAGTCATTCTGGAGCTTGTATCTTTTACAAATCACATGCACCCACCCAGCCTTCCTGTGCTGAAGAATAGATGGCTCTGCCATAAACGCAGCATGATGCGCCTTAGGGTTGCACCCTGCTCTGACTTAAACATACATGGAAAACAAACTATCTGAGGGCTTGAGGCTTTGTGGATGCCTGCACACATTGGATAGGGATACTATGACAGGAATGTTCTTCTTGATACCTACATTTTATTTTTGAAGTAAGCAACTTGTAATGCTCTGAATCAACCACTAGATGGAAGAATATATAAAGCATGCAATTCTAAACAGATACATGTTCCAGAAAGACTGACTTCTTTGTTCTGTTATAGTTTAATGCCTCTGGTGTTAAAATAAGTGTATATTTACCTGTGTGTAGACAGTCTAATGCCTGTCTTTATGCACTTGCGCGTTCTCAATGTCACTGGGCCTTCTTAAGATTGTTGTTTTTGTTCTCCCTAGTTCCCCTCCCTTGCCTTGTCGCGCTCTGAAACAGTTGTGTATGAGCACAATATAAATAATCAATAATGCCTGGGAAACAGGTTTACATGTTAACTGTAATACTCGCCCAGGTCCCTTTAATCCTTCTGGCCTGGTCACTCTACCACGTGAGAGTATGGTTGGATTTTTCTGGAGGTCTGCTAAGGTTGGCTTCCCAGAATTCTATACCGGTAGTTCTGAAAAAATGTCCTAACAGGAAGCAATGTACGCTGAACATTGGTATGAGTTACAGGTATAAATTAGACTGTCGCAAGTGACCAGAATCCTTGCAGAATAGCATCTAGTACCATCATGCCATTTAGGGTAGCAGTGAATAATTATGTTAAGTTATTGGGAACATTGCTCAAAGGTGTGGGGCTTCTGTAGGGGCTGTTGTCTAGAGATACACTTCTGGGCTGTCGGGGGGGGGGGGGGGGGAATATATGGGTGTGAAGAAGGTACTCCTTGAAGAGCAGGCTTGTGCTTTATTTTCTGAAATGCAACAAAGCAACGTGTTCCAAATTGGTTTGTATAGTACTCGCTGCTTTCCAGAATGGAGGCAAATTACTGTTGAGATTGTTGCACCTTTAGAACCTTTGTAACCTTCTCATTCCTATATTCTTCCCCAGAACTTGATAACACAGATGGTGCCAAACTATTCAGCAAGCAGCCTGGCAGAATTCAGAGAGTGGCCCGTGGCTCTGGTGTCTCCACCAGGGATGTGCAGGAGCTTCTGACACAGTACACCAAGTTTGCACAGATGGTGAAAAAGATGGGTGGCATCAAAGGTCTCTTCAAAGGTGAGCACAGCAATCCTCATACCTTTTTAATATGCTGCAGAACACATATACATTCCCCCTAGCCCTTTCCCGGGATCCGCCCTTTACCCCAAGCAGTAGGTGCATTGCTCCCAGGTCTTTTGCTGAATTCTCATTTACCCCTGAAGCGTGTTAGCCCGCATCCCTTCCCCTTGCTCAATATCCCCAGTCAATGAATTGCTCAAACTCTCAATTTACCCCCTCCTCAGTGTGCATATTCCCAGCCCTTCTCATTAACGTCCTTTCTTCGTCTGCAGTGTGTGCACAGCCCCAACCCTTCTCCTAAACACTCTCTTCCCCAGCTGATTGTTCACCACCCCCGGTGTGTGCACAGACGTAGCCCTTCTCTTTAACCCCCTCTTCCCCTACGGCGAATGAACAACCCCAAATCTTGTCCTTGCCACCCTCTTCTACAGTGTGCGCATATCCCATGCTCTTCGTCATTAACCCCTCTCTTCCCCTTTGGTGTGAGTATAGGCCTAGCCCTTCTCCCTTTCCCCACCGTTTCACCTACTATGTGCATAACCCGAGCCCTCTTTCCCCTACGCTGTGTGCAAACCCAAGCCCTTCTCTGTATCCCCCTTTTCACCTCGGGGGTGTGCATTCCCCAAGCTGCTCACTTGACACTCTTCCTCAGTGTGAGGCTTTCTAAAGCACTTCTTCTTTTACTCCCTATTCCCTAGCTCTTTTCTTCAACTGTCCTCCTGTGTGTGCATTCCTCTTGCTCTCTTCTATGGATGGCACCTGAGCTAACCCCGTTTATAACCAACTTTGTTAATAAATCATTGCTGTCTGGGATTATTCCAGAAAGCTTAAAGCTTTCTATTGTCTCACCCCTGTTGAGAAAACCTTCATTGGATGCAGAGGTGCTACAAAACTATCCGCGTATCGCGGGACTCCCTTGGCCAGCAAAGATTCTCGAGAAGGTGGTCACTCATCAACTTCAGGAGTTCGTTGTACAGGAATCACTATAAGACAAATACCAGTCAGGATTCCGACCAAAATATGAAACCGAGACTGCCCTCCTAGTTGTACAAGATGAATTACTGAAGGCCGCGGACCAAGGAGAGCTCACACTCCTGGTAATGTTAGATCTGTCCGCGGCCTTTGATACAGTAAATCACGATATTCTCTTGGAACGACTACAGGAGATAGCAAGAGTCTCTGATGCAGCATTAAACTGGTTTAGGTCTTTCGTGACCAATCGCCGGCAGCGTGTGAGACTGGGAGAATTTTTGTCGGATCTTATCCATCTGAGCTGTGGAGTTCCCCAGGGATCGTCCCTGTCTCCACTGCTATTTAATTTGTATATCCGACCTCTTCTGGAAATCCTGAGACGCTATGGACTGGACTTCCATTCCTATGCTGACACGCAAACATTTGTACAAATTACACATTTTCAAGAAGCATTCAACAAATTGGAGCAATGTCTGGTAGAAGTGAGCAATTGGATGTCAAACAACTATCTTACAGCTTAATGCTGCCAAGATGGAACTTGTACTGTTCGGTCCTAAGCATTGTCTGACGACTGCCAAGAAATTGCCGGTTCCGAAATTGCTGGGGAAAAAACTTGATATATGTATCAAAGATACAAAATTTGGGATGCATGTGGCAGGAGGATCTTGGCAGTGAAGCACAGGTGGGAGCCAAGACCAAAGCCGTCCATTTTGTTCTGAGACTACTACGCCAGGCACTTCCTTACATCCCTAAAGAGAATCATGCTTCGGTAGTTGGGGCACTTACCAGTGCCCATCTTGACTACTGTAATAGTCAACTGCTAGGCATTCCTTCTAAACAGCTTCAGCGGCTCCAGGGAGCTCAGAATGCGGCTGTTAAAATGATTTTTAAACTACATAAATCAATTCATGTGTCTCCATATCGCCGGGAGCTACATTGGCTCTCAATTGCTGACCGCATCAAATTCAAGACCGCCTGTATTGTCTTTAAATGTGTAAACGACATTGCCCCTTTGTATTTAAGGGAGCTAATTCAACTATCAGCCTGCGAGACAATTGCGCTCTAGTAATAGCCACCTCCTGATCATTCCTCATTCTACTTATGTATCTCGAGGTCACAGAGGATTTGCTGTCTTCGGCCCCAGGCTGTGGAATTTGCTGCCGCTACAGTTTAGGACCATGAGTTCTCTTACAATTCCGCCGAGCACTGAAAAGTTTCCTCTTTAGGTAGATGACCCCCGTTGCTTGGGGATCCTAAATGTCATCGTACTATCTACCCAGTCCTTATCACCTGCGCCAATATATGATTAAGTTTGTTATGTGCGCTCTACAAATGCAAAAAATCAAATCACAATCATCCCTCTGGTGGGCATGTTCCCGCAGTGCTGCCCCTCATTACTCTTTTATTCCATGATTCTCCCCCTGACCGCAACACATCCCACCAGGGCGTGGATCACAATGCTTTCTTTGAATTCACTCTATCCCACAGTGTGCGTTCACTTGGTTGTTATCGAGAGCCCACCTCCACGAAGTATGTGCATTCTCCCATTACTTTTCCTGATAATGTCCTCCCTCTGCTGTGTGTTTATTCCCCCATTCCTTTTCCCGATTTCTCTTATTTCCACAGTGTATGCTTTAATTTCCTGATTTCCCGCACCCACCTTTTTCTCCACAATGTGTCTGTGTCCTTACCGCCCTTCCTTGCCCTGAACACCCCCAACCCTCTGCTCCAACCCACTTACCTAGCCCAGGCCTCCTATTCCCCCCCCCCCTTTCCCTTGTCCGGACCTACCCCTCATTCCCTTTTCTGGACTCCCACTACCACCCCTTCCCTTGTCCGAACAGTGCCACTTCCCTTGTCTACATTCAAACCTGCCGCCCCTTTCTCTTTGACTGGGCTCCCCCCACCATCCCCTTGTCCAGACCAACTTTCCCTTATACAGATGCTCGTCTATTCCTCATTCCCTTGTCAGAACCACCCCCCTCTTTTCCTTATCCCATCTCCCCAACCTTGTTTGCCCATAGTGTATCTAAATGCTCCAGCCCTTTTTCTGATCAGTCTCCCCTCTAAGGTATCACTGCCCCTTTAGTGGTCTGTCGTCTCACATTCATTTTTTTAAATCGCACACTGCTTCTGGCCTAATCATCTGTTTGTAATGCTTAAAATGTGGGTACTCCCGCATTCTTTTGATATCGGGGGGGGGGGACACTATCAAATGGGAGACTTGTATATCAAAAAGAAAAGGATATGTCAACTTCCCCTTCTTATAGTCCGAGTCTCAACAGATCAGATCCATAATCTGAATAGTTCACGGATTGTTTAGACCACCACTCTGTTATTGAAATTAGACATCGTCATTTATTTTAGTACATAATCTACAACATTAAAAAAGGCCTTCAAACAAGTTCTATACATTTTAGCCTAATGACAAATATTTCCAAGCCTGTGCAAGAGCACTTACACTCTTAGAGTTGTCAGTGCACCATACTATTGGCACCAAGTGCCACAGAGAGAAAACAATCAAGCCACATATAAAAAAGGATTATTGGAAAAACGGAAAATAGTCTGAACTACTGTTGATCTATATTGCGGATTCACCCATTCAGGGAGGACCTCGCCTCAAGGGCGATTGGTTATACCTGCATAATTAAATTCAACAATTGTCTACAGAGACAGCTGTTTCTTCTTTAATGTTTTAATACAGCCTCTCTGTATCGCTGTACCACATTATTTTGGGGTATGTCTAATGTTAACAATCCAAAAAGAACACCCTTATAATGCTTGAAGGTTAAAGGAGAGAGAAAACACAAGATGGTGGCAGTTACCTCAGATCTAGTCGACATATGTTTCGGCCATACCAACTCCTACAGGTCACCCTCACAGTGCTGTTGGTCTGGTTGATTAGGGCCGTCTTCAGGACAGAAAAATGTATTCACATGTAGTATATACTTCTCAAATTCACAATTTTTTGCAAGATACTCTTTATTTTACTCCTAGAAAAACATGGTGCCGTCTGGCTGTTCACTGGATATTCAATTCAAATGATGTGGTCATTCATCATACCTTCGGCTTTTAATCCAGAATACCTTTTGTTCTTGTTCTATTGCCGTTCCAAGAGGTACTGCGTCTTTAGGCGGACTCAATTTCCCTCGAAATTGAGTCTTCCTAAAGACGCAGTACCTCTTAAAACTGTTGCTGCTACCGACACACGATAGGAGTGGTCCAACTACTTTGAGACGGTGGGCGCAACTGCGAGCCCCTACGAACAGCCTTAGAAAATAACCACGGCTTACGACACTGTGTGGTACGGCAATAGAACAAGAACAAAAGCTATTCCGGATTAAAAGCCGAAGGTATGATGAATGACCACATCATTTGAATTGAATATCCAGAATGCAGCCAGGCAGCGCCATGTTATAAACGTCCCGAAGAAATCTGAAAAAAATTGTGACTTTGGGAAGTATATACTACATGTGAATCAATCTTTCTGTCCTGAAGACGGCCCTAATCAACCAGACCAACAGCACTGTGATGGTGATCTGTAGGAGTTGGTATGGCCGAAACATAGTTCGACTATATCTGAGGAAACTGCCACCATCTTGTGTTTTCTCTCTCCTTGAACCTACTTCAAGCATTATAAGGGTGTTCTTTTTGGATTGGTAACATTAGACACACTCCAAAATAATGTGGTACAGTGATACAGAGAGGCTGTATGAAAACATTAAAGAAGAAACAGCTGTCTCTGTAGACAATAATTGTTGAATTTAATTATGCAGGTATAACCATCGCCCTTGAGGCGAGGTCCTCCCTGAATGGGTGAATCCGCAATATAGATTAACAGTAGTTCAGACTGTTTTCCCTTTTCCCGATAATCCTTTTTTATGTGGTTTGATTGTTTTCTCTCTGTGGCACTTGGTGCCAATAGTATGGTGCACTGACACCTCTAAGAGTGTAAGTGCTCTTGCACAGGCTTAGAAATATGTCATTAGGCTAAAATGTATAGGGCTTGTTTGAAGGCCTTTTTTAATGTTGTATAATATATACTAAAATAAATGACTGTCTAATTTCAATAACAAAGTGGTGGTCTAAACAATCCGTGAACTATTCAGATTATGGATCTGATCTGTTGAGACTCAGGGGACTATAAGAAGGGGAAGTTGACCTATCCTTTTCTTTCTGATACTTATCGTCTTTTTGTACATTCCTATACATTGGCACCGGCTTCTTGTTCCTTAGCATGATTCACCTTATGCATTTGCAGCTGTTTTGATCTGATCCGTTTTATGTTTTTGTGTGCACAGTGTAACATGCCTAATGAGCTTCTTCTGTAGTGCATTGCGTTCCACCTGCAAGTGTGTATGCTCCTCCTTTCCTTAGGAGTGCCGCCTTCTGTAGATCCTCAAGTATAGCCCAGCCTAGAGCGCACTCTTACCTCCCACCAATTTTAGTCTTTGTGGGTGGGACTGCCCTGTTGTGCTAGTCCTGAAAGCTCTTTTGGGTGACTGTGTGACTACAAGGTTCTTCTTTGTACCTACTATCAGTCACCTGTTCTGTGAGGGATCTCTGAAGAAACCATTGCTACATTAAATGAACCCTGCTGGATACTTACCATTGGAACTGGTTGTGTGCAAGTATCTTTCTTCAGCGCGACCCTCGCCTTCAGCCAGAGTGCTTGAGCCACATTTCCAGCTCTACTTTGCTACTTGGCACATGAATTATTCCACATGGAGCCGGATTGTCTCCACTCGAATGCTCATATATTGTCCCTTCTCGTTCTAGGTGGCGACATGTCCAAGAATGTGAACCCCTCGCAGATGGCCAAGCTTAACCAGCAGATGGCAAAAATGATGGACCCCCGTGTTCTGCATCACATGGGTGAGTGCTGAGATCCAAGGTGTGAGGGCAATCCCTGTGTTGGACAGCAGCAGGCCATCTTCTAGGCAAATGGAGTGGTTTGCCAACAGTGGCTCTAATAGGTCTTTCTGAAACAATGGACCATCTGGTAGCTTTGTCGTTTTTACCCTCGTACACTTCCTGTTTTCCTTACAGAGCAATATGCTGCTGACACCTTTTAGAAATTGGACAATTTGAAGCTCGTGAGCCCAAGCTCCAGAATAGCCTTCCCTCTTTGAGATACCAGTCCTGGCTTTTTAGGTTTGGAATCTGGTAATTGTGAATCTACAAGTATGACCCTGCAGATTGATTGCAGTTAAAAACTCTGGGCTGGTAGACTTTCTTACAGTGGACATGGGACAGTTTGAGGTCTGTAATATGTATGAGGCAGAGAGTTGCTGGCGGGCCGCTTTTTAACCTTTTAGATAATGTGGAACCTTGAAGAATAGGGCAGGTTTCCTCATTTGGCCTCCTGTACTGGAAATGGTACCTATGGCTGTGAAGTGGCCTAATAAATAACGCAAAGGTTGTGATGGGCCTAATCCAAGAACCTCCACGGTGGCCTCTTTAGGCAGCAGGGACCTTGTCACAGAAAACGGTTGCATTTCCTACCAGCTGGCACACCCAGTAACCGAGGCCATGTTTTAATAGGCACAAAGTCTGGACTCTATTACATTGATTACTCCTCTTGCTTGGATATCGCCTGGGTCTACAGAAGGAACTCAGGTGATCAAACGCACACAGGTGAGGGAGGTGCATGGCTTTCTGCAGTGCAGAGTAAAAGTGGATCAGAGATTTGGAGATCTCTTTAAGTTATTCAGGAGGGAGGGATATCTTAGGCGGGTATGTGTTGGAAAATGTTGGAAAGTAGCATTTTGCTGGGAGGGAGATGTTTTTAAGGGAATATCTGCCACTATATCAAGGGGTGTTCCAGTGTCATGGTCTTATCTGACCACCATTATACTCTTGCCCCACCCCGGCACCTGTAGATAACTCCCAAAGTCTGTCTGTCTCTTCAAGACACTATCCTCTCTCAGCAGATCAGTCGATGGAAATGGCAAGCCAAGTTGGGCAAATGCAAGTGACCCTGCATTTAATCGAGGGCTTGATTTTGAGTTCTAGTGATGGGATGAAAGCAGTTATTTCCCCATGGTGCTGAAATATACGTCCAGCGGCTGCAGTGATTGAGCAACGGGAGGTGATTGGATACTGTTCTGTTGATCAGAGCCTGAGCCACTGATCTATTTTTGTAGAATTGCCCCCAAAACTTGACTTGTAGCCATCCTCTCCCGCTGCTCTTAGATAGTGCTGGCACCCTTCTGCCAGTGTTTAATGGTGGTGGGAGGATAGCACGGACTCTGCAAGTTTGCAGGACTAGCTCTTTCTAAATGGAGGCTCAGGGGTGTAGGGATGCTTGGAAAGACGAGGAGCTGAGTGCAAAATAACCCCATGTCCAAAGCCACAGAACCAAAGCTTTACCACCTCTTCCGCATCCCGTTTCACAGTGGGACATTTTGCCAATGTTGAACCTTCCCTGCCTTGGCAAAATGATGAAAGCTCCCCCACTCTCACACAGTGAGGGGCAGGATGTTTGTGTTTTTCTGTGGTGCAGTGTGTGAGCAAATAGTTGAATCAGTCTGCTGGGGTCCAACGCAGAATTGTCAGCCCATTGAGATGGAAAGTGAGACTAATTGTGCAAGGGTCCTCAGGGGAGTAGATAATGCTAAGTGTTTGGGAGTGTAGGCACAGTAGCAGGTTCCATCTTGGAATGGTCGTTGTGGTCAGAGTTGTGAGGGATCTGTTGGGAGTTGTCGGGTGGGCTGTTGGGACTGGTTCAGTTGGGGACTGTGTAGGAGTTTGCAACAGTTGTGTGTGTCTTTTCTAGGCCAAGAGAAGTTATTTTGGGGCGTTTACTAATTGGTTGCATATAAAGTGCTTTTGCCAGCGCAAAAGAACGTTTGTGGGCATTGGAGCAGGATGGTGCAGGACACAGAAGATGGCAACATGTTCTGTCCCTCGGTGAGGACTTGAGGCCTGATGCACCAAAGAGGCGAGGTGCAGCTCATTGCAGTGACTGTACTAAATTTTACAGCAGCAATCCCCTTCCATTTGCTAGGGCCAGTAAGGCAAAGCTGTGGCAAGGCATACACAGCTGCATGAGCAATACACCATGAGCTAGGTTTTAGGTATGTCCTACCATGTACAAAATTCCTTGCAGGCACGTTGGCCTGAATGGGACAATAGACCTCCACATGTGCGTTCAGTGTCCCACTCTCTCAAAAAGGGAGAACAATCACAACACCACAAAGAGGTGTTATTGAGGAGGGGGGTCGTTGTGGTGGAAGGGAGGGGTGGCAGTAGCAGACCCTGAAGAAGTCTGCCTTCCTAGAACCTGTTGCAGCTTGGAGGTGGTTGGTGGTAGCAAAGTAGAAGCAATGCACGATGGCTAGCGCCCATTTTGTAAAAGGTTACTTGCTGCGCTCGACAAACCAATATTTGATGCTTTCTCAATGCCTGTTCGGTTGCTTGACACTGGTACACTTTGTTGCAAGTTGCAAATAAAATGGCCCATTCTCTTTTGAATTGCACGGTGTCACAATGCATGTCTGTTATACACGGTGATGAGCTCTGCTGCTGCTACAGTTCCTACTGCTGTGACTGCACTGGCTTGCAAAGCAACTCAGTATTTCTGGCTTTAAATGGCCCTTACAACCCACCAAAGTGCACTGGGTGAACTTTGTCATCCGTATGAATACGAGTGGTCTCTCCCACACAGGTGTGGACCATAGTCACAGTAGCCCTTGGAAAGGTTGGTTTTTGGGAGGTGAAGCCTCCATGTCCTGGCTGACTTTTAACCATCTTGCCTTATCTCTGCAGGAGGCATGGCAGGACTCCAGTCGATGATGAGGCAGTTCCAGCAAGGTGCCGCCGGCAACATGAAAGGCATGATGGGATTTAACAACATGTGAGCCATCAGGCCCACTCGACAGACTGTTAGAAATATCTCCAGGGTTTCATGAAAGGCCTTCTTGCACCTGCCTCGTTGACACCAGGGCACAAAAGTGAGGTGCAGCCAGTGCCAAGCCACCAGCTACCCGGTTTCTCCACAATGGTTAAAAACTCTGCTGCTCTCCCGGGTTCACATCTAGTTTGGCTCGCAACGAGAGCCTTCCCCTTCCCCCCATCTGGGGACGTTCTCTTTAAGTTTGTAAGACAGCAAATAAAACTTCAAAAAATGACTGTGTAAAAAGGAATAGTTTAAAAGACATTCGGTTTTAATTGCTTGTATCCATTGACAAAAATGGTTGTAAATGAAAAGGATATTTGTTCTACAGTGATGCGTGGGCTCTTTGCGATAGGAATGATGTAAAATAAATGTCTAATGATTGGAAGCGGTGAACTCCATGCAGCTCATCGGGGTTCAGGGTCTCACCTCATGATTGTTGCGAGGTGCTCAGTAAAAGAGGCTACGCTGTCCTCATCCAGTGAAGTATTCTATTGGTCTGGGTCATGAAACGCTGCTCAGAATGTGGGCATTGAAAATGGTTCTTCAAGGAGGACTGACCTACGATCCACAACCATGGTGACCTTGAGGTAAATGATGATGATGATGATGATGACGATGATGCAGCATTTTCTGAATATGTATTTCTCTGATTTACAAGTAAAGGGGCACACTTTGCCATTGAGGCGGGGGAACAACCCATCTACCCCTAGTCCTGACCCATGCTTGCCAGTGTCTTTCCTCCTACTCAGCCCCCATCGCCACCACATCCTCTTCTTTTTCTCGCCCACCAGACTGTTGACCTCTGGCAGGTCACTAGAGCTGCTATTGGCTTGTGGGGAGTCTATAGGATTGTCCGCTTCTGCTTGGCTCCCAAAGTTACGATCATGCCTAGTTTTCCCAGCTGAGGCAGCTGCCAGTCGATGTAGGATAGTAGGTGAGGTATAATCTTTGGTTCTCCCAGATTTCTGTCCACTTTGTGGAAATAAAGGTGCAGTGTCTGCTTGGGGCTCCAATGCACCACTAGTTTAGTGACATTCTGATCCATTCTTCTTGGGTCATCTTCATGGAGATCACCAACAAAAAACGGATTGGAGTAAAACTTGGTTTCATTTAAAAATGTCCCTACTGTATAACCACAAATGGCGAAATTTGTTTTATTAATAAAGTTGTATTTTGGTACCAAATGATGGCTACACCCTGCACGTGTTATTATACTGCATAACATGAATTGCTCTTACCTTGGGTCTAGTGTGAGGATGAGTACTGCAAACATATATGTAAGCTACGCTCATTTAATGCACTCTTACTCCACCAGAGAACTAAGAAAGTCAGGCCTAGTGAATGCACGGGTGATCCCCGAATGCTTGCTTTTCCGGGCATAGCTTCACAGGAATCCAGCACTCACGCCCATCTTCTATACAAAATGATCCTCTACTTATAGACATAGTCTGTACTATCTTAAAGGGACCCCACGCAGAGTGTAGTTAAGAAAATGGGGCCTCTTGTGTTTTCCTGGCCAAGCTTTCTGGAGGTTTCCTCTTCCACTACTGTGGGTCCTGTAGCGCCTTTGCTGAGAACAGAGTACAGTTTCAGTGTGGAACCTGCACAGCTGCGCAAACACTCCTTCAGCCTGCACCCCTATCCCCCACCCTGTCTTCTGCATGCCTACCCTGATTACAGGCTTATCGTATGCAGTGTCCCCATAAATATAAATCAAGAATACTGTGGTAGCTGTAGAAAAAAATAAAAGCCTTTATGCAGGCCCCACCACTCCAGTGCATTTAGTAGATTCCATCTGACCATTCCTTTTGTCCACTAATACGAACTGAAAGCTTTTCTTCCCAGGACATGTTTCCTTGCTGGTTCTCGGTTTGGCAATTTATGCCTCAACAGTACAGCTTCAAATGATACTCTAGTCGCCTCAGCAGGTCTCTGTGGTGGACCCACACTATGTGTATCCTGCCTGGTTGTTGTTAACTTTGATTGTTTGTGTTTCTGGCCCTCAATAATCTGTGCTCTTGGATACACAGCCTCCGCCTCCATTGGCTGGAAAGCAATGAAAACCTGAATGACACTTTCCTCCAATTCATGATCTTTGGTGACTTGTTCCTCCAGACTTCCTGTCTGCACAGGTTATTTTGATTGCAGTGCTGGGCGGCGGTTGCTCCAGAGCTTGTGGAAAAGTGATATTTGCAGTTTTATTCCTGCTACCTGGCTGGCATTCAGAACAATGCAGGTTCTGCACTCTGGACTTTGAGTCAGTGCAGCCGTGGCTACCATTGAATCTCTGAGAAACGGAAGGACCAGGCAGGTTCCCATACGACAGCTACTGGAGGCTCTTCATCGAGTCTGAATCAGCAGTATCAAGTTCTTCTAGAGAATGACAGGCTGTACAAGCTCAATGGCACAAGAAAGCCCTTTGGGGCCACCTCCATGTCTGAAGAGATGTCCCAGTCTGGGCCGCCTAACCTGACCAAATTTCATGCGTCTTGCTTTTAGGCAAAGCTCTGCTTTCTCTTTTGGACCAGGGTCTGTTCTCCATGCAAAGTCTGGGCTGCCCCTTCTACACTGATTAACTGCCCCGCCTATTAAGTAGCAGGAATCTACCCACTGCTGGTATGACTTGCATCACAACTGCCAGGAATACAGTTGTGCTCACAGTGCTTGGACCCCGAGCCCAGCCATACAAGTAAGCAGACACTTATACTCCCTCAAAACAGACAAGTACCCCCAACAGAAAAGGGAGGAAAAATACTCCCAACGAAAAGGGCAGCATATATAGATGCCTGCCCCCTCCTTCCATGACACAGATCCATGGATACCCTATTATGGTTTATTACATCCCAAGGGGTATTGCGTATCCCTTCCCCATAACCATCCATCAAGATAATATTGAGTCTTGCATGCTGCAGTCCTTTGATGGTATGACTCTTGCCTCGCCAGCAGACCGCGTATCCAGACGAGAACCTGAAGATCACAACACAATGCCCAGAAACCTGTAGTGTCCCACCAGGCTCCATCCTCTCCCCTGACGAGTTCAAACCCTACAAAGAGCCTCTTGGATCCCTCATGGTCCAATACATCATCAAAATCCACCAGTATGCTGATGACATGCAGATATACCTGAAGGTCAACTACTCCGAAGACATTCACCAACTGAAACACTGCCTTGACACCATTCAAGCCTAGATGCCCAGTGCCTACCTGAAACTCAACTCTTGTCAAAACAGAGTTCATTCTTTTCACAGGCCCCACCATACGTTACAAACTGAAGGACAGCTGTCCCCAATGGCTTTGTCGACCTAGTGCAAAGTCCCTTTGCTTCACCTTTCATTGTGAACTCTCAAAGTACACATCGCCAAGAAGACAAAAACAAGGTATCTGCTCTCACTCCGGCACCAAATTCGAATCTTCATCCTCACCTTGGACGTGAGATCCATTGTCTAGACCCTGGTGATCCCCAACCTGGATGCTGGCAACATCCTCCTGGCATGCGTCTCAGCCCCAACTCTAGCCCCTCTGAGGGCTGTCCCGCATACCTCATGGCAGGAATGAAGAAGCTCGACCACATGTCCTCTCAGCTCACAAGGAATTATACTGGTTACCCTTCCAAGCTCGTATCGCCTTCAAGACCGCTTTTATTGCCTACAAAGCTCCAATGTCCAAGACGCCATCCTACTTACCTGAAAAGATCACCATCTTATGAGGTCATCGCAATACCAGTAGCCAAGAAATTGCCAGACTACAATGCAACAAGAGCAAGAAGAAAAATATCATAAAACAAGCATTCTCCTGCTATGCTCTCACTCTTCGGAAACAACCTTCCTGCCAACATCAGACTGGTCTCTCATGCCTGGGATTCAAGAAAGATCCAAAGACCCTGCTCTTCAAGGAACATTTCACTGACAAATGAAAGCCATAGACTGAGTTTCCAGTAACCCACTGTACAAACTGTATACCCCCATCCGTGAGAGGGGTGGTGACTCTGTAGCTAGAATGAGACAGACCTACCTAATGAAGCGAGCTTGATGGTCAATGTGCGAGTCAAACCCTTTCATGGCGGCAGAGCGGGATGGACATAGTGTGAGGAAAACGAAATGCCAGAACTTGCCCAGCAAGGAACAACCTTGAAACCCTTGGTTGAATGGAGAAACCGCAGGTAAGGCTGCTTTCCCACACCCATTGTACACTGATTGCCTAAACCCTCAGACAGTTTTCGAAGATGGTGGTTCCCGTTTACTATCAAGGAGGAGGAGTGATAACATAAAACGTCACTTGTGGACACGGAGCGTCGCGGAGTGTGAGCAGTGTTGCCTTGTGTTCCCTTGGGTTGCAGAGGATGGCGAGTGCCACCACGAATGAGCCAGGCTTTTTCCAGTTGGTATGGGCCCCGGCCGACCCACCATTCATCCGCAGACGAGATTACAACTCTGCCGTTGCAATACCGGAATGCCACAATTGACGTCGGGGGGGATCGACGATTGGAGCGATCCGAAGGTGAACAAGTGTGCATGAACTGAATGGAATGAGCCACGCGTGTGCATTCAATAAAAGAAAGTTGTCACTCTCAACACTCTGAAAAGCCCATGCCTAAACGAGCACTGCAGTATGCTTCTTTCGACTCCCTGACACCACATCCATCCAATGTTATTACAACAAAGGACCGATGTGAGGTCTCAGAACATACATATAAAATGGTCTCAAAGTCCATAACCTCCAGTGCGGCAACTAGTGGGGGGGAGTCTTGGTAGATAATGAAGTGGCTAACAGGAGGATTCCAATGCTACGGGTGTTAGCATGGCGAGCAGTCGGGGCTGAGCATGCCATTAAAGACTCTGAGCAAGGGTGTGTAAGTCATCACACTAGTGAAAATGAGCTGGAAACGCCGAAGAACGCTGGCACCTAAAATGGATACTGCCGCCAGAGACATCGGAACTGAAATAAATTGTAGTGACCTAAGCACAATGCCGGTGAGCCAGTCTACAGCTCTGACGTGCGCACATGAAAGTGAAACAAAGATTATCACAACACCAAAAGAACACAGGGCTCTACTGAATACTGTGACTACGGTGTCTAAATCAACTGCAGATGGTGAAGCAGCCGATAACTCTATTGAACTGGTCGAACCAACTTTAATGCTATTACCAACTACAAGATATAAGAAATAAACAGATATAATGTTGCAAATCCAAATCCATCACCTCAACTATTCAAATCTAAACACAAAGGGTATGAAGGTGGTTTGTGATGTAGATTTGGTGCAATTTTCAAAGCTGATACAGCCAATGGATAAACAACAACCATAGGTCTTGATGGATGAGGTTTTTGATTCGGCATTCTCTCGATTATGCCCATTGACGTCACAGGAAGACGAGGCTAAGGAGAGTAGCTGTAATCAAGATGAACAGAGCCCAAGTCAACGCTGCAATTCATTAATTTAACACGGCTAAATGACAAAATGAACAGTACGATGCGAAACACTTAAACTAGAGATTTAACTGGAGATGTAAACATGCCCCTGCAATCGGCGAATGTTGAGAAACATGTTGCAGTATAATTGAAAGCACAAATCCAGACAAACGTCCACAAAAACAAAGAAGAGTTGAATGCAGCTCTTCCCTGCAAATCCACTGCTCTCAACAGAGAATTAAAAATGTGACAAAATATGCCACACGTGGAGGTAGACACAAAAAAACAGACGTCAAAGTAATTTTTGACGCTGTAATGATGATTTTGTTGCTTTCAGCAAGGACTCTTCTGATTACTCTTTCATAGAGCGGGATTATCCAAAAATTAGAAGGTTGCTCCCGGTGCATAGTCCTGCAAACCGAAATAATGACAGCGAAATGACAGAAAAAGGGATTAAAGAACTCATCCCCAACATAATGTCCACGTTGACAATTGCAGTCTCACCATTTCTAATAATGTATGAGTAAATTAATGATAATCTCAAGGACCAAAGTACTCTCGCATTGATGAATTCCAAATTGGTCAACATTGAATTAGAGCTAAATTGTATGAAAACACAAGTTACTGATGAAAATCAAAAATCTGTGTTAACAGTAAGCCTATTAAGAGACCAACTAAAAAATAATACAGAGGACAAATGGCTTCACGCTGAAGTGGCTAGGAAAGCCTTGATAATAAAACATGATAAACCAGATAGAGGATTAAGTAGCTCAAGAACCCTACAAGATCCCAGGAGACTAAGGGCTTCGTCACGAGTCTGGCAGTAACCCTTAAATGCGGCGGTAGCGCTATTACCGCCGCATTTAAGGGTCCGCCAGATCATGACCTTGGCGGATTTTCCCCCAGCTCTCAGTTGGGGGGAAATTGGCGGCAAATTTGCCAATTTCTGGCGTGTTTACCGCCAGCGGGAAATCCGCCTGCGGTAATAGCGCAAATTTTCCCCATTGGGTCCAATGGAGAATGAGGAATTCCCGAATGGGCCCAATGGGAATGGGCAATAACCGTTCCGCCAAACCCGTGATCCGGCGCTAATAGCGCTGGGAGGTTTGGCGGTAGGGCTATTAGCGCCAGCGCTAATAGCGCCGGCTTTACCGCCCAACTCGTGATGAGGCCCTAAGTCACCACATTGAGCACGCACATGGAGAGTCAATGTGAAATATTAAACAACTGTGATGAAAATGGACTCCTGAAATTAAGATCAGAAGACGAAATCCATAAATATGGCAACATCTGGTGAAAAGGGCCTGACATTGCCAAATCAAACAAGAACTCATAATTTGGTGGGGGATGAACCCTGTATCAGACCCTCAACCTCTGCAAATGCTGAAGGGCTTCTTGGTAATCCGATAAATATTGAAAGGAAAAGCGTGGACACCTACACCACATGTCAAGAAAACTATGCTATTTTTTTAGAAGAAAAAGCATCGCCCCAAAAAACAAGAGAAAACCTTGCCACAAGGAAAGAAACCCAAAAATCTATCAAAAGCCAAGTGTCAAAACGCAAATAACTCGCACACATTTTTACAAAATATTAAGTCCCTAAACATGACGATTCAAACAGCGCCCTCGCAAGAAACAACCTTGCCCAATGTGTCAACTGCGCCAATAAATGCAGCTCATTCGCAAGATAAAAATAAAATGATGCAGCTGAAGATCATAGACGTGCAGAAATCAAACGACGACAATCTAATGATGGAGATGCTAAACCTGTCCTCATACGAAACCGAGGAAGAAGGGGAAGAGGATAACGCTGGTCACGATGGGAGTGAGACCATTTGCCTTGATTCTGAAGAGAAATATGCCCATGAAGTTAACTGCATTAGAATGGAACCCCTTGAAGACCCTGAAAAGAGAGTATGTAAAATTATCTCAAACTCTGCAACCAAGACGGGCCCTGTTAATGATTAGAAGAGTAGTAGCAGAGAGCCTTCCAGATTTTTAACTATTGCTGAAAGGAGAGCGCAAATAGAAGCACAAAATGTAATGAAAGATCTGTAGGCCGGTTCACAAACTATAAAAGATCAGAAAATGATCTAGAGGTACATTCTCCCGTCAAAATGCAAATCATGAAGCGTCTATCAAAATGATGTAGATAAATCGGAGCCCAAAAACAACACTCGTGTAACATGGAGTGATGATAAACAAATCTCAACTCCTAACCTATGCAAATAAGAAAGTTTTGTTAAAACTATTGTCTGGTGCTAGAACGCATTTTACCTGCTAAGGATGGCCTTATTTTGAATAGGAAAAATGTCCTGCGATTAATGCACCATGTAGCAATTCTGAAAACGATTGTTTCAGATCATAGTAAAACTGTGGAATTCATTGACGAAGCAATGTATGATCGCGTTCTGCTACATATTCAATCGAAAACAATTAGCAACATGCTACTCAATGCGGTGTCTGATATCAACCCATTGGGATTTGACATATTAGATGTCAAAATAGATAATAATGGGTTGGAAGTTCAGCACCCTCTAAGCCACAATGACAATAAAGAGCATCAGACAACATTTCTTGAGGGGAAAGGGTTTATGGAAGGTTTCGCTACAGGTCCAGATGAGAATGAGAACAAATGTCGATTGAAGACTACAGGTGCCAAACGCACTTGAGCTTGTGGGCAGGATCCTCCTATGCACGAGCAGATGAGAATAACTATTGCTGAGTGCAATAAAGGTGGAGAAAGTATTGCAAAACTACATCAAACCAAGTCAGTTGACGAAGATAATTGGCATTGGATTGCAGGTGTGCTAGGTGGTCGAAATCACAGTTAATGCCAACCAGATCCAATGAAATTGATTATTCAGATGTCCAAATCCCCTGGTGTTTTAAGTGCCCATCTGTTTAATAATACATCAGCGGAACTAAAATCATTGGACATATGTCTCCAAGAAACCTGGCTGTGACTTTCTGTTCTTTTAATTGCAGGCTGTAAATCCTGCAATTAAAAGAACAAAGGGCCATCCAATTGCTGAATTGATCACTTTTTTTTTAAACATGGATGTCGTGTAATCAGTACAAATAACCAATCTCCCTACATACAACTAACAACAATTGAGGTATCCAATCAATTGAGAGATCTTAGGGGGGAAAACAAATACACATTTAAATGTTTACTGGCAGCACCAGGGGCAGTCTCATTTGTCGACTAGATATTTGAGATAATTGACAGCATCTTGTCCACAGAAGTATGTCCAAACATTATACTCTGTGGAGATAACTATTTAATGTGTCAAGTTGGAGTCCGTTGAAAGGCAGAAAGCTGCAAAGAGCAACTACAAAAGGAAATTAATATCTCAATGGGTGGAAGAAATGGAGGCCAGAGATCTGTCTCTACTGAATGGAAATACTGTGGGTGATATTCACCCACGGGCAACGTGGAGAAGAAACAACCACAAATCTGTACTAGATAACTTATTTGTTTCAGAAGTCGCAAAAAAAATCAATACCCTGAGTGTGAGCAGTATGAATCAGAGTGATCACAATCTTGTAAACAATTACATTGCTCGGCTCAACAAACAATTCTAGACCTGCATGGAATACATCATTAATTGTAGAACCCAATAGAAATAGGTTGAAGATCGATGCATTTAAGGTGAATAACATCACAAGAGTTCTCCAACAAGCTCTAAACAAGAAGAGCGGTGATAAAGTTGAGTATTGCACTTTGTTAGAACAATATACAGAGCAGTCTGGAGGCTCACGTAACAAGGTATTCAAAAGGCGGCATGTCTGACATTGAAATTCTAATAAAGAAGTGAGAACTTTAAAAATTATTTGATCAATTATGTATTCTAATAATAAAACCTGTGTAATGGAGAAACAAAAAAGCCAAACGGAAGTATAAGAATTGGTTAACCTCCCACAAATGCATAATGGAACAACAGGATGCAGAATCCATGATGAGCATACTTTCCCAAAAAAATTCGAGTTTTGGAAAACACTTAATGATTTATATGCGCCGCAAGAAGTGATTCAAAACAATATGGTTTCAGAGGCACAGTGGACAGCTCACTACAATGAGCTGTTCACAAAGCAAGGGGCCATAGAGGAGCTGTGCTTCCCACAGTTAAATCAATGGGATATATAAATGAACAGAGATGACATTCTAAAACATATCATGCAACTTAGCTTTTCTGGAGCCCCTCGACCGGACGGGTTAGCTAATAAGATGCTAAGAGAAAATCCTAATGAGTGGGGTAACTTCTGCACATTATTTGAAACCATATTGAATGAATGTGCAATTCCGACATCGTGGAAGAGGGCAATTATAGTGCCTATATTTAAAAAAGTTGTAAGATCAGAACAAAAAAAACTACCGCCCAATTGCCCTCCTCTGTCGTAGGTAAGATCGTTGCCACTCGATCACAACATCACCTGACAGACTGGATCAAAATAACTTCTACATACGATCAGAGGCAAACCGGATTTGTCAAAGGCGTGGGCTGTGGATTAAATCTCCTGTTGATCAATTTACTGAAAATGGAGGCCATCAGTCAAGGAACAAAAACCTACCTTGCATTTATTGATCTAGCACACACTTTCAACAGTATAGACCGAGAATTGTTATGGACAAGGTTAAAACAATGGAATTGTCCAATAAGCCTGATCATGGTGATTAATGCCCTTTACTCTAAAACTGAGATAAGAATTCGCCTGGATTGGAAGGGATCTATGTCTGCACCCATAAAGACCTATAGAGACGTCAAACGGGATGCCCATTAGCATCAATTTTGTTTAACCTGTTCGTTTCTGATATTGGAGCAACTTTGGAAAGTGTGTCTGCCTTTTCCCCCAAAAATTAACGGAATCCACCTTGTTTGGATTCTGTATGCAGATATATTTATTTATTAGCATTTATAGAGCGTGCATCAGTCCTTCAGCATTGTGGCGCTGTTACAGAAATACTTGCTGGTTACATAGGAAAAGACACATCACTTATTGTTAACAGGGTATGCATAAGTACAGCATTTGGTTGCATGATCCTGCTGTTTCGCCGAGTATGCATAGACCTAGCTTAGTTACAAGAGTCGCAGGCTGGGTGGAAGGGGGCAGGAGGATTGTGATGGGGGTAGGAAGGGATGATTTAGTCCTCTTGGACGTAACCCCAATCTCGCGTCAATGAGAAGTATGTAGATGCAAACGGCCTGCAGATAAACCCGGCCAAATCTGAAATCCTTATTTTGCAAAATCTTAAAGAAAGAAAAGGAGGTCGCAAAAAACATCAGTGGAAAACTCTGAAAAGTGTAAACCAGAATGAATATTTGGGCATGGTAATCAATGATGCTCCATGGGTGCAGAGGATCAAGGCGAAATGCAGGTCGAATGATAAACCAAAAATTAGGCAAATTCTCAATAAAACCGGTTGTCGAGTTTTATAAAGCAAAGGTTGTGCCAGCTTTGATTCATGGAGCAAAGTGTGCCATGGGATGCTCCTGTTCTGTGTGGTCTTTGCTTGAACATGTGTTCTGGAGAAAAATCTTATGGCTACCCAAAGGAACTCCAACTGCATGTATTAGATATGAGTTAGGTCTCATATCAATCAATGCGAGAGTGACTTGGAACATGCTCGCGCCCTACCAAAAAACGCTTGCAGCAGATCGACTGCCGCAATTCAACATACTTTACAACTCAAGACTGAAACAATCCTGTGCAAATAGATGGAACGCTGTGAAACTATTTTAGAGCAGCTAAATACGAACAACACCTTAAAAAAAAATCCTGTGGTACCAAGACTGGGTGGACACCGTAGAACAGTGCCTACAACATAGTTTAATGCTAAATGCTGCTGTAGAAACAAAAGCGTGCAATAAGCTACCGAGCTATCTAGAAAAACTCCCAAGCTAACCTTGCAGAACAATGTATATGACATTTCAGATCAATCTTTTTTAAACCAAAGACAGAAAATCAATGAGGATGAATAAGGTGCAAGCTGATGTGATGTGTAGATTTTGTCACAATGCTAAAGAAACTCTGAAGCACTTGACTTTATTCTGCACAGCCTGAAGAACATTATGAACCAAGTATTTTGGCACACACATATCAAATAGATCTTCAATGTGCAGTGAGGATTGGTGGTTGTGGCTCGCGGAGGGAGACAACAAAAAATTAACCTTTGCTTTGACGTTTTACCTGGATCAAGTGAATAAACTGCTCTTGAAATAGAATGTTGAGACAGAAAGATGCATGTGACAGAATGAATTGATGAAAAGAAGGTGATGTGATGCAAAGAAATTAAGAATATCTGTTCTTGCTTTTTTTTAAAAACAAGTTTGTAATAAACTAATTTAAATTAAAACATTTTTTTAAAGATGGTGATAAAACTGTGAGCCACATTAGAAGGCACAGCCTGAACAGGTGAGAGAAGATGGCAGGTCAAGTGTTCAGTTTCTCATTTTTGTTGGGCAGGCGAAATCCCAGTCAATTCCCTGTCTGTCCTTGATTGTTTTCTCCTGGCTCCGGTCCTGGTTTTATTGGTTTCTCCCAGGTGCCTTCTGGGAGGTGGTGTCTGAAAAATAAAACACTGCCCATAAAAGTACTATGGGGCGGAGGGTGGCACCATTTTCCACAGCCAGGGCATGTGAGGGTGTCTCAGACTGGGAGTCCCCATCTATGGCCCCCCTCACAGCTCCCCCTTACAGGGCTATGATACTGACCTGGTCACACTAATTTCTGTCTGGGATCAAATCCTGGATTCAGCATTTAATCAAAGTGTGATTCCGCACAATCATTAAATGGCACTGTCCCTCAGCTGACAACATTGGCATTTCCTAGAATTTTTTCAATTTGCGCACAGCTGTGGCTCCCACCATTCCAGTCTAACTGCACGCCTGGAGGTTATGCCTGCTTCCTAATCACTCCTGCACAGAGATACGAGTTCGTAGAAATGATGGATGAATCCCATTCTCTAATTTGCATGGTGAACGAAGAAACGTTTGTAACAGTGTAAATTCCTCACGCTTCCTGGTACACCATTGTGTGGCCAAGAACATCTCTGTGGCCACGTGTGTTGGGGGAGAATTGAATTGTGTGCCTTTGTTTGCCGTCCTCGCGGCAAGTTCAACGTGGCCGCCGGCTTATCTGGGCTGTAGAGGCCGCCTCCCAAGGCCTCTCAATTTGCCTCCTGAAGCTCATTGGCCATCTGGCTTTCTGAATTGGCCAACCGGGGACCGGCAGGCTTTAGCTGGCCCCTTTCTTCCAAGGCCCACTTCCTAAGGCCCCTGACTGCTCCCTGTCTGCTGCTGGTTCGATGCATGAGGTCTTCCTGAACCCCTCACGAGCACATGTGGATGGCACTTCCACACTCTTCAGTGAAGCTGGAACTATCTTGACATTCTCACTTGCCGATCATGGGTTAGTCACCTGTACCTTGACTTGCTCCTACTCCTCTGACTTTGCCACCTTCATTTCATCCGACCTGGATTCCCGCTCTTAACTGCCTGTTTCTGTACTGTGTTTTCACCTTCTGCAAAAGATTGGAATCTAGCTGTGTTTTCACCTTCTGCTAAAAGAAATTGAATCTAGCTGTGTTTTCCCTTTCTGCTAAACATTTGAATCTAGCTTGCCCTGTGTCTGTACTGTGCTCTGACTGTGCCCAGTGACTACATGCTGCTACCCTGTCCTACTGTTCATGTCTTCCCCCCCTTCTGCTCCCTACCCCTCTCTCACTCCCCCGTCTCTCTCTTCTTTCCAACCCCTCCACATCCCCTATGTCTCTCACTGTTTCTCCTATATTCTCTAACTGCTTTTCCATTGACAATCCCGCCCTCCTCACCAAGTCTGGTAGGTGGAAGTTCAAAAAGGATATCCTGTTCTCCAACCCAAGCCTCCCTATCGCTGACACCTATACCACTGCTTGCTCCAGACAAACCCTCACCGAAATCCTCTTTGTTGTTCCTTCCCCGGACCTTTGGACTACTCATATGGTCTCTGTGCGCTCTCCCTTCTCTTCTTCACCCATTAATGGTGGTGCCCGGTAGGAGGCCCTCCTGACACCTTCCACTCTTCTAAGGTAATCATTAATGTCTACCGTAATGGCACTGTCCTGGTCCAAGGCCCTCAGGCCAACTTTCTCCTCTTTGACAGACTCTTCCCATGCCTCATCAACTTCCTCTCTGGCTTCCCTGCCTCCCACCTTTGCCTCCTCCTCAGCTACCTTGCCCTCTCCTCCTTCCTCTGCTGTCCCACCCTTGGGCTCCTTTTACACCTCTGTAGGGTGTACCTCTAATTTGTACCCCCCCCAGAAGTTTTTCAAGGGTGGCAACCTTCTCCATATTTCCACTCTCACTCGACTGTCAAACACTCCTCAGACATCTGGCGCCTCCTCGATGTTCATGGTCTGACCGAGACATGGTTCACGGCCAGCTCTGTCACACGCTTTGACACTCTTCTCCCTAATTGCTACAAGATCCTCTCAGCACCCAGATCCAACCGCTCGGGGGGTGGCGTAGCCTTGATCTTCCCAGAGTGGATTTCTGCCTCTGTCATTCCTGTGCAGGCTTACCCCTCCTTCGAATGCCTTGTATGTAGGCTTTCTCTTCCCTCCAGGCCACTCTCTCACCATTGCTACTTTGTATTGGCCACCTGGTTAGGCTACCTCTTTCCTCTCCGAGTGGGCTGACCTCTCCTCCTCCCTCCTAGCCTCAACCACTCAACTCCTCCTCCTTGGTGACCTCAACATCCACCTGGATGCCTCCTGTCCTTCCTCTGTACGCTTTTGCAACCTCTGTGACTCTCTCGCTTTCTGGTCTTCCCTACGGCCTGACTGACTCTGCAGGGCACACTCTGGATGTTCTCATATCCTCTGACCTCCCCCTCTCTAACCCTCTGACCACTCCACTCTCCTGCAGCGATCAGTTTCTCCTTTCCTCCCATCTCTCCCTCTCTACCTTGCAGGCCAAGCCAGCTCTAGCACTGCCACCTACCTTCTCGGTCATCCGGCCCATGAAGCGTGTGCCAGTTGAGGCTTTCACTGCCACTTTCTCTCCCCTTGCTCCACCTCTGGCTGACTCCCATCCTGGCACAGCCCTCTCCAAGCTCCACTCTATCTCTGATACTCGCGATGTTCTTGCCCCTGTCATGAGGAACCGCTTGAAGCCCAAAGACAAGTGCAACTCTTGGTACGACTCTGACCTCGTCACCCTTAAACGCAAGTGGAGCGTGGCCTAGAGGAAATGGCGGGCATCTTGTGCATCCTCTGACAAACTGGACTGCTGCTTGCTCCAAAGGCAATCCCGGCTCTGCACTAAGAAGAGAGCCCTCATCTCTGCGGCATCTAACAACGTGGCCGAACTCTTCAAAATCTGCAAGGAGCTGGCCAACCCTGCTGCAGTCTCTACTTCTGCTGTCCCCTCCCAGGCCCTCTGCATGGCCCTGGCTTCTCATTTCATCTCTAAAACCCCGGACATTCTGTCCATCCTCTCCCCGCTACCTCTGGCCCGCGTGCAACCGCCTCTCCTCCCTCCTTCTCTTCCTTTCCTCTGGTCTCCCCTGAAAAGATTTCTAGACAAGTCCGATCTATGAAAGTCTTGTCAAAACAGGTTCTTCCCTGCTCATCCAAAACATCAAGGACCATATTGACACCCTTCCTCCTGCCCTGGCCCACTTCTGCAACCACTCCTTCGCCACTGGAGCCTTGTCCTCCCCTCTGAAGCACTCTTGTGCACCCTCTTAAACCCACAGCCAAACCCCCCTCCCCAGCTAACTATCCCCTGATCTTGATCACCCCTTTCCTGGGCAAACTACTGGAAAAGCTGGCCATCTCCCAGCGTAACCTCCACACTGATTCTGTTGGTTGTCTCCATGACCATCAGTCTGGCTTCAGAGCAGCCATAAACACGGAAACTGCTCTCCTGGACATACATGAAGACCTGCTCTCCAACCTTGATTCTAATATCCCATCTGAAATAACAGTATGCAGCTTTGCCAATAACAGTAAGCAGCCTTGGCATCAACGCTCTTTGATTCCTTATAAGGTAATATTGTGCACAGCTAGAGAGAAGCTCTGGGTGATGATCACAGATGTGTCTTAAAAGGTGACACTGGGTGTGAGGACAAGGAGGGGTGTGAGCAATGCCAGGGTGGGTGCAGCAGGAGGCTTTAGGCTGAGACAATGTGGAGAGAGTAATGCCTCACGTTTGTGGCAAGCCCTAATGTATATCCACAAAGAAGGGACGGACAACTTCCATCCCTGGATGAGCTCACTCTCAATTCCCTTATCGGGTTTCAATCAACTTTAGAAATTGTTAGTTCTTCTTTAGGTATTTGTATTTCAAATCATCAATCCACAGTTCTTTGTGTGGTTGTATCAAGTATTCTTATTTATTCCTGACCAGTCAGTGTCACAATATTATTGCCAATGCATTTTGGACCTCCGTCCATCATCAGGGCTGTTAACACTACTATTTATAAATCATTGACAATCCCATCATTGTAATTCATTCCCAATTGTTCACCATAAAGTGAAATCCGTAAAGAAAATTACACATACCAGATTATAGTCGTGATCCAAAGTGAAATTCAACCAAAGCAGAAATACAAGAGACAGAGAAATTCATTGTAGACCATTGTTATTAGGCGTTGCTTGTTATTACATTAGTTTGAAGTATACACTTAAAGATCTCTGCCTGTTTATCTTCTTTCCCCCAGAGTGTATGTTCACCTCTGTTGTATTTACTTCTGTGCAGTACGTGTTCTGTAAATTTAAATGACCATGTTTAACTCTCCCATATAGTTCAATTGCATCCCTTCTACAACCCATCTTGTTGCTCTCCTCGATCTCATCCTTACCTTGTGCTTGCTCAACTCTCTCGACGCGCTGGCTGCTCAAAAGGAGCTGCCGCCGTCGAAATTTGCGTTTATAAACGCTACTCACTTACGCGCGTGCGCACAATGTCATTTTCCATGCTGCTAATCACTATTGCGCATGCGCGCGATGTTATGTCCCGTACTACCGGTCTGCATATTGCAGAAACCGCTAATAACTGGCATGTTTGTGCACCTAATCGCATATGTATTGCTTGCTAACTATTCCTCGGGAATTGAAGATGTTGAAACTGTTGTTTCATGAATATCTGTTTCATGTGCATACATTTGTTGATCGCGCGTGCGTTGACCACTATACTGTCGGGATCCCGCGCGTGCGCATGGGTCCCGAGTATAGTGTCACTCCTATGATACACAAAAGGGAAAATCTCTATAAACGTCTTCTATTTCTTTGTTAATGTTGTCATAACCTTTCATTAACATCTGCATGTGCAATTACCAGGGTAGTATATATTCAAAGATCGATTTAACCACCTGTTCCAATTGTAAAGGGACTTTGATTAGTGTTGTTCACATACCATGCTTATAGTCTCGAATTCACTGATCCTGATTTTAGTTGTACACTACAATGTACTCCCCGTTCCCCCTGTAGATTCAACTGTACACATCTTTCTCCCCCATTGGCATAAACAATCTCATCCATGGTTCAATCAAGAGCATCCACTACCTGGCAGTGTGACACTGCCTTACATCCCACAGGGGGTAAATTCCCTGCGGGACATAACGTGGATCCTCAATTAGTACTTTATGGGCACACTATATTACCCAACCCCTGTAGGTTCTCCTTCCAGATGTTCATTTTGTCTACAAATTCACAGAAAGCACATGAGGTTCAACTCCTCATTTATGCCTCCTGGTCTCAGAGAGTCAAGTCGATCTATCCAGAACGACTCTCGTTGGTTCAATCTTCTTCCCAAATCTTCATGTGCATTTTGATGTCTAATGACTTCAAGAACTTGTATCCTCATCTGAGTAATGTTATGCTTCATTGAGTTCCAGTGTCTAGCCACCGCTGAGTTCACATTATTGTTCCGAATGCACGATCTGTGCTCATTCCATCGTAGCTTTCCTGGTCTCTTTGATTGACCTACATAATAGATGCCGCACAGGCATTTGATACCATAAATTATGTTGGGTGTGTCACATGTTGCATATCCTCTTAATTTTATCCTTTTGCCCGTAGGGGGGTGATCTACGGTATCTCCTTTTGTGATAAAGTTACAGTTAGTACAGTGTAAACAAGGATATGTTCCTTTTCTTGTTGTCTCTAGTGATTTCTTTCCAGGTCTTGTTTTCACCAATCTATCTCTTAGGTTCGCACTCCTTTTGTACACGAAGGTGGGCAGTTCTCTAAACAAGTGTTCAACTCTCATGTCGTTTGTCAATGTGCTTCAATTTTTCTTGATTACACTCTTGATCCTGTTGCTCTGTACTGAGTAACATGAAACGTAAACCATATTTGGTTCTTTCTTTGCTTTCTTAGTATCACTGATTGGGGGTTCTCTCAAACGCTTTTTGGCTGCCTCTATCTCTGCAGGTGTATACCCTCTTGCCTCAAATCATTTCCCCATGTTCTCAATTTCTATTTCACATGTCCTTGGGTCATTAACAATCTGCTTTACTCTCATTATCTGACTGAAGGGTAAAGCCCTAATGTATATATCAAGCCTTAATTTATATGTCCAGGCCATAATGTGTATGTCAAGGCCCTTAATGTATAAGCGTGATTACTGTGATGTATAGCAGGGCAATCCTGCCACATCAAACCCCCATTTGGTCATCCCTGAAACAGGGTAAGGCCACAGGGCGCCTTGAATTACATCACGCTCAGTTCCAATCGGACATTGTCAGGGAATGATCGATGAGGTGCATCCCACTTCTGGGACCAGGGACGGTAATAGCCGTTGGGAACATATGGGTGTGGGTCGTGACTGGGAGGCATTGGTGGATATCCATGTGGGGAATCAAAGAAGGGATGTGGTCCCAGATGAGTGCAGTGTGGGCGCATCCGGTCCGTCCACAATAATGATTCTATCTCTGCATCAGACAATTCCTCTAGAATGTCTATCCTTTTCGTATTTACTTTGTCCACTTGCTTGGGGGGTGTATCAGCCTCTAGAGGTAGGAGCTGAGTGAGATGTCTGTTTGGAGTGCAGTGGTATGAAAGCAGGCAGCGAATAATGAGAATAAGCACAGCAAAGGCCACAATTATTTATACCCCATGTAAAATCAATGATCCCAGGGAACCAAAAGTGTTTTCAAACCAAGTGAAAAGGGGTGTATCCTAACCTTCATTAATCTCATGCAAGGTGGTGCCAACCCCCTGCAGGTGCTTTATCACTTCATCTACCTGGGAGGAGTTGGCAGGTACCCAGGTGCAGCATTCTTGCCCGATAATTTTGCATGTCCCTCCTTGAGCAGCTAGCAGGTCATCTAGGGCCGTTCTATTTTGGAGAACCCTTGTTCTGAGTGCTACCTGTTCGGTTTTCATAATAGCGAACCAGGAAACCTAAGAGGCCCTTGAACCATTCCCAAGCTTTCCTTTTTATACGTTGCGGTGTCTGCTGATGGTTGGGAAACTGAGGTGTATGTCTCATTGCAGGATGTACCAGACCAATTAGCTGGCAGCCACTGGTAGGCGGTAGAGCCACAAAGGAAATATGTTCCTCTGTATGTATAGTGTGTGCCATGGGCGTTGTCGGACATCAACGTGTTAGTGTGAATGGGAGGAAGCGTAATATTGTAGTGGTGGTGGAGGGAAATACTTGCGCCACAGGAGAATAAGTAGTCATGGAGTTTATCCCATTGGTTTAGTTCAAGTGAAAGAGAGAAGTGCAGCAGGAACACACGCTGTTGGAATTTTGGGAGGGATGGTATTGCTGAAGGATGAGTAGACGCGTACCCGGGGCAGTGAGTACTGTAATGTGGAACAATGGGAGTCAATCAAATTCAGGAACTAACACCATTCGGCCAGGTCAAAGGGGAGAGGAATAAAAGGAATTCCCCCACTGGCGTGAGTTGGGGTCTGTGCACATATGTAACATTCAGATGCATTCATTGAATCGGCATAGGCCCATGAGAAATTGAGGAATGTGTTGGTGTCTGCGTGTAGGATTGCTGAAGTGAGAGGCAGCAGTTCCACTATCAAAACAAGGGATGGCATCATGTTATGTATTGGGAGCCGTAATGGCAGTTCCCGTGGTAGCTTAGTTAAGGAATTCCCCAGCTTGGTTGGCATATATAACAGCACTGTATCTAGAAATACAGGCATGGAAAGAATTTAGCAGTGAGAGAAAGAGCACGGCCCAAGATTTTAAGATAAATGGCACTGCACCGGTGGCAATCAGATCAAGCACACTTATTAAAATAAGAACTCTGCCCCACCAGTCAGGGCAGTATCTGGTCCATGGGATGTTTGCCCGTGTCGCTCTCAACTGTGCATAGTGAGTAGTTATCTTTGGTAGGACGTTATAGGTAAGATAGGCATATAATCAGACAGTCATTATTCAAGCACTTCTAAATATCTGGCAATTGTATTTCTAGCTTGATGTCATAGGTGGCTGTGCATGGAAACTGTGGAGCAGATGGAAAAGCCACCATTGATTGTTCCACCACTCCTTTCCGAGCATGGTCTAGTCTTTTGACTCCCGCTTCCTGATCTTCCCCCTGGCCCTGCCCCTCAGAGCGTTGCAACTTTAGCCTTCATTGCTGAATACGCTTGTGTTTGCTCGTTCCTTGTCCTCAGCGGTTCACATATCTTTCTTCCTTCGTTTCTCCCCTGTTCCCTCTTCAGCCCTCCACGGCTGCTGCCGGTGGTTTTCCTCTTTCACGTTGCTCGTTCCTCTGTTTTCCTTTGTGCTACGGTGCCTGCCGCTGCTTTGCTTCCTTCATTTCTGTATACCTTCCGTCTGCCCTTTCACTTACCTGATCTTCCTATGCGAGGCGCCCCGGCTCGGTGGGGACCTCCTACCTTCCAGTGCTGCTGGGCACTCTCCCTTTCTTCCTTCATTTTCTGTCTCTTACTTTCCCTTGTTGCTTGCCTGTCTTCCGCCAGCCTTCCGGTCTGTCAGCTCTTTGCAGCGTTCCTTACTTACATGGACTCTTGGCCCTGGCACTTTTTCTCTCTCCTTCCTCTACCTCTCTCACTTTTCTTCTGTTTCTTTTTTCTGCGAGCCTCTTGCTTATTTCTCACCTCTAGCTGCCGGAAGCTCACGTTCCTTCTCTAGTCTACTTTTCTTTCTTTGCCAGTCCTTTCTTCTCTTCCTTATGTAGACTCCTAGGAAACCTTTCTTCCCCTAGTGCTTGTGCTTCATCACTTTCTTGATTCTTCGTGGCTCCACATCACACTGCTCCAGTTACTAGTTTGGAATTCTACAGTGACAACACTACATCTTGTTCTTGTTACTTTGTTTGGACTCTACAGCTACCCATCTGACCAGACACCGGTTTCAACTCGCGTCCAGGTTTTTTTTTATGCCATTGGCTTTTTCCCCATTCCAGGGCTTGACTGGGGGAAACTATTCTTGTTTTGATTGTGCCGTGATCAAACGACTGTGGCGAATCCTTGGAACAAACCCACCTCTTCAAAAAAGATGAAGGGAACCTTTGAGGAATCCACAGAACTCTCTGTATCAGAAGCCACGACTAGTGGAAGCGACACTGAACCACAGGTGAGATATGACACAACTGATACTTGAGCAGTAAAGCCCTATGCAGATTGGGGCCTTGTGCCCAAAGTTCAAAGCAATTTCAGTGATCCCTCAACCTTGGAAGCTGCAGATAGCAGGTAACAAAGTTCAGGAAGCAAGCAGGGTAGATGCTTGGTCAGGCGTGGAGCAGGAAGGTGAAGGGTCGGCATGCTGAAAATGTTTCCAGGCTGGCAGCTCTGCAGTGACGTAGGTGGCCATACCAGGCGGTGGAGGAGAATAGGCTGGTTAAGAAATAAGGCAGAGGATGCAAAGAGCAGGTATACAGACCAGCTAGGAGACAAAGAACCTGGCAAGTCACATGTCAGGTGGAGCTGGTCTTTGATGCAGGAGACACCGAAGGAGCAAAGGCAATTGCGGAGGTGCTACGTTAGGCTCACTCAGCTGCCCTCCTCCCCACCCCCCCGGCCTCTTGTACTGGTGGGCACTGGTGCCTGTACTCTAGGTTTATTATGGTTGCACGAAGAAGAAAAGAAATGTTGAGAGCGTTGGGCCACCTGCAGAAAAGAGGTGTTGCAGGAAGTCAGTGCGCTTTACCTGCCGGTGCTGGGGGCAGAACTCTGTAGGTTTTTCCTCTGGACCGGTATCGGAGTGTTGTCTAGAAGTGCAGGATGGGGTGCTCCAAAGGGTGTGGCCTCTGTGGCCCTGGTGGGCAGCTGCAGTGGGTTGTATTTGTCCTGGACCCGGCAGCTGGGCTGGTGTTTCCGGAGTTGCTGGTGGCAAGGTGACATCGTCCATGTCTTTTGGCTGTGGCTCTTAGTCGGCTGGTGGCGCTGTCTTTACACACCGGCTAGCATAGACCCAGGTGACGTGTCTGCAGCAACGAACAGCGGTGTGGGTTGTCAGTTGAATCTGGTAGGGGCCCTTCCATCTAGGGTGTAGCGAAGATTTCGGATCTATGTGATTATTGCGACGGCCGAAAATGCCGACTTTTCTTTTTTTTAGTTTTTTTTTTTACCCTTTACACCACATATATATGTGAGGGGAGACCCCCCTGCAGTCCCCCACCCATATTAATATTATACTGTAACCCCCCCCCATATATATATATATATATGGTGTAAGGGGGGTAAAAAAAAGAAATCTGCCTTTTTGGCCGTCGCAATTCCCAGGTTGACATTTTTGTACGATTTCCACTGATGGACCTTCAAGGCCACCCAATCCCCAGGCAGGAGGCTCTGGCACGATGCTTCAGGTGGTCGTGTCGTGTAAGAGCTTCTTGGATCTGCTGGAAGTGAGAACCGACAAGCATTTGTTTTTTGCAATTGAACACCACAAGATCATCATTCAGTTCCAAGTTACACAGTTCTGGGGATAGTGGGGGAGCCACAGGCATCCTCATGGGTTTGCCCATTAGAATATCATGTGGCGACAGTCCATGTGTCCTATTTACAGTATTTCTTATGGCCATCAGAACCAGAGAGCGGGTGTCAGGCCAGTTGTGGCCTGTCTCGTGGCAAACTTTGGCAAGGTCGTTTTTCAGGTCACAATTCTGAGGTTTCACCAATCCTGGTGATTATGGATGATGAGATATGTTCAAATGTTGAAGGATACCTTAAGCCCTGCACATGTTCTTTACAATCTGGCCAGTGAAGTGTGTGCCTCTGTCAGTGTTTATGGAATTTGGTAGACCAAAGCGAGGCATAAACTCTTTTAATAGTCTTTTTGCTACAGTGATTGAATCTGCATATTTACAAGGGTAGGCCTCAGTTCATCCAGAAAATGTGTCAATAATGATCAAGACATACTCAAAGGAGGCACACTTCTGCATTGATATGAAACCAATTTGTAAGTTCACCAAGGGCCCATGGGGTGGGTCATATGCACTGGGAGTTGTTTTGACAGGTTTCCCTGGATTGAATGTCATGCATAAGGTGCAGTGAGCACAGTACTACTGTGCAATTGAGGGGTACTTGGGAGCGAACCAGTATCTTTGGACGGTAGCAGTCATCTTCACTTTGCTGGAGTGTGACACAGAGTGAGCAACACATGCTAAAAGAGTAGCAGTGAGAGTGGGGCCACTAACCGGCCCGTGCTGTGACGCCATAGGCGATCAGAGCAACATGTACATCCTTTACCTTCCCAGCTCTGTTTCTAGTCCTGAGGGGCCAGCAGCTATCTCAGCTTCAGTGTGTTCAGCACGAAAATAGGAAAGGGCCCAATGCCCAGCACTGAACGGCCGTGCACAGCAGAAAAAGAAAGTAACTGTGGTGCAGGCTGTAAGCCTGGCTTCTGACACTCAAAGGCTGCTCCAGGAGCTTTTCTAAGAGCTAGGGTGTAGTGTATAGTGGATAGTTTGCTTACAAAATGTTGTGCCTGATAATCCCACTACAGTCAGCAAGACTGTTGTACTAGACTATCTGTCCTTCGGGTGGTGAACGTTGCATCCTAAAAATCTCTCCAAAGTGGCACTGGTTGGACTCGCAGGAAATGCCTGTGTCCTCCGATTACTTTTGGGAAGAGTACCCAGTGCGCAGTCCCTGTATTGGAGCCAGGAGACACAAGCAATGACAATGATCATTAAAATGACAATGATGACAAGAAAAATGATGGCTGCAGCTAGAGACAGCACACCACACTTAAGCCAACAGAACAGACACCGTCCTTCGATACAAAATGCATGTACCCATGGGGAGCAGGATATTCAGACAGCCATACATAGAGCTACCATGTCAGGGATGTACTGCAAATGAAGATATAACCTGGGAGTGTTAGAACATGACATGAAGAAAATGCAAAACTGTAAGGCTGGCATGGAGAAAATGCAAAAATGTAAACACAATGTTGTGGAGACAAAGAAAAATCACAAAGACAATTATAAAGACAAGCAGTTTGATTTACCCATCAGCAGTAATACACAAGATCACAATCTGTACTCCGCTTGCTGCAGGCCATCAAGGAGACCATCGCAACCAATATTTGGCAACTTTGATATGACAGGCATGCCGCTTGCTACAAGCAATTACTTTTCACGACCAGTGTGGTGTGTCTTGGCAACCTCTGGTGGCCTGCAGGAATCTGGTGGCATGCAGGAAGGAAGAGTCACAACAGCACCATTCTGATGTAGAATTGGTCCAGCTTGCTCCTCAAGTGGGCACCCTCAGGACCCCGCAGCAATAAGTAATACTCCGGAGACTGATGGATAAATCAAAGGTTTCTTATTGGAAAGTACAATACAGCAATTGCAATAGAGAGGGAAGGACAAGCGCGTGGGTCAGTTGTCAAACGCAGCGCTCTGCCCTCAATGGGACAGAGCCTATGTTATATAGTATGATCTAAGCATCAGCATTAGTATATTGTTACAGTTTCCTAATGTTTCCATGACGTTTGTAGACATTTTGTAATAGCATAAGGCAGCTTCTTGTTCTAAAGCCTTGCGGGTCCATGCAGGGTGCATTATGTTGAAATAACAGTAAGCAGCCTTGGCATCAACGCTCTTCTATTCCTTATAAGGTGATATTGTGCACAGCTAGAGAGAAGCTCTGGGGGATGATCACAGATGTGTCTTACAAGGTGACACTGGGTGTGAGGCTAAGGAGGGGTGTGAGCAATGTAAGGCCGGGTGCAGCAGGAGGCTTTAGGCTGAGACCATGTGGAGAGAGTAATGCCTCGTGTATCTGGCAAGCCCTAATGTATATATCAAGCCCTAATTTATATGTCCAGGCTATTAATGTGTATGTCAAGGCCATTAATGTGTAAGAGTGATTACTGTGATGTATAGCAGCAGGGCAATCCTGCCACATCAATGCTAAATGTGGATTCTCTGTCATCGAGCTACCATTGAAGCCTAACCTCTACAAAAATCCAAATGTGAGCAGAGGACCAGATCTGCTGTGCATCAGACTAACTCCTAAAGGCATGACACATCGAAAAGGCATTGCAGTAAGGAGAGTGGGGTGATAAAATTGCTCAAACTTGCAGAACATTTTGAGCATGTCTTTAACCCCCATTGAAGTTTTACATACACCTGTAATATTTAGGTTGCCTGTTCCCAGCCATCCCAATGGAGAATACTCCTTTTAAATTGTGCCCAAAGTACAATACAATACTAAGTTCTCTTGGAAGGACACGCATTGTGTGTGCAACAGTTGTCTTCCTAGAGACCACAGCGACTCTCGGTGTAAGGGGTCAGAAATGAAAGCCGGATACAAAGTTCTCATGTTTTTGGTTAAAGACATTTATTAAATTAAAAAAATGGGTTTGGAAATGCATCTCTGACCCTATTCTAAAGAGTGTCAGGATATCAGAAACTGAAAAATCTTCCTTGTGTCCAAAACGTCCTATCCTGACCCTTACACTATAAACAAACAACAACAAAGGGGTGTAACTTGCTGTTGGCAAAAGTGTTCAAAACCAATGGTATAAGAATGACTCCAATGAAAATCTCTCCAAGATAAAGACCTTTGAATCCAGAGGGTGATCCCCTTACCCTGGATTCTAAATAGGATGGCAAAAATGTATCTTTTTTATTTTTATTGTTTTAGTTGACATACTTTACAAATTCATATATACCTTTTTTAAAAACACTTATTTTCTTAACTATCTTAAGAGAAAATGAAAAGAGACTTAAATACATAAAAGGAAAAACAATTGAATGCAAGCATCAAGGAATGTTATACAATTAGACTAACTCATTAAGGATTTTAGTCAGCATTGGTTATGAGCTAGGTACAAGGTGTGAAATGTCTTTCTAAAGTGCTCAATAGTTGTTGTCAGGCCCTTTCATGTTTTTGGCAGATTATATCTTTTGTGCCATTTTTTTTTTTTTTTTGTTATTTTTTTTTTTAGTCTGGTGAAAAATCAGATTGTTGCTAGATTTAATGTTTTCTGCATTCCAAATAATAATCCATAGTTGTTGTAGAGTTACAAATTCGGAAATCCGAGAAGAATGTAAATAAATATTCTTGCCTCATTAAGGATAGCTTTTTACAGTCTACAATTAGATGTTCCAATGTTTCCGGTTTGTTCGTCAGTTTGCAAAAACAATGTATGTTCCGTGATTTGTCTTTAGATCTTGAGGCTATCGCTGCATTTGTAGGCCACAAATTGAAACATAGTCTCATGATTTGTGTGTGATATCCTTGATCTGGAAATTTCCGCAAGTAGGTGGGTATTTGACTGGCTTTTTTTAAGATGAAATGCCCATCTATAAAGGTCTTGTATTTGGCACATTTTTCTTGATTTGTGTTCCAGTCTGCCAGCAAACACTTATGTTTTGCCCGGTTTGGGTTTGTGTTAACCAGGTTTATATCAATACCAGCTTTGGTCATGTTTGCTAGACAGAATTGTTCCCATAAAGATAGGGGTGACGGTTGTTTTAAACCCAGTATGTTAGCCAGAGTTGGTATCCTTGTGTTCCGGAATTGGTCTTTGTTAGAGCATTTACAAAAAAGCATTATCACATTCCAGATTACAATTCCTTTCATAGAGAGAAGCCCCAATTCATGACACACTATTTGAATTGGGAAGTTCAATGGAATTGTTAGAGATTTCCAAAACATTCCTTCTATATAGTTCCAATCTGGCTGGTTATCTGGTGATTTGGTGTGTGCCCCGTAGGTTAGTGTTGAATCCCTTTTTCTTTGTAATATTGGATTAATGGAAGATACGAGTAGGCTCCATATTTTCTATGATATAGTTTTGCTTGAGAAGTTAATGTTGAATCTTAGATTTCTTAGCTAATTTGTATGCAAGATCTCCCTTGTTATTATTGACATTCATGCCCAGGTATTTATACTTGTTGATTACGTCGATCTTTTGATTCCCAATTGTCCAGTCGAATGGTGGAGCCTTATTTTGTTGATAGTTTGGGAATATTCTCAGGACGTTTGATTTACTTATGTTAATGGATAATATGTTTTCTTGTGCACATTTTCTTAGGGCTTCTAGCTGTCTATGAAGTCCTATTGGAGTCATAGCCAGTAATATTAGTTCATCTGCGTACAATAGATGTGATATTCAATGAGTGTAACGCTCACCTGGTTCCCACGGGGGCGCTGGTCTAGTCTGGATTGCTGTGGCCTCTTCTAGTGTGATGCACAGGACCCGGAACACCGATTGGACAGGACCTCCAAATCGTGCTTGCCGGGCCCGTAGGAATATCCTTCTGCAGATGAGAAAGGGGATTAACAGTCTGCAGAATAGTGTGCTAGCTCCCCCCTTTCCTCCTTCGTTCCTCTCTAACTTCCTCCAAACCCCGGTTTAAGCTCAGCTTATGGTTTGGAAGGATGAACTCTCCATCCTGCTTCTGGTGCAGGGGCGTGCGTTCGTCCAGTTACTTCACTGGTTTTCAGAATGGCGCTGGCAAAATCCACTTGACTTTCCTTAGCGATGCGCCGTAAGTATGAAAGTTCAAAGTTCAAGTGAGGCCCCCTTTATGTTGTCTTTCTACCCTGTGATCTGTCCTTTATTTCAGGTGCAGAATGAAGGCGATGCGTCAAGGGGTTAAACTGCCGAGGTGAGTAGTGATGAGGGCGATCCCTCTAAATGTCCTTATCATTCCCCAGAAATGTCTCTTGTCCTTTCCCCATAGGGGCCGGGGTACGGTACCTGCCAACGGGGCATAATACTTACCGGCTTTTCTTCCACATTTCGGCGCCGAACCGAAATGTGGAAGAAAAGCCGGTAAGTATTATGGCTGTTAATCAGGCTTTCCTTCTGTGTTCCTTCTGCTCACCTTTTGTTTCTTCCTCTCTCCCCTAGGTGCAGAGATGTGGCGTCCGATGCTGACAGCCGCGATGGAGCCGGGAGATGTCTCGAGGACAGGTGAGTGAAGCGTGGCGCTGCAGCGAGCAACGCGATGCTTTTAAATGGAAGTCTTTCTTCAGGGATGCTGGCGAGAAGATTCCGGATGCAGGTAAGAAGTTTGAAATAGTCCTTGGTTTTCACCTTTCTCTTCTCTTCCTTCCTTGCAGGTCTTCCAGGTTCGAGGCGGGCGTGGCTGGAGTCCAGGAGCAGGAGCAGACACGGTGAGCATTAAGCTGCAGGAAGCAGAACAACGCGAAGCATGAGCTGCTGTCTGGGCGTGGCTTAAATAGCCTCCAAAGAAGTCCCAGGTATGTATGCTTCCCCAACTAGGTATGTATCCTTCCCTGGCCACGCCCGAGTGAAAAAATAGTCCCTATGAAAAAATAGTCTCTTTCAGGTCTCAGGGAGGCCTGAAGCGTGCAGCATGGTCTGCATCAGGTAAGTGCACAAAACACCTCCCTTTATGAGCCTGGCGCCAAAGGCGCCAGGACTGAGTCCAAAGAGCCCCTATAAGGGGCCGCTGGGCTTTTACCCGAGGGTATGATGCCTGCTTCCAGGGGTGCTGGGCCTGGCCTGGTACTTCGGGGGTAGGCATCATAACAATGAGTCCCAAGTTTGTGTGGAAATGCTCTAACAGCGTGTATATGTTGATTTATTTCTTTTATATAGAAGTTAAAAAGAGTAGCTACAAGAACACATCCTTGTTTCAATCCCTTTGTTGTCAAAATATTGTTTGTTAGAGGTCCGCCTTGTGTTAACTTAACCTGTATGGTGGTATTCGTGTAGAATTGTCATAAGGTTTGAAGAATATGCATTGGGCAACCTGCTTCTGTACTTTTTTTCCACAGGGCGTCTCTGGGTATTGAAACAAATGCTTGTTGAAAGTCTATGAATGTGATGAATAGCGGTTGTTTGGAGGACCATACTTGTTCTTTTAGCGCTGTAATCATTAATAGGTTAGCTGATGTTCCGAGCCCTGGTACAAAACCAGACTGATGGGGTCGAGCTGTTTTGTCGTGGTTACCCAGCTATTCAGGCCTTTTAATAGTATTCTAGCAAATATTTTTCCTGGTGTGTCAAGAAGTGCATTAGATCTATAGTTGTTATGGAGGTTCCGATTGCCTTTTTTGAAAATAGGAATTAGTATTGAATGCTTTCATGTGTTTGGTAGTTTGTCTGTTCTCCGGACTTGGTTAAATATTTCATACATAACTGATGCCCATTCTTCAAGGTTTTTTTTCAAGATTGCGTTTGATAGCCCGTCTGATCCAGGAGCTTGCAAGGTACTTAGTCTTTTGATCTGAATCAGAATGTCAGAGTAACCTAAAAGAAAGTCTGTGATCGGATTACAATCTGAAGGTGTCTCATGTTGTTCTGAGTGAGGATCGTTAAATAAGGTGGTAAAATGCTTTTCCCAGGTGTGTTCCGGTATTATGTTTAGAAGTAAGGAAGATGTTCCGGTATTTGCTGCTTCATTTAGTAGTTTCCAGATTCTTGTGCTTTTTGTGTTGCAAGACATTATACCATTTGTTCGTTTGATTTTTGGCGGCTAATGGCGTTTTGATTTTTTACAAAATGTCTATCTGTTGTGGATATTTGTTGTTAGTGCTTGTTGGGTGTAAAGACTGGAGGGGGGTATCTGTACACCGGCTCTGTATATGGCAGAGTTGAAGCACAGAGCACCCGAGCCAAGATTCTCTAAGTGGTAAAAACGTGGCAAGCAATCAAAGCTTAGCTCTCAGGAGGTGATGCGGGCTGGTTCTTAAGTACAGTGTAGTCCCCAAGCACCCACAAAGGAAAGTCCACACACTATGTTAGTGAAAACACAATCTTTATATAAATAAGGTTCACATTATATGCACAATCACAATAACACACTTTGTACTCTGCCAATACTATAATGGCAAATATATACAGATCTACGTGGTACCACTCTTAACCAAAGATTCCTTTGAAATGCGCCCACTGCGAACAGCCTCAAATAGCATACGATTCAGATAGTAAGATGAATCATCGATAGACCACAGAAGGAAATCCACTTAAATCAAGCAATGGCAGAACAGTTTATCCCGCTACCATGAGACGGTTCTGTGCGAGGATCCCCCCACCTAGGCAACCTGTAAATAAAGTGTATTTGACAAGCCTAATCCAATTATGCTCAATATAGTCTCACTTCCTTATAAAGGTTCTATGACCCCAAAGTACCTGGTTTCATAGAGGTCTCCGGTGAATCGTCGACAGGCCCTTCTTGAATGCACTCCCTTTAAGGCAGGAGCACAGGTCGTCGAGAGTTGGTGAAGAAAAAGGGTGAACACTGTCGTGGTAGCAGCAGCTTCAGTTCTTGCGCTGCTCATTGATGATCAGACGAAAACGTCCTGCAAGCTGAGGCATGCGGTGCACCTCGACGACGAGTGTTCGTTGTCGCAAAGAGTCAATGAAGAACTTTGGCCCAGCAAGAGTGTCGGGTCATCAGCGTCTCTGTGGTTTTCAGCTGGCGGGAAACCCACCAGCGGATTCTCCTTGGTTGTCGGCGGCTTTGACTTTCTCCGGCAGGATGAAAGCGGTCGACAGTGATGAGCAAGGGATCAAATGTCTTGGGCAAAGGAGCACTGCGGCTCCAGTCGGCGACGGCGGTTGTTGACGGTGATGGACTTCAATGTCCAGGTGCTTCGCTTTGTGATTCCACTGCGGTCTCCATCTCCGGTCGGGAGCCTTTCGAGGGTCTGAAGTCCAGGTGACTTTGGGAATGATCAGCTGGTGCATGATGGTCCCTCGTAGCTCGGGGAGAGGTCTTCTAGCCAGGTTTTCTCTTGGATCAGTTCCTTGACAGTCGCACAGCTTTCAGATTAGCAATGGACCGCAGCAGAAATTCTTCTTTCAGTGGGCTTCAAGGTTAAGCAACAAGTACCAACTTCAGCTTCTGACCAATTTCCATCAGTGAGATGTCCCCAGATATACTGTTTGGTCTCTCATTCACTCTGCTGGGTCACACCCAGGCATCCAATCATTCAAAGGGCATTCTAGCAGTCAGGCAGCCAATCAGGCTCACAGTGCATTCAGGCCATTCTTCTCCATCCAGACACTCGCAACACGGAATATGGATTCGGACAAGCACTCTGCCATTCAGCACTCCACCCTGCATTCATACCAGTTTCGGGCAGGGTTGTCTCAGTCATTGTGTCAAACACCAGATACTAGACACCCATAACATGAAATGCGTATTCGTCACACACTCCATTCACCCAGGTCCCATCCCATGGGTGTACCCACAACATAGTCATTGGGAAGGCTCCAGCCAGTCTGTGGACTTACCCACACTACCATATATGGAACTTCCACCCAACAGTTAGGGGGAAGGGACATAGTCAGGGCTTCCCGGGACTTTGGGAATACAAGGTAACAGGCAATAGAAAGCAAGAGGCCACAGGGGCCATCTTGTTTCCTATGAGGAATCAACTGATTCCAATGGCAGTGCCTGGGTATCCCAAAATGGAGGATTACTCAGAACACCGGCAACTTCAGCATGGAGCTGCCACCAGCCC
Organism: Ambystoma mexicanum; assembly: GCF_040938575.1. NCBI lineage: Eukaryota > Metazoa > Chordata > Amphibia > Caudata > Ambystomatidae > Ambystoma > Ambystoma mexicanum. Next base: position 28,202,283 of record NC_090940.1, on the reverse strand, counting down.
ATACCCTGCTCTGTGGGCCACACACCGGTGGCCAAAAAGATACACTAGGGGTACAGGGTTGTACCACCACCCATGGGTGCCATAAGGGTATCCCAAGGGTATGTGCACCAAACCAAAAAGAGGATGAGCTGCACCACCAGGAGTCCCACATGAACTCCTGCGTGGAATCAAGACAGAACACACATGATAAAGCATTAAAGGACAAGGATATGGAGGCCCTGTCCCTTCAATGCATTTCCAGCATCACAGTGGGCGTCTACTGTCAAAAGCTTTATTGTTCACAATTCCGATTACATTTTGCTTCTAGCCTTTTGAATAGTTGGATCAAAATTATGTTTGTCGGAAGCTTGGGCGTATAGATTGGTAGTTTATTTCAGTGAAGAACATAAGAGCTTAAGTATATGTATAATCCTCTGGTATTCCATATGGCGATGTTTATTGATCCTCAAGTATTTTCTCTCTGGCATTATTATTTTGAAGTGTGAGGGGTTTGTTTTATTGCTTCATTGAGACAAGACCAAGATATCTTCTTGGGCGGACGGAGTGTTAGGTTTATTAAAATATACTGATCTTTCGGTACTTTACAGTTTCTAATTAACGGCTCAAGGTTTTCATTTGGAGTATAACTTGCTCTTTGGCAGTGTGACGTAGCATCTTCCTTACCGTTCGTCTTTGGGCGGTCCTGCTCAGTGGAGTAACTTTGCAGAAAATGTTGGGGGGAACATAACAACTGAAGGAAAGGGGTGGGGTGGATGAAGGGTGGGTGTGGCTCTGAGGGATCGTTTCACAGAAATTGTTCTTAAAAATGTCAATGAATGGTAGATTTGACCGGATTCAGTCACAACTATTAGCACAAAGCCGAAGATACCAAACATGAAGAGTGTGGGTTGTGTGGGTGTCCCCCGCTCCCCATTTTTTCGGCTTCAGGGGTTGCGGGGGTGTCCCCCCGCTTCCTTAATATTGGAGGCGGGGGACCCCAACAAAAAAAAGAAAAAGGGACCCTGCGGAGTCAGAGCCGACCCGCATTAGAGGGGTCGAACTGAAACCACAGAGTACAGGAGAGGCAGCGGACGGAGAAAGGGCAAGTAGGGGGGGTTTGTGGGTGTAATGGTAGTTTGGGGGGGACATGGGTTTGTTTTTTTGTACTGAGGTAAAAACGTATTCGCAGCAATAATGACTACGGTCAAACAACCCAAGTCCCTAAGTGATAACACTAAACTAGTACACCACAAGAGTCCATTGCCGACGCTCTGCTATAACTTTCATAAGACTGGTGGCGTACCTTTTAAAATTCAATTGGAACCCCCACACATCTTCAGCGACATAACATAACATTCACAATCTTCATTCCACCCAGAACATACAAACAATGCATTATTTATCATTTATACAGACACAAGTCAAAACACATGCTTGCACACACACTCACTCACACACAAATGCACCCAGCACCTCCATTGGCATACACTGTGTGCACACAACATTTATATGTACATACACAAGAACACATGGAAACAGTGGCGCAACGTCCATTGAGCAGACCAGGCTTTATCACCCCCTTATCATTGAAATTTTGGGCTACGTTGATTTGACCTAGCTGAACTATAAAGCCGTGGTATAACCCCCGGCTCAACGCACACGTCGCGCTCGATATCCTTGACAACTACTCCCGATACTCCGGAATAACATTCAGCAAATTGAAGTCTTGTGCGTTTCCGCTGGCGAGACTTAGGGGCCTGGCTGAGTCAGACCTCCCAGACGTCGGGATACGATGGCAACTAGAGCACTTTAAATACCTGGGAATTGACGTGTGCCATACCCCAGCTCTCACACATGACCATAACACGGAAAAAGCTGTTAGGACCCTTCGCAAATCCATGAACTTTTGGTCGAAGCTACCACTGGCGGTAATGGGCAGAGCCGCAATAGTCAAAATGATAATTCTCCCCCGCCTCTTGTACCACTTCACGAACGTATGCTTTTACATCAGGCCGCCTTTCTTCAAAAAATTGGACTCTCTCATCAAGGACTTCATATGGGGGTCCTCCAGACACAAGATCTCCCTCCCCACACTCACGCTCCCGCACAAAGAAGGTGGGATACAACTACCGGATCTACAAAGGTACTATCTGGCCGCACAGCTCAGTCACACAACGAAATGGCTTTCTGATGAACTTTCGTCGGAAACGAAGCTCCTCCGTAACCCGACTTCCAAGCTGTTCCCCAGGGAGATGCTTTGGAACCCGTTGAAACAAGCTTCAGGAGTCCCCATGATTGTCACCTTGGGCCGGCAGGTGTGGGCCAGAACCGGCTTTCTCCGACACCTGGAGCACCCCTACAATCCCAGTGCCCCCATCCTGGCTGACGTGTGCAAGACCCACGCAGACTTAGCGACAGCGAGACAATGGGAGAGAGCTGGAATCTACACATGGGGGGATCTGTTCGAAGACGGCATGTTCAGAGAACTCGAATCCCTACAAGCCAATGAAGGCATTTCAAACGCCCAGTTCTTGTGGTACCATCGCCTCAAGCGAACGGCAAAGGCACAATGGCCCGTTTGGCCGGAGGAACCCCCACCGGACCCCCTTCTTCAGGAGATGTACGACCTAGCAGATGGCTGGAGACCGGTCTCCCGCTTATATGCCAAGCTGAACGACAGACCCAACCCAAAAAGCACGCCCCTGAGACAAAAATGGGAATCCGACCTGGGGGTCCCGCTCACCGACGGCGAATGGGAGCGAATACTTCTATACCCCAAAGAGGTGTCGAGGAATACCAGATTTAAACAAGTCCAGTTAAATGTCCTATACCGGACATACATGACTCCGCTAAGAGTTGCCACCTTCAACAATCGTGCACTTCCGCACTGCCCCTGGTGCGGTAACGACAAGGCGGACTTGATCCATATGTTTTGGACCTGCACCAAGACTGCGCACTTCTGGTCCACGGTGGAACGTACATGCACTGAGGCGGGGCTCACAAGATACGAGTGGAACCCAAAGGAATGCTTGCTCGGAGCCCATCCCAGACCCAGCAAACACAAGCATCAGGTCAAACTAATGGACCTTGCTTGCATCCTTGCGAAGAGGTCCGTAGCGATGGCATGGAAATCCCCAAGGGGCCCTAGACACGGACGTTGGCTCAAAGACCTGGAAAAGTGGACGGAGGCGGAGACTAGGGCCTGGCAGGATGGCATCCGCTCGAACGATGACGACTCCAATGAAGCTCTGGACTCATGGAAGGCCCTGGTGCGTGACATTCAATTCGCCTCCGACCACAAACCCCCCTGAATTTTCGCTCCTAACAGAATACCGCCTGTGACTGGTTTCTAAGAATGGCCAACACCATACCCAGCCCCCCACGACCACGGACTTGCTGCACACCGAACCCCCCCCCCTTAGCCCCCCACCACGGACGATACATTGCTCTATGAAGGCTGTGGAAGTTAAGTAGTTAATTAGTTAATTTGTTTTCAGTTGGTTGTTAAGTCACTGTTTGTTGTTTGTTTCGCACTTTTACAAATGCCAATAAAATGTTTTAAAAAAAAAAAATAAATAAAGCCGTGGTAGAAAGGAACAGATTCATTGAAATGTCAGCAATTGCAATTCCCTTGATTTTTCCATTCATTCAGAGGCACAAGCCATCGGTTAATGCACTGCAGTGAGTGACCAAGTATACTTGGTATAGATTTTTAAATGCATATATCTCCAAACTTGTGTTCTGCACAGCATTTTATATGTGTACGTGCTGATAGATTTTTCTACAAGATCCTGACTGATTAAAATTATGGTATGTGTTCCTGTGTTCAAATTACTCCAAGCAGGAGAGCAGGGGGGGGGGCGCAAGCTGCCCCCCCATGGCTCTTTAATGAGCCAGACTGGGACTTTTGTCAGTGGGACACCTCTCCCGTTCGGCACCTCAAAGAGGGTGCCCAACGGGAAAGGTGTCCCGCTGGCAGGACAAGGTGTACCGAGCAATTGCTGATCACCACGCTCATTGTCCTGGCAGTAGGACACCTTGACCATTCCAAATGATTGAGGTGTCCGGCTGCCAGGACAATGCCCGAAGGAACTCCGGGCAGCAGAGAGTGCTCACGTTGCTCTGTGTCAACAGAGCATTACAATGTGAGCTATTAGGCACTGATGGGAGGCATGGGGGGGTACTATTAGCAGGGACATTTGTCCCTTCAGAAATGTGAATGGGAGGGAGTGATCAGAAGTGAGAAGGGTGCATAAGGCTGCATACTTTATGAAATAATGACAATGGGCCTCATTACAAGTTTGCCGGTCCGGCAGTAATGGTGCCGGTAAGCTACTTGCACCGTTACTACCGGACTGGCAAACTCAAGATTCTGCTCGGTTTGCCTTCCTGCCCGCCAGGTCTGTCATGGCGGGCGGACTGGCTCTCGCGAGCAGACACTGACCGTAGCACCAGCACCATTCTGACTGGTGCCGGTGCTACCGGCCTCCCCATTCCCATTGAGCCCTATTGGACTCAAAATGGGAATGGGGAGTAAGAATTTCCAGCGCCTGCCAATGGCGAAATACAGTGTGTGCCAGGGCTGTAATGGCCCTGTATTTCCCGATTGACAGGCGCCGGAAAAATGTGCAAGTTCGGCAGCAGCCTGCCGGTTTTAACGGCAAGGGTACCGCCAAACTTGTGATGAGGCTTACATTAATCTGCATGATGCTATTATGACTTTGCATGCAGGATGGGGAGAATACAACTAAAGCCATACTCTCATTGCTGAACATATTTCTATGACAATGTATATGGTGTATGGTTAGTTTACTATGAAAGGCTAGTTTATTATGTAATGTAGTTTTCTTCCAAGGTATTGCTATAATTATTTAAGCACATGAAATGTAAAGCAAAACCTTAATAAATAGGTACATCAACTAAACCTGGGAAGATGTGCACAGTAGAACCATTGTCAAAATCCCAGTTTCACCATTTAACCAAAGTGTTTGATCCTGGGCAAATCATTTAATCACATTTTGTCTTATCTGCAGCTCTCTAACTGATTCTGATTCACTTCAAAGCTTATGTTAATATATCATGATATTATAATTTAAAAAAGCCTAATGACTATAGAGTTTCTCCATATATAACAATAGTGCAATTTAGATATTTTGCACCACAAAGTTATTTGCCACTCGGCTTTCTTATGGCAACTTATTCTAAAGTCACTTCCATGGCGCCTCCAAGTATCAAAGACTGATGATGCTCCTTGCAATGTCCTTTTCTGTGAAGTCACTTGTGTTATTAAGAGATTTGCATGTATTGTGCCCCATACGGCTTGGACAGTGCTCTAATAGATGAGTTTCCTGCATCTGGAATGATCCTGCAGTTTTATCTTTTTTGTTATGTGTTAAAAATGCCATCTACCACTAATGTTACCAAAAATGTAGATTGGGGCAGGGGTGGGCTGTTTGGGGGTGCGAATGAGACCGTGTGGAATTGCAAGCACTGCATTGCTTCGCTCACAACCCCCACTCTTACACTGTTGGACACTCCCCTGCTTAGTTTGGTAAGTGAAGCAGTTTTTGGTGGCCTGTAAACTGAACCATGACACCCATTGACTAATTTGCACCCAACCGTCCTGAAAAAGAGTCTGCATAACTCGAAATACTTTTTGCCAGTTTGGTGAAGATTATTTTTGGCGACAGTGGAAAAAATGACATGGGCCTCTCAAAAGTTTGCTTTTAACACAAAATCCCATACGGTTCATAATGCGCACCTAGTGCAAAAACTGCTTAACAAAAGTTCACCATGTTTCGAAGGCATATAGCACTCATCTTAATTTCATAGAATTTGCACAGTACGACAGTTTTGGGTCACAGGTTTTCTCAGTTTGACTTTTTTCCACTCTACTTGGGGTGGGCGCACCTTCCGCCAACTTCATTTTGAAATTAGGATGATTTAGTAGCACCTGAAAAGTGGCACGACTAATTTTAGAGGCGCTGCAGAGCTGTGGCTTGCCACAGAGAATGCACCATGTGTTATTGTGTCTTCATACCTGGGACCTTAATGTGTTCTGTGAGCTCTACTCACATTGTCCAAATGTGACCCAGGCCCTCACTAGGGTCAGCCCGCACCTAACAAACATACACAAACACAAAAACATTATTATTTTTTAAAACTTACCTCTGCTCTGCTTTCAAATGCAGTAAGGGACACGTCTCAAGTTACACCGACCTAACCGCTTCGCACAAGCTGAATTAGCTTCCTAGTTCCTGTCTGTGTGTCGCACAAATGCAAAGCCGTAAAGCGACGCAAGTGCTGCTGCTAGCGTGACGGCACAGGCGCTGAGCCCCGCACCACCCAGTTCAGCACCCTGGCTGCTGATTTTGAGTCAGGCCAGCCAGCATGAGGAACTGAGTGACCCGGGGCATCCCGGCCCCGAATATGTTGCAGCGCGGCTGCCAGGAAGCTCAGCATTATGTAATGAGACAGCGCAAGCCTTGCTGGGCACCCCAGCTGGGCTCACGCTGTCCAATTACATAATTGATGATTACAGCCCCCCTGCCCTCCCTCCAAAAGATGGGGGGGGACATAAGGGCATGCCACAAAAGTTGGGGGGGACAAAACCCCCTTCCCCCCTATAATTACGCCCATGGTCCTGCTTTCTTCTTGAGTTTGCAGAATTGCTGTTTTTTGTTAATAGCGGCCCCAAATGAGCAAAGGCTTGTTGTTTCAGCCCATATTGCCTCTTTGACTAGTTGTGATTGAAACGTTAAATGAGTTGTGTCCATATTTCTAGATGTACATATTGGATGTCATTTGAGTCAATTTGCTTTAAGTTGGGTATATTTGCGAGAACAGTTAGCAGCGTCCTTCTGTTGGGATATGGATCATGTCTTTTTCTGTTTTACATTTCTACAATTAATGTGTCGTCTTGATGTATAGGATTATGGCATTGGTCTATTGTGTGATTGATGTTCGAAAGCCCAAGTGTGAGTGTTGAGTCCTTTTGTGTAGTGGATTCTTTTCTTTCATATCTTTTGTCTATTTTTGTGACTCCAAAGATGTGCTTTGAGCTTGACTTCTATGTTTTTACAACCTTTCACTCGTGAATCGAGTTGGTTGGTCAATTAAGATGGATTTATCTGCTTTTGGTTCAATATGTACTTGTTTTGAGAGTACGGCTCTTTTATGTTCCATCGTTTTGACGTTATCATTGATTTTTACAGTCAATTGTGAATGTATAGAGAAAGGTATGATTTCATCCAATGGTTCACTAATATCGTATTCAGGTAGGTCTGTAGGAAAAGAAGTACTTGAGTAGGTTGCTAAATTTACGAGTTCTTCCTCATCCATGTCCTGAAAAGAATTTCTTTCATTGGCTCTACTGTGTTCTTCTTGAGTTGTTATGATATCCATTTGTTAGTTATGTCTGTTTGCTTCTGGTTTGAGTACTTTCTGTTTCAAGGCAGATCGTTTATCAAGTTGTTTTGGTGGCGGCGTGTTGTTAGGGCTTGTATACATTTTTTGGCTTTACTCTTTTTTCCTTTTCTTCTGCCTGCTTGATTTGTATTGCTTTTTTTGAATTGACTAAGTTGGGGATTCCTTTGTGTTTTTTTGCCTTTTGTTTAGTTGTTTTAAATACTTCGAAGACTTGATTCTCGGATAGAGGAGAGTCTATACTGATTACTGGAGACTCAGCGTCTATTGATATAATGATCGGATCTGCATCATTATTTGTGCCTGTTCTCAGCATATCATGGGTTATTTGGTCTATTTTAGTTTCCTCCATTATTTCCTGTGGAGTGTGAGCAATGGCATCTCTGCTCTCTAGTGTATTCATCATCAAACTTTTGTTATATGTAATTATGACACTTGAGTTAATTATTTGATTGGTGATCCAATCTATTTTATCATTCAGTAGGCCAAGTGTAGTTTCATTAGTGGCATTTTCATCATTCATAGTTTTGTAAACTTTGGTTAGTATGTTAACCCATTACTGATGGTCTTTATGGTTGTATCCAATGATATTGAGTGATGCTGATTAAAACCAAATGATGGCGTTGGTGTTGGTTTGGCCAAAGACATCTCAGTGGTATTTGAAGAAACCGAGGAGGTATTAAGGGAATCCGGGTAAAGTGTTTGTGAGTTTGATAGGCGAGTTGCGCCTTGATCAATTAAATCTAGCTGAGTTTCAGGTACTATTCAGGGAATTTATTTGGTCTCAGTAGATCATCATTCACATGCATATTGTCTTGTTTTAAAACATTCTCATCAGAATTGCAAGTTAGCATATGTTTTTGCTGTTTTTCTACGATCGAGTTCTTGTTCGCAGTTTTTGGACTACTTGTGAATATAGAACAGGATAGTTGATACTTGACCTATTGTTTATTTGCGCTTTGCAAATGAGGTGTGTTTCAATCGGTGGAACCGTGGTGGCATTTTGGTGCTGGGGAGGTGCTTAATTTCTAACTACACCGAGCTGAGAAGGTTTAGCAAGCAATTCCCCATCAGTAATGGAAATTGAAGTTTGATTGAGACCATTTGAGACTCATGGTTATGTTGGTGGAATCTTCAAAGGTTCTGAAACGCTCAAGGAGGCGGTTGCGCCTGATATTTTCGGTTTACAGAAGTTTCTGCTATCGATAGTTATTCATTTTGCATGTTTTGCCAGGTTTTTTGGCTTTGCGTGATTTTTGTGTAGAAAAAGGGGTGCCGCCGCCATAACGTTTTGATTCGGCGCGAGGGTAGTGTTTCCTATTAGACCGGCTGCTCTGATTGGCATTGCATATTTTAGGGTGTAGAGCAGCATCTTACATTTTTTGCTGGATTTCAATGAGAAGACGGTTTGATATGATTGAAGAGGAGAATAAAAAATAAAAAAGGGAAGATGTTTCGAGGGATGCATGTGGGAGGGACGGCGAGTTAGTCGGCTGAACAGCTGTACAGCACTTGCTCATGCACTCCCACGTTGCGCGCAGGTTCCAAATGTATGGTGTCAAAGGTGAGTGGGCGTGGCTTAAATTGCTGCTATGGAGAAGAGATGGTTATTTGCTTAGTATTGAAGATATAAGCAACAGAGTAGAAGTCAATGGATAATAGAAGTGTTTCCTACCAGTTTATATCCAGAAGAAGATAAGTACAGCTATTAAAGCTGGTTAGGAATGTTTGTTGAAACAGTCGGCAGTCGAGCAGTCGGCACAAAGAAAAACAGTGTCCCTGCACAAACAACACTGACTCATGCACTCCCACGTCATGCGTGTGCGCGTTCCAAATGTATGGTGTCAAAGTAAGTGGGTGGGGCTTAAGTTGCCACAGTTTATATCCAGCAGAAGATAAGCACAACTATTAAAGCTGGTTATGAATGTTTGTTGAAATGTAGCTTGGGCAGTCGGCACAAAGAAAAACGGTGTCCCAGCACAAACAGCACTCGCTCGTGCACTCCCCCATGTCTCTTTAGCTAACGATTACTTTGTGTCTTCACTGCACTCACAAAGTTCTTGTTTAAGCAATAGGTTCTGTAACAGTCTTTCTGTAGAATTTCTTTTAACTTTGAAGATCAGCTGGTATACTCCCCTGCTAGCAATCTTTACACAATTTCAGCTGCCTGGTGTACTCGCCTGCCAGGACTTCTTATGTGTCTCACAGTTCGTTGGCTGTACCACAATAGCATATACCATGAGGTGCATGGTAGATTGGTCTATGGTACCATTTGGTCAAACCTTGCCCCACCCTGTCATCTCATGCATCTGTACTTGATTGGGTATTGCCTTTGTACTTTGCCTTGACTGCATTCAAACAAACTTCAGGTATTTCTGCATCAGCAATTTTGTACCATTCAGACATTTGTTGGTGCGCTTGTTGAAACGCCCCGGGGTCCCTAGCTGCTTTGGGCGGACTCACTGGCTCCTTCCAGCATCACCAATTCTGCTTGTGTCCCTGCAGTGTGGTTCCTTCACCCGCTTTCCACTGTGGAGTGTGAGGATGTTCTTCCAGCATCCTGCGTGGCTCTGCAGTCACAAGCCGGCTTTCCTTTTCAGCCTGGACTGGAGAACGCTGTCTCTTTGAGTGTCCCTGCCTCCAAGGGCTCCTGTGTGTCTCCCAGCATCTCCACTGCCTTTCTTGCTGGCACGCAGTGTTTATCCTCCTGTCCCGGTGGCCTTCTCTGTTCCACCACACCAGTCCGTGTGCCTCGCGTTCGGAAGCCTGAGCATGGGGTTCAACGCCTTCTCCTGCACTGCTCTTGCTTCAGCCCGCACAGGAATCTCTCTCCCTGGCTTCCCTTTCTGTGAGAAAACCTGCAGTCAACTTGGGCTGTAGCACCTTGCAAAGGCCCAGGGGTACGCCTTCTTTCTGGAGTGGCCAGACTGGTCCTCTTGGCTTCTCCAGCACTACTCGGCTCCCCTTTGGCAGTTGGGGTGCAAGGGTACCCCACTCCTGTGGCCAAAACAGCAGTCCAAAATTCCTTACCTTCTGTCACACTAATTCTGTAGCCAAGTCCTCCAGGAAGGGCCTCTCACACACTTCCTGAGTCTTTCTTTTTATATCACCTTTGGCCAATAGGATTAGAAGGACTAGACTGCTGACATGGGGAAGTGAGCATAATTACTACTCTCCTTCGTTCCAGTTTTGTGGGGATTGTGGGAACAGTAGTCTTTCAGAGACTATGGGCCTCATTACGGGTCGGGCGGTCCGGAATTAACAGTGGCGGCGGGTTTGCCCATAGTCTCTGAAAGACTACTGTTCTCGAGTCTGACCTGGCGGGTTTAACACCGCCCGCCTGCAGGCGGACGTGGAAACACCAACACCATCACGAGATGGTGCCAGTGTTTCCACTTCCCCATTCCCATTGAGTCCTATTGGACTCAATGGGAATGGGGATTTACCGAATTCCGCCTCCGGAATTCCCGGGACACCAGGGTCGTAATGCCCTGTTAATTCCGGGAGTCACGGAGGCGGAATGGTAATACGAGACTGGCGGTAACCGGCTGGTTCCCGCTGGACTCGTAATGAGGCTCTATTATATGAACATTTGAAATGGATTTCAAAGGCAAACTTTGTTTGGAAGAAGATTATGTGGAGCTGGAAAAAGTGTCTCATGATTTTACAGGGCCGGGTAGTTGAGAGTTGGCCTTTGGGATGTGACCAATGCTTGCCACTGTTCTCTATGGGTGAAAGAGGGAAGATATCACAATGGGCCATTAGATTGTTACAAATTGTGGATCCATTCATTCATTTATTGTTTGCTTGTTAGGCGCTTTTACAGGAAATAAATTCTGTTCCAAAGCGCCCACAGGGCAGCAGGGAGGAAACATGGGATAGCAGTACAATTAAATAAAGAATACAGAGGGGGAAGGGACGGCCAAGCCTACTATGCCTTGTGAGTATTCAGAATGTGAAAGGGGGATACTGCGTCTCACCCGATGGACTCTGGGTATCACTCAGAGGTTGTCTCCCCTTATGTGATCCTCCCTCATACAGACGCCGCCCGACTCAGGATCACGTAGCGGCTGCCATCCCCTGGCCACATGGGAAGAGGTCACAGCGAAGAGTCCATCGGTTTCATCACAAAGGCCTTTAAACTGAAAACATTAAGAGCGCCGTACAGAAAGGGGGGCAGCCTACACTATGCAATGCAGGCAGAAAAGAAATAGGGCGAGTTGACCGCTATTGCGGTAGACCTCGAGGCGGAGGAAATGGGCACTGGCTTCGGAAGCAAAGCCGTAGAGCAAGATATAGAGGAAACATCGATCGTATCCTTGTAGCCGGCCACCAGCTCTCTAGGGCCAACATTGTGTCGCGCCGTGGAGACAACCCCATGCATCCATAAATCTATGTTAGATCCTTAGCCCAGAAGACCGGACAAACACACACATTCGTCCAAAGTCTCTACTTGTTGAAAACAAAAACGGCAGAAAGCTTAACGACATCTAAATCAAGGCCGTCGACTAGACAGACCAGGGACACACACAAACGCAGGGAGTCAGAGATTTAGATGGTCATGTCAAAACGAAGACCAAAAACAACGGAAGTTGAAATATTGGAGTCAAGCATAAAAAAAGATGACTCGGAAGGACATTGTGTCAAGGAAAACACATAAAACAGACACAGCCCAGACTGTAGTTGGAAAGAACATGTTCATATATGGAAGGGAAGGGTACTTTATCTTCTGCCATGCAGAGGAACGGTACCACAGGATTATCTGACACAGGAGACACACCGCACCCCCACTATGGTCGGAGCATACATTCTCCAATCTCTTAGGTAAAATGGAATCCTTAATTAACTTTTGCAACAAGCTATCCACTGAGAAAGGGGAGCCTCTTTTTGAGGTTGCAACAAAAAGGTACAGATAGTACCTCAACCAATGGAAGAGGTACAGGACGAGGAAGACATGGGGGAGGAAGATTTATACTCCAATCAGGAGATTATTGGTGAGAGGTAGAGAACTGCATGGAAGATTGGCCTGCAGGGTGCAGTGTTGGGAATGGAGGAGAAAGGTACAGGGAGAGTGGGTGAGCAGCAGGGAGTAGTTGGGAAGGGCTGATGTCTGGAGGACATACCTACAAATGGGGCAATAGATGATGAGGCCAGAAGCCTCAAATTCAAACTTGCAGCTGTGAATAAAGCCTGCATTCATGCAAAGCTGATTGGCTTTCACAAATTCCCTGGAATTCCATTTTGGTGATTTCACGTCACTGCCTGGGCCCTACCAATACATTTGTGAAGTTGGCACCCATGCTCCCACACCATTATTACCATACCCATAAAGCTCCTAGCAGCCCTTGAGAATGTCCAGTTGTATAAGCCAGGTAATTGCTCCCTGAGGAGCTACATCTCAAAGCCCACCCTCTTTTTAGAGTGCCCATAGTACCTCCCAGCTTTCCTGTGGGCCTAAGCAGTAACTAGAAGAGTGTGTACTGGCTTGCTTTAAAAAGAAATGTATTGGACATTTGTATGGCGCCGATACACAAGTGTTTCCAGTCACCACGAGACACCAAGAAGGCGGCGGGGGTAGGGGGGCATATGAATCACAAAGCGAAACAAAAACGGTTATATTGGCCTTGTGACAATCCTACCGTGCAAGTACAGGGGGTAAATGCTTGTGGGGAGGGGGTAATGGGGAAGTGCAGGCATGGGGGCCCCCAAGGGAGGGGTGGGCAAGTGCCAGGGGGACATGGGTGAAGGGAGGATGATTGCAGTGGACAGGGAGGGCCAGGTTGGGCTAGTCCGGGAAAGGGAGCCTGAGGGCAAGTGCTGGCAAGGGGCCGAGGGCAAGTGCTGGCAAGGGATGTTGGGGGGGGGGGGGGTGGGGGTAGTGCGGTCCCTGTATGACTCTGAAGGGACCAGTCCCAACAGCAGAGGAAGACTTTAGCATGGGAGGGGGAGAGGGAAGGAAGAGGAGAAAAGGAGAGTCTTGAGAATTTTCTGGAACTTAAAAAGATCTGGCTCAGGTTGCCAAGATGGCCACCGTCACCGCACTACCATGAGGAGCGCGTTCCTCCCTGGTGACCGGAAAAAGGAGCAAGAAGCAGTAACCCAAATGCCCTAACCAGAGGGAAAAGTGTGTAAACGTGCGCTGAGTCAAGTGGAGAAGAGGGATCGCTGACCGGAGCCGTCTGAAGAGCGGGGTAAACACAGCGGATGCAAGCCACCTGAAATCAGCCCAGAGCGGCGCGGTTACACGTGTGAATTTTGGATCCCGCCCTGGGGAGGTACCGGGGCACTGAGGAACGAGGCGAGCTGCCGGGGACTTGGTGAGGGGGAAGGCACATCCGGAGGGACGAGCACCCGACAAAATAGTAGGCTCAGCTGACCTGGGTTGCTGATGAAAGGACGGAGAGAAGAAGGGAGAGCAGAGCCTGCGCACCTACCTCCCGGCATGCCGTCCGGCTGAGCTGCGCAGGGCTGGAGCTGAATGCCATCCGCAGCCCCTGAATCGGAATTTTCGAAGATTGAGGTGAACAGCCACCGGAGGGCCTAGGGGCTGGCTGTGAAATGCCAGACTGGGGCCCGCATACATAACGGTGGATTGCTGCAGCGAAGCAGAGGGCCCCAACGGGGCGATCGCACCACCGGTGGGGTAAGGTGAGGTGGCGGCAGCTGATTAGACCTGGCCAGGAATATTCCAGCACCCGCAGAGTGCTAGGTGTCAAGAAGAGTCCCACCCATCGCCGGGCGGGACCATGGGCCCCCCCCCATGGCGAATCCCACAGGACGGCAACCCGGCATAGGTGGCTGCACAGGCGAGACTGCCGTCAATGCAGGAATAGGTGCCCTGGGCCCAGTCGAACTCGGGGAATACCCCCCCCAATACCAAGAGCTGACCCCACATCAGGCTGCACATCAGGAACGAAGGAAGACATCACAGGAGCCCTACACCCTGAGCCTTAATTGAGGGACGCGCAGTCCCACGGGCGGTAAAATGATAGAAGCAAGAGGATACCAGCCGAGACTACCTGTAGAGCAAGGTTTTCACAGTGAGCACAAGCTACCGGAATGCAGCCCTGACCAGCTGACAGGAACAACATTGGCATACGCCTAAGCACAGGCCCCCGGTGCGTGAAATATCTAATCCCTTCGAGGACCCAGGTGGAACGTTTCGACCCGGCTGTGGGAGTTGGCACGCCTGGCAGGTACGGTCATTCGACCTACTGGAGGGATCTCTTGGAGTGGGTAACCCCCCAAAATGTGTTGAAAGGGGGGGGAGACCTGAGCCTTCCCACTTGTTGGGTAGGTCGGAGTGTATAGAGCCGGAAAACCATGCTACCAGCGGCCAGGAATCACAAAGGAATATCGCGCAATAGGTCCAAGGAGCCTAGAGAAAGCAGGTAGGCTCTAAGGGCCCGAAAAAGAAAGCGGGGACGCTGCCAGACATGTGGAGGAGAGAGGGGGACAGCCCCAGAGAGGACAGGGCGATAGAGATGGAAATTCAGACGCCCGAGATTTTCCCCTTTATTACATCAGGTCAGTAAATCACAAGTGAGATTCTCCAGCAATGTTTTAAAACCTTTAGCGGCCAGATGACCACCACCCAGCAGAACCAGCTCAGCCTAATTCATGCCAAAAAATAGCCCAATCAGTGCAGTGGCGTTGCTAGGGGGGGGTGTAGGGGCTATAGCCCTGGGTCTTTTGGTTGTAGCCCCGGATAGTAGATCAGGGGCTACAACCAAAAGGCTATAGCTAGCCCAGAATCCTGCCAGTCCCGACATTAGCTTAGCCCCTGATCTTTTCCAGACCTAGCAACGCCCCTGAGTGCAGGAAGTCAAGAACGAAGTGGCGGAGCTGGGGGACAGAGTGGCCATGACCGATACATGATACAGGAATTGTCGGAAGACACCAAGAAAATTGATACACGTATGGAGCAATTGGCGGTGGCAACACACAATCTTGAGCTTCAAGCCAAAGATTTGGAGAACCACTTGAACATTAGGGTGAAAGGGCTGCCGGAGAGTGTCCTGGACGCCGAGCTAAGGGAGACAATCCAGTTAGTCTTCAAGGAACTAGTGGACCTCAATGAAACAGGAGGTGTCCTAATCGACAGAATTCATTGTGTGGGACCCCCACGGGAAGAACCAGGGGCCAGGCCCAGGGAGGTGGTGATGGCCCTGCAATGCTATGATCAAAAAGAAAGAATCCTACAAGCGGCAAGGAAAGCACCGCCAATAAAGGTGAATGGTAGCGTCATCAAACTATTTCAGAACCTTGCCAAAGCCATGCTCGCAAAGAGGAGGCGTATGGGGCAGGTAACAAAAGCCCTGAGAGACTCTCAGATAAGGTACAGGTGGTCTTATCCCTTTGGCTTGGTCTTTAGGTGGGAAGGGCAGCAACACAGCATCTCCACACTGGAGGAGGGTCTCAGGATCTTCAAGATCGAAGGGAAGGAGAACACTGGTACAGGGCAGGGCAGCAGAATGAAGGGCAAAAATCAGAGGATGAGACCTGGGGAGTGGAGGAAAGTTGCGGATTCCAAATCAAGACGGAATACCTTGCAGGGCCCAGAGGGGTCCTGACTCAAATCCCCAACCTAAAAGAAGCAAGCCAGGCCCACCCAGTTTATGAACTACGCTCCCAGGGAGGGATGCTACATGGTTCATTATTATTGGGAAGGTTCGCCGGGGAGGTGGAGGGGATGGAATTGTTTCCTGGAATCGGGGGATGGTGGCGTGGGCGCCCTTCCTGCTTAGTTAATCTCCGGAGATGGGAGGAGATCCGGCTGCCTGAGATGGGGGGACGTCAAGGGGAGGAATCGCTGAATCCATCCGGAGGGGGCAAAGGGAGGAGGGGGAGGGGAGAGGGGCTAAAACAGGGGGGATCACAGCAACAGGCCAATTCCACGGGAGTCCTGGGTAACGTCAGAGGGGTCCGCGTTCTGTCACTCAACATAAGGGGGCTAAATATGCCTGCCAAAAGGCGGAAACTTGAGAATCTCCTCCACCATGATAAACCCGAAGTTGTGACACTTCAAGAAACCCACATTCGCTTACAAGACAGGCAGAGATTCAAACTTAGGGGCTACCCGCATATCATCCAGGCCAACGATAAGAGCAAAGGGAGAGGGGTCCTGATTGCGTTTAGGCATAGTGCGAGTGTCCAGATCAAGGCTGTCAAGGAAGACAACGAGGGGAGGTTCCTGTTTGTGTATCTCCTGAGGGGAGGCAGGCCCATCATGGTAGCTACGATGTACGCACCCAACGCGGGCCAGGATGGGTTTCTAAAAGGGGTAATAGAGAAACTAGTGCATTTTGTAAAGGGTCCCCTAATAGTGACTGGGGATTTCAACCTGGCGTGGCATACGCTCACGGACAGAATTGGGGGGTGGGGAGGTCGCTGTCGCAGGGCACTCCGTCCGGCAGGCTGGAGACCTGTATGGAGAAACTTGCTATAGTGGACATATCGCACGAAGTTAAGGGGGACTCCAAAGGGTACACTTTCTATTCCCATGTGCATAGAAGGTTCTCTAGGATAGATTACATTTGGGCATCAGGTTCCCTCCTAGGGCAGGTCTGGAATGTCGAAGTAGGGCCGATTTCACTATCCAATCACGCTCCCTTACAAATGGAGTTAGACTGGGCTAGAGAGGAGTCGGGGCTATGGCGATGGCAGTTCCCCCGCTACCTCCTAAAGGATGCAGTAATTCGTAACGAATTAAGCGACACGATACGCAACTTCTTCGCGGACAATAGGCAAGCAGAGGTTCAGGAAGCGGGGCGTGGGACGCCTTTAAGGCAACCACGCGGGGCATTTTGATAGCAAAGCAAGCGCTGCAAGCCAAGCAGGAAAGGGCCCTTCAAACCAACCTGGAGAAGCACCTGGGGAAAGTGATGGAGAGGATGGAGACAGATAAAGAGGCCCAGATAAGGAAAGAATACAGGCACATCAAGGGACAGCTGAGCTTCCTACTCACGAAACAAGTAGAAAAGTCCCTGCTGTACCTGAATATTATGTTCAGGCCAACAAGACCGGCCGACTGCTTGCACGGCAGGTAAGGAAAAGGGAAGTGGCGGGCGTGATCCGGTGGGTACAAACGCAGGGCGGGCAAGAGGTCACACAATCAGAAGAAATCTTACAGGCTTTTACGCAATTCTACACCACACTGTACACCTCTGAACACCTAGATGGTGAACACCAGAGGGCGTTTTTGAAATCCTGTCCTTTGAAACGTCTAGACCAGAACCAGCGAGAGGCCCTGGAAAGGGGGATTACAGAGAACGAGGGGAGAGCGGCAATTAAATCACTGGCCCTCGGCAAGGCCCCTGGGCCAGATGGGGACCCTGCCATTTTTTACAAAACCTTCCAGGGGGTTCTTATACCACGGCTGAAGTCCCTATTCAACACCTTCCTCAACACTGGCTCCATATCTCAAACAATGGAAGAAGCCAAAGTAGTTCTCTTCCCTAAACCCAATAAAAATCACGCCCTGTGCAGCTCCTACCGCCCCATAGCATTAATAAATTTGGACGGCAAACTATTCACTAAAATTCTAACAATGAGACTAGAGGACATAGTCCCGGATCTAGTGCACCCGGACCAGGCGGGGTTTGTCAGGGGGAGGCAAACGTTTGATAACACCAGGCGTATTTCCCCATCTTATTGAGAAAACAAACCGAATGGGCTTGAGGGCAGGGGTACTAGCTCTCAACGCTGAAAAGGCGTTTGACTGGGTCGAATGATCTTTCTTGTTCTCAACAATGGAAGAGATAAGATTCGGCACGGTCTTTCTCCACTTAGTCAGGTCCCCTAAATTAGGCTAGCCATCAATGGGTCCCTATCCCAGTTGATAGAGATAAGTAGGGGAACTAAGCTGGGTTGTCCCATGTCCCCGGTCCTCTATGCCTTATTCTTGGAGCCTTTCTTAGTTAAAATAAGATTGGAGAAAGGTATAAGGGGCATCAACTTTGGAGTGGAAGACCATAAGGTAATGGTGTTTGCCGCCGACCTATTGGTGGTTCTCACAGAGTGGGAGACTTCCCTTATAGAGTTTACGGCCCTCCTGGAGGAATACAGCAGGGTTAAAAATCAACACCCAGAAATCGGAAATAATACAACTGCAGGGGGACACGTCCGAAGTCCCGCTAGAGAGTGGCAATTTGCTAGGGCGAAAGGGCCACTTCGGTATCTGGGGGTCTCTCTTATACCATCTTTAGAGGGCCTATACCAAGCCAACTACCCCGCCTTCTGGGAACAATCGTGGGCAGTCCGCATCAGTGTTATTAAAATGGTGCTCCTCCCTAGGGCACTCTACTATTTCCAGGCTCTCCCTGTTGCGATACCCATCAGCTTCTTTAACAGTCTCGATAGGTTGCTGCGTACTTACATTTGGCAAGGGAAAACACAGAGGGGTGTCATGGTGGGTTATGACTTCCCCGGTGGAGGCGGGAGGAATGGGAGTACCCAATTTCAAAATGTACTACCAGGCTGCACAGCTGAGGGTAATCAGAGAGTGGTTTGCAGGGAACCATTTGGCGTAAGATGGATAGGGCGGTAGTTGGCGCCCCCTGGATGGTTCTATGGTGCCCAAAAGTAGATAGACCGCCCAATATCTACAGGAGCGGCATAACAGCCTTGGTGGGGGATACGTGGGACACTATGGTTGAGGAGGGGAGGATCTCTTCATTCCCTTCACCGTTCACTCCGCTTATCCAGAATCCCCAGGTTACCCCCACGCTCGAAAAAGGGGTCTTCACTAGGTGGGAGGAGGCGGGAGCTACGCGTGCAAGGGACATGATGGAGGGGCAGGAGGTGAAATCCTTTTAAGAGTACAAGGAAACTATGGGGCTGAGGGAAGAAGACAGGTTCCAGTACATTCAGCTGCGGCACTGGCTATCGTCCCATGATATGAAGAAAGCGGCAGCCAGAGACTTTACCCCTCTAGAAAAGTATCTCCTTACAAACTCTGGGGACAGGCAAGTGGTCAGCAATTTATACAGGATATTTACGAAACTGTCGACCCAGCCCCAGTGGCCCTATATGAATAAATGGGCAGACACAATGCTGCTTCCTTTGTCCAAAGAGCATTGGTGGGAAGTGTGGCAGTGAATCCCAAAGCTTATGAGAAGCATGCAAATCAGAGAAATGTGGACAAGAATCATGGTGCAATGGCGCTTAACTCCTGAAAGGCTTCACAACATCTTCCCTACAGTATCTCAAACGTGTTGGAGGGGGTGCAGCGAAGTAGGCACTTGGATCCACATCTTGTGGCAGTGCCCCGTCCTGAAGCCCCTCTGGGATGTAATAATCAAAGAAATGAAGGGTATCTTTGGCCCCCAGGTGATGAGGGACATTGGAGAAGCTATGTTAGGCATAGGTGATGTGCTAGATCCCTCGCTACCAAAGCCACAAAGGAAGGCCTATATGATACTCTGCGTGGCAGTGCTCTCATTAATAGCACAAAAATGGAGGCAACCCTCAATGCCCACAGAGCAGGACTGGAGAGCCAAAATCTGGCACTTTACCGCTCTAGAGTGGGCAACCTACTCGGTCCAAGGGGATGATATAAAATTTAGAGTGGAATGAGACTTGGTCTTAAATTACTTACATAAAGACTATCGGGAACAATGGTGCCCCCAGAAACTGAAACTATTGGACATCCTATGAGTTATGGCTTGAGGCGCTTTGGACTCTTTCCTCAGGAAACTCTTGGTACTGCGATCCTTGGGTGGCAAGGGGGGGACCCAGGAGGGGGGAGGAGGGGGTAAGGTGACTGTTACTGTCATAAACTTGAAATGCCAATAAAAAAAATAAAAAAAAGGTCTGGCTCAAGTCTGAGAGGGAGGAGCCAGCTGTGGAAAGGGTTCTACCTTCTACTCTCTGCTTGGGGAAACGTTTGACCTGTAGAGAGTTGGAGCCAAAAGTACCGAAGTACTCGGGCTGGGAGGTGTTTGGGGAGGGAAAGCTTGATGTAAAGAGCTTCCAGGCCCCAGATAGCCTTGGGGATGATGCAACAGGTCTTGAATTTGATCCTCGTGGTGACCAGGAACCAGTTGAGAGATTTTAGAGCTGGAAAGATGCGGTCCCTGGACTTGAGGCCAGGGATAAGTCTTTGTTAGGCAGAAACCTGTGCAGTTCCCTCTGGGACCACTGCAAAAGATTTAGGACTACAGGTGTTTTGCAGTAAACCCACTTGGTAGCAGTCTGTACCACACAGATTCACTTAGTAGCTGTGGACTGAGCAGTCAGAATTCCCTCAAGAAGAGTTAGGCAGTATACAGAGTATTCACAATAGGTCAAGAGCACACAATAGAACAAGTAAACACTGACCAGGGCTTGGTGTACAAGAGATATAATTATTTATTTAAAACCACATCTAGAAAAACACACAGACACTAATAGTAAGCAATTCAAAAACATGGTTACTAAAAGATATACACTCCCTTAAATGAATATTAGACAAGTCTTAAGTAAAGCCCCACTTATGTTCAGACAGCGGTGAGCGCTTAAAGTAGATGGTACTCTAATAGTTTGTTTTAAAAAGGGAGAGAAAAGCAGAGAACAAATTGAAACAGATCCCAACACTTTTACAAGAACAGAACAAGCGAGGAAGGCAAAGTAAAAGCGTGAATTCAGAGTCAGTAGGCCGGATCCGCTTTAAGAGGATCGAAACGAAATGTGTCCAAGGTCACACGGTTGCAGTGCACGAAAGTCTTGTAATGGTTCAAAAAGGAGTTGGACCAAAGAAAGGGACCAGTTAGAGGGTCAAGGCGACCAGCCCAGTCCAAAAGGTTAAGGAGTTATTATTACCTTGTTGCAATCTTTAGAAAGGGAGGCCTGGCGGACACGGTACCTTAAAGTGGTGAGAACTCTCCAGCGGGGGCAGTTGTTCCTGGCAGCGGATGCAAGTTGGTGCTTCGTCCGGGGGAAGAGAGGGTCTCGTCGTGGAGGAAGACAGGAGTCCGTTGCACTGCCAGGGAAGAAACCAGCCACAGAGTTTCTCAGGTACAAGGAGCGGTCCGTTGATTCGCGGTTCAGTGGTGAGTGGCTATCCGGCCGCCGGGGTGCTTGGCATGGGCAGTTCGACCACAAACCGGTCTGGGGTGCGAAGAAAGAAAGGTAAACTGGTTGTGCCCACCAGTCAGGGGAAGAAGCCTCTCCAGCCGGGAGATCTTCTCTGTCGTCGGGAAGTGGTGAGTCGGTTCTGCAGGGCTCCACCGGTGGTGTCGTCGTGGTAGGTCGGCTCAGCTTCTCCCTCGTCGGATTCTCAGGTCCTGTGGTGACTTCTGAAGTTCCAGTCCCCAAAGCCCTGCTTTTTTGCAGCATACCCCCATTCATTCAGCCTAGCTGTCAAACATGCTAAGTGGTGAGCCGGCCGGCTCACCACTTGGGCCAATCACACAAGAGTGCGACTTGAGTTACCAAGGTAACTCAGTCCAGGGTGCCTAAACCCCCTCCCACACCCCCTGTGGTACCCAGACAAAGTAGCACCACTTTTGGAGGCTTCTGTGGAGAAGCCCGCCAAAAAGTGGAACAAAGGGCTCGACTTGGGTTGGAGTCACAGAAGAGAACACAAACGCCATTTTAGAATCGAGTCTTAAAAAATACCAACTGGAGAATTAATATTAATTAAATAAACCGGCGGTATGTTCAAGGCTATGAAAATTAAATAATTAAAGTTGGTAGCCTCGAACAATGGGAAAATCCCATAGGGAAATATTTGCGGTCGAATATAAAAAGTAGTTTCCACTGCCACTAGCCAAAACTCGATCAGGAGGGACGGAGACGTGCCCCCTCGACTAACAGACCCCGGGGCAATCGAATTGCCCCGACCAGTACGTCCACAATATGATGGTTTGTACTGGTTTCTGTTAGTAATTTGGGACTAGTAAAGCCAATGGTGACTTTACATGCCCTGGGAGACAGTAGTCAGTCCCAGGGTATGGAGTCTATGGTGGGGTGTCACTATGACACCCCTGTGTCACTGCACGGAGGGTGCTGTGTAACACACATAGTAAAAACACATGAGACCCTATGGAGTAAAGGACCCCATAGCCCATAAAACACATTAACAGTCAAAGGAACACCATAAATCATGTCCAAGAGTGGGGGAAAAAGAGTCTCACTCTTGGCAGGAGAAAAAAAACAAACTCCAGAAATCCAGCAAAGCTGCTGGGGGACTCACTAGGTTAGGAAATTCAGCCTAAAAGAGAATTCTCCCTGACAGTCTTGCTGTTCTGACTTGAGTGTCGTGTAGACCGATGAGACCTCCGTCCCCAAGTGACGCACAGGGGAACAAATAGAAACCTGCTGTGCGACCCTTGAGGCCACAGGTGAGAGATGTCTTCCCAGATCCACGGAGCCTCTGGAACACCGATAATGCTGTCAAGAAGGAATGAGGTTAAGCACCAGGCAATCACAATACTGGCAGGTAAACAAAAGAATCTAAAGTGTCTTACCTATCTGGTGTATTGGAGACCCAGGTAACCTAGTAGGGAGGTTCGAGGCTCAAAAAGATACAGCGGTCCCTGGAGTGGTAGAACCGCAGGTGAGCGTGGATACGGGTAGGCCACCTGTAAGATAGGGCTTGACTCGGGCGTAGAAGTACAGCAGGATACACAGGGAAGATCCAAAGACAAGTCGATGTGCAGTCCAAAAATCCGGCAAAAGGTAAACAGTTCCAAGCAGAGGTACAAAAAGGGGTGTCCAAGAGAGTCCGAGGTAGAGTTCCGTGATCGAGGTAGCAAGGAGCAAGTGGTAACGCCAAACAGGGTCCGAAGCCAGCTGAGAAGCAATGATCGTTCTGCCTCCCAGGTCTTTATACTGTGTATCCCTGGGTCATGTGGCGTCTCTGGGTCATGTGACGTCCACCAAGGTCACGTGAGGAACGTCGCACTGTATCACGTGATCGACGTGATGACGTGACGCCGCCCCTTCTGCGATATATCCTCCAAGGCAGTTGCCAATGTAGAAAAGGTTGTAATCGAGCCCGTACACCACAGAAGGTACGGTGTTTTCGGTTCTGTGGGTTCACCGAATCCCTTGAGCCTCGAAGCTGGGGTGGAGATGTTGGGGGAATGTGAGCAGTGTTCTTATGTGGGGAGGCCTGATGTGCTGGGGGTCGCCTAACATAGCCCCTCCCCAACGGCCCACGACCCCGTGGGCAGGACGGATGGTCTAAATGGAAACGGGCTACCAGGCGAGTGGCGTTCAGGTCAGAGGCGGAAACCCATGAACGTTCCTCCGGGCCATAACCCTTCCAATCCACCAGATACTGGATCCTACCCCTAAACCATCTGGAGCCCAAAATGGCCGACACCTCGAAAACGTCAGGAGAGGTCAAGGACACTGGGGCAACAGGGGCACGAAGACGGACAGAGTCGGGACAAGGTTTGAGGAGGGAGACATGAAACACAGGGTGGATGCGCCAAGAGCTGGGAAGCACTAGACGGAAGGCCACCGGATTCACAACCTTTGATATCACATAAGGACCGACAAAGCGAGGTAGCAACTTCCGACAACCCTCTAGGCGAAGATGACGTGAAGACAACCAGACCTTGGAACCCACCACCAGAGGGGGAGCAGCCCGACGTTTGCCATCCACACGGGCCTTCATAGCAGCTTTTGCTTCAGTGAGATGAACCACTGTACTAGCGTGTAAGGCAGATAGATCCCTAAGACATGTCGTGGCCGCAGGGTTCGCAGAACCAGAAGCATCAGGGACCGGCAAGACCTTGGGATGCTGGCCATAGAGGGCGTAAAAAGGAGAATAACCAGTGGCCGAATGAGCCGCATTATTATATGCGAACTCCGCAAGCCGTAAAGCGGCCAACCAAGAGGTTTGGTGTTGCAATATAAGGCAACGAAGGTATTGTTCCATAGATTGATTCGTCCTTTCGGTCTGTCCATCGGTCTCAGGATGATAGGCCGAAGAATACCTGGTATCAATGCCCAATAGCCTAGTCAGGGATCTCCAAAACCGAGAGGTGAACTGTGACCCTCTATCAGATATAATGACCGAAGGAAGGCCGAATAGCATGAACACATGTTCAAAAAACAAATCCGCTAACACAGGAGCCGAAGGGATACCTTTGCAAGGAACAAAACGGGCCATTTTAGTGAACGTGTCCACCACCACCCAGATGGAGTCAAAGCCCTTCGACTTTGGGAGATCAGTAACGAAATCCATCGTCAAGGTATGCCAGGGCCTAGGAGGTACCGGAAGCGGAAGCAACAACCCAATCGGTCGACCCCTTTGATGTTTAGCCTGAGCACAAACTGCGCATGATCTAACATAACATTCAACATCGCGCTTCATAGAAGGCCACCAACACCAACGTTTGAGAAGATCCAAAGTGCGGTCTTGTCCGGGGTGAGCATTAAAGGGAGCGTCATGGGACCACTCAAGGGCCAGATTGCGTGTGTCAGGTGTGGGAAGGAACAGGCGCTCATGTACGAAGGGTAGTCCATCAGAATACACTGGGTCCCATTCTCGCAACTGATCGGAATGGTTGCTAGTCCAGGTTCGAACCGAGTCTATCAGTGATAATGAGGGAGTACAGAGACAAATCACATGACTCTTTCCGAGAACAGTGTTGGGGAACGTAGGCAATTGGACCCCCCCGGAGAACGTGACAAGGCATCCGCCTTCCCATGCGCCGTACCAGGACGGTGCATAATACGGAAGTCAAAAGAGGAAAAGAAAAGATGCCACCGGACTTGTCTGCTATTAATGCATTTCAGAGAGGCCAAATCTTGTAGATTCCGATGATCGGAGTATACTGTGACGGGATGTTTAGCCCCTAGAAGATGATGGCGCCAAACACGGAAAGCGTCCATGACAGCCAAGAGTTCTTTCTCCGTGACGGTATAATGAGACTCAGTACTGGAAAACTTACGGGAGTGGCATGCCACTGGATGTAATTTGCCTGTATTAGGACATGTTTGTGACAGTACAGCCCCGAGGGCAAAGGAAGAGGCATCTGCCTCGACTATGAACGGAAGATCAGGATTGGGATGTTGGAGTACCGGTGCGGTAATAAAGGCGGTTTTCAATGTCTCAAAAGCCTCCTGTTGTTCTCTCTGCCACTGATATGGTACCCGGGGACTAGTCAGGGCCGTGAGTGGGGCTACAATCGTAGAAAAGGAAGAAATGAAACGCCTATAAAAGTTGGCGAATCCTAAAAAGGCCTGCAAGGACTTGAGTGATTGAGGTACCGGCCAATCTAAGACTGCTTTGACCTTAGAATCGTTCATGGATAATGCCCCAGGGGTGATATGGAAACCCAAAAACTCAACAGAGGTCTTATGGAACTGGCATTTCTCAGGTTTGGCAAATAAGGAATGTTTTCTTAAACGGGTTAATACTTCTCGGACGTGTTTTACATGGTCATCAAGATCACGAGAGAAGACTAGGATGTCATCCAAATACACAACCATGTACACATCCAGAATATCCCTGAAAATGTCATTCATGAATCGTTGGAACGTGGCCGGGGCGTTACATAAGCCAAAGGGCATGACAAGATACTCGTACAAGCCGTAACGAGTACAGAAAGCCGTTTTCCACTCGTCTCCCTCGCGAACGCGTACTAAATTGTATGCGCCGCGTAGATCGAGTTTGGTAAAAATGGAAGCATGTGTTAAATGATCTAAGAGTGGAGTAATTAACGGGATGGGATATCTATCCTTCTTGGTAATCGCGTTAAGACGCCTATAATCCACACAAGGACGTAAATCCCCCTCCTTCTTGGGTACAAAGAAGATAGGACTTGCCGCCGGCGAAGTGGAGGGGCGGATGTGTCCTAGACGCAGGGCATTCTGTACATATTCTTTTAGCACCTGTTCCTCCGAAGGAGACAAAGAGTAGATCCTGCCCGAAGGAACAGTGGAATCAGGAAGCAATTCGATTGGGCAGTCATAATTTCTATGTGGAGGAAGTACCTCAGACGAGCCTCGATCGAAAACTGATTCAAAAGCCCGATATTCTGGCGGAATCCCAGACACCAACCCCCCAACAGTATGGGACTGTATGACTTCTGGATCGTCAACGGTCAGTGTGAGTTGTGCTAAGGCTCCCAAGACCCGAGAGGGTGTGTCAGGGGCTTGACGGACCGGGAGACAATAATCCTGACAAATATCGGACTCAAAGAGTACAGTGCCTGTTTGCCAATTGATCAACGGATTATGTTCACGTAACCAGGGAATCCCTAGTATGATACCGAATTGAGGTGCGGTGATCAAATCAAAACTTAAGGTTTCTGTGTGTATGTCTTGTATGTTCAACAAGAGGGGTGCAGTTTGATGTCTAACAGGACCAGAAACCAATGCGGAGCCGTCTACGGCTTGGACATGTTCTGGTCGTGTTTTTACCACTAAGGGTAGATTGAGGGAATGGGCCAAATCAATATCTATGTAATTACCAGTGGCACCGGAATCAATAATGATGTTGACTGCATGAAGAAGGCCCGTAGAGGGACATAGAGTAGCCTTTACGGAGATGGGCTGAACACGAGCAAAGGCAAGAGGGGTACCCGGAGAAGATGATGGGACACTCGACCTGTTCTCCGGTTCTAAGGTCGAGCCATCCGAAAAACCTGATTCTTCTTGGGACGTCGAGGACACTCTTTCACGAAATGTCCAATGGTGCCACAATAAAAGCATGCATTATCTACCCTTCTACGTTCCCTCTCAGATGTTGTAATAGGACTGCGTAACCCTCCCACTTGCATAGGTTCTTCGGTACTGGAAGCGGGAGTACTAACAAGAGTAGGAGAGGAAGAGGCCCCCAATTCAGCTCTACGCTCCGATCGTCGTGCGTCTACCTGCAGGACAAGATCAACCAATTCCTGATACTGAGTAGGCATAGAAGGGATCACTGCTAAGGCGTCTTTCATGGTGTTACTCAACCCCCTATAAAAGACCACCGCCCGCTTGTTTTCTGGCCATGATGTTTCCGCAACTAGCTGGTTAAACCGGGTGATGTAATCTATCAGAGTCCTTTTGCCCTGAGTTAATTCCAGCAATTCCAAATCCCTAGACTGTGCCTTGTGTCGGGTATCGAATACTCGGGACATTTCCAGGACCAACAAATCAAAGTCATAAAGAACTGGGCTGTTGTTCTCTAACAGGGGATTAGCCCAAGCAGCAGCTGTTCCAGCTAAGTGGGAAAGGGCGAAGGCGGCCTTAGCAGTGGACGTGGGAAAAGCCAAAAGCCTGCATAAGAAATGTAACTTGCACTGGTTAACAAAGGTTCTGAATTTCTTGGGATCGCCTTGGTAGCGTTCAGGAGCAGCCAGAGGGGAAGGAGTCGGGAGGATTATTGGAGTCGGGACTGTAGCCACAGGAGGGGGTGTAGTGGAGGAGCTGCCATCTCCGAACTCAGGGTCTGCAGGAAGGGAATGCTGGACGCTCTGTATGGTATCCAACCTTTGATGGATCACCGTGTTCGCGGCGGCCATATCTGCCCTTAATATTGTAATTGCCTGAACTAAAGCAGTTATGGGTTCGTCCGTGGATCCCTGCATCGTCTAACACGACTATACGGCTTCTCAGTCTGTTCTGACTTGAGTGTCGTGTAGACCAATGAGACCTCCGTCCCCAAGTGACGCACAGGGGAACAAATAGAAACCCGCTGTGCGACCCTTGAGGCCACAGGTGAGAGATGTCTTCCCAGATCCACGGAGCCTCTGGAACACCGATGCTGCTGTCAAGAAGGAATGAGGTTAAGCACCAGGCAATCACAATACTGGCAGGTAAACAAAAGAATCTAAAGTGTCTTACCTATCTGGTGTATTGGAGACCCAGGTAACCTAGTAGGGAGGTTCGAGGCTCAAAAAGATACAGCAGTCCCTGGAGTGGTAGAACCGCAGGTGAGCGTGGATACGGGTAGGCCACCTGTAAGATAGGGCTTGACTCGGGCGTAGAAGTACAGCAGGATACACAGGGAAGATCCAAAGACAAGTCGATGTGCAGTCCAAAAATCCGGCAAAAGGTAAACAGTTCCAAGCAGAGGTACAAAAAGGGGTGTCCAAGAGAGTCCGAGGTAGAGTTCCGTGATCGAGGTAGCAAGGAGCAAGTGGTAACGCCAAACAGGGTCCGAAGCCAGCTGAGAAGCAATGATCGTTCTGCCTCCCAGGTCTTTATACTGTGTATCCCTGGGTCATGTGGCGTCTCTGGGTCATGTGACGTCCACCAAGGTCACGTGAGGAACGTCGCACTGTATCACGTGATCGACGTGATGACGTGACGCCGCCCCTTCTGCGATATATCCTCCAAGGCAGTTGCCAATGTAGAAAAGGTTGTAATCGAGCCCGTACACCACAGAAGGTACGGTGTTTTCGGTTCTGTGGGTTCACCGAATCCCTTGAGCCTCGAAGCTGGGGTGGAGATGTTGGGGGAATGTGAGCAGTGTTCTGATGTGGGGAGGCCTGATGTGCTGGGGGTCGCCTAACACTTGCATTCCTATTCTAGATTAGTTGAAGGGGCAAAGGGAGGAAGGGGACAGATTGAGGAAGAGGTTGTTGTAGTAGTCTAGAGAGAACCGTGGTCCTGGAAATGATGAGCGTCTGGAGGAAGGTGAGGAAAGGTGGAATGACCGTAAGGAGGTGCAGCGGAAGGTTGAACTTCTTGGCAAAGTCTGTGATGTGTGGAGAGAAGACGAGAGGAGTCAAAGATGATCCCAAGGTTTTTTGCCCCACAAGTGGGTGACCGGAGGGGACCTAAGAAGTCTGGCCAAAGAGTGGGAGAGGAAACAAGGAGCAGGCATCCCACTGAGAAGGATCTGTCTTACTGGCAGTAAGGCAAAGATCATTGGGCCAGCACCATGCCTGAATAGCAGTCAGACAGTCAGGAATGAGAGAGGAGGGAAGAGGATGGCAGCTTGAAAGAGAACAGTGTGTCGTCTGCATAACACTGGAAATGAGGGGAGAAGGAAGAGATCAAGTGTGCCAGAGGGGCCAGGTAGATGTTGAAAAGTCATGGTGATAGGATAGAGCCCTGAAGGACGCCACAGGTGGAGAGTTAGGAGGATGAGTAGAGAAAATAACTCATTTGTACTTGGGATGGTCTGTTCGAATGGAGGGAGGTAAGCCATGCCAGTGCACTGTCCACAATGCCTAGGGTACCATGAAGATGGTTTGAGGATAGAGTGGTTGACAGTGTCAAGGGCAGAAGAAAGATCAAGGAGGATCAGAACAGAGGAAATGTTTGATTCCCGATTAGAAAGTAGGTCTTCACAGGTGTTCAAAAGGGCAGTTTCCATGCCTCTGGCTGCTCTGGAAACAGACTGGTGGTCATGGGGGCAGCCGGCCAATTAGGTGAGGAGGGTCAGTTGGGGGATGGCCAGCTTTTCCATGAGTTTGCCCAAGAAAGGGGTGATGGAGATACGTCGATAGTTAGCTGGGCAAGAAGGGTCAGCAGGTGGCTTTATTAGGAGAGGGTGCACAAGAGAGTGGAAGGAGCCAGTGGCAAATGATTGGTTGCAGAGGTCAGCCAAGGCTGGGGCAAGAGAGGTGATGTTATCCTTGATGGTGCTGGAGGAGCAGGGGAGCACCTGTTCCGATGAGACTTTCATAGGGCAGACAACTTTAGAGATCTCATCTGGTGCAATGGGAGGGAAAGAGGAGAGTATGGTGGGGAGATGGTGGGCAAGGGAGGCGAGAGAAAGAGAAGGGGGTTGGGGTGAAGCATATGACAGAGAGGACAGGATGTCATGAGTTTTGGAGGAGAAGTGGGCGGCCAGTGCTGAGCAGAGCGCCTGGGATGGAGTAGGAGAGGAGGAGACTGCAGTAGGATTGGCAAGTTCCTTGCAGATTTTAAAGAGTTCATCTGTATTATTGGGGGCTCTAACAATGTGGGCTTGGACATGAGCACTCTTCTTGGAACAGGTGGTGAGACGATATTGCCTTTGTAGTAGGCAGCAGGCCAGCTTGCCAGAGGATGAGCTAGATGCCTGCCACTTGTGTTCCAAAGCTGCCAGGTCAGAGTCATACCAAGAGTTGCATTTGGAGGCAGGCTTCATGTGGATCTTCATGACTGGGGCAAGGATGTCAAGGGTGTTGAAGAAGGAGATCTGCAAGAACAGAGTCCGAGGGAGAGTCCAGTGAAGGGAGGTCGGGGGGGGGTGAAGGAGCAGGCAAAGGCAGTGACTGATATATACTTCATCGGTCGAATGACGGAGAAGGAGACTGGCAGTGCGGGCGAAGGCATCATCCGGGGACAGGGGAGGCCAAGGTGGAAGGAGAGGAGAGAATGGTTAGACCAGGAGAGAGGGGTGGTAAGAGGGTTGGAGAGAGGGATGTCTGTTGAGATGTGAGCATCCAATGTGTGTCTAGCAGTGTGTTGGGCTAGAGGGAAGGATAGTGAGGGAGAGTGTGTCACAGAGTTCGTGAAAGAGAAAGAGAACTGTAGCAACATCTGGAGTGTTGAGATGGATGTTTAAGTCCCCAAGGAAGATAGGTTTGGGGGAGGAGGCAAGTAGAGAGGACAGGTCAGCTCATTCAGAGAGGAAGAGGGAGGTAGGCCCGAGGGGTCCTGTAGATGGTAGCGAGAGTAAGAGAGAAGGTAGGCGAGACAGCCTGAGACTAGACTTTCAAAGGATGTTTAGGTTTGAGTGGAGATGATGGAGGCAGAAACCCACTCAGGGAAGATCGGAGCCACTCCAACACCAGGCTGGCAGGGCCTGAGATTGGACAGGATCTTGTTGCCCTCAGGGAGAATAGTGTCAAAATCAGTGATGGGGCTGGCCTTGAACCACGTCTAGGTGAGAGCAAGTACGTCAAGGTCTTCATGGAGGGGACAGATGTCAGAGGAGTGTTCGATAGGAGAGTGAGAATTGAGTAGCTAAGCAAAGCTGGTTTTTTTTGTAAATGGAATAGTTAAACAAAACAACTGTAGAGCAAAGCCCTCATTTTGGTGGTTCAAACACAGGAACTCCAGGTTATTCTTATTGACCCCCACCCCCTAGCCCCCAACCCCTCCACTTGTCCGGGGAGCATCACCTATAACGCACACATTTTTGGGATATAAACACCCCAAACAAGTCATACGAGTAGTGATCAAGCACCAGTCTTCCAAACCCTTAATTTTGCTCACTTATCTCCTACTGCTTCTCCCAGGCACTGGGCCAGGCCTTCATAAGCTCATGTGGCCTCCCCTCCACCCCTTCCATAACATCAGGAAAATTGCAGCCACTTCCCCTCAAGGTTTGCACTACTGCCATGCATTGCTGCTGTGATCTTTTCCATGAGTTAAATGTCCCTCACTGTATCCGACCATTCTTTCATTCTCAAGAGGTCCCTTCTCTTCCAATATCTAGTGCGACAGGCTCTTGATGGCAAGAGGAGAAAGTGAACCAATGAGCGAAGAGGGTGCCATTGTTCCTCACTTTTAACCAATCCAAACAGTATTAGCATGGGCTCACCCTCCCAGTCTTCCTCCGGCATCCCTTATCCATCCCAGAACCTCAGCCCAATATACCTGGACCCTCGGGCAACTCCACCACATGTGCCAAAAATCTGCCCTAGCTCCACAACCATGCCAACATTGGAGGTTTTGAATATCTTCATTTTTATTTATTTATTTATTCATATTTTTAAAGCACGCATCAGCCCAAGGGCATCGTGGCACTGTTACATATAAACATGTCTGGTTACAGAGGAAATCTTAGTGGTTACATTGATAATTGCATTTACGGCTCATATTGAAGTTACATAGTATAGAACAAAGTACATAGAATCAAAGAGAGTAGAATATGCATTTGGAGTTCATCTTAAGGTTGCAAAGTACACGTAGATAGCAAATATATTGCAGCTAATGGGGGTTGTTCAGTGTGAAGGGCTGGTGTGTAAGGGTGTTGTGATGGTTATACAAATAGTGTAGTTTTGAGGGATTTGCGAAAGGCAAGGGATCGTATTGCCAACGATGGAATAACTTAACACCATGAAGCTTATACTGGCATGAAATTGATGTTTTAAAAGCACGCCTACACCAGTGGTCGAAGTGAGGGGGAGCGGTCGGGAGCGGTGCTCCTGTACTTTTTTAAATGACCTTTTACAGCTCCTATACTTTTATTTTAAAAAGAAACCATTCCAGAATGGTTTCGTTTTAAAATAAAAGTGTAGGGAGAAGTTGAAAATTGCACTGCACTGAACATTCCCTTAAACAACAGGTGCAAGTGTTTGGGGGGGTGTATTGTGTGTGGGAGGGGACGTGGCGATGGGGTTTGTTGGGAGTGGGTGCAGGCCAGCAGGGAACATAGTTCCACTACTTTTTTTTTCGTACACTTCGACCACTGGCCTACACATTCACTGCCAGAGATGTTCATCCAGCTCCATAGCAAAATCCGGTTCCCATCTACTCGATCTCATCACTGCATTCCTAGCGGTCTTCAGCAAGGCTCCATGGAGCCGAGAGAGAAGGACCCTCATCTCTGAGTACCCGTCGAGAACGTTCTGTACAGGAGTGAGGTCACTTTGAATCTAGTATTTTCATTTCTTGGGCAGTGAAAATTCCTTTCAGCCGGAGGTACAAGAGCACTGGTAACCTTCCAATGGCCAGCCCTGTTTCCAACTCCTGCAGCCCTATGAATTTCCCCTGTACCCACAGCTGTCCCACTCTGGAGAGTGCAGCCTCAAACCATGCCTGGTACCTTCCTAGCTCGGGTATCTCGTCTTGTACTAGTGGGCCCCAGATGTGACTCATCGGGGAGAGGGCCACAAGGTGATTCCCTGCACCCTAGAGCCCCCCTGCAAAACTTCCCAATAAACCCCTAAGAACGGGTGTTCTCTAATTCTCTTCGTAAATTGTCTTCTAGGGACCCATAGCCATTCCCCTACTGTCGCTGGGTGCAAGTGGGGAGTTTCCAGGTAAACCCATTGTTTCTCCGGGTCTTCCCTCAGGTGGAGGACCATCGCTCTAAAATGGGCCGCCATACGATACAATTTCAAATCCGGGAGCCCCACCCCGATCTTTCGGGAGCATCAATGTTTCATAACCTATCATGGGTTTCTGGTTCTGCCACAGGAACCCCAACATTCAGGCTTTGGCCTCCCTCAGAAGTGACATCCGGAGCCCCTACTGGCAGCATCTGAAACAAGTAGAGGACCCTAGGGAGAAGGTACATCTTTAATGCATTGAGTCTCCCCATCCATGAAATCTGTCCCTTCCCCCATAGTACCATCTGGTTGAACAGTGTATGAAATAGCAGGGGATAGTTGGCCTCTCACAGATCTTCCCCTTGCATGACAATGGTGATTCCCAGGTAGTGTATGCTATCAACTTGGATTTCCAACCACAAAGGCCGGAGGACCTCTGCGTCACTTCGGTCATCTCTAGCAAATGGGAAAATCGCACAATTTTCTTTATTTACCTTAAAACCTGAAAAGGACCTGTATTTCTCTATTATTTCAAGGGCCGCCGGGGTTGAACTCAGTGGGTTCACCAAGTGTAACAGGACGTCATCCGCATATGAACCCACTTTGAATTCCCGATCTCCGACTTTAATCCCCTCTACGGGTGGGGCCCTTCTGAGTCGCTCCGCCAGAACCTCCATCGTCAGTGCAAAAAGGGGTGGTGAAAGCGGGCAGCCCTGCCTCGTACCCCTCTTCAAGTTAATTGGCCTCGATAAAGTCCCATTAACCGGTACCGGCATAGTATAGAAAGCCTGTATCCCTCTCCGAAATTGATCCCCCAGCACAAATTTCTCCAAACCCCATAGAGAAAGCTCCAACTAACCTGGTCAAACACCTTCTCAGCATCACTGGCAATCAATACTGGGTTACCCTCTGTTGGCCCCGCTGCCTCCATCAAATGCAATGTTTGGGGCATTGCATCCGCCCCGTCTTCCATGGATGAACCCCCACCTGATCCAGGTGAACCAGTTTGGGCATGAACCTCTCCATTCTGGGGGCCAAAATCCTGGTGAAAATCTTTGCATCAACGTTCAGAGGGAGATTGGGCGATACGATTTGCACTTCTTAAGATTCCTCCCCTCCTTATGAATCACTGTTATCACTGCTCTGCCAAACGAGAGAGGGGCCCTCCCTGTGTCCAGAATATTATTAAACAGCTTCGCGAGGGGTTGGGCCAGGGGCCAGACGCCAGGCTACCCACAAATGCCTTATAAAAGCCTGCTGTATACGTGTCATCACCCGGGGCCAGGAGACACCTCGCTCAGATATCCACCCAACTGCGCCTTCCCTGCCTCCCACTCACCTCCATACAATTACTCATAAAACATAGAAAATTCCTGAGATACTCCCTGTGGTGAAGTGTGTCACCCCCTCCAGATCCACAATCTCGTGTACCCACCTGTCTGCCCTCTGCCCTCTCAGCCTCGCCACCAGTAGGGTGTTGGCCTTGTCTCCCTTCTCGTAATACCTTTGTTTAAGAAACTGTAAACCCAATACCACCTTACCTACCTTCAGTTCCCTCAATCCCCCCGTTTTTCCTGTGCCCTTCTCAAATTGTCCACATCCTTCTCATCTCCCTCCGTTCCTCCTGCCTCCAGCAACCATATTTCCCGGCACAACTTTTCGATCTGGAGGGTCCGGACCATCTCCTTAGCTGTGCCCTCCCTTATAATGAGACCTCTCCGAGTGGCTTTAGCCACCTCCCTGACCGTTACCATTTCGACCTCCCCTGTGTCATTGAAAACAAAGTATTCCTCTATAGCTTTCCTAATTTCATCATTAAAAACCATGTCCTTCACGGGCATGTCATTGCAGCGCCATAATTAGTCTCTGGCCCCTAAGCCTGTCGACACTAAGCTCACCTTTACCATGCCATGGTCTGACCAGTTTACGGGAATAATCTCACTTGTGTCTGTCCTCTGTACATATTGGTTTTGTCCAAACCAGTAATCAATCTGTGTCTGAGGTCCATGTACTGGGGAGTAGAAGGTGTAACCCCTTGCGGACGGGTGCAGTTCCCTCCATATATCCACTAATCCGTGATCCGTCATATATCCCAGGAGGCTCTTGTTCCCTGGTATATCCACCCCTCCCTCACGGCCCCCACCATAA
Organism: Ambystoma mexicanum; assembly: GCF_040938575.1. Lineage (NCBI taxonomy): Eukaryota > Metazoa > Chordata > Amphibia > Caudata > Ambystomatidae > Ambystoma > Ambystoma mexicanum. The sequence goes on along the minus strand of NC_090940.1, from coordinate 28,166,866 downwards.
CTATGGTCCATAGATTTATCTGCCCACATATTAAAGTCCCCCCCACTAACAGAAGGAGACCCATTGCTCGGGGGAGTATCTCTCTCATAGCCTCCACCAAAATGGAGACTGTCCCACGTTGGGAACATATATTGTGGCAAAGGTCACCTTCACTCCCTCAATGTTCCTCGAGACCACGAGGGCTCTCCCGTCCGCCTTCCTCCAGATCCATGGGTCCCTCAGCCAAATCCTGCAACTAAAGAGGATGCCCAATACTCCTTTCTTTACCAGCCCTGACAACCAAAACGCCTGCCCAACCTGAGCCCCAGGGATGCGCCTTTCATCCCCCTGGGTCACCATCAGAACATCCAGGCCCCTATTACGAAATTCCCTTCCCAACAGAGAACGCTTTGTGGGTGAGTTCAGCCCCTTGACGTTCAGGGTCCCCATCTTTAGAGCCCCGGCCCGGGTCCTGGCATCAATGTGCATTATTCCGAGCCTTGTTCGGCACATTTGACCACTGAGAATCTCGTGAATCCCTATACGTAAGCTTCCACCGGACCCTCCCCCCCTCCTATCCACCCTGAATATTGCGTGGCCTCTTGGGTGTCCCGCTGCCACCACTAATAGTGAGATCGGCTGTGGGTGGAACCCCCCATCCCCAGTCTCCCCTCCCTTCACAGACTCTCCCCCTCTTTCCCCCCTAATTCCCCCTCACACAAGAACTCCCATCCACCTTTTGAGACACCCACCTTGTTGTGGGCTATCAGGGGTAGTCGTATCTTTGACCCCCGTCCCTCATATACTCTCCCTTTCCCCCCGGCCTTTCTCAGACCCAGCAGGCCCCCTCGGGCCTGCCTGCACTGCAGCCTATGATTATCATCCGGTAGTCCAGCCCTATTTCCCCGCTGGGGGGTGCTGAGCTTCTTAAATTTCCTGCCCCAGGGCATTCTTCTCTTCGCACTGCGGAAACCCTCCTGCGTCTGCTCCGTTGTCATTCAGCCAACTCTCGGGTGGGGCTGTCCCTCGAGGCTTCCTTTTTCAAAACACAGAGAACCTGCTGCGCCTCCTGTACGCTCATGATTCTATAGTCGACCTCCACTGTCTCGAACGTCAGGGCAAAAGGAAAGGACCAGCGGTATCTAATGCCCTTCTCCGTGAGCCATTGAGTCAGCGGGCGGCAGTCTCTGCGCCGGGTTAGGCCGAGGCCAGACAGTTCCTGGAACACTTTAACTGTGTTCCCCTCAAATTGGATGGTGCCCAGAAGTTTGGCCTTCTCTGGGACTTCCATCTTTTCTCTGTATCGTAGGAAGCAGACCACCAAAGATCTCGGGCCCCTACCTCCTCCGTCGCCACCTATGTGGGCTCTCTCCAATTGGATGTCTTTCCCTCCATCCTCCGATAAAAATTGAGTTAATCAGGCCCTGGACCTTTCTCCCTATGTTTGCGGCCGTCTCTCCCCTATGCTCAGTAATTCCCAGAATTCGTAGGTTATTTCTACTTTCTCCGTTTTCGAGGTTGTCCAGTTTTAGGAGTGTGTCCTCTTCCCTAGACTCCAGATCTGTTAACTGCACCTCATATTTCATGTCCAGGAGATCTACCTGTAGATGGTTATTTTTCATTCCTTTAATTTTATCTTCAAGCTTGTCCACCCGTCCCTTGAAATCACAGATCAACGCCTGAATGTCTGTCCGGATCGCCTAAATTTCTTAGAAAATCTCATTCAAGTGCTCTCTGCTGAGGGCCGGGGCACTGCCTCCCTTCACCATGACGTCCTTCCCACTCATGGAACCTTCCGGGTCTCTTCCTGCCTCCCTCGTGAAACGTTGTAGAGAACTTATCCCCTGCCCTGAATTCCTCCAATGTGTGTCCTGACCCTCTCCAGGGTGGCTGTGTGCGCCGGATCACGTCTGGTCTAACCCGTGTATGTCCTTGTTCTCCACTGCTTGCTTGTGCCCCCCCCTTTCAAGTCTGTGGTTTGCCCCTGTGGTTGGGACCGGGTGCTCACTGGCTGTGGATATCTTCCTTTGTGCTGTCACCGCTCAATTTCACCAGCGTGGGTCCCTCGTGGTTTCCTGAACCGCGCTGCCCAAGTCTCAGTGATGAAACTGCATTGTCCTGGGCGTTGTGGGGTTTCCATGTCTTAAAATCGTGGCAAAAATGGCTGTGAATACAAAATATCGCTGTGAAATGCTGTGGTTTTTTGTGCCACAATCATGTAAAGGATGTGGGGGACACCCCTGCCACCCTGCCTTTCATGGGCGGGAGAACGCGGATGCCTCCTCCTGCCACCCTCTCACTTGGCAGTGCTCCTTTCCGAGTCTCTCCTTGAGGTGGCTCCTCTCCACACCGCCAGGGTGGCAGGTACCATTTCCCAGGGCCCAGGTTCGCTCCTCGCCTCCAACGACCTCTACTGCCTTGCTGGTCCTCTGTCGTCACACTGGCAATGGCTCGATGGAGAGAGAGGGGGTGAGCCCACATGGTCTGTCGACTCCTGCACTCGGATGACGGCCCACGCTTCACCCGGTCCCAGGGGAGCTTTCTCCGGTGTCTTCTCCTGTGCACTCCGCCGGGCCTGGGCTCCCTCCTCTTGCCCGTCCTGCAAGGTCCGCTTCTGCATTCTGCGTTCCGGATTCCGCACCAGGCTGCGGTTCCGCTCCGGGGGCCACCTCCAGACTCCTGCGGGCCCGAGGGCACCGTATTATCTCACAATTGGTGCCGGGTGGAAAGCCACAGTCTCAGCTTTGACAGTGTGTGGGAGAGCTTCTTCCCTACGTGGCCATCTTGGTCCGTGCCCCCTGGTTGTTTCTGCTGTCCTTTTTTTTTTTTAATGTTGGTTGATCACACTCAGGCAGTACCTGAAGGACTTAAACACTGACCACACCTGAGCTAAAGGTAACCTCTGATCACTTTACTTTACTGTATAGTATTTATATAGCGCGGCCATGGACCTTGAGGCTTGAGGGCGCTACGAGACAAAACATCACAATTAACAAATAAAAGCACCCAAAAACATTTATAAACCAAGCATCATGATAAAAGTAGAGAGATAGACAATATTAGTTAAAAAGGTAGGTCTTCAGTTTTTTTCTTAAAAGTCTCCAATGATCCGATATCTCTCAGCTCTGAAGGAAGAGAGTTCCAAACTCTGGGCCCGATGGCAAAAAAAGCTGAGTTGGAAACCTTGACAGTTTTGTATTTCGGAACGAATAACAGATTCTGATTATTTTATCTCAAGGCTCTGCTGTTTATTCTAGCAGCAGGGAGTAGATGCCGTAGGTACACAGGCAGATCTCCCTGTCTGCATTGTTATACTATGGTCAAGGTTCTGAATAAGGACCTAGACTCTACAGGTAGCCAGTGAAGAGATCGTCTGGTTGCCGTGACGCGGTCTCTGCGCTTGAGTCTCAAAACGATACGTGTGGCTCCATTTTGGCAGACTTGGAGTTTATTTCGGTCAGCTTCACTAGAAAAGTTCACACAAATAGGTGCAGCCGGTTAATGCACAGAGGCCTTGTAATGAACATCTGCCCTCCTGGAGTGAATATTTCCTTGGACTTGGCTAGCTTGCCATGCCTCATTTTAGAACCTTAAATTGAAGGTAATGCTCACAATGAAATGGAAAATGGCACCCCTAGCACACCTGGACTCCAGCCTGTAGCCATGCAGGTATGGCACTCTGTGTCCTTTTCAGGGTGATGGTCTAGACTCCCTATTCCTTTTGTGGCACTGTGGTCACCTCTCCCGCAGTCCACTTTAGACCCAGCAGCTGGCTGGGCAAACCCAGCTTTTTTTTGGTTTAAGGACTCTCCGGTTACGGTAACAGAAAATGACGTCTCCATACTTTGGTTTGCTGGAGCACAAGTCAAGCCCATTATCAGGTGCCCAGTGTGCCCCACCATGCGGCCTTCAGGGCTGGCGCTCTGTCAGGACTGGCACTGAGAGCCAGTCCTGATAAAGGAAAAACCTGAGAGGGGCACACTACTGAGTGCAGCACACCATTTGCAGGATTGTTTTTAATGTTATTTTTAATATCAGTGTTCCTGCTCTGATGTCATGTCGGAAGCAAAGGACACCCTCCTGAGCTGCAATATGGCTGAAGATTTGGGATTGGTATGCTTTGCCTTCAATATTTATGAAATAGACATTGACGGACTGAGGTTGAAATGTCAAGACTTATTTCAGGGTGTGGGATACATACAAGGGCAGGAAGTGTGGTTGCACATTGATCCTACAATCCAACTGGTCACTTTACAGCATCCAATTTCATTTCAGACAAAAGGTGAAGGAAGAGTTGATGCGGCCAGAAAAAGGCTATAATCATTGAAAGAGTGGCTTGCCCAAGCCCTGGGTTTCCCCTATCATAATTGCCCCAAAGCCTACCAGTGGAGACCTACCTCTGCATGGAGATGCGGATACCCATTGGGCGATTCAGAGATAACGACCCCAACACTAGATGATATTGTGGCTGATCTTCAGGAGGCAAAGGCTTTCTTCACTATTGACTTGCGATGGGAATATCACCACATCCCCTTCACAGGATTTGCCCACCCATCCCCGTTAACAAGAGTCTTGTCTCATGTGGCCCTGAGTTTTAGGGTGTCATTGGTATCTGAAGTGCTTCAGCATATGGTATGGGGTGGGGGGGTACTATCAGGCTTGGAACGCATTATCGATGTGAGCGATGAAGAACTGATTTACTCGAAGACTGAGAAAGAGCATTTATGAAGGCTAGAAGTGGTGTTCCACAAGCTATGCCAAGAAGGTCTCTCTCTTGATGAGAAGAAATGACTTTTTGTACAGAAGAAAGTACACTTTTGATTTCGTATTTCAGGATGCCAGTATTTCGGCTGACCCGCAGAAGGTGTTGGCCATCAAGAATTTTGCACCCCACATCCCTGGCACAGGTCTAAAGCTTTGCGGTGATGATCAATTTCTGCGGGAGGTTTGTTCCGAAACTGCCCACAATCATGGAACCAGTGTGGGATTTGATACGCATGGAAACTGAATGGGAATGGAACTCTGCCACATACAAAGCTTACGAAGACACCAATGTGGCGCTGGCAGATAACACGATGGTGTCCTTTGACCCTCTAAAGCAATCTGAAATTCTTGTGGATACCAGCCTGTTTGGCATAGGGGTAGTTATGGCACAAGTGGACACTAACGGGTGCTCTGTCCCATTGCCTTCGCTAGCAAAGCACGGACTACAACGGGGTGGACGTCCTCTGTCTGGACAGGAGACGGTGGCAGTTCTCTGGGGGTGCTGTCATTCCCATCTCTATATGTTTGGAAGGCCAATCCCGGTGGTCACAGATCACAAGCTCCACTTGCCTATGGAGCAAGGGGTCAGCACTTCGCCTGACTGCGGATCTGGAAAGATGAATGTTGCAGTTGCAACAGTATGGTGTCACTCTTTGGTTCAAATCTGGCACAAATAACCCACTCACTACTTGTTGGTCCATCACAATGAGAAGATGGCTTTCTTTACATACTTGGAGAATGAAGCTGAAGCACTGGTAAGCATGTTCACGAAATCAGCTATACAGAGTTGCATGACATCGACATCATTGCATGCAGAGAGGAGTCGATCAGCTCCGGGATGGACAATCGAAGTCAGTATTTGCAGACGTCGGCTGTTACACACAAGACATGCAAGTGTTTATGTAAGGCCTGCAGAAGGTTTTTCTGAATGTTAAGTGTGTACAGGTCGGGTCCCGCTGCGAGGTACACCGATTGAGATGCCCCCTGAACTGATGCAGTAAGTCATCAGTTAGATCACTCTGGTCACAAAGGGACAAATAAAAGCAAGGCTAGATTTTATGAAATGGGCAAGAAAGTAGATGATGTTTTAGCTCATTGTTGACGGTTTAGAGTGGCGGGGGACAGCCAGAGAATCGCTGGCAAGGGGGGAGAAACCATGGCAGGTGTTAAGTATGTAGTTTGGCCCCATTCAGCAAAACCAGCCCTTTCTGGTTATCTTAGATGAGTGGTCGAGATACCCAGTAGTGCCATTTGTAGCATCTGTGGCAGGCAAAACGGTGCTGTGTTTGCAGTTCACTGGCTCCCACAATCTGTGCGCTCTGACAACGGACCACCCTTCTAAAGTGCTGCCTTTAAGGAATTCATGGACTTCAACAGTGTATCCCGATGTGCTGCCCTCGGGCAAGTGGAAACATAGAGGCGCTTATGTGGTCATTGAACAATATTTTTAGGACTGCGGCAGACGAATGGACCGGTCATGGAAAAATGACCACTATTCCGGTGGATTGGCTAACAATGTATTAGTAGCTGGCGAACAACAGGACAAAAACCAAAAACGGAATGAGAGTTTGGTGCAAGTGAGGACTTCCCCTGCCCCCACTGTTCTTTTTATACCCAAGGGAACAAATGCATTTCATTGGAAGGGGTGGTCCAGACAAAATCGTACTGAAACAATGTTGCAGGCAGAGCACATAGCCTCACTATGTAAGTCTTTGATACCAGCTGTGTTCTTACATGTTAGACAATGTTATCAGCGAGGATGACCCAATGTGATACATTTATTGAAGTTGAATATACTGCTCAAAGATTCACACATGCTCTGAGGCTGGCGAGAAGGCTTACAGTATGATCACTTCTAATAATAATAATAATAATAAGACTTCTGTCTGCTAAAGCCGCTTTTCCTAAGAAAGCGGGAGCCAATAACACGCTTACATAAGCCAAAAGGGAAACTCGGCGGAAGCAAGAGATGTGAAGGTGAGAATGTCTACACCAGAGCCCTGGTTCTCTCTAAGCTGGACTATTGTAACAGCCTCTATCTAAATCTACCTTCCTCTACTCTCCGCCCTGTGCAACTTATCCAGAACAGGACTGCAAGATTTTCCTTGGCCTCAAGCCCAGGGATCGTATCTCTCCAGGACTGAAATCTCTGCACTGGCTCCCAGTGGCTGCGAGGATTAAGTTCAAAACCCTCTGCATTGTCCACAAGACCTTCTGGGGCCTGGGGCCGAAATACCTTCAACTCTCTCTTCCTAAATATCTTCCTTCTCGACCTCTCCGCTCTTCCGGCTCCAACTCCCTCAGGGTCAGTCGCTTCTCCAAGCAACTAGTTGGTGGTAGATCTCTCTCTTCGGCAGGGGCCTCCCTCTGGAACAGCCTTCCTGCCTCCCTGAAACTTGAGGAGAACCATCTCCGGTTCCGTAAGCACCTCAAAACCTTCCTCTTTGCTTCTGCCTTCACTCCCCCTCTCCCCTGTTGATTTTCCTGACAGATACTGCACTGGATACCTGGCCTCCCTTCTGATCTTAGGCCAGGCCCGCCAGTTGCCCACCTGCACTGCCTCCCTGACAACCCCTGCACCTGGGGACTGTTTTCTGTATCCTTACAGTCCCCCTACCAGCACTTATGTTTTGCACTTACTGTACACTTGCCACCTGCTGGCCGTTTTTATTTATCTTTTTTATTGTACTATCCCTTGTATTGCACTTCCCCCCCTCTCCCTTCCCCCCGCACTTTTCCCTTTCCCCTTCCCATGCACTTGCACGATCTGAATGACACCTGGCCTAGTAGGATCATTGTCTGTCTTCCCTTTGTTCGCCCTCCCTTGCCTCGTCGCACCTTGAAACACTTGTGCATAGGGCGTTATAAATGCCATATCATATCATATCATACACATTGGGTGGAAGAGCCTTCATTGCAAAGACATGTGCAGAAAAGTCTAAAGACTCACCTCTGGCAAGAAACAGTGTTTAAACTGCAGTTTGCAGTACCTTCTAAATATCATAATGCAATAGTATACTAGTGGAGCACCTAACCTTTTTAAATTCCAAACTTCCCACACACAGACCCCTATGGAAAAAGCTCTGACCATGTTTTTAATGTGCACGATGATGCCCCATATTGCTATCGGTGTGGCCCTGGCAGAAGCATTACTCCAAAGAAACACCTGGGTGTTAATACCAGAGAATGGTTCGAGCAAAATGCTGGACATAGATAGAGTGCCGGTGAGCTGGAAATAGACGCAAAACTATGACAGGGAATGCTTGAACAGAAAATAGATACCATCCCTGATACATATAGGCGATGAAGCGCTGTTGCAAAATAGAATTTACAGCCAGAAAACTGATCTTCCATGCGAGGCAGCCTCATGGACTATCACTGAGTGGAAAGCTCAATCGTCACTGCCAATTGTCACTGGGTAAGATAGTTTTTTTTCTGTTTTTTTTTTATTTTTCTCCCTTGTTCCCCTCCCTTTCTGCCTGGTTGTGCTCTGAAACATTTGTGTATGAGCGCGATATAAATAAAATATAATTTAATTTAATTTAATTTCAAGCATCAGCAGGAGACAGTGACACGCAATTGCAGTTGGTTCAAGGGGTTTCTGTCACAAGATATGGAAGCATCTTTGCCAAGTAATGATGCAGAGAGGTTGCTGTCGATGGACGATTCTCTGCGGAGCGAGAGAGAGAATGATGAGGTGGTTGCAACCCCATAGATTGGGTCCCTGAGCCAGCTAGATGAACTTCTGATAGAAGGAAGGTATCCCAGCAGAGATGCGAGGAGAATGCCTGCTAGAATTAGAGACGTGTCATCGACACCCAAGAGTTTGGTTAGTAAAGTCCACATAGGAATTTGTGGTGGCCCGGCTCCGGTCACCGGGGTGGGCCACACTGGGTGTCGGGATCACCCCCCGACACTGCACAAATGCTGCAGGCACGCAGCAGACCGCAGCCAATAGACACCCTGCTTCGTCCGGATCATGGGACAGGATACCATGGGGCAGGGGGTCACCCCAGATGTGGCAGCCTCGGCTCTGGGCGCACTCAGGCCGGGGTTGCCAGACCAGGCCGCGGCCATGCGGTAGCCAGCGGACAAATAAGACACAGACGCGAGTTGCCACTTCCTGGGGCTCTGCTGCACTGATCTTCACATGCCAGCAGAGCCCCTTTTACTGTTTTATTGGAGTAGCTTCATTACGTTTTCCTTCCAAGGGGCAACAGGTCCTCACTTAAATGGGCCATACACCACAGAATTGAGGCATGTTAATCGTGTTGAATCTGCTGTAACGTTAGTAAACGCTGCATGTTTTGTATATGGTGAAGGAGGGATGCTGTAAGCAGCACACGTGACATTTGAGGAAATAATAAAAGGATTTTGCATCCAGAGGGTGAGGCCATTGTCGCGAGCCGTAGCAAACTGGGAGTGAGGGTGTTGAGGGTGTCTGCAGGGGAAGCAGTGGTCAGCCGTCAACCATCATCTACAAGGACCAGTAAGGTAGGAGTGGCCTGGGTCAGGAGTAGAGCAACTACTCTACCCCAGATTCCGAGCCACTTACCAAACTCAAAGTAAAGAAGATGATTGCATGGCATGATGTTCTATATTGCATTGATAGGCCTCTCTCCCACTATACAGGTCTCTCAAATTTAGCAGGGGTTCTGTCTCCAAATTGCATTGTATGATGTTTAGATCACACTCATAGGCCTCTCTCCCACTATACAGGTCTCTCAAATTTAGCAGGGATTCTGTCTCCAAATTGCATGGCATGATGTTTAGATCGCACTCATAGGCCTCTCAAATTTAGCAGGGGTTCTGTCTCGAAACCGTGTTGTATGATGTTTAGACTGCATGGTTGGGCCTCTCTCCCACTATACAGGTATCTCAAATAATCTAACTGTGTTTAGTTCAGTACTCTATCAATCCCAGAAACACATCACTACCTAACTCAATGAAGTCCCATTCCAGCAGACCGTTAACACCCTAACGCCCATGACGGTGCACCCTTAGGAAACACACCCTACCCACCGACAGAAAAGCAACACTGAGCCAGAGAACACCCCAGCGTATCCAGAGAAAGAAAAACAGAGGTCACTGCGACTGCACAACACAGCATAGAGGACCAACTACCTTACTACGCCTGCACTTAAACTGGAAAATGGCCCGACCCAGAAAAGGACGCAGAGAAAGAGAACAAGATTGTGCAACAAGAGACGCAAACACACATCACCGACAGAACCCACAAGAAGCAGCCCCATCGGAAGGAAACACGCCTAACACAGCCATAACCGGAACAAAATCTACAAGAGAAAAATCCTTATACCTCACACCTTACCTCGCAACAACCACGGGACACCGACACCCCAACACAGAAACCTCGAAACATGCAAAGAATTTTCTGAAACACGCGGAAAAAAGATGGGAGCACTCAACAAGAGAGTGGGAGGGCTCCGACCCCATTGCCCCTTACTTCACAAGAACAGAGGGGCAACATCGATTTCCACTACAACCCGCACAATACGGCGAAGCACTGACAACCAGCAATGCTACCTCCCACCCAACAATCGGACTCAATGAAGAAACCACCACTGATCTTCATCCGAGCAGCATCACAGCAGAAACACCAAGACTAATTAGCCCTGTTATCAACTTATTGGACCGCTTCAATGAAGAAGCAGCCGTCGCCGTTCTTCATCCTACCGACATCAAAGCGGAAACACCACAAACAGAAAATTACAAACTTGAACAACAAATAACCTCAAAACAAAATCTTTCCCAGAGAATCCACTGCAACCTAATAAACGCCAGGTCAATGTCCAAACACTCAACTGAAATATACGACCTCTTGTCAGAAGGAGGCATAGACATCCTATTTGTAACCGAAACATGGCTAGACGACAACTACAAGATCACCCTCAACAACTGCCTGCCTGAAGACTTCAAATGCATCCAAACAAACAGAAAATCCAAAAGAGGGGGGGGGACTAGCGATCATCCACAAGGAACAACTGGCCATCAAAATGGAAGATCCACTAAACATTGATACATTTGAATCCTTAATACTACGACTTTCAGTAAATCCCACAACTAACCTGAAATTCATACTGATATACAGACCACCAACCTACGATGTGACTTTCATAGACGCTTTCATGGAAGCAATCACTACCCTAGCCATCAAGTACAATCATCTGATCATCCTCGGAGATTTCAATATCTGGTTCGACGAAGAAACCATAATCACACAAAAATCCTTAACCGCCCAACTAGCAGCCATGAACCTACAACAACTAGTCAAAGGAGCAACCCACTCAGCAGGGCACACACTTGACGCAATCTTTGCCAACAAGGATCTCATCACCACGGCACCCCCAATTCAAATACTCTGGAGCGACCACCTCATCATTCCATTCATAATCACAACGGACACTCCTCCAAAAAAGCAACAAAAAAAACGACCCATCATGATGAAAAGAAATTGGAGAACCATAAAAAACTCCAACCTAACCGAGCTCCTAGAACTCAGCAAACCACAAGCATCAACCATGGAAGAAGCAGACCTAGACAAAAAAGTTGCCCTTCTTCATACCTGGATCGCAACAACCCTAGACGACATCGCCAAAGAAAAGCCCTTCACCCCATCACGTAAGAAAACTACAGCAAAATGGTTCACCTCACTACTCAACGCCATGAAAAGAAAAAAACGAAAACTAGAATTTGAATGGGGGACCAACAACACCACCGCAAACAAATTGAAATTCCTACAACAGATCCGCTCATATAAAAAGGAAATACAAAAAGCAAAGAGGAAACATTACGACAACTGAATCTTCAGAGCACCAAACGCTCAAAAAGAACTATTCAAAATCATAAACGAAATAAAAAACCCACCGGGCTGCAACAACACGCCAATTCCATCAATTAAACTTTGCGAGGACCTCAGCGACCACTTCAAAAACAAAATAACCTCCATCCAGCACACCATACAAAACAGACCAAGCAATCACAGCTCAAACCCCACTGACACCGACGAGGAACACGCAAACAAGCTACGAAACTTCCCAGAAATATCCGTTGAGGCTTTCGTCAAACTGGTAAACCAAAGCAACAAATCAGGCTCCCCTGAAGACCCTTGCCCCCCGGACATATACAAAACAATTCTCAAACAAGGAACCCTCATGGAACACCACAGGAACTTCCTCAACCTCTCAAACTCAACAGGTAAAGTACCACAGGCCTTCAAATCAGCTTGCATCAAGCCGCTACTCAAAGACACAACAGGAAACGTAGAGGACTTATCCAACTACAGACCCATCTCCAACATACCCTACATAGCCAAACTGCTAGAAACGTACGTCTACCAAATAACCCAACAATTCATAGAAGAGCATTGTCTACTGGACCAGGCACAAGTTGGTTTCAGACCTATAAGAGGAACAGAATCAGCTCTCCTCTCAATATGGGACGACCTAAAAAACAAACGCAGACTCGGACAACAGTACCGCCCTGATTCTCCTTGATCTGTCTGCAGCCTTCGACACTATCAACCACGCCATCCTCATAAAGAGATTAGAAGGACTAGGGATAACAGACACTGCCCTACTATGGATCAGACCCTTGATAACAAACAGAACAGAAACAGTATGGATGAAACCTTTCAAATCCAAACCCAGAGACTCCACGTGCGGAGTACCACAAGGATCATCCTTCTCCCCGCTTCTATTCAACATCTACATGTACCTATTAATCAAACTCATCAAAAAACATGGCATCACATGCTACAACTACGCCGACGATACTCAAATAATCTTCAACATACAAGACACCTGAGAAGAAAACACTTCACTAGAGAATTGCCTTTGTGACATATTCAACTGGATGAACCTTAACCATCTCAAAATCAAGCCAGGCAAAACAGAGATAATGATTGTTTCAAAAAAGGGAGGAGACATCAACTACATCCCCTGGCCAAGAGAGCTCAGGACCACACCAGAACCATCATCAACTGTAAAAAACCTAGGGGTCTTGATGGATAACAACCTCACTCTAGAGTCACAAGTAAACTCGGTAATCAAGACATGTTTCTTCCTCCTGCGAGCAGCAAAAAGGATCCTACCGTTCCTGTCGTTCTCCAACAAAACACTTACCATCATCGCTCTGATCATGTCCAGAGTAGACTATGCCAATAGCCTATACCTGGGCATGCCCGAACGACTTCTAAAAAAACTGCAACGCATACAAAATGCAGCAGTCAGACTCCTCCTCAAGCTACCCAGAAGAGAACACATCACACCCGCGCTAAAAATACTACACTGGCTACCACTAAAACAGCAAATAAAGTTCAAGTCCATGTGCATCACGCACAGAGCAATACACAAACAAGGCGCGGGATTCCTAAGCGACAAACTACGCCTACATCAACCGACAAGAACACTAAGATCAAGAACAGACATATGCCTGGAACGAAAACCCTACAGCAGAAAAAAACTCGGAGGATCCTCTTTCTCTCACCAGGCACCCAAAACCTGGAATGACCTACCTAAGAATATGCGGAACACAACAAACCACCTAGCATTCAGGAAACTCCTCAAATCATGGCTCTTCAAAGCGCAACCACTAGAATGCCCAGACATTAAAACAATGATGAAAATAACTCCAACCTCGGCCACTCTCAAATTGAACAAACACTCAAACCAAAGAACCAACCACTCGACAGAGCATAATATATCATGGAAAATAGCCACGAAAGGAAGGCTCCAGAGACTGATCACACTTAGACCCAGACGAAAGCCCTCAAGTGACTCACCCACTCGTACGTACCGGACGGACCATATCCAGACCGGCAGACGCATCTAGATAGAATTGTGAATATTAGCATGTCCACACTTAGATGGAATTGCGAATGTTGGCCTGCGTCGCATCTGGATAGGACCTTGAATGTTAGCATGCCCACACCTAGGTGAAACCTGAATGTCAACATACCCACACTTAGATAGATTTGTGAATGTTGACCTGCGTCGCATCTAGATGGGACTTTTAATGTTAGCATGCCCGCACCTATGCAAAACCTGAAGACTAGCATAGGCCATGCTTAGAATTGTGGACGTTGGCCTGCGTCGCATCTAGATGGGATTGATTGAGGGACGGCATGCCCGCACCTGGGTGAGACCTGAATGTTGGCATGTGCCACACTTGGATTTGGGAACACCGGCCTGCGTGGTGTCCGGATAGAGTTGTTAGTGTTGGCATGCCCACACCTAGACAGATTTCTAGACACTGGCCTGCGCCGCATCTGGATAATACTGTGAGTGTTGGCATGCCCACGCCTGGATGGAATTCTAGACTTTGGCCTGCGCCGCATCTAGATGGGATTGTGAAGGCCAATAAGGTCCTCACTTAGACAAAACTGTGAATGTTAGCATTCTAAAGGTCAGGTAACCCTCTAACCAACATAAGCTCAAACTCTGCATACTTATCTCACTCAAAAAACTCACACAACCAGCTCTCGCACAACAAGCCGCACGTACTTCACAACACTGCAACAACACATAAGCCGGAGCAACAGCACACGCGGACTGACAGCGATCCAATACCCGCACCAAAGCCAGACATGCCAACATTCTGGAGCCCCTGAGAGTGAGATTTTACCACAGAAATGGGGAGAATGTGATTTTCCCATAGGATTACAATGGGGTTATAATTATTTTAGGCGGGAGACAGTAAATTATAGCACTATTTTTAATCGAAAAATTGTGACTCTCCCGCCTTAATCGGGTGGGTTGGCATGTATGCAAAGCTCAGCCCCGGTGTACACCGAGTTGAAGCTGCCAACAGAAAACCACTCCTCTCACTATCCTACTCCCTCTTCACCTTACTAACCCATCCCACCTTATTGTTTACAGATCCGCCAGAGCGCCTGGGGACCAATTCCGTTGGTGACGGTGCGCAGTACAAATACCTTTAACATTTGAGTACAGCACAGCCTCAATCCCTCCCCTCAGAGTCACTTCTGAGATGTCAACATTTATACAAATTATAGGGTGTGCTTGGTTTTTTGCTGCACAGCTCTTTGGCAAATCCAGGATAGGCCAGGAAGAAAGATCTAAAAGTTGAAAACAGGAGTGAACGATGCTGCACAGAAACCTGTGCACCGCAAACTGCTTATTACATCTAAAGTGCCCTTCTAAACCATTTTGTAAAGTTGGCCACCCTGTGATGTGAACTGGGATTATTGTCCTGCTTTAAACCATCTGTTAGTTTTCAAAAGCCCAATGCCAAGAGCACGTGATGGGACCGCTTTGAAAGAAGAAACTTGGAATATAAGAGGCTATCATGCACCTGGTTCCGTTTTGTTGATTTACTGTCTATATGACAGTGTCTTTGTCAATAAAGCACGATCTAAAAAAAAAACCTTGTCCTTTCGTTGCTGTCAGCGGACGTTTTGGGCGGCCATCTTGGATTGGGCGGGAGGCCGTGCCCGGCAGGGGTGGAGCACCCTGCAGGTAGGGCAAGGAAGCAGCAGAGCGACTACTCCGGTGAGGTCGTTTCCGGTCAGCGCCGGTTGCTCGGCAGCAGAGGCTCGGGATGGAGAACGGATTGCAGGCCGTGACCCGGAACTACACTGGCCAGGTCAGGAGGGGCCCGAAAGGGGGTCTGTGGCCCTGGAAGGGAGGGGGGGCGTGGCATAGATTCAGCTGGAGGTGTGTTTGGGATGAGGGGGCACAGGGGTAACATACCAGGACCCTGGAGTGTAGGGGACTTGATTGATGGGAGGATACAGCATAGCAAAAGGCAAGGAGAGGCGGCAGGGGGAGGAGGAATTTAACACACAACAAAAAATAAAACTGCAGGCCCATTACAGCTGCAGGAAACTCCCCCAGTGAGAGCTCTGTCCAGGTGCTCTGGGGCCAAATACACGCAAACCGCCTCAGTTCCAACAGTCAGGACATTGCAAGGA
Organism: Ambystoma mexicanum; assembly: GCF_040938575.1. Taxonomy (NCBI): domain Eukaryota; kingdom Metazoa; phylum Chordata; class Amphibia; order Caudata; family Ambystomatidae; genus Ambystoma; species Ambystoma mexicanum. Next base: position 28,151,172 of record NC_090940.1, on the reverse strand, counting down.
GCGTGATTTTAGAAGAAGTTGCCATAAGTAAGCCAAGTCGTAAATAACTTTGTGGTGCAACATACCTAAATGGCACTATTATTATATATGGAGCAACTCTATAGTCATTAGGCTTTTTTTAAAAAAAAAAAAACACCATGATATATTAACATAAACTATAAGTGAATCACTTATAGAGCTGCAGATAAAACACATTGTGATTTAAATGATTTGCCCACGGTCACACACTTTTAAGTTAAATGGTGAAACCGGGATGTGGAAAATTTCAGCAACTGAACACATCTTCCCAGGTCTAGTTTATATAGATATTGATTAAGGTTTTGCTTTACATTTCATGTGCTTAAATAATACTTTACAGCAATGCCGTGGAAGCAAACTACATTACATAATGAACTAGCCTTTCATAGTAGACTAACTATACACTATATAAATTGTCATAGAAATATGTTGATCAACACAAGTATGGCTTTAGTTTTATTCTCCCCATGCTGCATGCAAAGTCACAATATTATCCAGATTAATGTGAGCCTACCAAATCCCCCTTGGGTTTTAAAGCCATAGTCCTTATTCATAAATCATCCACTACTATGCACCCTTTTCATTTCTGATTACTCCCTCCCATTCCCATTGGTTCAAAAGTCCCTGCTCATAATCCCCCACCCCCCATCAGTGCCTAATGGCTCACATTGAAATGCTCTGTTGACACAGAGCAACGTGAGAGCCCCTCTGATGCCCAGAGCTCCTTGGGACATTGTCTTGGCAGCGGGACACCTCTCCCATTTGGAAAGGGTAAGGTATTTTGCTGACAGAACAATTCGCATGCTGAGCAGGAATTACTCTGCACACATTCTCGATACACATTGTCCTGCCAGTGGGGCACCTTTCCTTCATTGAGGTGCCAAACAGGAGAGGTGTCACACTGACAAATGTCCCGGTTTGGCGCTCTGGGGGGGTAGCTGGCAGCCCCTGCCCCTCGGCTCGGTACGCCGTTCATGGAATGGGCAGGAAGATATAGATGTGGGTGGTAGAGGTGCAAAGCTGATGTGTGACAGGGGGCATTATGTTTACATTCCAAACCTCTACGTTAATGAATGAGGCTCATATTTTTTAATACATGTTTTTATACAGTAACTTTTATTTTTGTTTCTCAGACCTGATATATTGCTTGTTCCAATGCAAGTCCTTGGACAAATACAGTCCTTCCTCCTTCACTATGAACAATTCCCCCTTGAGAATTCCCAAACGTTGCTCTGCTGGGGCAGTGCTAAGCACCACCTTTAACGTGCTGGTGGAGGGTGGGAATAGGGGATCACCTTAAGTGGGTTACAAGAGCACAGCCACAGCCATCTTCTTGATGCTTTCATGAAGTGATCTCATTTACCATTGACCTATGTTTCCACTATGGTCATAAATGCCAGGGGGACCTTTATATAACCATGTTCAGGCTTCCATTCCAGTACACATCCATTAACCCTTAAAGTCAGTGGTCTGCAAACTTTTAGACCCCGAGCCCCCCCTAAGAAATATTTCTCCGGCCCAGGCCCCTCCTCTACACATGGACTCCAAAATTGTACTTGGTTGCGAACGGTTATCGCGCGCTGGAGTAGAATGGTGCCCCTAACGGAGGAGTGAATGCCAAACACCACGTTGTTTCAAAATCATTGCTTGCAATGAATCAAATCAGAGGACAAATGTTTGTGAACAAAGCATTCCGATTATTTTGCTATAATACAGAGGACTCGACTAAAAATAGTGTTGGATACTTATTTCACACAAACGAAAACACCCAATATTGCTGTCCTGTAGTAACATTTGCTATGCAAGTGCTGTAACAATTTGTTTCTCAAGTACAATAATGTACTGTCAATGCTGTCACTTGCAAGTTGGGCAGTGGCATACTGGAGAACTAGTGTGAAGGGTGGGCCTGCCTTTCCCAGCCAGCCTGTCAATATTGGGTTCAATTTTTGCAATAGCCAACCGCAGGCTTTCTTCCACCTCCAGCTTTGACTGATATGTTGTCTTTAGGGCTGCAAGTGCAGAGAACCCAATTTCGCACAGGTATGAGGTGCTGGAAGGTAACAGTACATTGACTGCACATTTCGATAAAGTTGGAAACTCTGCAGACACATGTTGCCAAAATGCACCCAAAGACCATTTTCTGAATTGGCTCTCTAGTAGGCGGTCACTTTGGAGCTCCATTATTTCCTCCTGGAGTTGTATTGGGAGATGGGCTCCTACGTCAGCTAGGACAGGCTGAGCCACCCAGTCGTTCATGTTGCAATTGTCAGGAAAGTACTTTTCGAGACTGAGAGCATTTAAATGGTTTCCAATTACTTCAGAAACACATGAAAGATCATACTCCGTCTCCTCAAGAGCATCTTCTAATAATGGGAACGCATCGGCTAGGCCAATATCAACCCTCCTCCTCCAAAGCCCCAGCTTTTTCTTAAATGCCGATATTTTTGCATTCATGGCAAATGATGTGGTTTATGTGCCTTGCAGGGAGAGGTTTAGAAAATTTAGCTTTTCAAAGATGTCGCCAAGGTAAGCCAACAGTATAAGCCAGCGTGGATCACACACAGGCTCTGCTTTTGTCTGGTCTAACTCCAGGAGAAAGTTTCTCACTTCGTTTCTGAGTTCATAGATGCGATTTAAAACCTTTCCCCTGGATAGCCATCTGACGTCTGTGTGAAACAGCAAAGCATCATGGTCGGCTCCCATTTCTGCACATAAGGTAGCAAACAGACGGGCTCTTGTGTGGTGTATCTTAATAAAATGTACGATCTTTACAACAGAAGTCAAAACCTGTGTCAGTTCATGGCCCATATTACGCACAGCCAAAGCTTCTCGGTGTATCATGCAGCGTGTCCACATAATATGTGGAGCTACTGCCAACACTTTTGCTTTTAACCCAGCTCTAGCACCACACATTGAAGGAGCACCATCCGTGCAAATACCAACCCACGCCCCCCACTTTAGGCAGTTGGAACTTAGGAAGTTGTTTAAAATTTCAAAGAGTTCAGGTGCAGTTGCTCTGCCCTTAATTGGCTTACAAAACAAGTAGTCCTCCAACATCTCCTTTCCATGGCAGTACCTCACATAGGCAATCAAGTGAGCTTCTTTTGATATGTCAGTGGCCTCATCCAACTGTAGGGCGAACTGGCTGTCTTTCAAGCGCAGTATCAATTCTATACTGATATCAGAGGACGGGTCAGCAATACGGCGGCAAATTGTTGTCTGACATAGGGATACTTTTGCATTTCTCTGCTGCACTTTCATCAATCATTACCAGGTTGACAGCCAGAATGGTTAGGAGAATCACTTTCTCAGCATCTGTAAAAGGCTTCTTGTTTTTGCCAAGAAAGTACGCAATGTGGTAAGATGCTTTCAAAGCATTTGCAGGGACAGATGCCACACTTTTAACAGTCTCCTTTTGCTTTTTCATGCCTTGCAGCTGCCGTACAAAGAAATCCCTGGTCTTTTTTTTGCTAAATCGGCATGTTTGGTTTCCAAATGCCGCCTTAATTTTGTTGGCTTCAGGCTGTCATTTGCTAATGTACTGCGACTTCACTTCCCCAGCGACTGTGATGCATGTGAACCCAAAGTCCAAATAAGAGTGATCATATTTCCGTGTTTTTGCATTTCTTTTGTCTGTCCCCACCTCTCCTTCCGCTTTACGTTTCAGATCCCTACCATCTTTGGGCACTAGAAAACGATCCATCGAGAAAAGGACCCTGAACCTGTCGAACATTGCAAACGGTTTAAAAAAAGTAAAAATACACCCCAAAAAAAGCATAAACATGGCAAACACCACATGCAAAGAGTTAAACTGAGTTATGTGAAAAGGTTGGGGTTGGTGGGAAACACCCCATGCAAAAAAGGGTCAGAAATATGGGGTGGGGGAAAAAAGGAATGGAGATTTAAAAAAGCAAAAATTCAACAAAAAATGGTTTTAAAGTTTAAGTGCAATGGGTATTTCCCCCAGTGCCAAGGCCTTTTTTGGTGATTTCGGTATGTGGCTATTCAATGCCTTTTAACTTTTTTGTTACATGAGATATCACGGCCAAATTTGGCCCCTTTTTTTCCCCCACATGTAGGCGGTTGTAACGCCACCCAGGAATCCTAGGTTGCTGTAGGGGGGGGGGGGGGTGAGAGAAAACCAAAAAGGGCGAAAATGTTGTGTTTTTTCAAAAAATGCGAATAAAATGATGTACAAAGAAGCCTGTGTTTTTTTTCCTTGTAAGAGCTAGGAACAAATGGTTTGCTGTGCTGAATTCCCCAATTTCCTGGCTTTCAAGAACAGGTTGAGTGGAAACAAAAAAACATTATTTTGATGTGGCTATCAACCGTTTTGTGAGAGGTTTGCGATTTTGGCCATTTTTGCCAATTGGACATGCATGGACGGAATGGAAGAAAAGGGTAGGAAAGCCAAATTGGAGAACAGAAAGGCATACATTTCAGAAAAGTAGACAAAATTCGATGTTTAGGACAGGGTGATTTGCACAGGTCGGGCAACAACTAGGTAGGGGAAAATGCCATAGATTGGGGAAAAAGCAGTAAAATGACTGAAAAAAGGTATGCGGTGGACATGGTTGGCTTGGTACGGCAATGGCTTCTATGAATTTTGAGAAAAACAATGCTCATCTACATTCCCCCGACTCTTGCAGTTAGGAAAGCACACATTTTTTGTAGTGTTTCACAAAACAAGCAATACCACAAGCCAAACACTGAGCCATGGTACAAAGGAGTTTTATGCTTACGGCCTGAACAGACGTACTTGGCATGTGTAAATCAGGAAAACCAATGTAGTGAGGAACGGCAAGCATACATTTTTTTGAAAGCGCACCAGCAGACCTTTTCAAGGGTAGGTGACTTGTGCAGGTTGCAAAAGTGTATGGTGCCTAAAGCAGCGACTAAATGTAGGGCACATTTGGGAAATGAAAGGGTTGTGTGACAAAGGAGACCAGCAAATGGTTCAAAACGTTATGAAAACCACACAAACACAACAAATGTCATACCTTCTCGCGTTCCCACAAGTGTCCCGATGAAAACGGTACCTCACATGCATGGGTGCACCTACCTGGGCGCCAAGGGGAAAGCCTAAAAGACCCCTACCCCCAAGTCTGTTCTGACAGCTGAATTTCACACTTTTTCAAGACGGGCACACCATACAGATATGGGCCTAGGGTGTCCAAGCCACCAAGGAAAATGGGAACCCCATGCATTTCCGAAAAGAGGACACCCGTGGGAATCCACAGAGGTCTGACTTGTGCAAATCGGCCCAGAATTTATTACCCACAATCCCTGACAAAGTGTGATATTTGGTGGGAAAGAAACGCAATTTTCACTTTTTCGGGGATTCTGGGTAATAAATTCTGGCCTGCTTCGGCAAGCCAGACCTCTGTGTATTCCCACGGGTGTCCTCTTTTCAGAAATGCAGGGGGTTCCCTGTTTTCCTTGGTGGCTTGGACACCCTAGGCCCAAATCTGTAGGTTGTCTCCCCAAACCCTTTGGGGGTTACAAGTGGTGTAGCCTTTTTCCTTTTGTCCCCCGGTAGGTGTACCCACACATGTGAGGTACCGTTTTCGTCGGGACACGTGTCGGAACGTGGGACGGTAGGCCATGTGTTGTTGGCAGCTTGTTTCGCTGAGTGAAATGTGCGGAAATTGGGTTTTTTTCGCCACATTTCAGAGTTTGGCAGGGTTTCTGGATAATAAATTCAGGGCCGACTTGCACAAGTCAGACCTCTGAGGACTCCCACAGATGTCCTCTTTTAGGAAATGCATGGGGTTCCCCGTTTTCCTTGGTGGCTTGGGCACCCTAGGCCCAAATCTAGACCCTAGACACCGGGGATGTGTTAACAGTGCGGGGGGAGGGAGGCTGCATACTAGGTAAGTGGCCCCCTCCCCCCCCCGTGCCCCCAAAGCATGGGGCCACATGTATGGAGACCCGTAGGGGCAGATGGGTGACGTATCCGTCACTTTGGCCTCGAGCATCACTTCACCCGACGTTTATTGCTGATACAAAACAAATAGCCGAAACCCGCTGTCAAGCACCCATGCTCTTAAGAGATTACATCTCCCTCTCCCCGAGGACACTATCCTGCAATTAAGAAACAGTATATCCTGCTATATTCTTTATTTTGTACATATTGTAAATGGCAAACATTGCAGCCTGTGTATATGTAACCTATTGTTCGTATTGTATATATCCCGTAGTCATGCAAAACTGTTCATCCTGTAATATGTAAATTCTGTAACCTATGTATATGTAACTTTGTAAGCCTTGCATCTCCTTGTTGTTGCGCCCTTTTACTTACGAGTCTGGTGCGCTTAATAAATGAACAAACAAACATCTGCTTTCTGAAATATTACCAGGCCATAAAAACATGTCCGGGTTCTTTAGCTGAGCTGACCATCGGTTAAGGTTTTGGTTACTTATTTACCCATCCTCTGGCCTCTGAAACTCTGCAAAACCAGTTTCTCAAACTCAAACCCTGACTGCCATGTTTGAATCCAATCATTAACAAAAAGCCCACTACATGTAGATTTATAAATGCCCTGTGTGTGTATATCAGTATGCATGCATGTTTGATAGCTATCCTGTTTTCTTCACAGTGGGTTTTCTATGACCAGTCCCCTTTCTTGCATGGACATTATGAAAACTCCTTGTTGCCCAGTTTCTAGGCACTTCATCGCACTATATCTGGATCGTGTTTTATATTTCATTTGGTGGTTTTGGCATTTTTCATTCTAGGCCCGTGCAAAGCTAATGTGTATCAACTTAACAAAAAGTAACAAATCACATTCACATTTAATTACACTGGCACATGTACAAAATTGCAACATCACGCTAACTATCTCCAGTCACAAATATAGCGTGCGCAACATGAACCCTTCTTCATCATGGGGACCTTCCTTGACCAGACTAACACATGCCATTAAACCGTCATTCATGTGCCCAGGTTCAACTTTACAGATGCATCCACAGATAGCTTTGCATATAAACTCTCATGCATACCTTCATGTGCATGGATACATCATCATTGGACCATGTACATACTCCTATACTGTAAATGGCTTCATATGCCCAAGTTCACCTTCACATGCATGTGTGCCCCATTGCCCAGTTTAGCACACGTTCAGTTGACAGTTTCTACACGGCTCCAGGATATTGCCAATACAAATCCTAACAGACGGCACCACTGCAATGTTCTATATCAACAAGTGGGGGGGGCACACACTCTCCAAATTTGTCAAAGCTGGCACAGAAAGTTTGGAGATGGGCACTCAAACGGGGGATGTTCCTATCCTCCCAACATGTTCCAGGGGTACTGAACAATCTAGCAGACTCTCTGAGCAGAGATCCCCTGCCAGAGGAACACGAGTGGCAACTAGACACAGGCGTCGTAGACCACATCTTCTCTCAATGGTGTTACCCCACAATAGACTTGTTCGCTACTGGAAAAAACAAGCAATGCCCAGACTTTGTGTCCAGGTTCCCCCAACCAGACTCTAAGGGGAACACCCTATGAATGAGCTGGTCAGGGAAATTTGCTTACGCCTTTCCCCCAACTTGTTTAATGAGCAGGATAGTGAACAGGATTCACAGAGAACAGATGACGTTCATCCTAGTGGCTCCTATGTGGGCAACACAGCCATGGTATCCACATCTGCGCAAACTGACGATGTGCGATCCCATCAAACTCCCTTACCTAACCAACCTGTTAACTCAACACGGAGGGATAACAGTGTATCAACCACACTCGGTTACTTGGTAGCATGGCTCCTGAGATCATAGAGTTCGGACATCTTAATCTACCACATCAGTGTATGGATATCCTCAAGGAGGCACGTAAACCAAACCTGACACTGTTTTTTTGACAAGTGGAGGAGATTTGTAATCTGGTGCCAGTCTAAGCAAATAAACCCCATAGAATGTACTCTTTCACACATTCTCAACTATATGCTCCACTTGTTAGATTCTGCGTTAGTATTCAACTCCATAAAGGTTCACCTGGTGGCTTTATCAGCATACACCACCTCTTAAAGTAAGGTATTGTGGTGGAAAATTCCACTCATTAAAGCATTCATGGAGGGAGTAAAGAGACTCCACCCTCCAATTTCAAACCCACCGCCAGGCTGGGATCTCAGTGTAGTACTCGCAAAGCTCATGGGGCCCCCATTCGAGCCTATGCATAAGTCAAGTCTTAAACACCTGACATACAAGACTGCTTTTTTAGTGGCTATCACTTCCATAAGAAGAGTTAGTAAATTGCAAGCATTGTCAGTGCAGGACCATTTCTTGGTCATACACAAAGACGAATTGGTTTTACGTACACATCCCAGGTTCTCTCCTAAGTTCATTTCCAAATTCCATGTGAACCAATCTATTGAGCTGACGGCCTTCTTCCAGAATCCAACTAGCTCAGCTGAGTTAAAACTCCACACACTAGATGTAAGGAGGGTGATCCTTTACTATGTAAACAAGACCAGACTGCTTAGGAAAACAGACCAACTGTTTGTCTCCATAGCACCAGACAGAGAAGGAGACCGCATTCCCAAAAATGCCAGCTCCAGATGGATAGTCAGATGCATACATCTATGCTCTTCAATATCAAACAAGACACTGCCTTTCACACCAAGAGCACACTCCACAAGGAGCACAGGAGCTACTCTGGCATTTATCGCAAATGTCCCCCTAGACATAATTTGCAAAGCAGCTACATGGAGCTCAGTACACACTTTCACTCAGCACTACTGCATTGACACTCAATCCAAAGCAGATACACAGGTGGGACAAGCGGTTCTTAAACATCTATTTTCCGCTGAACGTTCTCACAACTCCCCACCTTCTCCTAACACTGCTCGCTAATCTATGCATAGCATGCGATCTAAGCAGATTCCACAAGCCTCAGAAGGGATACATTACTCACCGTAATCGTATTTCTGATGCTTGTATCTGCTTAGATTCACATGCACCCACCCTTTCTCCCCTGAGAGAAGGTGCATAGATGTTATATGAGCTTCTCTGATATGTACCTGCTTGGATACACCTGTACTCGCACTACACTTCATGCACCTCATGTAAAAAAAAAAACAATCTGAGGGACCTCGATGCGTGAAGGGCCATGGGTACAGTGGATGTCACACTAGAGATAGTATTACTGGCACGCCCTGTCGACGTCCCTTTTCAAGTTTCGAAAACAACAACTGTAATACTCTGCAGCTTCCACTCGATGTTGGCCTATGCATAGCATGTGAATCTAAGCAGCTAGAAGCATCAGGAATACGATTACGGTGAGTAATGTATCTCATATATAGGTTAGTGGTAGGGTCTGTGTAGACTAGTTTTGGATGGGGGACAGACTTTTACTGTGGACATTAGAACGGACAACGAGCACCATAGTTTAGTTTTTTTGTTTATGTTGGCTTTATTGGCATTTCAACAACAAAACAGTAGGCATTGTGCAGCAAGATGAAAGTTTAAAGAAGACATACATCATGCTCTGCATGTCCGTGCGGGTTGCATAATAACTCAGTTCATGGTCAGTGTCTTTACGCAGGTTATTGCTGTTGTCTCTGATGTGCGCTCCTGGTGCTCACCTCAAGGCCGCCACCGCCTATGTGAGCCCAGCTGCCCTCAACCAAACCGGGTTGTAGACCCCAACTTCTTAACAAATATAACCAAACACTTGCATGCTTTCCCGTCCCGCACCCTGCACACCGCCCCATACCCAGCCCAACCCTAGCCCTGCCTTGTCTTCCAGCCAATTCACCTCCCACTTCTATTGCACGGGTCTCGGGAGACTTGTCGTCTGAGGGTGCGAACTGCGCTTGGACTAGTACGTTCCACACTGCCACTTCATCACTGACCTCCCTCGGTCGCCTGTACACTGCCCTGTGCCACACCACTGTCTCAGCTTCTGCCCATTTCCTCAAGTCTCCCCACCATGCCTCTATCCGGGAGCCCTCTCCTGACTTCCATGCTAGCGCAATCCTGCGCTTGCCCAAAACGCATATGAGATCTTTCATCTTCGCATGGTGTGCTTCAGCACGCCAGCGCCAGAACATCCCCAGTAGGCATTCCTCTGGCGGCCACTCGTGCATTGCGACCCCTCCTTTTGAAACTCTTCCCGCAATATCCTGCCAGAAAGTCCTGATCACTGGGCATGACCAGAACAGGTAGGGAAACCCTTTTCATTTACAGTTAACTCCTCTTGACATGACATATACCCTGGCCTGGCCCCTTCTTATGACCTGCCACACAGTCCTTGTTGTAGTGAGTTCCAGGAATGCATGCTGGAAGTTGTGGGAGCCAAACTGATCCATGAGAAAAGAGGTCTCCTTGCAAAGAGATTGAGCGTGGTAGATGGGGCGGAGGGAGAGGGTAAGTTTTGGGAGCATAGCTTGCTCATCTAGGGCATCTCTGCTCACCCGCTCCCAGGAACCTCCAGATGGCATATGGAGTCATGTACGCTCTGTGTGTAACATGTAGTTGTATCTGCTTGAATCTAGCGTTCCTGGATACCTTCCGTGTGTATATCTGTGCTTGGGCCCATTCCCCATCTGTGAAGGGTCTCCCCACGTCCTCCTCCCACTAGTTCTGGTGTGCTGAGTGAGTCCAGTATAATTTCGTAGAGCCTAGACATCACGTGGGCCCCCTTCTGTTACGTCATGAAAGGAGTCCAGTGTGGCATCCCCTTCCATGCCCTCCTTCATTCCCAGCCATCTGGCCTCTATCATTTTAATCACCCTATGGCATGTCAGCCACTGACCCCTGGGAATATCGTATCTTTCAGCCAGCTCTGGGATACCCATCAATCTGCCGTCCTGGCACAAGTACACCAAGGGTGGTTACCATGTTCGGCTCCCAGTGAAGCCTGAAGCTACGCACCTCCCCTTGTTTAATCCCGCAGGTTGCTGTCAAGGGTATATTGGTGGAGTACAGGTCCTGCCTCCCCATCATCTTCCACAGTCTGCACCATAGTCTCTGCCCCACCTCCCTCAGATAGTATGGTCTGGCTTCGCTCTGTAGTAGCCCTATGTCCAGCGAGGCCTCATCCGCCAGCCATATCGTCATGAACGGCAAATGGCCTGTTAGATAGTACGCCTCAAAATGCGGCATCCTGATTCCCTCGTCTTTGTAATCCCTGCTGAGTGTGTCCAACGAGATCCTGCACCTCTTGCTGAGCTCCCTAGTTTAGTTGTGTTAGGTAGGGAAACCCTTTTCATTTAGTTAACTCCTCTTGACATGACATATACCCTGGTCTGGCCCCTTCTTCTGACCTACCACACAGTCCTTGTTGTAGTGAGTTCTAGGAATGCATGCTGGAAGTTGTGGGAGCCAAACTGATCCATGAGAAAAGAGGTCTCCTTGCAAAGAGATTGAGCGTGGTAGATGGGGCGGAGGGATGAGTGGGTCAGCGTTGTAGATGGGGTGGTTGGAGAAGGTAAGTTTTGGGAGGGGATGCGAGGGGTGTAGATAAGGTTAGCATATGGGTGATGCCCAGAGTGCCTTTTCTGAATGGTGTAAAGAATGGAGGTCGGATAGGAAGCAGGCTGAGGCCAGGCCTGCATGTGTGTGGAATCCTCATCGAAAGTGTAGTGGGAGAGCGGTAGGAGCAGGATGATGAGGGGGCACTGGTGTATGGTAGGGGCAGGGAGAGATATGGAATCGGTAGCGCCCCTAGTCTATACACCACCAAATGCAGTAATTGGAAAAACATGCAAACCGATTCAATAGCAGGGGGTCACTAGCAGTCAAGCGCCGATGGCTCACAAGCGTGAAAGTTTGCATCCCAGGTGGAGTATGTTGCAGGAGGCTGTCTTGGATGAGGGCAAGTCAGGAAACCAAGTTTTATTTATTTATATACTCCTAGCCGAATGGCTTTGTATATACAACACTGTACAAACAAAATAACAAGGTGACAAGGAATAGAGCATAAATACAGACCAGGCACAGCAGAAGACAGTAAAGCACAACAAAATAATCATAAAACCGGTTAAAAAGTCAATAAAACATACTAAAAAATCATAAATACCAATCGGCTAAAAATAACATAGGAGTTTCAAAATGTCAACACATTTCCAGTACAATTTTATCATATAAAATATCAGGTTATGGTCGTTGCTTTCAAAAAAAATAGACCAAAGCTGAGGCATGCCGGTCAGATAGCACAGCGAGTAGAGTGCTTGCTTTGACATCCATGCAGAGCCTGCTGACGCAGGTTTGAATCACAGCAGGGTAAATAAATACATGCTCCCTGATTAATAAGGGCGCACAAAGAATGATTGAATCTGCTTTGTTAATTACAGATAAATGCCAGTTCATGTTTCAGTTCTTGCTGGTTTGGAATAGGGTGATCACTTCTAAACACCACTACAGTTCCTTCTAAATATAACATTCTACATTTTAAGAATGGTTTAATTTTGAACGGCGGTTACCATCCCCCTTGTTATACAGTTTTGTATGTAGCCTTAGGTTCTGCCAGTACGGCTTCCCCCTCTTGTAAAACCACCCTTTCGATGCAGCACATGCTGCAATAGGGCCCAGTTCAATAAACTTTGTCTGAGCATTTATTTGCTCCCTCTAAAGACTTGTTACTTGACCTACTGGGATATATTCTTCCCTTCTGACCAAGGTAGTCACCACACCCCACCCAACTCCACCCCCCTTTTTCCCTTCCCCCTCCTTTTTCCCTCCCCCCCCTACCCCATTCCAAACCCCACCCCAACCCCCCCCCTTCCCTCCCCGGCCCCCCCTACGGACTCTATCCAATCACACAATGGACCGCACCATGAGCTTTACAGAGGATCAAATAAACGCTATCATAGAGGGCCCATCATTGTTTAACATGCCAGGGGCATTACAAACTACTACTGCCACAGCTTCAGGAGATGAACTCTTGAAATTAAAAAAGAAATGCTTTCGGACTGAGGTTCATGGTCATTTTCTAAGGGAGTATTTAAAAGCCAACTTAGTACCAATGGGCCTAACTGTACGCAATGAACCAGCTCTATTTCTGGAAGATCAGGAATACATGTTGGGTTTCAGTCAAATCGCGACTAAATGCAGTAGAGATCTGATGGTTTTAACCATCACGACGGCGCAACGCATCCACCTTCGGATCCAACTAGACCTAGAAAAAGAAGAGAGGAAATTTATGAACAACACCGCACTGGATAATGCTAAAGAAAAATTGAAAGAAATTAACAAAATTTTGGATCAATTTATGTCTGATACATTAGAGAAAAAACATAAAAAATTAGCTAAAGATACGAATGAGTTCAAACTGGAAAAGGTGTATCCATATCTGGCTCCCGAATTTAAAGAAAACAAGGAGAAAGAGAGAGCGCAAAACAATGCAGGTTCGGCAAGACAAAGAAGAAGATGGGTTAAGTTCTCTGATACCTCCAGCTCTGGATCAGGTTCAGGAGATTCCAATCAGCCAAACAGACCGTACCCCCAACAGAGACCCCCCATATTTTCAACACCAGCCGCCTTTTTTAGGCAGAGGGGGTCCCGGCAACATGTTCTGGGGCCCCCCACCCACGCAAATGTATCCCCAGTGGCAGCCACCGCCAGGACGCCGCCGCAACCGACGACGCTAGCGAATAGTGACACCTTGCCAATCTTTAACCTCTCGGACTACAATCTCTCAAACAAAGAAACCGCTGTCCTTGGTAGAGGGCTTTCATATGTACCGACCAATCCTACCAACTGGTTCACTTTGGAAAATGAGCTCCAAAGTTTTTTCCGAAAAATCCGTCTGAAAACCTTCTTTCAAGATTCTGAGCCTCCCAACGTGGAAGATAGCACAGGCTTGAAACCTAAATCTACGTTCTGTCCAAGTGACAATGAGACTAAACCAGCTCTCATTACTTTTGAGAAATGTGTCATACAAGAGATTAAGAAACTCCAGAAGAAACAAAAGCCACTCCGTCATAACCTCTCGAATGGAGAACAGCAAGCCCTCAGGCAACTATCATCTAACAACAACATTGTCATCAAGAAAGCTGACAAAGGCGGCGGTATAGTAATACAAAGTCTAAGCCAATACAAAGGGATGGTCGCTTTACTCCTTGAGGATGAAAACAACTATAGAAAACTTAGTCAAGATCCAACTCAGGCGATCCAACGAGAAATTTCCATCAGTACCAGATACGCCAGAGAACAAAATTGGATCACACAGGATGAAGAAACATTTCTTAACACCTCTGAAGGAAGAATTCCAGCTTTTTATGCACTTCCTAAAATCCACAAAGATGCCTCCAATCCACCTGGCAGGCCCATTGTTTCAGGTTGTGGTTCCATTCTGGAACCCCTCTGTAAATTCATTGACTTCTTCCTTAAGCCCTTGTGCCAACTCACACCGACATACCTTAAAGATACTATGTCTACTATTAACATCTTTGAAGACCTTCCGTTTGACAATTGTCATGACACTCTTGTCACTCTGGATATCAAAGCCCTCTATACGAGCATTCCTCAAACAGCAGCTCTGGAATGCATAAGACACCACCTCACTCATCACATGGAGCAAAGCAGAGTCCCTGTTAACTTTATTCTGGAACTTTTGGAAATTGCTTTAACAAAAAATTTCTTTACTTTTGAAGAAACATTCTACTTACAGGTCAGTGGCACTGCCATGGGAGCAGCATTTGCTCCTAGTCTTGCCATCATTTTTATGTCAGAATATGAAGCTTCCTTTGTACTCAATCAACAGAACCCATTTCTTGAGAAAATCTTTCATTGGCACAGATACATTGATGACATTTTGTTTGTCTGGAGAGGTACCATACCAGACCTCACCACATTTTTCACATGGCTGAACACTCAAGTAACAGAAATTCAATTCACTCTCAACTACAGCCGGACTACTATCAACTTCTTGGACTTAACAATCTCTCCAGTTGACAATAGGCTTCAATGCACACTATACCGGAAAGAAACTGACCGTAATACACTGCTTCATTTCAATAGCAATCATCCACAAAGTCTGAGAACCAATCTACCTTTTGGACAATTTCTCAGGGTACGCAGAAACTGCTCAGTTACGCAAGAATACCGACAACATGCATCTCACCTTGAAAGCAAACTTGTGGAACGAGGTTATCCCAAAAAACTGGTTAAAAACACCCGCAAAAGAGTACTTTGCATCCCTCGAGAAACATTGCTTCAACCGAAGGATCAAGATACACCAGAAGACCGTATCACCTGTGTGACTACCTTCGGCCCAGACACAAATAAGATCAAAAAAATCATCAAACAATTCTGGCCTTTGGTACACCAAAACCTTCCAGATGAACCTATACTCAGGATGGCACTGAAAAGGTCTAAAAATCTCAGTGAGTGGCTCACACATGCTCGTCTGCCTAAGAAATCTATCATAACAGGATTATGGGACCTCAGAACACCGACAGGCCACCACCCTTGTGGCAATTGCACAGCCTGCAAATACACAAGTAAAATAAAATCCTTCAAAATTGAAGGCAAGGACTGGACGCTTAGGCAATTTACCAACTGTAAAACTCCCAACGTGGTATATGCCATTGAATGCCCATGCGGTTTACGGTATGTAGGCCAGACGGCAAGACCAGTACACAAACGCATCGGGGAACATCACTCTAAAATAAGATGCCGCTCAACTTCAGCACCACTGGTCTCCCACTATGTGGAATTTAAACACACCCAGGATCAGTTGAAATGGTGGGTTCTTGATAAAATCCAACACACGTCAAACATCAGAAATGCTCTGAATTATAAAGAAGCGTGGTGGATGTTCAAATTGCATACAATCGAACATGGGATGAATGAAGCCCCAGCATCAGAAAATTACTACTAGAACCGTATTCCTTCCCTCCCCCCCCCCTTTCCCTCCCTTCCTTTTCCCCTTTCCCCCTTTTCACCCCCTTCCCTTCCACCTCCCCTCCGTTGCCCCCTCCTCCCCCCTTCCCTCCCAACCCCCCCACCCCCTCCCCCCAGAATTGTGTCTCTATCTACATTTGAGATAGGTCCCAATCGATCTTGCCTACAGAGCCTCTTATATACTGGTATAAGTTGCTTTCTAGAGCGCGGCATAGCCCAGGACCCTTGCTTTCGCTTTATTCATCTTTTTTGCCTGTGGCTCATAGTACTTTATTGAGCCTCCATCATGCACATTCGAGACACTTAAATACTAGGCTCGGGTCCACATATAGCCTGGCTAACCTGTACAGTACTTCTGATACCGGTGCTGGATGTCGGGATTTTCTGCCCGAGCCGCCTGCCCGTGGCCGGACTCGTCCTGTGGCGAGGTACGTGCAATTTTGTTGCTGTTCGATGTACGCAGGCGCTAGGAGACTAGTGGTTTCTCAATAGGGACTTTATTTACTCTGTCCCGCAGCCACTAACCCCCACGCATGCGCAGCGCCAGCCTTGCTCCACTGGTTGGCGCACCCACTGCTCTTCAGCACAGGCGCACATCCATCTATATATTCCAGCTTAGCGTTCTTGCCGGCTGGACGTACCTTCGCGGCAGTAAGCAGCACTTAAGGCAGCTACATCCACGGCTCACATGTAAGTAAGGACGCTGCTTTCCTTTAGAGGCCCCACTCTGGCTAGCCCCCTTTAATATACCAGCGGTTAACTTGTGGTTCGCTGGCAGTTTGCTTAATATAGCATTTCGCCTTCCTTTTAGATGCACCTCATTATGAAGGTGTTTCGGGCTTCTTGATCGCCCTTCCAGACACACGGACCCCTTCACGTTCAATTCCCATGCCTATCCGCCTCCAACTAAGCTGGTTTTAACATAGGTATGTGAAATTCTTGACATTATTAGATATCGATGCCTAGTGCACCTGCATTTCAGTGGTTCTGCAACAGCACTGTGCATACTCTGCTCTTCTGTTGTGTCGATCTCCACGGCATGCCAATGATATAGCCCTGTTTTTTGGACATTACAGGATACAAACAACTACTATCCTCAACACCTTAATAAGGGACATCATATACCGCGAGACTGGATCTCTTCCCATATGATCCAGTCCAAGCTTAGTCCTTCACTCCATCCTTTCCCCAGCCCGGACATATCCAAGGTCAGTTGTTTTAATCCCTTCTTTCTAAGACCAGAATGCACCTTTACATGTGCATTTCATGGTTGCTTGTTTTAACTGTTGCTTATATTGTATTTGCTACGGTCATACCCTCCCGTGCTTGTACTTCATCTTAATTCCATCCCCTTTCTTTACACATTATTGCAGGCCTCCACCATCCTCTTGGCCCAGAAGAAGGCCGTTATTTCTAAGGCCGAAACGTCACTGTAACAGGCTTCTGCCTTCCTCCAGTTAAACATCAGGGATTTTTTTCTGTTCCCGACGTAGACCAAGGATTGGCCACCATTACATTGATGTGCAAAGACCTCAACATAGAACATCAGAACTTGGCTGGTTCAAATTAAATTGTATAAAGCCAGACTGAGCATTTTCTAAATAATGCCCCATTTTATGCTAAGTGTGGTTGGTTTGCTCTCTTGTTTATTTGTTGTTCTTTTCTTCCCCCTGACCCTAATGTCATGTATATAACAGTGCCCACAAAAACACAACGCACTCCACTTGTTGAGAGCATTTTTATGATTGGGTGAATTAGCACACACTCTGATTGCATTAGATAATATTGTAGCTCTGTTAGTAAATTACAGAGACAATATTAGTATATGGACTTTTGTTGAAAAAAAGTTTTGCTTGCTGTACCAGGAACAAATTCTCCTCTGCAGACAGGTTCATGTACAAGAGCTATCTTTTTAACTAAAATGCAAATGTTGATTATAGTTCTTAGCATAGAACCTTTGTTTTCTTCCAAATGGACAATCCTAGTGTTGAACATTGTTTATCATCTTGTTGCTTTATACACCATGGCAAAATGTAACACAAAAAGTCTGCTTTGCCCAAAGATGTGAATATGTGTTTCTTTTTCTTTTTTATCATATGTAAATAAATACATGCTCCCTGATTAATAAGGGCGCACAAAGAATGATTGAATCTGCTTTGTTAATTACAGATAAATGCAAGTTCATGTTTCAGTTCTTGCTGGTTTGGAATAGGGTGATCACTTCTAAACACCACTACAGTTCCTTCTAAATATAACATTCTACATTTTAAGAATGGTTTAATTTTGAACGGCGGTTACCATCCCCCTTGTTATACAGTTTTGAATCCCAGCAGGGACAACCTCAGCCTTTTATCCTTCCGAGGACGATAAATGAGCACCACACTCTGTGGAAAATAAGCAGCGCTCAGATACCTGAGGGTTTGTAGCGCTATATAAATGCACAAACAAACAAACAAACATGTCTGTACAATCATAATTATTATAAGAGTTGATATAGCTTTGTCTGATTAGTGATAAGCTCTCACATTCAGTTAAAAGACACACCAGAGTTTCTAAGGCAGGTGTACTGCATACGCGACAGTGGCGCTCAGACCTAACAATGCCATCAAATGCGCCCTAGGTTGCCAGCGCTTCGCTGATATTAAATGTGAGTAGAAAGTATTGACGGATTATGGCACTTTTTGGACAAACTGGCAGTTCTATACTCTCGTTGTGGGCCGCTGTGACTTTTGGTATAGAGGTTCATCAGGTTTTGTTTGTGGCTGAACCTAGTCAGCCCAGTTTTCAGCTGCGATTTAACCAAATACGGATCAACCGGTTTTACCCATTGTCAACTGCGCTTTATCTGGATACCCTCCTCTGGGGAAAATGAGGCTAGGCAACTGTATGTTGGGCGGCGGCCTGGTCCCAGTTGCAAGTCTTGAATGAGCGCCTCTGGGTGCGAGTAGCCGCACAGAGGGGATGGTATTGGCACAGAATGTGGGGCTTCGTACAAAAAAGGCACCTCTAGTCATGTCTGTTCTGAGTTAAATCACTCTCTGGCTTGCCTGATTCCAACATGGTTGCAGACCTGGACTTGTTCGGGTTGGGGTCCTGGATATTGGCAGCTACACAGTGGGGGTGGTAGTGTGTGGGCACAGAACAGAAGCTGAGAAGTACAGTTCAGGGTTAACCAATGCAATCCACTTTCAAGAGGATTTGTACTCACTTTATGGATTCCTGTATAAAGAGAAAACTAGCAACAATTTACTTTCCTGAAAAGTTGATGGACCTATAGCGTCTTTGGGGTGACCTTTGAGTTGGAGTCCCTACTCGGACCCACTGTTTTAAACTAGCTTTCCATTCCTAACACTTGGCACTCAGACTAAATGTACGCTTCTTTGGCTCAAATAGGGCTACATCTGGGAGAGGGATAAGGGCTAGCTCTTCTGAGCGGTGCTAGGAAGAGAAGAGCACAGAATTAAAGAGGGGTTATCTCCGTCACGCTGGATGTGAAGTATCAATGTACATTTATACGCCGTGACCAGGAAATAGAAGCAGTGCAGCCTTTTCTTAATATCTGATCGGCCAGTTTTCTTAAACAAGGTGACTTTGCTCCATGTTGGAGTTTACGCTTCAAAACAATAATTTTCTTATTAATGACGAGTAAATTCAGAAATGCAGCCCAGCTATGAGTGCCAAATTTGCTACTACATTCGCCAACCTCTGTATGTGCATCTTCAAGAGGAACTATGCATGCAAATATTCTGCATCTCGGTTCGTTGAGAATATTGTGCCCTGGAAGGGACTGACGATGATGTCTTCATCGCCCATCTAAACAAAATAAACTTATTTGCTACTAGCCGGATCCTCCGGCTCTGCAACTTTACTAGATTTGCAGCTTCTATTCGTAATGATATGCCTCCCTGAAACCGCTTCATGAAATCGACAACGATGAACTCCAGACTCAGGGTGGCTAGTGTACTCCCCAGCACTCTGATCAGAAACTTCACCTATGGCGAGGATCTTGCCAACACAGCTGCAGTCTGGATATGGGCCACAAACACAACACAAATCAGGTGGATTACACTGAAGACGATTCCCTGAAAGCACTTTAGGAGCAACCAAACAAACGCCATTTCTTCCACCCAAACCAAGAAGTACCACCAATGACCTGGAAAAGATATTATTCCTTACTCTACCAAAGTCTCTGCATTTCTCATGGGAAACAGCTTTTTTATCAATGGACAGAGATGTATATGAATATGTGCACGACACGCCAGAGAAGCGTGTACACTTAGGGTTCCTCCACCACCTGAAGGTTTTTTCAACTGTTGTAAATGCAGGTCCTGCAAGCATGGAGTGAACAAAACCTAACTGTTCCAGTACCATAATCCGTGCACCTTCGTCATGCAACAGTTCATCAGCTGCCTCTCAGCCTTGCAGTCTGTATCCTACAATGCTCCCGCTTGAAGATCTGTGTAGGGAGCACAAAGAAACAACTCGATCGGGATTCCAGAACTCCTTGCAACCACGAGCACTAAAATTATTCAATCCCTTTTGGCCAACCATTTTACAGAACATTGTAAGAGTGACATCACAAACATTCAGTTCTATGGAATTGAGTGAACTCTGTCTCCTCACCTGGAGGCATCAGAGAAAGGTAACTACGACATGCGGAAGCTAGATGGATTATCACTACACCGTGGGGAACAAGGACTTTACAGAAAAATTAAGGTGTTTCATCCCAGTTCCTTTCTTGTTTCCCTTTCCTATGTTGTCTGACCTCGTTTAGCCTTCGTTGTCAGGTGACGGGGTGGGGGGGCTTGCTCACTGGGTAGCCCACTGATGTTAGACTTCGAGTTGGATATCCACGTCGGGGATCGAAATTCAGATTTGATAAGCAGGAGCTAAAATCAGCTCCTGGGTTTCCAGCATTAACCAGTGGCCAGGAGCTACCATCCACATAAGATGTACACGTATACTTTTGTCGATTATTTACTATACCTTATGCTTGCACCGTCAGATAGATGTGGCCTATTGTTTATTTATACATGGTCCTAAACATACAGAATTAAATTCACATAGGTGTTCGCATGATTTCTCCTAGGCAGCTGAAAGTAGCTCCTGGTAGCTGTTATAGTCAAGCTAACCCGGTTCTTCTAGGCTACAAGCAGTGGCTAAATAGCTCCAAGCTCCCCTCAATTTCGATCCCTGCAATGGTAGTGATGGTTGATGCTCTGCCTCGCCTCTTTACTGGCCAGTATATTTCCTCTCTAGCCCCCCAAATGCCTCCCTCCTTTTTTGGATCCGCATTTTTGCAGTTCTTTAACATACCCTTTACTTTTGATTTTTGCGATGGCTCTTTTCTGTGTGTTTTTGTCCTCTGCTTTCCTTTAGTATTTCATATTATACATGATTTTCCTATTTATGTTTTGCCTAGGAGTTTGTCCATGCAGTTTCCCCAGCCCACTTTTCTATAATCACTTTCCATTGCTTTTTTGATCCTGTGTAATGCATTCTGGGCCCACTGTTTCCTTTCTCAATCCCTTAACACTCGTTGACACCTTGACGAAGCTGCCGTGCAGAAATGGTGTTTTGGACTGCGACTCCCCTATTCGTCCACCATTGACTAAGCTGGCTGGGGCTGATGAGACTTTTAGTCCAAAACGTCTGGTGAGCCAAAGGTTGCAGACCCCTGTTATAAAGCAATGTCCACACTGAGGTTTATGGTAAAAATACTTCCCATCTCTTAGATAAGAATGTGGTTCAGTTGTCATAAATGAATCCAGGCTTGGAAAGTCTCATGTCTTTTACGGGAAACATTCTTTGGTTTTTACCCCGTCTGGTATGGTCGGCAGCGAGCTTCAGTGAAAATGGTCTTTAGATAATGAGCTCATTATAGGGTACTGTGTAGTAAGCTATAACCTTAGAGTTGTGTCTGTTGAGCTAATGCTGACTACAGGGCCTTGGGTTGTTTACATCCTGCAGTTGCTATTTTTGTGATTTGTCTTTGTTTCTTTCCATTGCTGCCTTATAAACAGTTATAAAAAAGTTAATAAATGCACAAGGAGTCTTCGTTGGGACCACGTGGGCACCCGTTCTAAGGCAAGCCGAGTTGTGGTGACCTAGCCGGTTATGTATCTTCTGCAGTTACTCCATGATTAAGTTCTGGTGAAAGTAAGGATCCGAGGTCCACCAGAGGATCTGGTGCAGCTGATCAGAGGAAGATCTTTACTGAAGCAGAACTGCTGTTAAGCTGCTTTTTTAAAATTTATTTTTTATTAGTGCATTGGGTAGAACATTGTCAACCTTTCACACTTCATAATACAAGAACACATTAAAAAACGTAATGCAGTGATGTATTAAAAAGGCGATTATTCACTTTTCCAATACACTTAAAGTTATACAATCATTGATTGATTTACTTCCTCTGGCCCCATTTTCTGTTAAGAAATGAAACCTTCAATTCATCACTTCATTACATAAGCTGCTTAAGATGCTGTGTTTGTGAAGAGAAACTGCTGTAGCTGGGGTGTGGTTTATTGTTGTAATGTTTATTGAGCGCGGACCAATCTTTGGGAAGCAACAGAGAGCTTTACAATAAAAGGGGGAAGATCAAGGTCATATGTAGTATAGCTGTGGGTTTATTGGAGGTGCAGCTGCGGTGGCGCAAGATGCTGTC
The DNA here is from genome assembly GCF_040938575.1 of Ambystoma mexicanum. Classification (NCBI taxonomy): domain Eukaryota; kingdom Metazoa; phylum Chordata; class Amphibia; order Caudata; family Ambystomatidae; genus Ambystoma; species Ambystoma mexicanum. Next base: position 28,128,638 of record NC_090940.1, on the reverse strand, counting down.
TGTGTCCAAGAAAGGCACCTCAAGTTGGAGATGTACTACTCTGAGTACAGATGTTTACTTTGTAGCAGTAGTTTCTCTGGTCTTTAGCAGCCGTAGATCTTGAACGCTTCTGATTGCTGTGTGATCTGTCAGGTGGTTTTGCCTTTCCGTGTCCGATCCTTGCACCGATGGCAGCACGGCTTTGTGATGAGAGGAGCTCCTGGAGCTTGCAACTTGGCTGATTCTGACGTGGGTCTCTGGCCATGAGAAATGTATCATTCTTATTAGGGTACTTATTGAGTGCGGACCTACCTCTGGGAAGCAACAGAGCGCTTTTTTAGTACCAATGCAGAGATTCACAGTCCAGAAGACTCTTAGCGGGTTACAGGGCTACCTTTGATCCATCTTTGCAATTGCTACTTCTTTGCTTGGGAACTTGTCCCCAGATATTGGAAGGAAACTGAGCGGAAACCTCAACTTTTGTAATGAGTTGCTGCTTGAGAGGGAACCCAGGCCATAGCCGCAGGGCTAGAGCCACTCAACCATTCTGGTGAACACACAATCCCTAGGAGCCATGGCATTCAACCTTCAAGGTTTTTTCCTGGGTCCGGTATAGCTGAGCAGTGATGCACATGACACAAACTTCTGATGGCTCAAACACTGGTTTTATTAATAGTTTTAAGGTGAGTAGTGGTTGAATAAGCACTGTGACGAATACAGGGAATTTGTCCCCTCTTCTCAAGGGGGTGACGCCTGCTTTGGGACTATGGAGGTGAGCCTGCTTAGCTTATCACCCCCAAGGGGACATGGCAAGCAGGATTCCACTGGGTATGACCTCCCCTTAAAGGACAGGCAATCTCTAGATGGGGATTTTTTATTCTCCCTTGACCCAAGAAACAAACATCTTTATTGGTTACACAGGAGTTAAACTTTGTGATAACTGGCACTGTGTACACGAATGACTAGTGTATTTTCGGACCCCTTTTAGGCACAATCCACACCTAAAGAAAGAGACCAGACAATTGACACACCCGCTTCTTGCGAGGAAAATAAAGCTTCAATCCACTTTGAGGGAGTAGGGGAGAGCACCAGAGTCCGGGAAACCACCTGGGAAGGAGTGGCAGGACACTGGAAGCACACACCAAGCATGCCGAACCAAGGCACAAGCCCACGGAAGGTGAGGTAGTCCTGCCGGCAGACGGACAAGAAAGGCACAGTCACGGAGAACCTTGAGGAGGGCGCCCCGGCAGGAACGAACAGTCGTGATGAGAAGGAGATGCTGGGGCCCCGCACAATGGCAGCGGGAAGGGAGCCACTGCTAGGAACCACTTGGAATCTGAGTAGGAAGCCAGGGATGAGAAGCTGTGTCTCCCTCTGGAGCACCTCCTTGAGGGAGCCCTGCTCAGATATTGAGGGTACGCGGTCACTCCAGGTAACCAGGTGGAGGGCAGAAAAGCCACAGGAGACCCCCAAGATAGGGTGAGAGACAGATCGAAGGAGAGGGTGGAAGTCAGACCCCAAGGCGGAGTGAAAGAAACCAGACCCCAAGGTGGGGAGAAGGAAACCAGACCCCAAGGCGGGCTGAAAGAAACCAGACCCTAAGGCAGTGGTCTTCAAACTTTTTTGGCCAGGGCCCCCCTGAGCAAAATTTGGGCAGGTCGGGACCCCCCAGAAATGCCAAATGGACAGTATATATTGCGCGCCGTCACCTGCTCCCATCAAAGTCGCTGGGCTCCCTCATCCCACTCCTACCCAGTCGCTGGTCTCTCCCCACCCCATCACACACCCAGGGCTCTCCCCACTCTGCTCCCATCACTATCCCATGGTTCCCGCCCATTGTGCTCCCACCATAGTCCCTCGGTTCCCCCATCCCGTTCCCAACACAGTCTGAGGGCCAGTGCGGCTGGTGAATCTTTTTTAAGTGGAGGGGCATTAAGGGGAGGTTCGGGGGGGTTTCCCCCTGTGAATTTTTTTTTAAATAATAGGTTAAAATGTTGCATTGTAGAGCATACTTTTAACAAAAAATGGGTAAATAGCCAAACAGTTTGCAATTGTTGCTGGGAGTCCAGGGGGCAGGCATTGATATTTTATTTCTATCGCGCTCGTACACAAGTGTTTCAGAGCGTGACAAGGCAAGGGAGGGGAACAGAGGAGAATAAAACGGCGATCTTACTAGGCCCAGTGACATTGAGAATGCGCAAGTGTGAGGGGAAAAGTGCATGGAAGGGGGGAGAAGTGGAAAGTGCGAAGCAGAGGAGAAACAGATAAATAACAATAAATAAATAATAAAGGCAACAAACAGTGGTAGTGCAGCCAGCAATTTGCAAGTGCTACGTTTAAGGCAGCAGACAGGGTAGGTCTGATAAGTGCAGGAAGAAAGATGGTTCTCCTCAAGTTTTAGAGTGGCAGGGCGCTGTTCCAGAGGGAGGCCCCAGCCGAAGACGGAGATCTACCCCCAGCTCGTTTCTTTGATAAACGACTGACCCTGAGGGAGTTGGAGGTAGAGGAGTGAAGAGCTCGAGAGGGGAGGTATTTGCGGAGGAATAGCTGAAGGTATTTTGGACCGAGGCCCCAGAAAGCCTTGTGGACAAGGCAGAGGGTTTTGAATGATAGATGTCCGGTAAAAAGATACCATCCCTGTCCCCTGGGCCCCACTGGTCCTAACACAATGAACATGATTATGTGTATATGCAAGGCGCTGCACATTCATACAGCAATCACTCTATCATTCACATGAGCATCCATCACCATACACTCACTCATAACGCATCCATACACATGTTTAAATAAAAACAATGAACATAAACGTACCTTCTGCATTGGCCTGTGTGTGGGTGCTGCTCCAGCTGCTCTGTCCGTATGTGCGAGGAGGCGCAGGAGCTCCCCCTCGGACATACAGACATGCAGTGCCCCAGCCAGCATTTCCAATGAGCTATGCAATGCTGGCGAAGCAAAACGCCCCAGCACTTGCATGGCTCAGTGAGCATGTGCGGCTGGGGAACTAAACTGAACTGTCAAAGGGAAACAGTGTTTCCCTTTGACAGTTCAGCCAGCCCAGGAGCACTCCATTAGCTGGATAAAGCAGCTGAGGGAGTGCTCACTGTTTCACTGGGCTGGCTCCTTAGCTCCTCCATAATGGGTGAGGGGCCACTATGCAGTTAGTAATGTTGACCATTGTTGCTGAATATATCACAATTTACTTACATTTTAACACAAAGCACCCCTTTGGGTACTATTGAAACAGTGGGCTTCATAACTACTCTGGCGGTAGCTGTGCCGGTAAAACCGGCACGGCTGCCACTGGAGTTGCATCCGGGTCTGGCACCCGCGAATGGGCAATTACTAGGTCATGCCGAGTTAGGCGGACATGATAATTGCCCTTTCGAAGGTGCCGGTAGATCCCCATTCCCATTTGAGCCCCATATGGCTCAAATGGGAAGGGGGAGCTCGGATGCACCGGCACCGTTAATAACGGTGCTGGTGCATCTGACGAGCTGAGGTCAGACCTGGCGGGGGCTGTCAAGCACCCACGAGCACAACTCTTACTATGGCGGAACGGTAGCAACGGTGCCGGTAGCTTACCAGCACCGTTGTTACTGGTCCGCCATAGTAGTAATGAGGCCCAGTCTGTGACTAAAGGAATGAATATCCATTTACAACTGTGGGCCACTTTTTCATTGTTCCCTGAGACAGTTTCATGCTTCAGCCCGCCCATGTGGGCCACCCCTGCCCATTTCTTCCAATCTAAAAAAAAAAAAAAAAAATCTTTTTTCATGCTGAGCTCTCAGGGCCCCCCTGGGATGCACCCGCGGACCCCTAGGGGGTCGCGACCCACAGTTTGAATACCACTGCCCTAAGGTGAGGTCAGAGACCAACCCCAGGGCGTGAGAGCCATGGAGGGGTAAAAACCAGGAGATGACTAACCAGAGAGAATTCAGCAAGATTCCTGGGTGTCGAGACTGAGGGCCTCATTACACGGATGGCGGTGGACCAAGGTGCTATTACACCTTGGTCCATGTCGGTAAAATACCGGCACCGCCTTGGTGGAAAGGGGAATTACAGCCCTATTCCAAAGTTGGTGGGGCGGTAATTCCCCCTTCCCCCATTGCCCTTCCCCATTCCCATTTTTGCCCCATAGGGCTCTGTGGGAATGGGGAAGGCGCTAATTACGGTACCGCAAATTGCGGTACCGTAATTAGCTCCCTGGTCCCTTTGCGGGTTGGTTTTTAACGCCTGCAAAAAGCAGGCGTTAAATTCCCCAACCCGCAAAGGGACCTCGTAGTAAGGCGGTAAGGGTTTACCGGTAAAATACCGGTACCGGTAAACCCTACCGTGTAATGAGGCCCTGAGACTCCATCCCAAAGCCAGGAGGACCTATAAGAAACCTGGCTTCTAATATCGTTCTTGATGGGTTATTCCTCCTTTTAATCTTGAATTATCAACTATTAGTGATTATTTCTGGGGCATTCCTTAATCTCCCTCATTGTGCTATTTTTGGTGTAGCTTTTGTGTTTGTGAGTACCTGATAATCTTCAGTATTGTTAATAAGAATGAGAAATGTGTTGTGTTTGTGGCATGCAGCTCCATCTTGGAATCCTTTTCCATGTGTTGAGTGGTTTCACCAGGTTCTGTGGTTCCTCTCCTATGCCGATGCTTGGAATGCATCAGGAGAGCTGCAGCATGGAGTATGTGACTGACAAACTCATACGGTTGTCGGAATGCATGTTTCTACACTGCCATGTCTGCTGCTCCAGTCCCTGGGCTGAGGTTGAACATTGCATGGCTTTTTGGGAGATGTAGTTTTGCAGACAATCGTCCCACAGTGCTGTGACACCCAGTGGTGTTATACCACACGTCTGGAGGTAGGGTGAGTGGGTGTAGTGTGCCGGCTGATCCCTCCTCATCCACCCTCTGGTTCGACCAGCGGGTAGCAGTCAGACCAGCCCAGTGACTGGTGGCTCGCTTCCCTTTACATATAATGATGGGAAATGCAGCCCACTCACCACACTGGGCTTCTAATATCATTCAGAAACTGGTGTTATCTGGTTCTGGCACCTGTGGTCCCTGCTTAAGTGCAGGAAGGCAGGACCTCCAAGGGGAACATGCCCAGGAAGTACAAGGAAGGCCAGGTGCCAGTGCAGGAGGGCCCGGAGGCAAGTGCTAGGGACTGGGCGGGGAAGGGGGGGAGCAGGTGTCCTATATGACCCAGAGAAGCACCAGGTAGCCAGTCAACATAACAGCAGGAGGAAGGGAGGGATAGCAGAGGGAAGGCAGATAGAAAAGGAAGGTGGGGAAAGGTTTGCAGGGGAGAGGCAGAGAGAAGTAAGAGGAGAAAAGGAAGGTCTTGAGGAGCTTCCAGAACTCAAGGAGGTCCAGCTCAAGGCGGAGAGTGGCAGGGAGGCCATTCCAGAGGGAAGGCATCTGTAGAGGAAATAGATCTTCCATCCAGTCTCTGCTTGGAGAAGTGACTCACCCGTCGAGAATTGGAGGTAGACCAGCGGAGGTCTCTGGAAGGAAGGTACTTGGAAATAGAGCATGGGAGATGGTACTGGCTCCGGCCCCAGAAAGCCTTGTGGACAATGCAGACGATCTTGAACTTGATCCTTGCAGCCACCGAAAGCCAGTGTAGGGATTTCAGAGCCAGAGTGATGCAGTCCCTGGGCTTGAGGCCAAGGATAAGTCTTGCGGTCCTGTTTTGGATGAGTTGTAGAGGGCAGAGGGTAGAGTTAGGTAGATTGAGAAAGAGGCTGTTGCAATAGATACGCCTTGAAAGAACCAGGGTTATGGAGAAAGTGAGCTTCTGGGGGAAGGTGAGAAAAAGTAGAATACCTCTGAGGAGGTGCAGTTGGAAATGGGACATTTTAGAGACGTCCATGATATGTGGAGAGAAGGAGAGAGTGGAGTCGAAGATGACCCCGAGGGTGAGGGCACAGGGTCAAGGGAGTCTGGCCAGAGTGAAAGATGAAAAACAGGAGCAGGGGTCCCACTGAGAAGGATCTCTGTATTACTGCTATTAAGGCAGAGATCATTAGAGGCGCACCATGCCTGAATAGCGGAAAGACAGTCCGGGATGAGCGAGGAGGAGGCCGAGGGTAGCCTGAAAGAGAGATGCGTGTCATCTGCATAACACTGAAAGTTAGAGGAAAAGGAAGAGATCAGTCGGGCCAAGAGGGCCAGATAGACCTTGAAGAACCAGGGCGAGAGGATAGATCCCTGGGGGACACCACATGTAGAGGGTGTGATGGAGGAGAGCAAGGAACCAAGTTCAACCTGGGAAGGTCGGTCCAAGAGGAAAGAGGATAGCCACGCCAGAGCCTGATCAGTGATTCCCAGGGTATCTTGGAGACGGCTGATCAGGATGTTGTGGTTAATTGTGTCAAAGGCAGAAGAGCGGTCAAGGGGGATGAGGACAGAGGTAGAGTTAGGGTCAAGGTGAGAGAAAGTCTTCACAGGTGTTCAGGAGAGCAGTTTCCGTGCTTCTGGCTGCTCTGAAGCCAGACTGATGGTCATGAAGACAACCAACAGATTCATTGTGGCGGGTTAGTTGGGAGATAGCCAATTTCTCCAGGAGTTTGTCCTGGAAAGGAGTAATAGAAATTGGGCAATAGTTTGCCGGGATGGGGCTTGGTTGGCAGAAGGCTTTTTGAGCAAGGGGTGCACAAGGGAGTGCTTGAGAAGAGAGGGAAAAACTCCAGTGACGAAGGTGGTTTATCATTTAAACTTTCTATCCGGATTCTGGTTGCTAAGTGTTCTTTGAATGTCACAATTGCCTGGTCTCTGGTCACAGTGATTAGAGTCTCTTGGTTCTCTTTGGTCAGGACAAAGGTGTAAAGAGACACAATTTCTTGTAATTGTCACAGGCGCTTTGGGTCGCTTAGGTGCACAAATGGTATTTGCATGTAGGATGGGGCCTCGAATGAGGACTGCTCCGGCGTAAAAATAAAAATAAAAAAAGGACCCATCGTCAATAAACAGCCTCATGCTAGAGTGTCAGAATGGAGCATTTGTTGTCATAACTTGCAAAGGCACTACAGCATTCCCTGCTCTCCGGGATGATAGCTCAGGGGCAACGTGTTTTGTCTTGTAAACAAGACCGCGCAGAACACCATAGTTTTGAATCCCGGTCCTGCGCTTAGAGACTGGTCTCCAGAATTAAGCGCGTTATAAAAGATTAATTTACCCTGCCCACAACCCACTTAAAGTCAAGCAGTACTGCCACCTAGGGGTCTGCAACCTTTGCATCTGCAGATGTTTTGGATTACAACTCCTAGTCGCACTAGCCAGTGTAGTCCTTAATAAGTGATCTGGAGAGCCCCACGTTGCAGATCCCTGAACTGATACCACACGCACCCGCAACCTCTCACCAGCCTAGTATGACATGACATTCTTTTCTTGATGGGTGAGGGATGCACTCTGGTTCCCAGCTCTATTCCTCTCATAGCCCTGTGAAGACCTCTTGCAAACGTTTTCTTGCCTCCGACAATCAGGCAGGCGGTACTTTGTAAGTGGTCAACAGCTTTAATGTTGTGAGTTCTGATTGCTGTACTCCTCTCAGGACTCTGGGAGAGTTGGTTTCTGGCTGCTTGAGATGACTGCAGAGACCAGAATTCCCAGCACCAATAGAAATTGTGGCTGCTATGTACACCTTGACTTCCTCTCGGATAATTGCATCCGGCATCCAAACGGAGGAGAATATCAATGGACTGTGAGGCCCATAGAGCGGCGAAACAGAGTGCAACCCCCACCCACCAAGAACAAATAATATATTAGAGCTCTGGACTCCAGAGGGGCTTCTCTGAGGTTTTGTATATCATACTGATGGCTGTATCCCCACCTCATACTGAGGCTGCACCATTAAGGAATGGGGAAGGGTTGGTTCCTGGCTGCCAACAGTGGCCAGAAGTCCCTGCACGACTGCAAATGGTATTGACCATGTACACTGGACTGCCTCACTGATGGTGGCACGAGGCAGGTAAACGTTTGCAGGAGAAGGTTACAGGTCTGTGAGGCAGATGGACACGAGACCCTGAGTGCAGCTCAGTGTGGCATTCTTTGTCAGCATCTGATTTAGACGTAGTAATGAATGCAAATATCACAAAAGTCAGCCCAACGAAAGCTCCTTTAAAATCGTATGACATTTTTGGTACTACAGTTTTTAGACTGTAGTCCTGTCTTAATCCAGAACTTGGAATATTCTTTTAAAATAAATGTGTGGTTCGCTTGACTAATTCTTTAGTATTCCACCAATTCCTTAGTATTCCTCCATGTCACATGATTTATGGTGGGCATGAAATGGAAAATTGTGAGCTGTATCCAAGTTGTTACACAGGGTATTGGACAGCTCTCAATCTCTGAAAATTCGGTGTCCTCGTAACACAGAGCGGTAGAACAGTGATTAATAAACCTATGTTGCTGGCTTATAGGTACACGTGCCGAGATAAAAGAAATGTACCACATTTTGTATGGGGAGATTACCGTTGGCAAAATGCTCATTATCCCGAAACCTTCCCTATCTGTTTCAAAACATCCCGCTATGGCCGGGTAGGGCTTTTCGGACAGCTGCGCTCGCTATTAGTACGGCTGGGATGGCGACCGAAGACTCCAGGATAAAGTGGGAAATGAAGAGCCGCCCTTTCTCTCAAGGGGGAGCCTGGCGCACCCGATATGGAGCTTTACTTCCTAGCTGCGCAGGCCCAATTTGCCTCTTATTGGGTGCCAGCGGCCCTGTTTTCCACCATGTTAGGATAGACCGAACATCTTTTCGGCAGTAAGCCATCCTTCCATCCTCTCCATCTAGCTCCTGTAGATTTGACCCAATGTCTTGCGCTTGCAAGCTTGGAAAGAATTACTTGAAGGTGTGGAATTCCAGTTTCTGTATGCACCTGGATTGAGCTTGTGGGATATTATGGAACTGGATCCTAATTGTGATAAAGCACTAATGGAAACATGGTTCCATATTGGGATAACATACATGTTTATTTTTATTTACTTAATTATAACCAATATAAAAATAATTGATTTTTACAAGATGAAGATGAAGTGTCACGTTAGTAAAGTATGGCAACATGGGTTGTTAGGCCTCCTGAGATCAGCCTAAAATCGGTTTGATTTCAGACTGTGGCCTTTTTTAAAGCCGCGTCGAGCATCTTGACTGTGACTAGGGCCCATTTCGTCTTTTCGCCTGCAATCAGTCTGCACCACCATGTAAGTTCTTCTCTCAGAGGTGAATCGTGGAATAGTGGTAGTAAGAAGGCTTTGCGCAAGTAGTCAGTTTTAGGACATTTCAAGAGCAGATGTCTTGTTGTTTCTACCATTTCTGAGTTTAAACAGAGTCTGCTGGTTTTAACTATGGTTCGGGTTCGAATAGCCCGAATTTCTTGGGTTGGCATCAGGTTTAATCTTGTTTCCATAAAGAGTTTCTGCAGAGTCTTGTTTGGGAATTTGATACAATAGTTCAACGGAAGGTTCAGTTTATTTGTAGTAGGTGGTAATTGACCGAGAAGTTTGTTTGCAGTTGCCAAATTGCACGTGTTGATCCAGTCTTCTTGCGCCACTTTGGTTTTGATTTTTCTAGGGTTTTGTATTAGATCCTCTTGGGTGCAGGCCAGATCTTTCAGTTTTGTCATGAGTTTCTGCTCCCAAGAGATCAGAGCTTTGCAGCGGCCAAGGCGGAGTTCTTCCTGGATCATTTTATTGACGGGAAGTGTATCTGGGTTTATGATTTTCCTCAGTGTTCTCATTTGACTTTGTTCTATTGAGGCCATCAGCGAAAGTAAGCCGAGTTCACGTCTTATAGCTGAGATGGACGAAGATTTGGGCAGGCCCAGGACCGCTTTCCAAAGGTAACCCTCCAGTTTCGGCCATATTGAATCTTGGATGTTGAGAGCCACGTCCATTCTGTAAATTAGTGAAGGGACCACCTTTTGTTTGTAAAACTGGATCGCCGGTATAAGGGAGAATTTTCCATATTTGCGGTCGATTAGTCTTGTTTGTGTGGTCAGCGTTTTTATTTTGGTCCAAAGAGCCAGGTACGTTGATTTCTCAGATCTTAGTTCATCGATCATTATGCCCAAGTATTTTATGTTTGTAACTGTCTCGATCTTTGCGTTGTTTAAGAACCAGGTACCGCACGGTCTGGATTTCGAGCGCTTGTTTTCCAGGATCAAGATTTTGGATTTCTCTGTGTTTATTTCCAAATCATTTGAAGATATATATTTAGCCAGGTTTGTCAGCTGACGCTGAAGACCTATTTGTGTTTGGTCCATCAAAATCACATCGTCTGCATAAAGCAGTCTGGATACTGGAGTGTTTCCTACTTTAGGCGGAAATGCTCTAACCGATCGTTGAGTGTTCTGGAAGTCACCCAAGAAGGCGATAAACAGGGCTGGGGCTAGAGGGCAGCCTTGTTTGACTCATCGTTCTGATTTGAAATCTTCAGATGGCATGCCTTGTCGGTTTAAACGGACTTGAATGGTTGTGTCTGTATGTAAAGCGATTATTGGATCCCAGATTTCTGTTGGACAGTTCCAGTTGGTCAGTTTGGACCATAGTCTTTGCCGAAAGTTTGGGATAAGTCAATAAACGCTAGAAAAACATTCGGTGCATCGTTTTGTTTTTATATTTTCCTTGATGATATTCAGGATCATGATGTTGATGCTAGTACTGGCAGACTTTAGGAATCCCGTTTGAAAATGGTCTGTTGGAGAGGTTCTTGCCCACTTTTGGAATCTTGAAAGGAGTAGAGTTGGGAATATTTTTCCCATGATGTACATACATGTTTATGTGCCCAGAGGGTTTTTTTTGTATCCAGGGAACAGTCCATGAAGAAGGTTGGTTTAATATTCGAATATTTCTACATGCACATGGCCTCCACACTTCCCTCAAGAAGCTCCTAAATCCCTTCTCCTGCAGTATATGGTCCCTTCTGCTGCTTGCTGCAGAATTGTGTCTATACTTAAGTTAGTACAAGATCTCTCACTTCCACTTTCCATTGCTAGTAAAACAAGGTGGGAAGAAGACCTTAAGGAGCAATTAGAAAACATGGCCTTCTATGTGCAATGTATACCCTTGGGGTCGCCCTCAACATTAACTTCATACAATCCAAAGTCCTTCATCAAGCGAACTCCCATGCTCCGTAGGAAACGTGACCCCTTCTTCTAGTGGTGAATGCCCCAAGTGCCATTTCCTTAACGCTGATTTTATTCACCTAATATAGGCATGTCCTGGTGATTTGCTTCTCCCTATGGTATCGAAAATGATCAATAATGATATTGCATTGAATCCCCTGTGTTATCTATTTGGAAGCATGAAGGGGCTCCCTAGGGTCAATGGCAGATTACTATCTGTGTAGGAAAATTGCTAAACTTTGTTTGCTGTTGAACTGGAACACCTATGTACCTCCTACAATCCAGAATTGGTTGAGAGACTTGCACCCTCGAGTCAACTGCCTACAGGCATTTGGGCACCGTTCCAACAACTGCTTAGCGACCGTGCTGTTGCGGCCCCCGAGCAGAGCACTGTGGACTGAGTCAAGTTGTTGCAAGCACGGTCTTGTCCTCTGAGCCACCGTAATGCCCTTTGTCCCTGTGCTTTTCCTATAGCCTAGTTTCCTCCTGGAATGATCTGTGTACCTCCATACTGTATTATTTCTACTGTCCACACGGCATACTGCGATATCTCATAAAGGTTTTTAATAAGTGCCACATTTTAGGATCACTCATTTTATCAAGCGCTGGTGCTTCTCTTGATGGCAGGAGTGCAGAACCCTGGTGGAACAGCTTGCAGCAAATCCAACTGTACCTGCTGGTAGCTTTTATAAGTTAGCATGCAAGAAATCGTTTTTTTGGACTCACTCTATCAACATTGTCGTGGATCCAAAAAAGCTATTGGGCACAGGCAAATCCAACCTCTACCAGCACTCTACTGTGTTAACCCCACTGCCCCCTCTGCTAATCCCGGGGTTTAATAATTTCTGGTGAACACGGTGTGTGGAAAACCGCTACTTATGCTTAAGCTTTTGGGTCACCGTCCTGCTGAGTGTTCCCCCTGTGTTCACTGTTTCTTTAATATTATTGATGCAACGCTTCTGTTTCAACCCTTCTCTGTCTCACGCTTTAGATGGAGCCGAGGGAAGGCAGAGACTTCGACAGCGTGGAGCTGGGGGTCGTGGGTAAGAAGAAAATCCCGCGCCGGGTGATTCACTTTGCCAGCGGAGAGACTATGGAGGAGTATAGCACTGATGAGGAGGAGGAAGAGCAGAAGAAGGACCTGCTGCCCACTGTTGACCCGGTATGTCCAGCCTGGGCCCTTACCTGAGCGTTTTCTAATGGGGCATTCACAGTGGGCCATCCCACCCTTGAATCTGTTGTGGATCTTATTGCTGCTGCTGTTGTGATTCCAGTGCAACCTGCACAGCAGTCATGGGTAACCCAACCAACCCTGCACAGCGCCACAGAGCGGAATGAGCCAGGCTCTTTTTGCAGCAAGCAGAAATTGATTCCAAGAGAGACCAAATGCTCCCCACTTGCCTGCCTATGCTCTCTAGATGAGAAGCTCATTTGTGGTGCTGAGAATTGGGCAAACACTGGTATCTGCATTTCTGAGCACAGGTGGAGTTTTATTGAACATATATATATTTTTTAAATACATTTTGTTTTCATCACTGAGTGGTATAAATCATGAGTTTACAAAATCTTCAAAGTGAGTTAATTTACCATGTGGCCACGGGAGACACATGACAGCAGAGATGTTTTTTCGCACCTTTTATCGTGAGTCTCAAAGGGGTGGGTTGGAGGTAGACTTGCAGGAGGGAGTACAACTCAGGAAGTGACATTTCTAAGCAAAACAGTGCCAGTACGTAGTCGAAAAGGATCATCAGTCAAAAATCCTTCCAAGTCTAAACAAAACTAAACTTAAGAGGCCCAGGACAGTGCTCACTTGCACGCACTCATTGGTGAAAAGGTGTACGCCCCACGGTTCAGTTGTCAAGCCACATTTGGTATCCAGTTATTTACAAACAGTTGATATTCAGGAAGTAGGTCTCCCACGAAAGCATGTTTGAATGTCGTGTCCCTTCCTCCTCCCTTTGTAATCCGGGGATGGGAAAGGTGCAAGGATATATGAACAGCACCAATTCCGGGAGCTGGACGGTATATTTCCACTCTTTGACATCTAACAGGGAAAAGCCCAGTGTATATTCCTCCTAGCGTTATGAAGTCCAGGAGAGAGATCTGAATTGCCGGGAGGCTAAGGGGCGGGAGGAGGAATGAGGTAGTTCCATGTTTTTTTGGGTTAAAGTGAGTGAATATGGTTTTCCACTTCTCAGTCTGGCTGTGACTACTGTCGCTAGACCCTACTCCATTGCCCCATGGTGTTTCTATATGCAGTGCTCCTGAATCCCTGCACTCCCATCTGCATGCCACATGGGCAGGAAAGGCAGGGACTTTCTCCTGGTACCCATAGGTGAGGATGGGTAGTATCCTGTCTCTAGGTTGGGCAACAGGATTCTGGTTGTAGAGTTCTTCTGGGGCCCTAGTGGTTGTATATGCTTAAATAAACAAATGTGATGGGTGGAAGATTTTGAATTAATGTTAACCACTGACATAGCTCTGGCTAACCTTCCACATCCCGCTCTTTAGCCTATCTGTGCCGTTACAGAAGGGAACAGGCCATATGCAAATTAGTATTGGGACTTCCACCAATGGCAGAAGACCAGCCAAATGATTACGCCACAACCCCTCTGCTTGGAAGCGGCTCCGTTAGTGGGAGTACTCGCTAATAAAAGGTGCATTCCCTCCAGATCTTGTCCGTGTTGTCTTCCTGGTTTCGGCACGTCAACCTATTGACGACGACGAGCAGGCAAGCCTGCATTTTGTGCTTTATTGGAATCTAATTACTGGATGTGTACAGTTGGGTATTTTTCTGCTCCGCTGAGAGCCCAGTAAGATCATTTGATTTATGAACCGCCCTGCCCCGTATATGATTGGTAAGTTTTGTGTAAATTGGATTTTGGGCTGAGAAGGAGAGAGAACTAACTGCATCTTTTGTGGTTCTGAAGGCCACCATTCAGTCGCCTCTGCCTTTTCAATCCACTGCCGCAGAGCCCGGAATCGCCTGGGTGCAGTGGAAAAATATTTGATACCTATTTGATTGCCATGGGAGGCAAGACATTTGGCCCGGAGTGGAAGCGGGCCATGCCACTGAATAGTCTTGGTGTGGAGGGCAGGAGGATTTTTGAGACCCTCCCCTTAGTACAGATAGGAGATGGTGAAGGTGATGTGCATGATGTCTACCAGGCAATGGAACATGCTCTGGCTTAGAGGTGTGGCCCCTGCATAAACGTGGTGATAGAGCGCCATCTGTTTTTCTCGTGCACACAAGAATCCAATGAAAAAGTGAGCTCATAAGTGCCAGCTCTGCAGGGTCTGACCAAGGACTGTGAATTTGACAACTTGATAGGCAGTCTTATTAGAGACCAGATTGTGCGTTGCACCACCAACAAGAGCCTGCAAGACAGACTTTGATGATAATGGAGCTTACTTTGGATCCTTCCATAAGCGTGGCGAAGTTAGCAGAACAGTCCGCTGCAGTGACACTGTCCAGCGCACAGCGTGAACTCTAAAGTTATGAAGGTCCCCAAAGAAGGGGAGAGTTCTGTGACGAATCTAGCACGATCGTCACTGATTCTTTGGAGGGAGCTTCCCTTATGTGGCTAGGGAAAGGCAGAAGCTACCCGACTCTGACCCTGGGGGTGGCTGTCTGCGGGAGGACCGTGTAGGCAAAGACAAACTCCAGAGGGACAGAAGAATACTGGATCAAAATAGTCTTGCAATCACAATTCCCAATGTCACATGTATGCCTCTGCAACATGCATACATGGCTTATTGTGGCATGTGAAGGGTCAGAAATGAAAGCCGGATAGAAAGTTGTCATGATTGGGTTATACCCCTTTATTCAACATGAATGGTTTGGGAAAATGTCTATCTTGCCGTATTCTAAAGAGGAGTTTCCCTACCTAAAAACCAAAACTAAGGACATGTCTTTGTCAGGATGTCAAAAATCAAAAACCGTCCTTGTGCCCAAACAATCTATCCTGACCCTCCCACTAAAACAAAATAAGAAAGTAACAAGTTAAATGTCTATAACCTGGTATTTGCAAAAAGTGTTCCTAAATTAAAGTGGAATAGCTCCAATATAAATGTTCTCCTAGATAGAAAAGACCTTAATTCCAGAGTGTGATGCCTTCCCTTGCATTCTTCACTAATATCACACAGTGTCTCTGGGTCTAACAATTCCTTTGTGTCTTTTTGGCCCGCAACAAGCCCGTTAGGCAAACGCTGTTCAGCCTTGTAAGTTCCTCTTTAACAAAATGATCCTTCTTGTAAGACAAGTTCCTTCCTTGTTTAACAAGCACTGTTTCTGCTTGACCCTCCTTGTAGATTTGCAATTTACCTGGTATACTCCCCTGCCAGGACTCTTGATGCACTTTCTACTGCCTAGTGAACTCTCCTGCCCGGACTTCTCTCGCATTCGCAATTGCCTGGTGTACTCCTCTGCCAAGACTTCTCTTGTGTTCACAACTGTCTGGTGTATGCTTGCCAGGACTTCTCTTGTTTTATAGTTCCTCTTATCTTCAAGTAGCATATACTTTTCTTGTTGGCTTGGTATATCTACTTGACAAACAATTATTTTACTTTCCCTAATTTCACATTGGTCTATTTCTCATTGGCCTGGTCGCCGAAACGCCCTGTGATCCCCACTCTACTCTGGCAGACTCACTGGTCACTGGTTCTCTGTAGCGTTTTCAGCTTGCTCGCGCTTATGCAGCGTACCTTCACTGCCTGCGTCCCGCTCTGGGAGGCTCTGACGTCTCTTCAGGCTTCTTGACAGCTTAACTCCTGCACGCTGGCTTCTCCGATAAGGACAACGCTGCTTCTCTTGGCTGCTGGACGCCCAGGGACCCTCTTGTGGTTTCTGGCGTCTCCACAACATGCATCACTCACAGCATGTTTCTGTCCTTCTATGCAAGCGAGCTCCCTCGCTATGCCACACAAGATCGCGCCTCCAGCTTCTGCACTCCAACTCGTGTCCCGGCATCTGCACAACGGCCCGTGCCTCCAGCCCCCTTCAATGAAGCTGTCACCTCTTCTCCTGAGCTGCTTTTTACTGTGCAGTTCACATTTTTAAAGGTCCCATGCACAGGTTGCTTCATTCAGGACAAGCAGACCGCCAGGAGCAGCAAACAGCAGGCAGGAGAGGCAAACCAAAGGAATCCTTCTGCTTGAGTTCCCGAAGCAGCGAGAGCCGTGTGCATCAGAGGAGGGCAAAGTAAAGCTTACTGGATCACAGAAGCACACTGAGTCAGCGAACCGGAGAAGACTGAGAAGGGAAAACGCGACTAACACCGAAGCTGCCCGGTAAGCCCAGAGAAAGCCAACAGGATACTGACGCGCGTGTAGTTGAATGCCGTGTCATGTTAAGTAACGCTATTGAAGAAGCTGGTGCAGAGGCAAGCAACATTGGAAAAGGGTCGATTACCCAATGTTTCAAAACAGGAATTGGTGTGAGTACGAACAATACTGGAAAAGGGTCGAGGACCCCATGTCTGAAGGAAAAAGTGAAAGCAGAAACAAACTGTAATGAGAAAGGATTGGTGGCTCAGTATTTCGAGAAGATTGTTTTGTGAATAACAAAGAAAGTAGCTGGAGAATGGAAATGTGCTGGCACTTTAGTGAACCAGGCAAATGGTGAGGCTGGGGCTTTCACCCCTAGGAGAAGTGAACTTTGGGAAACAGTGTGATATCCTGGCTGGAGAGTAAACCAGGAAAGGTGAGGTTTGAGAAACAGTGTGATATCCTGGCAGGAGAGTAAACCAGGAGAAGTGAACTTTCGGAAACGATGGGATATCCTGGCAGGAGAGTAAACCAGGAGAAGGGAACTTTGTGAGACAGCGTGACATCCTGGCAGGAGAGTAAACCAGGAGTGGCAAGGGAAGTGAACCTGCGGAAAGTGTCAAACCAATACATGAAAGGGAATATGTATACTTCTTTTTGGAATCTGTGAGAAAGGAGTAAATACCGTGGCTGGAGAGTACACCAGGGACATTGAGAGGAGTGACCGGTGGGGAAGGGTAGAGTGACACCCCAGAAAGCAAGTGGAAAATACAGAGTGTGATTAACTGTAATAATTAAAAGGAGCTGTGGATTTAAAGGGAAAAACAAACGCCTTGAAATTGTGAAGTAAAGAGGACCCTATGTGTAAAGGAAACTCATGGAAAGATTCATATAATTTAAGATTGTGAATACTTAAAAGTGAAGCATTGCAGGTTGAAGAAATACAAGGGAAAAGAATAGGGAAGCTCAAGGGAGAAGTCCTTCTCATTGAACTTGTAAAGCGAAGCGTTAAAAAGGGGAGAGAAACACAGATAAGGATCCCCACCTTTGTTAAATAGTGAAATGTTGTGGAACTTTATCCAGAGGCACTGGATAGATACAGAAGGGTAAGAAGAAACATAGGGGAAGGGAGGATCCCTTTTCCTGGTGGAACTTCTTTCTTTTCTGCACCTTAAACATTTGGTACTCTGGAAGAAGGCTATGAATGCACAGTCTAAAGAAATCCCCTTGTGCATATTAAATTTAGAGTGTAAGGGTCAGAATAGGGTTTTTGGACACAGGACGTAGGACGCTCTTTTGTTTAGCATCCTGATGTAGACTGTTAGGAAAGATTTCCCTTAGGTGGCAATTTTCCCTTCATTTATGGACCCCCCCCCCCGTTGCCCCTAGACTTTTTGCTTTTCTTTGGCTTACTTAACCTGACTTTTTCCAGTGGAGCACAGCCTTCAGCTGCACTCCTCTGGCTTCTGATTATTTGTTATGGGGAAACTGACACGTCCTTCAGACTGTCAGTACTGGGCAACTATGTTTCCCTTAGTCTTTGACTATGTTGCCATTTCTTGGTAACTTTTTATCTATGTGCCAAGTACCTTACACTACCGCACATAGGGTCCTTTTGTGTTATGGCCCTAGGCACCCTCTAATGATTTTTTGATGATTGTATATGTGTGTCTACTGGTGGTAGCAGTTTTCTTTTATAGTAATTTTACTTCTTTTAATGAACCATATCGTGTTTACTGCATTTGGCTCAAGACTGTGGCAAGTGCCAAAAATGGCCAGGCCACGACGCCTTTTGTTCTGTCCTTTGGCCATTTTGTCCCATTGCCTTCCGCAGATCGAGCAGTACCGGGCTTTCATTATTTGGGCATGCAGCCTCCTGCGAATACCACAACATTCGCGGGTTCCTGCATGTCACGTGTACTAGTGCCCAGGAAGAGGATTGGGGCTGTCTGGGCCCAATCCACACTACTGGTGCCAGTATGTTTGGTATGGCTGAATGACTGGAACCACCGTGGGCCATGATTGACCCACGTCTGGGGTGCATGCAAGAGACATTGGCTATCCCAGATTTTAGCTCAAAACCAATCTTGGATAAGAGACGGGGATCTGCATCCATTCGAGGTCGATCACCTGAAGTACTCTCCGAACTACAGAAGGAGCCAAGTATTTTGAAGTGCTAAAGCAGACCTGTGGAACCGCTGGAGACGTGCTGGAAGGTTTGGCACCCTGAGCCCGCTGCTGTCCCGTTTGATCCCTGTTTTTTGCATCGAACACAGAAGGCCTGCAAGGGCGCTTTGACCCTTTGGAGTAGTGAGAACAACTACTCTTGGCACCTCCTGATTACCCCCCCAAAGAGCCTCATCAGAATTGTTCCTGGGCCATCCAGCGAACTGACCAGCTCGAACCCGGGGTATCGGATAGGAGCGCTGCAGTCCTGAGTTGACACTCGAGACTTGAGGAATTGGTAGCTTGTGGTCCTGGGCCCTCTCCCGCCAAATTCTGTAGTCCTAGCTCCTATGGGTCACGATTTAAGAGAGTGTACCACGCAACAAGCATTTGCGGTCCCTGTGTCGCCCTGCTGTGGTGACGGTCATTGTAGGAGCCTTGCCTGCCTTGCCCTGAGACATGCTGCACTGGAACTGTCCTCATTTCTTCATCGAGAGTTGAGAAAAGGCTACTGTCCCACCATGGACGATCGTCCCGTCCCGCAGCTGCTGAGACCCGGCACAACATGCAACTGCAGGGGTTGAACCTACAAGCGACCTGGCCTAGACTGGCAAAGTTTGGCCCGGACTGTTTCAGGGGTTGGTGAGTACTTGCATCACTTACCGGTGGCCCCATGGCACAGCCATTGTTCTTTACGCACAAGAATCTCTAAAAAGATACTCACCTTAACTGGGCTAGCCTGCACTCCCTAGCTATTCCCGAAACTCGAAAGTCACTCTGCCTGCAAGGGTAAACCGTCCTCGAATAGTGGGACACTGTTCTTTGTCAACTCAAGCCCCTTCCTGAACTGCTACAGCTCCCTGTAGAGGACTGCTTTCTCTCATTACGCATGACCACGCGTTTTTAACAGACTACTGTACTTTTGAGCACAAGGCTCCCCACTTTGTAGGGCTGGACTGCTTAGTGCTGGACTGCTTAAGTTAGGGATCGATTCTGGAGAACTGCCTAATGCTATATTTGTGTTCACCTACCCTTCCTTTGCAGGTTGTGGCTGGTATTTTCCCCTTTTGCCGCATAAGTAGTGAAAGGCGTGTGTGGTAAGTGTTATATATTACTGTGGTTTATTTGTGTTTAATTATTAAGGCCTATGATATATGTATTTTTGATATACACTTGTCCAAGTGTATTCTGTGGAGTTTTACTGTGTGCGCTCATTATGAGCTTACGATCACTCTCGCCCCTCATGAGACTTAATCTTGACCGCCTGCCAGGCTACTGTGATTGGTCTGGCTTGTCCAGAATTTCCCCTGTTCCACTAAACTAGGGTGGCCTCCTAAACCTCTGCACACCAGGTCAGAGTTTACAAATCCATCTTAACATAGACGTTCCTTAGTTTTGTGAGGTAAGGAAACCCCTCTTAAATAAGAGTTTCCCCAACGCTATTGTTGTTTTGAAAATAAAAGTTATTAGTCATCCTAAAACCAATTTACTGTGTCTGAGTCTTACTCTTGATCCCTTACAGTTCCCAGAGGGGTGCCAGGGCACAGTGGAGGTGTCCAAGACAACCGCCTTCTGGCAGGCCCCAGTGGGGCAGGAGTGTTTGGTTTGCGTGTGGGGACAGCGATCCTATTTCCACCAGTGATCGTCATTCTATCAAGAATGTTGTGTGTGGCAAGTGCAAGAAACATGGTCACTTGACAAAGTTGTGCAATAACCAGTTGGAGGCGATGTGTTGATAACTTGCAGCTCCTCCAAGAGGATGTAGGTGATCTCTTGATTGCCACAGTAGAGGAGCACGATGTGGAGGCCCTGTGATGTATTGTGAGAATTAATGTCCAGACGTGGCAGAATCTGGATCGAATTACACTGTAGTTTTCCAAGAGGTCGGATCTGAGTGAACCTGACATAAACCCAAGGGGGTATGGTGGCATGCCGATAAAGATTTTGGGATTGAAAACTGGTGCAGATTGAATTTGCACTCTGGGCATACTGTACGTTGCAGACAGGGGTGTTTCCTTATTGAGCTGGAAGCATCCAGAATTCTTGGGGATCATACTTGACCCAAATGCCAGTGAACCAGTGATGCTGGTCAGAGGACGTCTGTGTGATGAGTTCAGAGAAGATTTTATCAACAAGATAGGTTGCCTGAAAGGTTTCCAACACAGAATCATTTTGAAGTACGGTGCAAAAGCAGTAGCTCATAGAGTGAAGCCTTTACCCTTGATGCTGAAGGTTAAGGTCAAGGAGGAACTGGATAGATTGTGTGAAGCTGAAGTGATTGCACCAATTGAGGCTACAGAATGGGTTTCATCGGTGGTGACTAATAATTTAGTATTTATATAGCGCTACGAACCCTCAGATATCTGAGCGCTGCTTACTATTACCCACGGTGTGTGGTGCTCAAGAAACCAGATGGAGCGATCCGTGTATAGACGTGCGCTCTCTGAATAACAACATATGGGTCGATTGGCATCCTCTTGCATTCGGCGAAGTATTTTACGACCATAGATTGTCTAGT
Organism: Ambystoma mexicanum; assembly: GCF_040938575.1. NCBI lineage: Eukaryota > Metazoa > Chordata > Amphibia > Caudata > Ambystomatidae > Ambystoma > Ambystoma mexicanum. Next base: position 28,107,584 of record NC_090940.1, on the reverse strand, counting down.
GCTTACCACCAGATCAAACTGCATCCAGAGTCTAGAGCCCTTACCTCATTTGTGACACCTTTTGGAGCATATAAATTTAGGCGGATGTTGGCATTGACTGCCGTTTTTCCAAGAGTGTGGAATTCCTCTTTAGTAGAATGCAAAATGCACAGTGTGTCAAAGATGACATCTTGCTATTTACTGCAGATTCAAGTCATCATGATGTGTGTGTGTGTGTGTGTGTGTGTGTTTATTTAGTAAAAATGGCGCATAACACATGCTTACAAGGAACATCAAAAGGATAATTACGAAATGCAAAAGGACATCATTGTAAGAAAAGAATGAATGTTAAGGCATGTTTGTGAAAATTAACGAATGCTCTAAAGTTTTTGGACCTTGCATGAAAGAACAAAATCAATGGGAAAACAGTGCAAATTATAACAAAATCATACAATGTAGGGACCCGGTGCTTTAAAACATAGCTACGGGGGACCACAATATAAAGATTGTAGAGAGGAAAAAAATGCAATTTACCCTGTCGCTTCCTCAAAATAGTGAACAATTCACAAAAATGTGCACCATATAATCGGTGCCTACTAAAACAATACAAAATTCAATCGGTTGATCTAAAACACATGATTTCTTTTACACAGAGACAATATTGCACACAAGAAATATTCATATAGCAGCAAAACGATTATATAGTTTTAATAAAGTGCAATGAGTATAATTCTAATATAATGGCCTTTAGACAAAGGCTATATTGTTAACACAACATGTTTTTTTCCTTTCAAAGAATCATTATACAGTGTAGGAAATTCTTCAGGGGATTTCTGTTTATATTCTCTGGTCTCGTGGCATCAGACTCATTTGGATTGAGTGTAGTTCAAAGGTATCGCACAATCCTTATAATGCATTGGAATCCTGTATCATGAATAACATATAAACTGCGCTGATTAGATGCTGTTATTATTGTGAAGAATTTCACTTTATTAACTTCTGCTGGCCTTAATTAAATACAGTGCCATAAAGTACTCAATATCTTACCTACTATATAGCTAATAATTAGCTAATAATTAGGTCTTCGGGAGAAGCTTAATTTCTCGCATATCACTCTTCCTATGGAAACATAAGTATTGAACCCCATCGGCCATCATTGGTGTTTCACTGGTTTATTAATAGTGCTTAATTGCTAACATCAAGCACACTTACTTTTGTTAGACTTCTTTGTTTTTATGTCTTTAAATTTTGGTTGATACACTATTCATAATCTTTGTTGATCATCTGTTAATTATAGATGTCGTGGACACCTGAAATTACATAACATTGCCATTGAGAAAGATAGCTTTTTAGTAGTAAACAAATGCTTACTGTTAGGGAATTGATAATGTGTTTGCTACATCCTCTCTCCTAGTGAGACCCCCAGCACTTTTTGCTGGACTTCTGGACCTGTTTCTTTAATCCTGAATGAGTGGAGCCTTTCTTCACTCATTCTTTGTTATGGAACTCTATTCTTTTTATTTTACCTAGTCCTATGTAGTCTACTTTACTCCATATCCCTTAAAGGCATCTGTATTTTACTATTGCAGCACACAGCTCCTTATGAGTAATGTTCTTGGGGACCCTCAGGGTCCTCCTTTGAGATTATTTTCATTATCCTAAATTAACTGCAGTTCTTAAGGATAGACATACCTAGTATCTCTCCTAAAACTTCGTAGTCTGAGAGATTGGCACACACCCATCTTATGTGGAGTGCCAAAGGGATACCTAGTAACCCCTCAAAACCTCATATTAATTGATTCATGTTATAATGCCTATTAGATAGCTGTGGTTGTTCAAGTGCCTGCTGCAAGGGTATGTTTGTACCACATAGATCCCAATTTCCTGTGGCAGTAACATAGCTGAAGGGGTTACAGCCCTCTGCAGTGCCTAATGTGGTGCATCAAGCTGGCTCCTCTTGTGTTTCAATGCCTGCACGCATTGAAGGTTCCACACGTTGCGGCAGAGCCAGCAGGATACCAGGAGACGATGTGCTGATTCTGTCCCTGAGTATGCCATGTTTTAGCCACAAACCTTTACATGTTTGTCTTTTAAACGTGGTGTTTTAGCAGCTACTGTTTTCGTCAGTTTCTTTTAAATTATTATTTCTTTAAAAAAATGTGTTGTTTGTTTAGGGTAAGGGAATGGGGGAGATACCCCCATTTTAAGAAAGAAACAATTTATAAACGGCAGTGGCAAAAACACCAAGCTTAAAAGGCAAACGTGTAAATAGTTGGCGGCATAAACACGTGGATCCCTGTTCTAGAAAGGAGGACATGTTCCTGTTTTGGATACCCCTGCAAGGCCATGTCCTGATGCAGCATTTAAAATACTGCTAGGGTCTGGCCCCCTTAGAGCCCCAACCCAGTTAAAGCCTTGAGTAATGTCCCTTTTCATCCAATGTTTTTTTTCCTCTCCTAATGATGCTTCTTTCTATTTTTACAGGGAAGGCTGACTTGGGGACCCTACCTGTGGTTTTACATGATCCGTATGGCTACATCCACCCTTTCAGGTATGGGTATGAGTGTGGGTGTGGGTGTGTGGGTGTGAGAAAGGAGGGACTAGGTCTGCAGTAATTACGAAGATGCTGTGCGATAAAGGGGTTCTCAATACACCCTGGAAGGGTGTGTGCTGCACAAACGCAGGGACTGCAGTGGCACTTTCCTTTTAAGGGGAACATTTCTATTGGCTATCTTTCAACCTGAATTGGCAGGCACCTTTTAACAGTGTTGTGTTTTAACTAGCAATACACCTCTGGCATTCTAGTGCGTGGCACCCCCAATTAGTCACTGCACTCCTTCGGCGAGGGATGTGGTGCAAATCCCTGCTTTATTGCCGCATTCCGTGTCGATTGGAGGTGCTAGAATTCCAGATCCATAATGCCGGTAATTTTATTAAAATCCTGGAATAGTCTAATGTAAGGGAATGCAGAGCCAGCGCCATGCTAACAGCCAATCGCGAGAGTAGTGTAATCTGTGACGTTGCTGCAAAGGGAGTTTGTTGGCTCAGGTGCTTATGTACAGCTGAATAACACTGGAAAGGTAATGGTGGCTCCCCTGAGCCAAAAAGAATCTGGAGGCAAAACTGCTCTTTGTACCGAAGCTGAAGGCTCAGGTTATTAGACTCTCGCCATGGCACCCACCTACTGTTCCTGGATACCCCCTCAGTCCAGCTACATCTCCTCCCTCTGCACCCTGACACTCCCTTCATTCCAGCACCCCATCACTGTGTACATGGCAAATCCATCCTCTGCACCCTGCCAAACGAGGGCCACGACATCCTAGTTGCAGCACATCTGTCAAGCCACAGCTGTTGGCACTGGACCTGTGGTTACACAGGCCAGCCTGATAAGTGCTTGGGGCACTCAGCAGATACGGAGAGTGTTGTGGTCACATGGCACAGACAGTTGGAGAGATCACCCAGAATGCTGTGGTCACACGGCTAGTAACTGTGCTGTGGTCACACAGCAGGACAGTGGCCTGGGGGCTGCCAGGTTACACATGCTGATCTGGGGACACCCAGATTAGCACAGCTACAGTACCGTGGTCACACAGCGTCATCCTGCAGGCCAGGGCAGCAGGGCAGCAGGGCAGTGTTCACACAGCATCAGCCTGCAGGCTCAGTAATTAGATACAACAACAGAAGCGCCATTCCTGGAGTCCGGCGCACTTGCCGACTGAGGCTCCTGTTAGTCACAGTCTGTCATGACACATATTCTTAAAGGGGCAACCCCACACTCCTCCTTTTTCCTAACCAAGAAAACAAAGACAATATCACTGGACATCAAATAAACCAGTCATGTACAGCAATACTTGATCCACTTGGGAACCATGGGATACAACATAACCACATACATTGGGACTCATTCAGTTACAAACATTTAACCATATACCGACAACTCTTTACATCTATTGCGGGTGGCAGTCTGAGTTGGACTGCTGGTGGCATGTTGGTAGGTCTACCACATTCTAGGGAAGCTTTATTCAGCAGACGTGAAGGGAAAACTTCAACCAACAGACACCATGGTCAGTCACTGGAACCATGTTGAGCATGCCAACTATCTGTGAGATCACAGCTTCATGTACACTTCATTACTGGGACCACCTTAGGCACATCAATGACATGCAAGCTCACAGCATCCAAAGCACACGTGTACTGAGTCCTCTTTGAGCATTTGCGGGGCTGCAGGAATCCAGTTCGACCTCAAACTTGTATCCGTCTGAGATAGTTGAGAGCACAGTTCATGAACCGGCAAAGCCGCACCCGGGGCTACTTAGTCCCTTGATGGTGGGGCAGGCAGCAAGACACTGGTGGCAGGGAGTCTGGGCCACACCACTTATTTAGCTCCCCCGGGCAGGGGTTGTTGACATGACACTGGTGGTATTTTCCCCTCCCGCAGGCAGCAGCATCTCAAGTTAATGTAGCGGCATGGGTGGCCCCTCGCATTGTTTCCAAATGCAGATGTGCACTTTGAGCCTATATTTTTCTTAACGCTCCATGGAGCAAACCATCACCTTCTGTCTCCCTCCCACGAGGCGCCCGTGCACTCCTCCCCCAGGATCTGCAACCCCAGTGAAGGAACTGGGCATAGAGCTCAGTTCACAGAGCATGCAGAGATCACTTCCCCCCGTTCTATGCATTTATCTTGCTTTTCCGTTTTTGCTCCGAACCGGAGCACGCAGCGGGCGCCTCCTTTCTTTTATTTTCTCTTGCTCCGTACACAGAGCAGATTAAAGGCAACTCGCCTTGTTACACTCTGCATCTCTGATCACCTTGTTAAACTATGCAGCTCCGCTGTGATCATGGAGCAAATAAATCACCTCCCAGTGGCCCGGAAACACCAGGGGAGTGCCGGCACGGCAGAGTGCAGAGCCGGAGTATGATATGATGGGTTATTTATAATGCGCATAATACCCAGAGGTTTCTAAGCACGGACCCGGGGATCGAACCTGCGTTGCTCTATGTGGTCTTGCTTCCAAGGCGAGGAGTTGACCATGAGCTATCCTCCCGAGAACTTAGTACACCATCAAACGCAGACAACCGCTTTATTTTATGGAGCACTTTACTTTTCACCACTGGTTGGTCCGGTATCGCTCTGGGACTGCCAGCACAGCGAAATGCAGGCTTGCACCTGGGCCGCGCACCCACCTTTCTTCCTAACAGCTGTGAGGAGCAAACACAATTCAGCCTGCTTTTTCATTTTTCAGAATGGGAACACTTCTTATCCTTGTTGTCAATGTTGGGACTCGACCTGTGGTCACACAGACCAGTCCGATCAGTGCTGGGGGCACCCAGCAGATACAGAGAGTGCCGTGATCACACGGCATGGACACTTGCAGGGATAACCCCGATTGCTGTGATCACATGGCTGGACACCAGTTCCCGGGCTAGCGCAACCCCACAACAGCTTGCCTTTCAAGCTATGCCCCCAGCTGTCAGTGCATACCACAATTACTTCCCACTCAGTCTTCAAACTGGGACCTCTTGTATACCTCTGAATGAACGAAGGTGCAGCCTCACGGCTTCAGGCCCTTTCTATTTCAGGCCACAGACTTGGGCACACTTTTCCAATGTACCTCAATCCTGACCTGCAGCACCCTTCTTTCTTCTGTCTACTGGCCCCCTCAAATATTAGAATCCATGCGCAAAGTCACTGTAATTCTGAAACGTTCCTTTGTCTGATGATATTTCTGCTGGGTTGTAAAGATTTCTGCTTTTTTCCAGTGTGCGATTTCGTTGGGGAAAAGATTGCATCTGTCCTTGGTATCAGCACGCCAAAATACCAGTACGCCATTGACGAATATTACAGAATGCGGAAGGAGGTGTGTGATTTTTGGAGGCGTCCTGCCCTATGTAAACCGTGCTTGTTCCTTGGGTGTCCTAGTCTGTGTATACATCTTTGTAACTGCTCCATGAGGCCCTTTTCTCTGTGTACTGATGTGTGTCTTACCCATCCTGTCCTGCAGGTACCGCTCTGGCCCAATTTTAGGGACCCAACGATGTGGGAAAAGGTGGCAAAGGGCTGGGGGGCGGTCCTATTGTGTATGTATTACTCAGCCCATGTTGTCTATATACTGTTCTGTTCCGTGATTACTCAGCAGGGAGTTAGGTGGGGTGTGGCCCTGTATTTACCACTCGGCCTACCCCAAGCTGGTCCCGCTTACTATATACTGTATTGTATTTCTTGGGGAACCGGTTGTCATTTTGAACAAAAATGACTTACAAAGTAGCTAACAGAGAGCAGAGGCAGTGCCGGGATAATTTCAATTAATTACAATCCCAACTTGTTGGTGGTACCAAGAGCTAAATTGGCTCTAACCAATAAGAGTGCATTCTACATTGCAGCTCCCAATCTATGGAACTCTTTTCCGCCAGAGCTCAGAATGGAAAAGCCCCAGGATAAGTTTAAGAAGAAACTGAAGACTTAGGTTTTTAAGTAACCTGAGTATTCTTTTTCCGGTATGGGGGGTTAGCTTTATGTGTTGCCCATCGTGTGTGCCTCCGGACTGGTCTGGATTGCACGGTACAAATTAATTAAAGTAAAGTAAGGTGCCTTTACAGAAGTGCACTGTTTGAGTGACGTATACCGTTTGGTAAAGTGGTACAAGTGAGAATATAGAGCAGTGACAGGAACTGGAGGCCATCACGATATTTTTTGTAAATGGACAGCCTGGAGCCAGTGTTTACACCTCGTCCTAAAGGCAGAATGCAGGAACGGTGGCCTGGGCGGTTAGTTTGCGTAGGAGGGTGGGAGTGTGCAGGGCCTCCGATCATTGCTAGCAGGTGGAGTCTGAGTCAGTTGTTAAGGTTGCCACTGATGAGATGGCTTTGATGGCCATATGGAGAGTATTCCAGTGGATTGGGGCAAGCCTGGAAAAGGGGTGAAATCGGGATTAGGCACAAGGGGGGACATGGGAATAGCGAGGCAATTGCAGTCAGATGCAGTCCACGAGGCAGTGGCTGGCAAGCACACTGATGGGTCTACAGAAGAGGGGCAGGAATATAAAAGGGAGAGCCATCTAGCATGGTGTGACAGCAGGCTGAAGAGGAGAACATCTGGAAGGATTTAAAAGGATGTGTTGCAAAGTGGAGGACTTTGTTGAGGGAGAGCATAAGAGTGGAGTGTTATGTCATGAGGAAACAAAGGGCAGATGATATGGCATGGCAAACGGGCACAAGATGACACTGTGAGTGAATATATATCAAAGCACATGTACTCGGGGAACCAAAGATACATGCATGCTAACACCTAGTATGTGCAAGTAGCAGGGAATTACGGATACAATATGAAAAGGGTTGTGGGGTAAGCAGTTAGCCGTCCTACATGGTTACAGGACAAGTCAGAAAGCTCCACATCAACAGTCACTGTTAAAGCGGATCTATGTTATTACAACGAAAAAGGAAAATTGACGGCCAAAACCATGAGTTTATTTTTTTCTTTTAGGTCTTTTCAATGCAAGTATATGCAGGGGGAAGACTCTGCACCCCCTCCCCCTCCCAGCCCCACATTAATTATGACACAGATGCTACCTTTTCTCCACACAACCTTGTCTTGCTACAGTGGAGATGAAATGGTGGGCAAGGCATTCTGGGAAACATCTTCTTAAAAAATAAATAAGAGGATACTGGCAGCCAAAAACTCGAAGTGGATCCGAAGGCAAGTGAAGCTGAAAATCAGTTTTTAGAGCTCTCCAGTCACCACAGTAATGTCATATGGTTTGGAAGGAAAGACCAATAGGGAATGGACCCCAAAGCATGCCCCTAACTGGCGCAACAAGAGCGAAAGGATAACGTGAAAGATTAGTCCAAGAAGTAGGCTTGTGCAGTAGTCCAGTTCGCTGAGCACAAGAGTAAAGATATGTGTTTTAGTTGCATGGTGCGTCAGGCGTTGGTGTATTTTTCTAATGTTTAGGAGGTTAAGTCTGGCTGCAGTGGTCATGATGAGCTGGTAGTTTCCGTCGCTGTAAAAGAGAATCCCAAAGGTGCGAGCTCTGGGCGAGGAAGCCAACGGTGAAGAGATCTGAGAGGATCGAGTGGGGTTAGCATTAGAGGCTGCAAGGAGTAAGATGACTTACACCTTTCAGGAGTTGGCTGTGAGGCAGCATAGAGCCATCCAGTGGTGGATGGGGCATAGGCATTTGGCTTTGAGTACCGTAATCGCAGGGATGAAGGAGGGAAAGAAGAAGATAAACTGAGGTGATGGTTAAAGCCAAAGGAGGAAATGAGTTTGCTGAGGGGAGGTGGCGTACAGGGTAAATAGAATTGGGCCCAGAACTCTTTGTGAGGAAGTCCACTGGGAGGGGTGTCGAGGAGGTAGGGCTGGCAGCCAGTCAGATGGAGAAGGCACAGTCAGAGATATAGGATACCAAGTCAAGTTCAGTGTAACCACAGAGGGGAAGTGTGTGAATGAGGGAGGGAGGATCCACAGTGTCAAAGGCAAGAGAATACTCTAGAAGGATGAGGATGGTGAAGAGGTGAGTGTGGTGGGCATTGGTAAGGGAACTGGCAATATGGATGAGCGCAGATTCATTGAAGTGTTTGGGCTTGAATCCAGACTGGATGTGGTTAGCATGGGGGTGTACATAGAGAGGCTGATTGTGTGGTTCATTACAACCCTGAGTATTATATAGTGGCAGCGAAGGAGAGTTACAGGTGTGTACAATGAGGGGTTATTGAGTTGATAACTTGAGGTTGAAGAGGTGAGCAGAGGTCTCTTCTGCTTGCATCGAACTCCCAGAATTCTAATTTTGTGAGATGTTCCCACCATTGCACTCCTCCATCCTGAACTGTACCACTATGAACCTTCCTCTCGCTTAGCTTTGCCACTGTGGAACCCTGTCACTTTAAACTTTGCTACTGTGAGATGTTGACACTTTTGCTTGCACTGCTCACTTAGAACTTTAACGCTGTGAGTTTTAGCCACTGCGCATTCTGCCACTTTTGATTTGTACAACTGTGAGACTTGCTTTCTCTGAACTCCATCACCACTGTCACTTTAACCCTTCCCACTCATTACTTTGACTTTTCCACATCAAGGCCTTACCACCTTGAATTCTTGCACTGAGAACTCTCGCCAGCCCCAACTCTCTTTCTGTAAGCTCTGTCACTAGGAGATCCTGCCACTCTGAACTGTCACAATGAGGCTCCCTTCCTCTGATCTCTACCACTGCAACACCTTATTGCTTTGAACTTGACCACAGTATGCTCTACAGTACTGAATTCTGTCCTCTGAATGTTCCAACTTTGCAACGCTCCTTTGCCACTCTCTCATGCTGCCATGAGATCTTCCTCTCCTACACCTCACCACTTCGAACTTTGCCATTGTGAGTTCCTGCAAAATCTGCGTGCTGCCCCTGCCCCACAGCACCACGATGTTCGCAATGCTGTGTCAGAACCCTAACTCTGTCCCTGCCACTCATGTTAAACCAAATAAAAAAGGATATCTTCCTAGTCCAGAGGCATGACTCCCTTCCCCTGGACAAAAAAGGCAGTTCTTGGTTTTGAATGTTCCCAAAGTACAATCTCCAGTGCGGGGGGAATGTCTCCCTTCCTCAGGCTTCTGGTATAGTCCATCAACTGCTGGAGGTATGCCTCCCTTGATATGAAATGGCATTTATAACGCGCTTATACAAAGTGTTTGAAGCGTTCCTCAGGTTTATAACACGGTTCCACAATTGGTGGGGGAAAGTCCCCAACCAGCCTTTCTAAGGCTTCTTCTCTGTCTCTGATGGTCCCACACCCTGATTGGCAGACCTGGTTCCCTTCTACCAGGCACTGCGAATCAAACTCACACTTGGTTTAGTCGCCTGGCAAGTTCTGTGTTCAAATGTATTACTTTCACAGTTCTCTTCAGTCTATTAAACCCACATGCAGACTTGGTTTACTCTCCTGCCAAGTATTGACTTCATATGTATTATTCTCGCAGTTCTCTCTTCACGGTTTCTTAATCTCACATGCAGACTTGGTTTACTCCCCTGCCAAGTACGGCGTTCAAAGGAATTACTCTCAAAGTTTTCTTTACTTTCTTCTCTCTTACTTGACAGCCATGGGTCGCTTTCCCTCCAAGTACTGTTTCGAAGAAGATTAGGTATCCTGCTTACGTGATGTTTCCTTTTCCTGTAAGCGTCCCAGACTCTATTCTCTGTGTTATAGTGTCTTGATAATGTTTCTCTCAATGTCCTATAGGGGTTATTCTCCTTTCCCCACTTTAATGCACTGTTAACTTTAGGGTTCCTTGTACCCACTGGGGACCCCCAACCGTAGGCTCAGCTACCCAAATACCTTTAGGATCTTGGCTGTAAATCCTGGTTGGTCGCAGGCTTCACTGTGTCTCACTATGTCTCGCTAGCGCTCTGGGGCTCTTCTCGGCTTGCCACAGCGGCTCTGTAGCTTCGGATCCTGTTCAATGTGTCTCTTCCAGCCGGACTGCGTCGTCCTGCTGTGCTGCCGGCGCTCTCCCGAGCCAGCCTTTTGGTTCTCTTGGCATGCCCCCTGGACACTGTGCCTCTCGCCTTCCGGTGTTCTGGTCTCCCCCTGCTGTTCTTCGCAGCGAATGTCTGCCACTCTCTCGATCCCCCCAGGGAGGATCTGACACTCAGGTGACTCTTTTGTGAGTTTTTATGTCGGCATCCAGTAAGGTCTGTAGTTGGAGCCTAGACCGTTCATGCAGGTTCATCTGAGTGATTGTGTGAAGCGCTTGAAGCAGGCACGTTATAAATGCCATATAATATCGGATCTGCACCTCTTCCTCGTCAGTTTCTTGGTTTGCGTCCTCATGATAGCTATGCTATTCTTCCTCGTCTGTCCTTTCTACTTCTTGTGTTTTATAGAAGTACATGGGACAGGAGGGTAGGGGTGGAGAGAGTGGGGATGAAACAGAGGTGTAGGTTTTAGTTGGATACTGCGTTCTCCCACAATAGTCGTCATTGGTCCCATAGGGGCTTCCCTCCCATGAGATCCACCCATGGAGTACGACTCCCAGGGGCACTATTGGCTTCATGGGAAGAGGCTCCCTCTACAGAAGCAGTGACAACATCCTGGGATTCGTCACAACATAAAGAACTAATTAATCAAATAACTTGTGGACAACCAGACCGAAACAACCAAAAGAGCAACTTAATCTGCAAACACAATGTCAAGACAAGAAACCTACACCCAACGAGCAGGGCCACACCACTAAAACTGCCTCGTACCAGGAAGGACCAATGTTCAGGAAGGGCCAAATTAGAACAAACCAGACGGAAGAAAACCAACTATCTCAAACCAGCTTGCCCGAGATTCAACTAGCGCCCAGAAACAGCAGACGATACCAGAAGAGAGCAGCTTTGCAAAAACAAGACCAAAATCACGATAACCTTCACGCTACCTATCAACCTACTACCCAAGTAACTATAAACACCATAAACCGACAAGAATGGATGCTGGAAACGCAATGAAAAGACACGAAATCCACAGAAGCGTACCAGAACAAATTACACTCAACACCTTGTTCATCAAAAAAAACTGGCAAGGCTCGGAGAATTATCAACACGATCATACAGACAAACCTGAAGAAAACATCAATACAAAACGCAATCTTCTAGACCTACTCAATGAAGAAACGGGAGCAACAGATCCAATGCAGAATCTAAAACGAAATTGAACCAAGAAGAAATGAAACAACAAACCCCACCTTCAATGGATAAACAAAAGCCAGAAAACAAAATAATCCACTGCAACCTGGTCAACGCTAGACCAATGTCAAAACATAACACAGAAATATAAAAACTCCTAAGTGAGGGAGACAAAGACATCCTATTCCACACCAAAATATGGCTAACACAAAATGTCATGGTAATCGCACACAAATCCCTCCCTAACAACTTCAAACTGAAACAAGCCACCAGAGAAGGAAAAAGAGGAGGAGGCCTCACGTTGCATACAATGACCACCTAAAGATGGCAACAGCAACCCCACTATTCCAAATACACAAAGGTAAGTAGCCCCTAACCCCTCATTACAAGGGCAAATATATTAAGGCCAAAGAAAAACAACAAGGGAATGAAGGTTCCAAGACAATGAAAGAATACAAATTATTCTAACATTTTTCATATTTAAAAGCCGCCTGAGCTGGCTCATGGATTAGCAGCAAATCATTGTAGACTCAATAACACATATAAAAGTCATCACAAAATATTCAACAAAGTGCAACGTGCAGAAAGGGCCATTAATGTCGCTATTCCATGTTGTAGTCATAGAACCTAATGAGCAAATAATGCGATCACCACCTACTCGATGGAGCGGATTCTCAACCAATACATGGGTGGAAAAACATACAAGCAAATGAGACCTATTGAAATGAGCCACAGTCTGCTAGGGGAGACAGTTATATAATATTTTGTTCTATAATGTTTGAGCTCTTTTTGAAGGGTGGTCTATTTTCCCCTTCTTCCTAGTTTCAATATTTTTCCAAAATATATATGGTAATGTTTTCTTCATGACTGGCTGGCCATGTCCGAAAATAAACACATTGACACTGCTAAGTAACAATGTGCCATCTCAATACAATGAACACGCTTAACTCCTAATTGGCTTTATCCAAAAAACAAAAGGGAGTGCATTTACTTATTGCTTTCATAAGTGCGCATTTCACGTTGGCTGAAAGAGTCGCTCAACAAAACCTAACCAAAAACATGCATTAATTTGTCTTTGTTACTGTGGTATACCTACACACAAAAACAATGGCGACACTTAAAAGCATCACCAATCGCCTCATGTATGAGTGTTCATCAAAAGATCACTGAGGTTCTGACATCACTAAATGGACACCTGAAAGGGAAGAACCACTAATGAGTGTTAGCCCTGGTCTTCTACTCTAAATTCAGCAAGCAAACCTAAAACACAGCCATTAAGAAATAATACTGTAAATTAAGCATGGAGCATACTTCTTGGCTTATTATTTTAAAACCCAATGTGATGAAGGTTTTTCAATTAAGTCCAAAGCCTTCCACAACACAGAGGAACGCCCCCGGGTTCACTGCGTGTCCTTGCGCTGTCATTCTCCTCTGCATTTAAGTCAGTGATTCTGGTACACGAGACACCCAGCTTTGTTACCTGTGCTTCATGCGACCGCCGGCACGTGTCAAGACATCTCTAGAGGACAAATCCACTTAAATGCGGCACAGCGCTAGAACGTCTCGCTTCAATGCTCAGCCTCTCAGAATGCTACTAATGTGGCTGCGATCACACCACAGGACTGCATTCCATGTACATAAAAGATTTGTGGTGCAATGAAACTCCTCAATACATTAAGTAAAGCACATATCTCAACCAACAGGAACTCTTTTCATAAATGAACAATTTCATATAATGCCCATAAAAAACATTGATACATTTGTAATATGAACCTCAACAAAGGTTTAACAATGTATACATAGCAGATAAATAGTTCCGATGTAGTCTCCCATGAGTGTGAACTTTTAAACCTAAGTACAATGAATATAGACTAGATGCAGCGTTTCTGGGTTCATGCAAATGTAAACAATTGGCTAAAGTCAAGTATTACACCAATAGAGAAATATGCAGAGCATTCCAACAAACCCAGATATACAATGATTATAGACGAGATGCAATATTTCTGAGTTCATACAATTTTCAGAAGAAGGTAAAGGGTTACACAAAGAGAACCCAAAAGAGCATTACTGTAACCCCAGGGCCTGCCACACCTCCTGTTGGTTATTTTTTTTTAAATATGTTTTTATTTGCATTTTCAACATCAAGACAATAGCAATATTGGTTACTTCAACAAAAATCCCTTGTATTATTTTCATGTAACATATATATAGGAAACATAAAGAGGGGGGAAGTGCAAAGCAATGATGAACTTTAGTCTTGTGTTTCTGATTCCCCACCCTCCCCCTCCCTGACCTCCCCCCCACCCCCCCCCTCCACTCGACACGGTCGCTTTGTACACCACTCTAAATAAAAGTTCAACACCACTTTAGGCATTACAGCATTGCATGGGCTCTGCAAGTTGCTACTAAAAGAAAGGAAGAAGCCCCTACAGGGCTTGGGGTAGGCAATCGTCCGGTGGCATAGGGCGATGCCCTGATTCCTTTGGTTGGCTGAGATGGTAAGCAAGTGTTCTTAGTCTGTGGGCTCCCAATATGTCGTGTAGTATTCTAGAAAGGGCAACCAAATCATTTCGATATTTCTGCGAGATTCATTTATCGCTGCCGTTAGGCTTTCCATTTCGTATATTGCGTGGGCCTTTATTAACCATTCTCTCTTTGATGGTAGGACCATCGATTTCCATTTTATGGTCAGGCACACTCGGGCTGCTAATAGAAGATTGCGTGGTAGGTACATTAAAGATTCGTATGTTTCATCATCTTCCGACTCAACTCCAAACAAAACTAGTGTGGGCGTTGGGTTTCTGAGGACCCCATCTATGTCTCGAATCCAGCCCAGCACTTCCCGCCAGTACACCTGGACTCTGTCACAACCCCACCATTGGTGCCAGTAGTCACATTGCTCTCCGCAACCCCTCCAGCAGTAGGGAGATGTCCCGGGGAACATTTTGGATAGGCGAAGGGGTGTGTAGTGCCATCTCATCAGTAATCGCACATTGTGCATTTTGTATTGCATGGAGACCGATGATGACCATACCGCTCTATATATTCCTTTCCATACCTCCCCTTGGGTTTCTATGGATAGGTCGGTTTCCCATTTCACTTCTGAAGGTGGGCGTGGACTGTGACCCCTCGTGACTAGTGCTCTGTACAACTTTGATATGAGACCTCTCGATGCTTGGGGGGAGCTTAAGATTTGCTTGAATGGTGTCAAAGGGCGCTTTAACAAATTGCCCCACCTTGGGTCGTGCATGGCACTTCGCAACTGGAGGAAGGACAAAGGGGAAACACTTGTGCCCTGCAAGTCAGCCTGTAATTCCTCCCGTGTTGTAAACGCCTCATTTTTCCAAAGCTGTCCCGCCCGACTCAGACCCGCTTCGTACCATGACTGTGACTGCTGGACTGCTCTCAGTGAGTTTTGAATAGGTGGGGACCAGATGCAACTCAAAGGAGAGGGCCATGTTGTGATTCCCTGCATGGCCCGGGATGGACGCCAGAGAGACCATAATACCTTCAGAATGGGGTGCTGTTTAATCCTTTGTGTCATGGCTGATCTTGGGACCCACAACCACTCTCCCAGGGTGACCGGATCAAAGATGTCGTTCTCTATTGCCACCCACTGTTTCTCTGGGTTTTCCCACAGATGATCCGGGAGTATGCAGAGTTGTGACGCTCTATAATATTCTCCCAGGTCTGGAAAGCTCATGCCCCCCATCTCTTTAGGTTGGATCAGTGTGGAATATGGGATCCTTGCTCGTTTGTCTGCCCATAGAAATCTTAATAGTATGCGCTTTACCTCTACTAAGAAGGAGTCGGGAACAATGACTGGGAGGGACTGAAATAAAAATAGGAATCGTGGGAGAATGTTCATTTTGATGGCAGTAAAACGCGCCGCCCATGACATGGAGAGTTTGCGCCATCTGGAGATGTCATTTTGGATGGCTACCCACAGTGGTGTGTAGTTGGCTTCGAAAAGGTCAGACAGGGAGACCGTTATATTAATCCCTAGGTAGCGGACTAAGTCGGTTTGCACCTTGAAATCCCAATCTGTCTTTAAACGTAGTGCTAGGTCAGTATTGTCTTTCAAGGGGACAGCTATGGTTTTTTGTAGGTTGACCCGAAAGCCTAATAGGGGACCGTATCGCGACAACTCTTGGAAAAAAGCGGGGATAGAAGTAGAGGGTTCGGTCAGGTATAAGAGGATATCGTCGGCAAACATCGCCAGTTTGTACTCGCTGCCGCCTCGCGGGATTCCTCTGATGCTCGGGTTGGACCTGATGGCTTGGGCGAAGGGTTCAATGACTAGGGCATAAATGAGAGGGGAGAGCGGACAGCCTTGTCTTGTACCTCGAGTAAGGTTGAAGGTTCGCGATGAGATACCATTGATCGATACTTTGGCCCGGGCAGATCGGTATAGTGCTTTCGCTCCTTGTGTCCATGCAGCTCCCAACCCCACCCACTCTAGAACAGCTCTCAAGAAGGACCACTCTACACGGTCGAAAGCCTTTTCGGCGTCTACTGATAACAAGAGGGGGTCCTCGCCGGCCCCTCGGAGAGTTGCCATGAGGTCTAGGGTTTTTCTAACGTTATCTGCCCCTTGCCGGCCTCTTACGTACCCTACCTGGTCAGTGTGGATTTGTTGCGGCAGAATCTGGGCGAGGCGGGCGGCCAATATGCTGGAGTAAATTTTTGCATCTACATTTATGAGAGAAATTGGCCGGTATGATGAACACTCTATGGGGTCTTTACCTTCTTTGGGGATTACTATGATAATAGATTCAGTGAAGGAGTCGGGAGCTCGACCCGATTCTAAGATGGAAGTAAATAGTTTGGCGAGGAATGGCGCAAGTGTGCCGGCGTTTCTCTTATAAAAGGCTGGCGTGAAACCATCCTGTCCCGGGGCTGAGCCAACCTTGAGGGCTGAGATCGCTCCCTGCACCTCTGTTGCCGAGATTGGGGCATTTAGCATTTCTAGATGTTCTTCCGTGATGGGTGGGCGTGACATATTGGTTAGGTATTCTTTGATGTCGGGGGAGGTGCCATCAGTCTCAGCAGCGTATAGATCTGCATAAAAATTGGAGAAGCGAGACACTATGTCTTGGGGATTTGTGAGTGGGATGCCTTGTTCATCGTTTACTTTGTGGACTGCTCTATCTGCCCTCTGTTTGCGGAGTCTGTTCGCTAGCATGGTGTGCGCTTTGTCCCCCTTTTCAAAGAACTTCTGTTTGAGGTATTTAATCTGAGTGAGGGCTTTGCCTTTCCATATATCTTTTAGTTCCTCTCTCATTTTACTAATTCTCATTTCTGTATCAATATCGCTAGTGGGGAGCTCCCTAAGGGAGCGTTCCAGTCGCGTGATCTCTTCCTTAAGTTTTTTCTCCTTGAGTAGCCGGAGTCTTTTTTTGGCCGCCCCCTCTGATATAAGAATGCCCCTTAATGTGGCTTTACCTGCTTCCCACACTGTGTTCAGTGACATACCGTCAGTGTCGTTGATGTCAAAGTATTCTGTGATGGCTTCCGAAAGGAAGTCCTTGAAAATTGGGTCTCTGCATAACAGGTCATTACATCGCCACCGGCGGTCCAGGGCTGGGAGTGGGCCCAGGTCTAATTCTAGGCCGCACAGGTCGTGGTCTGACCAGGCTACTATTTGGATGGATGTACTTAAGATGTCACCCTCGTTTTCCGCCCCCAGTAGTAGGTAATCAATCCTGGAGAAGGAGTGGTGTGGTGGAGAATAAAAAGTAAAGGCTTTTTCCCCTGGGTGAGTTACACGCCAGGTATCTATTAAATGATGTTCCCTGAGCTGACTTGCGAATCTGTCGCCCTGTAGCGTGCTTGGGGGTAGGGAATTTGGTCGAGCTGAGTACCAGTCGCATTCACGATCTATAGCTACGTTAAAGTCACCCCCGCAAATTAGTGAACCCTCCCTCCATTCCTCAATGAAATCGAACAGGGGGTCAGTGAAGCTCGCCTGCCCCTGGTTGGGGGCGTAGACTGCGCACAGTGTGATGGTACGTGTTCTCAGCGTCCCCTTGAGTGCGACATATCTCCCGTGCGTGTCTCTGTGTATATGAAGAACCTGCATTCCCAGGGACCTACGCAGCAAAATGCCCACACCCCCCTTCTTCTCCGGTCCAGATGCCCAGAATGCTTCCCCTATGTCTCTCCCAAAGATCTTTCTTTCTCCACCTTTAATATATTTTGTTTCTTGTATGAAGAGAACATCTAGTTTGGATTGCGCGAACTGTCTCGCTAGCATTGATCTCTTTTGCGGGGAATTTAAGCCTTTGACATTGAGGGAGCCGAAGACTATGCCCTGTGAGTTAGCCATATTCTAGGGTTTGGATAGCATTTTTCGTATTGTGGCTTGCTTGACCCCTTTGTACCATATTAGAGTTAGTGAATAACTGCCTTGTGTTGCGATACTTTTGAGTTGGTTCTTTGTGCTTCACGAGCTTGCTTTGTCGAGTGGTTAATTGGATCCCCCCCCCGTCCCTTCCGCCCCTTCCCTAGTGTGGAGTGCTATACGGGACATCCTCACCCCACGGAAAGGGAAGAGAGTAGAGAAAAAAGAAAGGAGACGCCCTTGTTCAAAGAGAGCCACTTTAGGAGAACCCCTCTTCAAGCCCTGGGTGTAACTTTGATCTTTGTGCAGGGACAGAATGCATAGGAGACCGTAATGGTGGACATAGTCCTAGAGTGTCTCCCAGCCCCTAACCCCGTCTAGGCAAACAAACTTTAAAGAGAAAAAAAAAAAAAAAACTTCCATGGAGCTTCATGGCGACCATTTCGGCCCGGGTTAGAGCCCCTAAACAGTGTACAGACACAAGGTGCAGTGTAGGCAGTTCAAGGAGTGTTCAAACGTTTGAATTTCCATTTCTGTTGCGCACGGCCTCTTCTCGAGGGCTTTTCAGTTGGATCTCGGCGCGGGCCCTTTGGTTCCCTTCGGCCCTCCGCGTCTGAGTCTCTTGCTGGACCTTGTAGGTGGCGACGAGCTCGTTCCGCCTCTTCCACCGAGGTAAGCCTGTATTCTTCGCTGTCGAACTCAAATGTGAGGGAGAATGGGTGGCCCCATCGGTACTTAACGCCTTTCTCTCGGAGCCAGATCGTGAGGGGACGACACCCTCTTCTTTTTGCGAGGGTCATCGCTGAGAGGTCTTGGTATATTTTGACTGTTGAGCCACGGAAATTGATTGTGTCCTTCGTTCTTGCTTTTTGCAGGATGTCCTGCCTTTGCATATAGTAATGACATTTGATTAGGACCGATCAAGGGCCTCTCGCTGAGCCCCCTGCCCTGTGCACCCTGTCGAACTCGAGGGTCGGGGGGGGCGGATTCATCATAGAGAGACAAGATTAGGGATTTCACCGTGCTCTCCAGGCTTGACTGTGTCTCTCCTCGCTCTTCTTCCAGACCGATTATGCGGATGTTGGAGCGTCGCTCCCGATTTTCAAGGTCGTCCACTTTTGATTCCATGTCTCTTTCCTTCTGCTCGAGGTCTAGTAGTCTAGCCTCGTATTGCATGGTGGCAATGTCTCCTGATTGTTGGTTATTTTCAACCGCTTCCAGGCGGTCCTCAACTTTGGCCACTTTCGTTTGTAGATCTGATACTATTTCAGTTAGGTTATTTCTCATTGATCTAATCTCCCCAAGCAGCAGACGGATGTCCGACTTTGTTGCGCTGTCGCCGTCATTGCCTGGAATATCTGAAGTGCTTTGGGCTTCTTCCGCTTCCATGGTTGCGTTATTACGTCTAAACTTTCTCAGGGTTGCCAAGGTTCGTGGATCCAGCTTTGATACCTATGGAGGCTCCAGGCTATTGTTGCAGTGAGCAAGGACTGCTGTGCCGAGGTGTTCTTATACCCACGATCGTGTTTCTGTGGTTGGTCGGATCTTCGGGTGGAGACACTCTCAGTTCCGTGGTGGGCTGCCCTGGACTTCGTGGCACGTTGCCTGCGTTTTTGCCCTAAGTGACCCCGGTGCGGACTCAGTATCGCCCCCACCCCCCAAAAGCACTGATCGGGTGGGTCAGGTGCCTCGCTGTATGGCTGTCTCTGCGCCCCGCAAGGTGCGTGGTGGGCCCTTGATGGCCCTTAGGTTGGCTGCGAGGCTCCGCTAGTGGTGACGAGCTACCACAGGGTATGGTATTCGTAGGGGTCCGTGATGTGGGAGCGGCGGATCGGAGCTGTTGGGGTAGACTTTGTGGTCACTCTGTGTTTGGGATAGCGGAAATGGCCGCTCTGCGTTCTTGATGCTTGGTGAGGAGGGGGGAGCCTCGGTTGGGCAGAGGAAACACGGGCCTCCTTCCGCAGGCGGCTTGGTGTCTGTGGCCTACTGCCGTGTACGGCCCCCTAGTAAAAAGCGTATAGTGGCTGTGTGCCTGGGCCCACGAGAGTTGCTGAACGGAGGTGCGGCTTGGCCCGAGCGTGCAAGTGTTGAGGTGAGGCGTGGGTGGAGGGATATGACCCTCGCTTGCGGTTCGCGCCGTAGAGTGGGACTGCAGAGTCTTAGGAGTTGGCTCCGAAGGGGGGGGGGGGCTGGCTCCCGAGCGGAAAGGCCCGCTTGGGGCACTGCTTAACCGCACCGGGCCGCTCTCTCCGGTTGCTGCCTGCCTGGCCGGTCGCTTAACCTCCTCCGGTAAGCCGGGCGCTACGGACCGCTGTGGCTGTTCTCGTAGCTGCCGCACCTCATTATAGGGCTGGAGTTCTCCCGTTCGCTGGGCGCAGGGTGCTACTGGTTTCAGTCCTTGTCGGGTTTCGTCATACGCGCGCGGCGCGTATCTCAGATGACGGCGGCCATTTTTTTATTTTCTTTCTCCCCTCTCCTCGCTTTTCTGAGTATGGGCCTTCTGTGCTGCCCGGGGGCTTCCGATCGGAGGCTGATTTCTGCTTTTCCTCGCAGCCTCGTCACCTGGGTTATGGCTGGGTGGGTGCCAGGACGCCTTATCTTCTTCGTCTGCTAGTTTTTCCGTGCTTTAGTTTCCCCTGCACTGCTCGAAAAGGCGATTTTATCGGGCTTGAAGAGGGAGACGGTGGCTCAAGCGACCATCGCGTCTGCGCCCCCTGGTGGTCTCTCCTGTTGGCTATTAACCAGATTCCTCGCTGTGTAAAGTTCACATCCAGTATTGCTCTCTCTATGCTAACAGCTGTTTAGTGCTCCTTTTGTCCACTCTGAAAACCCTATCAACCACCCACCATACTAGGTCGTCCTCACTGTGTTCCATCAATAACAAATGTTCCACTAGGGGGGCGGAGCGAGTTTTGGTTCTGATTTTTTTGACCAGTGTTCAGTAATCCTGGTTCTGATTTGTCTAGCGGTCTTGCCTACAAGGGTCGTGTGGTCTCCCCACAGGGTTACTACATCACTTCTTGCCGAACACTGGTGGCATGCGGTGGGATAAACGTGGAGTGGTTACATTGACTATTTGTTAAACCAGCCACAAGGCTAAGCTCCATCAAAAAAGTGAAGCAATTGTAACATGCCAAATATGGATAACTTCAATGAGGCAGTCCTGATTGTTCTGACAGTAGATCAACTGAAAGATATGTGCAAAGTCAGGGGTCTGAATCTGAAAGAAAAGAAATGTGAATTAATTACAAGGTTGTTAAATCACCAAAGATTGGGTAGTAGGCCTGTAACACCCACTAACCCGAGTAATGTGGAACATGATGAGGATAACAGTTTAGAGTGCAGCTCCAATCTGTAAGAGCAGTCTCTGGAAGGGAGACCCAATCTACCACAGCCTGCCCTTATGCCTCAGCCTACTTCCATTGGGACCCCACAGGCCTCCCAGCAAAAGGAAGCAGGAGCAAACAAGATTGGGCAGAGAGGCAACCTTGAGAGATTCTCAGTGGGAGGTGGAGGACATTTACAATACCCCCAGTCCACAGGAAGTCCACTCTTCTATTTCTAAGACAAAAAAGAGACAAAGGGAAAACCCAATGTCTCAGGGGAAAAAGAAAGTCTGAAACCTAAACCTGTTCACAGGTCAAGGGCATCCCCGAGAGGACAGTCCCAGGTCACCCCAGTTACTCTTTCCCCAGCCGAGGCTGAGTGGGAGGACCAACCAAACTCAGAAGAGACAGCTACTAGTGACACAGAGCTGGAAGAAAACCTTCCCCGCGTTGGAGATCTGGACCCTAAGGACCATCCTGAGCTGCAGACTACTTGCAGAAGGTAGAAGGTGGACCCTCTAGGGTAGACTTCAGCAGAGGTCAAAGAGAGTGCGCCTCTCTAGAAGGTCTGCACCAGCAGACAACTTCCTAGCTGGAAGGGCAAGAGCCAGGGAAGCATAGGCTTTACTGGGAGGATGGCCTCCTCTACAGTGAACCTACTGAGTCTACCCCAGGGGTCTGCAGGAGGCTGATAGTGCCCTGGGAGATGAGTAGCCCATGAGATTCCTCTGGTTGGCCACTTCAGTTTAAAGAGGACCAAGGAGAGGTTATCTCTGTATTTCTACAGGTCCAAGATGGGGGCTGATGTAGAAAAGTTCTGTAAGAGCTGCCACACTTGTCAGGCTTCTGGCAATAGTGGGTCCAGGAATGTGGCACCTTTAGTGCCCCTTCTTGTGGTGGGAGTCCCTTTTGAGAAGGTGGAGATTGACATTGTTGGTCCCCTAGACCCCCCAACATCAGGCAACCAATTTATATTGGTTGTGGTTGTCTGGTCCTGGCGTCTGCAGGAGATGCTGAGCCCCACAGATCTCTCAAGAACGTTTGATCAACAACTGTCTTTAACCCAGTTGAAGAACTAACACTCCCAAGGGAAAAGGGGAAGTGGAGAAAATAACAAACGACAGATGCCTACTTCTGGTGGGCTGCAATCTGTAGAAGGAGACATTAATGTTTATTAACTAATTAAGACATGCATTTAATTAACTCAATCTCTAAATATCAAATCATTCAATATCTAAACCATACCTGTCCAATCTCCGTAATAAACTTGGAGATTAATTAACTTCTTTTTCACAAAGACCCATTGAGATTTATATCTTGCACAGTCAATGTTCAATTTCAGAAAGTCAATGTGAATTTAAGAATACATTTGGTTCCTTAACAATATTGCTCAAAATAATGAGTTCAATACTATGAAATCTTCTTAAGAATAGCAGGAATTCACTTTAGAGTGTTCATTCATTCAAATGCATTTCATCCTTTCTCAAGCACATTGTATTCCTGTTCAGATGTTTCTTCAACTTTAGTAAACAAATGCACAATTAAGAATTCAGATGCTATTTTAAACTTTTGACATGAACAATAAGAATGAATTCAGATCCTGCTTAACCTTTGAAGCACATGCGCAATGCTAATGGAATCCGATGCTTTGCTTTTGACATGAGCGCTGTAAATGAGTTCAGATGCTGCCTTATTCTTTAGAACACATGCGCAATGCTATTAAAATCAGCTGCTTCTGCTTTTGGCATGCGCACAATAAATGTGTTCAGGTGCTGCCTTATTCTTTAGAACACATGCGCAATGCTAATGAAAACGACTGCTTCTGCTTTTGACATGCGCACAGTAAATAAGTTCAGGTGCTGCCTTATTCTTTAGAACACATGCGCAATGCTAATGAAAACGACTGCTTCTGCTTTTGACATACGCACAGTAAATACGTTCAGGTGCTGCCTTAGCCTTCAGAACACATGCGCAATGCTCATGAAATTAATTTGTATTTACATTCCACATGCGCACAGTGAAAGAATTCAGATGTCACCTTATCTCATAGCGCGCATGCGCAGAGATCGAAAAAATGATGAATTTACAATCCTTACGAACTCGAGTTAAATAACATCTAAAGCTTAGACTCAGGTTTTCTTTAAGCAATCTTCACTCACGCGTCCGTTTGAAACTTACATACTTGAGATCAGATACGAGACACAGCAATGAAACACGGACACTTCTCCTTCGCGCATGCGTAAAAAAAAAATGAATGCTCTGAAGCACTGATCAAAGAAAACTGCGCAGTTAAAATTCCAAACGCTTCTTCCTTCAGTACAACATCAGAACTTCAAAACCGTGTCAATTACACTGAGTCATAAAAAGCCCAGCTGATTCTTGAAGTAAAATGAAACAAATCTAAATACCTAAACTAAATAAATGCCTAACATGAATAGAATAATAAAAATAAAGCAGCCTTTCTCCAGCTTGAGAAAAAACAACGCTCCCACCAACTTATCAGCTGAGCTTGTCCCACGCTGACCAGCTTCTCAGGAAACAATATTTATCTCTGTAAACTTCATCAGAATCTCATCAAAAGGCCTTGAAGCAGGAACTTAATCAAAACAGGACCTTCCTTCTTGAAGGTGTACAATGAAAGGCAGTTTAGAATTGTATGGAAGGTCAGAGGTTCATGAAACTTCCAATCAGGGACTGGCACTACTGCCATCATGTGGGTTTGGGGAGTTAGCACTCTGATGAACAGAAGTTAAGATCAACAACCCAAAATCAGATTAAAACAATACATTATTTAAATCTATAATCTAATTTCATTCACAAAGTGCACCTACCTAACCTGGGACCTGACGGTGGTAGACCATGCTACCAGGTATCCTGAAGCAATACCTATGAGAACTGTTACTGCTCAAGCAGTAGTTAAGGCCCTCCTTTGTATCTTTACCAGGGCAGGTTTTCCTAAGGAGGTCATCTCTGACAAGGGATCTTGTGTCCTGCTACATACAGACCATGTGGAAAAACTGTGGAGTGACCTGCATGTTTTCAACAACCTACCATCCCCAGACCAATGGTTTGGTGGAGAGGTTTAACAGAACTATGAAGAGCATGATGGGCACTTTAGAGGAACCCCTTAGAAGAAAGTGGAACCTTCTACCGCAATGCCTTCTCTTTGCTTATAGGAAGTCCCTCAAGCAGGGGTTGGGTACAGCCCTTTCAAACTTCTCTATGGTCATCTAGTCGTAGGTCCTTTGGCCCTGACCAAGGAAGGTTTGGAGAGTGCCCCTACCCTACAGCCAGTGATAGTCACTGACTATGTGCTAGGCCTCAGGCGAGGATGGCACTCATGATTACAGAAGCTTCAGATTACCGGAAAGCAGGTCATGCCCTGGTCAAACATTGGTATGACCAGAAGGCCAACATGGTGGAGTTTACTCCAGACCAGCTTGTTTTGGTTATGGTACCTATAAGGCAGAGGGCCTTACAGGGCAAATGGATTGGACCCTTCAAGGTTGTGGGTAAACTTGGAGAGGTCAATTATTTAGTGGACTTGGGCAATCCCAAGGAGGCCCCAGGGTCTATCACACTAAACGTCTGAAGGCTTATGTTTCCAGACCAGAACTAGGAGCTTTGCTTCTAGCCTCTGATCAAGAGGAGGAGGAGAGTGAGCCTCTCCCTGATCTCCTCAGGGACAACCATCAGATGAGACAATTGAATGAGTGAACATTTCTTCAGATTTGACTCTGGAACAACAGGAGCAGTGCAAGGCTCTGTTAAATCAGTTTGCCTCCCTGTTCTCACTGACACCAGGCTTGACCCCTTGGGGCCAGCATGATATTCTCACTGGTGACAGTCTCCCTGTCAAAAGCAGGGGTTACAGAATGTCAGATCATGTAAGATCCCACATAAAGGAAGAGGTCAAGAAGATGCTTGATCTTGGGGTTATTGAGCCATCTACAAGTCTGTGGGCTAGCCCAGTTGTACTAGTGCCAAAAGCAGGGACCAAAGAGTTGAGATTCCGTGTGCACTATAGAGCTCTTAATGCAGTCATTTACCCAGGACAGATGAGCTGGTGGACAAACTTGGTTCAGCCAAGTTCCTCAGTACATTTTACCTGACCTCAGGCTTTTGGCTAATAGCTCTGACAGACAATGCCAAGGAGAAATCTGCATTTCTACCCCAGAAGGCTTATACCAGTTTAGGGCTATGCCTTCTGGACTAAATAATGCACCTGCTACATTCCAAAGGATGGTGAGCCAGGTTCTGAATGGTTTAAAGGACTTCTGCATGGCATACTTGGATGACATAGCAGTGTTCAGCCCCACTTGGGAAGACCATCTCCATCACCTTGGATATGTATTGCAGGCTCTTGACCAGGCCCATCTGACCAGAAAGGCAAGTAAATGTCAAATTGGTCAGAGCAAAGTGGTCTACCTTGGACATGAGGTAAAGGGTGGTGAGACTAGGCCCTTGCTTAGTCAAGTACAATCCGTACAGGACTGGGACACATCCACTACTCAAACCCAAGTGAGGGCCTTCCGAGGTCTCACTGGGTACTACATGAACATCATAGAGAACTATAGGACCATAGCTTCTCCCCTTAATGTGATCTCCTCCCCAAATTCCCCAAGAAGATCAGGTGGAATGAGGAGTGCACAAAGGCTTTTGAGGACTGAAGAAAACTCTGTCAAGCTCCAGTCTTCAGAGCTCCTGACTACAACCATTCCTTCTTTGTACAGACAGATGCTTCTAACGCAGGGATAGGTGCAGGTTTGAGTCAACTGGATGAGTAAGGCAGGGAACACCCTATCTGCTTCATCCGTAGGAAACTGAAGGACAGTGAGACAAGGCGGGCAACTATTGAACGTGAGTGTTTGCCATTGTGTGGTTTCTGAAGAAGTTTAGACCATACATGTATGGTTCTACCTTTGTGATTCAGACAGACCACCAACCCTTGAGACGGTTAATGCAGAGGAAGCGTTGAGAATTCTAATTTCAGTGCTAATTCCCTTCAACCTTCGAG
Source organism: Ambystoma mexicanum (assembly GCF_040938575.1). Taxonomy (NCBI): domain Eukaryota; kingdom Metazoa; phylum Chordata; class Amphibia; order Caudata; family Ambystomatidae; genus Ambystoma; species Ambystoma mexicanum. Next base: position 28,081,268 of record NC_090940.1, on the reverse strand, counting down.
ACTCCCAGCTCTTTTGCAGGACTTTAGGACTTTTTTTTATTTTAACCCTGCAGTGAGTGAGCCCTTTTTCTCACTCTCTCGTGTTTTGATCTGATTTGGATTGTTATGTGTCCTTTGTTTTTTGATTCTGAAAAACTACACAGAGCACCCTCACCCCAGTGTCGCAGAGAAATCCTGTAGATTTCTCATAAGGTTTAAATCCCTTTTCTTGGGCGAACTACAGTTCCCAAGAATAGTGAAGTGAAATTGACTTTACTTATCTTTTCTCTTTTTAGGTCCAGCACACACCATTTTATGTGGAGTGCTGGGGAGTTACTTGGTAGCCCCTCGTCCTACTTACTCATGTAAATATTTTTATGTTACCCTGACGTCTTTAAATGGCTGGTGGCAGTGGTTTAATGTTCCTACCATTGTGCGTTTTTACCGCAGGCGGAATCATCAGCTGCAGTATAGCACCCATGGGTGACCATTCTGTCAAAATGGTCTGGTCTTCTTATTTCGCCATTTTCTGTTTGTGAGATCTTTCTTGGGTTTTACTCTGTGCGCCAAAACAGGTTTGACCCCTTTGTTTGTTTTGTCTTTGGCGGGCTTCAGTACTGAAACCCGCCTCTTGTTCCAGTGTGTCTGCAAGGGCAGAAGTGAGGGAGGTGCCCGAGACTCCTCTGTCCTTTGTCTCTGTGGTTACCTGAATGCACCCAGTCCGGATTAGTAAAAATGGTGGCTCCCTGAATTTGATTAAGCATTTCTGAGATGAGAGCAAGAGGATACCGGTTTTTAACTGTAACCCTATTAACTGCTCGATAATCTATGCACGTTCTGAGGGTTCCATCTGATTTTGGTACAAAAAATAAAGGTGACGCTGCAGGAGACTGAGAATGACGAATAAAACCTTTTGGCCAAATTCTCAGTTAAATATTCTTTTAGATAGTCATTTTCTTTCTCTGTGAGAGCATATACTCTGCTACTAGGCAAAATTGCTTCTGGCTCTAACTCAATTTTACAATCGAAGGTTCTATGAGGTGTAATTCTCCTGCTACTTTCTCATCAAAAACATCCCAAAAATCTTGATAACATTGTGGAAGTTGTCCAACTGCTCCAACATCATGACCTCCAACTCCAAACTCAGCCAAGAAACAAGACGCTGAATTTATCCGTTTAACTTCTCCCTCAATAGGCCTTCCCGAGAAACAATTCTCTTTACAGAAATCGGATTACATATCAATTGTCCTAGCACTCCAATCAATCAAAGGATTATGCAGGGTAAGCCAAGGCATCCCCAAAATCATCTTTAACAAAGGGGCATCAATCAACTCAAAAGATATCCTCTCACTGTGACCCCCTGTTAACTCCAAAATCAAAAAACTAGTTCTGTGAGTAATTGGACCTGAAGAAAGAGAAGTCCAATCAACTGCTCTAACGTGTTCCACAACCTCCTTCTGAATAATAGGGATTCCCAAAGATTTAGCAAGACCCCAATCCATGAAGTTCCCAGTGGCTCCTGAATCTACCATAACTGGACCCTTTCCCTTAAACTCTGTCTCCAAAAACAAGGATACATCCATTGTGATATGAGGAACAGCAGTGTGCACGGTGTTGGCGATCTGCTGCACCTTGCCAGTTGAAGTAGAATTTCTTTTTGGTGTGAAAGGACAATTTCCTAAAAAATGTCCACTTCTTCCACAATATAAACACAGATGATTTTCTCTTCTCCTAGCCCTTTCTTCTTTAGTTAAAGGACCCCGGGCCCTTGAAGGTGAATCATTGCTTTTCATCTTCATATCCACTTTAGGTTTATCCACTTTAACTAGAGACTTGGAATCACTCTGACTATGACGCCGTTCCGCTCTTCTTTCACTCAAGCGGAAATCTAATAGAATAACTAAATCTATTAAAGCATCACAAGTAGAGGGCCGATCTACAATTCCTGATAAAGCATCCTTTAACTCATCTCTAAGACCTCGATAAAACAACAAGGCGTGTTTATCCTCGGGCCACCTGCTTTCTAAAACCAGAGACTTAAATTGAGTAATGTAAGCAACTAATTCTTTATTACCTTGTTTCAATTCTAAAAGCTCCCCATCCACCTCCAAAGATATCTGCCTTCTGTCAAACATTTTTCTGAAAGTTTCCAGGAACCTAGAATAATTTCTCAAAACTTCACTCCTTTGAGTCACCAACAACCCCACCCAAGCAGAAGCCTCCCCCGAGAGATAAGACAACATGAAAGTTACCTTGGAAGCATCTGTAGGAAGAATCTCAGGCCTACTCATGAAATGTAACTCGCATTGAGTTAAGAACACCCTAAACCTCTTAGTCTCCTTGATAACGTTCAGGGGGCGCCAAGGGAACCCTGAATTACTAAACTTCTAACTCCTTCACTAGCATGTGAGGGCCGTAATAAATGTGATAACCGGTCACCTTCCTCCCTTACTAACACAGGTGGAGAACCTGAACCCCCAGCCAGACTTCTCATCCTCTCTCCTTGCTCCCATCTGCTGAATTTGTGCCACTTTTCCATTTAAATCATCCACCCTTTGACTAAGTGAAGCATTCTCACTACGAGAAATCTTTAACTCTTCCCGTAACTCTCGGATCAAATATCCTAAAGCCTCCATTGAGGTCTCGTCGGGGTTCATGACAGCTCAGGCGGACTAAGGTTAAAGGCCTTTCATTCTGTCAGGCTGAGAGTTATGCTGTGTCAGCGGAAGCTGCTGAACCCCCGACAATCCCCCTGAAGTGTAATCCTCAGAACCCGATAATTCTTGGCTCTGTTAACTACACCCCAAAGGGAAAGGGGGAAGTGGATAACATAAGAAACACCAGGCTGGCGACGTTCTAACTAGCTGATGCGGAACGTGCAGTGAATACATAAGAACATACAGAATCCTCAAATTACTTTACTGCCTTTTAAATTATGAAAACTTTATATCCTTAACTAAAATGTAAAGAATCATACCTGGTTCTTCTCTTTTAAGATCTTAGAGAAGATTGGAGTAATAGCTGATAAAATCTTTCTACCTTTCTTGTGGCTTTGAAAGTCTTGAAAATAACAGCAACTCCTTTGATTATTGAACTCTTAAGAACCTTGACTCTTGCCTTATAAACTGTTAAATGTTCCAGTTAAGAAGACTTAGATGAATCCTGTTCTTTCTTCTTAATAAATAGAGTTCATAGTTTCTTGAAGAACTTGCAAACTTTTCCAAGTCCATTGAAACCTTTTCGCGCACACGCGCAAAAATGTACCCGCGCAAAACATGCGTTGAAGAAAACACGCACCAGAGAAAAAACACGCGCTGAGGAACATACGCGCTAAGAAAACACGCACTGAAAAAAGTCACGTAGCAGTCTTTTCTTACTCTCGCGTACATGCGCTTTCAACACCCGCGCTATGAACACACGCGCTATAGAAATCACGTAGCAGTCTTTTCTCGCGCACGCGTACTCGCGCTATGACTACACGCGCTTTGAACACACGCGCTTTGAACACACGCGCTTTGAACACACGCGCTTTGAACACACGCGCTTTGAACACACGCGCTTTGAACACACGCGCTATAGAAATCACGTAGCAGTCTTTTCTCGCACACGCATACTCGCGCTATGACTACACTCACAATGAACACACGCGCTGGAACACGCGTGCTAAAGAAATCACATAGCAGTCTTTTCTCGCGTACGTGCGCTATGAATACACGCGCAATGAACACGCGCGCTCTGAACACTCGTGCTGGAACACACGCGCTAAGAAATCACGTAGCAGTCTTTTCTCGCACTCGTGCTACGATCACACATAACAGTCTAACATTGCTCATGCGCGCTTAAAAAAAAACGTTGAACTATAAACAGAGTTACATCAGTTCTTCTTTTGAATTTTCATTTACAATCTCCTAAAGTTTCTAATGAATCTAAGCAAGATTTACATATCCAAATAAAGTCACTTAGCTTAAGAATTTTTTCTTCCCCAAAAGAACTTCCAGAAACTCACCTGCGAACCTGAATTCTTCTCCTGAACAACCCCGCATAAGTAGCCGCTCGAATGCCAGGATTTGAAAGTTCAAATCCACTAGGCCCAAGACTTCAGCAGGAGCAGCTACAGACCCGTCCTCTCAGCTGGGGTTACGACGATGAAAGGCAGAGAGTGACAGTTTAGAACGTTCATTGTTGTCCTGCAGTTCTCTGTTGTCCTGCAGTTCTCTCTAGCCAATCAAGGCTTCTATTGTAAAACTCCATCTTGCCTTGGGCCAGAGCCAGGAATCTGTATAGAAAGGTCAAGGCCAAACCCACACAGAAATAAAAGGAAATAATTAAAGGGAACCTAACAGTAATTAAAGGAAACCTGATGACAGTAATTAAGGAAACCTGACAGAGTGCAGAGGGGGCCGGGCGAAAAGCGTGCGAGAACCTGCGGCGGCGGGCTCCCCCTCGGGCCCTCAGCTGGTAACTTTGGGGACTGCTAGGCGGCCCGGGGAGGGGACTCTTTTATTTTTATTTATTTATTTATTTATTTTCCCCCGGTGTGTTCCGGCTTTGGGGGGGGGGTGCCCCGAGCGCTAAGTCCGGAGGTACCGCTGCTTGGATCCTTTCACCGGGTGGGGGCTGGATGGGGGCTGTTCCCGGTGCTGCAGGGGAGTGGGCACCTGAGATTGTCACCCTTGGGCTGGAACCTGCATTGGGGTCCGTCTGCGGGGGTGTTGGAGCCCCGGTTTTTCCTCCGCAGTGCGGCTCTGTTTAAAAATCTAAAAACGTAGGGGAGCCCGGCCCTGTGCGGTCTCTAAGTCAACGAGAATCCTCCAGTGTGTGGGAGCGCATCGGGGCGGAGTCAGGCCCTCAGGCATTCCCTGGCTGCGACTGGTGCATTGGACTACCTTCCTGGACACATTAGGGGCCGCTCCTAGGCCCCTCACGGATGTCTTCCAGACCCAAGCGGAAATCGGGTAAGCCCGGGTCCTCTTCCAAGACGCTCCAGGGTTCGCTGTCACTACTTTGGCCCACGATGGGGAGCAAGGACTCTAATAAATTAAGTGGAGGCCAACCCAAGGAGAATAGGAGAGCGGCGATGGAGGAGGACGGAGTGCGGATGACTAGACAGGACCTCAGGGGGGAATTGCAGGCCCTGAGGGAGTCCCTAGCGCAAACCTTCCAGGATCAGTTTCAGCTCATGCGATCTGACCTTAATACAGCGCTGGGTGAAATTCGGCATGAAGTAGCACAACTTGGGGGGAAAGAACTGATTTGTTAGAAAGGGGCCTCCAGGACACAGTGAAGGGCACTACGGCCAATAGCGAGGCCATAGACCGCCTGGATATTGCGACTAGGAACATGGAGGCGATGCTAGAGGACTTGGAAAACGGGTCTCGGAGGAGTAACATTCGGATAAAGGAGCTCCCTGAGTCGGTAACGGACAAGCTTTTGAAGGAGGAATGCCAGCACATCTTTGCGGATCTTTTGGGGGAGGGGGACTCGAGCTCAATAATATTGGACAGGGCCCACATAGTTGGTCGAGCTCAGATGGGTCCCAACGCCAGACCCCGGGAAGTAGTGGTTGCTTTTGCCAGTTACGGACAGAAGGAAGCAGTGTTGCGGGCGGCCAGGCAAAGCAAGCCCATTCTTTATAAAGGGCGGGGGAGATTTTGTTGTTCCAAGATCTGGCCGTGAGTACCCTTGTGAAAAGAAGGGCTATGGGTCCTGTTCTAAAGGAGCTGTCTAAGAAGGGGATAAAATACAGGTGGTCCTTTCCATTTGGCCTGGTTTTCGAATGGGAAGGGGTTCAGAAAAGGGCGACCTCGGTCCAGGAAGCTGCCAGTATTGTTGGCTTGGAAGCGGAGATGGAGGCAGGGGGACGCGCGGGGGCCTCGGGACCCCGTGGGGAACTGAGGGAGGGGAGCAGACCTTGGGAGTGGGCCTCTGTGGGAGAGCGGGGCAGGAGAAGGAATGCGCTGCGGGGCTCCCCGGGGGAAGTGGGACAAAATTCGGGGGGGAGAGGGGGTGACCCTAGTTGAGCCACCGACATTCTATTTTCTTCAAGGGGTGGTGGTCTATAGGGCTGCGTATGGAGCCAGGGGGACGGAGCTAAACATGTTGGATCAAGCTGCAATGGGACAAGCTGGGGGGACGAGGGGGTGGGAGGGAACTGTTGGGGGGAGTTTCAGTCTAAGCCCGAAGTTGGGGATTCCGGGTGGGGGTAGGGGCCCATATGTATATCTTTTATGTTATTTTGCATTTATATAGCGCCTTATATACCATTGGTATGGTCTGAAGGCGCTGGTAGATTGAACGCCCTTGGGAACCGAAGTTCGGGTCAGCAGAGAGAGTAGAGAGTGTCTAAAAAGTGCGTGTGTGCACCAGGTATGTGTGCAGCTGGTGCGGAATTCAAGTGGTAGCTGCTTCTTAGCGGTAGGTGTGGTGGTTGAGAGATCAGGAGTATGTGTTCGCTCTGGCCGGCTTTATCCAGATCGCGTGTGGCTGCGTTAGGCCTGAGGAGAACGCCTGACTGGGGGGTGCGAAACCAGCAATGTTTACTTAGTGTGATGGGGAGTGAGCGGGAGATGTTGATATGAGAACAGTTATACCGAATGGTGTCATAGTATCTCTGTGTTCTAGTTGAGTGGTGGTGTAAGGGAGAGAGTAAGCGTGGGGTGTGGTATGATGTATTCCCTGCATTCCAAAGCATATTATGTAGGTCACGCAATTCGGTGCGGACAGGTCCGTTCTATGCATTTTTGTTCATTTCAGGCGTTCAAGATTGTCCTACACACTCATGTCTGCACATATTCACGCACTCTGGTTCACCTTGCGTGTTCTAGTCTATTCTTCATTCTCCAGTGTGCCTCACGCATACTCTCATGTGTTCCATACGTATGCACTCCAGTCCTTCTTGCGCATGCACTCCAGTCTACCCCGCGCACGTACTTCTGTCTGCCTTCGCACTCATCGGCTCTGTATACTCATCAGCTCTGTATACCCATCCGTTCAGTAAGCTCATTTGATCTACACACTCATCTGGTCTACACACTGATCCGGTCTACACACTTATCCGCTAAACATACTATTCATCAGCTCTACGGACTCATCCATTCAGCATACTGCTCCGTTCAGCATACTCGTCCTCTCTACAAATCCATCCGCTCCATGCGTTCATCCGCTCCACATCTTCATCTGCTCCGTACACTCATCCGCTCTACACACTCGTCAGCACCACAATACATTCATCCGCTCCATATACACTAATTCGCTCCACATACACTCATCCGTTCCACACACTCCACATACACTTGTCCGCTTCACACATTCGTCCGCTCCGCACACTCGTCCAGTCTACACACTGACCTGCTCAACATACTATTCATCAGTTCTACGGACTCATCCATTCAGCATACTGCTCCGTTCAGCATACTCATCCGCTCTACAAATCCATCCGCTCCATGCGTTCATCCGCTCCACACCTTCATCTGCTCCGTACACTCATCCGCTCCACACACTCATCAGCACCACAATACATTCATCCGCTCCATATACACTAATTCGCTCCACATACACTCATCCGTTCCACACACTCCACATGCACTTGTCCGCTCCGCACACTCGTCCAGTCTACACACTCGTCCAGTCCACAACCCTCATCTGGTCCACCCACTCATCGGCACAACATGCTACTCGTCCGCTTGACAATGCTACTCGTCTGCTCTGCGTGTCCATCCGTGTCCATCCATCCGTTCCACACACTCATCCGCTATATGTATTTATCCGCTCCACACACTCATCTGTTCCTTACACTCATCTGCACCACTGGGTAGGTCGGGGGTTCTGGCGGAACAGCGGGGGGTCGCGAAGGTCGCTGAGAGGATGGCTCGCTGGGGCTGGGTATCTCCTTATTTCGGTTTCAAATGGCTGACTCTTAATGTGAGAGGATTAAATTCTCCTCTCAAAAGGGGCAAAACTAGAACACTTCACCCGAATGCATGCTCCGGATGTCCTGGCGCTACAGGAGACTCACTTGTTGTGCGTAGAACAACGCCATCTGCGCCTGAGGGGCTACTCGCAAGTCCTATTTGCGTCGGGTTCTTCAAAGACGGGGGGGGGGTGGCGGTGGCATTCAGGAGTGGCATGGACTTTAGAATCCAGGATACTCCGAGGGATAAAAACGGGAGGTTCGTCATGGTGAGGGGGGAATGCATGAATGCATGGGCGCCACCTACACGATCGCCTCGGTGTATGGTCCAAACGCGGGGCAAGATAACTTTGACGGAGACACTGACTACGTTGGGAGAGTTTGCAAGAGGGCAGGTCATTTTAAGGGGGATCTCAAACTGGGCTGGGACAAGAGGTTAGATCAGATGCAGCATGCGAGTGGGGGGGTTGAGGGGGTGATAGCTTCCCCGAGGCTGAAAGAGCGATTCAAGGAGGCAGGTTTGAGGGATGTGTGGCGGGTATTAAGAGGGGTTTACTTATCTCTCGGATGTACATCGAACTCAATCCCGAATTGATTATATTTGGGTGTCGGCTAGTTTACTGGGAGGGGTGGAGGGGGTAGAGACCGGCCCCATGGGAATCGCCGACCATAAGGCGGTGCAAATGAATATGCGGTTGGGCAGGCGTAGGCCGGGGGTTTGGAGTTGGCACTTTCCTGGGGACCTCCTGAGAGATCAGGTGATTAGGGAAGAGATAGGTAACAACATCAAAGCCTTCTTCGTCAGAAACAATGAGACGGACACGAGTCTCAGCACGAGATGGGACGCATTCAAAGCCACGTTGAGGGGGGACCTCATCGCCCTTAAGGCAGAGAGGAATAGACAACTATGGCTGTTGGAGGCCCAGTTGGAGGACGAGGTGGAGGCTGCGAGGGTCAGGCTCAAAGGGGACCCCTCAAGGAAAGCGTACAGGCTAGCTGAGGGGCAATTGAGACTCCTTAGGACTAAGAAAGCGGAGGGTGCGTTATTGAGGGTCAGACAGAAGCTATACGTTAAGGCCAACAAGGCGGACTCGTTGCTGGCGTGCCTACTGAGGGGCATCAGGGAACGAAACGCGATAGCTGCCCTAAGGGGGGGAGAGGATCACCGGTTCGGAGGAAATCAGGGACCGGCTAACCGGGTTCTATGAAGCCCTGTACACATCCCAGGGCCCCATCACTCAGTTGCAGGAGAAGTTCTTGGATGGCCTGCCTTTGCCACGTCTGTCTGGGGAAGTGGGGGAAGACCTGGGAATGCCAATCACAGAGGATGAGTTGCGGGCTGTCATTGCTATCCTCCCTGCCAACAAATATCCGGGTCCTGATGGCTTCCTGGTCTCCTTTTACAAGTCTTATTCTGCCCTATTGGTCCCACACCTAACTCAACTTTTTAACTCTTTCGACCCCGTGGGCGGTATCACCCCTTCCATGGAGGAGGCTAAAATCACTCTTGTATATAAGGTGGGCAAGGATCCAGAGGAATGTACCTCTTATAGGCCTATCGCTCTTATAAACTCTGACGCAAAGATTTACACCAGAATTTTGGCTAAGCATCTAGAGGCACATCTACCTGAGCTGATCCAACAGGATCAGTCTGGATTCGTGCGGGGACGACAAACAGCCGATAATATTAGGAGAGTCGCCCATTTGGTCGAAAAGGTACAGAAGACCCCCACTCCGGCGATTCTTTTAGCCTTGGATGCCGAGAAGGCGTTCGACCGGGTGGAGTGGTCCTTTCTGTTCCTGGTGATGGAGCGAAAGGGTCTGGGCCGTAAGATTATCGATATGATCTGTGCGAATTATAGAGCCCCCTCCGCGCGACTGCTTATTAATGACGCAATGTCCCGGCCCTTTAGGCTCGGATGCGGCACGAAACAGGGGTGCCCCCTATCCCCGCTTTTGTTCGCCTTATATCTTGAGCCCCTGCTCGTGGCAATTCAGGAAGCGAAGGATATCCAGGGAATCCCCTTTGGAGGGACGCAGCATAAGGTGGCGGCTTTTGCCGACGACATGCTCCTTACCCTGATGAACCCATCGGTGTCGTTGGAGGCATGCACAACTTTGCTGTCCACCTTTGGGGAGGTCTCTGGCCTGAGGGTGAACGTGCATAAGTCCGAAATAATGAACTTGTCACTGCAGGGTGACGAGTTAAGGGCCCTGAGGGCTTCTTCTCAGTTCAAGTGGAGCCCTGGTGCGATTCGGTATCTGGGGGTCTGGGTTACTCCTCGGCTGTCGGGATGGTACGGAGCAAACTATATCCCTGCTCTCGCCTTCATTAAAAGGGACCTTACGAAGTGGGGTACTCTAAAGATATTGTGGTTGGGAAGGGGGGCGGCATTAAAGATGGTGACTCTCCCGCGCTTACTCTACCTCTTTCAGGTGGTCCCGTTGCCCGTTCCCGCATCCTTTTTCAAGGAACTGGACAGGGCAGCGAAGGAATTCATTTGGGAGGGCAGGATGCCGAGCTTGCCAAAAAGACTCATGACAGCCTCCAAGGGGGCGGGGGGCTTAGCATTACCGGACTTTAGGCGCTACTACGAAGCGGCACAGCTCCGGGTGATCCGAGTGTGGTTCTCTGAGGAATACAACAAACATTGGGTCAAGATGTATATAGCGGTAGCGCATCATCACTTGGGAGAGGCACTCTGGCTCCCCGCAGGTTGAGGCCGGCTCACTTGTACTTCAGTGTCATAACCAAGGGACTGGTTGATATCTCGGACAGGGCGGTGGAGAAGTTGGGGATCAGTACTTTCCCGTCACCTTTCACCCCCATTTTTAACAATGGTGACTTTGCGCCTGGGTTGGAGAAGGGGGCCTTTCGGAAATGGGAAGGTGGGGGGTGTAGGGTCATCAGAGACCTATTTCGGGGGCAGGAAGTGAAATCGTTTGAGGACTGCAAGCGGGAGTTCGGGTTGGGCGTAGGGGAGCGGCTTCGATATTACCAGATCAGGCACTGGGTGTTGTCCGGGGAGAACAGGAGGGCGGCAACGCAGGGTTTGACTCAATTTGAACGGTTCCTGTTGACAAACGAGGGATCCGGGGGGCTGATATCCAATATATATAAGCTTCTAGGAAGCGCTGGCCCCACTACAAAGTGGCTGTACATGTCTAGATGGGAGGGGCTCCTGGGCAGGGAGATGGAACGGGGGGAATGAGAGAGGCTCTGGAATTTGATCCCGAAGGTGGCTAAGGCGCGCCAGTTACAGGAGGCCTGGTACAAGTACCTAATGGGTTGGAATTATACTCCGGCGCGCCTCCGGGCAATTTTCCCAACAGCTTCTGGGGCATGTTGGAGGGGCTGCGGGGAGGAGGGTACAGAAGCCCATATCTGGTGGGATTGTCCCAGCATTAGCCCCTTTTGGAAGAGTATCTCTTGCTCACTGGATCAGGCATTCGGAATAGGCATGGGTCAAGACCCCCGGGAGGTTCTGGCGGGAAGGTGGAGGGAGTCGGGGAGGGGGGAAAGGGTGTGGGCTGCGCAAGGCGAAGGTAGTTTTCATCCTGACGGCTATGTCTCTCCTTACCCAAAGGTGGAAAAGCTCATTGATCCCAACAGAGCAGGACAGGTTGAGGAAACTGTGGGAGATTGTATCATTGGAATGGGCTACGTTCACGGCTGCTGACAATTTGAGGGGATTTGCCGCGGAATGGGGAGAAACTTTGAACTTCTTGAAGGGTGAGTTCCGGGAGCAATAGCGCCCTCACAGACTGAGACTCCTGGACCTGTTTGTTTAATCGCTTTAAGGCAAGGGAAGGGAAGGGGCGGGAGGAGGGGGGGGGGGGGTTGGGGAGTTATGGGCTCCTTGGCAGGGGATGGAGGGAGGGGGGGGTATCCTATTGTTTTTTCTGTATTATTAAAAACAATAAAGAGAAGTTTTAAAAAAAAAATGCATTATTATCCACATGGCTACTGTATAGTTAGTTACATTGGGCTACTAATGTTGCAAGAAATGACAGCACCCCTGATGGAGCCAAAACTAAATTACAGCTGCCCCGAGCCTACTCCTAAATCCAGTGTAGGATGATAGAATCACCCTGGGACCAAAATGGGGGGCTTACATAACCCTTTTCCTGGGAGTTGCATGGACTAGCATGGGACAGCTCATCAAAAAAGGATTTTAATAGCAGACCAAGCAAACGCTTTGGGGTCCCATAAAATGAGACAGCAGAACTTCAAAAATTGAATTCTGTCCTAACACTGGCTTCTTGACGCATGGTTCAGGGAGGGAGAGAGGGAGGGAGGGAAGGAGGGAAGGAGGGGGGAGGAGGAGGACCGCCTCACTCATGTTTGCACAGCTGCGTCCTGTTCTGTATATTCTGCTCTGCCTTCTCAGTGGAGTCCTCTTTTAAGGTCAGGTGTGTCGGCCATGCACGTTTTCAAGTCTTATGTGGTTGTCTGGCCTTGCTGTCTTTATCCAGTCCTTCAGGAGAGCCTTCCTACTCTACTCCAAAGTCCCCAGCCTACTAAAGCCCTTTCTATAGAGCTGGATACTTGTTTAATGTGGCCATCTTTCAGCAGAAAGTGCACCAGCAGCACAGGGGGAAGCCGATTCGAAGGAGACATCCATGATGGGGGATTTCCAGAGGGGACTAGCACACACCTACGAAGGCTACGCGCCGTAGCGCTACCACCATCACCTAAGGGTCCTCTGAGCTGTCAGGTGGCCAGGATCAGGGTGTCGCACTCTAAAGACTTTTCTTCAGTCTTTTACATGAGCATGTTGTAAGTGCTGTCACCAGCACGTGTTTGTTTATTCCCAAATGTATACCATGTGATTGCATTGCCTTTGCCTCTGTCCACATTACCAGATCCTGCAGACCTCTTTTTTTTTATCCGTAACATGGCCAACATCCACTTCCTCTGCCATTTGTCTTCCTATAGCTCCCCTCTACGGTGCTATGTTCTGCCCCAGCTACACCTGATCTTTATTGTTCACATATATACATGCACACTCCTTAATGTTGCTTTGTGTGATTAATACTGAACAAAAGTGTTGGTTTGGGAATTTATTTGTTCCCCCCTGATTGTCTCTAATATGCTTTCCTCCTTCGTCCTTGTAGTCTCCTCTTCCTTTGTCTTCTTTTTCTGCCCACTGCTGTTTCCCGTCTCTTACTGAAGGACATAATGTTCTGCCGTTGCCATAAGCTGTTGAGTGCCATGTTGGTTCTTTCTCCTTCTTCCCTTTATTTTCATGCATGTTTTTTTACACGCAGTCTCCTATTCCATGTTCTTCCAAGGTCTCCGATCTTTGAAAAGGTGACACTTGTAGGTTTTGCATGGTATTACTGGCGTTGGACCTCTAATTGTAACTCTGAATTTAAGCTAAATGAAGCTGTTTTAATGCAACTAGGAGGAAGAGGAGGAGGAGGAAGACAAGATGTCTGAAGAGGCAGAAAGGCGATTCCAAGAGCAGCGACAGTCCCACCAAGACCCGGCACGGACAGCGCAGCCCGAAGGCACTGGTTCCTTTGTGAATGCCAACTTTGAAATGGAGGGAGAGGATCCTTCTTCCCTGGGAAGCTCTCTGGATCCACAGCATGGTCCCAAATAGCAGCCAGACAGGGGTAGTATTTGTTGGGGGGACCTGAAGCCCCTCACAAACCCCCTAATTATGTATTGAATCTTATTTATGAACACATGAAGGTGAAGTCTGAATAATTTAAAGGATTTTAGAGTGCACATGTTTTCCATTTGTGGAGATGGAAAGGGGGAGGGGCCTGTGAAGAGAAAGGGGTTGCTGTAAAGAATTGGCTGTTCCGACCGGTGTCCTTTGTAGAAATGTGAACTGGTGTCAGTGGAGAGTGAGTCCAGGAACAGTGAGAATGTCCATCATCCTCAGCCTCTACCACTGATTTGTTTGCTTCTGCGTCCACAGTGTGCATGGGCTATGGTAGCCTGAATGTGTTGCATCATTCATGGCTCTAATTCATTTTATCTTTGAATTTTGCTTGCACATCTTAGTGCATTTCGTTGCTTGGAAGACCTGCGTTTTCAGCAGAGACCTTCTGCGGTAGCAGGCCTGTGTATTTGGCTGCAGACTGCTCTAGGCCTACAGATGTCATCTCTGCTGCACTATATGCTGCTTCTGGGATTCAAGCTGATTGTGGCGCCCCCCACCCTCACCCCAAGACCTTATAATTATTAAGGCATAATGTGACCACTCTGCATCCCTGCTTTGGTGCCGAGTGCTCCCTACAGGACCTTGACCAATGGCATATAGAGTCCAACCAGTGTGTCCTTGGTTCTCCCATTTATTTCTCTTGACTGGTCAATGTTACACTACTGTCTCCTGCTTCATCCCTTCAAAGAGCAGAGCATCTGCAGCAGGTGGAAACCCAGCCTTTCAGTATCGAGAGAATAGTTTGTTTGGGATGATGGACTCTTTCTGCATAACACTGCGCCGCAGAGGCCTTCTATGCTCTGTCTGATCCCTGCTAGTAGAGGCCCGTTATCTGTGGTAGCTCCAGGCTTCGCTGAGTTCTGCCTGTTGCGCCCTAGGGTCTTCCTCATCTTTGTCTGTAGAGGTTCCGTGCACCCCTAAACTCTTCTAGGGGCACAGCCCTTTCAGAACTGGTCTGTAAAAGCCGATGCACGGAGGCCCAGGGCTTCCTGAGCTTGGCCTGTAAAACACGCCTGCATCCTGCCCTCCATACTTACGGGATGTGTAGTGCCCTCGGGTATGGGCGAGCTTGTCCTGCACCATGCGAATGGTGTTAGTCTTCTGGTATGGTTCATCTGGGAACCCCCGGTTTAACCACCAGGCTTAGAAAATCCCCAGCTAGACTTGCCTCTCAGCAAAGAGAATGCGTCGCACAGCCAAAGTTGCCAACAAAAAGGGATTTCACTCCTCTTTTCTCTTAGTACAAAGCTCTCGATAGGATCTAGAGGAGAGACAATGAAAGGCATCCTCCCGCCTTCTCAAGCAAATTTGCAAGAATTTGAAAGAAAGCGTGTCACCAGTTGTGCTCTGTCACAAGGCACGCTAACGCTAAGTTATGCAGGTGTGAGGCAGGGGAACATGAACCGCATAAGGCCTAAACCCAGAGCTATGGGGCAGTAGAACCTGAGGGCACCAGTAAAAAACAAAGTCAGAGGAGCACAGTTGCTGTGCCAAACTCCTGCCTGTCGGCATGAAATAAAGAAACAGGCTGCTGGTTAGGGCAGCGAGCATGCAGAAATCGGGCTCAGCGGCGTTGGCATGGCAGAGTGTGCACTTCTGCCCTACACCTCCTTTAACTTGGAATGAATACTGCTGTGCATCATGCACCGGTCCCATCCCTTTCCTGTAAACGACATCTCAATAGTAAAGAGGAAAGTGGACTATGGACAATGAGTGTAGCCCCTACACTGAGTGACATTCCCTATGCTCATTCTAGAGGCTAGTGGCCACCTCGGTCACTGTTCTTGGATGCAGAGGACATTTAAGCTGTTTGTGGTCTAGGCCATCGCTGGGATCAGTCCATAGAGGTCTACAGACCCCTTCATTTTCCATAGAGGCCATGGACTCCCTTTGCTGCTTTCTTAGAAACTTACAGGCACCCTGTCCTTTGTCTGGAGCTATTCAGTGCTGCCTTGGGTTCCATCTGTGGGGGCTCGGAGCTTCCCTGGGGTCTCACAGCACACTACTTTCTGATCCTACTGAAGTATTTGTGGAGACCCAGAGTTTCCCGATGCTCTGTTTTAGAGGCCTGGCCTCCCTGATCTCTGTATTGGCGGAGCCCTTCCCGGGTTCAGTCCATAGAGCCATATTTGTACTCTGCTCCGAGATGTTTAGAAATGGGGGCTTTCTGGTTTCTGTTTCTTGATGACAAGTGCCTCCCACACCTAGAGCAGCTTTCATGGGTTTCATCCATAGAGCCTCAAGCCCTCAGTTGACTCTGCCGTAGATTCCTAGGGCCACCTTATATAGTCTGTATTGGCCCACAACGTCTCTTGACTTTGGTTAGGTGCAGAACCTCCCCAGGCTCTGACCATAGAGGCCCTGATCCTCCCTACATTCCTAACAAAGCAAAAGACCAAGTGGGATACAAGGTCACACAGCCGCTCTCCAGGACACCCAATCTGGGTATATTGGTTATGCAAACTTTCAAAAGTTTAATATATTCCAAAATCCAATGTTCACATATTTAGAAAAAATGATAATAGCCATGAAAATCCATTGATTCTTCAAAAAATATTTTTATCAACAAGTAGTTTTGTGAAAGAATAATAATCCGTCTCGTGATGTGAGGCGTTGCTAATATCTTCTTAGCGAAGAAGGAAAAGCCACTAGCATCTTATATCAGACTAGAACATTTGCCAATGCATTTCGGATTTACATATCCTTCATCAGGGCAAGTCTGTGATTGTACATGTGTCATTCCATAATATTCCAAAAGATAATGTGTCAACAATATGCATTCATATAAGTAAAGTAAATGACATACCGATCATTGTTGTTGTGGAAAAGGTCAAAATTGATAGATGCAAATAATATGAAACAGAAAAAGAAAACGGCAGTAAGAAGGCTGTTACATGTAAAATTGGCGGTAACAAGAAGTGCGGATAGCATTTACCTGAGCAAATGGTAGAATGCTTGCATAGGTGGTGGCTTGGTGTACGAAAACCATGAGAACGGCAGAAAACTGCCCAGGAAAATCTCAGCGCTGTAGCGCAGCCTTCAGTATAGGCTGAAATGTAATGAAAGTACTATAAGCTGTAGAAGCAAACAGGTAGGATCCGTGTAGACAAATCTTTAGAAAAGCTTACCGGGAGACCAGCGAGGAGTGGATCTATTCCTCTCGCTAGCTGGCTTGAAACTGCGGTGCACGCATCGGCGCGTTGCCAAGACAACGCTCCTTTAATATTCCACGTGACCGCGGCCCCGAGGGACACGCGGCCTGGAATAACAAACTCTGTACAGGTCTCCGGATCGGAGTACCGAGTAAAAAACTGTCAGCCTACCAAGAAGTAAATACGGAATAATGGTGACTAAAAATTCTGAAAATGAAATTGATAGAAAACATGGAAACAGAAGAAATACTACAGTTTAAAGTATGTCAGCAGTAAAGAAGAGTAAAGAAAAACGATGGCAAAAGGTTATGAAAGTGTGGTGACAAATAATGGAGGGCCCAATACAAGACCAGGCTGTTTAAGATGTTGAACACAGTTAACACATGAATATTGTAACATATGGTTATGGAATTACAATCGGTTATGGAATTATAATC
Source organism: Ambystoma mexicanum (assembly GCF_040938575.1). Classification (NCBI taxonomy): domain Eukaryota; kingdom Metazoa; phylum Chordata; class Amphibia; order Caudata; family Ambystomatidae; genus Ambystoma; species Ambystoma mexicanum. The sequence continues at coordinate 28,064,113 of NC_090940.1, read as the reverse complement.
AACATACAATGTGCAGTGTCGTACAGTGACGGCACCAAAGAAATTAACACTCCTGGCACCTGTGTTATTCATAGAGTTATTATATGCCTCCCCACTGCTATGGTGGCGTCAACAACGTCACCTTGGGTCCCAGACACATGTCCAGGAGACGTAGCGAGGTGGCCTCAGATAGATCACTTACACGGAATTTCACAGTATATAGTAGCTAGAAACATGTCCTTAGAATCAAAGAAAATGCAAGATTATAGAAAACAGTGATAATTAATCTCCTCGTTCATTCCATTGGGAACCAAACACCCAAGTTTATCAATCCAAAATGTCTCTCTTCGATTCAACCGCTGGTTCAGGTCTTCGTGAGGACTGTTTTTAGTAAGTACCTCCAAAATCACAAATCTGATTTGGGTCAAATTATGGCCGTTCTCCATCCAGTGACGGGCTACGGCTGAGTTGGTGTTAGCATTCCGGATACATGAACGATGCTCGTTCCACCTCGTTTTGGCCATTCTTGTGGATTGTCCCACATAGAATTTTCCACACGGGCATTTAATGCCGTAGATTATATTGGTGCTATCACAGGTGCCATAGTTCTTGAGCGGAATCTTTTTCCCTGTTCTAGGATGGTTAATAGAGTCTCCTTTAATTACTGAATTGCAGTTGGTACAATGGAGACAAGGGTATGTCCCCGTACGTTGGGTTGCGGATTCCTTCAAGGGTGGTCTTGTGTGTACCAGTTCATCTCTCAGGTTCCTGCTGCGTTGATAAGCAAATACCAGTAATTCAGTGAATAAACCTTGTACTCGGACATCATTCTTCAGATTTCCAAGAATTCAGAGAAAAGAGTGGCTTTGTGCCACCTATTACTGTTCCTTCCATCGATATCTTCCAGAAATTAGTCACCCGCGACTTGGAGAAAATCAGCTATAAGAATCCTCCCTATAAGAATCTGAAACCTCACGAAATGAGACTCATTAGAGACCTGTATGGCGATAAGAAAATAACCATCCGTCCAGCGGACAAAGGTGGAGCGTTGGTTATCCAAAACACAGTTGACTACGACGCAGAATGCAACAGGCAACTTCAAGATGTGCCACCTTCAGCCCAACGTACGGGGACATATCCTTGTCTCCATGTACCAACTGCAATTCAGTAATTAAAGGAGACTCTATTAACCATCCTAGAACAGGGAAAAAGATTCCGCTCAAGAACTATGGCACCTGTGATAGCACCAATATAATCTACGGCATTAAATGCCCGTGTGGAAAATTCTATGTGGGACAATCCACAAGAATGGCCAAAACGAGGTGGAACGAGCATCGTTCATGTATCCGGAATGCTAACACCAACTCAGCCGTAGCCCGTCACTGGATGGAGAACGGCCATAATTTGACCCAAATCAGATTTGTGATTTTGGAGGTACTTACTAAAAACAGTCCTCACGAAGACCTGAACCAGCGGTTGAATCGAAGAGAGACATTTTGTATTGATAAACTTGGGTGTTTGGTTCCCAATGGAATGAACGAGGAGATTAATTATCACTGTTTTCTATAATCTTGCATTTTCTTTGATTCTAAGGACATGTTTCTAGCTACTATATACTGTGAAATTCCGTGTAAGTGATCTATCTGAGGCCACCCCGCTACGTCTCCTGGACATGTGTCTGGGACCCAAGGTGACGTTGTTGACGCCACCATAGCAGTGGGGAGGCATATAATAACTCTATGAATAACACAGGTGCCAGGAGTGTTAATTTCTTTGGTGCCGTCACTGTACGACACTGCACATTGTATGTTGATTATAATTCCATAACTGATTGTAATTCCATAACCATGTGTTACAATAATCATGTGTTAACTGTGTTCAACATCTTAAACAGCCCGGTCTTGTATTGGGCCCGCCATTATTTGTCACCACACATAACCTTTTGCCATCGTTTTTCTTTACTCTTCTTTACTCCTGACATAATTTAAACTGTAGTATTTCTTCTGTTTCCATGTTTTCTATCAATTTCATTTTCTGAATTTTTAGTCACCATTATTCCGTATTTACTTCTTGGTAGGCTGACAATTAGTTTTTTACTCGGTACTCCGATCTGGAGACCTGTACATAGTTTGTTATTCCAGGCCGCGTGTCCCTCGGGGCCGTGGTCACGTGGAATATTAAAGGAGCGTTGTCTTGGCAACGCGCCGATGCGTGCACCGCAGTTTCAAGCCAGCTAGCGAGAGGAATAGATCCACTCCTCGCTGGTCTCCCGGTAAGCTTTTCTAAAGATTTGTCTACACGGATCCTACCTGTTTGCTTCTACAGCTTATAGTACTTTCATTACATTTCAGCCTATACTGAAGGCTGCGCTACAGCGCTGAGATTTTCCTGGGCAGTTTTCTGCCGTTCTCATGGTTTTCGTACACCAAGCCACCACCTATGCAAGCATTCTACCATTTGCTCAGGTAAATGCTATCCGCACTTCTTGTTACCGCCAATTTTACATGTAACAGCCTTCTTACTGCCGTTTTCTTTTTCTGTTTCATATTATTTGCATCTATCAATTTTGACCTTTTCCACAACAACAATGATCGGTATGTCATTTACTTTACTTATATGAATGCATATTGTTGACACATTATCTTTTGGAATATTATGGAATGACACATGTACAATCACAGACTTGCCCTGATGAAGGATATGTAAATCCGAAATGCATTGGCAAATGTTCTAGTCTGATATAAAATGCTAGTGGCTTTTCCTTCCTCGCTAAGAAGATATTAGCAACGCCTCACATCACGAGACGGATTATTATTCTTTCACAAAACTACTTGTTGATAAAAATATTTTTTGAAGAATCAATGGATTTTCGTGGCTATTATCATTTTTTCTAAATATGTGAACATTGGATTTTGGAATATATTAAACTTTTGAAAGTTTGCATAACCAATATACCCAGATTGGGTGTCCTGGAGAGCGGCTGTGTGACCTTGTATCCCACTTGGTCTTTTGCTTTGTTAGTTGATTTCGAATTTGGGTGTCTCCTTATTCATCTCAGCCGGCTCCCTTTTACAATTGATGGACAAGCAATTTCATAAGAAATTCATTTTCTAACAGAAATCATTTTTTGAGTAAGGATCATATCCTTTAGTGGTGCCCACTTCTTTTTGCTATTTCCTCCCTACGTTCCTTCCATGTTGTTCTTGGGCCTTTGGACACTGGTCATGGAGCCTGCGAGTCTCCCTGGGCCTAGTCTTCATAGGCCCAATGCCTTCTTGGCCACAACGTTCTCTGAGCACTTGGAGCCGTTTGCACTCTGTCTTTCCACAATAGGACACCCAGAAGCTGATGCATTTCTTGGCTTTGCAGCACGTTTACATGCAGGTATGCAGCAGTGTGGCCTGCAATACATACCTCTGTCAAGTTTTGCTTTTAGGACCCCAGTGCTGCTCAGGAGGTTGGAGGAGCTGGTGTAAACTTTTCCTTGCCTTTAACATCAATCTTTTATGCATATTCTACAACAGATAACTTGCTGAGGGGAATCCTGCTTCTTGGTAACACTTGGGCTTTACAGCTCGACGTCTGTTCCTGGTGAACCTGAGCTCCAGTGAGTCTCCCTTGCTGGGGTTGGGGTGACCTCGATCTAGGGACAGACTAGTCAAGCTGAGGATGTTCTGGAGCGGAGGCACTGCTGGGGGTATTGTCGACATCAGGGCTCCACACTCGCATGCACAGTCACAATCACACCTTCTATTGACAATATTGTTGGCCTGTTCTAGATCCAGTCGCTAGAAGGCAGGGCCATGAAACATGTGTTATGCTACAGCAAGCTTCAAGCTACAAAGAGTTAATTGTTTAAGTAATCGTATATGCCAGCAGCTGCACACTTTAAACAAATCTGCCTGCTAGATACAGTGTTGTGCTTTGCAACATGATTCCTAAATGTTTATTGGGGGTGGTTATCGGTCTATAAAGCACTAGGTACTAGGTTTGTCAGCTATTCAAAGCCTGTTGGAATCGCTGAGAGCAGCAGCAATAGGAACTATTGGATGTTCCTTTTACCATCCAGGTGGTGGAGGCACACACTGCTCAACTCTGACTGGCCAGATGCTGGAAGCTTCTAATAGGAACTCCTCTGTACCCCCCTCCATTGTGGGAAATGGGGTAATCCACTATATAGCTATAGACGTTCCCTCAGGGAGAAGCTGTTCTAATAGTGCGTCATTATTTAAAACCCAACCAATCCTTGTGGTTTTAACTAAGTAAATATTTATTTATACTTTAATGTTGAAATAGATTTATTACGTTCAAATATATATTCTATTTAGAAATATTCAGACTAATTATGCAAAATCCCACAAGTATAAACCCAATTCTATGCAAAGGTTCCCCTGTTGACTCTCATGTGCCCTCCTTGTTCAGTTTGCCCTGGTAGTGTACGGGCGCATGCATTTACTTGATACACCCATTCTACCACAACCCATGCCCCGACCCGACAAAATAAACTAGGGTAACTGCTTTCAAATTGCCCTAGGCATTCAGTTAATTAATGGACAGATTTTCATGTCCTTTCCCATCTGATATTGTAATAAATAGCTCCCCCAAGCGCAGCAGTAACAGCCCTTTTTGACCCCACATCTCTTGTCCGATCGCTCCTTTTTTTTCGCCACCCGGCTTCACCATTGTGTGATGATCACTACAGCATGAATGGCAATTGTGCATGTTTACATACCTTACAACTGCACTTAAAACAATGCATACATATTGCATTCATTCAGAAGAAAGCACAGACCATAGACTAATGGATGTGGCTCTGGCCCAACTCCTGGGAGCCTCTGAGGGCCCATCCCAGTCCTATACGTGCTCGATATTGAAAACTTTTTCCGGCCGTGTGAGTGCTCAGTCTTAAGACTGCGTAGGAGCGCTGCTCTCTGCCCTATGCATGTTGACCATGTGTCCTTGTCTGCAGATGGTTTTGTCACAGGGGTCTTTTGGACCTTTCTGTGGCTGAGAGGGAGTGTGTGGAAGGTAACTGGCGTTGTCAGGAAGCCCACTACAGTGATTGCGGGCCGATGGCATTCCGGCTTCTTTCTGGCTCCTAGTATTGCTTTCATGTGCTGGATCACTTGGAACCAAGGAAGGACTTTGGGGTATTAGCAGCATGCAAGTGAGTGGCTTGGCCATGGGGCCGATGGCAGGTCCACTGCTACTAGATGCTCTTGTGAGTTGGCAAGTAAGGAAACTGTGCATGGGAGCGAGTGTGTGTGTATGCAGTGTGGTGACTGCATATCTACCCTGTGGGTTGTGTGTTATGTTTGAGCCTTGAGAGGGCCCTAAGCTTTTGACGGAGATGCTGTCTGGTGATCGGCTGCCCTTGGGCAAGTAGCAGATCTTAGAATGGTGCATACTGGGGCAGTGTTTGGGTATATGGGTTTGCGTATCAGCAGGCCCTTGGCCATCCATGTTTTGGAGGCATGCGCTCTGGTTTGAAAGACTATAAGGTCATCTGGACTTTGCTTTTGTGTCCGTAGACTTGTACCATCTGCATAGGCTTTGTGAAAGACTTATTGTCACCTATGGCTTTAAGAAGCGGGCTGAATTAATTGTTGTGACATAGAGGGATCCTGGAAGGAAACTCCTGACAAACTGGACAAGAAGGATACCAATTTCAGATGTGGAGATCGGCTGTAGAGGAAGGACTCAGGGACAGGGTGAAGCTTGGGCTTTACAGTGGGGAATGGTGCACTGATGTTTAAAAGTGCTTTTCGGCAGTTTCAAGGGCGTAATCCCATATTTTGAGCTGAGCCTTTTTTACTTTCACTGCTTTGGGTATAAACCAGGCTTTGGGCAGGCAAGTAAGCTCCAATTGTCCATGTAAGCCTTGAGTTAACAACTGTCCTTCTGCAATGTTAGGAATGCAGTAGAGGAGGCCTGCAGTTCCGGGCACCAGTCTCAAGGAGTTGCTGTTTTCTTTTCCATGGGTCTTCTCAGCCAAGTGTTTCCAGTTGATTGAATGTTGTTGCAGATCTTTTTGATGGGTCCAGGCGAGTTGGCTTCATAGACTAGTAGTTGCCTTTGAATAGCTGGAGAGGGGCCTTCTGGGTTCATAGACCAGTAGTTGCCTTTGAATAGGAGGAGGGGGAAGGAAGCCTGTGTCACGTCAAGCTCCGGCCATTGAGGAGGAAGGGGGTGGGGGGTGTATGAAGGTGGTCTTGATTCACTGATGGTGAAGTTATGAACCTGCAGAAAATATTTATTTTCATAGCCTCCACATCGGTGGAGATGGCACTGCAGGCGTTCTTCATGCATTTGGCTGTATTCACCCAGACAATGGTGCTGTGGATGGAGCCTGGCTCACATGAAGAACCCTCCCATTGCCAGCACTTTTCACGTGTTTACGATAGTGTAGAAATAATGCATGGCCTTTAAGTTGGAACATTTCTGAGTTATTGTAATGCTCCTACGGGCATGCTCATCGTAGGTTGTTTGGCCGACACCAGTGGCCTTTCACTTGGCATCTGTGTCTGTAGTTTGTAAAGAGTATATAGTTGTGGGTCTGAAACCAGCTGTGCCACAAACCACTAGAGTTCCCTAGAGAGCCTCTATGTTACACTCTGGGAGCTGTTCAGGCAGCTGGATGTGTCTGTTTCCTCTGCTGCCTTTTTGTCCTTTCCCAGAATGTCAAGCTGGACTCCAGTAAGGTGAGTCTTAAATTAGGTACATGGTGGTAGCATAGGTCGTGGTGAAAGATGCTTATGACAAAACCCCTGCTGCACAGTTAAAACATCACAAGCTTGGAGTCTCACTTCTGACTCGGGTTCAATATCATCTGCCAGTATCAGCGTGTGAGGCTTGTGGTGTATTTAAAGAGTGCATGGGCTCAATATCTGTGATATGGGATTTTGGTATAAAAGTTGAAATGTTACTTTGTGCTGAGATGGTAAGGATTCAGAAAGGACACAAATTGACCTCACTTTTTTCTTTTGCGTTTTATCATTCTGAAAAAAAAGCACTAGTGTGGCTCTGTCCAGTGAAGAGATTGGCCTGAAGCACCTGCAAACGGAAGACATTGGTTTTCGACCTGCGTAATGTTTGAAGACTAGTTCAGAGAGTGGGTGCTAGGCTAAATGCCAGCCTGCTGTGTATAGGAACCCAGGACCTATTTCTAGATCATCCCCACACCTATAGTCCAAGGGAGGAGACTATATTCTGTGATGCAAGCGTTTGTTGTTTAGAGCCCAGTGAGTTTTGCAGAAAATATGAGGTTGCCTTCTGAGTCGCTGTGGTGTAGAACCTCTTACTAGTTTTGTTGGGATGCGGGTGGTTTTTGAAGACCATTAGTCATTCGGGAGGCAATAACCCCAGCCTCCCAAGCTGTAGAAAGCATAGGAAAAGATCATTTAAAGATTGGCTGATTCAAGACTTTGGGCAATGTTCTGAAATGTATCAACAGTGAAAGCAAGGAAGCCTTCGACCCACTCCCGAATGCTATTCTGCAGGTCACACAGCAATAGGTCATCTTAGTGGCCTATGGTTCCCCTACCTGTCTCTTGCGGCCCTAGACGTGCCTTGATGCACAAGCAGCCTTCTCCTTAAATACTCTTGCCATCCTCTAGCTCAACTCGAGGAATTAGTTCACATGCCAGCATTCTAAACACTGATGCCATCACCCAATAAGAGCCCAGTTTCCTGGATCACTTGTGTTTGCACATGTCAAACTACACATAGGTCCTTTGGCAAAGCCGCAGCCCCAAACACACTGTGCCTTAGACTGAACCGTGGACCATTGCTTTGCTCAGAAAGCAAGATGTGAAAAGTGCATTGATTACTTTTTTTTTCTTGGTATATGCTTTTAACAAGACAGTTGAATAATATGTTTTATATTTAATAAACTTTAAAACGATTCTTTGCTGTACGTGTCATTGTTTTCTGCCTGAAATGGTTTATCTCTTCTGCGGGGCATAGCTTCCTTCTTACTTTATCTCTGCCCCTGGTTCGGAACGGAAACGCAAAGGTCACAGGGGACCCAGGAAAGATCAAATCTTGCTGGAAGCACACTCCACTCTCAAGCCAACCACAGCCAAATGTTGCATAAAACTGTAGGATTGGCACGTTTGAAAGTCCCCTGCCGGGAGGTTGTCCACATGGCACTGGATTATTCCATGATCCTACATGCCAGATCTCCTCTGCGAGCTGGGTACTTAAAAAAGAAACTCCTTTGTGTTTAAAAACCCAGAAAGAAGTGATTAGCGGATCTCCGGAAACATTGCAAAACGCTGGACACGAGACCCGTGAATTTCATTAACTTTTCCGGGCCCGCAGACCTGCCTGCGAGAATTGCGGACCCATAAATACGTAGAGCACACAAGAGCAGTATAGAAATTGGTGTATGGTAAGTTACCCCATACAAACCCATAATCTCTACTTACCTGCTGAGCAGCGTGATGCAAGGATGCTTCTTACAACTACATCTATACCTGGTCCTTCATACACAGACTGAGAATCCATGATGGCCACCAGGACGCATACTTATTTTCTGGCTCCCCTCTAGCATAATGTGATCATAACGACCTCATCCAATCACAGGGCAGCACTACCCTCAGGACACAAGCAAAGACCCCTACACAAAGGCCATACAGGGGGGGGGGGGTGGCTTCTTTATAATATATACACAACCTGTCTCCCAGTCAGTAGTATGGGGAGGTGTCAGGATCCTGTCTTGCCTGATCCGCAGAAGCAGCTGAACTTCACAGACCCACAAGGGTGTCCCATCTACAGCTAATAGGAAATAACAGCTGAACTCGACAAACCCACAGGGGGAGAGGGCGCAGGGGAAGTGGATAAAATAATAAACAGATTTCCGCTTCTTATTTTCTACTGCTTGGAGATCTGCAGAAACAAGAAAAGACACATGGAAGTTCAGTTACTGTTAAACTCACCCACCACCATCTAACCCCTATGAATTCTTAAATATGGGTATTCCTCTTCCTGATAGCTAGAGGATCCTATACTGGGAAAGTCTGCAATAACTTTATTCCAGAAGGTGAGTGTGGGTCGATAAGTATTTTCTTAGATCAGCTGTTCTCAGATAATTCCTTGAGTATATATTAATATCCAGTTGTCTCGGCCTTTAACACTCTTCTCTAAAGAAATTGACTTCTCCCTTCAAAAACAAAACAAGAAAACAAAGACTTCTAAACTAAACGTATAGGAATTATTCTAATAGAAACATTAGTAACGGTTCCTTTCCAATTCATCAAAAGACTTTCATTCAGAATCTCGCTCCAAACTTTGACATGTTATTACCATATCTGTACATTAGAAAACACACGAGGGTAGCATCTACACGGTGGAAGCCTGGCACACACTGCTCTCCTTACTTGAATTCTTAGAACGTTGCAGAAAATTGAGACACTACTCACTTAGCTTTAAGAGCGCTGTAGCAAGGACCGATAAAATGACTCATTCAGGGCTTTACTTAGAACGAAGAGGATGTAACCCTCAAAAAGCAGTGTCTTCTTGTGCAACATTAGTAGACGCTTCGCCCAAAAGAACAGTGTCTCCTATATGCGCAGTTGTATGCGAGCGCATATTAGCTAGAATAAAATAGTGTCTCACATATAGCGTTCATTTGCTGCACAAACACGCTACATGTCCTTGAGGGCTGGAAACAGAGCTACACGCAAATTAACTTCAATGAAAACCGAAGATTTGAAAGTAGCACCCTGAATCCTTCTCTCAATAACAACGAAAAAAAGTAAACTTGATTTCTGTGATGTCTGAAGTGCTGCACTCTACCGTATTCCTTCCAATGTCCCATGTAGCTTCTCAGCTGCTGCAGCACGGTCACCCTTCTTTAGTGAGTGGAACACCCAGTTGAAGAGTTCTTACAGGGAAGATGATCATTTGACCCTCACTTTGGAAGAGGTTAAGGGAGCCGTTCTGTCCCAAAAACCGGGGATTTGGTCCCTGTAGACCTGTTCTATAACAAGGTTGGGGTATGCACCATACGTTCTCAAGCTATTCAACGCGGTACTGATTGAAAAGCAGGTACCAACCTCTTGACCTAAGCTGTCATTTTACTGATATTCAAGAAGGGAGATGGAGCGTCACCTTCAACTATAGACCTGTCTCCCTTCTTGATGCAGGGGGGTAAACTGTTTGCAAGGGCAGTTCTGGTTCATTTGGAGGCATGCATGTTGAAAGTAGGGGCAATTAACCATCTGCAGGCTGGGTTTCAACAATATATTAGCACCATTGATCAGTGTTTGAGACAATACCTGATAACAGAGGTACATAACCCCTAAGGAACATGAACATGTTTGTAACTTTCGTTGACCGTAGGACAGCGTTTGATAGTGTACCGAGAACTCAATTGTGAAGGGTATTAAGTGACTTGGGCCTCCCATCCACAATTCTGAAAGCCATCTACTGCCTCCAACATTGTTTCTCTGTAACCTCAGAACACCCCTCGACAATGTCATTTAATGTCTATTTTTGCTTCTGTAACCAATGTGAGAACATGCACTAAGTGAATATCCTGTAACGGAGCCACAATGCCTCCGGGCCGCTGGGTACTTTATAAATCCAAATAAATAAATAATAAATCCAAGCACTCTGTACGGGTAATGGTGCTGTGATCAGGCACTCCCTGGAAGGCCTTACTACCTTTAGGGTGAACATTGAAATAGGCGTCAGATAGAAATGTGTTCTTGCACCCCGCCTGTTTTGTCTTTTTATAAATGGTGTAATTGGCAAATTGCTCTCCAGGCCAATTGATGTGCCCACTTTGGCAGCTGAGAAAATCCAGATTCTTCTATTTGTGGATGATGCCGTCTTGCTTTCTCTTACAGCGGGATGACACACACAGCAGAACATTTGTGAAAATATCTGTGACCAAAGTGGTTTAGCTATCGACGCCCAAAAGACAAAAGCGCTAGTATTTAGGAGGCCCAGGTAAAAGAAATCCTTTAGACGTAGCCTGAAACTGAGAGATGGGCCCATAGAACAAGTTGGGTGTTAGGATTACCTTAGGCAAATAACAAGGGAGGGTCCTGGGAGACTCTCTGCCAGACATGAGTCCTGGTTACGAGAGCCTTACCCAGAGTCTTTAGCTCACTATCTTTCACAGAGGAGAAATATCCCAAACATATCAGTCTTTGTCCTGCCCTGGGGCAGTCCAGCACCCAAATGCTAGGCAATTCTCCTCTGAACAAGAGTACCAACAGCAACCCCAGACACGTGTTTGTCTGGTTGAACCTCATCAGTAGGGTGTAGCTGTGCCTCTCTAAGAATAGTGAGCAAGGAGTCCACGTCTGGATTCCCTTAGTAATTTAGGGTGGGCCAGAGTTAAAAATTATTGCTCCTGGGGGGACCAAGTTGAGTGTGTCACCCTAATGTTGGGTAGACATAGTGACGCAATATCGAGATTTGCAACAGAGCATGGGGATGGACCGGTAAGCGTCACTATGGAAACCTATAAGGTCCAAGCTCGGCAAGCCGCTCTTTATGGGGCAGAACTATGGGGCTGAATAAAACCTGAAAACTCCAGGTTGCAGAACAAACATTTCTTAAGATATTTCTCAGTTGGTTTGTTGTAATTGGGCGTGTCTTGTTACAATGTGAACAGGATGTTGGTTTCAACGTGCTTCCACATTGTGTCATTTTGTGAGTGGCTATTCTGTCTCAGGATGTGGTGATGTTTCCAAATCTTGGGGTACCTTCTGTATCAGAGGTGACTCACTAGTCCAGACAGGTTTTTACCCTTTTGAGGTACCCCTTTCCTCTCCAGGCGTCTCAGAGGAAAAGGAAAGAAGACAAACCCTGTAACGGTATTGTGGAGAGGGGCGACTGAAAAACTCTTGCTGTAAACTTCTTGGATTTCACGATCGGTAAGTGTTTGGCGGCTCTGCAGGGGTTCTTCTCTTTTGGGTCATGTAAGAAAGGCATGGCATCAAAGTAAGACAGACACAAGTGATCAATGTTCAAGGGTGTTTAATTAACTGTAAAATGGGTGAGATAAATGTCTGATCTAAATCTAAGATGGGAGCAAGCTACGACCATCAAAGAATAATAAGAATACTGTCCATGTGGACTCTAGTCAAACAAAATGGCCTATACTAAGAAACCTATTGCCAATTCTTACCGCTATGTTACAAAAGAGTGTGGGATAATGTTCACACGAAAAGAAAGAAGTGTTCAAAAAATGATAAGTCAGGATGTTATGACCTGGGTCTCTCCCTTCCCCACGTTTTTAGCACGGGACAAGGAAGAATTCTCGAGCACACTCCTGGTCTTCTCGGGCACAAGTTTACAGTTCTTTTCTCAATATCAGTGCCTTCTCTACCCACGTCTCTTGTCATGCAAAGTCTTTTGCTATGGAGGGCCTGATATGCCAAACAACAAACCAAAGTTCCTTCTGTTAATTTTTATGTCAGGTGATTACCCTTTCACCCTTGGATCCCACTCAATCGGGCTCTGATCCTTTTTGCCGTTGTCTGCCTCCCTTAATCGGGCTCAGACCAACCACTCACTGTGGAAATCCCTCAATCGGGTTCATACTTGTCATCACACTGTTGTTCACTTGGCTTCTTCACAAATTACTATTGCTTTTCAATCACAATATCCTTGTTTGTAATATTCAAAACTCTTAATATCTTTTTACAATGTCTTTTTAAACAACCCTCTCAGTTTAGAACGGAGACTTCTGAAGGGCGATCTCGTCTTGCTCAGTCACACTGTTATCTTGCAGCAAGCACAGGTTTCACACAATCACAGTTCACACAGCGTTCCCCTCAGCCGGGCGCAAACGCCCGTTTCACAATATCAAACCTTCTGCAATGTGTTAAGTACTTACTTTTGATTGTACAGTGGATTTGGCTTGACCCTTGTATGATCAACTTATACCAGCATCCTCTATGGCTTCTTGGTACTTGCAGTTTCTTTACTCGCAATGGTCAACACAGTCTGTTTGTTCAGGAGAGGGGTACCAGCTAGGGAGCTTCGACTGAGTGCCCACGTGGTGCTGGACCACTCTCTCTGGTACCAGGTTTGTTGCCAAAAGACCTCTTGTCTAATTAGCTTGTTAGTGTTGCCAATGCAACCTTGAGCCTAACGCGGTCCGGTCGACTATCGGGTTCTTCCGACTCACCGGCTGTGCTGAACTCATTGGCGGTTCCTTTGCCGCTGGAGTCCAGGACGGTACCACGATGGCAACCACATCTCCTGGCCCTGGGTATCAGTGCGGGAGGGTTCTATGTAACGCTGACATCTGTCACACCATTTGCCAGCTGCGATTCCTGGTCTTGTTTCTTTCATCAGAGGCTTTGCAGGTCGGAATTGAAAGGGGCAAGGGCAACTCCCTCCTTGATGTCCTTTCAGGTCTTACTGCCTTTATTCTCCGTTTGAACTGCCATCCTGGAATGGCTGCTTCCTCGTGCGTTCAGCCTTGCTCAGAGTGTGCTCTTGTGCTCTGCCTTTTATCCCTATGGGGAAGGGAAAGGGTAGTTAGGTGTGTGTAGTTGTCGGCAATTACGCAACCTGAAAACGCAGGAAAACTCTAACATCTGGACCAAAGTATTATTATACCAGTAGACCAGAAAAAATGTCCAGAGCAAATTGTTTACAAAGTTATATCAACATTTATTTTTAAATGATACAAAAATTGGAGAAAATGAAAAAATCACAAATTATTAAACACTACACAATTTTCTTAGAAAACACAGCAAAGCAGCAGCATTATTTTGCCTAAAAAAGGCTAGTAAAAATCACACACACTTTCCATTCATAGTGCAATATTCAGACACACCTCAACAATCAGTGACATTTATACAAATTTTTAAAAAACAGAAAAATATAATTCTAAACATATGAGGAGCACAATTCATGATTTCTCCCCAAAAGCGCATTCATTATTTTATAGTTTATACAAGGAACAATAGAAATTATTAACCACAAATCTATTGAAAAAGGTGGATCACAACAAAAGTACAGATCGCTTCCCTTTAAGTATTTCTCCACTGGTTTCGACGTGGGATGTTAATTTATACAACGTCTTCATCAGGAGGAAGATGTACACGAACTAGAAAAAACAAAAGCATAACTTTCTAATATTACAGTTAAAGCCCTAATCAGCAGAAAGCTGCATATAAGCTGTGATAAATTAAACTGAAGAATCAAAAGAATAATTAAAAAAGTCAAAATATACCAAACCGAATTGAATATGATGACATCAAAACACCAGAGTTGAAACCCAGAGCTAGGGGCGAGTGAGACCCGGAATAAGAACCATGCTGAGTGCTAGTGGCTAAGCCAGTCAGTGGTGGGTCCGAGCAAAACACTTAAAGGTAGATTGAGGTAAATTGGCACAGGTCCCAAAATCTATGTAAACCAAAAGGTAAAATTAGCGAGCAAATCCTCATATGCCCACCATGAAGGGAATATACCAATGGAACAGCAGCACAAGCTCACCTTGAAAACTATCAACTTGCTGTAGGGGAAACAAGAGACTGCTACTAATTGATGGAAGCTGGATAGGCGCCGCCTGCTTGAATAATCGGGTGAATAAACTGAAGATTTAAAGGAAATACAGGAGTGTCAGATGACCATAAAACCTGCGAGCGGATATAAAGAGGTGAAATGCAATTTGCAGTTTGACCCCACAACAAAAGCGACCCAACAAAGTATTGCCACCGTTAGTCCGTGGTATGAGCTAAACAGCCACTGCCCAGGATTGACAAAAAGGCTGAAGGCGCATGCATTGCCACGATTCACATTAACACTATCTACTACAAGGCATCTAGTAGCGCTAAAATAGGATGACTTTACTGGCAAATAGTAGAATAGAAGGAAGAGTGCAAAATTGAAAGCAAGCTCCTCCTGAAATAAACAAAGTCCTCAAGAATTACGTTGCTGACCTCACAAACCGCAATACTCAGGCTCCGGCACAGTGACGTCCTAATGGATTTATAAATAGCCCAAGAAGCCTGTGACGGCCCTTCACGTGACTACAGGGTGGTTCAAGAGATGAAAGGGAACCGGGTTTGGCGTTCACGTGACCCCTAGACATTTAAGGAATGAGAAAATTAAAGTGACGGGATTAGTTGAGCCAGAAAAGACCTGCACTAACAAAAACGTGTATTGCTCACGTGACCGTAAAAGCTTTTCAAGGATGAAAAGAGGATAATAACACTCACAGAACTGCGAGGCATTTTAAAGAATGAGACAAAGAAAGTGGCTAGAGCAGTTAGGCTTATTTATTATCAGAACAGCTGCGCATATTTGGAAACGCATGTAGTAAGGATAACAGATGACTGCCATGAATGTCAAAAGAGGGCCTATTATACACCTGTGCTGTTAGCATACGGGAAAATATGCACATAAAAGACCTTGTGCATATATTAAGTAGGACCCGCATGGGCATTACATCAGTGTAAATGCAAATACACCGTGGCTAGATGGCTGCAGGCTGTGTTTTAAGGCTATTTTCATTTTTAAAGAAATAACCCACATTGAAATCCCATGATTCCAAAGTGTTCAAACCTTTGTAGAGTGTTTTTAAATTAAAAATCCACATTTGTTCCTTATAAGACAATTTATTGGCAATTTGAACTAGTCTGTTTGCAAAAAATGTTTCAATGCAAAACCATGTGAGTGATTCTGCATTATGTCCCATTTCTACAAAACGAGTGAATAAAGGAGCCGAAAGGTTGCGCGTTCTGATTTTGGAGTGATGTTCGTTGATTCGCAGGTGTACTTCTCTAGAAGTTTTTCCTACATAATACAATTGACACGGCCATTGAATGGCGTACACCACATTCTTACTTTTACAAGTAGTGAATGTGCCTAGTTCCCAAGTCTTTCCATCATTAAAGAAATTCATCGTTTTTTTTAGAGAATTTGCAAACTATACATGAAGTGCATGGTAATGGCCTTTAACTTGGTTGAGAGAAGTATTTCCAACCTGGTTAACACGTAAAGGTAATCTGCTAGCGCGTGTACGTTTCTACCCCAGATTTTTGCTTTTTTTGAAAGCAAATAATGGTTTCTACAGCTTGAGGTCCACAGAGTTGAGAATCCTCCAATTCTTGAGAATGATACCTTTGATAGCCTCACTATGTTGACAGAAAGTTGCTACGCAGACAAGTTGTTCTTTCTCTGTGCTTTTTGAACTAACAACAAGTAAGGCATCTCGGGTTAATATATCATACCCTTTTTCTAGAATGTTTAATCAGTTTGTGAGCGTAACCTCGATTTAGAAGCCTAGCCTGTAGCACATGTGCATTAAATTGCGTGATATTGGAGCAGTTACGGCATAGCCGTAAGAGCATTCCATATGGCAGATTCTGCAGAAGGCTTTTGGGATGTTGACTCTCGAACTGCAAAGTAGTGTTCCTTTCCGTCGGTTTTCTGTAGAGCTCAGTCTGCAGAAAAGCGTCTTCATTGTAGATGGATAAATCAAGGAAAGCAATTCGAGAGGTTGAATATTCAAAGGTGAACTTAATATTGGCATCAACTTGATTAAGCCACTCTATTAAACGTACCAGGGTGACCAAGTCCCCTTCCCAAAGAAGGAAGATGTCATCAATATAACGTCGGTATAACCTGATGTTATAGATGAAGGGATGAACATCATTGAGCACAAAATTTTCTTCGAATAGGGACATAAAAAGAATAGCCAAATTCGGAGCAAATGAACAGCCCATTGCCGTTCCTTTGGTTTGTATAAAGAAAGTGTCTTTGAATTTGAAAAAGCTATTGGATGAAACCAATTTAGAGCATGTTGTCAAAAATTCATGTTATGGGGTCAAACTGCATTTTACCTCTTTACATTCTCTCGCAAGTTTTATGGCCATCTGACACTCCTGTATTTCCTTTAAATCTTCAGTTTATTCACCTTATTATTCAAGCAGGTAGCTCCTATCCAGCTTCCATCAATTAGTAGCCATCTCTTGTTTCCCCTACAGCAAGTAGATGTTTTTCAAGGCAAGCTTGTGCTGCTGTTCCATTGGTATATTTCCTTAATGGTGGGCATATGAAGATTTGCTTGCTAATTTTACCTTTTGGTTTACATAGATTTTGGGACCAACTAGGGCACATGTTAAAGGGCCATGCAACACTTCTCTTCGCCAATCCGGGCAATACCGCAGTTTCTGCATTCCAGGTTAGTTCTGCTAGCATGTTTTCTAGCTGTGCCAATTTACCTCAATCTACCTTTAAGTGTTATGCTCGGACCCACCATTGACTGGTTTAGCCACTAGCACTCAGAATGGTTCTTATTCCGGGTCTCACTCGCCCCTAGCTCTGGGTTTCAACTCTGGTGTTTTGATGTCATCATATTCAATTCGGTTTGGTATATTTTGACTTTTTTAATCTTTTGATTATTCAGTTTAATTTATTGCAGCTTATATGCAGCTTTCTGCTGATTAGGACTTTAACTGTAATATTACATAGTAATGCTTTTGTTTTTTCTAGTTCGTGTACATCTTCCTCCTGATGAAGACGTTGTATAAATTAACATCCCACGTCGAAAACGGTTGAGAAATACTCAAAGGGATGCGATCTGTACATTTGTTGTGATCCACCTTTTTCAGTAGATTTGTGGTTATACAAGGAACAATAGAAGTTATTAAACTATAAAATAATGAATGCGCTTTTGGGGAGAAATCATGAATTGTGCTCCTCATATGTTTATAATTCTATTTTTCTGGTTTTTAACAATTTGTATGAATGTCACTGATTGTTGAGGTGTGCCTGAATATTGCACTATGAATGGAAAGTGTGTGTGATTTTTTTACTAGCCTTTTTTAGGCAAAATAATGCTGCTGCTTTGCTGTGTTTTCTAGGAAAATTGTGTAGTGTTTAATAATTTGTGATTTATTAATTTTCTCCAATTTTTGTATCATTTAAAAATAAATGTTCATATCATTTTGTAAACAATTTGCTCTAGACATTTTATCTGGTCTACTAATTGTCGGCAATTGCCTGACTCTTGTTTTGGGACATGTCAGGTAAATGGCACGGGTATTAATCTGTTATCGTTCACGCTTTGAGAAAGTGTTCGTGTTGGAAAAGGGGTGGTAGAGTTTCTAAGTATCCTACTAGGCAGGATGGGAAAAAGGTGTTGCAAGGAAGGGGATACCACATCTCAGCCTTCGGTGTCCCACTTCCACTCGCAAAGACCCCTCATCCAGGTGGTCCTCCCACACAGGTAAACCCCCAGGAACTGGATCCAATAGCGATGGCCGTGTCCTGGCCACATGGGGTGTCCAGTCAATTGGTCGAAAAAAAACTGGTCGACTGCAATTTGGTCGACGCAATTTGGTCGAAAACCAAATGGTCGAATTTTTTTTTTATTTATATATTTATTTTTCGGGTTTTCGTTTAGTAAAAAAAGGGGTTTTTAGAGAAAAAAAGGGGGTTGGGGGGTGACCCCCCCCAAAAAATAAAAAAAAGGGTTAAAATAAAAAAAAAAAAAAAATTCGACCATTTGGTTTTCGACCAAATTGGTTCGACCATTTGTCTGGTCGACCAATTTTTTTCGACCAAATGTCTGGCAACCGCCACATGGATGACAGATCCCTGGCGACTAGTGAGTGAGACACCATCAGGTTTCTTGCAGTCACCTCTTCCTTTAGTTGTGGCAGATCTACCTTCTGAGCTCTCTTATCGCAACTGTTCACCCGCAGGGTCAGTGGGGTAGGTCACCAAATCTTGCGTCTCCCGGCTGTCATCTCCCGCCAGGACCTCCTGCCTTGGGTGGGGTAGTATCGCGGTTCAACACGATACCAGTTCTGTGGTATCCTGCCGCTTGAACCCCAGATCCGGTCTGCAGCTTCAGGATAGAGAAGGGAATGCAGGGTCTCTCTCCCTGCTTCCCCTGACTATACTCTCCCAACCGCCGGTCCGGTACCTGGACCCAAGTATCCCTCTCGGATTGTTCTCACATCTTTGTTTGCCTGTTTTGGCTTACCAGGCCAGGATCTACTTGTATTTCCCCATTGCCGGTCTCATGGTGAGCCATTGGTCGGTATTGGCTTGCCAGCCAAATTACAGTATGGACCTTTCGATATTCAGTAGGCGTCTGCTGCTCCTGCTACTACTACAAATGACTAAATTTCAAAGGGGCCCACAAATCTAGGAGTGATCTTATTCCTTCCTTTTAGTCTGAAGCGCTTAGTGGATAACAAGTCCCACTCTCCCTTTGTGTAAACTGGACCCATCTTGCATTTATAGTCCGCAAAACGCTTGGAGTTAAATGTATTCTTTTGTAAGGCGCAAATATCGCGTTCTTATCCCAACTTCATAGCCTATGTTTCCCCAAAAATATGATTACTAGACTCCTTCCCGAAATAGTTCCCAAAGTAAATATGGATGAAAACCCTGACTACAAAAGAAATGGGATATAGGCGCTAGAATCATTTTCAGATTTGTTCCAAGCAAATTCTGCTAGCCAAATCAAATCTATCCAACTATTTCCAGCTTGTAGATAACATTGAAGGTATTTTCCAGCTCTTGATTGACCCGTTTCAGGTTGATATCCTGAGGACATTAACACTTCTACCCCTAACTCCTTACAAAATGCTCTCCAAAACGTAGATACAAACTGTGCTCCTCTATCTGAATCCACCTGACTGGGTAAACCATGTAGTCTCACTACTCCCTGAAAAAAGCACTGTGCCAACCGAACTGCAGTAACCTGCCCCTTAATGGGGATCAAATGTCCTTCCTTAGTTAAGGCATCCACAACTTCTAAGACTGCTTAATTGAAAGATCTGCAATGAAATCCAAAGTAGTAGTATGCCAGGCACATGGTGGAATAGGTAAGGGTTCCAAAAGACCCACTGGCTTTCCCACTGCACTCTTAAACCAGGCACAGATATCACACGTTTTTTACAGAGTTCAAAGTATCAACTCTTATGGTATCTCCCCAGAAGTCCCTTCAGACAAGTTCCAGAGTTTTCCTATATCCAGATGGCCGGTCATCAAAGATTTGTGGCATTTCTTGGGAACTCTCTCATGCAGCTTTTTCAGATGGAAGAAATAACTTGGTATCCACATTTCTGATGTTTGTTAATCTGCTTAGAATCACATGCTGTGCATAGGTCCGACATCCAGTGGTCACTGCGGAGTATTGCATTTTGTTTTTCGTAGTCGAAAAGGGGACGTCGACAAGGCGTGTCTGAAACACTATCCCTATAGTGACGTGCGTTGTACCCACAATCCCTCACGCGTCGAGGTCCCTCAGATTGTTTTTTTCCGCCCAGCTTCTGGTCGCCTTCACGCGGAGCTCCTCGAGAGACATTGCAACTCCTCGACCTTTGGTCGTTTTTTCTCTAATATTAATAATCCCTCCCTCGACGCAGTTGTAAGCTGTTCTCCGCCGAAAAGAATCTTCGACGGAGGGTCGAGCGGAAGAAATCCTTCGGCGCTGCCGAACACGTGGCCTGGCCTCGCAGGCCATATACAGTAGGGAGAGTGGGGTCGTGGGACATCTCTGGGTCTTTTCTGAGAATGCCTTTCCCTTTCCCCTTCCTTTCCCTTGGGGTGTTTATCGCGATTTATTGCCTCGGCTATGGAGAGGACACCGTTTAGGTTTTGCCCACTTTGTAAAGGCAAATTCACTTGGAAGGACAAGCACTCACGGTGCAACCGCTGCTTGCCCCTCGATCACAAGGAGGAAAGGTGCGCGGCTTGTCGGCTTCTTAAGCCTAAAACTCTAAAAGACCGAAGGGTTAAAAGGTGGGCGGCCTACGCGATGTCGAAGGCCGAAGGTTCACCCGCCGCTGCTACCACCGACAGTGACGAGGAACGCGATAACACGACCTCCGCTACGGAAGTCGAAACCCCCTCTAAGGAGCGCTTACGCGCTTCGTCGTCTGTCCCCGGCCCCGACGGGCTCGGCTCACGCCCTGCTTATGGGGATGAACACCCCGGCGACACAGACGCACACAAAGATCCACATAAACACACAACCCACGGCTCTTCTTCGACGAAGTCGAAAAGACCTTCGGCGCCCAAGGAGACGCAGGTTCCACCGGCGGCCTCCTCGGACCGTTCGGGTTCGAAGCCCCTCTCGCAACCGCAGCCGCGACCTGCGACTGGGCTTTCGGCAAACAAGGGCGCTGCCACCAAACCATCGGCCGGTGCGCATCAACAGAAAGCGCAGACCGCCGTAGAGCGTTCGATACCCATAGCGTCGAAAACTCAAGCTTCCGCCGACAAACGAGTCGCCGACAAGCGAGTCGCCGATAGCTTAGCAAGGATCGCTGTAGCCGACGCCCAAAAGCGTACGCCGAATATTACGTCGAGCGTTACGCATAAGTTAAAGGATACGCCGAAAAAGCCCGAAGGGAAGCAGGGACTACCCCCTTCAGTCAGGGAGTCTCCCGACACACCTGAAGGTTTTTCGGAGGGCGACGGGACACTTTCCTCGACGCTTTGGGAGAGGTCGAGCCATTTCGAGTTAGATAACCCTATGTTTCCCCCGCCAGACCGCTCTGGGGTACCCCATGAAACAATGGAAAGACTCCACCTCTGTATGGAGAGGATGGAAAGGTTCATGAGCACCCAGGCCTCTCAAACTCACAAGAGGACCAGAGAAGGGCCTCAGGAGGACCCCAGGGCCAAAAATCCGAGGCTAGTCGATCCCCAGCAGGACACAGCCTCAGACTTCCAAGATGTATATGACCTCACTGGGGAGGAACAAGACTTCGAGGAAGATGATGATTTCATGGACAATGAAGAACAGAACCAGGAGGAATGTCTGGAAGACAGAACAGACATTATAGAAGAAGGCTTCGGGGTTAACCCAGAAGAGGGACCTTCACACCCCTGGCAATCACCATCAGTGTATTCCGACACTGATGTCCTAAACCTAACTCCTCCGGACAATTCTCCAGTTAGGAACACGTCTCCAATTGACGATCAGCCCACGTTCAATGCACTGTTGCGCAGAGCAGCAGCGCATTTCGAACTCGACACCGGGGAACTCTCTCCAGAATTGGACTTTGTAGAAAGAGTGATTAAAGAAAACCCCCCGGTCAGCCAGACCATTCCACTCCTCGCTTCAGTGAAGAGAAGGATCATACCTTCGCTGTCCACTCCCGCAATGATCAGAGGGGTCAATCCACGGATTGAAAAACTTTTCACTCCTTCACCCTCAGACCCCCTCTACATTAGGGGACATTCCATTCCGGATTCCCTAGTGGTATCTAATACTAGAAAGAGGGCAGGGGTACCACTTTCCACCAGTGAGGCACCCCCTGACAAGGAGGGCAAGAGGCTTTATGCCCTTGCAAAAAGAGTTACTTCCTCGGCTGCCTTCTCAGCAAGAATTGCCAACAACAATTCCTTGCTTGCAAGCTACGCAGACGCGCAGTGGGCCAAACTGCGAAAAGACACCGAGGAAGCACCGGAGCCTTTACGTACGCGCCTACTGTCAACTATTGGCGAAGGAACCCAAGTGAACCAGAGCATTGTTAAAAACTCTCTGGACGCGGCAGAAACAGCAGGACGTTCCTTGGTACAAGGAATACTCCTAAAGCGCCATGTATGGCTGCGCAACTCAGGCTTTAAACCAGAGACACAGGCGTCTTTGATAAATAAACCTGTCGAGGACGCTAACCTCTTCGGAAAAGCGGTAGATGAAGCCCTAGAGATGGCTAAAAAAGAGTTCGACACTATCAAGACTCTTGACCAAATCTCTAAGCCCACTACCAGGCGCGGCTATGGCAACAAACGCCTTTTTCGTGGCCAACACCAACAACAAAATCAACATCAGCAATACCCTGCCACCAATTACCAAACCAATAGTGGGCAGTACAGCCAAAGAGGCCAACGCCGGGGCAAAGGGAGGGGTCGGGGATCCACCCCCAGAGGCTCCCAAGCCCCCAACAACTCCAAATGACGCGAAGATTCGCGTCCCCTCCCATGCAACACCGGTCGGGGGCCGGATAACATCCTTTCTTCCTGCATGGGAGGAGATAACGTCAGACCGTTGGGTACTGTCCACCGTAGCCCACGGATACTGTATCGAATTCAACAGTTCCCCATCCTACAGACCCCCGAGGGGACGTCGCATGACACCGGAACATCTTGCCATCCTTCTCCAAGAAGTACAACAACTGCTGGAAAAAGGAGCCATAGAGGTCGTGCCTCTATCTCAGGTAACGGAAGGTATTTATTCAGTGTACTTCCTAGTACCCAAAAAGGATCTAACCATGCGCCCTGTATTAGATCTGCGCCCAGCGAACAAATTTATCAAACCCCAAAAGTTTCGTATGGTAACCTTACAGGAAGTAATCCCACTGCTTTCTCAGGGAGATTACATGACAACATTGGACATGAAAGATGCATACTTTCATATTTTAATGTTGCCAGCGCACAGAAAATACCTCAGGTTCATGATAGAGGGCAAACACTACCAGTTCAAAGTGCTACCCTTCGGCATAGCATCAGCACCAAGGGTATTCACGAAGGTGCTGGCAGTGGCAGCGGCCCACCTGCGCAGGTTGTCCATCCCAGTTTACCCTTACCTCGACGACTGGCTCATAACAGGGGATTCTTACGAAACATGCTTCTCCAATACCCAAAAGACAGTAGACCTTTTGTTCCAGTTGGGCTTCTCCATCAACGAAAAGAAGTCCAGTTTAGACCCCAGTCAAATCAAGCAATTCCTAGGGGCTCTAATTCAAACAAAGGACGGCCTCGTCTTCCCCTCCAAAGAGAGGGTCCAAAACATGCTGTTTCAAATCCCTCAATATGTAACCGGTCGAGAGGTGACGGTACGCAAAGCAATGCGCTTGCTAGGAATGATGGCGTCGTGTATTTATTTGGTACCTCACGCGCGCCTGCGCATGCGCCCAATGCAAGAGTGGCTCAACAGCCAGTGGTGTCAGGCCAGCGGACTATGGGAGGATCTAGTTGTGGTCTCGCAGGCCTTAGTTCTCTCGCTACGGTGGTGGACAAAGGAAAACATGGAAAAAGGGAAACCCTTTGCCACACCCGCGGCGGAAGCCACTCTAACCACAGACGCATCCCTCACAGGATGGGGGGCGCACCTATCCCATCAGACTGCTCACGGAGTGTGGACTCCGAACGTAGCATCCAAACACATAAATCTACTGGAGCTACTAGCTGTGTTCAAGGCGCTAAGAGCCTTCCAGGAACACCTACAAGGCAAAACAGTAATGGTCCTTACAGACAGCACCACAGCCATGTACTACATCAACAAGCAAGGGGGCACCCACTCTCCAGGCCTGTCCAAGCTGGCCCAGAATATATGGAAGTGGGCTCTCAAACAGGACATGTTCCTACTATCACTACATGTACCCGGGGAACTCAATCTGCTAGCAGACAGTCTCAGCAGAGATTTCCCCCTGCCCAAAGAGTACGAATGGCGCCTGCACGAAGACATCGTCTTCGACGTCTTCACACAATGGGGATTCCCAGAAATAGACCTGTTCGCAACCCTGGAAAACTCACAATGCCTAAGTTACGCCTCCAGGTACCCCCAGAACCAATCCAAGGGGAACGGTCTGTCGATGCAATGGTCAGGGAAATTTGTTTACGCTTTTCCCCCGACTCATGCACCAGGAACAAGTGACCATGATACTAGTGGCCCCAATGTGGGCACAACAACCATGGTTCGCTCACTTGATGGAGATGTCTCTATCCCCCCCAGTAAAACTCCCCTGCCCGTACAACATGCTGTCTCAGGACAAAGGCAGGACTCTGCATCCATGCCCCCAGAACATGAACTTAGCAGCTTGGCTCCTGAGATCATAGAGTTCGGACATCTACAACTCCCGCAAAGATGCATGGACATCCTCAAGGAAGCCCGGAAACCGAACACTCGCCACTGCTATTCTAGCAAGTGGAAAAGATTTGTCATCTGGTGCAGGAGTAAAAGCATCAACCCTATTGACTGCTCTCCCACACATGTGGTCCTATACCTGACCCACCTATTGGATTCAGGTCTAGTGTTTAACTCCATTAAAGTCCACCTAGCTGCACTTTCTGCATACACCACTTCCCAACTCAAAGTGTCGTGGTGGAGGATCCCTGTTATAAAGGCCTTCATGGAGGGAGTAAAGAGAATACACCCCCCGATAGCTGACCCAGCTCCCGGATGGGACCTTAATGTGGTACTTACCAGACTCATGGGCTCTCCATTCGAACCCATGCACAAAGCATCTCTTAAACACCTCACGCTTAAGACTGCTTTTTTAATAGCTATCACCTCCATCAGGAGAGTAAGTGAACTTCAGGCTCTTTCTATTCTAGACCCCTTCGTTACAGTTCACAAAGATAAAGTGGTTCTACGCACTCACCCTAGGTTTGCTCCGAAATTTATTTCTAAATTCCACGTGAACCAATCTATAGAACTACCAACGTTCTTTCAAAATCCTTCCAATTTGGGAGAAAGGACTCTGCACACACTAGATGTACGCAGAGCGGTCATGTTCTACATGGAAAGAACCAGACCACTGAGGAAGACTAATCAGTTCTTCGTCTCGGTGGCAGCAGGAAGAGAAGGAGATGCAGTTTCAAAATCCACTATTTCTAGATGGATTGTTCAATGCATCACTCTCTGCTATACTCTTGCTAAGAGAGAACTGCCCTTTAGGCCAAGAGCACACTCTACTCGAGGCACGGGGGCATCCATAGCATTCATTGCAAATGTTCCCCTTGAGTCCATCTGCAAAGCGGCTACCTGGAGTTCTGTGCACACCTTTACAAAACACTACTGTCTAGATACACACTCTAGATCTGACTCCCAGGTGGGACAGGCAGTATTACGACACCTTTTCTCTACTGTTCCTTCTCATAACCCACCGCCAACTCCGGGTACTGCTCGCTAGTCTATGCACAGCATGTGATTCTAAGCAGATTAACAAACATCAGAAGAGAATGCATTACTTACCGTAAAAGCATTTCTGATGATTGTATCTGCTTAGATTCACATGCGCCCGCCCTTCCTCCCCGCTCGGATGGAAGGAACATAGACTTCCTTTATATATCTCTCTCTTTTCTGTACTCACTCACGTCTAGAAGGCTCCCTCAGGGCAGAAAAATACAAACGGAGGGACCTCGACGCGTGAGGGATTGTGGGTACAACGCACGTCACTATAGGGATAGTGTTTCAGACACGCCTTGTCGACGTCCCCTTTTCGACTACGAAAAACAAAATGCAATACTCCGCAGTGACCACTGGATGTCGGACCTATGCACAGCATGTGAATCTAAGCAGATACAATCATCAGAAATGCTTTTACGGTAAGTAATGCATTCTCATACGGTAATCCCACCATAATTACTTGAAACATGTCCTGGTGGGCCCAGAGCTCCATTTGTTCCATAGACATATTCTCTTAGATTTCTTCAAGTAATCCTTCTCTTTGCATTGCATCTGCGGAGACAAAACGTTCCGCCAGGATCAAGTGTTGAGAATTAAATTCAGTTTCTTGTTCACATCCAGGGAATTGATGTGACAAAGCATCTGCTTTACCATTTAACCTGCCTAATTTGAAGGTCACAACATAATCAGCAAAAAAACAGAGACCAGCGTAACTCTCGGAGTGCGTATCTCGGCCGACTTGAGAAAAAGTAGGTTACGATGATCCGTTAACACAGTAACAGTATGTCTTGACCCCTTCAGATAGTGACGCCACTCAGCAAATGCAGATTTGACTGAAGGTCTTGTCCATGATAGTACAATTAACTTCTGCAGGAGGACATTCTTGGAAAAGGCGGGCACTGGATGCAATTGGAGCTGGAAGGAGAAGACAAGATGATGAGCATGGAGAGATATGGTGGAGGTTGAATAAGAGATTACAGTGAGAGGAATGGAGAGTGTTCGAAAGACATAAGGAGTCCGATGTGATAGAAAAATTATTGCCAGAGGGTTGAAGGATCAGAAAGGAGAATGTGTGGGGGTAAAGACTGAAGGAAGAAGATTCTGGATAGTGATGAAGTGGGCAGAAAAGATTATCAAGAGGGAAAGGCTGCGAGTTGACAGGGGGAGGTTGCAGGAAGAGCAGAAGGAAGATTTTGGAAGCGGAGGGGTTTGGCCAGGGGATAACTCAGAGGAAGGTGTTTGGAGCAAGGAGAGAATGAGATGGAGAGAGCTATCAAAGAAAAGCAATTTAGCAGAGAAGAGCGTGTTGGAAAAGGCACATCACCGCATGGAGGTTCTAGTCAGCAAGAGGAGGTAGGTTTTGGTGGTCCCACTTGGCCCAAGGTAGGTGATGGGGGGTGAATGAGCAGGGACAGGGAGCTCAGAACAGACTTACAGAGGACGAGGAGAGAAAAAGAAAAGAAAGACCTCAACTCGGTCCCGATAGGTGAGGAAACCGTCCCAGTGGCTCGAGCAAACACCAGATATCCAGCTTCCTCTGAAACATGCAATACCTGAGCCAGAGTTAAGCCTTCCCCTGTTGGAGAAATTCCAGCTTTACGCCTTCTTCCAAGAGAACATGCAGCAGATACTATGGGGTGAGTGTTGGACTTTCTCGGAGAAACAGAGTGCAGGAATCCTTAAGATTCGGAAATATGGCTTTTCCATTTGGATTTTGTTTGTTGCACCATTCGCAATAAGGTAGTTGAACCCCTGGAAAACCAGTTATATGTCATAATCCAAACTGTTGAAGGTTGCACCAAAAAAAGGCTGCTTTTAGGATAGGTTTGTGTTGCCTTCTTGTTATGCTTGATTTATGCTCGATTCAAAATGGCGCGGGCGTGCAATGCATTCTGGGAGCGCTCGGAGCCATGTTGGATATTTACTTCACGCCGCAGTGAAAGGCTGCACACATTTTGCTGAAGTGTTAGATTCACAGTGCTGAGACAAACATGCTTTTCCAAACCTGGTATGCGGTCAAGGCCATTTCTGCTGGGAAAGCTAACGTTGTTATGGCTTGCTACTGTTCTCCATGGAGCGTGTTTCTAGAGCAGGGAGGCCCTGCGTTCCTTGAGGGGAGCTCTCGATTGACCCAGCTGGCAACCGACAGCTGTTCCTCAACTGCGCAAGTGCAATTTCCAGAATGTTCGAGAATTAACTCTCCTTTGTGGAGTGTGTATATTTGCGGAAACCCGGAGGGGGTCAGGTGAGACTTCAGCCAGAAAAGGACGCTCCGTCTGGCCTTCCTGTGAGCTGTGGCACTCTCGGCCTGGCTGTTCCCAGGGTCTTCCAGCCGCTTCTGGATGAGATGAGGACTTCGATTACGCTCACGGTGATGTATTTCATTTTGACTTCTTTACTTCTTCTGTGATCTATGTCCATATTATTTTTATGAGTCATTTCTATGTACTTGTAAGCTTTGAATAAATAGCCGTAAAGAGCTGATTTATCTACTAAGAGTGCGTGGTTGTGAGTTATCGTGTCTGTCTGTTTTTTGGTTCATAGTACTTGCTCCATGATTGCATTGATGATTTATGGTTGTTTCGTGGACTTTTCGGGGGAGAGCAGTACACTTCTCTAACATGGATTATGACAATTTTGAGTTTTTTTTTTTTTACCCCCCCCCCCAACCAGCATCCCTAGGAGCTGCTACCCGCCACCACCTTTTTCAAGCAGGGGGTGCCACCCAAACCCCAGTTTGTTCTACTACCTCTCACTTCATTACCACGAACATTGTGCCCATTCTTTTAGATTTTGCGTTCACCTTTTGTTTGCTGGCGGTCTTGCTCTTTGTATCGTGCAAATAAGGACGGTCCTCTCCGTCTGCCAGAATGCCCTAAGGTGATACAGGGTGAACCGGCCACCAGAGAGGCCAGTCCCCAGAGGTGAAAGACCCCCCCCCCCCCCGCCATCAAAGGGTAAAAAAAACCTTCTTGTGTCTGGTAGTTGTAGTCATAGGTGTCACTGGCCATATGCAGACTGGAGTAGCAACAGGATTCCAAGGCAAGAGAATGGAATACTAGAAGCAAGGTCCAAGAGGTGAGCAAATGAGATGGAGGGTAATGAACCCAAGGCAGAGCTGCAGCGGGTAACAGAGGCAAGAGGCAGAGTGTAATTGAGCAGCAACAGAATGAAACAGAGGAGCGGAGAGCTCAGGGGAACAGGGTGGGTAGGTAAATAGAAGAACGTGCTGCGAACTAGCCTGTACACAGTAACAAAGTGGCATTCTATCCCAGTATTTGTTTGCAATGAATAGGCCCCTTCTCCCAAAGCGTAGAATGTAGTGGCCATCTTGGGATGGGCCGATTCATCACTGGAGGAATTGTGAGCGGCCATGGAAAGGTTGGCAAGGTGCGTCCCGGAGCGATGCAAACTCAGAATCCCTTTGCTACGTCGATGAAAGGACCATATGGGATGTCGAGATGTTTCAGTGTACCCCCTTCCAAGCCCAGCACCACCAGGTTTCCAGGGGTGTAGACGGTGAAATCTCTTAATAAAAATGGGGGCATGAACGTGTCTTGCAGGTTTCTTGGTGCGATCTGCATGCCGGTAGCCTTTCCAATCCACGAGGTATTGTAAAACCCCCCAGTAGTAATGAGTCACAGATATGGGCTACCTCGTATTCCGGTTCCTGATCTACATACACCGGCCGTGGTTTGGCAGTGCTGCGATTTCTTACGGAGGTCTAGTAGGCTTTCAAAAGGGAAGAGTGGAACACTGGATAAATCCTGTTCCAGGAAAGGGGAAGCCTTTGACAAAAAGCCACATGGTTAATGACTCTAGTAAATTTAAAGGGTCTGAAGTACTTTGGTGAAAATTTCCCTGCTTTCAAACGTGAAGGTAAGAATTTAGAAGCTAACCAGACCTTGTTACAGACTTTGAAGTTGGGATCTGGGTTCTGGTGTCTGTCCGCGTTTAGTTTAACTCTTGCAAGTAATGCAAAGATGTTGCATTGTTTCATCTTGAAGTTTGTGTAGACCTCGAACAAGTTTTTCTACCGCAGGAACTTTGGAGCAGGTTGGAGATGCAGATGGCAGCGATGTAGGGTGATATCCGTAGTTGAAAAAAAAAAAGGAGAGGTGCCGAAGGATAGGAGTTGTTATACGAGAATTCGCCAGTTGGTAGAAGTAAGACCCAGTTATCTTGATTGCAAGTGACAAACAGCGAAGATATTGTTCAAGTGTCTGATTTGTTCTTTCAGTATTGCCATTGGATTGAGGATGGTAACCCGATGAGAGGCACCTAGAAATGCCCAGATGAGAACACAAGGCAGGCTAGAACTTTGAAGTGTACTGGGTCCCATGGTCAGAGATGATATAGGTAGGGAGTCTTTGTAACTTGAAAACAGTAGAGGAAGATGGTTGCTATCTCGGAGGCTGATGGTATGGAATGACAAGGAGCAATGTGTGCCATCTTTGTAAAAGCATCCACGGCTACTCTGATAACTGTGTAACCTTCAGAAGGTGGCAGGTCCACCACAAAATCTGTAGCTTTTGTGTGCCATGGTCTTGGAGGTAGCAAGGGCTGTAGCAGTTTTCCACTGGGTTTACTTCTGGGGGTCTTGGCTTGAGCACAGACTTCACAGGTTTGGCAATAGTGCATGACTTGCACATCCGAGGTCACCAAAGGTGTTGCTGTAGTAGATGCAAGGTGGACTTCGTGCCACGATGCCCTGCAATCTTTGAATCATGAGTCAATGATAACGCCTCTTCTCGTAGTTCTTCTGTGGGTAAAGAAAAGCCTGTTACCTTTGAAAACAAGTCCTTGTTTGGAGATGAGAGAATGTTTAGACAGGAGTTGTGATTCTGAAAGACTTGCGGCATTCCTTACATGATCTAAAAAGGCAGTCACTTAACAGATGATGGTGGTATGTGGGAACATAAATTCTACGTGTGGTTCCCCTTCTGTTGTGGTGAGCAAGGAGCGTGATAAGGCATTGGCAACCAAATTGTTCATCCCAGGGAGGAAGGTCAATCGAACCTGGAATTGCAGGAAAAAATAGGCCCACTTGGCTTGACTGTTGCTACATTCAAAAGACTGTAACATGAGCAGATTTCTTTGATCAGTTCTGATTTTTGTCTCTTTTTCGGCTCCTAAAAGGTAATGGATCCATTCGGTACACTCCAGCTTCATAGCTAGCAATTTTATTTCTAATACCGAATAATGCACTTCAGAAGGTAGCAATGTTATGGAGTAGAAAGCAATCGGATGTTCTTCTTGGTCGTTGCCGAGTTGTTTAAGTATGGCACCCACTGCTCTATCTGAAGCATCGGTTTCCACGATAAAGGTCTTGTGTTCATCGGGAGTAATCAAAATAGGAGCAGTGGTAAAAGCAGATTTCAATATCTGAAAGGTGTCTTTTGTAACGGCGTCCCAAACAAACCAAACTCCTTTGTTGAGAAGGGATGTCAAAGGTAGAACGAGATTGGAAAAGGAGGTAATTAACTTTCTGTAGAAGTTGGCAAGGCCTAAGAACTGTTGATGTTCTTTCACTGTGGTAGGCCTTTTCCAATTCAAGTTTGCTTTGACTTTGCGTGGGTCCATAGAGTTGCCATCCTTGGACAGTGTACAACCGAGATACGGAACATCAGGAGCATCAAAAGTAAACTTTTCCAGTTTCACCTGAAGATGATTTTCGTGTAGGCGAGTGAGAACTTGTCTTACATGGTCAGAATGTCCTGTAGGTTGAGAGGAAAAGACGAGGATATCATCAAGATATACAAAGAGTATGTGGAAGAGCAAATCTACAAATATATGGTCCATGAATCTTTGAAAAACTGATGGTGCGTTTGCCAGTCCAAAGGGCATAACCCTATACTCATAGTGACCAAAATGTGTTCAGAAGGCATTCTTCCATTTGTCGCCTTCGTGGATCCTTATCAAATAATATGCGCCATGCAGATATAGTTTTGTGAAAATGGTAGCATGTTGCACAGCATCCAGGATGTCCCTTTATAAGGGGTAAAGGGAAGCAGTCTTTGACTGACTGCATTTAAACCTCTGTAGTCTAGACATGGTCTCAATTCGGTGGTCTCTTTCTTGGGTATAAAGAAAAGAGAGCCACCAGCTGACGAGACTGACTCTCTTATGAGACTGTTAGTCATATTTTCCTGCAGGTAGGTCTTTAAGGCTACCTTCTCTGCCGGAGTCAAGGGGAACATGCGGTTAAATGGCACTGTGGTGTTTTGGTAATAAGTGGATGGCACAATCCTCTTGGAGGTGAGGAGGTAAGGACTTGTGGCTTTCTTTTTCGAAGACCTGGTATGCCTGGTATTTCTGCTGTAAAGTGGTAGCGAGAGAAAGAGTTGTAGCAGCCTGAGCTTCGGTGGCAGTCATCAATACAGGTTGTGCAGCGCTTCCCATCAGGCATTTGGATACCCAATACTTCGGAACCCAAAAAGATTGTGTGGGCCCTCCATTGATATATGGGTTGTGTGTGGATAGCCAAGGCATTCCGAGGATGATTGCATAATGTGCAGCTTGTATAAGATCGAATAGGATCATCTCTTGATGGCGGTGGATCAACAATCCAAGTGGCAAAGTGTTTTCGGTGATGGCACCACTTTCCAAAAGACGCCTGCCCACACCTTCTCCAGGAATAGATACTTGCTTCTTTTGCAAGGGAATGGACATTTGTTTGGCCCGAGAATTGTCCATGAACATACTGTCTGCACCCGAATTCACAAGGGTGGAAACCTGAATAGAACAGTCCTCTGAGACTTGTAGTGTAACCTGTAGAAGCAAGAGAGGAGTGGGCTCCTTTAAAGTGGTGAATATGACACTGATGTCTTGACCAGAGGGATAATTGAATTTCTCCCGAGCCTGTATCCCAGTTAAGGTCAGGAGTTAGAGTTGTCCTTACGCTGAGGTGCTAATGGGCAAAGCCGAAGTAAATGGGCATCAGAACCGCAATGCATAAATAAACCGTTTTTGCCTGCGCCTGTTGCGTTCCTCAGCTGATAAGAGTTCTCAGGCGGTTCCCAGTTGCATGGGCTTGGCGGCTTCCTTTGAAGTTTCCGAGGTGTCAATAGTGGTAGCATGGAAGTGAGAAGAAGGATTACATAACTTTGTACGTTCTTGTTTTATCTCCTGTAGGCGGTAGTCGATTTGAATGACGAGTTGAACCAACTGATCCAGGGTAGGTGGCCGAGGCACCCGTGACAAGTCATCTTTGAGGTCTTCTGATAATCCTTTCCGGTACAGAGTGAAACCTGCCTGATCTGACCAATCTGCCTGTAAAGCCAATTGCTTGAATTTGGCGGTATATGTTAGAACATCCATCGCCCCTTGTTGGAACTCCAAAAGCTCCTCTTGAGCGGTATATGTCAAATCAGGATGGTCAAATAACCTTTCAAGGCGACAATAAAACTGGCATAGGAGTCAAGAATGGGGTTATTTAGAGAAACCAGGGTAGTGGTCCAGGCTAAAGCACTGCCTGTCATGTGTGTCACAATGAACCCCACTTTTGCTCTGTCAGTGTGGAATGAGACTTCCCTGAAGGAAAACTGAACAGCATATCTATCTACCTATCTATCTGTCTCTCTGTCTATCTATCTCTTATATTGCGCCACTCACCCAAAGGCCTCAGGGTGCTCACATGACAGAGAACAGAAACAAAGGGAGCAGATGGTGGTCTGTAAAATTGAGTGTAAGGATTGTGAGATTAGATTAATCTATACAGTTTTACACCTCTTTCCACGAGAACATGCAGAAGATCCTACGGGGTGAGTGTTGGGCTTTCTCTGAGAAAAAGAGTGCAGGAATCCTTCACATTCGGAATTAAGGCTTTTCCATTTGGAGTTTGTTTACTGCACCATTCGCAATAATGTATTTGAACCCCTGGAAAACCAGTTATATGTCATAATCCTGACTGTTAAAGGCTGCACCAAAAAAAGGCTGCTTTTAGAATAGTTTTGTGTTGCCTTCTCTCTGCCAGGATTATGACAATTGTCTTTTTTTTTTATCCCCACCAACCAGCATCCCTAGGAGCCGCTATCCGCCACCTATTTTTCAATCAGGGTGTACCACCCAAACCCCTGTTTGCTCCACTGCTTCTCACTTAATTCCCATAAACATTGTGCCCATGCCCCCCAACAGATACACATTCTTTTAGCCTTTGCGCTCACCTTTTATTTGCTGGCAGTCTTGCTCTTTGTATCGTGCAAATAAGGACGGTCCTCTCTCGTTGCCAGGACTCCCTAAGGTGATACAGGGTGAACCAGCCGCCAGAGAGGCCAGTCCCCGGAGGTGAGAAAAAAAAACCTGTCAAGGGGTAAAAAACCTTCTTGTGTCTGGTAGTTGTAGTCGTAGGTGTCACTGGCAATATGCAGACTGGAGTAGCAGCAGGATTCCTTCCAAGGCAAGAGAATGGAGTACTGTAAGCAAGGTCCAAGAGGCAAGCAAATGAGATAGAGGGTAAGCAACCCAAACTAGAGCAGCCGAGGGTAACAAAGAGGCAAGAGGCAGAGTGGAATTGAGCAGCAACAGGATGAAAACAGAGGAGCGGAGAGCTCAGAGGAACAGAGCGGGTAGGTAAAGAGTAGAACGCGCGGCAAACTAGCGTGTACACAGCAACAAATTGGCAATGCGTAGAGCCGGCGTTCTATCCCAGTATTTGTTTGCAATGAATAGGCTCCTTCTCCCAAAGCGTAGAATACGTGGTGGCCATCTTGGGATTGGCCGATTCATCACTGGTTGAATTGTAAGCGGCCATGGAATGGTTGGCAAGATGCCTTCTGGAGCGGTGCAAACTCTGAATCCCTTTGCTACGGCGAAGAAAGGACCATACAGGAGGTCGAGATGTTACACATACACGCACTTGCATGCTGGTCCCAATGCCAACAACTAAGGTGAGTGGCTTGGCTGGCTGTCTAGTTGCAGGCTCTGGCATGAGGTATTCTATTGCCCGCGAAAACCTGCTATGTGGGAAGCAACTTAATTGACAGACTGACTCTAATAGAGCCAGAGCAGGGGGCAAAGCTGTGCTGGACTGTAGTGGGAATATGAACCGAGGTACACTGTTACAAAGGCAGCACAGGGAGGTTGGCTTACATGTGAACCAAGACAGCTGAGATTATAGGGTAAAAAATTGGTGGCAGCTGTGAGCTATTCAGCTCCTGCTTCTAGCCCAAGAGAGCCTTGCTGCCTGGACACTACTAGGAGCTACATTTAGCAGCCCAAGCCAACTTGTGACCTACAAACTTATTTATGTGGCAATAACTTTTTGTGTTTGGCAGAACACATTTCAAGCACAATAGATCATACATATTGGAGAGGATGTTTACTTTTTTGTCTCTTGTGTGAGAGTTAAAATTTTAGTGCACTATGTCCTAGCTCCTGGCACTCCAGATGTAGCTCCTCTCAATCGGGTGTTGCCTGATACCCAGGTGCTGGTTTTGGCTTCTGCTTATCAAATCTCTACTTCAAACCCTGAATGGGAAGTTAAGGCTGCCGGCGTAGCCCCAAGACCAGCAAAGGAATGGAAGTCAGATGACCCGTCAGGAAGTGACTAGGCCGTTCTAGGTCAAAAGACCTTTTTAAGAAAAAAAAAGATTGATTTAGAAAGACCGGTCTGTGACCGCACAGAGCGGTCTTTCTAAATTGAACTGTTAGCCCCTGCAGGACACACGAGTGTGCGAAGGGGCTGACTGGTTCACCAGGACCCGGAAGAGCCGTCTCGGGAGTGTAAGGGAAGTGTATGTCTGTGTGTGTGCGTAGTGAGTTGTAAGGAACTCATGGTGACAACAGTAAAGACAGACACAAGTGATCACAGTTCAAGAGTGTTTATTAAACTGTAAATACGGGGTGGAAAAACACCTAATCTAAACCTAAATCTAAGATGGGAGCAGGCGTCGACCATCAAATGAAAAATAGGGCAGTCTCTGTGGCGTCTGGACAAAGTAAAAGGGCCTATACTAAAAAATAAACTATTGCCAATTCCTTACAACTAATAACAGAAAGAGTGTGGGGATAGGAAATTCAAAATAAAGAAGAAAAGTGTTCACAAATAATAAGTCAGGATGTGATTGCCTCGAGGTCTCCCTTCCCCACATTTTAGCATGGGACAAGGTGGGACTTTGGAGCACAGCACACGCTCCCCAGCACAAGCTAACAGTTCTGTATCAGCTATCAGGTTCTTCGATGGTTAGTCTCTTTGTAATGAAAAGTCTCTTGCCTTCGAGGCCTGATGCTCTCAACAAATACAAACAAAGTTCTGTTGTACGAACACTTTGGGTGATAGTTTAACCCGTGGGTCCCCCTCTTCTGGGGGCAGACTCCACAGAAGTCATATTCAACAAATTAACAAGATAGTTCCTTTCTCACTGAACTTTGGGGTGATAACTTTCCACCCCTGGACCCCCTCGGTCGGGCTTGGACCCCAGATGACAAGGGTGACCCTTCCCTTCCTCTTGTCTTGCAATGCTTCTTGCTTTCACAAATCTCATTGACTTTTTTTATTTTTTTAATTTGGTTTTATTATCATCAATATGAGAATGCAAACCCCATTACTGCTTTCCCCTTCTTCCACCCCCTTATCCCCCTGTCGGAACCATGTCCTTCCCCACTAACAACCTATTATTTGTGTTGGCTATACCAACTTGCGTGGCTCATGCTCTTACCAGTACTAAGCAGTAGTCTTAGTTTATACAACCAGAGTATAAATGGCTGTAATACTTGGTGGTCTTCGAGTGACTGCCCATTGCCCTATATCCTATTCAATGTACTTGCGATTGACATATACTCTTGACTTGGTAAGCTATCATGCCCTACCTGGTGATCCTTGCTTGGAGGTAGCGATGTACGCATTTACAAAGTCGCCCACAGTGCCTCATATCGTGCGGCTTTCTCATGCAAGGTGGCAGCGATTCTCTCCATTGTACATATGTTTGTTGCAACAGTGATCCATTCCTTCTTACTCTGGGCCGATTCTCCTTTCCACTTAATCACCAGGCAGGCTTGTGCTTAATGACTTTTCACCAGGCAGGCTTGTGGTTATATACTTTTTAAACAGGTTTTCAGCCTTTGTCTCTGTTTGTTGGCTTCCCTCTACTGGGTTCACTCTCGCCGACATTTGGTTGTCGGCTTCCCTCTGCCGGGTTCACTCTTGTCGACTTTTGTAACACACTGTTCATGTACACACCCCATGAACTTCATTCCACACACTATTCGGGATTGTCGGCTTCCCTCTGCTGGGTTCACTCTTGCTAATCTTCACGAAACACAGTTCATGTGCTAATTTTCACCATGCAGGATTCACTTCCCTTAGCTTTCACAATCATCTGTCGTTGGTCAAAGACTTTCGACAGTACAGATGATTTAGCAAGACCTCTGTATAACCACGTTGACTCCCTTTTCGCCTTCTAGTTGTTGTAGTTTCTTTAGCAGGGAACACGCCCAGGGTTTCTCAACTGAACACCCACGTGGTGCTTAACTCTATCAGGCTGGATTTCCCCCTCTTTCATTAATAATGTCTTTTGCGTTTCAAAGTTCAATTTTAGCTGTTGATTACTTTTCGCTCAACAGAGTTTGGTTTCTTATCGACACTCCCCTCGACTCACCGGCTGTGATGAACCACTTGGCTTTCCTTGGAGTCAAGGTTGGTACCACCGAAACAAGCGTCTCTCCCCGGCTTGGTAATCAGCAGAGGAGGGTCTCATGTACCGTTGACATCTGCTGCAACACACGCTGGATATTGTTCGCAGACTTATGTTTCCGCCTGCAGAGGTCTTGCGTGCCTTGGACGGAAAGGGCAAGGTTGATTCTCTCCTTGTCGGTCTGCGCCGTCTTTCTCCTCCTCTTGAACTGTCATGCTGAGTTAGCCCTCATGTCATGCGGTTTCCCTTGCTCATCCTGTGCTCTTGGGCTCCACCTTTTATCCCTGTGGGGAAGGAAAAGTGTTGTCGGGTGTGTGTGATTTTGTTCAATTGCCTGACTTTGCCTGACCCTGGTATTGGTACACGATAGGTAAACAGCTCTAGAGTTAGTCCATTGTCTGTTATGTTGTGCGAAAGTGTTCGTGTGGACAAAGGGGGGTGGGGGGTAGTGTTTTGGAACATCCTACATAGTAGGATGGGGAAATTATGTCAAAAGAAGGGGGATACCACATCTTACCCCTCCCACTAGCCCAGGACCCCCATCCAGGTCATCCTCTCTCACTGGTCCACTCCCAGGAACTGGATCCAATAGCAATGGCCATGTCTTGGCCATCTGGATGACAGATCCCCCCCGAGGACCAGTCAGGGAGACACTGTCAGGTTTCTCACAGAGTGTGTGTTGTGCTGGGAAGGGAAGGGGGCGGTGAGTGGGTGGGTTAATCCCCCCGATTAAGAATACAACCTACTGGTGAGGGTGGGGTGGGAATCACCTTTTCAGGGGCAGGGAGTGCGCAGAAAGTAATATTGCTGCTTTTTAAGCTGACACAAAAATCTGTATTTTTTTGTCTTCAGTTTTTAAAATGTGGTAATAACACATAGAACCGACTAGGCTGTTGGAGGAGTTTGAGGAAACTCCAGAGTCATGTGTGCAGGGGTCAGTTGCCATGTTGGGGTTTAGTTTTCGTCATAGTACCATTTCATGTAGTAGGGTCAGTCTGAAAGCAGAGTCCCTGCAGATGGCTGGGGGAAGGAAAGTGTTGGCGACATAGGCCAGACATGAAAGCAGTAGTAAAGAAGCGCAAGATGACCCTAAGTCATACAGTGCTGAATCTCTAGCCAAGTATCCAAAGTTTGAGCTGTACATTCTCCCATTAATTTCAGTGATGTTGGATAGAATTAAGGGGGAGGCAATGATACTTACCAAGTTGGATCTTCCAGAGGCTGTTCAGAGTTTTTGAGGGTTTTCAATTTTCTATCAGATATTCATCTGGAATGTGTCTCCCTTGTGGTGTCTCCGATTTACAAAGCTGATAAATTAGGGGGTTAAGTTTGCCTGGATGTCTCAGGCAGAGAAAGCTTTTCAGCTTTCGAAGGAGTGCTTCTATCCTGGGACCATCCTTCTACATCCAGATGTAGAGCAACCTTTTTTGGTGTGGAGGCTTCTGGCTCAGATTCGGCGCTCGGTGCAACGAGTAGCCTTTTATGCATTTTCTCCGACTGAGGTGAATAACAATTTACGAACGGGCCATCAACCATGACTTCATTTTTTATATAGATTGCAGTGGTAGAAATTAGAATCTTCCAGCCACTGAACTCAAGTTCAAAAAAGTGTGAAGGGTAGGATGCAAGATGTGGCCCTTGCCTTAATTTTATATAATTGTTTGAAGGGTATCTGGAGTACTGTACATAAACTATAATCAGAAAAAAGCATAAGAAAATAAAACTTTTAAATGACAAACTTCAAGAGATAACCTGAACACAAACAATGCAACCAAATGAAATCTGTGAAAAAAGATAAATTCAGTCTAGGTGCAAGAGGCAAACATACCAGAAAAGCACTCCAGATTTGTGGAACAGTACAGGAGAAAGCTGCATTGGCTTGAATAGATGTCTTGATCAATGAAATTTCCAATCTGGTGACACTGTTTACTATAGACCTCCTGAAATAAATCAATTTAGAAGAATAGGTGGGATGATTGAGTCGACAAGGTAACCACACATTTTGACATGGATTTGAATATTAAGGGGAAGCCAGTGAAGGGAAAAGAATATTTGAGAAATATGGTCAATTTATTTTATATGCACCTGAAAGGAAATGTGTGGAATGCAGAACACAGATTTGGGAACCCTCATAAGGAGGGTATTTCCAGGGGGCGTGGCCAGCAGCCATGCAGTGAGGCTGCCTAATCTATGTGCTCCCCCACGTCCTTCCATAAATTAGATTTATGTTGCCCTGGGTTTGCTCGGAATAGAAGATTCAGGGAACGGAACCAACACAGACCTGGACTTCCGTAGAGCTGCTACCGATACTCTGCAGGCTGCAGTGTTTGGAGAGCCGAAAGGCAGAGACCAGGAGACGCAAGATGGTGCCTGCGATCCCGCGGAGCGCTGACTGAGATATTGCGTATCTTGCAGCTTGTGTGAGAGGCGCCAATAACAGTACCATCGAATTGTCTGTCGAGGAGCTAGAGAGCTGGCTCCTGAGGGGACCCGACAGTGTATAAAAGAGACTCCATTCTCAGTAAACGGATCGCTGCAGAGGGGAGCCCCGAGGGACAGGAACGTGGGACAGAAGACAGGTGCAAGGTCCCTTTGTCGGGGAAAAACTGGGGAATGCTGCACTTCATCATACTGGAGTTCTGATTGTCAGGGGAGCTTGGGGTGACCGCTCTGTGAGAACGGCAAAGCCCAGCGGGCCTAGAGAGGCAGTGAATATCCCCAAGTGAATCCGCGCTGCGCCAACTACATGCCAGCGAGCGCACAAAGAGAAGGTCCACGCACAGGCCAAACAGCCTTCCATCAGCCTTGTGCAACCCTTTCATGAGCTGCCCCGCCACCACTGAAAACAATCAGTTCTACTCGGGACACAAAGTCTTCTAGGTCTATGAACTGTACAGAAACACATTGAACACCCCCGAGTGCCTTCACTACGTGTCCATTCCACATCCAGTGGCGCTCTGGTTGAGGGTATACATTGATACACAGCAGCGCTTCTCAGACCCTAGTAGGCACTTCCAGGTTCTGTCCCTGCTGTTGCTGACTGTGGCTTGTCATGCTGAGATTGCCTAGCATACCTTGAATCACACATTAAGTGACCATCCACTGAGCACCCCTGTGTGCTCCTAACCTACTCTCCTTGTGATAGCAGATAGCAGCAGTCTTGAAAAAAGAAGAGGCATAGGGTGCTGTAAGGGAGGCATGGTATCACAAGTATGACACAGACACAAAAGGTACAATTTGTAAAAACTGTATTTGAAGTTTGAATGGGGTTGGAGAAACTCCTACTTTGCCCTATAGCTAAGATGAGAGTAGTCTCAATCATCAAATAATTAATGAAACAGTTCTAGTTGAGTCTGTCAAATCAAAATGGCCTATACTAACAAAACCTAATGCCTGCCCTATATCTTGTACACACAGTGTGAAAAGGAGAATATGTATGTAAAGTAAAGCCAGTGTTCAAATATAAAGAATAAATGTGGCTGAGTCAGTTCTCCTCCCCACGTTGGACAAAACACAGTAAGCCGGTCCCTGTAGGCATGATGAGACACTCTGGGTCAGATTCTTAACACAAAGGAAGTTCAAAATGTAGATCAAGGCCCATCTGGCCTTCCACATTACAGTCTTACTTTCCAATTTCCAAAATACAGTTCACCGTAAAGTTCACGTCTGTCTCCCTAAATCGGCCTCAGACCTCCTAATGCAAAAGTTCACGTCGGTCCCCCTCAGTCGGGGTCAGACCTTTCACAGCAAAGAAAAAACACTTGCATGGGTTCCCTTCCCCAAGCTTAATTCATCTCCTTTAGGGGTTCTCTTCCCCTAACTTATTACACTTCTGGTCTCCCTCAGTCGGGCTTGACCATTTCCTGATGTCGAAGACTGACTGTGCGTGGCTTTTTCTACAAACCTCCGCAGGACCACTTCAACTTTACAGCTTTCAACTCACACCGTTATTTTCCCCAGTGATTCCAGGTATGGGTAGTTCACTGTCTTATGCATCAAAGTTCAACATTCACCTTTTTTTACTTTCCCCTTCACTCTGGGTTAATTTTCATCACCTCGCATTTACAGTTCATTCACTTTATCGCTACACACGTTTCACCTTTCACTGAGACTTTCGAGTGGGCTACTTCCGTTTGCCGGACCTCTCTGTTATTCAGTATAGCGGACTTTCCAGCTATCGTTACTTCAAGGTTCAGTAGCAGGTCTGCCTTTCTTCACGTCTCACCGACACATGTGCAGCTTTCCATTGTACAATATGTTGCCACTTCAATCTTTCTCTAGCACACACTGGTCTCTCATGTCGCTTGCCAACTCACTGGCTGTGTGCGTTTCTTTCTTGTCTTTACTGTCTTCCAGTTTGCGAGTTAAGGTTAGTACCACAGGCTTGGCCTCGCCTCCCCAACTCTGCAGTTGACCTGGTAGGGTCGCCGGCGTCCTTGAAACACAATGCAGCCTTCTTGTTTGGGCTTTGGCCTTCTCCACGTGTCTTTCACGGCCTTATGGAGGCAACAACCTCCTGCAGGGAACTCCTGCGGTTCTCCACCCATGGCTCTCGTCCCTCAGTCCGTTGCTCCACTCCAGTAGGTTCCTCTTAACTCTGCTCTTACATGTGTTCCACCTTGCTCAGAGTGTCTCCTATGTTCTGCCTTTTATCCGTATGAGGAGAGCGAATTGGTATCAGATGTATGCACTTAGAGTGTAACGCTCACCTGATTCTCACGGAGGCGCGGGTCTTGGCAGGAAGGTGTCTGTGACTCGAAAAGTGATGTGCAGGACTCGATTGGCTTCTGGGGTCGAACCTCTTCGCACTGTGTGTCGAACTCGAAGGGTGAGGTTTCTGCAGGTGAAAGAATATGGGGATTAAAGGTCTGGGTTGTTGAATGTCCCTATCTCTCTCTCTTGCCAGCTTGTCTGTAGAGCCCCCCTCCCAGGTC
Organism: Ambystoma mexicanum; assembly: GCF_040938575.1. Taxonomy (NCBI): domain Eukaryota; kingdom Metazoa; phylum Chordata; class Amphibia; order Caudata; family Ambystomatidae; genus Ambystoma; species Ambystoma mexicanum. The sequence goes on along the minus strand of NC_090940.1, from coordinate 28,021,709 downwards.
AACGTGCTCACCTTAGATAGGTGAATGCTGGGCTCTCCATCTGCGTCTAGTGCAGGGTGCCGTTGCCAGTTCCTTCACTGGTGAAACATTGGCCTCTTGACTTCAGAGGATGGTTACCGTCGTTGTCTGCACGACCGGTAAGTTTCTGGACACCTTTTGTCTTTATAGTCTTTTAATGCGTGGCAGTGAAGCGCCTGGAAATTCATAAGTATGGCAAGCGCTCTAACTGTCTCTTTCCTTGCAGATTAGTTAGTGTTGAGAGGCGCCGGAGTATTCGCAGGCGTTTGATTGCGACGAGCGTAATGGGCGTGAGTAAGTACCTGCTTAATGTCTCTTTCTTTGTCTTTGCAGGCGACGATGCAGAATGAAGAAATCCGGAATTCGCCGCGTGCCGGTAAGTGTAACAATGCTGTTGTCTTTGCAGATGAAGATGCAGCGTGAAGAATCCGGAATGCACAGCGTGCCGGTAAGTATAATAATGATGATGTTGTCTTTGCAGGTGAAGATGCAGCGTGAAGAATCCAGAATGCACAACGTGCCGGTAAGTATAATTATGCTGTTGATCTTTGCAGGTGAAGGTGCAGCGGGAGACACGGCCGCTGCCGATGGATCAGGTGAGTAAGCACTGCGTGTAAAGTTCGTCTTGCTAACCTGTTGTTTCTGGTCTTTTGCAGGTGCTGATGTTGATCGGGTACAGGAATGGTAAGTATAATTCTTGCAGGTTCAGGATCAAAAGAAGAAAGGCTGGAACAGACTCGGTGAGCGTTCTGCTGCAGATGCAGAATAACGCGAAGCACGTTTCATCAATCGGGTGTGGTTTAAATAGCCTTGGAGTGATGAGGCGTCTTCTTCCACGGCCCCACCTAGGTAAGAAAAGAGTTCCTGCTTCCAGAAGAGTTCCAGTGCTGTATCCAGGGAGTGGAGCTGCCCCACCCAGGTAAGAAAGTAGTCCCTGTTCACCAAGGGCTTCTAAGAGGCTGGTAAGTAAGCAGCATGGTCTGCCGCAGGTAAGTCCACCCAAGCACCTTCACTCCAATGATGAGCCCGGCGCTTCCAGTGCCAGGACCGATGCTTCTGATGAGCCTGGTGCCACCGGCGCCAGGACAAGGTCCAAAAGGTCCCTGTGGGGACCGGCTGGTGCCTAGGATTAGGGTTAGGGGCCTGCTTCCAAGGACGTTGGGCTGATCCTGGCTCCTTGGAAGCAGTGATCATGACATAGAGTCAAGGGCCTGACTTTCCCTGATCTAATTAGGGGGACATGTCCAATGCGATATGTAAGAGTTAGCATTGTTACTCGGTCGCCCTCTTCCTGGGCCCAGTGTTTGTGTAAAAAAAGAGGTGTGGGGAGTTGGGACATCGGAGAATCCTATGAAATAGGGGGGAATCATGGGTGCGGGCAAAGGAGGAATACCGCGTCTCGCCATCGGCTGTCCCACCTCCACTCCCCAAAGACCCCTCACCCAGGTGATCCTCCCGCACTGCTCCACCCTCAGGGTCTGGATACAAAGGTGATGGCCGTGCCCTGGGCACCTGAGAGAGAGATCCCCGGGGACTATCAGGTGAGACACTCTTTGGTTTCTCACAGTGCCTTAATACTGGAGGCATGGGAATGAGTTGTGTCCACAAAAGAGACTACACTACAGAATGGTACGGGTGGCACAATTTGCCTCAGAAGGTTGGGTGTGGCACTGCGTCTGTGTGACCTCCGGATTCCATAATCTGAGACTCAGTTGAGCTGCATACACTGCTGGGTGGAAGAGTCATTACTAGTGTTCGGTCGTGAGCAAGATTCACTAGAGAGCACAGGGTGCCATCCCTACTGACGTTTTGACTGCCTCTGGGACTGGGCACACACAGCTTCCCCAGAATAAATTGAACCCACGGACAGTTGAAACAGCACAACCAGAAGCTACTCACTCACAGCCAATGCTCATAGTTACAAGCATTTGTGACTGGGATAGAAGGGTATGGCCAAACAGACAGTTATGGAGGCCTTCACGTGAAAAGACGGAGCATAGCTCAGGGGCAACGCGCTCACCTTGGAAGCAAGACGACATGGAGCAACACAGGTATTATCACCGGGTCCGCGCTTAGAAACGTCTGGGTACTAAACGTGTCATAAATAACCAATTATAAAAAAAAATATTCAGCTGTCCACAACCACTGCAGAGGGAACCGCCTCTCCATCGATGAGCCAGCAGAAAGTGCAAAATATTTGCAGCAATTGCAGCATTGAAGACGTCCCTAGAAAATTAAATTAACACAGTCATTGTGTATTTTGGCCTCCTAAGACAGGATGTGCGCGCACTGGCTGATCCCCTAGACACTGCAGAAACGCAAGTGTTGGACAACACGACCAATCTAATTAATACTCACTCTCGGGTAACCAAACTGATTGACAAAGTGCAGGTATCTGAATATCGAGTCGAAGATGCTGAAGGAAGGGCCAACAGAAATAACATCAGGATCCTAAGTCTGCATGAAGGAGAAGAGGGCAACAACCCAACATTATACATCGAACAACTACTACTGCAAGAAGTAGGCCCAGCACATTAACGAAAGGTTTCACAGTTGAGCATGCGCATAGATCCCTGGCAAGGTGCCACCTCCTCCGCCAAGACCACTGATCGCAAGAATTATGAATTACAAAGACAGGGAGAGGAGCTGGTCCTTTTCCAGAGAGGCAGGGAACATTGTGCGCGTGTCCTCAAAGCTGGCTATATACCCGGACTGCACAGTACTAGTACAGCAGCGCAGAGCAATTTTTGCTCCCTTTTTTCTTTTTCCCTTTTTCAAGTACCTTCTGTTTGGAATGTTTGACTTGTTTATTGGGGTGTTTGAATGTTATACAGATAGTCAAAGCACATGTATGGGTAATATCTTTGCTTATAGCGGCTGGTTTATGGTCTTTCCATTGAAATTTAACCATATGAAATCAATCGAAATAAATCCAATGAAAATAAATTCATCGAAATGCTATGTTTTCAATTAAAAGTGCTTATCCATCGAAACATGTCCATCAAGAAGGTCAAGCGGTTTGATGGAAATAACGTTACACGGAGCTGTCGAGTGCTGAAATCTTATAAAGTATTCCAGCACTGCCCAGCTTCCTGTAACTTGTGGTGTTTACTGTTATTGTTTATTGAGGGGCCTCCCAACCCTCAAGGGCACCCCCCCCAACCCTAACCCTAAATCCATCGATCGATCGATCCCTAACCCCCCCCCCCCAACCCTAAATCCATCGAAATTCATTCAATCAAAATGCTTTTTGATGGAAAAGCATTTCAATGAATGAATTTTGATGGATAATGATTCGATGCAAATGTATTCAATGGAAAGACTGCATACCATAGCGGCTCCCCTTACATAGTTTAGGCACGTTCAGCAGATGCTCAGTGACTACCTAAGCGGGCCTTAGTGGATTATCCAGGTTTGGAGGACAATACTGAAAATGCAACGGGTTGTGGGGTGGCTCTATAGGGAGGGACAGGACCCGAGGAGTTATGACAGATGGCAGAAAGTCGTCACCTGGAATGTCCGGGGTCTTAATAGCTACTTTAAGAGACTTGGAGTGCATGCTTATATAAGAAGGATGGGGGTACTAATTGCATTATTGCACCTCTTGGTGGGCAGGCAAAACTTGATAGCTAAAAAGTGGGGAAGGAAACTGTATGGCTCCCCATTCTCGACATACACTAGAGCAGTTCAAACATGGGCCGCTCAAACTATCCCCTTTCAACTGACGGAGCTCAAACATGGTGATGAGGGCAGAATGTTACTGGTACATAGGTTTATCATAAATAAGGAGGTGTGCATTATAAACACCCATGCCTCTAACCACAACGCCACAGCCTTTTTTAATTCACTCTACTCGAGAATGACTACTTATAGGGGAGTCATGTGGATCTGGGGAGGAGAAGTCAACTGCACTCTCCATCCTATCATGGACAGTACAGACGATAAATATTGGAAACCTGCCACCCCCACCCCAACCCCCAGCCAAGGCCTTCAGCTCTCTGCTGAGACACCTGGACTTAGTAGATATTTGGAGAACAACACAGTAACGCTTGAGGCTACTCGCACTACTCAGCTCCACATAAGGTCCACACTTGCATCGATTATATTTTCACTGGGCAGGAGACCTTGGGTGAGTTCATAGACCTAGATTACAAGGCCAGGGTCCTCTCTGAGCCAGCCCAGTTGATAGCTACAAGGCAGAGGACTTTGTGCAGACCACTGATCTCCACCTGGCGACTTGGGGGCAGAAGCTGTGCTTAATGACCCATTTAGGGAATAACTCAATAGAATACGGGAGTAATACGGAGAGTGTTGAGAGCCAGCACTTCATGTGACACTTGTCAGATCGTATTGTGAGGGTAAGCAATTGGCAAGATGGGTTGATGCAGGAAAGACATACTAGAAGCCCTCGCAACAAAGGATGCTGCACTTGAGACAGCAGAAGGCAGAGGAGATGGGACAAAGGAAAGGGCTGAAGACTTAACTGCACTGTGCCGATAATGTATTGATGAATGGGAAAGGCTGTGTACATTTTACTTTGCCAAATACACACAGAAAATGCACGCAGAAGGGGACAAACCTGGAAGACTGCTGGCGTGGGTGTGCTGCAGGGAAGAGCCGAGGGATATGATTAGTGCCATTGATGAGCAAGGGGGTCACTGTGAAAACTTAGGGTGAGATTAAGGATGTTTTCCCAGGATATTACAAAACCTTGTACTCAATGGGGTCAGAAGGATGTGAGATAGACCTCAAAGAGGCTCTAGCTCAGATCGAATTGCCCAGTCTTGACAGGGAGCCAGTAGACATGCTGAGTGCCCTGCTCACCCTTGATGAAATTCGGACTGTTATAACGACCTTACCGTCTGGTAAAACCCACATGCCAGATGAATTACCATGGGAATTTTACAAGACATGCAGAAATGCTAGCACCTAAACTCCTAGAGATGCTAGACGAGGCTTATGAGACCGGAGTGTTGCACCAAAGTTTGAGAGAGTCAATCCTAGTACCAATCCTGAAACCTGGCAAACCCCTGTTAGACTGCGGCTCTTACAGGCCCCTCTCCATGGTGAACCAGGACTGCAAGATCCTCACAGCCCTATTGGCAAACAGACTAAAAACAGTGATTAGAGCTCCGATAAATACTGACCAAACTGGGTTTGTCATGGGTAGGAACACGTCATGGAACCTGCGAAGACTTCACCACGTGATAGATAGCACTAAACACAGAAAGGAGGATTGTGCAGTGGCCTCAGTGGACTCGGTCAAAGCATTTGACTCTGTCAGATGGGACTGGCTGCATGAGACCTTGAGACATTTTGGTATTGGGCAGGATTCTTGAGGTGGGTCAAGTTAGTGTATGCTAATCCCACGTCTAGGGCGAGGACAGGGAAGCAGATTTCGAAAGCATGCAAACTGCATAAAGGCACAAAACCGGGCTGCCCATTGTACCTGATGCTGTTTATCCAAAGCTGGTATCTCGATTGACGGGGTCAAGCACCTGGTTTCATTGTATGCGCACGATATGTTACTTTATGTTAATCACCTTGAAGTCAACTTACTGCATATCCTTGATATAATAGACATGTTCACAAAGCTCTGCGGCATCAACATTAGCTGTGATTAAAAAATGGAACATAAACACCTTCTGATACCTAGGTGTACACGTACAGCACGATTTTACGTCCTCGCATGAACACAACACACAGAAGTTCCTAGATAGACAAAATGATAAAATCCATGATGTTTTGGAAGAAGCTACTCCTGTCAGTGGCGGGGAGAGCCGCCCTTTGGAATATGATAGTGCTACCTCGCTTATTGTACCATTTCGTTAACGTACTCTACAACATACCTAACATGTTCTTTCGTAGGTTAGAGTCAGTAGCTAGAGTATTCCCATGGGGAGGGAAAAGGAACAGGATTGCATTAAGTACTCTACACAGAGGCTACAGTAATGGTGGATCAGACTACCCCATTTCGAGATATATTACCTAGCAGGGCAGCTCCAGTTCGTCATGAGCTAGCTAGAGGATGAAGCTTCATTAGACACACCGCTTCTGCAACTGTCGATTGGACAATATTTCCTGAAGGCTATGCTGTGCGTATGAGAAGCTCGACTTCCGCACCTGCCTCAGATCCTGGTGCTTGGCAAGGAATTGTGGCACAGGGCTTGGAAAATCATGGGCTGGGCAGGAGAGATGGGGAGAGGCTGACAGGGGTCAATGTTTTCAACTCCAGCTCACCAGCATGCAGCTCTGGCTGGGAAGGACCTTCTCCCAAGCCAGAGCTGCACGCTGGTGAGCTAGAGTTGAAAACATTGAACGCCCGTCAGCCTCTCCCCATCTCTGCTGCCCAGCCCCTCCAGCCCGTCCACTCCCACCACCTGCTTTCGTATTTGCATCTGCTCCTTCATCCCAAATCTCCTGCACGTCCTCCCCCTCCAACTCACACTTTCCATCTCTAAGACCAGCAAGGGCCACCCTGGCCAACGCACCGATCTCAATAGCCTCTCACTCTCTCGTACACCCCATGGGTCACATGAAAGACACAAAAGAACCATGGCCTCAACCCCCTCCTTGCATCTCCCATACTGCATCCTAGATCCCAATCCTTGCCCCCTCTCTATAGATCCCAAATCTCCCCACCCGCCCCAATATTGTCTTAGCTCTGTTCCACCCCCCTTTAATAACAACATACCCCACGACCTTTACAAGCCCAGGCCTTCCAGGTCACCCGTCTTTTGTCCTTCCAGCTCACCTTTTGCACCCAACACGCACACAACCGACCCCGGCCTGCTACCAGGAACACCCCCCACACCCCCAAAATAAATCGAACCTGCTCTTGTGCATTCTCATCAATGCGAGGTCAATCTCTAAAAACAAATGTAACATCTTGGGTTTTATCTCAGACGAAAACCCAGACATCCTCTTCATCACAGAGACCTGGTTTGCAGGCGACTGTGAACCTATGTCACATGAGGCATTCCTCCCCTGGATACAACCTGATTGTTCAGAACAGACACAGAAGAGGAGGGGGCTAACCATTCTACAAAACACTAGATTCCACTCCTACTCAAAGACAACTTAATCTGCAGCACAGATTATGAATCCCTGCTTGTAAAATGTCAACTCTCCCCCACACCATTCTACCCGTATACAGACCCCCTGGCTACAACAGGAACTTTGCAGACTCTCTTAGTGGTGCACTATCAACTAAGTTGATCCAACATCCAGCCCTTACCATACTAGGAGATTTCTAAATCTGGTTTGGCTCCCCCTCAAACCCTATGACCCGCTCCCTCACAGATAACCTTGACAGCTCATTTCACTCCCCACTCATACTGCAGGCCACACTGTATGTGGTTTTCAGCACCACTCACATCATATCCACTCTCCCTCTGCCCCCTAACCTGGACTTATCCACGCCAACTGCCTGCTGTCCCCCTCGCCCCTCTCTGGAATCAAGTCATCATCACCCCAGATCTAACCAATTCCCTCCTCAACTCACTGCCAGTACACACTCTCCAGAAAGGCCCTCCATCCATCCAACTCTTCGATCACTGGCTCGCCAGCACGCTCTCCGCCCTCACTCTGACAAAACAGATTCCTCAGAGACCAGGGCCTAACCCCAAATAGTACACCACCCACATCAAATCTATCAAAACTATCAAGCACTGACTGGGGCGGACTTGGAGAACCAACCCCACGCCCCCAAAACACGACCTCCCTTGCAAGACTGACAAGGGCCTACTGGTCAAAAATCAGTAAAGCCCAAAAAACCTATTATGGGAACAGAATCTTGAATTCTCGTGACCCACGCAATGAAGTGCGCAGAATCGCATCTGAATTTAAAATCGCCAAGTTGCTCAACCCCTCCACCCCTAACTCCCAAGCCCTTTGCGATGCCTTGTCCGAGCACTTTCCCCACATCACTATCAGTAGACATAGTGCCAATTCTTTCTAAAATAGCAATGATTTTATTTATTTGTTTTTTGCAGTCCTAGCAACGCACAAAACCCCCGGGCATCAAGCCGCTAGTTGGAGTAAGTGCAGATTTCTTAGGAATGCAAAATCACAAATGCAGGTTACAGCAAACGGTTCTTATTAGCAAGGCCTAACAGAGCCAGGCCACAAAGTGTGGGCGCTACATCAGGTGTGCAGGTACATGAATGAATAATGACAGCACAGGACTGCAGATCAAGTCCAGGACGTTACAGACACGGTAGGTGAATTAAGACAGTGCGTGCCTACATGATGTAGCTTACCTTTTGTTGCATCGGGATGGGCATCGCGAGGGTGCCAGACCGTATCAGGCAGGATTAGGGTGCACGCAAAGTAGCAGTGACATATCAGGTAGGGTTCATTGCTTGTTTTCTTCTCCTCCTTCTCCCTGTTGCCCCCCACACCCCAACTCATGTTAAATTCCAGCACTACCAAAATTGTCATCAGGCCTAGTAAGGTAGCCGCGCGTCTGTCTCATTCTCCTTCCCACCCGCCTCCTCTCCTTCTGATAAGGCATTTATAACGCACCCATACACAAGTGTTTAGAGGCGCCGCGAGGCAAGGGAGGGGGACCAGAGGGAAGCCGAACAGGGATCCTACTAGGCCAGGTGTCATTCAGATCGCGCATGGGAAGGGGGAGGGGGAAAGTGCAAGGGACTTGCACATTGTCAAAAGCTCTTGCACTGTCTGAAATGTCGCCAGGCCGAGTATGATAGTTAATTTCACATTCTTAATGTATCAAGGACTTGTAAGAATGTCACTGTATTCTCCTTTGTTCCCTCCCTGCCTTGAAGCACTTTAAAACACATTGTGTATAGGTGCTATATAAATAATCAGTCAATAGCATGAGTTTGAGTGCAGAGCTGCAAGTCTGAGGCCGGTGGGTGCTAGAAGAGAGAGAGAGAGGGTAGATGATGAGTGCAACCTGAGTCGGAAATGACGCCTTTGGTAAGTAGAATATACCAATGCTTAGGGGGTGGTGGGCTACCAATGTAGGGTGGATTGCAGGGTGTAGTGGGGGAATAGCAGAGCAAGCAGATAATGGAAACCATGCACGGTGGGGGCCCACAAGGGCAGTGGATTACCTTATGCTACTTATAGGGAATCCATTGTTAGTATAACTGAACAAATGATACTGACCTTCGGTATGAGGGTCATTGTGTAAAACTGTATAAAAACCCAAAAGGTTTCTGTGCTCAGCGGCCTCAGTTTTGTGATGGGGATACTATTTCAGTTTCCCAACCCATTTCTAAATTGCTGTATGGAAGAAAAACCTGTTTCTGAATGTGCTGCCTGTTTCTGTATTAGATTAATGGTTCTTGAGCTGCAGATTTCTGCATTTGGTGTTGTCACACCACGGATCCGCCATGCACAGCTGAGACAGTAACAGGAAGCCAACTAATTCCCTTCGAACCCATGTGTGCACAAAATGGATATGCATGTTGCCTAATTTAAACTTCTAAAAGGGTTTTGAAGAAGAGCTGCCTGTTAAGGTTGGTGCACAAAAGCCTGGCTTATTTAGGCATAAGGCAGTGGGGACGTAAAACATTATTGCTTATTTATATAGCGCCTATACACAGGAAAGTGTTTCAAAAGCACTCAAGGAGGGTGAGAACAAGGGGAAAAACAACAGTCGTTCAGAGCCCTTGAAATTCTGAGACGATAATAGTCCACACAGGCAGAGTGTGCGTAAAATACATTTAACAGTTGAGACGCAGCCAATAGGCCTGACAGCGATTCTGCAGTTTGACCTGTGCGTTTAAGGTGAGAAGGCAGGGGAGAACAGACAGAACGATCCTCAGGCATGTTGCATTTGGATCGTGCAAGTGCATAGACTGTTACCGGGTGGGCGGGCGTCCAAGTGCACCCAGTCGGTGGAGACTGGGGTAAGTGCAGAGAGAGACACGCTTTTGTCTTTTGGGTTATTTGTAAGTGCTGTGAAGGTGGGTGGGTGGGTAGGTGTGTGTAGGACCCTGAGGCAAATGCAAGAGAGGACTAACGAGGGTTCTTGGCACCTGTGAGACTCTGAGGTACACCAGGCAGCCAGTCAGCAAGCTGTACGGAAGAGGAGGGAGTGATTGAGAGAGCGGAGTGCTAGGTTACCAGGGTAGAGAGAGAGTGAAGGAAGAGGAGAAGAGGAAGGTCTTGAGGAGTTACTGGAACTTAAGAAGGTCAGGCTCAAGATGGAGGGCAGCAGGGAGACTTTTTCACAGGGCTGCCCCTGCTGAGGATAAGGATATCCCTCCAAATCTCTACCTGGATAACCGGCTCACTCACAGAAGCTTGGAGGTAGATGAGCGTAGGGCTCGTGAGGGACAGTATTTATGTAGGCAGAGTTGCAGGTAGGTAGGTCCCATGCCCCAGAAAGCCTTGTAGACAATGCACAGGGTCTTGAACTTGATCCTTGCAGCCACAGGGAGCCAGTGAAATGGTGGTCATAATTAAGTGAAGGAGTGAAAAATTAAAAGTGAACATTTTATAAATAAAATGTAAAAACACAACAGAGGAAATCAGAATATAATAGAGGAAAATGAAATGAAGCAGATGGGGACTGAGTGGGAGCAAGAGGAAAAAGGGGACAGATGTGCAGGAGCCAAATTACCACCATCAGAGAAGAAATGGTATACCAATAAGTGCAGGAAAGAATAAAACTATCAAAAGGGTACGGCAGCATATGATATGTTTATAAGCTACTGACCAGAAATGTGCAGCTATACTGGGAAATTAAATATAGGGGATAGATGTCAACAGTAGACAGATCATTTGACATACTGAAACTTTTTCCATCTGAGGAGTGTCCTGGAGGCGAACGGTTCCTAGATCAGCCCAGCAGAATGGGAGATGTTTCTGTATAGATTCACAGAAGGTTCGAACAGTCTGGGAGATTGTCTATTGAAGCTCCTCCAGGGCTCATGAAAAGGGATCCCCACCAGGGCAGTATCCCTCAGTGCAAAACTGAAACAAAACAAATAAGGTGCTGCCTCTGCAGCTCGACGGTTCCGGCAGGATAAAATGATGCCCCGCTCTCCACTCGTCCACAGTCCCAATTCTCTCCCGATGCCAACCTTCTCCTCTTTCTCTCCCAATTCACACCAGGAGCTCCTCACACTCCTAGCGCAAAGCCACCCATCAGGCTCTCCTGGAGACCCATGCCCACCCACACTACTCAAGAACATCCTATAATAAACCTGTGCAGGCAGCATTGCAGTGTCAATCCTTAACCGATCCCTCACCTCAGGAATCTCCCCGAATGCCTTCAAAACCTCCTATATCAAAACCCTCCTCAAACAACCTGTGCTCCACCCACTCATTCCCCAAAACTACCGGCCCATTTCCAACACCCGCTTCATTGCCAAACGCCTGGACCGCACAGCATACAAGCCAAGCAGCTCTGCCTCTACACAGAAGCCAACAACCTTCTTGAAGCCCAAATAGGCTTGAGACCCCTCAGAGGAACGGAGTCATCCCTGGTGTCCATTTCCGATGACTTAAAACGAACAGCGGGCATGGAAGTTTGCGCAGTGCTCATCCTTCTTGACCTTTCTGCCTCATTCAATACCATTGACCACACCTTTCTCCTAGTCAGGCTACACTCCATAGGAATCAAAGACACCGCTCTCACATGGATCTCTTCATCTCAAATCGCTCACAAATCATGCTCCTCCCCCCTTACACCTCAATCTCTCACCCAGTGCCAAAAGGGACTCCTGGGGGAGCAACCATGTCTCTCTCCTCTTCAATATCTATCGTAGCCCTCTCCCTGCACTCATTTGCTCTCATAACTTCATCTGTTACAGCTATGCAGATGACACTCAGATCATCCTCAAAATCCCCAAATCGCCAGGCGCCGCCCGGATCTCTCATCTTGCCTTTCTGATATTAACCACTGGATGACGATCAACCACCTCCTCCCCAACCCTGGAAAAACACCCTTGATGCGACTGCTCGCCACCCCCAACCTATCCCCTGGCCTCACTCTCTAGGTCCCCCACCGACAACTCCCACTTCAGTAAAAAAAACCTTGTATGCACGCTGGACTCTAATGTATCCCTCTCCCAACACATCAGCTCATCCAGAACCTGCTTCTTCCACCTACGGATTCTCAGGTGAATCTTCCTATACCTGTCCTACCCATACTGAATCTCTGCCATCCTCACGATCATCCACTCCCCCTTAGACTATTCAAACTGCCTTTATCTAGGCGGACCAGCTTTCTGCTCAGGAAACTCCAAAGAATCCAAAACGCAGATGCCCATCTCCTCGTTGGCCTCTCACCTAGAGCACACATTAGCCCCGCACTCAGAGTCCTATACTGGCTCCTTATTGGTTGACAGACTACCTTTAAAGCCATGTGCATCACTCACCTTGCCATCCACAACATCTAACCCAAATTCCTTCAGGATAAACTCAAATGCTACCAATCTACCAGGACCTACCAGGAATCTCATATCCGGCACAGCGCTTCTCCTAGTTATCCCCCTTGCAACTCCACCAGATTGGGAGGATCCTCTTTCTCCTTCCAAGCTCCTACCATCTGGAACTCTCTCCCTCTCCACATCTGTCGCATTGAAAATCACCCTGCATTCAGAAAGGCCCTAAAATTGTGTCTATTCCATACCATAGCCTGAATCGTCCTCCCTCCTCATTCCCATGACATTTCCTTGCTCACAACCACCAGCCTCAGACTCATCGAAACATCAAAAAGTCCTGATGCAGCAGATACGGCTGCTTATTCTGCGGCACGCCATGCCAAACTCACCCACAATCCACTCCTACATATGATCACACATCAAACCTCCGGACGTCCTTCACTCTAACTGGTGCGCTCTGGTTACTGGACAACACTTGACAATCTGAAGGGAACAGGTACGTAGAAATGTTTGCAAATACGTTTTCCTTACATTGAAAAGAGTCTGGATGGCTGGTCAGGCTTTGAAATATGTACCTGGGTCACATCCTAACTCCCGGGTCAAAGGAATACCTATAGCATCTGTACCGGTAGCTCCTGCCTCATCTAATATCAAAAGGAGCTTGCCCAAACACTCAGAATGCTCAACTAGATGGTTCACTGGAGGTAGAAAACGAGGTGCGCCTAGTTGAATTTTGGAGATAGGATAGAGTCTGCTGTGATGAATCTATGTGGCCTGGGGAAGGCAGCCGTTACCAGACCCTGAGGTGGTATTATGTGGGAGGATCACATGGGAGTGTACTCCTTTCAGGGGGAAGTGGTGACCTTTAACTCATGATTCCTCTATTCTTCCTGAAGCATTGATGGCATATTGTGAAAAAGAACAAACCAATGTACCTGCTGTGCAATCCATAATGGACTTCAAGATCCATAATGCCTGTGGTACTGGGATGAGGAAGAAGGGCTCAGAGTTAGTAAGGATCAAAGGTGCTATTGACCAGAATGCGCGGTCTAGTTGTTGTAGAGCAAGACACCTGAGTGGGACATTTAAACTCAAATGAGTTGCAGCTGAAGAGAGACGCGGAAGAAGCAGCTCAGGCAGAAGCAGTCCAGTGTGCTGGGATTGCTGCAGAAGCAGAAGGAAGAGCCACATCCGATGTCGACGTGAGCAGTGAAGGTGTGCGACATTGCACAGTGTGCACAGCAGGAAGCAGCGTTGGGAAGAGAAGCCCAGCTGAAAGGGAGACGTGCTCCCAACCTGACATGTGGTGCATCGATGTGCAAGAGGACACAGAGTAACAACTGAGCTGACAGAGCTCCTGAGAAGAGCTGGGCAGTCTGCTGAAGTCACACAGGAGCTGGCAACGGAGCAGGCAGGATGCAAGTAGTCTACCACAGCATCAGACAGAGTAGCAGAGATGCCAAAGAAGAGTGAGTTGGCCTGAAGTTAAAGGTGACGGTCGGGCACTCCGAGCAGGACAAATGACAGTAAACTATTTCCTTTTGAATACCGTATAAATAAAGTACAGAGGTGACAAAGACACAACACCGCTTTTATGGGATGCCAACTGGGGGACATCTGTAACCTGCATTGCCAACATCCAAGAGACTGTAAAGAAGCAGTACAGAGGACAGAGGAGACAAGAGCACAACTTCCCTTTTATGGGACACCAACTGGGGAAAACCTGTAATCCAAATTGCCAAAAGAGTCAATAGACCATAATAGGATACAGCCATTGTTAAGCCCTTCTCACATGGGATAGTGGTGTGGAGAATCTTGAAATAAATACGCCACTAAGATCAATTGTAGTTGTAGGAGTTTTTTCTTCCTAGCGGCAGGTGAGTACAACAGGAAAGGGATGATAGTAGTTAGTCCTGGCAGGCAAGCATACCAGGAAAGAAGAAGATGCTTTGAGAAATGTGTTTGTGCAAAAAGGTGTGGTGGAAAGAACCTGTTAACTCTATTATCATTTTGACAAACTATTGTATCACCAAAGGTAGTTGCTGTATTATCCTGACAAAGGTATTGCATTGGAAGAACAAGTGCGATATGCAAAAAAAATATATATGTTATTGATACAGCTGAATAATGAACTTTACAATAATAGGTTACAAGTAAACACAGAATTAATTAACTTTAAAGTTGTCATCTTGAAAGAGAAATAAATAAAATGTTTAAAATGTTACAAAACTTCAAATGTATGGTTCAATTTCTGCTCAAGTTTGAATTCAGAATGGCCAGTCACAGTTGTCACCTCACGGGTAAATCACACTTGGTCATGATCAAGTTTCAAATTTCAATAAAATAGCTTGAACAAGAAATGCTAATAATTGCTTTACATCCTGCAGAACAATTGCCTTGGTTTATGAACTTGTGTTTTGTGAAAGAGACATTTGCCTTGCCAAAAAGGATGTTGTGGAAAACAATTAACAAGTATTTGTGGAAGAGATATTTACTTTACCAAGTGGAAGGACGCAGTGGGAAAATAAATGTTGTGTTGAACTGAATAGTACAGAACTGTGTTGAATCAGAACTTTTCCAAGGGTATTCCTGAATTGATTCAGGGGAAGGGATCCCAACCATGGCCACAAGAAGTACTGTAATAAATCTATACGTTTGACTTTTGTACTGTTTTGTTGAACTAAAGACAGACAAATATACCTTGTATACTTTTGTTGTGTGCATTAGTGTAAGGGTCACATATGTTTTGGACACTAGGTAATCATTCTTTACTTTTAGTTTGCTAGGTAGGGACATCCTTGTTCGGATAGGCAAAGTTTTCATTTAATAAATGTCAAACATTGATAAAAACGTTGCCTTTGTGTCCGTCTTGCATTTCGGACCCCCCCCCCCCCCCACATATGGTGTCATGAGTTGGATCGGAATAAATTGATACAAATTGGGGAACCCTTAAATTTGACAAACTTAGTAAAAGAGCCTCTGAGCCCACCATTGCTACTAAACAATCTATAGGAATTGATATATATATATATATATATTAAATTTCTGAGGCTTGTTGAATCCGCTTAGATCAAATGCTGTGCATCGGCCGACATCTAGTGGAAGCTCCGGAGTATTACAGTTTGTTTTTCGAAACTCGAAAATGGGCGTCGACACAGGGCGTACCAGTAATACTATCCCTAGTGTGACGTCCACTGTACACATGATCCCTCACACGTGTAGGACGCTCAGATTGTTTTTTTCCACCATACTTGACGGAAGCATTCCGCGGAGTTCCCTGGCTTACAGACATTTTGCTAATTATAATATTTCCCCGTTTCTTCCACTCCCGCGTCGAGTCATCGAAGTTCGACGCCGGCCCGGAGAAGAAACAACCGTCGAGAGCTGCACGACAGACTTTGGGCCTCGGAAGGCCTCTGGCCTCGGCCCTGCAAGTAGGGAGAGTGGGGGGTGGAAACATACTCTACACTTATATATATTTTCCTACACACACTAGCCCGCTGCCACAGGGTGCGTATGGAGGGTACCCCTTTCAAATTCTGCCCCAAGTGCAACCGTAAGTATCCTTGGGTTAACAAACACGCCACCTGTAACCTCTGCTTGCCGAGGGACCATCCCGAGGCGAACTGTAGAGCGTGTAGCCGGTTCAAGGCTAAGACACTAAAGGACCGCTCGACCAAACGTTGGGCCCACCACACCAGGCAATGCGAGGCCATGGAAGCGGAGGGCACCTTCAGTAACGGCAGCAACGCCATACTTTCGGACCGCGAGGGCAAGGAGTTGTCGAAAGATGCCCAAGCACAAGTCCCCGACCTTGGAAGACTGTCCGGCAGGGTCGTTATGGGGAACACACCCGGCGACACAAGCGTTACCCACACCACGTGCCTGTCGAGTTCTCGGAAAGAGGCACACAAAGAGCGGTCCACTGAATCGGTGTCCTATGGGCGTTCTCGGTCACGATCGCCTCACGACACCAGGAAGCCATCCATGTCAAAAGTGCCTCACTCACCAAAGTCATGGAGGTACGCTCGTCAGAAGACAAAGCCGACCGCCAGCCCCAGGCCACTCACCAGAAGTCGGCTACAGCAGACCGTTCGGCGGCTGCTTCCGAATCCCGACTTCCTCACTCGAAGCAAAGGGACACTACCCCCGAATCTCGACGCCAGGCATCAAAAAACCACTGAGAGGGTGAAAACAACCAGGGAAACACTCTTCCACTCATGGGGAAGAGGGGAAACGGCAGAAGAAACCATCTCACCCTTGTTCTGCACCACAGTTACATAAAGATAGCTCTAAGCCTTCTGATAAGCATCTAGCCAAGACCCCTGCACAGGCCCATAGGTCCAGTCAAGTCATAGAAGGGGAACCCTCTCAAGAAAGGGTCATTCCTAGTTCCAAGAAATAGACCAGTGAGGATATAGACAGGGTTATGACGAGAATGTCCTCCGTAGCAGACTTCTACTCTAAGAACCCAGAACACTTCCTCACTTATACCCCTGACGGTGCTACTCCCTCAGGATCTAGGGACCCGCAGCCCCCTGGTAAGAAATCTCAGTTCGAGACCCCAACGCAAGGTCTGTCTTCAGACCCGTTTTACATCCAACCTTACACCCAGTATAGTGAGGATCCACTACAGGATGAGGATCCAGACTTGATAACGTTGGACGATCAAACTGGGGTGGACTATTATGGGGATGACGAGGACCAAGAGGAGGAGGAAGACGACCCAGAAGTCTACAGAATAGTCTCCCCTGTAGGCAAAGAACCTCAAGTTACCGACTCTCCAGTCAACAACCAGCCCCTCCTAAATGAGGTCTTAACAAAAGCGGCAGAACACTTCTGCATAGACACTCAGGGAGCACAGGAGGAGAGGGACTTTGCTGAGGAACTAGTGGGAGAAAATAAACCCATTGCCCAAGCCATTCCAATTCTCAAGTCCATCCAACGGAAAATTGATCCTTCCCTTCTCAATCCTAACCTCACAAGGGCAGTAAACCCCATAATCGAGAAATTGTTCAGGGCAGCCCAATCAGACCCACTTTACATAAGGGGTCAACTGAAGCCTGACTCCCTGAAATTACTAATACCCGGAAGAGGGCAGGAACACCTCTATCATCATCTGAGGCTCCCCCCAACAAGGAGAGCAAGAAAATATGCAGGTTGGGAAGGAAGGTAGCCTCCACTTCCGCTTACCAGGCAAGAATTGCCAACTCCACCACTCTGCTGGCTAGTTACAATTGCCACTAGTGGGAGCAAGTAGCTGCCCTCATCGACTCCGCACTGGAACCTTTAAAGGGCCAGTTGGCCCAGGTCGCGTTGGAGGGTAGAGCCGTGTACGGTTGCATCCTTAAGGCAACCTTTGACGCCGCAGATAACGCGGGCAGGCTATTAGCAGAGAGCACTTTCATTAAGAGGCATGCTTGGTTAAGACATTCAGGGTTTAAACCCGAGACCCAAGCCTTCTTAATCAACATGCCGGTGGAACCTAATCTACTCTGAAATCCCTGGGACAGTTGACCAACCCTAATCAAAGAGGCAATAGTAATTTTTGTCGCCCATGCAGCCAAAATTCACAAAGAGAGGGTCACATCTTGGGATAACAACCAGCAGGCTACCCAAAGTTTCAGCAGAGGAAACAAGAGGGGCCATGGTAAGGGTAGAAGCAGCCCCAGCAGAGGCAGCACGCCTCCCGCAAAACAGTGACGCCACGCTCAGGGTCCCTTCTCACGCATCCCCAGTTGGGGGGCGCATTTCCAACTTCACCCAAGCTTGGGAAGGGATCACATCAGACAGATGGGTGCTGTCCACAGTGTCCGCTGGATACTGCATAGAACTGCTCGAGCATCCCCGAAACCACCCTCCACGTCAGAAGATACATTCCTTGGACCACCAAAAGATCCTCCTCGAGGAGATCGTCAATCTTCTAGCAAAAGACGCGCTAGAACTCGTCCTGGCAACCAGGTAAACAAGGGTATTTATTCAACTTACTTCCTTGTGCCAAAAAAAGATTTGACAATACGCCCAGTATTAGACTTATGCCCTGCAAACAAGTATGTCAAGCCCCAAAAGTTACGCATGACTACTCTCCAAGAGGTAATCCCCCCCTCTTAAAAAGGGGGATTACATGGCAACATTGAACATGAAAGATGCCTATTTTCATATTTCCATGTTCCCAGCACACATAAGATTCTGCGCTTCAAGGTGGACAGTCAGCCCTACCAGTTCAAGGTGCTGCCCTTCGGTATAGCCTCGGCTCTGAGGGTATTCACCAAGGTACTGGCGGTGGTGGCGGCACACCTCCGCAGGGACGCAATCCCGGTGTACCCTTATCTGGACGACTGGCTCATCACGGGGGAGACCCCAGTAATTTGCAGATCAAACATTCAAAGAACGATCGACCTCCTCTTCGATTTGGGTTTCTCCATAAACGAGAAAAAATCAAGTCTGGTGCCAAGCACCTCCAAACAGTTCCTAGGAGCTGTCTTAAACACTCAAGAGGGGTTGGCCTTTCCATCAGAGCAAATTCCTCTATACCAGCCCGGTCGCCAGATAAGGGTGCGCAAAGCGATGCGTTTGCTAGGCATGATGGCGTCATGTATTTACCTGGTCCACCCTGCAAGAATGGTTGACGAAACAGTGGTCTCAGGCAAAGGGTCAGTGGGACAATCTAGTGGTCGTTTCGTCAACACTTGTTCAAAGTCTTCACTGGTGGACAAGAGAGAACCTGTCAAAGGGGAAACCCTTCTAAGATCCAGAAGTACAGGCTGTAGTCACTACAGACGCCTCCCTATCAGGGTGGGGAGCACACCTCCTCCACCACACAGCTCAGAGTCTCAGAGTCTCTGGTCTCACACAGTAGTCAAGAATAATATCAATCTGCTAGTGCTTCTGGCAGTATTCAGAGCGCTTCAGGCTTTCGAACCCCACCTGTTGAACCTGTCAGTGCAGATCCTAACGGACAGCACAACAGCGATGTTTTACCTAAACAAACAGGGAGGGACTCGTTCGCCAAATCTGTCCAAGCTTGCCCAGAAATTTTGGATATGGGCACTCTGACGGAACATTTACCTGTCCTCTCAACATGTTCCAGGGGATCTCAATTCGCTAGCGGATACTTTGAGCAGGGATCCCCTCCCAAGAGAACACGAATGGTGTCTACTCAGAGAAGTCGTAGAAGACATCTTCTTACAGTGGGGTTTCCCCACTACAGACCTATTCGCCACAAGCGAAAACAGGCAATGCCCAGAATTCGCATCCAGGTTCCCCCAGCCAGACTCCAAGGGGAACACCCTGTGGATGAACTGGTCAGGAATGTTTGCCTACGCTTTTCCACCAACCCCTCATGAGGAAGGTGGTCAACAAGATGCACAGGGAATCGATGACGCTGTGTGCAAACCCATCGGACTCCCATGCTGGTACAACCTACTGTCCCAGCACTAAGGTCAAACAGTGCATCCTCAACCCAACTCAATGAACCTGGGAGCATGGCTCCTGAAGTCATAGAGTTTGGACATCTCAACTTACCAGAGATGTATTGACATCCTAAAAGAATCTAGGAAACCTAGCATGAGGCACTGTTACTTTGATAAATGGAAAAGATTTGTTATATGGTGCCAGAATAAGCAAATCAACCCGGTTGATTGCACTCCTTCCAATATTGTCACTTACATGCTCCACCTGCTGGATGCAGGGCTGGTATTTAACTCACTCAAGGTACATCTGGCAGCGCTGTCAGCCTACACCACTGCCCACAACAAGGTTTCGTGGTGGAAAGTACCAGTGGTTAAAGCCTTCATGGAAGGGGTAAAGAGACTCCACCCTCCAATTTCAAACCCACCTCCTGGCTGGGACCTTAATGTGGTGCTTGCTAAGCTCATGGGCCCACCCTTTGAACCCATGCATAAAGCAAGTCTCAAACACCTGACCTATAAAACTGCCTTCTTAGTAGCCATTACATCCATAAGAAGGGTCAGTGAAATGCAGGCTCTGTCAGTGCAGGATCCTTTCTTTACTGTTCATAAGGATAAACTGGTTCTACGAACACACCCTAGGTTCTCACCTAAGTTTATTTCTAAATTCCACGTTAACCAGTCCATCGAGCTTCCGCCCTTCTTCCAAGAACCCAAAAGCTCTGCTGAGGTGAAACTACACACTGTAGATGTGCAAAGAGCGGTCCTCTAATATGTAGACCAGACCAGACCGCTAAGGAAAACAGACCAACTGTTTGTCTCCGTAGCTACAGGCAGAGAAGGGGATCGCATCTCTAAAGGTGCCATCTCCAAATGGATAGTCAATTGTTACTCTATTTCTGAAAAGACTCTGCCTTTAACGCCACGAGCCCACTCTACAAGACGCATTGAGGCCACTCTGGCTTTCATTGCAAATGTACCCCTTGACACCATTTGCAAAGCAGCTACATGAAGCTCTATTCACACTTTTACTCAGCACTACTGCATTTACACTCATTCCAAGACAGATACTCAAGTGGGACAAGCTGTTCTAAGACATCTATTTGCTCATGACCCTTCTCACATCCCACCTCCTTCTTCTAACACTGCTTGCTAATCTATGCACAGCATGTGATATAAGCAGATTCCACAAGCCTCAGAAGGGATACATTACTCACCGTAATCGTATTTCTGATGCTTGTATCTGCTTAGATTTGCATGCGATCCGCCTTTCCTCCCCTATGAGAGAAGGCGCATGGATGCTTGTAGTCTTATCTTACTATCTATCTGCTTGGATAATCTGTACTCGCGCTACTCCTCATGCTACCTCATGTCAGAAAAAGTACAATCTGAGGGTCCTACACGCTTGAGGGATCATGGATACAGTGGATGTCACACTAGGGATAGTATTACTGGCACGCCCTGTGTCGACGCCCATTTTCAAAAAACAAACTAATACTCCGCAGCTTCCACTAGATGCTGGCCTATGCACAGCATGTGAATCTAAGCAGATGAAATACGATTACGGTGAGTAATGTAATATACATATATATATATATATATATATATATATATATATATATATATATTTTAGAGGTGAATCACTTCAACCAGGAGGCGGAGCATTAATATCCACAGACTTGGTTCTTGTCCCCAGCCGGCACTTTCATCAGTCTCGCTTCTAAGTCAAGCATGGCCTGGTGCTTTGGCTTAGACATATTGGCTGGAGTAATTTACCCTGATTATATTGGGGATATCAAAATACTGATGCAAAATAACAGGAAAAAGTGCTACCATATGAAAGCAGGGGAAAGAATAGTTCAAGGGATATTGGAGAAGGCTCCGTTTCCAAAACCTCAAGAAATTGAGAGCAATGATAAAACAGAGGGACACAGGGTTTTAGGGAAGCTGATATTGAACTTCTCCCTGATCTAGTAATAAAACCTATCCCCATTGTTGAAGAAGAGAATAAGGTTATTCCTGATGTTGTCAGAAATATGGTGGGGGCATGTCAGATGGGAGCAGGCTAAGGCCAACATGCCTTGGCATTGCGGTTCCCCAGGCCGCAAACTATATTTCCCAGGGAGAAGCACAGGCACGTGTGTGCAGCAGCTGCGCTATTAAGGCCGCCATACAAACGTGCCAGGTGCATATTATTGCAGATCACGGGCGGAGGCACAGGGGTTTGTCCCTGCATATCACAGCAGCAATCACGGCAGAACACTGGAACATGAGGACCTGGGCCGCAAGGCTGTGTTGGCTGGAGTCTTCTTAATACAATACCGAGTAATGGCTGTTCTTCTGCTACAGTATGCAAAATATGGAGAGGTGTTTGACAAAGGGAAGGTGGAGAAATTGCCTCCACATTGAGCATGCGATTGTGTATTAAAATTGGAACCAGGCGCTAAGTTACCATGTAGTAGAATTCATGGTCTCACTAAAGCAGAAAACCAACACTTGAAAGAGTATCTAGATGACCTGTTAGAGAGAGGTTTTATCCGACATTCTACCTCATCAGTATCTTCTCACCTATTTTTTATGCCTAAAAAGGAAGGTACGCTCAGGACTTGTATTGATTATTGTGCCGTGAACAAGGTTACAATAAAGAATCGTTTCCCTCTACCATTGGTCGCGGTACTCCTCGATCAAGTCAAATCAGCAGTGATTTACACCAAGTTGGATTTACACAGGGCTTATCACTTAATCGGAGTCAAGGCAGCAGATGAGTGGAAAGCAGCTTTTAGAACAGAATTCTGTCTCTTTAAATAACTAGTCATGCTGTTTGGCCTGTGTAATGAACCTGCTGCTTTCCAGCACTTTATGCAGAAAGTTTTAAAGGATTACATTGATGTCTTCATCATTTTTTACATCAATGACATTCTGATATATTCTGAATCCAAAGAGCAACATGTGAGGCACGTGAAAGCAGTACTGCAGAGGTTGCAAGAATCCTAGTTATATGCTAAACTAGAGAAATGTGTATTCCACACTGGGAGGGTGGAGTTTTGGGGATTTATTCTATTCAGTTGGCATAGTCATGGATAGTAAGAACGTACAGGCGGTGACAGACTGGCCCTCACCCCAGTGTGTGAAAGACATACAATCCTTTGTAGGGTTTGCAAACTTATATACAAGGTCTATCTTTCACAGCAGCACCTGTGTAAAGGCATCCGGTTCTAGAGAGACCTTTTCAGGTAGAAACGGATGCGTCCAATCAGGATCTGTGGGCGCTGTTGTCCTAGAAGAATGAGGAGGGCATATTGCATCCAGCAGCACATTACTCCCAAAAACTCACAGGGTGTGAACAAATTACACTATCACTGATAATGAACTATTGGTACCTCCCTCTGCAATGGCCTCCTTGCCCCTCTCAAGCTTGAGCCGGACAACCGGAAGTTCTGGAAGCAGCTCAAAATGTTCTTCTCCTCTACTTTCTCACTCTCCATCCCCTGCTGACATACCGGTCTGCTGTACTGACTGGTTGCTTGGCTACCCTCAGAGTCTTGCTGGGTACCAGGCTCCTTCTTGATCAGTCACCCTTGCACTTCCTACGGGCCTACCACACACTTAGGGGCTGTAACTGTAACCCTACAGTCTCTTGTTCTCCTTGCACTACCCAGAGCATTGTTGCCCGGTTTTCCCCTCCCCTCTCCCTTGCACCCCCCCCCTCATTGGCTATCAGAGTGGCATTCTTGGAATGGAGACATTATTTGTTAGCATGACATCAGGTTACAGTGGTAACAGGCCATACAAATTTATAATACTTTAAGGCAGCCCAGACACTAAGCCCAAGACAACTAAGATGGCTCAATTAAATAAGCTTGATTTTGTGGTAATGTATCGTACAGGGAGGAAAAATGGCAAGGCGGATGCCTTAACCAGGCAGCAACATCTAGAAGTTGCTGTTCCGGGGGTGAAGGCTATCATTCCTCCGGATAAGATCATTGGGGCAGTTACAGAGGACCTGTTTAGGCAAGTGCGCAAGAGTATGGGCAGGAAGGAGTTAAGATTATGGGTGGCAAGTCACACCTCCTGGACAGCTCGGGAGGGTCTCCCATACCATTCACGACGGCTGTATTTCCCCACAAAGGAATTGCAGGAGAAAGCTGTGTACTCGTGTCACAAGTCACCTCTGGCAGGGCATTTTGGGGAGCAAAAAAACAACCCCATGTTCGAGAAGTATTTTTAGTGGCCAGCTATGTATAAACATATGCACAATTATATTCAAGAGTGCAAAACTTGCATGCAGACCACTCCAAGAGAATGAGATTGTTACAGCCCTTGCCTATGCCCAAGGATCCATGGACTCATGTTACTATGGATTTTATTACAGATCTTCCAAAAGATAACACACATGATTCCAATCTAGAAGCGCTGGACTATTTTTCTACGCAGGCTCACTTCATTCCATGTTTAGGGATTCCTAGTTCCAGACAGTTGGCTGAGTTAGTCTTGCAGCATATTGTGAGGTTACATGGTCTTCTGAAGAGTATTGTATCTGAACGAAGGTCGCAGTTCACCTCTAGGTTTTGGCGTGTCTTTGCAGCATGTTATGAATCAGTTGTGCACTCTCCACAAGCTATCATCATCATCAAACAGACGGGCAGACAGAAAGGGTTAATCAGAACTTACAGCAGTATATTCAGTGCTACTTAGGGGATGGTATGTCCTTATGGGTGCAAGGCTTGTGGCTGGCAAAATGTACCTATAATAACACTGAGCATGCAACGTTGGGTATGGCACCTAATGAGTGCCTTTCCGGGTATGAACAGAATATGATACCAGAGACACGGCCTGAATCGTCTCGGATTCCAGCCCTCAGAGAACATAAATGGCTGCTTCTTGACATAAGGCACAGCACATTTTAAGAAAGCTAAGGCAGTCTGCAAAGCACAGGCAGATAGGAATCCTGGAGTGGCACCTAGTTACAAGGTGGGAGACAGGGTGTGGTTATCCACCCAGAACTATTTACAATTGATGGGACCCTGAAATTTGCACCTAGGTATATTGGACTGTATGTAATTGAAAAATGTGTCTCACAGACAGCTATGCATTTAATGTTGCCAAAGAATTTGGAAATCCATTCGGTTTTCCATACATCTCTGCTTAAACCTGCAGTACCAAGAGGCCACCAAACATCATGAGGGGTGGACAAGCAGAATATGAAGTCAAACTGATCTTGGATTCCAGGAGACGACAGCTCTGCATGTGGTATTTGTTGCAATGGCTTGCTTATGGGCCAGAGGATTTCTCATGGGAGCCGACGGAGGCAGTTCATGCACCATGGTTGGTGAGAGATTTTCATGTTTGAAATTCTGGAAATCCAGGGACAGTGAGAGACCCTGAGAGGGGAGGTACTGACAGAAATATGGTGGGGCATGCCAGATGGAGGCAGGTGGCACAGTCTGTGGCCACAGCCACCAGGCTAAGGACAACAAGCTTTGGCGTTATGGCTCACTGCGGCCACAAGCATGTGTGCCCAGCAGCTGCACTATTAAGGCCACCATATGCGGATTATTGCAGATCATGGCACGGGCAGATGCAGTGGAGGCGCAGGGGTTAGTCCCTGCATATCACAGCGGAACACAAGAACCCGGGCCCAGAGGCAGTTACGGCTGGAGGCTGTTTTATACAATGTGGAGTAAAGCATTGTCCTGGTTGCCTCATGGGGCTCCCGGGCCACTGATAAGTGCATGCACCGCAGTTCTAGCATGTTTTAGCATTTTGGAAAGCACGTGTGGCAATTAGGATGAACACATGCTGGGCATATTGGTTTTTTAGGCATTTAAACCCTAAGAACCGTGAACTATGAAAACTCCTTTTGAATTTAGCAACTAGTGGGTTGCAGAGGTGAATGTGTGAAGCTAAAACACGTTTGATAACCAGAACTGCAGGTTTTTAGGGAAAAGACCAATCTTTGTGAACTATTTCATGTGACAGATTTAGCTTTTGTTCAAAGAAATGTTCCCTTGCTAGCAGAATCCTTTCTTCAGGTATTGCCAGAAGAGGAAGGAAGGGATATGAGTGGGACACTTTTTTCTAAAGTCTGGACTGTTTTACATGGGAGATGTTGGACCCGAAGGTATCCTGAGGCCGCAAATCATGGTAACTAAAAGCCATAAGACTATTGTTCTGGAGTTTGCTCACTCATTTAACAGGACGACATCTGGGAACCGCAAAAACTCAGGTGTAAATTGTGAACCTATTTTATTGGCCAGGAATGTATGCTGATATAAAGAATTGCATCAATATTTGTGCCTTATGCCAGAAAATCAGTACTCCGATTCCTCCTCCAGTTTCCTTACAACCTTTCCCAATCATAAATGTCAATTTTTCCCAGAGAGGGATGGATATAGTGGGTCCTTTAGAAAATTCTAAACTAGGGTGTCAATGCAACCCGTTATCCTGAGGCTCTGTTATGGAATAATGCTTCAAACAGATCTTAAAACACCTACTTCCCTCATTCTCTAGAACTGGATTTCCAAAGGAGATTTTGACAGATCATGGATCCACATTCATGAGTAAACATAGCAGAGGTTAAGGAGATCCTCCATATTAAAACTCTACGTACCTCCATTTACCATCCCCAAAGTGATGGTTTGATGGTGTGAGAAACTAGAGGGTGTCTTCACATTTACTCTCATTGGATCCTCTAAACAGGTGGCCAGGAAAAGGCCATTGCTTTTGGATCCTGACCCTGGGGGTGGACACGAGAGGGAGGATCACCTGGTTGGAGGGTCCTTGGGGATTGAAGTTGAATGCCCTTAGGTAAAACGTGGTATTTCACATTTTCCTTTCAGGAAGGAACCCCTATCCCAGGTGCAGTTATGGGATATTGTTCCCTATGTCCCAATGCCCATGAGAAGGACAGGAGATATCGACCCAGACATAGGAAAAGGATTGGAGTGGGGAACCTTTAGGTATCCCCCTTATCCTAGTGACAACCAGTCAAACCCTCCTCCGACCTTTATGGGTTACTGTAGATCAGCTCCCCTTTCTTCTCCTCACACCTGGCAGTACTGAGACGAGGAAGAAGCAACTGAGAGTAATGAACACCACGCCCTCTCACCCACTGTAGTACTGAGAATAAGAAGCAGCAACTGAGAGCAATGAACACCGCTCACTCTCACCAGTTTGGTACTGGGACGAAGAAGATGACCTTCATACCTTGCAGGCAAGCATGTCCTTTTAATCATAGTCAGGCAAAATTGAATAATGGAATACACCTGCAGCCTATTGAAGAACCACCGTTTTATAACAGGAGAAGCTGTGAAGTGGAGAGGGGGACCTAGAGAACTTGGCCAGAGACCAGCAGGACTGTTCTGAAGACTGAAACTGGAGGCAGCTGTGGTGGGACCCGAGATGCCGATGGGACGCCAGCCAATATCCCCAAGCCAATCAGAGCCTACCATGTGAAGTAGGGGCAAACAGAGCTGCAGCAACGCCAGAGCAAAGAAGACATCATGCCCGGTCTCCCCTAGTTACCGAAAGTGCCTGCGCCTGCCGAGCTCCAGTCCCAGAGCGAGCAGGGCTTGCAGAATGTGAAGCAGCAGCAAGAACCGCCAGAGGAAGATGCAGTCAGACCGGTGAGTCCTGGGGAAGTTACCCAGAGTCCGGGGCACTCCGGGTGGGCTGCGGAAGAAAGGCAAGTGGCACGAGAAAGCACCAATCTGCTAATATTGAATAACAAACTGAAAGAAAGTATCAATCTGCTAATATTGAATAACGCACCAAAAGTAAGCACCAATCTGCTGATATTGGATAACAAATTGAAAGAAAGTACCAATTTGGTAATACTGAACGAACTGAAAGAAAGTAGCAAACCTGATAATCTTGTATTGCGCACTAAAAAAGCAAACCAAGTCGAATCAAGGATTCTGACTGCAGAGTTGAAGTCCAGTAAAAGAAACTATTTGTTTTTGAATCTACATTTGAGAAATTATTGGTTTGTTGCATATCGAACAAAACCCCCCAAATTGTGCATACATAACAGTAAACTATATACTGGGCGGAAGCTGTGCACAAAGAGGGAAGAGCAGGAAACTAAGGGTTCCTGGTTGCATGACATGTGATGGGTGGATAGTGTGGTCTGACAACTGCACCCAGACCAGAGAACCCCCCCTATGTGTTAAAGAGGAAAACTACTCCTTTAGTAAAAGGAAAACGACTATTGGTGCATTTAAAGCTTGGGGCAGGAAACCCTGAACTGTGAAGCATTGTTAGAACTTGTCTTAAAGACAAAGCCTCAAGATATTCCTTTTTGTGATACCTGTGCATTGAACTTGGGGAAAGGAACCCTGAGACTGGGTGCAAGGAAACTGTATTGGACTTGGGGAAGGGAATACTGAGAAAGGTGTGGAACTATATTACCTTAAGTCCAAGAGAAGGTAACTTGAACTCTGTGGTAAACGTTTGTACTTGGGGAAGAGGAGCTAAAGAATAAGCCCAAGCTGGGAATAGCTAATAACTTTACTTTTGGAACACTGTTTAGTTTTTGGTTGACATCCCCACACATTGTTTTTGTCTCAGTTGTGAGGGTAAGCATAGGTCTTGGACACGGACAGACTTTTCAGTTGAACTTATTGACACAGACTATCCTTAGTTTCTTTAGGTAGGGATATCCCACCTCAGCATAGGGGATGTTAGGCCTTATACCATCCTGACATTTACGTTAATAAAAGCATTGTGTTCTGTCTTGAATCTGTTGCCTGTGTCTCCTTGCACGAGGGCAATCTCACATTGGAAAGATTCAATCAAACTTTGAAACACATCTTTAGAAAACTAGTAGTAGCAGATGGGAAGAATTGGGACATTGTGATACCATGGGCCCTTTTATGCCATTAGGAAAACACCTCAGTCTTCTACAGGAGTCTCCCCATTCGAGCATTTCTATGGGAGAGAACCAATAGATGTACTGGATATGTTACGGGAAACATGGGAGAGAGAGAAAGCTACCCTATCTTGATCTCAAACTGCTTAGCTATTGAAGGAACATATGAGAGAAATTCAAGATATAGTACAGAAAAATACCCAAGAACATCAGAAAGAATACTACGATAAGAAAGTAGTGAGAAGATATTTTTCTGTAGGTCAAAAGATATTGGTTTTACTTCCCTCCTCTCAATAAACAAAGTCTCCAGGTGGCATGGACCTTATGAGGTCATACAGCAAACAGGACCTTCCAATTATCGAATCCCACAACCTGATCGAAAGACTAAAACTCACATCTATCATATTAATTTCCTTAAAGAGTGGAAAGAAAATCTTATTCAAGACACTTCAATAATGTTAACCAGTCTATTGACTGATGAAAAAGACACTAATAAATGAATCCCTCCAGATCTGCCACAAAACCAAAAACAAGATTTAATGGATCTCCTACAACAATTCCATGACGTATTTTCGAACTGTACCGGGGAGAGTTAAGGGAGTATACCATTATATTTGCACCGCTCCAGGGCAGATTGTACATCTAAAACCTTACCAAATTCCTGAGAGTAGGAAGAGCATTATTCAAGAGGAGTTAGAAGCCCTGTTAAACGCTGATAATATCGAGCAGTCACAAAGTACTTGGTCTTCTCCTATTGTGTTGTTCGCTAAACTCAACCAATCATGGAGATTTTGTATTGAATTTAGATAGGTTAATGAAGTGTCACAATTAGATAGTTCCCCATGCCTAGCATAGACATTATTATTATTGACAGGCTGGGGGATGCAATGCACCTTTCCACAATTGATCTGACCAAAGGATGTTGGCAAGTTCTAGTTAATCCAGCTGATAAACCAAAAACAGCCTTTTCCACTGCTACAGCTCTATTTCAATTCAATTTGGTTTACAAGGGGCCCAGGCTACCTTCCAAAGACTGATGGATCAAGTTCTTCGACTATTTGCTTCCTTTTGCAGAGCTTATGTTCTTTCCATGATTTACTGTGGATGATCATATCATGAATATATGTCCCATTTATAAATGGTGACTCAAACTCTAGGGAAAATTGGACTCACTGCCAATCCAAACAAATTTCATCTAGTCAGGTCTGCAGTGAAATATCTAGACTTCTTTGTAGGGAATTAGTTGGTTCGGACCCAAACTGAACAAGTGAGAGCCACTGAAGAAAGCAGGCCCCTAAGACCAAGAAAGAACTAAGGGCCTTTCTGGGCATAGTCGGCTATTAAAGGCGATTAATTCCTAACTTTGCATCCATCACGCTTTTTCTAACAGGCAAGCTTAGGAATGCGGAACCTCAGAAACTTAAATGGCGCTCGAAGGTCTAATTGTGTTTTGATAAATTGAAGCATATCTTGTGTATTGAACCAGTCTTTATTCTCCGGACTGATGCATCCCATACCGGTCTAGGAGCCGTTCTCTCACAATGCCATGATGGTTTAGAACATCCTATCCTCTATATTAGGAGGAAGCGATTTTCTCGAGAGAAAATTATGCTACTCTTGAACTTGTAGCCTTAGCCATCAAGTGGGCTGTGACCTATTTAAAATACTATACAATGGGAGTTCCAACTAAGCCTTCGAAAGGACACTAATGCCAGAGTCATGTGCTGGTTTTTGGATTACAGTCGTATTGTTCATCTGTCGAACATTGGAAAGGGACAGAACAGGGCTATGTAGATTTCCTTTCTCGATTCGCAATAGTGGCTGTCAAAACCAGTGACATTAGGGGAAGGGTATGCGATTGATCTACTGAGATCATCACTGAAACCCCGGTATGGGCCTCCTCATGTGGCTAGGTGAAGGCAACGCTTCCGGACCCTGGAGGCGATATTATGTGGGAGGATCACACAGGAGGGGACTCATGTCAGGGGTAATTGGTGACCTATTTAACTCATGATTCCCCCATTCTTCCTGAAGCATTGATGGCATATTGTAAAATAGAGAAAATCTATATAAATGCTATGCAGAGCATTATGGAATTCAAGATCCATAATGGCTGTGGTACTGGGATGAGGAAGAAGGGCTCAGAGTCAGTAGGGCTCAAATGTGCTATTGACCAGAATGCGCAATGTAGTTGTTGTAGAGTTAGACAAATGAGAAGGACATTTAAACCCAGGAATGAGTTGCAGCTAAACAGAGACGCAGAAGAAGTAGCTGAGGCAGTCCGGTGTGCTGGGATTGCTGCAGAAGCAGAAGGAAGAGCCACAGCTGATGTCGATGTGAGAAGTGAAGGTGTGCAGCATTACAGAGTATGCACAGCAGTAAGCAGCGTCAGGAAGAGAAGCCCGCCCGAAAGGGAGACATGCTCTCAACCTGACTTGTGGTGCTTTGGTGTGCAAGAGGACACAGAGCCCCAACAGAGCTGACAGAGCTCCGAAGAAGAGCCGGGCAGTACCCTGAAGTTACACAGAGGAATGGCAATGGAGCGGGTAGGATGCAGGTGGTCCGCCACAGCATCAGACAGTGTAGCAGAGATGCCAAAGAAGACCGGTGAGGTGGGCTGAAGTTAAAGGTGGCCTTGGGGTGCTCCGAACAGGACAATTCACAGTAAACAATTTTGAATACTGAATAAATGAAGTACAGAGGTGACAAGGGCACAACTCGCCTTTTATAGGATACCAACTGGGGAAATCTGTAACCCGCATTGCCAACAGGCTGTAAAGAAGCAGTACAGCGGAAAAAAGGGCGCTACTTCCCTTTTATGAGACACCAACTGGGGGAACCTGTAACCCATATTGGTAAGAGTCAATAGACCATAAAAGGAGGCAGCCATTGTTCAGCCCTCCTTACATGGGATACTGGTGTGAGGAATCTTGGAATAAATATTGCCACTAAGATCAACTAGAATTGTAGGAGTTTTTCTTCCTGGCAGGCAAGTACATAGGAAAGGGATCACAGTAGTTAGTCCTGGCAGGCGAGTATACCAGGAAAGAAGATGATGATGATTTGAAGAAGTAGGTTTGTGGCCGAAAGGTGTAGTGGAAAGAACCTGTTAACTGTATTATCATTTTGACTAACAGTTACATCACCAAAGGTCATTGCTGTGCTATCCTGACAAACGTATTCCATTGGAAAAACAAGTGTGATATGCCAATAATGGCTTTACATCCTGTAGAGAACAATTGCCTTGGCTTATGAACTTTGTGAAAGAGGTATTTACCTTACCTTCCAGCTCACACCAGGTTCACTTTCTCTGTTCTCGGCTTCCCTTTCGGCTCCTGTCTGCTCACCCGATGCACGCCTCACGCAGTTCCTCCTCGGAGGATCATTCTCCTTCGCATGCCAGCTGAGTTCTTTTTTAACTCACACACGGATATGTTGCTTTTGTTTGGGCCAATGACATCTCGTGAGAAGCTAGACCACACTCAGGCTGATCCTTCCAAGTGATCACCGGACTGTCAGTCATCTTCTTCTCAGTACTTCTTTTCAAACTAGATGTAAAATGCTTGGTTGGTATTTCAGTCTTGTCAAGTTTGTTATTTTGAGTAATTTGACAATGAACACATTGGCCCTGGCTAGAGGAGGAGGACTTGGAAAGAGCGAAGGGGTTGGTGGCACTGAAGCGGGGGCATACTGCGTATCCTGGGAATATTCATCCACAATACCATATGGGGCTTCCTTCTCCCATATGATCCTCCCTCGGTGCATCACCTTCATGGGGATTATTGTACTGTAGACGCCCAGCCCTGGCTCCATGGGAAAGGTCTCCCCCTAGGAGAGAAGGGATGAAATCATCAGATTCATCACCGAACTAAGATGTCCAGACTTTCGACAAGGCATTGAGAGTGACCTGGTGCTTAAGACCATGTAAAACTTGTCATAGGGTGGGCCATATGGTCTCTAGGTTATATAAATTGCTTCTGAAAAACACAGTGAACCAGACCTAGCTGTTCGCTCGAAGTGGGAAGACGACTTGGGGAAGACATTTACAGATGTCAAATGGACAAGAGCTTTGCTATATACTAAAGCTCTCCAGGAACTCTAAATTTGTAACTTGTGCAATTGTATATCACACACAGAGCATACATGACACCCATTGAACCCCCCCTGCCCCTCAACAGGATATCACTGTTCCAAGGAGCAGGTGAACTGAACTGTCCTAGATGTGCTCACAACGTTGCAGAATTCATACACATGTTTTGGACTTGCCCGGTGATCAGAAAGTTGTGGCTGGCGATTGCAGACAAAGCGGCTGGGGAGGGATACAGATGCACACATGGTCCCCAGAGGCCTGCTTGTTGGGGGATGTTCCCGAAGGGAGGGAGGGACATACAGCACACCTCACACCAGGATGAAGGATGTAATCTGCGCGTCAGCCAAACACAGAATTGCAATAGCCTGGGAGTTGGCTCAGAGACCCAGGATTGAAGTATAATGGGCAGACTTAAAGTGCTGGGTGATGGCCGAGACCACAGTGTGGTAGTGAGCAATACATAGTGGGATGAGAGAAGTGAGCACAGACGTAGCTGCATGGAACACACTGACGCAGATAATGTTTCCCTGTTCTGACGTAAAGCCTCCATGAATATGTCCGCCTGCCAAGCGTCATACGCTATGGTGTGACATATGCTAAAAAAGGGGGATGCCACTAGAAACTAATAGAGTTGCAGCTAATTGTGTAAAGACTATGTTGTATTGGAACCACACAAGCAAGTTTATCACAGATTCTCTTTGCTTATGTTTAAAGTTGTAGGTACACAAAGAACATTTATATATTTTTTTAAATTTATTTTTATTATTTTAAACAAACAAAACCAACAAACAATACAGCTTTTCGGGACGTAGATAATATCAAACCGTCACATTATACAATGTTATTCTCCGTCCACTCCCCACCCACCCTATAAACTTGAGCCAGCTCTTCCGTGTCATCTATGGGAGCGTTTACAAGAATCGCAGTGCTCGTAGACTCGTCTGAGTCTTCTATTTCATGGTTAACCTGGTGGGGGTTTGCCATAGAGGTCATTAATTGTCGCCAGGCTATCAGGGGGCCCACTTCCTCCTCAACCCCCTGGTAATGGCTTCAAACCATACTACTGATTCTGCTTCTGCCCATCTCAGGAGGTCCGCCCACCATGTCTCCACCCTAGGTCTGTGGGCCGCCTTCCAGCCCATTGCGATCCTGCGCCTGGCCAGGATGTGAGCCAGGTCCTTCATCTTGCTTATGTGCTTTAGATCACGTGGCCTGGGGAAAATCCTGAGCATGCATGCCCAAGCCGACTCCACATCCAGCACCACTGTGCCACCTGGGGGAATTTTGCGTGGCCTTGCCTCCAAACCTGGCTATTTTCCCAGGCGTCAGATAAGCCCTATGGGTGACATACAACTGGATCTGTTGGAGTCTCGCATTTCGGGACACCTTTTTATGGTACCTTTGAGCTCTCTCCTATTGCCCCTCTGTCATGGGTCCTCCTACCTCCTCCTGCCAGTCCTACCTCAGTTGGAGCAGTTCCTTCCCAGCCTTAGCTCTCAGGAGCTCGTATACCCTGGATATTTCATGCCCGCCCTCTGAAACATCGTACATCGTTTCCAGGGCGGCATCAGGTTCTTCCGCCAACACCGTCTCAGGCCACCTCTCCCTCACCCATTTCGTGAGTCTAGTGTAAGTTATATATTGGCCTCTATGCACCCCTGTCTCCTCCTGCAAACTCTGGAATTCCAAAGAAAATGTATATTCAATATTGGTCACTACACACATAGGATGTTATGTAAATAACATGGATACCTCTTTGTTTCCTTTGTATCTGAGAGCTGAACAATCATACTGGACCTTCAGAAAACATCTCACGACCTTACTGTTCTCCTCTAACTTGCTACTCGTTTGAGCCATCAGAACACCTTAATCTCCTTATGCCTTGTTTAAATGCCTGTACTATGAGCCAAATGTTTGCTACAAGTTCCTTTGATATGCATGTAACTTCCTGTCTAATTTACTTGTAACCAGCACCTTGATGGCTCTGGGTTTAGTGTGCTTTACAAATGTATAAATAAATAGGTGTGAGAATCCTCACACAGTATTGCCTATCGACTTTAAAGAAAGCATTCTGCCAATGTTCCTAATCTAGCCTGCCTTTCTACAGGAATGTCTATGCATTATCCAATGGTTTATGATTTCTATGCTTTTTAATAACTGTCAGCAGTTGGTGCACTCTGAATTGAATGTAAAGTATATTGTGGTACCACATAGATGTGTATACATTTATCATTATTAGGAAAGTGTTACCAAAG
This sequence comes from Ambystoma mexicanum, assembly GCF_040938575.1. Classification (NCBI taxonomy): domain Eukaryota; kingdom Metazoa; phylum Chordata; class Amphibia; order Caudata; family Ambystomatidae; genus Ambystoma; species Ambystoma mexicanum. The sequence goes on along the minus strand of NC_090940.1, from coordinate 27,986,700 downwards.
TGCAAAGTGGTGTTTTTTTTATTGATGCATATATTTATCTGAATCTGATTTTATATAAAACATCTGAGGCAGCCCATGACAAAGTGTGTGGACATTCCTTTGTGGGTGCTCAGGGATTCACTGTACTTAAGGACCAACATGCATCACCTCGCGAGGGTCTCAGCCTGGCTGCTCGTTCAACGTTACCAATTGAGAGCCTTGCCTGGGGTACTCTGTGCCTCTACCCCAACTGTATAGGGGGCAGAAATACTGATACCACCCTCCAGTCTTTACACCTGTGAGAGTGGTGGGATCACTGGTCTAAGGACTGTGTGTGTTTAACCTTGCTACTAACATATCCACACTTTTGGTAATTTAGGATTTAGTGGTGTATATGCTAGAAAAACATCACTACAAACAATGGAACCTATTGCAAATGGTACATTGACTAGGATGAGCTTAGAAGCTCTACAGAGTGCTTGTGAGTTGAGAGAATTAGACTTTGAGGATAAGTCTAGGGCAGAGCTTATAGCTTCCCTTGTGGATTACCAGACTGATTGTGATGAGCTTGATGAGGGGGGGGGGGCAGTTGGGGTGGTGCGGGAATTACTCATGGGGACCCTGCCCGCACATCAGGCTATTGGCAAATAGCTCTGACTGACCAGGACAAGGGGTAAACGGCTTTCCCAACCCCTGAGGGGCTCTACCAGTTTAGAGTCATGCCTTTTGGGTTAGAGAATGTCCCTTCCAAAGGCTAATCAATCATGCCCTCAGTGGACTGGAGGTCTTCTGTGTGGCCTATCTGGGCGACATTGCTGTCTACAGTTCCACCTGGGAAGAGCATTTGACTCCTTTGGATAAGATATTGCAGGCCATGAAAAGGGCCAACCTCACTATCAAGGCCACCAACTACCAGATAGCCCAGGGGAAGGCCACTTACCGGTTCATGTAATAATGTCCCTGCAAAAATGGCACCTGGCAAAAAAGCCACCAAAAAATAGTTTTTTTTAAGGGACATCACATTGTACATGTGGGGGACACCCCTGCAACCTCCCACGCCCCTTCACTCCACATATATTGTCACCACAACCTTTTCCCAGCGACATTATATATGGCGACCATATATATGGGGACATTTTTACCGGATACACACTTAGCTTGGTCATGAGGAAGGAGGGGGTAAAATGCAACCTCTCCGTATTAAGGTACAACATGTACATAACTGGGAGACTCCCACTACTCAAACCCAGATAAGAACTTTGTTGGGGCCCCACTGGGTACTACAGAAACTTTATGGCAGACTATGGCACAATAGCTGCCCCTCCGATATCTCTCAAGCAACCTAAGAAGGTTCATTGGACTGAAGACTGTCAGAGGGCCTTTGATGGCTCGAAGGAAAGTCTGTGCAGGGCACCCGTGTTGTGTGCTCCCGACTACTGCAATCCCTTTATTGTACGAACTGATATTATAACGCGCCTATACACAAGTGTTTCAGGTGACAGTTCCAGTGTTTCAAGTTCCCGTGACACAAGAATTGGGGCGGTCCTGTCCCAGTTGGATGAAAAAGGGAGAGAACATCCCATTATCTTCATCAGTAGGCAACTGAAAAGGTAGAGAACTAAGGTGGCCCACTGTGAAAAAGGGATGTTTTAGTATAGTTTGGAGCCTTAGGCATTTCAGACCCTACCTTACTGGGCCTTCCTTTAAGGGCTTATGGTCAATTTGGTCCTTGAAGTGGCTTATGTAGATGAAGGGTGAAAACCTTAAACTGCTCAGGTGGTCCATTAGCCTGCAAAGGCTAGACTTCATTGGAGCATAGATGAGGAAGAGTCATGATAATGCATATGGTTCTATGTCATTTCATCGATGGGCGAAATTTCGATGGGTTTTTTATGAGTATATTTTACTGGAAAACACTAATTGAAATTGATTTATTTTGATTTTTAGGGGATTCCCCCCAGGCCCCCATCCCTTATTGTGTTTTAACTATTCCGGATCGCTCCCCCACCCCTTATATACACTTTCCCAACCCCCGCCCCCTATATATTTTGATGAGTTTTTTCAGTAAAAAATGCTCATAAAAAACCCATCGGAATTCCAACAGTCGATGAAAGGACGTTTTACCATGCAGATGGCCTTTTCAGAAGGTATGTCGACTGTCTGGATGAGGGTGACAATCTCGTGGGAGTTTAGTCCACCCTAACCTCAGTCTGGGGGGTGGGCGACTGTGATGCTGGAAATGCATGGGAGTGACAGGGCTTCCTTGTCCTATACCTACTTATTCTGTGTGTTCTACTTAGGTTTTGCAAATTAGTCCGGTTTGGGCCCCTGGCAGTGCAGCTCTTCTTTGTATGCTTAGTAAACAGTACCTCTGGGATACCCTTGGGGCACCCATGGGTAGGGGTACAACCCTGTACCCTTAGTGTATGTTTTGGGCACATGTGTGCTGCCCACAGAACAGAGTATTGGCTAGTGACAGATACATGCAGATGTGACAGTGGCTCTAGGCATCCTCCATGTTTGGGATACCCAGGCCCTGCCATAGGAATCAATGGATTCCTACAGAAAGGCAAGATGGCCACTGGTGGCCTCTTGGTTTCCTTTGTCTCCCCCCCTTGTTTCTCAAAGTCCTGAGAAGCCCTGGCTCTGTTCCCTTTCCCTGAATGGTTATTGGGTGGAAGGACCATATATGGCTCTGTGGCTGCCTCCTGCCAGCTGGCTGGAGCCTTCCCACGGGGCTGCTTGTTGTGGGTACATCTCGGAGTGGAGCCTACCTGAATCGAGCGAGTAGTCAATATGCATTCTGTGTTTTGAGTGTCTGGTTTTAGGTGTGCGACGCAATGCCTAAGCCAGCTGTGAAACTGGAACAAATGCATTGTGGTGCACTGAAAGGCTGGGGAGTAGCCCCAATCCACATCCTGTGTTGTGGGTGTCTGGTTAATAACCTGAATCCCTGTGAGCCTGAATGGGTGCTGCCTGCATGTATGCAGTTGTGTGCGATTGGCTGACTGAACCTGGCTGAGCCTGAGTGAATGGGGAGTGTTTTGTAGAAGCTGTAACAAAACATCTGAAGCTGAAGTTACCTTAAGCTTGCATCCTGGAGTCCAGCTTGAGGAAGAAGTCTCCGGCTGCAACTCTTCAAGCAATCCGAAAGATGCTGTGCTGACTCAAGGACTGAACCAGAGAGGACCTGGATAGGCGACCTCATCCTGAGCTACGGGGGAACATTGTGCAACGGCTGCTCTTCACCAAAAGTGTCCTGGAAGCCAGTCCTGTGTGCCTGCCATCCAGAGAAGGGATCTTCGTGGGTCCAGAAGAGGAGTGCCTGAACATTTTGCAGAGAAGTTCATCTGTGTCGCCCAGGGTCCGGAGGAGTGTTTGGGACAGCTGGAAACCAAGGTGCCGAGCATCGCCCCGGAGAGGCGCTACCTTGGCATAGTGCTGCTTGACACCCAGAGCTGCGTAAGATCCAAATCATTGAAGAATCCTTCAACGGGCATCCCAGCCACGACATCTGTTCACGTGTACAAACCGGAGAAGGCCCAGGGTCGCTGCTTGCAGTGGAATGTCCACCGGTCAGTTTCCCGCCACCAAAATCCAAAGAAGATGTCCCGAGTGTCCAGACTTGGTGAGGGTCTGCAGTCCAGTCCAATGTTCTGTCATTACCAGGGGATTGTACCTTTGACTATAGCAGTATTCCTCTTGTTGTAACGCTCACCTGGTTCCCACGGAGGCGCGGCGTCGAAGGCGCAGAACTCTGAAGATGGACAGGAAGGGCCCCTCTATTCTGGCTTCCCTGGCTCGTTGGATACCCTCCTGTGCGTGAAAAGGGAGTATTACCAACTGTGGAACAATGCTCAAGCCTCCCACTCCCTTCCAACCCTCCACGATACCTCCTCCACGATTCCCCGTGAAGCCTCACCTTAGGGTTTGGAAGGATGAGCTCTCCCATCCTGCTTCTGATGCAGGGGCGCGTTGAAACCCAGTTACTTCACTGGATTGAGGATTGATGGGAGTTCAGGTAAGCTTGACTGTTCAGGTAAGGCGCTGTAAAAGTTCTGTTCAAAAGTTCAAGCTTAATAATAATGTTCGTTGTCTAATTGCAGCAAGCGCTAATGCTTATGTCTTTTTCCCCTTAGGGGCCGGGGTTCGGAGTGCCGGAGATATGGCGCCGACCCGAAGTGAAACAGTTCTGGATGAGCGCTCAGGTAATGTCTTTGCATTCGCTCATTCAATGTCTTTGTCTTTTTTCCCCATAGGGGCCGGGGTCCGGAGATGCCAGGAAGCGGCAGGACCCGAAATGCAGTGGGAATAATCCAACAGGTAAGACTTAAAAGGAAACTGAGCTTTCCTTATTCCTTTTCTCCCTCTCACCTTTGTTCTTGTCTTTTTTCCTCTAGGCGCCGGGGCGTAGCTGAATCCGGAAGATCGCTGCTGAAGATGGAAGCGCCTTGCAAAGGTGAGTAAAATGCAGCGCTGCAGCGATCGAAACAAAATGCCTTTTCAGGGCCGTTGGAGAAATGACTCCGGGATGCAGATTTAGCAGGTAAGGGCTTTTCTTCTCCTATTCTCTTCCTTTCTCCCCTTGCAGGTGTTCCAGGGTGCTGGCAGGCGTGGCTGAAGTCAGGATGCAGGAGCTGACACGGTGAGCGTCCAGCTGCTAGGTGCAGAACAACGCGAAGCACGTGTGGCTGTTCGGGTGGGGTTTAAATAGCCTTGGAAGAAGTTCCTGGTATGTATCCTTCCCCGACCACACCCGGGTGGTGAAGTAGTCCTACAGGTAAAGTAGTCCCATTCAGGCCTCAAGAGGGCCTGGATGAAGCATCAAGGTCTGCATCAGGTAAGTGTGCACCCAAGCACTTAAACACATATCCTCTTCTATGAGCCTGGCGCCTAAGGCGCCAGGACTGGGGTCCGCTATGAGCCTGGCGCCTAAGGCGCCAGGACTGAGTCCAAAGGGCCCCGACTTGGGCCCGCTGAGACTTCCCTGGGGAAAATGATGTCTGCCTCTGGGGTTGCTGGGCCCGGCCTGGCTCCTTGGAGGTAGGCATCATGACACTTGTCCCTTTAAGGAATGCTCATGTCTTAAAATAAAATCCAACACCTTAACGGGCCACCATGTTTGGATCCCCTATGCAAGTGGCCAAGGGCAAGTAGAACCTGGGAAGGTCTTACGTGACCTGAAGACAAAAGCTTTGGTATATAGACTGGCTCAAGGGAAGACCACTACATGGCATGCAGAGTTCACACATGATCAGCTTGTCCCACTCAGCCACGTATCTTGGTGGGAACTTGGGTACGTTCTGCTGCTCCAGTTCTCTAATGTGCACAGTGATTCTTCGCAAATTTATCCACTCAGAAGTATGATGGCTCAAGCGGCAGGACCAGACTACTGCTAGAGTGATTGGCGGTTTGACAAGATAGTAGATTTCAGAAGTCGGCATGCAAGCTTTTGAGGTTGTAGGAGGCAGAAAAAGGAGACTGTGGAAGCAAAGCCCAGTGAGGAGGGAGCGCTATCCAGTAGGTTGGGAAGAAGATCTTAAAAAGGAGTTTGGAAGAGGTGGTCGAAGGAGTGAGGTTAGACTTGGCTGGAGGATGAAAGTGCCTGGCTGCTCTGCCATCTCCTGTGCATGGGTGTGCTACCATTTCCTGCACCTGAAACTGCCGCCTGAGAATTGGGCCATATCTAGAGCAGAAAGATGTAAGGTTTGCCGTGCAATCTAATGTGAAACCAGCATGGCTAGGAATGACCCAAAACAGTTCCTCTGGATCGTTCTCTGCACTAGAAAATGTGGCTGAACATTGGTAAATTATCTTTTCAAATGGCAGGGCAATAGCGCACACAACGCCCCAACTTAGGGCTCCCACTTGCCACTAGAGTGCTCCACGAAAGGATTATCAATGATCCATTCCAATTTACATAATTACTCTTCCTCTGGTAGATCCGTCAGAGTTTGACCAGTGGTGCAAGGGCAGGCAATGGCAGAAGGAGCGGCATAAAGCATCACCACTGAGGCAAGAACCCAGAGTGGATGGACTGCTGGACCAGATGAACTGAGATTACCTGGAAGTAGCTCAGGACGTCTAGCAGACTCTTGGAGCCCAAAGAACTGGCCTCTACAAAACCCAAAAGGATCTCTCCCAGGGGAGGACCAATGAGAAGGGGGGAAATATGTGGCAAGGGCCTTTCACTAGGGCTTGGGTGACTCAAGGGACCAGGTGCAGTCGCCCTTAATATGCGTCAGGGCTCAGAAATGGCATTGGGAGGATCCATTGGGCAACCACACCTGCGAGCTTGGCAGGGACTTGTCACAAGGGTAGCCTAGGCAACAAGACCCCTTTTCTTTTTAAATACAACATATTATTGGCATATTAAAACACAACAAACATACCATTGCTTGACTGAATATCAACAGTAAGTTACCAGAAACACATAAAATGGATTCAAATAATGGTTCAAATAATAAATGACACAGAATACATGGTGAGAGCTAGTAATATCCTGTAACCCTCCCCCTCCCAGTTACCCCAAACAACATGAAATTTAGAGGATCAGCCCTGTGCATTATAAACCCATCTCTCCAGGTCCATACACCTGTCAACTTTAGCAAACCATTGGCTGAGCCGTGGCCAGTCCGGAGTTCCCCACATCAAAGCAATGATAACAAGGACCTTTTTAGGCAGTTAGGGGTCTGGTAGCGGTGCATAGATAGGCACAAGAAATACTTCCATAGCCCCCCCCCCACTTATTCTACAAACCAGTTAATCACAAAAGTGTGATCACTTGGTGTTAAGGCGTGTTCAGATCTTGTTTTGGGGGTGCATTCTCACAAACCTAACAGCTATATCAGCACAGACACTATAGTGCAGATTCTAAGATGGCAGATACAGAGCCAGAAATTCAAATCAGTAAGAAGCATGGACCAGGGAGAAACCTAACTAATCAATTGCAGACACGGGACTGGAGACCAACTGCATGGGCAGGATCGGGAGAGCACAAACGGTATGCAATGAAAATGGGTGGTGCAGGAGTTTAGAACAAGTGTAGAGGAGTGAACCTGAGAAGAGAGCTTTGGAGGTGGCGGTAAATGGGAAGAGGAAGAGAGCTCGAAGGGGGAAGAGAAGGCGACTGGGAGGAAGGAGGAGGAGAGTTAGAGAAGAGGAAAGGTTATTGAGAAAGTGTAGAGGGGCAGAGGAAATAACTCTGGAGTAGGGAGGAGGAGGAATCCCCAGAGTTTGGGGAGAGATGCACATCAGAGGTTGGGGAGAGAATTACCCTACAGGTGGGAAGGAGAGATACTCATAGAATTGGGGAAAAGTTATACTCTAGAAGTTGTAGAGCGACCAACCACTAGGACTGAGGAGAGAGGCACCGCCTAGGACTGGGTTGAGAGAAGTCCCTAGGATTTGGGAGAGAAGCACCCCTGGGGGTTGGGGAGAGAGTTATCTTGGAGTCCAGAAAGGAGAAGGCCACAGGGAGTAAAGAAAGGGTAGAACAGAGAGGGACCGTCTTGCCAATATACCTTACCGCATGGTAGACCAGTGGGGCAGGAGGTGGTACAAGCAAAGTGCTAAGCAGTGAGGCGTACATCAGGAGGAAGGAGGATGGTAGCCAGGTGGCGAGTAGAGGTAAAGGTCCCTTCCTCTGCAACCGCAGCCACCCTACCAGAAGTCGGACAGAAGTAAGCTGGACTGTCTTGAGCAACGAAGGGCCTGTTGACCCTTATCACCCCGATTTGGAGGGAAGTCGAACGTGGCATTTGGTTCCCAATCCTCTCTGCCCAGAAATAAAAGCTATATTGAAAGGACTGCCAAGGAGTGCCAAAGCTATCTTGGACAATGAACAATCCTCTTTCTTGGATTTGCAAGACATTGAGATTGTTGAGCTCTAAAGACACAGACTTGTTACCACTTGGTTATCCCTTGGGAGAGGCTATCTGGTCCTCTGTTCGCTTCCTTGCCCATCAAAGGAGAACATATCGTGCTTTATGTTGCAGTTAAAACATTTTCTCATGATAATCAGAAATAACACCCATTTAAAATGTACTTTCTGTCTATGGCTCATTGATCCGTACTACACTTCATGGCATATCTCAATGGTTTTAGAGCAGTTGTATTATGCAAACAGTTTTTTTTATTTGTACTACCACCATAGTTAATTCAAAAGGCATCAGAATTCTGCAGCACACTGTGAGGAATGTGAGGGCGTCCTCACTTCTTTCCCAAATATATCCTACTCCCAGGTGGCCAGGGAAAGGCTGTCGCTATCGGACCCTTACCCAGAGGGTGGATATGTGAGGGAGGATCACCTGGGTGGAGGAGACTTGGGGAGTGGGGATGAGGCACCCTTAGGTGAGACATGGTGTCCCACATTTCCCTTTCACTATGAGACCAATGTCGCCAAGCCTTTATAGGCTGTCAATCCCTTCTCTACATTTCCTGTAAATCTTTCCCTATAGCACATCAGTTATCTACTTGGACGAGGAAGAGGCCAACTAAGAGCACACACACCCTCTCTTTATTGATATATACATATGCAAACATCAGTTAGGTACTGGGACGAGGAGGAGGCAATCAAGTGTAATATAGAACTTCCAAACCAGCCATGAGCGGTCTAGTCTTTTTGTAACCAATCAGCTTGGTGGGAGGTTTAAAAACAGGAAGATTGAAGAACATCGAGGCAGCTGTGAAAGCAGGTATCAGGACTGCTGTGCAGGAGCAGACCCATTTGGGAAGGCGACGTGGCAGACGAAGTGCCAAAGAACCAGAAAAGATGCAGAGTGTATGCAGTGGGAAGAGTGTCTAAAGGAAGCTGGAGGCCGGTGGCAAAGTAAGGAAGAGGAAGCGGCATGAGCAGGAAAAGCTGCCAACTGCGGTCCGAGCTGCGAGAGATGCATCATTGGTGGAGCAGAACCACAGAGAGCCGCTGAGGAGGCGAAGCGAGGAGCTGCACGAGAGAGAGTTTGTGACAGCCAGAAGCTTCGCTGGGGCGCCTTAAGCTCCAACCGGTGTATATGCCTAGAGAAGGGGACACCTTTTAAGACTTTAAGTTATTGAATACCGATTTAAATGAAAGCAAGCAATTTGATGAAAACAAGTACTTTGAATACTGATTTAAATTAAAGCAAATTTTTTGGATGAAAACAAGTATCTTCAATACCAACTTAATGATGAAGAGGTATTGTTGAATACCGATTTACATAAAAGCAAATACTTTGAACTGTTGATACCGATTTGAATGAAAGCAAGCATGGTTGAATACTGTTATGAATGAAAGTTATTTTGTGGAATCATAAAAGTTAAAGGAACTTTGCAAACATTGGCAAGAGCCACAAGGACGTAATTGAGAACTGTGCAGCCTGAGAGAGCAAGCATTGGCAAGAGCCATAAATGAACTATATAACTTGAGAGAACAAGCATTGGCAAGGGCCATGAGAGTGTGATAAAGTGCAACAAGCGAGCGATTGGTGGCAAAACAAGCAATGGTAAAGAGCATTACGAGCATAATTTAAAACACCACTGTAGAGCTGAGACAGTGGCAACGTGCCTATGAAGAAGAAGCAAGTGAGGTGTGTCGGTTGTGTGACCTGTAATGGGTGGACTGTGTGGCCCAACAACTACACCTAGACCAAATTCACCCTTTTTATGGTAACGCACTACAAAAGAAGCCTGTGATTGATTCTAAAAGGAAGCAATGTGTGATTTGAAAGTAACAGGTGGAGCGCTATGACACTGGTGAAAGATAACCAAGATAGAAGAGCTGGTAAGGATCCCAAGGAATTGTGTTGTGCTAAAACTGTTAGAAGGTGTGAAAGCTTGGGGGAAGGGAACCCCTTGTTTGAACTGTGAACTATTTGAACCTTGTGGAAGGGAATCCTTTCTGACCAAGAGTTGGACGAAGCTCAGAACTTTTATGTTAACACTTATCATTTTGAGGCCGACAGCCCTACACATTGTAAACAAAGAGGTGTGAGGGCAATGGGTATTGGACACAGACAGACATTTGCTTTGGTCATCCTGACACAGGCTATCTATTTTATTTAGGTAGGGAACTCCCACCTTAGCTTACGGTAAGATAGACCTTTTTCCAACCTTCTTTATTTTAATGAAGGTTTGTAGCCCAAACTTTCAGTGCATTGACTCTGTCTCATTCATGATGCCTTCACAACACATTATTCTAAGATTAGGCCGATATGAACACGTTTCTTGGGGCCTAAAAACACTTCACTGGGTGCCAGAATAGACAAAGGTCTTATGCATGATCCATAAATCACTACATGTCAAGGGTCCAGTATTCACAGCATAAAACAATATCTTTTCAACCAAAACATGCTTTATGCCCTTCTTGTGAAGGACTGCAAGGCCCCTAAATGTAAGAGGAGGCAAGGAGGCTGTATAGGTATCCAGTGATTTAAACGAATAGAAAATAAAGAATGCATTTTCAACTAAAACTAAAAAATACCAAATTCCCAACAAATGTATAGGTGGGGGTGGGGTAAGGAGTTACAACTGGCAGGGAGGGGGCTGGGTTGAGTTTTAAACATGAGGAAACAGGGGGATTGGAGGGACCCTCCAAAAAGGTCTTTTTTTCATTGTTTTTGTTTCAGAAGAATTGCATTCTTTATTTTGAAATTCGGTAAAATCACACAGATCCGGTTGTGTACTGCCAGTAGTGCACCAAGTGTATGAAACAATCTTCCATTAAGACTAAGATCTCAGCAAGATTATACAGTCTTTATAAAACAGCTAAACGCATATATCTGCTCTTAAACTTTATATCAATTATTCTATACATGTCTTATCTGTGGCTGATGGTATAGCAGCAGGAGGCCACTCTGGTGGTGACGGGAGCGCTCAAGAAATTCAATAATGTAAAGAACGCAGACCCGGGTTTCACACATTCACTGACCTACAACTCATGCTCCACTTTCCCCAATCAGGACTCAAACAAACCTCATTTTCCACTACATGCTTGTGGTTATTGCGGAATGTCCACACCTTAGTGACTGCGTCTCCCACCTGCACTTCCAAAGCTTTAATCGGATCTAGGAGGCCTGCCACAGTCCCTATCCGCTGATCTGAATTTCAGACTTCACGGCTTCAAGCCTGCGCTCCTCTGAGGCACCAGATAGATTGGCCTTACTATGAAGTGGGGACATTCGTGGACCTCGGCAGCTGTGTCAGGTTGCTACCCATGTAGGGGGGTCCAGGATCTTCCATGCCGGCCCCAACGGTATCACAAAGTGATCGGTGTTGTAGCTTGAAGTCTCCCTTGTCACTTCTTGGTATCATTTTGCTGTTGTTCGAGCCTCAAACAGTTGCCCCTCTAAGTCCTGCAGCTGTTTAAACAATGCTTTGGTCCATCATTCCTGCATGCTTAAGGTGCCCAAAAGTGATTGGGAGCAGCAGTAAGGTGGCTCAGGTCCCTGTTCCCCCCGTTAACCTTCAACTGGTCACTCTCCTCTTCGCCCTCAGCACTTGGAGATGGCATACAAGCAGCTTAAGTGCTAAACAAACAACCAACATAACGTTCTGCTGCCAAGACAATTCTGGACCTCAAAAGGAGATCCCTATATGTTGTCTCTGATGGGGAAGTAGCCTCCCTCACCCCTAAAACCTTTTCCATCCCCATTTGATGCAGGACCTTGTTGGATATTATTCAGACGTGTACATAAATCCTTTAAACAGCTGGCACAAATGAGCTCTCAAGAACTGATGTTATAGTTGCATGGCACTGAAGATCCAATTTGTATTGGCTTCAACCAAAGAACCCATCCCTTTACTGTCCCACCGGCCTAGAGTTCGTTCATACATCTCGTTAGGGTCATCTGCCCCATTTAGCTAATGCCCTTAAACAATCTCTTTGAACTTGCCTCCCTTTTTCCCCTCTTCTACACAATGTTTCTCCTACTAAATCCTAACCTTCCAGACAAACGCGGGTTTATAGTTTAATTAGTATATAAAACTGAAATGCTTGGAAAACAGGACAACGTTTACTCACACTAGATGATCCTGATCATACGCTAAGTCCCTTCTAAAAGCCAGATGGTGCACTCCTCAACCACCTGTGATGAATACAGCAGAGTCATCACTGATTTTCCAGCAGTGACCTTCTCCCGTGTAGCCAGGGGACTGTAGCCGCTACCTGAGCCTGACCCTGGAGGCGGTAATATGAGGAAGGATCACATGGGAGGCAACAGCTTGCAGGGAGATGTTGTGGCTCCATTGGATGAGACATGGTATCCCCCATTTACACTTGAAAATAACATCCCCATTTCTATTGTCATGTCTCTACTCCCTTTCCTATAAACTGCAGGGAAACCCCTTTTATCAAATCTACCGACCAACCTTCCAACCTTGGTCTACTTTGCCAATGTGATGAAATCACCTCTTTCAATTCCACTTGTCCATCAATCAAAACTGACTTGCAATCAAAATCTTTTGAACATGCTTGTCTGAATTCCAAAAATCAATCGTTCACAGTGGACTTGTTCCCATAATTCCCAAATACTGGGACGAAGAAGGATCAAGCAATATGGAGCAAAAGAGACTGCAAACCTAGCGAGTGCTCTAGTGTTTTCTGGCACACACCTGTGCCGGGAAATGTAAGCAGCCCAAACAGAGAATGGGAGACAGCTGCTGTAACGACTGCTGAGAGAGAGCTACATCTCTCTGCTAGGTGCAGGGAGCGGAGAAGCCAGGAACAGCATGGTGGAGGCAGGTGGCTCCCCACCAGAGGAAGAAGGAACTGCTGAACCGAGAGATGCTGCAGGAATGCAAGGGGCCGGTGAAGAGATCCTGGGTGTTTGCAGACAAAGGGGAACTGTATTTTGCTTACCAGAGCTAAGAGGACAGCAGGTGTGTTACATATGGGGTCCCGATGTCTGTTCGCTCTGCTTGTTTCGGCACGGTCAGGCGATTGGCATCCCCCTTCCTTCAATGTTGGCGGTTGCCTTGGAGACATGGTGCTCCCGTTTTCCCGGCTCCGCACAGTCACATTTCCAGTCAGCTGATCGCAGCACGTCGAGGTCCCGCCTCCTGGCAAACATTCATAAGCGCCACTCGCTCAGGAAACGCTGCTTCTAATTAGCGTTATTCTTGAAATTCCATTAGTTATTGTGATCCTGTTTTTTGACCTCGGAATCCTGACTCGACCTTCCTACTTGCCTGCTCCTTTGGATTTGTTGAACCGGATCCAGTCTCTGTACCGGACTTACTCGGGTTGCTGTTCCTGAGCCATCCTCACCTGTACCAGCACCCCCGAGCTTCGCTCTTATACGCCGCTGAGCCTGCGTCCTGAAATCTCCAGTGGAGTTATTCAGCTCGTGTCCTCCGTACTTGCATGTTGTTTTCACCGTCCACGAGGCTACTCGGCGCCCCTCCATAACACTGTATGCCTGGCCCTGCTGATATTCAGGTGAGCTCTCTGTTGTTCTGAATACTCTACCCATTGCACTACTCCTCTTCTACTACGTGAGTGCAGAGGGTTAAGGGTATTACACCACATCATTCCTCCAGAGCTTTGGGGACTACCAAATACGCTTATGACCCAACTGAATACTTCATCCCCCGTTCTTGTGAGAGACTCTGTTGCTTGGACTTGTATTTACTGGACCCATTGCGCACTCCTGGACGCTATCCTGCTTAGTGCACCATCCCGGCTCTAGTTGCGTTCCGGGTGCTGGCCGGGTAACTCTCCTATACTAACCTACCCATTTGTTATTTTCTCCTGCAGTTGTGTCCTCAATTACTCTGCTCCATTCCTGCCTCCAAATAGGGTAAGATACTACCAGGGTATAATACTTGATCTATCACCTTGCAGTATGGGGGATAACTGGTCCTTTATTTCTTCCTTTTAGTTGTTGGTCAATTGCTGTTACCATTCCACACCATTCTTTCCTCCAGTCTAGGGTTAATCAGGTAGATTCCTACCAGTAGGAGCATTGTACATCAGAAAGTAACTCCAGCGGATTAACCCGTTTCTTGTTTCCTTTGCAGCCTTGGGATAGCAGTGTGGCTTTTGGGTAATCAACTCCTCTGCCTGTTTTCGTTACACAGCAGAGGGGTGTATTGCATAAAAGATCCTCAAGTTGAGGAGGCCTGGTTCTGGGTGTCTCTCTTTGGGAAACACCACAGCTTGGGCTGAACTCTTGTCTGCAGCAGCTCCCTCTTATCTGCGGATTCGAGGTTCGAGCTACGACCCCAGCCTGTTCAGCTAGCAGTGAGTTACAAGATGTGTCGAGAGGAAAACAGACTGAAATCCTTCCCTGGTCGACCGCAAGAGAAGATACCAACATCTACAGAAACCGGTGAGTCCTCCCAAAAGCAACAGGGACACCTGGGCATATCGGCGAACAAGTTGAGGGCAAACAATTGAAAGTTACTTACCTGCGAGAGAGAAAAGAAATTGACATATTAAAAGAAGGGAATCTAAGTCACAAACCCCTTTCTAATGTGTAAATGTACACAGTGCAATGCGAAGAAAGCAGAAAGATGATAATTTATCAGGAAGCTACATTAAAAACCCAAATGAACAGAAGTCCTGGCAGGAGAGTACACCAGGCAATTTCAAATGTACCAACAGAAGTCCTGGCAGGGGAGTATACCAGGCAATTGAAAATTAGTGTGTTGAACAAGTTTTGTGGGAAAGTGTTGCACTTGGCCAACAGAAGCCCAAAGAACTGATCTTGAAAGAAAACAAAATTGTGAAGTTAAACAGTTGTTGTACAAGTGTTGTACTTGGCCAGGAAAGGGCCAAAGATTGTCAAGTCAAACCGTTGTTGTGCAAGTGTTGTACTTGGCCAAGAGCGGTCCAAAGAACTGTTGCGAGTAAACATTCAAGGAGTAAAGAAGAATTCAGAGGAACCAAACAACCCTCTGGAACAAAGACCTTTATCCTCGAGAGGTCCAGAGAACACCAATGTATGAAAACCTCAAGGAGTAAGGAAGAATCCAGGGTAAGGAAACTACCCTATGGAACCAAGAACCATATAATTGAAGAAACATTTGTTTAAGTCATTTATCCTTCCTTTAAGAACACTTTTTCCAAACCAATCAAGGTTAAAGACAACTCCCTTTTTCACCTTCGAGTTAGGTTTGTAGTGTGAGGGTCAGAATAGAACATTGGACACAGCACAGTTTTTGATATCCTGACAAGGACAGAGCCTTAGTTTTTGTTAAGGTAGGGAAATTCCTCTTAGCGCAGGGTCAGAGGGGCCTTTTCCCAACCCTTTTTATTTTCAATAAAAGTCTTTAACGAAAAACCATGGCAAACTTGTGCCAGACTCATTTCTGGCTCCTCACACGTCACCAGGCAAGAATTTCTGCAAACACACCCATTGCAACACACTTGTTTGTAGCATGATGTGATTGTGGAAATATTCAGCTGACAAAGGGAAAGGGCGGCAGGTAAGATTTTATGTCCAAACTTTCCCAAAACTTACCATCTATAGATGTGGCAGAGGATGAGGAGCCATTCCTTTAACACGTGCTGCTGAAAGTAGTCCAGAAACTAGAAAAGCTTCCTCCTTTGGAACATTTACTTGGAATTCAGGGATATGAAATGCAGAATATAAAAAAGTTGAATTGGTCTTACAAGTGACCGATTGTGTGTGTGCAATAAGTACTGGATCATCAACAACAATCTATCCAAAGCCCAAAATGAGAACCGATTCCCCGGCCCATCTGATCCGTAGAACACGTCCACTCTCACAACTTAAAAGCCAAAATACCATGTCTTTGAAATACTGTCCTCCAGCTCGACACATAGAATACAAACAGGAGACCATACTTTATGAAATTTTGTGAGAGCGCTCCGTAAACGATGCTCGGACTTCCTCCATAGTGATGATATTCCACTTTTTAGGCCACCAGAGAATAAAATTGTGTTTTCCATTTGACAAACCCAAGCAAGGAGTCCTCAATGAACTTGTCTTCAAGCCTAGAGGGTAGACGCCTGAACCAACAACACCCTCAGTAAGATGACTATGTTGCACTGGGAGCAGAACCATGTCTTGCTCTAATTAAGGGTTTGACAAAGAAAAGCCAATATGCCTAATTGCGCTTTCCGAATAGTCTCTTAATGCACTTGTGTTGTGCTAAAAGACACATGCTCCACCGCTTTGGCTTTGGCATGTGTTGGCTGCCCCCCAGATGAAGATAAACATTAATTTTATTGGATTTTCTCTGGGTAGGCAGGTGCAAATACAAGTTAGTTAAAATTGTGAAGAGTTTTCTTCAACGACAGTCTCTCTTGAGGTAGGTCACCTCGGATTGAGAAGGGGTCCCTGAATGCTTTTAACAGGGTTGCCTCAAATTGAACGAACTAGAACTGTGCGGTACGTGTTATGCACTAGGTTAGAGTCGTTCTCTTAGCCGACCGGTTTCTGTGGTGCAAATAAGTGGGCCACATTCATCAGGGCTTGTGCAGGGCATCTGCATGTGTGCCTGCTGTTAGTCTCATGGGGCAGCACTGTCTGCGTATCTTAACGTCCTCTCCCTGTAGGGGTGACAGGAGGGGAGGGGGAGAGAGAAAGGGAGAGCAGCGGTAAATATCACATGCTGTCAATTCAAGCTATTAGAAGACATTGCACTGGTGTGTCAGGAGGGGGAAAAGAAGGCTTACCCGCTCCGTGTGATCTGGTGGCTTAATCAAGAACGGTGAGACGGCCCGATAACTGGGGGCCAAAGGACAACAATTATTATTGTCTAGTTTGATGTCTGAGTACATCGGATCGGAAAAAAGTCAGTACAAAACGTTACTTATTCTTCTAACCAAATTGAGTAGTTTTCCTGTCTAGTGCGACACGCGCTCGGCGTTGTCGCTACACATTTAGCAAACATATTTCTAACAAGCTTCAGTACATCCCGGATGCCCACGAAGGCGTGACATCAGTGGGAGAGGGAGTGGCTAACCCGGGTGGGCCACAAGGGGCTTACCTCTGAGCAGAGTTCAGTCCGTTTCACGAGCCGTGCGCGAGAGGGTTGAGTCTTCGCGGGCCGTGTGACTACACTATTTATGTTGCCATGGGTTGGCGCGTGGTCACGTGATCACGCGTGCCTGACTCTGGGATGGCCGTCCACAGAGGGAGGCTGCGGCCATCACCAGGTCAGGCACCGCGGACCGCGGGTCCCCAGGAACTTAACATCAAATGTTATGAGTGGGAAAAATCCCCGATTTTCATCATGAATCTTGCTGCTGGTGCCTGCATGTACCATCCTAAGCAGCCATTCATACATACAGCACTCATCACAAGCACAATCAGGAGCGCCAGTCCAGAGTACATCAAAGTCAATCAGTCACAATGAAAGTTAAATTAAACAAAACAGTTTGGCACTTTGATTCATAACGTGGCCAGAGTTTGCCAACTAGTTGCTTCATTCAGTCCGTCTTTATCTGTTTTGAGCCGGAAGATCCAGAGTTGTTCACGTTTGAACAGTAGATTCTGTAGGTTCCCGCCTCTTGTGGGGATAGACACTTTTTCAATTATTGTCCATGTGAAGTCTGCCGAGGTGTGTTTAGCAGCTAGAAAGTGTTCTACCATGGGTGCCGTGATCTTCTTAGTGCGGATACAGGATCTATGTTCTGCAAGGCGTGTTTTTATAGGGCGTGTTGTCATGCCTATGTAGCGTTTGTCACATGGGCATGTGATCATGTAAATCACGTTGCTACTGTTGCAGTTAGTCAGTGTTTTCTGGATCCACGGGTAATGCAGTGTATTCAATCTGTGTTTGCACTTAAAAGAAGGAAGAATCTACGTGACGCCCTGGTACATTCATATAGAGAAAAAGAACACAGATTGAATACACTGTGGGGGCAGAACCCAGCGACGGGCCACACTCCCTGTGGCACATGTAATGCCTGCTCAAGTACCAAGAGAACCACCTCCATTAACATAGGGTGGCATTACCCGTGGATCCAGAAAACACTGACTAACTGCAACAGTAGCAACGTGATTTACATGATCACATGCCCATGTGACAAACGCTACATAGGCATGACAACACGCCCTATAAAAACACGCCTTGCAGAACATAGATCCTGTATCCGCACTAAGAAGATCACGGCACCCATGGTAGAACACTTTCTAGCTGCTAAACACACCTCGGCAGACTTCACATGGACAATAATTGAAAAAGTGTCTATCCCCACAAGAGGCGGGAACCTACAGAATCTACTGTTCAAACGTGAACAACTCTGGATCTTCCGGCTCAAAACAGATAAAGACGGACTGAATGAAGCAACTAGTTGGCAAACTCTGGCCACGTTATGAATCAAAGTGCCAAACTGTTTTGTTTAATTTAACTTTCATTGTGACTGATTGACTTTGATGTACTCTGGACTGGCACTCCTGATTGTGCTCGTGATGAGTGCTGTATGTATGAATGGCTGCTTAGGATGGTACATGCAGGCACCAGCAGCAAGATTCATGATGAAAATCGGGGATTTTTCCCACTCATAACATTTGATGTTAAGTTCCTGGGGACCCGCGGTCCGCGGTGCCTGACCTGGTGATGGCCGCAGCCTCCCTCTGTGGACGGCCATCCCAGAGTCAGGCACGCGTGATCACGTGACCACGCGCCAACCCATGGCAACATAAATAGTGTAGTCACACGGCCCGCGAAGACTCAACCCTCTCGCGCACGGCTCGTGAAACGGACTGAACTCTGCTCAGAGGTAAGCCCCTTGTGGCCCACCCGGGTTAGCCACTCCCTCTCCCACTGATGTCACGCCTTCGTGGGCATCCGGGATGTACTGAAGCTTGTTAGAAATATGTTTGCTAAATGTGTAGCGACAACGCCGAGCGCGTGTCGCACTAGACAGGAAAACTACTCAATTTGGTTAGAAGAATAAGTAACGTTTTGTACTGACTTTTTTCCGATCCGATGTACTCAGACATCAAACTAGACAATAATAATTGTTGTCCTTTGGCCCCCAGGTATCGGGCCGTCTCACCGTTCTTGATTAAGCCACCAGATCACACGGAGCGGGTAAGCCTTCTTTTCCCCCTCCTGACACCCCAGTGCAATGTCTTCTAATAGCTTGAATTGACAGCATGTGATATTTACCGCTGCTCTCCCTTTCTCTCTCCCCCTCCCCTCCTGTCACCCCTACAGGGAGAGGACGTTAAGATACGCAGACAGTGCTGCCCCATGAGACTAACAGCAGGCACACATGCAGATGCCCTGCACAAGCCCTGATGAATGTGGCCCACTTATTTGCACCACAGAAACCGGTCGGCTAAGAGAACGACTCTAACCTAGTGCATAACACGTACCGCACAGTTCTAGTTCGTTCAATTTGAGGCAACCCTGTTAAAAGCATTCAGGGACCCCTTCTCAATCCGAGGTGACCTACCTCAAGAGAGACTGTCGTTGAAGAAAACTCTTCACAATTTTAACTAACTTGTATTTGCACCTGCCTACCCAGAGAAAATCCAATAAAATTAATGTTTATCTTCATCTGGGGGGCAGCCAACACATGCCAAAGCCAAAGCGGTGGAGCATGTGTCTTTTAGCACAACACAAGTGCATTAAGAGACTATTCGGAAAGCGCAATTAGGCATATTGGCTTTTCTTTGTCAAACCCTCTACAATCGATAGGACTGTGTTGTTATTATTCGTGTGAAAACGAAATTGGGCAACACACAGTTGCATTACCCTAAAAATAGTCCTCCTTTTGATTTGGTTTTGCTCTAATTAAGGTCACAATAGCTTTCTGGAATGGTTGGATTTGTGGCCATTCCTACCCAATATGAAATAAGCTTCTACACCCACCACATTCTATCCAGCAGTTTCTCCAAGACTATTTGGAATGCCGCTGCTGGTCTTTAAGGGATCAAAGATCACCTATACCAAAACATAGAGCCATTTTTTTATGACCACAGTTGTATGCCTGTGGACGAGAACAACGTTCCAAGTATACTCCCATTTTCCTGGCCCAAATACAAGTCTTACCGTAACATGGGAAGAAGTTAATCGGACCCAGCCACAAGATTTCTAACCTACCATGTGGGTCTCTAAAATACCATATACAGGGTCATCTGGAGGGTGGGAACATTAGGATTACATAGTAATTCAAATCTTTTGGGGACGAATTTCCCCTCCACCCCGTATTAACCCTAGTTGCTCCACTTGACACACAATCCCACCTTCTCTCTTTAAGCGCTCAGTCTCCAAGTCGGATTCTGTAATGTTGAAGCTTATGGAGTTTTCTTTATTGATATTAAAGCCTGCCACTGTCTGAAATGGCTGTAGTTCTGTGTTGACAGATTGTAATGACCAAGTGGGAACATCATAGGGCCAACCCAAACTTTAGAAGCAATCGAAAGTTGTTCCGATCTATCCCATCAAATGCCTTCTCAGCATTACCCAAGAGTTTAGTAAATGGAATACCCAGTCTCTGGGATGTCTTCATGGCACCCACATGCCTCAAACAGTGCCCCTCACCTGCCTCAGACCATCCCCGTTTGATCTGGGTCAAACAGTGACTTACAAATTGAAGGCCCAAAATCAATATCCTTGCAAAAACCTTAGCATCACTGTTAAGCAATGTGATGTGTCCACAGAAGACCAGGCCCCCAGATGGTTTCCTAACTTACCTGTTGCTAGGGGAGTTTTCCTAAAGTCTACCAGCTGGTGACACTCTATAAATCTATCCCTTGGTAAACAGGCCCCAACCTTTAGTATAAGCCTGTACGACCCAAAGGTTTGGTAACATGGCCGAGCAGGCCAGGCTCATTTTAGGAGGAGGATGTGAGCTGCAGGTAAGTACAATGAACTGCGTAAATACATACGCCCAAAGAAACTCACACACTTGTAGTTAAAGTAAAATATACATTTATTTTATATACACAAGGCAAAGCCAAGTAATTACTATCCAGACTAACCAACACAAGAAGAAAACATAAGCAACACTTTTTCAGGTGAATGCTTCAAATCGTAGTGGCTTGCACCAGTCGTGAAGACAGTGCAATGATGAATCAGTGCACTTTCTAAAGTCACACAAACAATGTTCGGTTGTAAGGGAAAGGGGTTATTCAGCAACAGCAATCTACTACAATGATTTTAATACTTTAGCAGTACATCCCCTAAATAGTTAAGAGTTCAGTGGAGGAGGGGTGCAAAGTTATGTGCAGCAGCAGAAAATGCCAAGTTCCACACTCTAATGACTTTCCAGTATGATGCTTTAGTGGAATAAAACAAGTTAAGAGGGACCTTGGAAAGAACTCCCTATAGGTGCACAAGCTATTCGGCATGGGCAATGGGTATGCCTGAACACCCAAACTCTGGATACAGCACTCCAATAACAAAGGAGCCGTAATTTGGCTTGAGGTAAGTACTACCTCGAGTCCCACAGTACCTTAGGAGTACTGAAGATGTAGGTGGATTCTCTCATATGCAGCAGTGAAGGACACGGACTCCTGTTCCATGGTTGTGGTGACAAAAGGAGGAATTCTGGAAGGCATGTCACAACAGCAGTCGCAAGAAAGGACTCTCAGCCAAGAATTCTTTGGACTTCCATGTCGGTCTGCAATTTTGGCACTTTTTTACAAGCTCCAACAGTGAACGGTTACCACCCGGTAAATCTGCCTCAATTCTGTAGTCCTGCACTCTGGTGAGGTGACTTCGAGGAGGGGAACTTGTCTCCGTAGGTCCAACTGGAGCACACCAAAGTTCTGGGAGGATTCGTTCATGGGAAGACGATGCACTGCAATTGGGTCGGGTCCCTTGAAATTGGCCGTTTGCAGCCCTGGAAGGTTGCAGAACGTCAGGGTATGGCTCATTCTGCAGGTTGTCTTATAGCTAGTTGGTCCCACCAGCCAAAGGGAAGGAGTCACCTCTTCGTAGGACTTCTGTTGAGTTGAACACAGGGTCAGGACAGCAGTGGTCTCTTCACCATTACTGGAAAGGTCTGCTGGCATCTCTGGTGATCTTCCTCTATGGATCTTTTGTTCCAGTGGTCGACTTGCCTTCTGCCTTAGGAACCTCACCTTTTATCAGGATTTCCCATTCATTGCTCTGCAAACTCTCTCAGCAGTTTACAGAAAGGAGTGGATGGCTGTCCAATCAGGACAGCCAGGCCCCCCCAGTGGGAATTGGTTCCTTTCAGGCACACCAGAAGACAAAGGATGGCAGAGTTTTGGGATCCTCTCATGCTTCCTCTCCTCACAGATACATACTGGCCTCGGCGGACTACACAAAGGGTTCCCGCCGAAGACAAAACTCCCATCAAGACCTCCCCACTCCCAGGATGGAAGAAAGGCCAACAAAGAGCAACCACACACGAAATAGCCATAAAAAAAGAGAGGAGCCAACATATTGGAACAAAGATGACACTTTTTTGCATAACCGCAGTTGTGAATACAGCCTACAGTGGAAAATTGCACAAAAGTTGTTCGAACATGTCCACTGCCACCAGCCATAACTATAGGGTTGTTACTGAAAGCAAAATGTTATAGGAGCAGCGACAGGGGGGGATACTAGGTACCCCCAAGCACTCCACATAAGGTGTGGTGTGTGCTGGTCTCTCAAAAGTAAAAGTTTGGAGGGATACAAAGTATCCTTAGGAACAGTTGTTTTTAAGGAAAACGAAAGAATATAAAAAGGGGAACCCAAGGGACTCTCAGCATCCCTGCAGAGGGTGCTATGTGCGGCAAAAATGAAACAGCCTTTAAAAAAGGTATGAAGGAAAGCAAGACTCCATAAAATAAGGTAACACATATAGTAGTTCCCATCAGAGTAGAAAAGAATGGATGATGGGAAGAAAAGGCTCCCCTCATTCAGGAGATAAGAAAACGTTCCAGAAGTCCAGCAAGAATTGCTTGTGGTCTCACTAGGAGAGGGGATTAATGGCATTTTAGGGAGAATTCTCTCTTTAGGCTGAATTTCCTAACCTAGTGAGTCCCCCAGCAGCTTTGCTGGATTTCTGGAGTTTGTTTTTTTCTCCTGCCAAGAGTGAGACTCTTTTCCTCCCACTCTTGGACATGATTTATGGTGTTCCTTTGACTGTTAATGTGTTTTATGGGCTATGGGGTCCTTTACTCCATAGGGTCTCATGTGTTTTTACTATGTGTGTTACACAGCACCCTCCGTGCAGTAACACAGGGGTGTCATAGTGACACCCCACCATAGACTCCATACCCTGGGACTGGCTACTGTCTCCCAGGGCATGTAAAGTCACCATTGGCTTTACTAGTCCCAAATTATGAACAGAAACCAGTACAAACCATCATATTGTGGACGTACTGGTCGGGGCAATTCGATTGCCCCGGGGTCTGTTAGTCGAGGGGGCACGTCTCCGTCCCCCCCTGAT